>NC_141685.1:1943702132-1945038918 GCF_964263255.1 Lissotriton vulgaris
TTCATTATTGAGATCGTTATATAACATCTTATAAAAACCCTGAAATGCCTCTAATATACCTTCTCTGCTTTCATGTAGCACTCCGTTTGTATCTTTAACACATTGTACTTCGTTATAGGACGATTTTTGTCGTAAGCGTTGTGCTAAAATTTTTCCTGTACGTTCACTGAATTCGTACCGTTCCGTTTTATATTGTTTAAATTTTGCGGCTACTTCTTCGGCAATATGTGTTCTAATACCTGAACGTTCAATGGTTAGTCGTATTTGTACATCCTCTATATTGGCATTATTTTTGTATGCGGTAGCTAAATCAAACTCAGCCTGCCTAATCTTGTTTAATCTGTCCCTAAAATCTGTTTTTTTTTTTTTCCTCTTATAGTTTGCAAAGCTGATTGTCTCACCCCGTACAATGGATTTAAAAGAGTCCCAGACTACTTGTGGAGAGGCAGTATCGTTATTTAACAAAAAATAATCTTTAATAACATTAACCATAAATTGAAGATATTCTTCGTCTAGTAATAAATTTCTTTGAAATGACCAGGATCTGGTGGAGTTTTGGTAATCAGTAGAAAATTGCATCTCAGCAATTATGGGATTATGATCTGAGATAACTTGCGGTAATATCTCAATGCGAATTTTATCCAAGAAAATTGAAGAGACAAAAAAATAGTCTAAACGAACAAATGTATGGTGGGGAGTAGAAAAAAAAGTATATCCGGGGTCATTATAATGAAATTTATTCCAAACATCAGTTAGCCCATTGCTAAGTACCAGGTCTCTAAGTGCTTTATAAGTTTTAACCTTCCGGCCCATATATCTCTTTTCTAATCTAATATTCCAATCAGCTGACATATGTATATTAAGGTCTCCGCATACAATAATCGGTTGTGTCCAAGTAGATAATTCTATATTCATAGCGTAAAACAATTCGGCATCATCCAAATTGGGACCATAAATGCAACATAGAGTAAATTTACAACTTCCGATTTTTAGCTCAACCAGTCCCCATCTACCCCATTTATCAGAGAGTGTTTTTAAACATTTCCCTACTCCTTTTCGCATACAAATTGCTACACCCCTTTTGATACCCATTTGTTTAGACGTAGTTAAGACTTCCAATCCCAAATTATTCAAAAGAAAACGTTTATCCCATGAAATGTGGGTTTCCTGCATACAAAGCAGATCAATATTCAACACTTGGAGCATTGTTCTAAGCATAGCAATCTTCTTTAAGTCGTTAAGGCCATTGACATTAATAGTACAGATTTTCACCTTTTTATACATAACAGAAATAATAATAGAAAAAAATCATCGACCATCATCACAAGTATTTGCTCTTCAATGTTATCATCTAGATGCCTTATAGTCATCCCTGCGTTGAACACCTCTGCCTTACACCCCCACCACCAACCCTTGCCCTTACCCACCCCCACCCTTTTTCCCTGAACCCCTCCCCCCACCCTCCCCACCATATGAGGCATAGGAACTTTCAGTTCCTAGAATGAATGGATGCCGTGTCCCTGGCCCATGGCGTCCCTGCTAAAGATAAAGATAAAAAAAAAAATTAAAAAAAAAGGAGAAGAAAGAAGAAGAAAAGAGAAAGAGAAAAGGTTAGTAAGAAAGAGAGTTCAGAAAGTTCGATAAAGCAGGAGAGAGACTATAGAGATAGAGAAACATAGTGGTCCTTCAATCAAATAGTTGTTAAACGATGTTGTTAATACTCTCAGATTCTAAATTCTACTTTAACGCACTATACATTAAAGTTCTTTTTTTTTTATTCTTTTTTGTTCAAAGAGAATCCAAATACTCCTTAGCTTTAATGATAGCAATAAAGTATTTTGTTTGGCCCTTGTAGATAGTTTTTAATTTTGCGGGACCCTGAAGAAATACTGTTACTTGCTTCTTCTGAAAATCAGGAATTAGTTGTTTCAATTGCCAACGTTGAGCCACAGTAGCTTGACAATAGTCTGGTCTCACAAAGAACTGGAGACCTAGGCCGTCCGCTTTCTTATCTGGCCTAGCGTTTTGAAATATCAATTCACGAGCAAGGAAATTGTTAAATGACACCAAGATGGCCCTAGGGTAATTTTCCTGTCCTTGTCGTGGTTTCCTTGTTATGAATGGAAATCTGTGTGCTCGTTGTACTTCCCGAGCCCAGTCCCAATCAGTAAATTCAGGAAAAGCATTGTTTAGCAAATTAATAATAAATTTCCTCGGGTCTCCTCCTTCTTTATTTTCAGGGATCCCCAAAAAACGCAAGTTGGTTCTACGGGCCTGGTTTTCCAAACTGGCTAGTTTATCAGATAGATCGTCCTTTTGAATTTTAAAGTCTCCCACTTCTTGTCTTTGGGCCATGCATTCTTCTTCTAATACCGAAATCCTGGCCTCAGCTTCAGTGACCCTATCGGCAGTCTCTGAACATAGTTTGATTGCGCGTCTTACTGCGTTTTTGACTTTGGCGCATGTCATTTGCGTTCGTTGATTCTCAGCCTTGCTCTCTGCTCTATGACACATCATAGTGTCAAATATTGTCTTTAGTGTAATCTCATCACTGTTCTCTTGCTGTATACTAGGATCATGTATAGCGCTATGAGCAGACCCCGGGGTGTCATTGGCAACAGGAGCAGTGGATGGAGAATTAGGAGCAGCCTCTTGGCTCATTGTACGAGACGATCTCTTCTTTTTCCGCTTCTTTTTTATAATAGTTGCTGCATTAGTATTATCAGGGCTCATGCTAATCTCACCCTCAGAGGATAGGCTCTCACCACTAAAGTCTGCCCAGTCTTTGTTCGCCTCGTCGGATGAGAGTTCAGATAATGAATAAAAGTTTTCAGGGAGCTCTTGATTTTGTTGCTGTGCAATAGTTTCTTTTACATTTCGTACTTCACTTTGTACTTCATCTGAGAGTAATATCAGCGATGGAAGAGAACATGCTCTATTTGTAATAGCTCCACCCAAGGTTGGAACTACAAATCCCATAATACCCCTCCTTGAAGAGTCGGTCGGTATTGAAATAGGTGTCACTGTAGAGGGATTATTTAAATCATGCTGATTATCGCCGCTTAGGGGTGATTGATTAGCGGGTTGTGCTACAGTTGTGTGAGCTATATCAGTGCTTTGATTTTCAGTATCAATTTTTTTTCTTGCAGCATGCTTTTCAAATAAGTCTGGTAAAGTTTGTAATGCAGAGCTTTTTATACCGAGTGTTTCATTAGATCTAACAGCAGCCCCCTTATTGAGGTTCTTACCCTGTTTGGTGGTGGTTTTAGTTGCCTCTGCCATCTCGATCTCCTCGTTCTCTTGCTCCACGTTTTTCAGTTCTGACCCAGGACCAGTTTTTCTGTTACTGCGTGTGGCAATGGAAAGTGGGAGTGGCGTCCTCTTTTTCTTCCGTGAGCCACCTCTACCAGGGAAGACACTACTCTGTGCCCAGCACAGGCAAAGTGTAGCACGCCACAGCGGAGACCGCCGATTGATCTCGAAGAAGTTTAGCAACATTCGTCTGATGCGAGGATAGTTTGTAACAATTTACTGCTGTGTGCTAAAAAAACACGAAATGATTTCTTCCCCGTTTACTTCCTCTTTTCCACCGTTTATGACACCGTGATTTCCGTGACTTCTTCTGAGCTGGACAGTCAAGCTCTGATAATGTCAGGGTCAAAGTCAATTATTGTATAATCTCGCCGTTTGCTGAGACCTGTTAGGAAGTAGTCGGCGCCTTTCTGCCTCTTTCTTTTTCAGCGACGTCCACAGCAGAGATAACGCCAGCCCTCCGATGAAAAAAAAATGAGAAGCCGCCTTTCAGTTACCGTGGCGCTTGATTCCGCTTAATTCCGTTACTAAAATCCGCTCGGAGGTGGCCGGTGCCCCTCCGCCTCTCCTCCAGCACGGAACCTCGAAATCAGCCCTCCGGTCGAAGAATGGAAAAAAGAGAGAGCCGCCCTCAGGTGCTGCGGTGTTCAGCCCTCCGTCTCACTGAGCGCCAAGCCCAGCCCAGCCCAAGCACAAGCCGCGTCCACAGCGGCGTCCACAACAGCAGCAGCAGAGACGGCAGCGGATGAGCAGCGCCCACTCTGCGGTCTCCAGGTGAGATGAGCCCGTTCACGAGAGCCCCATAACCGGGTTACAAAACGTTCCTCGAAAAACGGCTAGATTTCTCCTCCTTCTCTAGCGAAAACGATAGGACGCCAGGAGCAAGGGAGCAAGCTGCTTACACAGCCTTCCCCACGGCAGCCATCTTGCCTCTCTCAGAAACGGTGATATCAAGTGGAAGATGGATTAAACACAGGCCTTGGTCGCCGTCGGCTGGTCAGCAAACCTCCAGAGCGGAATCAAACATGGTCGAAAATTGTGCCGCATATGCCTCACAGGGGACTAAAGAATTGAGCTCTGGAAACCTGTCATCCTTAAGAAAGGGGGCAATAACAGTATTCCAAAACAACTTAGGGTCATGTGTCTCAGTGGCTTGTAGCAGTTTAGACAAGGCCTCATCTTGCAACTCCTTTTTCCTGGCTGCTAATACTTGGCTATACTTATTGCGCAGTAGTCTGATGGCCAGGTGTTCCATTGGTGTACTGTGTAGAGCTGAATTCAGGAGCTTAAAAGCCATAGTGCACGAGTGGTCACACCACCTAACTTTTTTGGAATTATTCGAAATTGTTGGTCGTGTAACAAGTGTACTTAATGTCCTACTGATCATGTCAAAGGATGCCAATAACTTTTCATGGTCCACCATCATTTCTTTTTTTTTTTTTTTTTTTATTGATATTTGAGTTGCAAGTTTATACAGATTATAACATAATTCTCTCTTAAAAAGATATTGAAATGCATATTCTACAAAGTATACGAAAAAAAAAGCAAAACAATACAGAATACAAAAAAATAGAAGATACATGAATAACCGATATGCAAAGTTCATTATGTCATTACTTCATCAGTCCATTTCTGAATTGGTGACCAAATTTTTAACCCAAGTTGTTTCCTTTTTTTCCCCTTGGTAGCATATATTGCTGATTCAAGTTTATATCTAGCTAAGAGACGTCCCCTCCATGTGGAAAAAGATGGTGGTTCTGGACTAATCTAATCCTGTGATATGCATGCACGTAGTTCAGCCATCATAATAAATAATAAGTTGGTTTGTTCAATGTCTTTTGAATCTTTGGAGACACCAAATAATATAAGTTCAGGTGACATAGCAATATTTTTACAAAGAATGTATTCAATACATTTCTGAATATCACAAATTAATCCATCAAGTTTTACACACGAGTGAAACATGTGTAGTGTATCGGCCCCTCTTAAATTAAACCGATTGCATTTGATTCCAGTAATAGACCCCCATTTCAGAACTTTTGCCGGTGTGTAATATAGGTCACACAAAATCATGTAATGTTGGGTACGATTACGCCCAGAAAATAGAATAGAGGTGGCCATTTTGATTGATTCTTTCAAAAATACATCCTTTGTACCTAATTTCTCTTCCCATTTATCCCTCAAATTGTTAAAGTCATCCACAAGATAAGTCATTAAAGTGTTATAGTAAAACCCAATTCTTCTTTTATTATTTAGACTATCTATAAGTAAAATTGGCATTAAATCCTGTCTTTCTATGTTGGAGGGTGAGTGTAGAAAGCTATGAATCTGTAAGAATTTAAAGTAATCATGAGAAGGAATTTTAAAGTTACTTTGTAGTTCACCAAAAGAAAGTAATGTTTCAGAATTATTTATATACAAATCAGAGAGAAAAGAAATCCCCTTATTATTCCATTTTTTCATCACCTGGTCTCTGAATATAGTGGGAAAACATTGACTTGAGTTTAGTGGCGTATATCTAGTGATTTTTCTAATTCCAACCACTTTTTTAATAATTCGCCAAACTTTATATGCTGCGGCCAATATCTTAAATTTTGTTTTTTTATAATAGCTTGGCTCTATGAATTTTAACAAATGATAATTCGCATCGGTGCCTAATACAATTTCATAGATATTTGGATATTGTGCCCAAGTAATGGGGATTTTATTACCTACAATTAAGGGAAACATATATTGAAGTGCGGCTGCTAAGTAGTAAAATAAAAAGTGTGGTGCGGCCCAACCCCCCCTATCTTTTGGTATAATCAACTTCTTATATGCTCTTCTAATACCTTGATAGCCCCATAAGAATCTTATTGCGCTTCTTTCAATTTCTTGAAAAAAACTTAAAGGAAATTCCAAAGGAATTGTTCTAAATAAGTAAAGAAATTTCGGCAATATAAGCATCTTTAAAACATTGTTTCTACCATGAAGAAATTAATGTAAGTGGTTTATTCTTTCCAAAGTTGAATTAACCTTTTTGAGGATCGGGATGTAATTAATGCTAGGTATCTTTGTAGTAGGTGTAGTTAATCTGATACCTAGGTAAACTGCTTCAGTGACTATATTTGTAATTGGAGGTGGGTTTAATCCTATAAACAAGATTTGCGTTTTAGACAAATTTAGTTTATACCCAGAAAAGGATCCGAATATGCCCGCTAGTTCTTCAATCCTCAAAAACGTTCTTTCAATGTCTTTAGTGACCACTACCAGATCATCAGCATAAGCAAGGGCTCTGTATGTCGTACCTCCTAACTGTAGTGGAACTATATTTTCATCCCTATTTAGCTGATTAAGAAAAATATCTATGTATATAGCAAAAAGAAGAGGAGAAGATGGGCATCCCTGGCGTGTTCCTCTTTGGATAGGAAATAATGCAGATTTATTAGGGCCTATTTTTATTGCTGAGACTGGATTTTTATATAGTGCCTTAAATGCATTTATTGTTCCTGAACCGAAACCTTTCATAGATAACACGTCCCAAAGATAAGGCCACGCTACTCTATCAAATGCTTTTTCAGCATCTAGCAGAGTGATCCCTATTGGTATATTAGAGGCTTCTGACCAGTCTATCATTGCTATAATTCTGCGTATATGGTCCGCCGTATCTCTATTGGGAATGAAACCATGTTGCCAACGAGAAACAATTGTTGGTATAATTCTTGATAGTCTTGTGGCAAGTATTTTTGAATAAACTTTACTGTCGGCATTAATCAAAGATATTGGCCTGTAGGAGGCTGGGTTAAGTGGATCTTTATCTTTTTTTAAAAACGTCATAATTATTGATTCAACCCAAGATTCTGGAGGTAAACCTTTCTGTGCCTCTAAGAAAATAGCCAGCATATCATTTTTTATATGTTTTCTAAAGGACCTGTAAAACTCTAACGGAATAAGATCCGGACCGGTTGCTTTGCCCATTGCTAGTGAATTTAAGGCGTTTTCAATTCCTTCCCATGTGATAACGGCATCTAACACTGATTTTTGGTCATGAGAGAGGGATGGCAGAAGATTTCCCATGGCAAAATTCAAGCATATATCAGATGAGTAATTATCATCCTCTTGTGTATATAGTTTAAGATAAAACTTACGAAAAACTTCCAGAATTTCCTCTTGTTTGTTGTACGGTTGTCCTGTTTCATCCTGAATTGTATTGATGGTATTATATACTTCTTTTTGTCTGATTCTTTTTGCCAAGATTTTCCCTGTATTTTCCCCTATCTCATATATCTGGGTTCTATAACTTGCCATCAGTTTTGCTGATTTTTCATAACAAATAGATTTACTAATTGCCAGCCTTGATTCTATATCCAAGATTGGTCGTTGATGTATTATTGTCATACCACGGTGCAATTAAGATGGCAATTAAGACAACTAATTATATCATTTCAGGCAAAAGGAGCCCAAGCATTTCTTTTAAATCCGGCCAAACTTAAAGTTATACACAAAGAACGGTCTACTTTTTTTACCTCCGAGGCAGCGGCCAAAGAATTCCTGATGTCTCTCTGAGAGGTTTTTGGGAGGAAGAAAAGGGGGAAAAAAAATTCTTGACTTATGAGCAATGAGCAATGAAAACATGAATTATGAACAAAGTTGAAAAAAAAAATCTGAAAAAAAAAAATTGATCTGCTTTTTTTTTTTTCTTTTTGTTTATTCGGTCAGGAGTGTAGTAGAGAATCGGGGGGAGGAAGAGAAGAAGGAGGGGGGAAGGAAAAGAAGAAAGAAAAAGCTAGTAAGTGATATCATAATTGATTATAGCAAATGAAGGATAAAATTTGTTTTGAAATTATCAGATATAATTGAGCTAACTATGGCTTTAATGATTATGAATTGAGTATAATAATCATGAGTCGAGCCACACGATGAGAATCACCTAGCGCTCATCACATCATCAATACGAGGGACACTATGTCCCTTTGCCCTGATAGCATTGAGGGGTGGGGGGGGGGTGGGGGGGGACTCGGGGGGAGCCCAGAGAGGGGTGTGGGGAGGGTGAGGGAAAAAACGAAGTTGCAAGCAAAAACAGATTGTATATTATTATTTTGTTATATGTAGCTATACTGCTATGTTTTGATAGGTGGCTTGTCAGAGAGAAAAAACTGAAATCTTATGAGGTCATACATTCATATTCTTTGATCAAGGTGTTGCTAAACAAACATTGTTATAAATATTGTTATAAATGGGAAAGTTACGAGTGTGCTCTTGGAATATATGTGGTTTAAATAATAAGAAGAAGAGGGGAATAGCGGCACAAATTATACAATCTATGAAAAGTGATATATTATGCATTCAGGAATCACATATAACTTGGAAGGATAGACATTTATATAAAGATCTAGGTATGCAGTTAGCGGTATGTACATCTCAAGGCTCTACAACAAAAGGCGTTGCTGTTCTATTCAGGAAAGGTATAGGTATACTAACTCGACATAAAGCTGACAAATATGGTAGATGGGCAATAGCAGAGTTTAAAATTAATAATGTATTATGGACCATTTGTGCTGTATATGCTCCAAATGTGGATGATCCAGGTATTCTAGATATTTTAAATCTTGAACTTTCTAACTGGTCTTCATCATTAATACTTTGTGGCGACTTTAATATTCATCTACATTCGAATAGAGATATATCTGATATATCTTGTTATCAGGGAGTTAAAAAAAAATGTTGTCTTTACGTTCAATGGTGTTAGATCATGGTTTAGCTGATGTAGTTTATGAAAAAAAATCTTTACATCCCATGTTTACATTCTTCTCCCACCCCCATAAAAAATTTGTACGCTTGAATTACTTTTTTCTTAAAAAATCATTTATTTACGATACAAACTTTGAGTTATTTCCGCGCATAATATCTGACCATAATCCAATATTGATTGAAATTAAAACTGATGAAACAATTATTTAACCGAGGTCCTGGACATTTGATCGCAAATTATTACTTGATCCTGACTATATAAATACATTGGCTTTGTGGATGAAAGAATTTTTTGATATTAATAGAGGTACCGCGTCAATTCAGATTGTCTGGGATACGTTCAAATCAGGGATAAGGGGAGAGACTCTTTCATATACAATTAAAAAACAGAAAATTATGCGTGAAAAGAATGAGAAGGTATTTCGGTTCACCATCATTTCTAAACAGTAATTGAACTCCACAGAGTTCCTTCGTACTAGTTGATGTAATATGGAATTAGGTTCAATCCCTGCCCATTTCATGCGTACACCATTGGGCCTTGCTGGAGCAATATTACTTACACATTCAGAATCTCTAACACTTCTGGCCCAGGAGGATATGGACAGAACAAGAGTGTTGTGATATCTCATTATAGTTGGGATAACACACAAAGAACTAACCAAATATTTGCAGGGGAGGAAACATGGACATGGTCAATAATTGTGCGGGCATCTCTACCTATTAAAGAGGGGATCAACATTCCTTTGTCATTACAACTACTTGTAAGTAAAAGGAAGTCAAATTGAAAAATCGGTGAATTAAGTGCATCTCCATACTCATTGTGTGGGAAATGTAGGATACCTGCCACTTATATATTAATAATCCCACAAATCCACTTAACCGGCAACAAGCAGACCTGAATATTAGAGTCACCACTCCAAAGTATAATGAAATTAGAACGGATTGGGTGAAATAATGCTTCCAACCCTGTGTCCAATGCATGGACCACCATATTGAGTGACGAGTGAAATACATTATTGTAAAAATTGACCACCAAAGTCACAATTTCAGGTTTGACGATAAATTTGAAAAATGTTTTGCTAACTTTTTTATGAGATGAAGATAGTATAGAATTCAATTTCAAGAAATAATTACGTTTTTCCTAAAAACCCAATATGGTTTGTACTCTTATCTTGGGGATAAATACTCTGTGGAATTGAATTTGAGAAGATATTTAGTTATTCCTACTAAACACATATTGCAATACTTTAGATGACTGTGTCTTTGACGGATATTTTCTTCATAACGTTTTTTACATGAACAAGATGATTGGTTCATTATCCCTGAAGAATTGAGTGTTCTCATGAAACACATGTTGGCTGTTTGTCACAAATTTATTTTTATGTAGTTATCAAAATCAAGATCAAGGATTATTGACATTTATGAATTAAAAAGGTTTTGTATAAAAAAATAAACATCGAGATTGTGTTGTTTCCACCTCTCGGAAAACAAAGTATAAAATAGGACCATTAACCATCCGTATGTACCCCGCCCCTAACTTGAATGTGTGCATGCAACATTCTAGAAAAGCCCACAAGACTCTGTCAAAAGGCTTTTCCGCATCTAATGTGATAGCTACCGCTGGTTCAGCTTTCGCGGCTTTGTGTTCTAATATGTGGCCGAGGAGTCAGGTGTTATCGTTAGACATTCTAGTACGTAAGAATCCTAACTGGGAGTTGCCTATAATTTTTGGGAGAACAGAGTTTAGTCTGGTTGCTAGTATTTTGGCGTATATTTTGCAGTCTACATTAATAAGGGATATAGGTCTGTAGTTTTTGGGCGACATTTGATCTTTCCCCTCTTTAGGGATGACTATAATGTTGGCCTCTGACATGGATTTTGATACTGCCCCTCCTACTGCTGACTGGTTGAAGACTTGTTTCATGGTGGGCTTCAGCTGGTCTAAGAAGGCCTTGCAAAATTCAGCCATAAAGCCATCCGGCCCCGGGACTTTATTATCCTTCAGTGATTTGACTGCCATTTCTATTTCGGAACAATTAAACTCTTGGCCAAGCCTAAGAGAGTCCTCTGCGCTTATTACTGGTAAGCCTAGTCTATCAAGGTATTTTATGCACTCCTCTATATTAAGCTTCTGTTCATTCTTGTAAAGTTCTTGGTAGAATTCTTGGAAAGTCTTTAGTATATCCTTGTGTCTTGTGTGTGTTTGCTTCTGTGATGGATGAGATGCCAGTCCGATTTCGTTAGTGGTTAAGGTAGGATACTAGGAGTTTCCCAGCTTTATTGGCCTCACAGAGGTTAAGGGCTTTGTATTTATGGATCCATAACCCGCCCTCTCGGTCAGTATTTTGTTGTACCAATGTGTTGGAAGGGTCTTACTATCGCGCAGGGCCTTTGTGTGGGCCAATTTTAATCTTTTGATTTCCTGTTCCAGTTGGTTTAATCTTAGGTTTGTGCTCTTATTTATATTTATTTCAATTACTGTGCCTCTAATGGTTGCCTTCAGGGCATCCCAGAATGTGGCAGGGTTGGTTTCAAGGATGTCATTGTGCTTGAGGTAATCTATAATGTCCTCCTTGATCTTTTTCTTGTTCACGGGATCCGCTAGCACATCGTTGTTAAAGCGCCATCTCCTTGGGAACGGCTTCATTGTGGCTCCCGCTCAGTTTTAGGCCAATGCATGAATGATCTGAAACTAGTCTCGGAGCTATATCAGAGTATTCGATTAGGCGTGTGTGCAATCCAGAGATTAAGATATAGTCTATCCTGGTGTAAGTCTTGTGAGGGATGGAGTAAAATGTGTAGCCTCTAGTGTCCGGGTGTTGAAGGTGCCTTGCGTCCTTTAAGTCATATTTAGAGCAGATATTTTGGAGTACCGTGTGCGAGTTCGTGGGGTGTTATTGACAGTGATCTGATCCAACGGGATGTTGAAATCCCCTGCTACCACCATAAGATTGTTTTGGGGGAAATTAACTAGCGTGTTTGCCACCTCCGACCAGAAGGATGGGTAGTCTGCATTGGGGCCGTATATGTTTGCAACGTGTATTAGCTCCTCCCCTTCTTAGATGTGTTACTAGTAGCCTACCTTCACAGTCCTGGGACGTGATTCTAGAATAATGTTGGACCTTTTGGATATTAGTGCCTTGACCCCACGTTTCTTTTTGTCGACGGGGAGCAAGCTACCTGCAAAAGATCCAATTGCCCCTCACCAGGTTGCATCCTCCAGGGACAGTTTGGTCTTCTGTAGAAGGATTAGATCGCTCTTGGTTTTGGCTAAGTAGTCTATAATTTTCCAGCACTTAACAGGGTGGTTAAGACCTTTGACATTAAGGGATACTATGTTAAGGTCAGTGACCAGGGTGGGTGAATTATTGCAGCCCATTGTTTGGGTGTAATGTGCTAAAAGCCTCTGTTCTATATGCTTGAATCATAAGGACGCTGGCTCTGGTTTTGGCCCTAGTGAGTTGTAAAGGGGGCCGCCCCTTCCGCTCACGTGGTTCTGTGCTTATGCCCTCCCCCAAGTGTTTTGCAAACATTGTGCTTGACACCACTGGGCCCTCCTGTAAGACAGGGTGCCTTATGAAGTTGGCTAACACTGCCTGTCGAGCCCAGTTTCTGGGTAGAAAAGAGGTGAAAAGAAAAGGGAAGACGGAGAATAAGGAAAGCCAACAACCGATAAACCCTAGTGCAGATTTCCCTCCCCCCCACTGCACCCCCCTCTATCCCCCCCCACCCCCCCCCCTCCTGAGATTACTCATATGTCGGAGGTGCGACGACAGGATCATCATCCTGCCCCTCGGAAAAAATTACTGGTTACTACTTCGCTATTGACTTCTTACTAGGAGTGTAGTCTCACTATGCTTAGGACCCTCTCTCTATTCCCCCCTCAGCCCCTCTCATACATCCCCACATATTGTCTGGCAGAGCAGTGAATAAAAGTGGTAAAAACTGTCTTTAAAGGATATAGATTACACTACAACAAGGCACTAGACAGGGATGCCGCCCCCTCTCCACTTCGTTATTCCTACTTGCTCTAGAACCCCTTATCCAATACATCCAATACATCAAACTGAACACAAACATAAGAGGGATCGATTTCAATGGCATTGAAGTAAAACTAGCTGCCTACGCAGATGACATTCTCATAGTAGCAGAACAGCCTAAGAATCAAAGTCCTGATGGAGACGATTGCAGAATACTCCATTTTCTCAGGCTACAAACTCAACAGAGAGAAGTCAGAATGAAAGCCACTAAACATTCACTGCACGAGAGACACCCTGGGGGCATCAGGGGTAGACTGGCAAATAGGGTGCATCAAATATTTAGGTATACATTTTGGCAATAACTTAATCGACACACTACACCAGAATGATAACCGGTTACTAGAAATGATTAAGAAACTCCTAAACTCCAGGTCCCCAAAATTCATAACGTGGTGGGGCTGAATCAAAACCAATAAAATGATGATCAACTACCTAATCAGCATGCTCCCGTTATTCCCAACAGATGAATTCCACTGCAAAATTGACATCCTGATCTCGAAATTCTTACAGCACGGGAAGAAGGCATGTATAAGCATCAAAAAACTACGATTGGATAAAAACCAAGGAGGGATTAAACTTGCGGACTTCAGAATATTCCAGCTAGTCTTTCTGGCCAAACAGGGGACCTTCTGGATATTACCGTCAGCCGACGATACGCCGGTATGGCTACAGTTAGAGAGGGCCGTCCTGAACAACCTTCCACCCCTGGCCCTACTAACTGCAAATAGATACCCCCACACAGCCAAATCCATTTTCAAGAACACAAAAAGGGCACTTCTTAAAGTAGATAAGAAACTAAAGAGTAGCATAAAAGGATCGAAAATTGAATCACTATGGGCCCACAGTTCCTGAAGAAAGGGAAAAGCCTTACCTTCGATGTATTGATTGAGAAAGGCATTCACTTCCCCCACCGACTTGAAAACAGAACATACCCTATCACTTTCACAGACCTCAAAGCAAGATACAAACTATAGGACATAGAACTCTATAACTTCTTACAAATTAGAAGGGCCCTCGCTAGAACCAACGTATCGGACTCACAATCATCAATCTCCCGGTTTGTGTTGAACATAAATAAGTTAGGTCACCAGGTCTCACACCTCTACAAACTCCTCCGTCCCAAATCCTCTAAGCTTAATGATAAAACTGCTGTATACTGGGACACACAAACAAACTACAAACATAGATAACAAGATTGGGCCATAATCTGGAGCTCACCCTCACATAACAAAATTTCCCCCATTCTCTCACAAACAAAATTCTGGCTGCTTCACAAGGCCATTTGGACCCTGGCCCTGCTATTCTCATTAGGAATCAGGGAGGACGCGATATGCTGGAATTGCAACAGAGAATCCGGGGACTTACCACGCCTCATCCTCCATTGCCCAACACGTAACTCATTCTGGGAGTAAATATTTGGGTTCATTAACGGTTTGTTTGACTGCACACTAACCAAGAATTTCTCCACATTTACCATGGCTTCTATGAGTACTGATGTAAAATCTGCACCCGACAAAGACCTTCTTGACCTGTTGCTTGCTGCAGCAGTGAAAATGGTCCTAGCAAATTAGAAAGGACACCAGTATAGCCACCTGCAAAGGCTGGTTTAACTGGATCACACATCTTAGAGGTGCGGACAAAATTGCACTCCGAAACTCACCATAGAAACCAGCTTCCAGGAAATTGTGGAGTGCGCTGGAAATGTACCTTGACTCTTATGAGCCCCCATGAATAGAAGGTACCATCAGCAAGCTGCATACATGGATGCCAACAATGCCACAGGAAGTCATATGTTACAGAAGCCCCTGGGAATAGCTAAGAAATGTAATGTTCACTGCCTGTTGCCTGTCTCCTTTACCTTCCTTGTATCTATCCCCTTTCTCACCTTCTCTCTTTCTCTTCTCCCTCTTATTCAATAACTACCGCAAGGTGGGCTAGCTAAACATTTGGGACTTGTACGCCCCGACAGATCAAAGTATAAAACGTACCTGGAACAACTCCGCTAGCCCTGCTACAGAACTGCCAAGATGTTCATGTAAAAAAAATTTCAATAAAATATGTGAAATAAAAAAAATATAGATATAGGACCATTAAATAAGAAGAAACGTATACTTTAAAAGAATGTGTCCCATCCACTTGTCTGTCTGTCATTCTGTGAAGCTGTTCCTTCCTCCAAAACAAATGAATGCAAATCACCTTGTCCAAGAAGGGTGAAATGCTGTCTCCAACTGGCAGCATCAAGAAGCAGCTCCAGGAATGAGCCTCTCATCGACTTCCTCTGCTGCCTCTCCTCCTCCTCCGTATTTCACCCCCATGCCTGTGGTTTGGATCAGCCACTCCAGCCAACTCAACACCAATGGCTCTGCTGGGCTCAAACCTTGCTGGGAGGCAGCAAGTCACAGCAGGCTGCCTTCATTTTAGAGTCCACTCCTTTCTAGCTTTCTAGCTCCTCTGACAGGCCACCAGTACACCAAAAGCTGAGAGCAACCAACTACTTGCACTCCACCAGGTATTTGCAAGACAACCACAATAACAGCAAGCAAGTGGTAAAGAGGTATTCCAGGAGGCTTTCTTGGAGGAGGGACGTAGAGAGGCGCAAAGGCATCTGGTACCCGCCTGCCTCCGCGGACGACCAAATAGTGTCACAGTGCCACAGTACATGCAGGGGGAGGAGCTCTGAATGGGGTGAGCCAATCACTGCTCTGCGCAACCTAACCTCACTGCAATACTCTGAGGCACCTAACTTCACAGCAGTGCAATTACACAAAAACACAAGCTGGGGGCGTGGCTACGTGGTGAATGGAGGAAGAAGTGTTTGTTTAGGGCTCCGCCCGAGGCCTCCCTCGTCAGCCCCTATTAACCGTATGCAACACGTTTTTTTTCATGCTGCAACTTTACCTTACGATTGCTGCGCCCACCCTGGGGCTCCGATGTGAATTCCTGGGCAAACGAATGTGGTGCTCTGCCCCGGGGTCTGTGGAATCTCCTGTGGCCCGGAGGGGTGCTGCTGAACTGATGTGAGGGCTCACGTGAGCCCGTGGTCTGACCCCGCCCACTGGGCCTCGCGCAGTGACGTGCTCAACACTGGCGGCTGCTGTCCGGACTGCGGGAGCCTCGCGATTGACCCCATACTGTGCCTGCATTACCCAGAAAAGTCAGTGGTGACTTTCGGCCCTGCTTGGGAGATGGACACTTTGCTTACCTGCTCCCCTGCGGTGGTGTGCTTGCCGAGCGAGGCCCTGGTGAGTGACGTCCCAGAAGTAGGTTTGTGCTACTCTGCGGAGGGCGGCCGACGTTTGAGACTGCAGGGGGCCCCACGAGACAGCTGCTCACACGGCAGGATCTGCCTTCTTGTGCAGCGGCAGTGGTTTGGAAAGTGGAGGCGACGAGCAGCTACTTCCAGGCACTAGAAAAGAGGGTGGCAGGCTGCGATGCCCTGAAGTGAGCCCAGGTCCGTGGTGGAGCAGCACGCTTGTCACCATAATATGCCTGCATTGCCTGGGACCTATTTAGTGGTGACCTGTGGCCCAGCTTGACGACCAGACATTCCCCCCGGCCTGCTCCCCCGCAGCATTGAGGTTGCTGAGGCGGGCTCTGGTGAGTGACACACCGGGACTGTGTGCTTGTCGCACTGCAGTGGGCGGCCAACGTTGGGGACTGCTGGGGGCCCCCGCAACAGCTACCTACACAGCGGGATCTGCCTTTTGTGCCACAGCAGAGGCTCGAAGAGAGGCGGCGCCGAGCGGCTGTTTTTGAGAACCAGCAAAGAAGGTGGCAGACTGCGGTGCCCGGAGCTGAACCTTTCAACTTTGTGGGGTCGCTGTGGGTGTGAGGGGGTGCATAGACTGCAGAAGTGAGGGTTGACCAGGCGCCAGTGCGCCCTACGCAATGTCAGTGATCTGGCCATGAAGCACTGGCCCCATAGCGCGACGATGTGCACTTTCCTGCAACACATCTGGGAACTCTGCCTGCTGCAGGGCCATTGCTTACTGGTGAAGAGTGATGCAGAGGTGGTGACATGGCGGCAACCACCGAGTTTGGAGGCATTAGCGATCCTTGGAGTGCGGTGCATGGGCCTAACTGTGTATCATTGCCCTGACCCCCCCTCCCCCCGGCTTCTTGACTGGGGTGCGCCAGGCCTAACCCGTAGTTACGCTGGACTAGATGTCGCGAGGCAGGCGCCTCAAAACAGATTTTCCTGACACTCCTGCCCCACCTCCTCAGACGAAAGCAGCAGCAGGGAAAATGGCGGAAGCAGAATTGCCGGCTGTTATGTCTGACAAGTTGGATGCAATCCTAGCAGCAGTGGAGAAGCTAGGGGAAACACTGAATCACACCCGTGCGGCACTGGAAAGTAAAATAGATAAGGCGATCATTAACCTGACCCTTCTACACGCTCACCACCGCAAATTGACAGACCGCACGGAGGTGCTGGAGACCACGATGGCGGAGATGACTCCACGGGTGCTGGCGGTGGATGGGCACATAGAGCAGCTCCTAAACATGGTGGAGTTCCTTGAGGGCTGGGCGGAGGATGCCAAAGGTCGGGCCCGACGCAACAACGTGAGAGTGGTGTGTCTGCCAGAGGGCAAAGAGGGGAGGTAGCCTGTGGCTTTTGTTGAATCTTGGCTGCGCACCCTGTTGCCGGAAAAATCAGAAATGACATTCAGTAATGAAGTAGGGGGGAGGACAGTGACACTTAGTGAGTGGCTACATGATATACTACTTGAAGTTCCCGGGTGATGGGGAGAGAGATGGCGGTGGACATTTGTTGCTGTCCACTGGACGATACCCCTTATGGGCAGTCGGATGTACTGGGGGTCCTGCTCTTTCTTGCCCGACGTTTAGCGCTGCAACATTAGACTCCTACATACACATGAGCCCGAGACGAGTCCCGATGAGTCTCCACTTAGTTCTTCATGCCATAAACGGTCCCGCACTCAGTAAAACAATGGTTAATATATTCTTTTTCAGAAAGCAGCTCTTTAATTTGATTTTTCAGTAGGTAATTTAGATAAAATATGCTTTATTGATAGGTCTGTTATTATTATCATTCATCACCACTTTTCCTCTTCGGCAAAGCCCGCTCTACTGTAATATTGAGCAGGCCACATGTATGGATCTTCAGCACCTAATAACGTTGTGCTTAATTGGACACGAAGGACTTAAATACTGGGGATGAGGTTCACCAATGCAGTTAGCAGCATCTCCCTCTGCTCCCCCCCTCAGCATAGTTATTTGGAGGCTGTTGAGATATGTGGTGGGCAGGCGATCGCAACAATGTATGAGAAACTGGCTGATAGAAATAAGCTAATATGAGATTGTGCATGTGAAATTGTGCTGCGGCAGTAGGAGCAGCTAATTACTCTTATGTCGTTCTGAAGACGATTGCGTGCTGATATTTATATTGCATCCTTCACCATCTTGGCTTTGTCATGTATTGTAAGGAAATGGAATAACACGAAAAAGACCAATAAAGATATTTAAAAAAAATAATAATAAATTACACATAAACACATGCTACTTAGTGGCCTTTTGACCTAAAACCAGCCTGTTCATCCCCTCTGTTCAGCTAACCTACCTGTTCTCATCTTATACTTGCATATGTTTGACCACATTAAGGTATATGTTTTTATTTCTACTGTCTCTTTAAACAGCAGCTGCAAGGGCCCCACTTTATTTAATATGTATGCATCTAAAACCTGCATATAAATCAAATAACAAAGAGTGCTATATTGGTATCACAGAAAAATTCAGAAGGCGACCTACAGCTAGAAAATAAATTTATAGAATTGAATCTCTGAAACATGTTAGTTTTAATGACTTCGCTCTGGATTTCTGCTCATAAAGATAGAGGTTAAATATCTATGATTATTTTTTTTCTACATTTGGGATACTAAACTGATCTCCTTTGGTTACAGTTATATTAGCTCTATAAATTGCTTTACTGTGATGTTTGAGGAGATATTATTTTTAGAGGTGCTTCATTCACTTGAGGAGTATGATTTTATTAGACACAGTAATGTATTCTAATACCCTGGCTCTGATTCTATATTCGTCAGAAATGCATTCTGTTCATTCTTCTTTACTCAATGTGCCAAGATTGCACATATTACCAAGAATCAGCCAATAAGAAAAATGGTAAAAATGATGGCTCAGGTCTCTTCTTTCATTTAAGCTATGTGCAAATGCATGGCATTGTGACTGCGTTGGCATACAAAGCACCCTAAGGTCTATGGCATTCTCATTTGCAACACCCAGCTAGAGGGTCATAATTGGTTGATTGCATGTATGGAGACCTGAAAGCAATAATGGATATACAAATAGAAATACAACTTGTTTAGGGAATGCTATGGTTCATTGGAGGATGAGACATCAACAGAAAAAGAAGATTATTACCCCACTGTACAGATCATGTGTGACCTCAGTTAGGTAATCGTTGACGGTCTGGAAACTGTATCTGTTAGAAATGGCGGTCTCTAATTGGCAGAGATATGCACCTTTGTCCAATCATGGACCCTTGCTTCTAGTCAGGGTAAGGGGGTTACACACTTTAGATAATCCCTGCTCACCCTCTTGGTAGCTTGGCACGAGCAGACAGGCTTATCCCAAAGGCAATGTGTAAAGCATTTGCACTCAAAACAAACAGTGACACCGTGAAAACACCACAAATGGACACCACACCAATTTAGAAATATGACTTTTTTTATCTAAACTAAACCAGACCGAAACGACATAAAATCCAGCATACATGTATCAAATTATGACTTTATAACAGTTATTGCAAAAATAGAACTTGTAGAAACAAAATAGCTCCTACAAGGACTATTACAAGGTCCTAAATACAAAGTACAGGGCTGACCGCGAGTGAAGTGTGTGGCGTCAGGTATGGATCAAATGGATATCCAAACACTACCTTGGAAAACGAAGTCTATGGACAATGCACGGCATAGTGGAGGTGAGGTGTCTGTGCCGAGGTCGAGGTCGGTTACCTGGTTGCCACGGAGGAAGCGGGGTGTAGTGTCCATGAGGAAGCGAGGCGTCCAATCCAGGACTGGGGAAGTCGGTGGTGTCAGTGATGAGGCATCAGTGCTGGTGAGGCGATGCAAAGTCAGAGAGTTCATGAAATCAGCCTCGTCAGTTATTGGCTTCGCGATAATGGGTTACAGGCACTAGCGGTGATGGCATCGGTGTGAGCCCTGGAGTTGAGAAGGCCGATAACTGCAGGTGTTTGAGCTGTGGTGCAGGCGGAGCGGTGTGTCTTGCGATTCACGGGGGGTGCCCTCGACCTTGGTGCAAGTCTCTGGTGGCATCGCTGACAGCAGCAGAGTTGTTTTTCTTGTTTTGCTGCACCAACAACACAATTCTCAGGGCCCAGCACGTGGAATGGGTGCTCTTTTGAATGCAGGGGTCCACACAGGAGTCCAGGTGCTGGTCAGTGGGTAGCAGGTGAAGGCTTTGTATCCCTGAGACTTCAGAACAGAAGGCCAGCAAACAGTAGCCCTTGGAGATTCTTCTCCAAGCAGGTTCACAGCGAAGTTCCAGTCCTAGTCTATTCCTTGGAAGAAGCAGCAACTGCAGGCCAACTGAGCAAAGCACACAGCAAAAGGGCAGTACGCCTCCTTATAGATCTCCAGCTCTTTTCCTTAGCAAAGGTTCTTCTTGAGTCCAGAAGTAATCTAATTCTTTCGGGTTTAAGTCCATTACTTATACTCCATTTGTCTTTGTTCTCTTGGTGGCAAGGGTCTTTGAGCCCAGTCCAAACCAATTCTATCCTCTCTGGTGGAGCATGACCACAGGAGGTGGAGACAGCATTGTGCAAAGTAAACACTGCCTATTCAGGTGCAATTGAAACTCCTCCCACCACTCTAAATGCAGCCAAGATCTATTTCAGCTCAGCTATTAGTCACCCAGAAAAGGCAGGACACACCTCAATCCCCTTGTGGCTGTCTACAGTACATGCCCAGCCACAGCCCCTGTCACCCGTAAACCAGAAAGTCAATACACAAGATAGCAGACACACTCAGAATGGTTAAATAAGAAAGTGCCTCCTTTCTAAAAGTGCAAAAAAACAATTGATGAACAGAATGCAGAACATCAATTGTGTGTCTTTTCCTTTCTAAAAGTGGCATTTTCAAACACACAATTTAAAAACCATCTCCCTAAAAATTTGTGTTATTAAATTCCGAGTTCGGAGAGCCTAAACTCCACTCTCAATCTTGCCCCAATAGAAAATTATTCTTGTAAGATGTAACAAAGTAACTCCCATGAAAGCCTATGGGACAGATAGCCTTTCAATAGTAAACAACTACATTGGCAGTATTTCTCTATCTGGACATGTAACACACTATAGTACATGTTCTACCTTGCACATACACTGCATCCTGTCCATAGAGTACCTTTGGCCTACCTGAGGGGTGTCTTACATGTAAGAAAAGGGACGGTTAGGGCCTGGTAAGTTGGTGCACTCCCAGGTCGACATGCCCATTTAAACCTGCGCACAAACACTGCAGTGGCAAGTCTGACATACCTTTACAGGGCTACTCTTGTGGGTTGCACAATCAGTGCTGCAGGCCCATTAGTAGCATTTGATTTACAGGCCTTGGCACACTCACTTTACTAGCGACTTACCAGTAAATCAAATATGCTAATCGGGGATAATCAATCAGAATAACAATTTACACAGGGAGTACTCGCAGTTTGACCCTGATCAGCAGTGGCAAAGAGCCCCAAGCATCCAATCCAGCAAGAACGAAATCCAGCAGAGCATAAAAAAACAGGGGGTAGAGGCAAAAAGTCAGGGGAAACCACACAATGAATGCCAAGTCTTACAGCATCTCTAAATGTTGAGAATCAGGAGAATGTATATGCAAAGTGGTGTAGATGTAAATTTGTATTATCAATACGGAAAGTGTGCTAGGTGGAGAACCCAATGAAGCTCATATGGTCACATATCATGACATTGTAGTGGAAAAGCGTGGTAGGCAACAAATCTTCAGTACAAAAGATGTTCGAGAACATGGGGTCATGAATTATTTGAGACAGGGGATCTGGGTGTAGATAAAAATGGATTTTACTTTTTTGGATACCCAGTCTAAATTTGCCCTCCTTGTTCTTTCAGCTTCCACTAGAATCTTTATTTTATCGAGCAGTGCTGCAAGTTATCATCAAGGAATGTTATGGAAATGTCAAAAGGTATGTAGTGCTACTGTTATGCCTTTTTCAAGAAGCAGTTTAATTTCTACCCATAGCAAGTGAGGACTTATTTGAAACCATTATTGTCAATTTTATACAAGGGCCGATAGATGGATCAGGGCTCTGTGCGAGTCTTTAAAGTCAAAAGACCGTACTAATACAGAATTTCACGTAAACGTAGAGGAGCCATATGTGAACTTCCACACACGAAAATCCATATAAGACATAATTCACACACTACGTAGGGTCATTTCAAATTCATGAATCATTACTGTAGACAAAAAGAGACATTGTTAGTCAATTACATTCGGAATATTAAAAATGCAAAATATATACAAATGTCATTGGCATTGGAAACTGAGCCCTATTGTAATCAATAATTAGAAGCAAATTGGGCCTGGCATAAAGTAAATAATGGGTATATTGTCATAAGGACTACTCGGGGCAAGGCAGGAGACAAGAACATTGGAAAATATTCTAAGTGTAGTTCATAGTGTCGTAATAAACAGACTAACATGGAGTGTGTTTTCTAAGGGAATCTAGACGGGACTTTCGTCTCACAGAAAATAATTAAGTGCTACTATAATAAGAAGTTTGACTTGAGGTCTGCCTCTAAGGAAAGCAAGTGAATATGTTTGCTCACCTCTTAAATGGAGATGTGTTATACACTTTACGATAGAGAAATCATGCCTTTCAAGAAAAAAGTCTTTGTAGTGTGCGCTTACCTCATGCAGGGTGGAAAAAAGTGCAATTCTTTTTGCCATGTGGACAAAAATTGACTATTCCGAAACCTATGATGAAGCATACCACCAAAGGGCAACCCTGGTGGGTGAGGGTTGTATAAAAAAGCCCTGCACTTTTCCCACTTTACAGGAGGTTAGCACACACTTTTTTCAGAGATATATGCAACTATGAGAACGAGCCCCTCTTATCTCCCTTTTCTTTTGCTATAGAGAAATCATACAGCCACCATGGTGTGAAAGAGAAGATACATAACATAATCCAAGAGTAAAACAGAAAACATATCAAATGGTAAAATGACTTCAGCTCTACATCTAATGAATAAGCCTACATTATTCTCAGTTCAGCCAACGGAAGTTGCCTTCAATTGTACACATTCAAAATGTTTCCTAATTTCAGGAAGATCATGGATTTAAGCGAAACATTGTAGCTGATACAGGGCAAGCTGGATTATAGAGCACATTTATTTTCGTACATTTAATGAATGTCGTATCTGAGTGCCTGTACAGAGGCAGGAAAAAAGAAAAACATGACAGTTTACTTCTCATGCTAATTTAAGAGTTTCACCATGTTAAAATACAGTGCAAACAGTTCAGTTGCGCATAATTAAAGTTAATTTTAAGCACTAGGGGCCATATGTATCAAGGCAAAATTAATTCGCAAATGCCGAAATTCACAGAATTCCGGCGTTAGCGAACCCATTTTCGCTAAATGGTATGTATGAAACATTTTTGTTGCAAAATAAGGAACCGCTAAATTTGCCATTCCTTATTTTGCGATTGCATTTAAGGAAATGCAAATTTTTCCTTTAATGCAATGTATCCTTTTTGGGTAGCTGCGCGCCTTATAAATACTATAAAAATAAAATATCAAGGAAAAAAACATTCCAAAATGCCATTAAGGAATCGCAAATTACTACCAACTTCTAGTTGGTGGTAAGTTGCAAATTCTTTCAAAAAAGCATTATTTTAAAAATCAAAAGTGGCCATGTGACACTCATACATGCCCTTAGGGCATGTATGTGCGCCATATGCGCACACATGTCATTTTCAGGGGTGCAGCAGAGTGTTCGTGAGACACCCCTGCACCCTTGAAAATATTCACAATTTGCGATTAGCAAATTGCGATTTGCAATTTCCCCTTCATTCCTATGGGCCTCCTGGCCCATGGAAATGAATGGGAAATTATTCCTTAATTGCGATTAGCAATTTACTAATCGCAATTATGGAATTTTAAGGAATCGCTAAAAAGAAGCGATTTTCTACATACTTACCATTTTGCGATTTCTAAATAGCGATTCCTTAAAAATCGCTATTTAGGAATCGCAAAACGGAATGTTGATACATATGGCCCAAAGTTATAGCACTCATCAGTGTAAGTAGTTAGCATTTAGTACACTTGAACAGTTGAGGTCTGCGGTAGTTACCAACAGTTAACAACAGTGTATACACTCCTGCAGGTTTAGAGACCATAGTTTCTTGAGTTTGTTTTTGGCTCATACCCTTTAGCAATACATTTTTATTCTGTGGCAAAAATTGTTTAAATTGAAAAATCTAACTTTTAGGAGTGCAGATATATAGCAACCTCTTGCAGTTAACAGCTGATGCTAACTAATTACATTATGGCATTGTAACCAGGTTTCATTGATGGGTCTTTCTCTCTTTGATGTGATTGTAATTTTACATGGGCTGGTATGGAATTCATCAACTCTTGGACATGAATCAGATCGAATTGTATCTCAATATCAAATATGAGTTAGATATAAATGTAAACTGCGTACTTGATTTACTCTTGTTGATGTCATAGTTATCATCTTGCACTTAATTTTACATCATTTGATTTGTTTTTATGCAGATTTCCATATTGTAGAATTGTTAATTGTTAGCAACATGTGGAGATCACACTTACCTTTCAAACATACTTAGCAGATTTTACAGTCGCTGCATAGCATTTCTAACAATTGCTTTCTCATCATTTATGCCAAAAGCATTTTGAAAAATGTATTACAATTTGGAGTTTCTCGACTAAATCCTGAAAAAGAGCATTCAACCTGTAGTGATGTTCACTGTCAGTTGTATTCGACTGGGCATACATTGTTGAAGAATTGCAATAAGCCATTCCTCCATTTGTCAATAACGCTCTTTGTACTTTAGATGACTTCTTTACATTGAACAATTTGGCTGTAACTCAAAGTACTGTTTGCAAATTACTTCAACTGTCCATCCAACAGAAGTGGTTGGCTCATTATACTTACTATTGTTTTTACAGCTGATTGGAATATATTGTACATTTCTGGTTTGCGACTTATACTTATCATTATTTCGAAATGCTATTTTAAATATGATTGCATTTAATTAAGAAGTATCTCTTCTGTTACCTGGATCTATTCCCGTCATACTTGCAACCCTGATACCCTCTATATTGCATGTTAAATAAAGTTTTCTAGTTGTGATTTCTAGCCATATTCCATACATTGATATATAATTGCGTTGATATTCTTCTTTGTTCTAACAGTAATTTCTTAGCTGTAGTCTGTGGTACTGAGAATTCTGGACCGTTCTTGTTTGGTACTGCAGCTTTTTCACTCGTGTCAAAAATATCATCATATCAAGACGATTTTGGTATCGGCAGACCGGTAATGATTGAGATATTATACCTGTGCATTTGCGTCATGATCGAGTGACGAAATCACCCTGAAATCGTAGTTCCTGTCTTGAACCCTCGGGTTCCATTTTGTGAGCGGCATCCATTTTGTCATTGCCCTTACATAGTCAATTGACTAAGGCCGAATTCGATCTGAAAGGACACGTAACCTTTGCTGACTCCTCTGTGACCTGGGCGAGCTGACTCCACTACCTCAAGCCAAACCTGTTCGGGCAGTCTCCATCCCAATGGCCGAGCAAGATTAGCATCAAAGCACAACATGTCATAAACCGTTCATCGCATACAAGCTACGGCTAATCACACACACACCTGTCCCTGTTTCTTCTTTATGACTAGTTTTACAAGGAGGAGGTGCCCGATTTTATTGGGGGTTCATCGATATCTGATGGAAGTTCTGGGCCTTGCTGGGTAATCTATCACGAACTGGACAAACTGAGACGCGGACTTGCCATCATGACTCTGCTTCTTCTTTGTAGTGAAAATATTTATATGACCAACTGTAAAAACAAAGAATTCTTGCCTGAAGTGTAATATTGTGTATAAAAAGAGAAAGCTGGTTCTGTAAAAACGAGCAGCCTCCTGAGAACATACAGGCGCTTCATGCTGTTGTACTTCTAGGATACCTGTTACTGGTTGCAGCCAATAAACTCGATCCTTGACATTACCTAGAAGACTCCGTGTTTCTGTGGTCCGAAACAGGAAGAACTCAAGAGGTCTTTGGGTGTTTCCCTCGCACCGCCGGGTCCATAAAAACCCGGTACCTCAAGTCTGGGAAAGTTATTTTATTTCCGTGTGACTTCGAGTTTACTGTTGGCAATTTGAGTTTTACTTTTACTAAGTAGAGAGTAGTAATGTTACTGCTCTCTTCCAGATGTAATATATTTGTAATTTTTAATCATTCAATTCACACATGCTCAAGAAGTGTGTGAGTGAAGGGATACTTGTAAAGAGCTCATATGCATTTGCAAGTATGCAGTTTAAAAATCATTGGTAAGCATAATGGATACTTTTAAATGTACCAAAATAAAATGCATGCAATGCAGAAAATCACGAAGAAATTAAAATTGATGTATACAGATTGATATATGGCTTCATACTCCAAACTTTGCATAGTCAATATATACTCTTCATATCATGTCTTCTGTGTCCTGGACTTGCTGTATCCTACAGTGTTCATGAATAATTTGCAGTAGCAACTGGTGGATTTTAAGTTTTAGAGCAAGAAGGTTGAACTGTAGTTTAACATGCGAGCACAGCAAGCAACACTGACCTCCAGGAGGGGAGTGGAGCAGGAGGGGGGTAGAGGGGGTTGCATTCTCTTTCCTGCAAGACATCTTTGAAAATAATGGTTTATATTACCATATACATTTTGAGAACAAAGAAAAGTAGAAGCCAAGCAATATTAGAAAAAACCAAGCCGGAGGACTGATTTCCATCATGATGGAAATCAGTCCTCCGGAAGGAAGTGAGATCGCTAGATTTCTCATTATATACCTATACAGACCCCTCACTTGGTCCTATCTCTTTTCTGTCCTGCGGCGACTTAATATCGGCCCGACGCTCATGGCGTACACACGCCTCCTGTATACCGGTCTCACCACTCGGGTTTGAATCGGGAAACGTATATTACCAGCATTCGGAGTTCGGCGGGGCACAAGACAGTGGTGCCCCCTTTCGCCGCTCTTATTCGCGTTGGCGGTCGAACCGCTGGCGGTTCGGCTACGCCTGGAGGGTGTAGATTGGGGCATCCCCCTCGCGGATGACATGCATTGCGTGTCCATGTACACGGACGATCTCCTCATATACGTCCGGGACATCGAAGCGGACCTGGCCCCCATAGGAGCGACACTGGCGGACTTTGCAGACGCCTCGGGCCTGCAGGTGAACTGGGACAAGTCCACAGTTTACCCCTTACACCCGAGCCTACCCCCCCGGGAGGTCGAGCTCGGTCCGCATAAACTCTCGTGGTCCGCGGAGGCTCCCCGGTACCTCGGTATCCGCTTGTACCATTCTCCGGCAGCCATGTTTGAGGGTAATCACCGCGCAGTGCTTGCTAGTCTGCGCCCGACTGTCACCTTCAGGAATAAACTCCCACTAGCCCCGATAGGACGGATAGCCCTAGCTAAAATGGTGATGCTTCCCCGGCTCCTTTACCACTTCACAAACTTGCCGGTTATACCACCCAGGCCTTTCTTCCGCGATGTCGACTCCCTCCTAGGAACCCTTATCTGGGGCGAGGGCCGACACAGGGTCGCCCTGAAAACCCTCCAACTTCCCACGACGCAGGGTGGACTCGGAGCTCCATCCTTCGAGGCATATTTCCTCGCGGCACAACTCCAATGGCTATCTTACTGGACGGCGGACCGCTACCCTCAGGAGACTGTCACTTCGGCCGGCAGAATCGCAACCCCAGAACTCACCCTTCTCCTCCTCCCGGGCACCAAGCCTCGGCGCACATACCCCCTTCAAGTGGCGATAGCGCGCCGGTGCATGATGCGGATCCACCGGTTGTCCCCCAGTAGACCTCCGTACTCCCCGCTACTACCACTGATAGGCAGCCCCAGGCAAGACTCCTACTTTACCGCTCCACTGTTCACCGAATGGTCACTCTGTGGCATCACAGATCTGGAATCGCTCTTCGAGGAAGGCCAGCTAAAATCGCTGGACCACCTGACCGCTGAATACGGACTCCCCCCAGGCCAATTCCTCAGATATAGACAGCTACTCGATGGATACCGGCCCCATTTTAATCTCTGCACTGGCGAGCCAGACACGCATCCAGTAATACATACAATCCTACACATGGGGGTGGGACGCCACTTAATCACCTGGTTATATAAATCCATCCGGGAACTCTCAAACGCTCCCCTTACGACTTTGCGAGCCACATGGGAGGAGGACATAGGTCGCGCACTACACGATTCTGAATGGACTAAAGCACTTGAGGCCCCAAAACGCGTCTCTAGGAACGCCCGCTTCAAGAACATCCAATACTACATCCTACACAGGGCATACCTCACCCCAGCGCGACTGCAGAAGTTCTATCCCTCCACACCATTCCTTTTCCCCAGATGCTGCTCCCCTACGGCAGATTTTCGGCACATGTTCTGGAGTTGCCCCAACCTTCACCCATTTTGGCGGGCGATACATGACACTCTGGCGGACCTTACGGGTCTCACTACACTAGCCACCTGGGAGT
Organism: Lissotriton vulgaris; assembly: GCF_964263255.1. Lineage (NCBI taxonomy): Eukaryota > Metazoa > Chordata > Amphibia > Caudata > Salamandridae > Lissotriton > Lissotriton vulgaris. The sequence goes on from NC_141685.1 coordinate 1,943,731,014, forward strand.
CCAGTGCACTAGGCATCTTTCATGTTCCTAAGCGAGACCCGGTGCACAGACGCTTCGTGTCATTAGCACTCCTGTTGGCAAATAGATGTATAGCCATGCGCTGGCGTTCCCTGGAGGGTCCCTCTGCAGCGGCATGGAAGGGCGCAGTCGGTAAATGGGCGGAAGAGGATGCCCTTAGAGAGGAAGAAGCCAGGGGTGCGCGCAAAATTCCTTTATCCATGGAATGGGCCATGCTCCTCCACAGCTTCCGGCAGTCCACACATGCAGAAGACCAGCCTACTCCTCCCCTCCCCCCCGCCCAAGAGAATCAGTAGCCTCTACATGGTATCGACCATCCCGGGACCGTCTCCCGGTACCCTCTACATCCTGATCAAACTCTCATATGTCATGCCGTCCACCTCGATGCCCCCTGCTCACCCCTCTTCCCCCCCCCCTCTCTTGGAGCGCAGACCAACTAGCTCCGTGGCCCCCCCCCCTGACACCCGTCGCCAGTATCCCCCTGCTTAGACCCTGCTAGCGCCCACACGCTTCTCACCCACAGTTTTGTCCCCCCCGTTCTCAGGTGCCACCACTGTATGGACAGTACAGACCGCGATCCTACGCTCTCGAGGCGGGATCCTACATACCTGCTATTATCCACCGCCCTATTGGCGATGCAGATTCACTGTTCCCCGACCTGCGGACATATTTGTACGATCTACACTGATTATTCAAGGAAATGTATATTTGCACCAGTTATGTAAATACAAGAAAACGTTGCACGCTTGGCTGTTCGTGGCTGAATGTTGAGGCCACTTCAGCAGATCATTTACACTGTACCTGTATACTTTGATGCAACAATAAAACAAATTTCAGTAAAAAAAAAAATATACCTATACAGAAAGTGATAAGACTGGATTTCCCATCATCCATGTGCACAGGAAGTGACATGACTGGATCTCCCATCATTCATTTGCATAGGAAGTGCTACTATTTGTACCCAGGGCTTGTCAACTAACTGCTACTAGTGGGGCTGCAGCACTTATTTTGCCACCCACTTAAGTAGCCATTTTAACCATGTATCAGGCCTGCCATTGCAACCTGTGTGCAGTATTTCGCCTGACAAAATAAACTTTTTGCTGTGCTTAAACATTCCTATTTAGGTTTCGCCTGCACAGCACTTGCACTGTGCTTGTAAAATCTCTTGTATTTAATATATCTTAAAAAGGGCTTCTTATCAGTCCCCCTGGCCGATCTACTGGGTTTGTTTGCTTCTGTGTGGAGCTTTTTTGTTTTAACCTCCCCTGGCTGAATACATTAACAATACTGCTACTAAAGCTGTTCTCACTGTTTAAGTGCCATTCGCGGTCAAGATACGCTTTGCTCCCACGGAAAGGACAGACAGCTTCTAACACTATGCTGGAATTGTTGCATTTTAGGTCAAGCCTAGAGTCAGGGCATGGACAGCTCTGCGAGGCATGTTGTAATTCTCCTTGGGTGTTGGAACACACCGAGCACTTTTTCATTGGTTGCTTGGTCTGCCTTCACACATTCCATTATTTTCTTTAGTTAATAGTGTACATTTGTCCCGCCTTTTGGCTGTTTTGATAACGCCTTGGGACTAGCCCTGCCACTTGGATCGTTTCAGTAATGGCCATTTGTTTTGTTTCTGTGCATTACTTTTTCTTTTCACCATTTCCTCGCAGCTCAATATATTTTTTTTTAATGACACGACTTGAATTCGGATTCCCAGTACGAAAGTCGGCCGCTCAACGTCTTATGCACATCTTGTCGGGTTAAGGATAGGGATTTTTTTGGCCTTTTATCTACATTTCCTGAGGCACCCTCCCAGCACACCCACCCATATCCCTTTCCTCCCATTGGTTCCTTATTGAGACAATGCACACTTCCACTATTCTGTGCTATTTTCAGGAAAAGTGAGCTTTTCGATTAACAAGGAACTAACAGCTTTCATCCTCTTGGAGCAACAGCCTTTTTGTGTTTATACATTAAAGCTTGCATGCGATTATTGAAAGCTTAAAAAACATCAGAAAGAAGAGAAGGGAAACAGCAGGCATGATGGAGAGACGGACTTTAGGATAAAAAGGGTGTCATCGCCACGTATAGTCTGATACAGCACAACGCACAGCGGCACATTTAGCAATGCCAAGCTCTCCTTGTTGGGAAACCTGGACAACTTTATCTTTGATGTAGCCATCTTCAGACTGGCCTGTAAAAAGGCTGCGACTGCTGTTTCATTGTTTTTCTCCAGCAGTAGCGAGGGCGGGAAACTTCTGCCCATTGAGTATTGGAGTAAGGTGATGTGCCAGTAACCGTGGCTCTCCGGCCATGGTACTTTATGAGGTAGAGACATGCACTCAAAACTCAGCATTTACAGAGCGTGGATGACTGCACTGCCAAGATTTGTAAAGGGCACATTAACAAGCATCAGGGTACTTGAAAAAACTTCTCAATAGTTTAAACGATATCTCAACCAGAGTTATTATTTAAATTAGTCTAGTTGTTTAGTTTGTGGTGTTAGGCAATCAAAAGGCCTTTTTTCTAGAACGGTGTGGGATCACTATCTTTTAATAAAAGGTTTGCATTGCACTGCACATCAGCTAAGTCACTTCAAAGTACTGTAATAGATAGAAAACAAGCATCTGCAATGAAATATGTCTAGAATTTCCGAGAGTTTGAGCTATTGGCATTGTAAATGACAATGGCTTTTATGTGTGTGTTGGTTTTTAAAACAGATAAATAAAAGGCATTGTTATTAACAATGCCAATAGCTTAAACTCTTTCAAATGCAAGAGCTATTTTATTGTAAATACTTGTTATTACTTCGTTGTGTAAAGCAGATGCTTTAGCTTAGAATGTTTGTGGCATTTCCTATTCATGCCTTGGTACCTTTTTTTCAATTTGAAGCCATTATTGGATTGATTATTTCAACTTAATGTAATTGGTCATTGTGATCAAATTCTAAATGTTGTAATAATCATGCACATTAAAAATAATGTTAATAGGGGTTAATAGGGGGCGTGGCCAAGCCGCCGACCATCCCGCAGATCCCAGCCCCTACGGTGTGTTTGGTGTGGATACGTTGTCATGGATGCCATGTATTAAACATTTAATTAAGGTATGATCGAGCTGCGTCAAGAATCGACTCACAGAGGACCCTGGAGAGCTGTTGTGAAATCCAGAGGGCAGAGAGCAACGGTGTCCTGCATCGGGCCTGCGACTACGTCATAGAGTGGAGCGCATGTGGCAAAGGAATGCAAACCGCTGGCCGAGTCTACATCTGGCACTGAAGTAACAGAGAAGCGAGTGCGGGGAATCACATCTAGAATTGGCTGAGTCAGTCGCAATGGAGCTCTGGAGTCAGAGGGATTAGGCTGCCACTGAGAGCCTGTGGCCATCCGGGTGCGGTGAGCTGGGTGGTGCCGGAAAATTTCTGGCGTGATCGGAGACCTGCAGGCCTGGGGAGCGGGTGCGCCCACTGCTGTGGAGTGCCCCAGTCCAGTGTGGGACCATGAGGCCTGGTTCACGACTGAGGGAGGAGCGGCCCTGGGAGTCGGCTTGGCGCTGAGGAGCCAGTGGAAATGACAACCCGGGGACACTGGAGGTGGCGAGTGACTCTCCCCTTGGCTGTTGTAACTCTGCTGTACAGGGGTTGCTGCCTGCATTGCTGACATATGGTCCAACAGTGAGGAGGCACGGCTGGGGCAATTTGCAGGGTGCAGAGAGTTGCTGAGGGTGTGCTGTAGTTGGCCTCCAGTGTCCTGGCGCTGAGTATGGAGGGTTATTGTTGGTCGGTGCTGCCAATCCCCAAAGACACATGTTGGAACTGCTGGGGAAACACTTGTCCAGAGTGGCAGTAGTTGCTAATGGGTGAACCCCTTTCACTAAAATTAGCATGGCTAAGAGGGACTCTAAGCAACATAAACTGCTGTTTGACACTGCAATGGATAAAGCAGCCACCTCTCACACAGAAGAAACTGTGGAGCCCACCATGGCGCCTGATGACATGGAACGATCAAACGCAGCATCGCTCTTGAAGGAGCTATGATCTGGCTTAGGGCACTAAATAGCAGGTTCAACATGCTTGATAAAAGGCGTGATAAAATGCATGAACGCCTCGAGAATCAGGAGTGACGGCTGCATTTAATTTGTATTTGTATTTAATTTATTTATAGAGCGCTAACAATCATCCTGAGTAGGATATCACGGCGCTAAAGTTGGATGCTGAGAGGTACGATAACCACACTGAGTGATGATTTATTCTGATTTAGGGAAGAGTAGTGTCTTTAGTTGTTTCCTAAAAGACAGAAGGTCATCTGTCAGTCTAAGACTGGGAGGAAGTTCATTCCACTTAGTAGCCGCCAGATGCGAGAAGGCTCGCTCTCCCATCCTGACAGTCTGCACCCGGGTGGTGGTAGCTCTTCCTAATGTGCTGGATCGAAGGTTCCTCGGTGGTCTGTGGAATTCAACTTTATTATGTAAAATGGTAGGGCCTGCGTTATATAGCACCTTGTGTGTGATACATAGTAATTTAAAATTGGCTCTTTGTCGCATCGGGAGCCAATGAAGCTCTCGCATGCAGCTTTTAGCCGAATCAAATTTCTTTTTATTACAGACAGCCTTTGCCGCGGCATTTTGTACTATCTGCAGTTTAAAAAAGAGATAGTCTGCCATTCCGACAAACCGTGAGTTGCCATAGTCCAATCTGCTCATCAGCAATGACTGAACCAGAGTTTTCCTACATTCAGTCGGGATCCAGGGGAAAACTCGTCTGAGCATTTTCAGCAATGCAAAGCTTTTGCCGCAGACAGTGGAGACATGTGATTTCATGGACAGAGCACTGTCCAATACCACTCCCAGGTTTTTTGCTTTTGGGGTGGGATTCGGAGGCAACCCCAGGTTGCTTGGCCACCAGCTGTTATCCCAGAGCTGGGGATTTTTGCCAAACAAGAGGATTTCTGACTTGTCTGCATTTAATCTCAGACAATGCTCTTGCATCCAGTTGGCCAGTTCAGTCAGGCAGTTTATCAGTCGGGTTTTAGGATCATCCTTTTGATCAATGGTAACCATTAACTGGGTGTCGTCAGCATAAGAACACATGTCGACACCCCACCGTCTTCCAATGGCTGCCAATGAGGAAACGAAAACATTAAACAAAGTTGGACTGAGTGAGGCCCCCTGGGGAACCCTATATTTAATGTTTCGCAGGGGAGAGATGAAATCACCCAAACACACTGATTGTGTTCGTTCCTCCAGAAAAGATTTTAGCCATCCCAATGCCTTGTCTCGTATACCTTTCTCTTCCAGGGCTTTCAGTAATTGGTTGTGTGGAACGGTATCAAAAGCCGCTGATAAATCAAGGAGTATCAGAACGACTGTCTTGCCTTGATCTACCTGGGCCCTAATGTTATCCGTCACCGCCAAAAGTATTGTTTCAGTACTGTTGTTCACCCTGAAACCCGTCTGGGAATCGTCCAACAGTTCATTAATTTCCAGATAGCTGGAAAGCCGTCTGTTGACCAATTTCTCCAGCACTTTAGAGAGGTAGGGTAACTGGGATATTGGCCGGTAGTTGGCAGGATTATTAACATCTAATCCTGCCTTTTTTACTAGCGGAGTAACTAGGGCCTGCTTCCAGGATCTTGGGAATGTAGCAGAACATAAGGAAAGATTCAGAACTTTCGTTACGGCAGGGCAAATTACAGGGGTTAGCTGAGAGTAAATGTGGTGTGGACATGGATCTAGTGGGGATCCTGACTTGACTTCAAGCATGGCTTTGCCCACCTCAGCTTCTGAGAATAGGCCAAAACCTGTACAAGTAACTTGAGTCGTAGTTGGTACATTGTTCTCGATAATTTCTGGCGTGCAATTAGAGAAGGAGGCGTAGATATTATCGATTTTCTCACAGAAGAAATCATTTAATTTATTGCAGTTCTCCTGTGATGGAGTAAGATTTACTGAGAGATTTGTTGGATTGCATAGTTCCCCAACAATTTTAAAAAGTTCCTTAGTGGAATTTTTATTTTCAGTTATTCTGCGTGTAAAGTACTCCTTTTTTGCCTTCTTAATTGCTTTGTTGTAGAGTACTAGCGCTTGTTTATATGCGCTTCTAGTCTCGTCAGATTTGCCTAGTCTCCATTTATGTTCCAGAGAGGTACATTTTCTCTTTAGAGATTTCAGCTCTGGTCCGTACCACCTTTCTGATTTAGTGGTTCTAGGTTTGTGATGAACACGTACGGTGGAACAGAACTCAAGAGCAGTCTTAATGTTTGTGTGAAGTGACTCAATTTCTTCATGAATGTCAGTACCTGCTACGTTTGGGTGTGAAAAGTGTTGTTTGAAGTTATCTATTGAAAAGTTTTTCCAGCTCCTCGTATTTGTTACACTAGATCCCAATGTTCGCGTATGTATAGTGGGTAAATTGATACAGAAAGTGATCATATGATGATCTGTCCATAGCAGAGATGTTACGGAGTTAATGTCAATGGAGTCTATATTCGAAAATATCAAGTCCAGTATGTGACCTGCCAAGTGTGTAGGTTGGTTGACTCTTTGAGATATCTGCAAGATTTCCATATCTTCCACTAATTGTTTTGTTAAGGGGGTTGTTACATTTATCAAAATGTATGTTGAAATCTCCAAGGAGGAGGATATTTTTGTTCTTCAAACAAACTGGCATCATTTGCTCCAGTAGTTGTGTACTAAAGTTCAATGTACAACCAGGAGGGTTATAGATTAGTACTCCTCCAAATAATACATTAGTATTCAGGGACACAGAGAATGCCATAGATTCACACCTTTCTACTTGTATACTCGTCTCTTGCTTACAGGTAAGAAAATCTCTAAATAAAAGAGCGACACCTCCTCCCTTTTGTTTTATTCTATTCACATTCAAGATCTTATATTCTGGAGGGAGGGCTGTGACTATATTGGGGGTGTTATGTTCATCCAGCCATGTTTCTGTTAAAAAAGCCAAGTCGGGCTTATGTTCGTTTAAAAAATCCCAAATGTATGTGGAGTGTTTGGGCAGAGATCTGACATTCACATACATGCACTTAAACGGGGTTGTCAAGGTCTGCAATGGCACATGACTTTCTTTAGGAACGCTTTCCCATCTACAGTTATAGCAGCTAAATGGACCCTGCGTCTCTAGTGGACCCACACAAGCACAAACGTGAGTGTTGTGTGGCGACTTATAGTTGATCTTCCTCAGCTCATGACTGGTGTATGAAATCTTACTTGTGTAGGGTACGGTAATGGAGGATCGAGCAGGGGTTGTAGTCCCTGGTCCCGTACCGTCGCGGATGGGCGCAGACGGGCTGGACTTTGGCGTGACTTTGGCGCGCTTCCGGCGCGCCCGCTGCGCCAGCCCGCTGCGCCGTCTGCTCATGGTACACATTTATAGGTAGCTGAGGAGGGTAGGAGTCAGCCAGCGACTAGCGCGCTGCCCTCCCCCAAGATGGCGGCCGTCTCTCGCCCCAGCCCCTAAATCGGCTGGGCGAGGAAGATAACGGCAGGTAAGGTGAAAGTAAAGCGCTACGAGCGCTAGCGGGATGCTTCCCAAGGGTCCTGCACAATTTAAAAGTTAGCAAAATAAAAATACACAAATGTTTTAAAATTTGCTCAAAACATGTGCAAATTAGCAGTAAAATCGAACAATCAGTGTCAGGTTATATCAGCACCCCCCCAGCGTGACCAACAGCCAAAGGTGGGATTGTAGATGTCCAGCGTTTTTTATAGGCTTCCTGGAGGGCAGGAGTCAGCCAGCGACTAGCGCGCTGCCCTGCCTTCCCCCAAGATGGCGGCTGTCTCTCGCCCCAGCCCCTAAATCAGCTGGGCGAGGGAGATAACGGCAGGTAAGGTGAAAGTAAAGCGCTACGAGCGCTAGCGGGATGCTTCCCAAGGGTCCTGCACAATTTAAAAGTTAGCAAAATAAAAATACACAAATGTTTTAAAATTTGCTCAAAACATGTGCAAATTAGCAGTAAAATCGAACAATCAGTGTCAGCTTATATCAGCACCCCCCCAGCATGACCAACAGCCAAAGGTCGGATTGTAGATGTCCAGCGTTTTTTATAGGCTTCCTGGAGGGCAGGAGTCAGCCAGCGACTAGCGCGCTGCCCTGCCTTCCCCCAAGATGGCGGCCGTCTCTCGCCCCAGCCCCTAAATCGGCTGGGCGAGGGAGATAACGGCAGGTAAGGTGAAAGTAAAGCGCTACGAGCGCTAGCGGGATGCTTCCCAAGGGTCCTGCACAATTTAAAAGTTAGCAAAATTAAAATACACAAATGTTTTAAAATTTGCTCAAAACATGTGCAAATTAGCAGTAAAATCGAACAATCAGTGTCAGCTTATATCAGCACCCCCCCAGCGTGACCAACAGCCAAAGGGCTGTACGTAGCTGAAGGTACAGTGCTGGATCTAGAAGATGGTGCAGTGCAAACTTCCAAAAGGGTAGAAGTGCTGGAACGGCAGGTCAAGATGCTACGCATGAAGACAGAGGATTTGGAAGAAAGAGGGATGAAAAATAACCTGCGTATACTGGGGATACCAGAATCGATGAACTATGGACTTCTAGACCAATTTTTGAAAGGCTGAACTGTTTCGGGCTGAATCCTTCACTACCATGTTTGTTGTAGAACACGCCCATAGATCGTTGGGGCTGCGCCCATACCTGGGACTCCTACCTTGCCCCGTCATTGCGCGGCTTCTGAACTACAAGGACAGAGACACCAAACTCAGGCTAGCGAGGGAGAAAGGACCACTGACATGGAAAGATCTGCTCTGTCTCTAGTCTTTGAATTTACTATCATGGTGCAAGAGGCCAGATGCAAGTAAATCGGAGTTAAGTTCACGCTGCGCAACCTAGGCTTGCGGTATGGAATGCTGTACCCGGCATGGCTGCGGGTTGATGCGCAGGGGAAAGTGTGCATTTTTGACAACCCCACAGCTGTGCAGGAGTTCTGCAGGGGCTTTTGAAAACTCAGCAAAACAACTACCGTGGATCACCTGGAGTGTCGCAGCCGGAGATCCACCCTAGTGACTGCATGGACTTGTTCCCGTAGGGGTAACCACCCAGGTCGGTCTACTTGACCCGTATATCTACAAATAAGTTCGGCATGACATTTATACATTTGTACATGTGCCCCAAGTCCTGTAATGGAGAGAATGTTGGACATTATGGTGCAGTTGCCACACATAGACTGGAGACACAGTAAACATATATATGTCAGGAAGCGGGTCTGATTTTAGCGTTGCAACAACCCCAGCGTAGTTCACATTAAAGAGAAATGTTTAGCCTAGGATGGCATTGGGGAGTTGAACATTTGTTATGTTTAATGCTTTGGGTAGCCACTTGGCATGGGTGGGGGTAGGGGGGGAGGGTGTTGGGTCAGTTTGTTACCTATAGGTGAGGGGACGTTTTGCAGACAAAGAAGCAACATTGTCCAGTAGTATTTAATGTGAAGATGATCTCAAGGTGTGAAGTGCATGATGATCGCGACTAAGGTTAAAGCATTTGGAGACCTAGCATTCATGACATGAAACATTAGGTGGCTCAATAATTTGTGGAAATGTCGGCAGGTGGTACAGTACATGTGGCACCACATTGTAGATGTAGTATTTTGCAGGAAACGCACCTCGCGCCCACCCGGGTTCCCACTCTGGGATCCACGTGGGGAAAAGATAGATATTTTGCAAGCTACAGTTTGTACGCTCGGGGGTGGCCACCTTGATAGGTAGAAATTTGCAGTTCAGACACTTACACGCAGTGCTAGTCCAGATGGAGCATTTTTTGCTTATGCTGGGGGTGTTGTTGGGACACAGTATACTATTGGTCACCGTGTACGCTACAAATGTAGATGACCAAGGTTTCTTCCATGATTTACAGAAGCAAATTGCTCTACTAGAAGCGGACCTTATTCTAATGGGGGGGAGACTTGAACATAGTGTTAGGCCCTACACGTCACAGCACAACCAGGGCATCCCATATTAAGCCAAGAGCCCGCCTGGCATTAACAGACCTCTGCGAGCAGTACACGATGCATTATGCATGGCGTCTGCGATGCCCTGCCAGTCTGGCGTACACTCACTATACAGCGTAGTAAAATACATGGATGAGATTGGACTATTGGTTGCTGTCCCGAACCATAACCCCCTGGCTGCATGATGTAAAACACCTGCTCCGTACACTATCTGACCACTCACCGGTGGTCCTGAAAAGGTGCATTCCACGGGCAGGGAGCACAGAAAGACAGTGGCGATTCCCAGAGAGGGCACTGATGGACACAATCTTTAAAAGTGAACTTAGGAAGGCCATAATTGATTATTTTAAAATGAATGAAGGATCAGTCCAGCAACAAGCTACACTATTGTAGGCATTTAGGGCATGCATGAGGGGGGTATGCATCTCCAAGAGTGCAGGGATATTGAGGGACCTCTGTAACACGCTTACTAAATTGGAGGACTGGACTGCATGCTTAGATCAGGAGCAGGCTGAAGGGACATCTCATGAATACTTGCCCAAGAGGGCGACACTATTAGCGGAATACCAAAAAGCTGCAGAGACAGAATACCACTATTCGAGTAAATATACCAGTGCTTTAAGGTACAAGGAAGGGGAGAGACCGGGGCGGACCCTGGCATGCCTGCTACAACCGCCACATCGGCAATTATACATATCTAGCCTGCGTGGGCTGCAGGACGAATACACAGCTGACACACCCATTATTAAACGAGAGCTGATGAGGTATTATTAAGCTCTGTATACCACCAGGCGCACAGAGGGAGATGACAAAATTTGCCAGCTATCTGGAGAGATTAGCTATGATATGACTCGCGCCTTCCTGAGTGAGCCCTTCTCCGGGGTGGAAATTAAGCAAGCAATAGAAGCCATGGACGGGAAGAAAGCCCCTGGGGCAGATGGCTTCATGGTTGCCTTCTATAAGGCCTTTGGGGAGTTATTGGCGCCACAGCTGCTGGAAGTGTATGCTGGGGCATTACAGGAGGGCATTCTCCCCCCTCTTTGTTATGGGAGGCAGTTCTTGTGCTACTTCTCAAGCCTGAGAAAGATCCATTGCACTGCGGCTCTTACAGGCCATTGTCGCTTTTAAATTTCAATATCAAAATATCAGCCAAAATGGTGGCGACTAGGTTGACGTTACTGTTGGTGCAAATAATTTCACCTGCACAATCTGGGTTCTACACTTAACCTCTGCACGTTCTTTTCTATTATGCACAGAATAACGCCCTTGCAAAAGAACTTTGGCTCACTCAAATGGCCCTTTCTCCAGGCAGTGTTGCGCAAGATGGGATTCCCATTGGAGAACATTTTGCTTACCAGCCTGCTATACACCCGACCTACAGTGCGAATATGGAAATGGCACAGTAACTCACTCTCTTGAGATCACGCAGGGCACCAGACAGGGCTGCCCCCTATCGCCATTTTTGTTTATTATTGCCATGGACCCCCTAGTGAAGTGCCTACAAGAAAATCATCTGCATAGAACATTGCAATTTCAAACTGGCCCTGTTCTTGTGATGCTGTATGCGGATGACATTATATTGTATGTTTGGCACCCCACCGAGAATTTAGCCCCATTGCTTTGTGAAATCACATGCTTTGGGTGTCTCTCGGGACTGCATATCAACTGGACAAAATGGGTGGCATTTCTATTAACTGACGTATGAGACCGTATATGTGAAGGCGTTCCGCTAACATGGTGCAATACAGAAACTCAGTACTTTTACGTAAGGATACAGAGCAAATATTGCGGCTTAACTATGGTCCAATGTTGGAATGAGTAAGTGTCCAAATTGACCAATGGATCAGTCTGCCGCTCGCTATGGCTGGTAGTATCGCTAAAATTAGAATGGCTCTTTTACCAAAGCTGTTATATCTCTCTTATAATATTCCCATACCACTGACCAATTTTGTTTTGCTCAGCTGCATACACACTTGACGTGCTTGGTGTGGGGATGATGGCAGCCACGTTTTGGGTGGGGTACTCTAGTCCTACCATATGAGTTGGGAGCCTTTGGAGTCCCAAACATGCAGTTATATTTCTTAGCAGCACAGTGTAGCTGTGCATGGCATTGGTATCACCCAGATGCCAGACTGCCATATACAAAACCCAAGGTAGACTTGGTAGCCCCAGTGTCGATATGAGGGCTCCTCCCTTCAGAAAGGCCATTAGATGAAGTGGATATTCAAACTGTGTCAACTACATGCTGGGCCTGGGGGAAAATGCAATGGGCAATGGGGGTGCCGAGCTATATGCTTCACAAATCCCACTGCATAGTTATAGAACATGAGGTGAAATTGATTAATCAGTGCCTGTAATGACTTCATGTAGATGTTGAAATGCTTATGTGAGATGATCAAGCCGTGAGGGAGGGGGGATAGGGATGACATTAGTTCTGTTTTAAAGGTAGGATGTGACCTAGTCAAGAGCAGTCTCATCTATACAAGCTTTGTTGAAACTTTGTATCATAGTTTCATGGTCAATCGCATCAAAGGCAGCTGATAGGTCCAAGAGAAGTAGTATAGCAACCCTGTTCCAGGCAACTATGTAAGGTCATCCCAGATGGCAATAAGGGCAGATTCTGTGCCTCTTCCTGGATGGAATCCGTTTTGGAATTCTTAAAGTATTTTCAATGAATTGTGGCATCTGGGCGAATGCTGCTCCTTTTATCAGTTTGCCCAGGAATGGTCCCTTTGTAATCGGTCTGTAGTTGTCAGGGTTCATCGGGTCCAGGTTTGTTTTCTTTAGTAATGTGGGTATGCATGACCTTTTTAGTTCTTCTGAAAATATTCACGTAGTTAAGGAATTGTTGATGATTCTTTTTACTGGTGTGGCAACAGAGGTTGTTAGAAGAATTTTATTGAATGCTTGTGGTGGACAGGGTCAGAAGGGCTACCAGCAGGCCTGCTTACATTGACCAGGTCCATAAATTCATTGTGTGAAATTTGTTGAAAGGAATGAAAAGGCTAGGTTGGCGTATTCTTGGATTGCTGTTGGAAAAAGATTTTGAAGCTTGTGGTTTTTCTTTGTTTTAAATACGAGTCTAACATGTTTGCTTTGGCCATGTAATGATTTGCCAGTTTGTCTGTGAAATATTGAGTAGTTGGATGAGCTCCTTCTAGGCAATTTGGTTTGTTAAATTCAGTGAGAATTTGATAGAATTCTTTATCTGCACATTTCTCATTTTGAATTCTGTCCGAATAGTATCTTTTTTTTAGCTTTTTTAATAGCTGACTTGTATAATCTGTTAAGTTTCTGTAGGCGGAGTTTGTCTTGATTGGTGTTTGTTTTGAGCCAGGCTCGTTGCAGCTTTCGATTTTGTTATCTTATCTCTTTTAGCTCTGTATTTCTCCAAGTTGCCTGTTTTCTTTTGTTCTATTGTGACATTTTTAGAGGTATTAGGATATCAAAAGCTTTCTGTAGCCACTCATATAATTTTGGAATGGAATTTATTGTGTCTGCATCTGTACAGGATGTTAGCTGTGTTTCTGAGTGTTCAAAATTGAGTTGGTCCCACGGTTGATTGAAGCTGCACGTCAGTTGGTTTTAGGTGTGTCGCTTAGTGTTGCTTTATGTTGGAAAGCAAGCAAATGGTGGTCTGACCATGTGAGCAGAGTCATTGTTTGAAAGGTAACTAGTTCTGTATTTGTAAAAATTTCAACTAGGATGTGTCCAGCCCTGTGTGTGGGTTTGTGAACAGTGATGCAGGTCCAATGCAAGTAGCACAGTGATGATTCTTTTTGGATGGGGCATATTGGGTTTATCAAACCCAATATGCCCCAGAATGCATAGGTTTGAGGGCAGTGTGATAATGTTTGAAAACGTGTCTCGAAGTGTGTCTGAAAATGTTGCATTGCTAGCTGGAGGTCTGTAAAGAAGCAGGAAGTTGGCCACCTCCTCTTTTGCCCATATGATTTTGGGTGATAGTTTGATAGCCTAGAGGAATGGCTTCATGTTACACTGGAGCCATATCATTTCCCAACCATGATTCAGTTATAAAGAGTATGTCTGGTTGTAAGAAATCAATAGGAGATCCAAGAAATCCAAGATAAAATCCAAGATTTATTAATCTGCAGCACAGTACTTCCATTCTCCAAGTTGTCAGTCTCAGTTACAACATTTCAGTTCATAACAATTCAAATGGAATCTAACAGACAGTGTGCATGAGCACATAACAAGAAGCATTCTATTTAAAAGGGAAATATGTACAAAATGGAATCATGAATTAAAAGGGAAATATGTATGGAAAAGAATATAACACATTTTCCCCCTTAAAGAAATTAAAATTCAAATCTAACATTTCTACTTCTGAGTATAAGAAACAAATCAAGATACACATTTAGATACCCTTCTGACATTCCATCTCTTTCCATCCTGTGTAACCACACTATTGTGATAAACCCTCACAACTTTCATAGGTTTACCAAATTTCGTCTCACCTTTGGTTACATAACCTGGCTTACGAATCCTAACAACATCTCCTACAAAGAAAGCAGGTTGTTTAACCTTCATCCTGGTATCATAATCACGTTTGTATTTGTCTTGTTTCTGTTCCACTCTCTCAGCCACATCTTTGACACACAAATCAACCTTTTGATGGTCAACATTCTTTTTGAACCACCAAGGACACAAACAAGATACAGGATCTCTACCCTTCAGCAGGCGAAAAGGAGAAACTTCAGTTGTGGCATGAGGTGTTATACGATATAACCACAATTTCTCCCTCAATTTTTCTTTCCACATTCCACCAGACTTCCGAGCCCATATTAGATCTTGTTTGAGCACCCTGTTATATCTCTCCACCAGTCCATTTCCCTGTGGTTCATACAAGGCAGTGGTGCAATGCTTTATACCATAAGTATTCAAAAACTCTGACATCTCTGAGGATTTGAATTGTACACCGTTATCAGATACAATGCTTTCAGGAAAACCTTCTCTTGAAAAAATCCCTCTCAAAAATAAAATAACACTATCAGTGTTAGGATGAGGTACCAGCTTGACCTCAGGCCACTTGGAGTGATAATCCACTGCAACAATAGCAAATCTACACTCCTGTGGTAAAAAATTAAATGGACCAGCAATGTCAATCCCTAACTTCTGCCACGGATGATCTGGCCATTTCACTGGAACCAAAGGTGCCGGATCACACTTGCACGTCTTATCACTTTCAATGCACTCAGGACATTCTCTAACAAACTTATCTACCAGCCTATCTACTCCAGGCCACCAGAAGTTAGATCTAATCAATCTTTTCATGGATGACATTCCCATGTGACACTCATGGCTCATTTGTAAAATAACGTTTCTAACACTCACAGGTGGAATACACTTTCCAGCTCTGAATAAAAGGTTACCTTCAATGCCCAACTCATCAGCAATATTGTAGAAGGGCATAATTTCAGCAGGAATGTGTTCCTTAGAAGGCCACCCCAAATTTATATAATCTCTCACTTTGCACAATATATCATCTTCATTCATGCTTTTCATCCACAAATCTTCTGAAATGACATTGTATTTTCCTGATAACAGTTCAGAAATACTAGTTACAACTTCAGTATCTTCATCATCTCCAGTACAAGGATATGGCAACCTTGACAAACAATCTGCTGTTACATTCAGTTTTCCTGGAACATATTCTATATCAAAGCTATATTCCTGCAAACGTGACATCAATCTAGCAATACCAGCTGTTGCATTTAAACCTCCTCCGGGTGAAAGAATACTCACTAACGGTTTATGATCAGTACGTATCAAAAACCTTGCACCCCAAATATAGTTCCGAAAGTGTTCAACACCCCATACGCATCCCAACAATTCCTTTTCTATGACAGCATACCGCCTTTCAGTTTGATTCAAAGATCTTGATGCGAAAGCAACATTCCAATCTTCCTTGCCTGAACGTTGTGAAAGCACACAACCCAAACCATAGAGATTTGCATCTACAGTCAAAATACAAAGTTTATTCAAACAAAAAGGTCTTAGCGTAGGAGCTGACACCATATCAAGTTTAACACTCTCAAACGCATTTTGCTGTTTAGGTCCCCACAAATTCAACACCCTTCCTTGTTAACTCTCTCAAAGGCTCCATCTTGGTTGCAAAATTTGCTATAAACTTACTGTAATATTCGCAAAGTCCTAAAAACGATAATAACTTGTCTTTACAATCAGGTGCAGGAGCTTTTAGAATCGCATCAACCAATGATCTTTTTGGAGCAACACCATTTCCAGAAATGGTGTGTCCCAAATATTCTATGGTTTTTTGAAATAACTTACACTTTTTACTCTTAATAGTAAGACCAAACTTACTTAACATCTTACACACATTCCTCAAATGCTCCATGTGTTCCTCATCACATTTGGAAAATATCAAGATATCATCTTGAAAACACTTCACGTATTCACTCATGTCCTTGAAAATATGATACATAGATCTCTGAAAAACAGAGGCTGCCGACGCCAACCCGAATGGCATCCGTTTAAACTGAAACAAACCCTGTGGTGTGATAAAAGCTGTGAGGTGACGTGATTCTTCTGCTAACACCACCTGATGATACGCAGATCTTAAGTCCAAAGTGGAAAATATAACACCTCCTCCTAGCATGCTCACCACTTCGTTGATATTGGGCAGGGGATGACAATCTACCACTATGTTTGCATTAAGTGCTCTCAAATCTATGCATAGTCTCAAAGATTTGTCTGGTTTGCGTGCCAAAACCACTGGCGAAACCCACTCGGACGATTCTATCTCCTCTATGACATCATTTTTTAACATGTCATTGAGTGCATCACTTAACTCTTCTCTAACATTCAGTGGTACAGGTCTAAGTTTTTGTACAACTGGCATAGCTAGTTTAAGCTTAATGACATGAGTGAAACCACATAGTCTACCTAACTTATCCGAAAAAACTCCAGGAAACTCATCCGAAATTGTCTTCCAAACATTGCTCTCTTCTACAGATTTGACACTTTTCACCAACATATCACAATCATGTGACACCATTACGGGATCTTTGTTGCGTGGATTCAAAGTAATATGTAGTTTGAATTGATCCCGCCACCCCAAAACATTTACTCCCTTTACAACAACATACAGTTTGATATATGCAGATTGATCCTTGAAATAAATCATGGAAGCAATATACCCTATGAAATCAATACTAGAACCATTAAAACCATTCGCCATAACATCAGGAGGACACAAATCGCTCTTAGAAATTATAGACTTGTACATTTCATCAAAGTACTTCTCAGTTATGATGGTCCAAGGAGACCCAGAATCAGCCATCAGCTCTAATTCAACTCCCTTAAATCTGACAATACATTTAGGAGAATCCAAAACATCTTCCTCAAGCAAACTTAAACTTATGATGGACACAATCATCCCACTTAGTTTATTGGATGCATCAAACACAACATTTTCACCTCGAACTGAACTTGAATCAAAATCTGTCTCATCTCTCACACAAGAAATTTCTTTTTTCTTGAAATAACCACTTTTGTCCCCACTTTTCTTTTTATCCTCCTTACAAGAGTTAGAAAAATGACCAACTTTACCACATTTGTTGCACTCCTTGCCCACAGCAGGACAAAATTTGAAAGAAGCTACATGATTGTAACTTCCACACCTATAACACACAATGCGGTTACGTCCATACTTATAATTTTGGGGACCTCTAGCAACATTGTTCATTGCACATACTTCATCTGTTAATTTGTCATTCTTATTATTCTTATTACTAGTTTCTTCGATGGTTTTCATCCATTTGTTCAAAAGCTTTTGCAGTAGAAATACATTCCAATAAGGTTGGATTCCCTACAATTCACAACTGTTCTTGTGTTTTCTTACACTTAACATTCACAATTATCTGATCCCTAAGCATTTCATCTGTCATATTACCAAAATTACATGGTACTACTAAGGCTCTGAGACCTGTTAAAAAGTCATCAAACGACTCATTCTCTTTTTGGGCTCTGGTATAGAACTTGTAACGATTTAATGCTATACTAGTTGTAGGTTTAAAACGTGTTTCCACACGAAGCATAGCTTCATCAAAGACACCAGCGTCACCAGGAACAGGTGGTAAATTCCTAAAGATGGCTTGTCCTTCGGAACCTAGACAATGGAGGAAAATATTTTTCTTCCTTTCATTTCCCATCCTTTCCCCATCAATAGCCTTTAAATAAGTTAAAAACTCCTCCTTCCATCTGTTCCATGGAATGGGAGGGTCACCTTTACTTTGCAAAAATTTTGAAGGAGGATCAAACTGCATTGTTAATCAGTAAATACAATTAGCCCAAAAATGAATAATAAAAACGAGATGAAAGTGAAATAAAAATAAAATGAAACAATGCACCAAAATACTGTAAGTAAATTAGATACTAGTTCATGAGTACACAAGCTGTGTACATCAGCGATATTCCACTTCAGTGAAATTGAAGGAAAAGGCACTGTGTGTAAGTCTTGCCTAGTTGTAGTGGAATAAGCTTGAACACAAATTGGTAGAAGTCTTTAACTCCTTGTCGTTGAAATACCTTCAATTATAGTCCCGTTGTGTAGAAACTCTTATTTCATTCACAAGCGGCTTCAGAAGAGCGCGCAATCCTTGGCAGCGCTTGTACGATTATCAGAGGTAAACAATTATTGTCAGAGGCTTCAGAAGAGCGCGCAATACTCGGCAGCGCTCGTACGATCTTCAGAGGTAAACAAACATGGCCGCTGCTCACGCATTACGCATTACATCATGCGTCACGTGATACTCGGCATCTGTATCCATGGTAATGGCTCCTCACTCACGGCGGTGCATGGAAACTGCAGCTTCACGATCTTGTTCGCGTGTCACTTTCAAAGATAAACACCAGCAAAATAAAAGGTTATTTAGTGGAAAATCGTGGAAATGTGCAGCAATGACTTACAGTGATCGTAGTTTCAGCGAAGTCCAGCGTTTTCCAACATGCAGTCTCAAATAATAACAATGTAGCCGAATCAGTGGAGGTAACATATAATGTCAAAGAAAAAAAATATATATAGTTCAATAACTCCCAATACTCGTGGAAGAGCGTGTTAAAGGTTACACTCCAAGATCCATAAGCCTCTGGAATCCTTTTAAGACCAATAAAATTTTCAAAATAGAGTCCAAATTTTTTAAAAAAAAATTAGATGTACCACGCCTGTGCTGCTGTTGTAGAAGTAGTAGGTACTGGTCACCCTCGTCGCCAATTTTGTAAGAAATCAATAGGAGATCCAAGAAATCCAAGATAAAATCCAAGATTTATTAATCTGCAGCACAGTACTTCCACTCTCCAAGTTGTCAGTCTCAGTTACAACATTTCAGTTCATTACAATTCTAATGGAATCTAACAGACAGTGTGCATGAGCACATAACAAGAAGCATTCTATTTAAAAGGGAAATATGTACAAAATGGAATCATGAATTAAAAGGGAAATATGTATGGAAAAGAATATAACACTGGTTTTGTGTCATTGAGAAGGTTGAAGATCTAATGCTTGTTTTTAGAGAGCGATTGTGCGTTTATTAGTAGCCAGTTTAGAGAATGTGCTTTGGTGATAGTGTGATTTTGTTTTGTAGAAGAGTGAGCAGTATTTTGTGGGCTTGTAGGTGGTGTGTCCTTAGTGCTGTTATTAGTTGTATGAGGAGAGCAATGAGCAATAGTGTAGCTTTTCTGTATCGTGTTCCTCGTCTAGCAGGCTATGAAAGTATTTTAATGGGTCCGAGTGTGTATGTGGTGGAGATGGGGGTTGAGAATGAGTTGGTGAAATGTGTGGTTTTTGTAGTGTAGCCTTGTTGTGCAGTAGACATGGAGAAGTGAAGTTGTGTGGAGTGGCATGTTGCTTATTTTGTTTCCTCCTGTTTAGGGTGGAAGGAGTATAAGTTAGGGTGGTGCAGCATGTGGGTCATGTTGTAAGGCTCTAAATTGTTCGATGGATGAGAGGGGGTTAAAAGAGAGTTGCTGACTTGCTGTACATGTGTTAGGTGTGGGGGAAGAAAGAACGATTGGCATTGGTGTTTGTTCATGGTGTGAATCATTTGTGGAGTCAGGAAGATGGGAGTGGGTGTATGTTTGTAGTTTGTGATGAAAAGTATTATGAGGTGTTGTGCATGAGAGATTTTGTTGTGCCGGTTTGTGTGTTATGTTTGTTTTGCAGAGTTGCGAAAGGAGGTGCTGGTGAATTTGTTTTCTGAAAATGATCTTTATGTAAAGAATTGTTGGTGAGTGGAAGTTGTATGGTAAAGTGGCGATGATCCGTTTGTGAATAGAGTATGGTGTGTAAGAGGGGATGAATTAGAGGTAAGAGTGTTTGTGGTTGATTTGTTTGCTGAAAGAGGTAGTACAGGTGGTGCAGTGAAGTGTAAGTGTTGTGTGTTTGTGTTATTACGGAAGAAAGAAGAGGAGGGTGATGGTGGATGAAAAGATGGAAGGCTGAGTATAGGTTTGTTGGTGACTGTTAGATTTGGGGGTCTCTAGTTTGCACAGGTAGGTACTTGTGACAAATAGGGACCCTCGCCTCTAGTCAGGATAAGGGGATTACACTTCTAAAATAACCCCTGCTCACCCCCTTGGTAGCTTGGCACGAGCATATAGGCTTTTTCTCAGAGGCGTTGTGTGTTAAGCATTTGTGACCACATACAGGAACCCAGTGACAACACTACAAATGGACACCACACATGAAAAAATAAGTATACTTTATATAGAGTTACCACGAGACCATAAACGACAAAAATACACAATGCTATTACTTTAAGGTGGCAGATTAAGCTTAGTTCAGTTCAGTTCTTAGATGGGACACTTTGCGTCAATGTACCTTAAGTTGCGTTGCGCTTCCACAACAAGCAATGTTGCAGCGATGGGAAATGCAGCAAAGTTCAGATACAAAGAAATAAAGACGTGAAGATCTTCCAGATGTGGCACGCTTCCCGGGGATGCGAGAAGTTCTCGGTTCAATGCGTGGACTGCAGCGGCGACACCCTGACGATGCGACGGCAGCAGCTCCAGCGGCGACACTCTTCTGCCACAATGCGTGAAGCTTCCGCTCGATGGGACTACTACAGCGGCGTCATCTACGATGTGATGGCAGCAGCTCCGATGGCGGCGCACTTCTCGGAGATGCGAGGTGCTCTTCTTCGATGCGGTGCAGTGCAACAGTTCCAGCGGCGACACCCTCCTTCGGAGTTGCAACAGCAGGCACAGCGGCGGCGACACGCTCCGACCTCGTTGCGAGATTCTTCTCCTGGTGCGGTGCTGTGCGACAACTACAGCGGTGACACCCTCCTTCGGAGTTGTGACGGCAGCGACGGCGACACGCTTTCTCTTCGTTGCGCGTCTTCGAAGCCGTGCAGTGCGACAGTTCCAGCGGCGACACCCTCCTTCGGAGTTGCAATGGCAGGCCCAGCTACGGCGACATGCTTCTTGTCATTGAGTCGCGCTTCCAGCTCTTTGCGACACACAGTTCCTCAAAAGGCCCAAAACAGCAGAAGGCACTTCCAAAAGAACTCTGGGGAGCTGGGGGTTGAAGTCTGTTGTCCCTGAGACTTCAGCAGGAGGCAAACTCTTTTCCAAGCCCTTGGAGATCCTTCACAAGTTGAAAGCAAAGTAAACAAAGTTCCTTTCTCCTTCCTTTGGCAGTAAGGCAACCACTGCAGGCCAATCCCCCAAGCAGCACTTCAGCTTGGGAATAGTCTCTCTCTCCTCAGTTTCTTCAGGTTCCTCTCCTCAGTAAAGGTTTCTTCATGTAGTCCAAAAGTGATCTAATTTCATGGGATCAGGGTCCCAATATTTATACCCCAAAATCCTTTGTTCTCTGAGGGGAGAGGGGCCTTTGCCCAGTCTAAACGAGTTCTGAAGTACTCAGTTTACCAGACTTCTCCTTTCCTTTCACAGTGCAGGGCAGGCACATCAGACGCCCCACAGGAGGTGGAGCCAGAATTGTGGAAGGCAAGTACAGTCGTGGAGCACATTGTTTACAGGACTCCTTCTCTTCTTTCAGTGTGCAGGGCAGAGACATCAGCCGCTCCCCAGGAGGTGGAGCCAGCATTGTGGAAGGCAGGCACAGCCGTATTCAAGGTTCAGGTGCAACTCCTCCCTCCCATCTAGATGCAGATCTTTCTATTCACCACTGGGTGACTCAGCCTGTCTCTTGGAATCCCCCAGGCCTGTGACTCACAAAACCAGACATAAGAAAACACTACCTAGCAGAGGCAGGTTTGAATGGTTAGACAAGCAAATACCTACTTTCTAAAAGTGGTATTTGCAAACACAGAATGTTAAAACCAACTTCACTAAAAGATGTATTTTATCATTCTGAGTTCAGGCATACTAAACTCTAATTTCTACCGTGTTCTCTGAGCCTGTTAGGATTATAAAACATAACAATTCTAACAGCCATTCTGGCCTATGGAAACAGGTAGCCTTGCAATAGTGAAAAATGAAAATGGCTGTAATTCACTATTAGGACATGCCACACACATCAGGGCTTGTTCTACCTTATACTTACAATGCACTCTGCCCTTGGGCCAACCATAGGGGTGACTGATATGAAGAAAAGGGGAGGTTTAGGGACTGGCAAGTGGGTGCACTTGCCCAGTCAGCATGACAGTACCAGACTGCACGCAGGCTCTGCAACGGCAGACCTTAGACACATTTAACAAAGCTGCTTCTGTGAGTGGCACAACCAGTGCTGCAAGCCCATCAGCAGCATTTGGATTTACACGCCCTGGGCACACTCAGTGCACTAGACTAGGGTCTGACAAGTAAACCAAATAGCCAACATGGAACCACTTATTAATACCTCAATTTACAATAGGGAGCACTTGCACTGTGGCACTGGATAGCAGTGGCACAGTGCCCAAAGCAGCTAACACCAGCAAAAATACATGAGGCAACAGCAAAAATGGAAAGGAGACCCACGCCAATGGTGCCAGGTCTAACAGGGACAAAGAAGGGTGGGTCTGTTTGGAGTAATTAGAGTAGGGAGTGTTCGTCTGGATGGCATATAGTTAAATACGGTGTGAATTTGTGTTGTTTTTATGATGAGTGGATTGGTTAGTGGTATAGGATGGAGTGGTGTATTGTTTGTAAGTTATGGTGCTAATGTGTGGTAGCTGAGGCTGAAGGGTGTATAGGTGTAGTTTATGGGGTTATGTAGTGGAGATATTGAACTTTGTGTTGGGTTAGTTTGTCGTAAATTAGTACATTTGCTGTGAGTGTGTTAATATGGTTGTGGGTGGGGTAGGGTGGGTGCTGGTGTTTGTAAATTTGGACACCATTTTTGGCCCTGTCAAATTGCGACCACTTTTACTGAATGCATTGCACGTACATCTGGTACTACATTATTAAACTGAATGATATAGAAATTGGCATAAGTAAACCAACAGTGTATATGCGTAGACAATATTTGCAGATGTTTCCCTCACTGGCTTTTAAGTACTAAAATGGCTATACCCAAGAATGTGTCTTCATTAAGCAGGTGAAACAGACCTAGAAGGTTTCCAGGTGTCGGAACAAGAGATTACAGTTTGGCTTATGTGTAAACGCCCTGATCTTGTTCCAAGTTAGCACAGTACTGAATGAATTATGCTGAGATATCGGTAAATGCACATGTGTTGTTGAGGAAACCTCTGGCAGAAAATCCATGCAGCCGTTATCCTCACTGTACTCTTGCCACAGGTGGCGAAATGAACTCCATTACTGAGTATCAAAGCAGACATACAACTGGTTTCAGTTTCCGCGTGAATGTGTGAACACCTTTTACTTGCGTACTGCAAATGTGTCTTCATTACTTCCTTAGTAGTCCTTTTAACTTATCAGAATTATATCATTCCATGTAGCACGCAATGCGAGCTACATTTCCCAAGCGTGGTCCAGTTTTAAGCTGGGGGTTTATGGGCTTATGTGATATTAAAGAAAGTATTGTTTATATTACCAAACTTAACAAATGGGTAGCTTCATGTATATAATCCTCCCCATCAATTATTAATGGCAGGCTGTGTACTTTTGGATTAAAATTGATGACACAAATACAGAAACTCTAATTGGAATAAGATTATGGTTTTGAATTCGCAAAACCACAAAAAAATACCTCGTAATTGACTGCTGGTTAATCATACACATGGCAATTATGTAGGTCTCATATGAGACAGGAAAATGTGCCGCATCTCTTATCTCTCTCCAGGTCAGAAAGAGCACGCTATATTCAGTTTGATTATAACCACCGAATACTGTGGGTGGGCGTTGTCACTTTCCCTGGCCTATAAAGAGGTCACGCAGGCTCAGGAATGCACATTGGGTGGAGATCTGTTTTAGGGAATAAAATCGAAGCTTCCAGCTGGAGCCACTTGCCTTTTAGCTGCCAAAGTAGATTTCTCTTCAAAGGGACCTTAAAGCATTAGAATGAGGGTCACAAAGAGAGAACATGTCCGGGTCAGTGTAGTAGTTGGGAAAGAAACAAGTGTTAGTGAAATTGGCACTTTAATATACTAGTCTTTAGTATGTAAATGCGAGATTGAGTTTTGTTGGAAATGAAACAATAAGAAACTATATTTAGCTTCTTTTATTAGATTAGGCAGTGTCTTGACTAACCTTTTGAAAAAATTTATGCGTGCCTCAGTCTCTCACCGCCCACCATTACAAGTATTATTAGCGCAAATTTAGCTGCAGTAAAAAGCTTACTTCTCTCAAGCACTACAGTGTATGCGCATCTGCTCTAGTTCTTGTTCTTTTTCCCATCGGAATAGAAATGGAGAGCTATTAGTTGGCCAGAAAGTTGATCTGTGTTATTTTGCTCTGAGTGATCTTCATGAATGCGGCTGTAGTGAGCTCTCCACCCCAGTTATTTCCCAGATAATGGATGCTACTAGCAGCTTTGCTCATGCCCCCAATGTGGTTTATTTTCTAGGGAGTGCTGTGGGACTCTAGGCACCTCCCTGTCATTACTCTCCGAGGGGCATACCACACAGCATTAAAGACCGGATGGTGTTTGGAGTCTTTCTTGTTTGTCTTTCTGGCAGCTGGTAAAGGGACTTGCAATGCTGTGGGGAGTCGAGAAGATGTTTGGGAGGTGATAAGCAGTGAGGGTAGGGTGTTTAGGAGGTATGTCCCGGGTGGAGAAACAAAACGGTCTACAGTATTAGCCAGCCTTCTGGTTCTGTGGTAATGCTGGTTGTCAGAAAAGTTATGTGTAGGGAGCTACCCTTTCTGTCAGGAAAAGGACTGGGTCAATAACTCTAAGAAAAAACAGGGTGCCTTTTCCTGATTGTTATACCTTATTAGGTATGCCTCTCCCGCTGGAGGTGGCAACCTATGTGTGTACAGAAATCGTGCAATCTTATTTAGGTTACCAAATTTACAACATGAATTAACAACCTTTTAGTGTCATAGGGGACCATATATGAAGCATAGACTTGTTTAAAAATTGTAGTGCATTTATTCAAAAAAGTTTTTTGTTTAAAAAAGTCATGGTATTACAAAACTGTTGCATTAAAAACCGTTACACGGTATATATTCAATGTATACAAACAATATTAATAACACATTTCTTAAAAGACAATATCAATTATTTTTAAAAAGGTTCTCCTTTATACAGCATTATTTCCAAAAAAACATATTTGTAAAAAGATAATAAAACACAAATGTTAGGAACAAAACTGTCAGTTTTGTTCCTAACATTTGTGTTTTATTATCTTTTTACAAATATGTTTTTAATATTGTTTGTATACATTGAATATATACCGTGTAACGGTTTTTAATGCAACAGTTTTGTAATACCATGACTTTTTTAAACAAAAAACTTTTTTGAATAAATGCACTACAATTTTTAAACAAGTCTATGCTTCATATATGGTCCCCTATGACACTAAAAGGTTGTTAATTCATGTTGTAAATTTGGTAACCTAAATAAGATTGCACGATTCCTGTACACACATAGGTTGCCACCTCCAGCGGGAGAGGCATACCTAATAAGGTATAACAATCAGGAAAAGGCACCCTGTTTTTTCTTAGAGTAATGCTGGTTGTACTATAGGTGGCAGAAAGGCATGACTACTATAGAAAGCTCCAGAGGCTCACCCAGAGTTTCAAATCGATCAAAGGTCTTCCTCCAATGAAGTGTATAAACACAGAATTAGTCGTCTGGTGCTTCTGAGGAAAGGCTGCAAGAGCATTTCTATGCATATTTTGTTGTGGAATATCGATGTGAAGATTGATAGACAATTTGAAGAAGGGGTAGCTTACATGTTTTGCTTGGGGTGTATATATGAAGAGCATTGATAGGTGTCCTTTGGACCTGGGGATGTTGCGAGTATGTTAAACACTTAGGCCTCCCGGATATCTTCAGTTTTTGACCTCGAGAGACACTTTCTGCACAGTTGATTGACCATATTATGAACTCTTTCTAAATGTCCATTTTTGACAAACAGGAGTACACTTTAAACACCAAACTGAGGAATCATACCTAGCATTTGACATCTAGTCAAATACTGTTAGTTGCAGTGTGACTATGTTTGCATGACATTGGTGACAGTTCCTGGTGATGGGAAATGCAGTTAATACTATTGAGTTTCCTTTTTCGCTTTCAGTATCTTGTACACCATTATCAATCAATCAATCAATCAATCAAAGCATTTATATAGCGCGCTACACACCCGGAGGGTCTCAAGGCGCTAGGGGGGGGGGGGTGTCCGCTACTGCTCGAACAGCCAGGTCTTGAGTTGCTTCCTGAAGGCGAGGTGGTTCTGGGTCAGGCGGAGGTGGGTCGGGAGGGAGTTCCAAGTCTTGGCGGCCAGGTAGGAGAAGGACCGTCCCCCTGTGGTGGCTCTTCGGATGCGGGGGACGGCGGCGAGGGCGTGGCCGGTCGATCGAAGCTGGCGTTTGGGAGCGTAGAAGTTGAGGCGGCTGTTGAGGTATCCTGGGCCTTGGTTGTGTAGGGCTTTGTGTGCGTGGGTGAGGAGTCGGAAGGTGATTCTCTTTTTGACCGGGAGCCAGTGCAGGTCTCAGGTGTCCGGAGATGTGGCTGCGACGGGGGATGTCCAGGATGAGTCGTGCTGAGGCGTTCTGGATCCGCTGGAGTCTCTTCTGGAGTTTGGCGGTGGTTCCGGCGTAGAGGGAGTTGCCGTCGTCCAGCCGGCTGGTGACGAGGGCCTGGGTGACCGTCTTCCTGGTCTCGGTGGGGATCCACCGGAAGATCTTACGAAGCATGCGCAGGATGTTGAAGCACGACGAGGAGACGGCGTTGACTTGTCTGGTCATGGAGAGGGAGGAGTCCAGGATGAAGCCCAGGTTGCGTGCGTGGTCTGTTGGTTTGGGTGCGCTGCCTAGGGCGGGGGGCCACCAGGAGTCGTCCCAGGCGGAGGGTGAGGATCCCAGGATGAGGACTTCCGTCTTGTCCGAGTTCAGTTTCAGGCGGCTGTTCTTCATCCATCCGGCCACCTCTTTCATCCCTTCATGAAGGTTGGCTCTGGCGGTGGCGGGGTAGTTGGTGAGGGAGACGATCAGCTGGGTGTCGTCGGCGTAGGAGATGATGTTGAGGTTGTGCTGGCGTGCGATGTTTGCGAGGGGACTCATGGAGACGTTGAAGAGGGTTGGACTGAGCGAGGAGCCTTGAGGGACGCCGCAGATGACTTCGGAGGCTACGGAACTGAACGGAGGGAGGCGGACTCTCTGTGTCCTTCCGGCGAGGAAGGAGGTGATCCACTCCAGTGCCTTCTCCTGGATTCCGACGTTGCTGAGGCGCTGTACTAGGGTACGGTGGCAGACAGTGTCGAAGGCCGCGGAGAGGTCTAAGAGGATGAGGGCTGCTGTTTCTCCGTTGTCGAGCAGAGCTCGGATGTCATCGGTGGCTGCGATCAGGGCGGTCTCGGTGCTGTGGTTGGCCCGGAAACCAGACTGTGAGGGGTCGAGGGATCCATTTGTCTCGAGGAAGGCGGCCAGCTGCTTGTTGACGGTCTTCTCGATGACTTTTGCAGGAAACGGGAGCAGCGAGATGGGACGGTAGTTCTTGAGGTCGGTGGGGTCGGCTGATGGCTTCTTGAGTAGGGCGCGGAGTTCGGCGTGCTTCCAGCTCTCCGGGAAGGTGGCGGAGTCGAAGGAGGTGTTGATGATGTCACGCAGGTGGGGTGCGATGACAGCGTCAGCCTTGTTAAAGACGTGGTGAGGGCATGGGTCGGTCAGAGATCCGGAGTGAATGGAGTTCATCGTGCGGATGGTGTCTTCAGTGCTGATCGGAGTCCAGGCGCGGAGGGTGGTGTTGGGGGCTGGTG
Organism: Lissotriton vulgaris; assembly: GCF_964263255.1. Classification (NCBI taxonomy): domain Eukaryota; kingdom Metazoa; phylum Chordata; class Amphibia; order Caudata; family Salamandridae; genus Lissotriton; species Lissotriton vulgaris. The sequence continues at coordinate 1,943,759,302 of NC_141685.1, forward strand.
GTTCGGTCATGGCGTGCGTCGGTTGCGTGCTGAAGCTGTTGTGTATGTCCGTGATCTTGTTGTGGAAGTAGGAGGCGAGGGAGTTGCAGCGGTCTTGCGAAGGGGTGATATCGTTGTTTCTGGCGTTGGGGTTGGAGAGCTCTTTGACGATGTTGAAGAGTTCCTTGCTGTTGTGTGCGTTGTTGTCCAGTCGTTCCTTGAATGTGGTTTTCTTGGTGGCGCGGATGAGTTGGTGGTGCTTTCGGGTGGCGAGCTTGAGGGCGGCCATGTTGTCCGGAGTTGGGTCTCTGCGCCAGGTTCTTTCGAGGGTCCGACAGTTCTTCTTGGAGCTTTTGAGTTCGTCGGTGAACCATGGGGCTTTCTTGCTCCCGGGTCTGCTCCGCGGGGTCCTCAGGGGGGCAAGCTCGTCGGCGCAGTCGCTGATCCACTTCGTGAGGTTCGTGGCAGCCTGGCTTGGGTTCGCTGTGCTGGCGGGAGGGTTCATGCTCAGGGAAGTCGCGAGCTGGTCGGCTGTGATCTTGTTCCAGTTTCTGCGAGCAACCTGTTGCTGGTGGTGGTGGATCGTGGTCCTTCCGAAGCTGAAGTGGACGCAGCTGTGGTCCGTCCAGTGGAGTCCGGTGGCGTGGCTGAAGGCGATGTCCTTGCTGGATGAGAAGACGGGGTCCAGTGTGTGTCCGGCGTAGTGGGTGGGGGTGGTCACCAGCTGCTTGAGACCGAGGTTGGCGAGGTTGTCCAGCAGGGTGGTGGTGTGGCGGTCGTTGTTGTTGTCCAAGTGGAAGTTGAGGTCCCCGAGGAGGATGTAGTCAGCGGAGCAGAGGGCGTGCGGGCTGATGAAGTCGGCAATGTCTTCGCTGAATTGTGTGCGTGGTCCCGGGGGTCTGTAGATGAGGGTGCCTCTGAGGGTGGTCTTGGGGTTGATGTGGACCTGGAAGTGCAGGTGCTCGGCGGGTGCGAGGGTGTCGTCGGTGTTGGTCGTGACGCGGATGGTGTTCCTGTGGATGATGGCGATGCCTCCTCCGGTGTTGTTGATGCGGTCCCTTCGGATGATCTTGTAGCCGTCTGGTATGGCGATGGCGGGCGCTGAGGAGGCGTTCATCCAGGTTTCCGTGAGGAAGGCGACGTCTGGTGATGTTGTGTCGAGCAGGTTCCAGAGCTCGACGGCGTGTCTGTGAGCGGAGCGGGTGTTGAGCAGGATGCATTTCAGGTGGCTGCTGCTGTTGCTTGTCTTGGTCTTGGTTGGTGCAGGAGTGGTACTGGTCCGGATGCAGGTGAACTTGCAGGCGTTGCAGCAGAAGGGTCCGTGGGTGCGTCTCGGGGTGGCTCGGTAGCATCCAGGGGTTCGGCCGGCGTTAAGTGCGTAGAGGGTGGCGGCGTCGTACGTCCGGCGGGTGAGCTGGGGTCTGTGGCGGCCAGGGGTCCTGGCACTGGGCGCGGTCCAGGCGCTGACGGGCGTAGACAGGCTTACCTTTGGCGCACCTTCGGCGCTCAGTCGGCGCTCCCGCTGCGCGCGTCCGCTGCGCGGTCGCTGAGGGGGCGTCATAAGAAGGGGGCCGGGAGGGCGGGTCAGCTGGGAGGCGGGGTCGCGATGTCCAATCGTCTGGTGAGGGGGCGGGGCCGCAGGCAGGAGGCGGCGGGAAACGGGAGCCGGAAGAGCGGGCGGCCCAGCGGCGGCTGGGGCGCAACTGTCGGCGGCGCTCTGCGGAGGAGAACTCAGGTAGCAGGAGGCAGCAGGAGGCTCTGGGGCAGGCAGGAGCGGAGAGGGGCGAGGGGGCGACCAGGCCAGAGGCGCAGTGGTCGCTCCTCAGGTGCAGGCAGGGTTCCCTTAAGAAGGGGGCCGGGAGGGCGGGTCAGCTGGGAGGCGGGGTCGCGATGTCCAATCGTCTGGCGAGGGGGCGGGGCCGCAGGCAGGAGGCGGCGGGAAACGGGAGCCAGAAGAGCGGGCGGCCCAGCGGCGGCTGGGGCGCAACTGTCGGCGGCGCTCTGCTTGCTATTTTAGAGTGTGGAACTTTATATGCATTTTCATGCCTGTCTGTTCTTTTTACTTCTGAAGTTTTCTACCAACCACAGAGCCTGTTTTCCTCAATATTAGCTTTGTCATTATTTGTCAAGCATGCCAATATGCATGCCTATGGGTTTATCGTATTTCATCTTCGAAGAAAAGAAAAACAGTAACGTTAGTATCTTTGGGACCAGGCAGTTGGTTACCTTCTCAGTTTTGAAAGAGTTGATCATACTAGCAGGAGTGAGAGAGGAGAGAGCCACGAGTGACTGAAGATATTGAGGCATATTCTCAAGGACATATCGCCAAGTTATCAGCACTTTATCGCAGCCAAAGTGGCGATACATTTATCGCCCCATTCACAAGCTGGTGCTAACAACAGATATCACCATTTTACCTGTGATAGCAGCCACCAAAAACATCGCCACATATTACCCCGGCAACTATCGCTAATGAGATGCAGAGTAGGCGTTCCCATGCAAAAATCCGCGACAACACCACTCCGCAACATTCTCAACGACCAGTCAGATCGGCGATAAGATTCCAAAACAGGCGATAAGGCGAGTTAGCAGCAGGAATTTAACACCTGCTCTGACCTGGTGTAAAGTCAGATGACAACCTGCATCAGAAAAGGAAGCTCAGGCCAGAGCTATACCTGAAGAAACACAGATGCCATGGAGCTACTGATCATGCTGCCCAAAGCCCCAAGAGGGCAACAACACCCACTGCCACCACCCCCAGCCCCCCCGTACCTCTTCCCCCCCCCCCCCCCCCCCCCCCCCATCGGGGCCCTACTTCGGACATCCCCCACCCCCCTCCCGGACATGATATGTTACATCAACTTTACAAAATCATGAACAAAACAATACGCCTGATGTCGCACAATTACAACACTTAAAGTATGTGTGTGGTCAGAAAAAGGAGAATCATACATTCATCTTAGAATTTCCAAACAATTTGTTTTATTCAGAATAAACACAAAACAACAATTCATGGCAGGTCTTCTCAGGACAATCTGTAAGTCACAGCCTACAAGACAACATTGTAAATAAGAAGGTGTGTCGTGCGCTCATCAAAGGACAGAGAAAGAGCAAAAGAGAGAGAGCGATAAAGAGAGAGAGAAAGAGAGGAAGAGAGAGAGAAAGAGAGAAAGGGAGGAGTGAGAAAGAGAGAGAGGAGGAGAAAGAGAGAGAGAGGGAGAAAAGAGAGGGAGAGAAAGAGGGAGAAAGTGAGGGAGAGTGAAAGGAAGAGAGTTAGAGGGAGAGAGAGTGCCGACACTACAGACCTAGGCCTCACTGCTCACCTGCTGCCCCTGGTGTGTCTCCAACCACGTGCTGGTATTCACTGCAGTTCACCAGCTCCCTTATCTGAAACAGAGTCCAGATTTATGAATGGCAGAGCACATACAATTGCACGCGCGTTCATCGCTTGCCCGCCCCTGCGCACACAGGCTGCTGCACCCCAGCCCCTCCCTCCACCCAGCGGTGATTGCCCGGCCCTGCGCACCCAGGCCTCACTGCTCACCTTCTGTCACTGGCGTGTCTCTAAGAGGGCTCACCAGGTACCGGTGCAAGCTCCAAGCCCCAGCCCGTGACCTTGGCACCCTCCACATCATGCAGCGCAGCTCCACGGGCCACAGGTCACACACTTGATTCTGGGTCTTGATTTTGCTATGGCAGAGATCATATCAGTGCACACGGCATAAATGCAGGCTGCCCACCCTCTCAGCCCTTTAGGTGCCACTAACTCTGTGACCCGCGAGGCAACGCCACGTGGTGGTAGGCCAGCACTGCCCACTAGCTCAGGCCTACACTGCGGTCAGGGCTCACACAAATCCTTACCAGTTGGACCGCTAGGACGGGGCATCATGGCAGGCTGCACACCCACTCAGCATTTAAGGTGCCCCAACCTCAGTGCACCAAAAGTCACCGTCCCGTGGAGGTGTGCCTGTGCTGGCTGCAGTGTATTCGGTGCCACCAAGTCTGTGCCCTGCAAGTCATGGACCCTTCATGATTTAGCCGTGTGGTGCGGACGCCATCATGTCACCTCTGGCACTGGGGAATGTGAAGTGGCAGGCCCCTAGGCCCTCATGCATGAATAATAACCACACAGATACACCCAGATAGAGAGTGGAAATGCCATCGAGCACATGCGCCTGGCCCTTTTTATTGGCAGGGTCACATGTTCTGTGACGCGTGTGCTGGATGGGTGGGGCGTGGGTGTACACTAGTCGTGAGGGAGTGGCTGTGGCATGCAGATGACTAGACAGTGGCGGTGCGTCCATTAGGGCGCTGGGGCGTTGCCCCCCTACCAGCCGTCTGGACCGCAGCTCCCTCGGCTTTTGTGAACTTAAGTAAACTGAACTCTTAGTCAGTTTACTTAAGTTCAGTCTGCGATCGATGCATCATGACAATGCCTGTGAGTTAGCATGACGTTGGACCGCCCACCTGGGTGGCCCGACCCCGACGTCATGCTAACTGACAGGCATTTACATTGTCACACCAGGGGCAGCAGCACAAGTTTGCATGAGTGGGGACGGAGGGCCAATTTTTCTCCATGCCCACGCATGCGCACTAGTGCCTGCTGTGGCTGGCGCAAGGCTCAAGCCTCCGTCTTCTAATGGGCTGGGCGGGCAGAGAGTAACTGTGCCCTAAGGCGCCAGGATTGGCTGTGAAGGATCGGCGGATGTTCCTGTAGGCGGCTAGGCGCCAACAGCAATGGGACCTAGACCCCGGAGCACAGACGGCGCGGACCTGGTAAGTTTTAAAACGTTTCATTTTAACCCCGGCCCTGCGCGACATGACCCAGGCTAATGTAAGCATACCTTGCTTTAAGACTAGTGTTCTCCTGGTGGTGGGTGATTTATGTTAAGACTAGAGACGGAGTTTTGTGAGTGATTCGGCAATCGGCCGCCTTGTCTATTCAATCCTGCATGCTCGCTGTATATTTATAGATAGATTTCTGCCACAGAACCGCTTTTCTCCCTCATCTGATGGCACTATCCCAGGCCCTGCCTGGTGCCTCTGGCTCTGTAATGAATTTGGCCTGCAGGTTGGAGCAGCCAAGTGGAAGCATAGTCTGCAGAGTGGCAGATGGTAAAAGATATCATGAAAGGCCCAAGCATGAGGTCAAGCCAGCTTCCTGCCTGAAGCATCCACGTTTAACAGGAACTGCATGCCCGGTACTGCCCGTTTTGTTCAGTTTGATCTTGAAATCCGGCCCTCTCTTTGTTTCTGCCTAGAGAGGGTCGCTCCTGGGCTGAGGGCGGTTTCAAGGTCCCACGCTGTCCTTTCCAGCTAGAGAATTTCTTCCTAAAACAGAATGTTGCCAGGGGGACGGAGCGACCGTGCCATGCTGGGACATGAACATAAAGGACTGCAGGTGTTGGTAGTTGAGGGACAACACACCCGCTGCAGAGAGATCTGTGTGTTACTAAAAATCACTAGTAGGAAAGAGGTTCACTCGGATTGTCATCGTCTGAGGTTAGTTAAACCTTTATAGCTGCGATCGGCACGTTATTTATATTAAGCTACAGGTCCGAGTAACACATACATCCTGTGCTTGAAATGGAAAAATAGAAGTGCAGGTACTCCGTACCATAGTACCTGCTAGTTTTTTTAATAGTGCCGGCACTCTCCAATTAAAAGCATTACGTGTCTCTGGGGATTGCCGGTACTCTCCCATTGAAAGTATTACATCTGCCTTGATACACATATATCAAATCACGTTCCAAGAAGCCGACATACCTCAGTAGGCATATTGATCAAGGACCTAGACCCCGGAGCACAGACGGCGCGGACCTGGTAAGTTTTAAAACGTTTCATTTTAACCCCCGGCCCTGCGCAACATGACCCAGGTTAATGTAAGCATATGTTGCTTTAAGACTAGTGTTCTCCTGGTGGTGGGTGATTTATGTTAAGACTAGAGACGGAGTTTTGTGAGTGATTCGGCAATCGGCCGCCCACTACGCCTGACACCTGACTGACGTCTCCCGGCCCTGCCAGCCGTTCTGGGCACACTTCTGTCTGTTTGCTAATCCCCATTGATAACCTGTTCCAGGTTAACAACAGGAAGGACACATGACGACCCCCACAGCACGACCGCGAGTATTGCAAGAGCTGGGGAAGACGGTTCCCAGCGCGAAGGTGTAGTTTCACCCTTCCAGAAAAGTCCCAACAGAATCGTCATTTTAGCTACCCCAAGGCGAGCCAGGTACCCCCGCTGGTGTCTGTCTGGAACGAGAAGTTTGAGGTTTAACACTGCCATATCATCCGTTATGTATTAAATCTTTTATTGAGCACAGGCAAACATTATGCACCTCCAAGATGTTATGTGGGCCGGCACCACTCTGGGGAAGCCAAAGTCTGAGACCCCACTGATACCCATGACATGGCCAGCGGGGTACACTGTCCGTTAACACAGCAAGCCGCCTACAACCCAACCGGGCCGGCCGCGTCATAAGAGGTGCTACAGAGGTGCAGGCTATGTAGTACTAGTGCAACATGAAAGAAACATAGAACTGTAGACAACCCCCCTTACCCTCCCCACCCTTACCCTCCCCTCTCCTTGTCCATTTCCGGGAATAATTGGTTGGCTACTGTCTTCCATTAGTGGTCCGGTGGTGCTGCGCTTGTCGGGCCTGTATGCTTGTGGGAGCGTGTCTTGGGTTCTGGGAGAGGTGTTTCCGCAAGGCGCAGCAGACGCAGGTAGCGTGGGCAGCTCACCTCACGGAATTCCCCCGTAAGTAGGGCGAGGAATGGTCGCCAGAGCTCCGCAAATTCCGTTCCCCTCCCTGCCGCTGCCAGTGACAGTTTCTCCATTCCCAGGATCGCCCAGAGCCGGTGGAGCCACCCCAGCTGTTGCGGAGCCTGGATTGCTCTCCAATGGGCCACAATGTTCTGGACCGCTGCCCCCAGAGCAAGTGCGATCAGCCGCCCCCTCGAGGACTTCAGAGGATACATGAGAGCGTTCGGGAGGCCTAGTATAATGTATGCTGGGAAGCGCGGCAGCTGTGTATCTAGATGTGCGTCTATGAGATCCAGGATAGGGTTCCAATAGGGGCGAAGTGCCTCGCAGCTCCATAGCAAGTGTTCCAGTGTTCCTAGTTCCCCGCACCCCCTCCAGCACCTATCGCTAACTCGGGCATCCCATTGGTGTAATCTCTCAGGGGTGTGGTACCAGTATGTGGCTACTTTAGTTAGTGTCTCGGTGAGCCCGGTGTGGTGTGCTGAATGTCTGGCCCTGTGGTACACCCCCTCCCATTCTTTCCTTGTGAGCTGCCGCCCCAGATCCCTCTCCCACCTGACCTGTCCCGCGTTGTATGTGTGGGCCTGAGTGAGGAGCAGCTGTTGATAGAGGTCCGAAATCAATTTTTTATCCGAAGTGCGAGTCAGCAACCACTTTTCGTAAGGCGTGAGGTGTCGTTGGGCACCAGGTTGGATCGAGGGGTGGAGCACCCAATGCCGCACCTGTAGGTACTGTAGGCGTTCCGATTCGGCCACACCGTAGTCTGCCTTGACTTGCTGGAACGGGAGGATCCCCTTGAGGTCAAACATGTGGCCCGCCGCCCTACAGGGCGTCGTTCGCCAGGTCGTAAACGCTCCGGTGTCCAAGCCTGGCGTGAAGTCAGGATTTTTGAAAATGGGGGTCATAGGCGAGGGAAAGGTGGTCAGTCCCCTGGCCACGGCCACTCTATCCCACACTCTCAGGGCGGTGCTTGTGATTTCAGAGGCGTACAGGTTAGGGGGCCTGTGCTGGCGTGGCAGGAAAGGCACACCCTGAAGGGTACGACCTGCCACCGCCTGGTCCTGGAAGAGCCAGTGCTTGCCGGACTCCAGTTGAAACCACTCCACGAAGGTGCGCAATTGCGCCGCCTGGAAGTACAGGGTGAGGTCGGGCACCCCGACCCCCCCGTTCGCTGGGGGCAAAGTGGCGAGGGTATGCTTAAACCGCGGTCGGCGGCCGTTCCAAATGAATCGCGACAGCTCCGATTGGGTCTGTTGAAGCCAGCCAGCCGGGGGATTCAAGGGGAGCGTCTGGAACAGATATAAGATCTGCGGTAGCAGCGTCATTTTGACTGCGGCAATTCTGCCTAGCCACGATAACGTAAGCGGCTTCCATCGCCGTAGCTGCTCCCGGAGTTTGTTTGTGAGCGCCTCATAGTTGACTCGCGCAGTGTCCCGCACAGTAGGGGCCAGGCGGACGCCCAGGTAAGGGACGGCTGCGTCCGACCACTGTATTTTGAATTCGGACTTAATCTCGGCCACCACGTCCGGACACAGGGAGATGTTCAGGGCTTCGGACTTCGCTTCATTGATTTTACAACTCGAGGCCAGGGCAAAGGTATGAAGCTCCACAAAGAGAGCACGTAGGGATTGCATCGGGTCGGTGAGGGACAGCAGAATGTCGTCAGCGTACAGGCTGATTTTGTGCGTGTCAGCGCCAAATTTAATGCCGGAGATGAGCGCATGCAGTCGCACCCTCTGAGCCATCGGCTCCATGTACAGTGCGAATAGGAGCGGCGATAGTGGGCAGCCCTGGCGCGTACCTCTGCCAATATCGAATCTCGGGGAGGTATGGCCGTTCACCCTCACGGTGGCGTTGGGCCGGCGGTAGCAATTGAAGATGCGGTGGCGGAGTTTCTCCCCAAACCCGAAGTGGTGAAGCACATGGTCAAGGTAGGGCCAATGCACCCTATCGAATGCTTTCTCCGCATCGATGGTGAGGAGCATGCAGCCCGGTTTAGTGCGCGACCCGGCTTCTATGAGGTGCAGCACTCGCCTGGTGTTGTCGCTGGTCTGCCGTTGGGGGATAAAGCCCGACTGGTCAGGGTCTATCAGCTGCTGCATGTATGGTGCAATGCGGCCTGCTAGTATGCCGGTGTAGAGCTTCAGGTCTACATTCAGCAGCGAGATGGGCCTGTACGAGCCGCAAGCCGTCGGGTCACGGCCCGGCTTGGGAATTACAGAGATGGACGCCTCCAGCAGGTCCGGGTGTATGGCACCAGGCGTGTCGAAGGTGTTAAACAGGTCGCGCAGGAGGAGGGCAAGCTTGTCAAAGCTAACCACGTCGTCCCTTACCTTGTCTTGACTGAAGTTCTCTTGGAAGACGTGGATGATTTCGCAGGGACGCAAGGGACCAACTTCCCAAATCACTAACTAAAACTTACTGAGTTAAATATTAACAGCAAGATTTTAAACTAGGAATTAGGGAGGAGGGCCGGTACTGGGCGTTGAAGAGGAGACTTTGGTTCTTGCTGTCGACCTGCGAAGCAACAAGCAACAAGATTTTAGTGTTCAGTTTTAGGAGTCTGCTTTCCTAACCTCCTTAGCCTCCTTCACCACAATCTCTAACTAAACGGAACTCCTATAACCTAGTTTAGTTGTTCGAAAATCCCCCTACCTGCAATCAGCAAGTTGAAGGCCCTCGCCCAGTATGTCTTGGTAGGGATGTAGGGTTGTGGTGATAAAGTTGTCAGATGTCCTCTAGGATAGTTGGTTGTCCGATGTTAAGTCAGCTTGTTCGTCTGTAAATGTTCATAAAAGAAAGGAAGGATTAATTACTATTTTTAAGAAGCCCTTTGCATTCTTTCTGTCTCTTTCCTAACACTTACTTGGTATTAGCCTTTGCTTCTTTGTCTCGGGGTTTCTGTTCCTTTTTGTTAATGGGGCTAAAAAATAAGCTTTAAACAAGACACACCAAATCCTAGGTATCTTTCTTAAATCCCACTTTTCTTAAACAAAATCTAAAAGTTCCTTGTAAATCACTTCACAATTTTACAAACATAAGTTCTTTGTAATTCTCTTCACAAAATAACAAATATAAAGTTCTTTGTAATTCTCTTCACTTTCTAATAAACATAATGATCTGGCAAATAATCCTCAAAATTCTGTTAGGCCTTGAATGTCCGAAGTCTCTTCTTCATGAAGGCTTTCACAAAGTAAATGTTCCAAAAATTAACCTTTCTTGCGAAGGGCGCCTTAAATGTAGCAAAAGTACTTAGCTTTCAGAGTTAGTTCCTAAGACTTCAATCTCCAGGAAATAAGAAGCACCGCCGTGGAGTCCTGCCAGGATAGAATTCTCCTTCAGGTGAGTTCCTTCCACTGACGCGACCTTCTCCGAGGGAAACCTGAAGGCAAAGCGCCTTCCAGAAGGCTGGGTGCGGTTTAAATACCTGGCCGCACCCAGCCGCTCCCAGTCACGTTCTGCTAACGTGCGCGGGGACGCTGAATGCAGTCCCAGTTCTAGCGCGCACCAAAAGGCAGCGTGTAGGGATGCGGGGAGAAATCAGAAAGACCTTCGCGAGGGCGTTGTCTTTCACGGAGCCACAAACGGAGCCTACCAAGCACATTAAATGAGCTCCAGAACTTCGACAAGCATATAAAACAATACCACAGTGTACAAGCAAAAAGGGGGATATGCAAAGTCAAGAGTAGTAAACCTTAAGAAGGTGACCATCATGTAATAAGGCACATATAAATGTAAGCACCGAATCACACTGACAAGAAGCGTGCGTGGAGCACGGGACAGGGGTGGGTTTTCTAAGGGGGATATCAGCACATGTCTTAGGACGTGTGTGTTAGGGGTAAGTGGAATCATGACAGTACTCCCTCCTCAAGATCCCTCCCAGAACGGTTGAAATGGGCTTTGGTTTCTCAGGATGCCTTAGATGGAAAAGTCGGATCAATCTAGGGGAGTTTTTTAGATGGTCTAAAGGTTCCCAAGACCTTTCCTCTGGGCCATAACCTTTCCAATCTATGAGGTAAAACAGTTTTCCTCGAACTCTTTTGGAATCTAGGATAGTTTTTACCTCGAATTCCGGGTGATCATCAATCATGATGGGGGATGGGGATTTGGACATGCGGGTCTGGGGATGGAATGGCTTAACCAGGGAGACATGAAAGACCGGGTGTATCAAATACTTATCAGGGAGATTCAGCCTTACACATACCGGGTTAATTATCTTCTCAATAGGAAAGGGACCAATGAATTTTGGATTGAATTTCCGATTTCCTTTGAGTTTCAGATTTCTTGTACTCAACCATACTTTTTCACCTACTTGGTATTGCGGTTGCTCAGATCGATGTCTGTCCTTGGCCTCTTTCTGAGATTCTTTCGCCTTTGCCAAGTTGAATTTGGCCTCTTCTTGGATAAAAAACACTTTGGATACATAGTCAGAAATTCCAGGTACTGAATCAGAGCTTAAAGAATTCTCAGGAATGCTTTTGGGATGGAATCCGAAATTGCAAAAGAACGGAGACATTTTGATAGATGAATGTTCTGAGTTATTATAAGCGAACTCTAGGGGGCTCAAAAGGTCAGACCATTCTTCAGGAACATTGGGTAACATACATCGGAGATATTGCTCGATTGTCTGATTAGTTCTCTCAGTTAAACCATCTGTTTGGGGATGGTAACTAGAAGACAAACGAACGTCCATTTGTAACAATGTACCCAACTTTTGCCAAACCTTAGAGATAAATTGGGAGCCTCTGTCTGAAATGACCACAGATGGGATTCCGTGTAATCTGATCACGTGTGACATAATTAAATGAGCCAGCTCTAAGGCAGTGGGAAGTTTCTTTAAGGGAATGAAATGGGCCATTCTTGTGAACTGATCCACTACAGTTAAAATTGTATTAAATCCCTTCTTGGTTTCAGGTAGTTCAACTATGAAGTCTAGCGATATAGTATGCCAGGGTTGAGGTGGGATAGGAAGAGGCATTAACAAACCACTAGGAGCTTGATGAGAAGTCTTATGTTGTATGCAAACACTACAAGTTTCTACAAACAACTGAATGTCTTTGAACATCAAAGGCCACCAAAAGGTTCGTCTTATTAGTTCCATGGTCTTCAAGATGCTAGGATGGGCAGATAACATTGTATCGTGGTGAAGCTGAATTATGGATTTTTGAATTTTTTCTGTAGGAACGTAAATCAAACCATGTACCATCATCAAATCATCTTTCTCCAGGAGATAAGGATGATCTCTTTTCAACATCTCAACATCCTTATCTTTCAAGGCCTCCTTAATATCATTAATGATGTTACTAGTGGTTAAACTTCCCTGAAAACAAGAAGTCGGGATTACAGGATGGATAACTTCAGTTTTTTCTGGGTCTTTATCACCAATTCTAGATAGAGCGTCCGCTTTCAAGTTCTCTTTTCCAGGGCGATAAGTTATCACAAAGGTATAGTCATTGAAGAACAGAGACCAACGTAACTGTCTAGCAGTCAAAGCCTTCACAGATCTTAGAGCTTGAAGATTACGGTGATCAGTATAAATTGTTACAGGATGTCGAGCCCCTAACAGGTAGTGGCGCCATTCCTCAAAAACTGCCTTAATTGCTAATAATTCCTTATCGGCAATGGCATAGTTCTGTTCTGCTTCAGACATTTTCCTGGAAAAGTAAGCTATGGGGTGCATTTGGCCTGTATCGGAATTTCGTTGTGAAAGAATCCCTCCCAATGCATATTGAGATGCATCTGCTTCTACAATAAACGGTAGATTGGGGTCTGGATGACACAAGATTGGGGCCATAGTAAATCTTTTCTTTAAAATTTGGAAGGCTTCTTCAGCATCAGAGTTCCACAAGAATTTCACTCCTTTTCTCAACAACTTGGTTATAGGTGTAATTATTTGAGAAAAGTTCTGGATGAATCTACGGTAAAAGTTTGCAAAGCCTAGGAAGCTTTGGATCTGCTTCACAGAAGTTGGACTGGGCCAGGTTGTTACCGCCTCAACTTTTTTGGGATCCATTTCAATACCTTCGGGACTGATTATATAACCCAGAAAGTCCACCTTGGAGGTATGAAACAGACTCTTTTCCAATTTTACATAAAGAGAGTTGGAGAGTAGTCTTTGAAGAATGGCGCGGACCTGTTGTACATGTTCTTCCTCAGTGTCTGAGTAGATGAGAATGTCATCAATATACACCACGCAACAGATGTCAATAAATTCATGCAACACTTCGTTTATAAAAAACTGGAAGGCGGCAGGAGCGTTACACAGTCCAAAAGGCATGACTTGGTATTCAAAGAGACCGAACTTCGTGCGGAAAGCCGTCTTCCATTCGTCTCCTTTTCTTACCCTGACTAAATGGTAAGCTCCTCGCAAATCCAGTTTTGTATAAATCTTAGCTTTCTTAATTTGATCCAAAAGTGTTGGGATCAAGGGTAAAGGGTACCTGTTCTTGATGGTGACATTGTTTAACTGCCTATAATCAATGCACGTGCGCAATTCCCCTCCCTTCTTTGGAATGAAAAAAAGAGCTGAAGATACTGGAGATTTAGAGTGCCTAATGAACCCATTTGCAAGATACTCGTCAAGGTATGCTCTCAGGTGAACGTTTTCAGCTTCCGTAAGAGCATAAATGCGACTGCAGGGTAAGGTTGCTCCAGGGACGAGATCTATTCTACAGTCGAAATCTCTATGTGGAGGTAGAGTGTTGGCTTTTCTTTTGTCAAATACATCAGATAAGTCGCTATACACCGATGGAACCCCTTCCAAAAGCAGGACATTGGGTGATTCAATTCCGAAATCAAAACCTTGAACTATGTCCTGGGACCTATTGATTAGGAAGCACTGCTCAGTACAAAAGGTGGACTTAAAGGTGATTAACCTGGTTACCCAATCTATGATTGGGTTATGTTTTATTAACCAAGGTATTCCTAAAATCATCTTGAATTGAGGGGCATCAATTATGTCAAATTGAATTCTTTCTCGATGTATGGGAGAACAATCCATCTCTAACAGTTCGGTTTGTCTGTTTACCAGCCCTGAAGTTAATTCCTTGCCATCAACTGCTCTGACTGTTTCTGGATGATCTTTTAACACAGACTGAAAGCCCAACTGTAAGAAAAATTTGGAATCAATAAAATTACCTGTAGCCCCAGAATCTATAATAGCTTCCACTTTTCTTGTGTTAGATTTAGGAAGCAAATCCCGGAGTTCTACTAAGATTGAAAAGTGTCTGAAACCTGCAGGGGGAAGAGTCGAGGCCAAACTAGAAAGACCACCCGATAAACTGACCTCTCCCTTTACCGAGTGTACTAGTTTTCCGACTTTTCCTGTGTGATGGCTACATCGGAAGTCTTGGTTTTAAGCTTGTTAGGTCGAGTAGGACATTCTTTCACGAAGTGTCCTGTCTTTCCGCAATATAAACACTGGTTTAAACGTCGTCTTTTATCTTTCTCCTCCTTAGTTAAGGGTCCACGGATCGAACCAATTTGCATGGGTTCGACGGAATCAGATTTTGGACCTGATTCTCGATTTGGGGTTGACCTTTCCTTAAAGAAAACTACTTTATGCTCAGTCTTCCCTCTTTCTCCCTTTCGTTCGGAAATACGATGATTAAGTTTTACCACTAAGTCAATGAACTCACTTATGTCTTCTGGGGGTTCAAGAATCTGAGTAATCATGTCCTTTAATTCTTCTCTTAGACCTCTGTAAAAGATGGAAACTCTCTTGTCGTATGGCCAGTCAGCCTCTAAAACCAGACGATTAAAGGTGGATATGTAATGTATTAGATCCGAAGATCCCTGCTTTAAACTTAGAAGCTCATTGTCTGCAGATTGAACGAAGAGATGCTTTGCAAACATTTTCTTTAAAGCCCTCTCGAAATCTTTAAAATTATACAAAATTCGGTCGTCCTTTTCTACTAATGGAACTGACCAAAGAGCAGCATCTCCACCCATATAGGATAACATAAAAGCTACTTTAGAAGAATCGTCTGGGAAGGCTGTAGTCTTGGCAATAAAATGTAGGTGACATTGCTGTAAAAATACAGAAAACTTATTACAATCCCCATAAAATCTTTCTGGTGGGGCTAAAGGAGTGGGGAACGGGGTTACCACTTGGATCTGGGTTGTGGTATCTGTACTGGATGAGGGACTCAGAAAAGTGGTTGGTTTTTGCTGAATAGAGTCTTGTAGAGAGGATAAATCTCTACGTAAGGCTGCATTATCCTGCCGAATAGCTTCTAAAACTGCTGCCAAATCCTGCATATTTACTTGATCCATTGCGTCCGGGCGAAATTATCAACGTGGGCTTTGCCTTCTGTCAAAGCTAACCACGTCGTCCCTTACCTTGTCTTGACTGAAGTTCTCTTGGAAGACGTGGATGATTTCGCAGGGACGCAAGGGACCAACTTCCCAAATCACTAACTAAAACTTACTGAGTTAAATATTAACAGCAAGATTTTAAACTAGGAATTAGGGAGGAGGGCCGGTACTGGGCGTTGAAGAGGAGACTTTGGTTCTTGCTGTCGACCTGCGAAGCAACAAGCACCAAGATTTTAGTGTTCAGTTTTAGGAGTCTGCTTTCCTAACCTCCTTAGCCTCCTTCACCACAATCTCTAACTAAACGGAACTCCTATAACCTAGTTTAGTTGTTCGAAAATCCCCCTACCTGCAATCAGCAAGTTGAAGGCCCTCGCCCAGTATGTCTTGGTAGGGATGTAGGGTTGTGGTGATAAAGTTGTCAGATGTCCTCTAGGATAGTTGGTTGTCCGATGTTAAGTCAGCTTGTTCGTCTGTAAATGTTCATAAAAGAAAGGAAGGATTAATTACTATTTTTAAGAAGCCCTTTGCATTCTTTCTGTCTCTTTCCTAACACTTACTTGGTATTAGCCTTTGCTTCTTTGTCTCGGGGTTTCTGTTCCTTTTTGTTAATGGGGCTAAAAAATAAGCTTTAAACAAGACACACCAAATCCTAGGTATCTTTCTTAAATCCCACTTTTCTTAAACAAAATCTAAAAGTTCCTTGTAAATCACTTCACAATTTTACAAACATAAGTTCTTTGTAATTCTCTTCACAAAATAACAAATATAAAGTTCTTTGTAATTCTCTTCACTTTCTAATAAACATAATGATCTGGCAAATAATCCTCAAAATTCTGTTAGGCCTTGAATGTCCGAAGTCTCTTCTTCATGAAGGCTTTCACAAAGTAAATGTTCCAAAAATTAACCTTTCTTGCGAAGGGCGCCTTAAATGTAGCAAAAGTACTTAGCTTTCAGAGTTAGTTCCTAAGACTTCAATCTCCAGGAAATAAGAAGCACCGCCGTGGAGTCCTGCCAGGATAGAATTCTCCTTCAGGTGAGTTCCTTCCACTGACGCGACCTTCTCCGAGGGAAACCTGAAGGCAAAGCGCCTTCCAGAAGGCTGGGTGCGGTTTAAATACCTGGCCGCACCCAGCCGCTCCCAGTCACGTTCTGCTAACGTGCGCGGGGACGCTGAATGCAGTCCCAGTTCTAGCGCGCACCAAAAGGCAGCGTGTAGGGATGCGGGGAGAAATCAGAAAGACCTTCGCGAGGGCGTTGTCTTTCACGGAGCCACAAACGGAGCCTACCAAGCACATTAAATGAGCTCCAGAACTTCGACAAGCATATAAAACAATACCACAGTGTACAAGCAAAAAGGGGGATATGCAAAGTCAAGAGTAGTAAACCTTAAGAAGGTGACCATCATGTAATAAGGCACATATAAATGTAAGCACCGAATCACACTGACAAGAAGCGTGCGTGGAGCACGGGACAGGGGTGGGTTTTCTAAGGGGGATATCAGCACATGTCTTAGGACGTGTGTGTTAGGGGTAAGTGGAATCATGACAAAGCTGCTGACAAAAGGCCTTGTAGAAGGCCGCAGTATAGCCGTCGGGTCCCGGGGATTTCCCCACCTTGAGGCGGGCAATTGCAGAGATGACTTCCTCCAGGCCTATGGGCCGCTCCAGAAAGTCCGCTTGGGCTTGGGTAAGGGTGGGGAGCTCAGCACCCTGCAAATAGGTCGGTCCGGCAGCAGGGTCCAAGTGGTCCGCATCGTATAGTGCCGCGTAAAAGTTGCCGAAGGCCGCTGCTATAGCCGTGTCCTCCGTGATCTGGCCGCCACTAGCAGATAGGAGGGAGCGCACCTGCTGCCGTTGGGTTTGCGCCCGCAGTCTGCTCGCCAGAAGCTTCCCGCAGCGGTCGCCTCCGGTGTAATAGGCGTGCTTCAGGCGCATAGCGGCGTATTCCGCCACGTCCTGGTCTAAAGCGGCCAACATTTTCCGCTCGGCGCATAATTGGCGCCATGCCCGTGCCGCCCCTGTGCGTTGGTGCATTTGTTCCAGTTCCGCCACCCGTTGGGTAAGCTCGGCACGCTTTAGAGCCCGTTCTCTGTTGTTGGCAGTGGCTATGGAGATAAGTTCACCGCGTAGGACCGCTTTGAGGGCTGCCCACTGAGTGGCCTTTGTGGTGTCGTCGTTGGCGTTGTGTTCCAAAAAGTGGTCAATCGCGGTCTTGAGCCATGTTTGGGTGTCGGGCAGCTGCAAGAGGCCATCGCGCAGCCTCCAGTGTCGTCGTGGAGCTGGCGTGGCCCTCACTCGAAATGTCGCTACCACTGGGGAATGATCCGATAGCGCGGCTGGCATTATCTCCACCTCCTTGACCTGCAGCGCCAGTGGAGAGGAGCACAAAAAATAGTCCAGCCTCGCATAAGTCTTGCGCGCCGCCGAGTAATATGTGTAGGCTGTCGTCTGGGGGTGGGTGTGTCGCCATAAATCTATGAGGCCCAAGTCTGCTATGTGTGCGTGTCCTGCAGCCGTGAGTGCTCCTACTTGCCCGGATCTCTGGCCTGAGCGGTCTGCTGTGTTATGAAATACAATGTTGAGGTCTCCACCTAGTAATACGTGTGTGTGTGTGGTGGATGTTGAGGCCTCCAGCGCCGTGTGTAAGAACCTTTCCTGTCCCTCATTCGGGGCATAGACCGAACCCACAAGCAAAGTATGGCCCGCAACCTGGAAGCTATAAAGTAGAAGCCGCCCTTTAATTTCAGCTTCTTTCTGGAGGACCCTCCCCTCGAATGACTTAGCTACTAGAATTGCTACCCCGGCTGCTTTCTTCAGGGATGAGGAGAAGAACTGCCAGGGAAAGGCGCGCGATTTGAGTCTGTGCTGGTCGCTGCGGACAAGGTGTGTTTCTTGGAGGAGGCAGATGTCCGCCTTGGAACGCTCGAGGAAGGACAGTATTGCTTTGCGCTTGTTCGGACTGTTGAGACCCCGCACATTAAGCAAGAGCACTGTTAGGTGTCGTGTCATGTCTGAGGCAATAGGGGAGATGCCAGGTCCCACCTGAAGGCGATGGGCGCGGGCTGATGGACCATGGAAGACACTGCGCTGGAAGTCCTACTGACTCCGTCAGTGGTGGTAGAATCCCCTGGACAAGGAGAGCCCCCCCAACCCTCCCCCTCTTCCCCCAACTCCCCCCCAACCCCAACCCCAACTGGTGCAACTCCCCCCTCCCATAGCCCCCGTTGTCCCAGTGTCCAAACATTGAAAAGGGTGCAAGCACCGATGTAACTCCCTCCCCCCTTCCCACCCTCTGCCCATGTCAACTCAACCATAAAGAAGTCTGATCCATCATAGTCCCAGATCCAGGTGGAAGTCCGCTGGATCCGTGGTAAGGGAAACACTTGGAGTGTAGGCGATGGCGACGGTGACGGCGGACAGTGCACGTCCCCGTCCGGGTCGGCCATCAATGGGATGGCGAAGAAATAGTGCGGGTTAGCGAGGCTTCGCCCCCGCCGCCGGAGTGAGCAGTCCCGGCTGAGCCGTAACCCCGCAGGTCCGTGACCCCCCGGCCGGGGGTCAGTCGTTGTCCTGGTTCGCTAGGCCTTGTGCGACGGTCTCCACTGCTGCTCGTTGGCCTTCTGCTATCTCTTTGGTGGCGGGACGCCGCGGCCTGTGTCGCCGCCGCTGCTGCCGCCATCGTCCCGGCGCCTCCTCGCTGGCGGTGCCCCCCACCCCCAGGTTCTCAGCCTCAGTCGGCTCCTCGATGTTCAGGAGGCTGCATGCCTCCCTGAGGGAACGGATCTGGTGGAGATTGTTGCCCATCTTGAACACGAGTCTAAACGGGTGCCCCCAACTGTAGGAGATGTGGCGTTTCCGCAGCTCTGCTGTGACAGGTCGGAAGATGCGTCTCTTCTCCAGGGTCAGCGCTGCAAGGTCTTGATATAGAGCAGGGGAGTGCGCGCCATAGGACACCGGCGCCATCTGGCGCGCCTTGTTGAGGATCTCCTCTTTGGTCCGAAAGTCCTGTACGCATACCAGGATGTCAGCCGGGTGGGCCGTTGCCGCTCTAGGTGGGCCCGTTCTGTGCACTCTGTCTAGGCCCAAGGGAGAGTCTGTCGGCCGGCCTAGGATATGATTGAACAGGCCTGGAGTAAACTGAAAGAGGTCCTCCGTGTCTGGGGATTGCTTCACCCCCCGGATTCTGATGTTATGCCGCCTGGAGCGGTTCTCCAAATCCTCGGCGTGGGTCTGGAGGTCCACTTGCTGGTCGTGTATGCGCACCAGTTCCTGTCGCAGTGCCTCAATTTCTGTATCCCGTGCGTCGCTCTTCGTCTCTAGTTCCGCCACTCTCTCACCAATGGCGTCGGTGTCTCGGCGCACCTCCTTTATCTCGTCTTGGAGTTCTTTCTTCAACGCCTGTATGTCTTCGCGCAGCCCCATAAAGAGCGACTCCAGGAAGGAGCGCGTGACCGGGCCCTCTGGATCCGCCTGTCCCTGGGACGGAGAGGTCTGGCTTTTCTTCTCGGAGCCCGCTCGGTGGCTGGTCGTTGCGACATCCGCCTTCTTCCCCACTGCGCCGGGGGTGAAGAGCTCGGCAATGGAGCGGTCCTTCCTTGTCCTAGCGTTGGACATGGCCCCTGCGATTTCCCTTGCCCAGCAATCGGCCGCTACCAGTACCGGTGGCCTCAGGCCGTAGGTGTAGCTATGTCTCGTGGCGTCCGGCACGTGGGTAGCGGAGAGGGTGGCGCGTCCGGTGTGGTGGCTACGTGTCCAGCCGGGTGCCGGCGTCACAATGTGGCCCCGCTGTGAGGGCCCAGCTGTGAGGGCTCCGCCAGGGGTTCCCCACGCAGGTAGGAGCTGAGTCGGGGGTGGGAGCCTCCTCTCGCCGTGGTGCTCAGGAGTGTCCTCCGGCCGGCATTCGGGCTAGTGCGGAGTCCGCCGCTCGGGCCTGCAGCGTGTGCGGGGGGGCAGGGCTGGGCTGGTTGCCAAAAGCTCCCCGTGCAGGCAGGCGCTGTGTCAGGCGCGATGGCTCCTCTCTCGTCGTGACCCCCAGGTGCGGCCCCCGGCCGGTTCCCGTGCAGGCCCGAGGTCCGCCACACGGGGCAGCAGCGCGGGAGAGTGGGCAGGATGGCGTCTAGCCTCAGGTGCAACGCGCGGCATCAGCGGCCGTAGGACGCGGGGCCAGGCCGATGTCGCGCTCCACAGCGGCCTCTGTGCTAGGTCACCTAAGATGGCGGGTCACTGCTGGGGATCGCGCCTCTCGCGCCGACCCTTCCCCGGCCAGACAAGGTGGGATGCAGGCGCTCCGTGAGGAGGGGGGTGGGGCCCGGTGTCACTGTCTTGCCCCCCCCGGTACCTCTTCTCGTCTGTGCCGGTTCCGCTGCGAGTCGGGTTCAGGCGCCCGCACGGGCCCTCCAGGTGCCGCTGCCAGGTCTGGTGACGGGAGCCGGCGGCTGCCCGGGCAGAGGCCGCTCCGACTCCCGATGGGGGCAGCAGGTCCGCAGAAGCCTCCACGTGGGACCGTGAGAAGCCTCGCGCGCCTCCGCGCGGGCCGGACCTGCCGCCTCTGCTGGTGCCCGCCTTGGTCGACCTCAGGCGGCTCTGTGGCTCCTCCCACCTCGGCCTCACTCTCGTCTGCGCTCCCGACTCGTGGAGTGCGCTAGGCCCCAACCGCCGCTGCCTCCGCGGCCAATCTCGGCAAGGGTCAGGCTGCCCCCGGTCTCGGAACCGGCCCAAAAGGTCGCCGCTGCTGTGGCGCTGGTGTCAGGAGCCCCTCGGGGCCACTTTCAGCCGGGCAGGTGCTGAGTTAGTGCTGAAGTCGGTGACCGCCGGCGGGAGCTCGGCACGGCACGTCCGCTCACACTGCCATCTTGGCCACGCCCCTCATATCATCCGTTAAACTAAATTCACATGTTAACTCTCCTTTGCTTCATTTTTGGAAATGATGCACCAGTTTTTCTCGTAAAACTAAAGACTAGTTTACATTTGTAGGTACAAAGATGTTTCTGTTACTCTGCTGAATCGAATTGTTTGTCTCGTCGTATTATTGCTTTAAATGGAAATATAGAAGTTACTGTTGGAAGGGCCACGTGAAGGGCTTGCTCCCTCCCCGCATGACAGGGCCCGAGCCCCGGCCCTCCAGGTGTTACCCACAGACGCGACCCGCACCCCGTCCCCTACGGGACTCCTGACCACGGACATCTCCGTATCATGGGGCCGAGCCACCACCAGCTTCATCGCCCGGCCCGGCCGCCATCTTGGACACTGCACCACGAGGCCGCGTGGCCTCAGCTCGACCCTAACCCTGGGCCTGGCCAGGCCCCACCATCCCGGCACCACCATCCTCCCGGGAGGTGAACGGACCACTTGGCAGGTCAATGGGAGGAAGAAGTGTCGATGGCTCTCCCCCGCCAGGTGCTGATCGCCCCCAGCTCCCCCGGGCGCTGGCTCCACCCCCCTGCTGGGTGTCTGGACTCCCTCATCCCGGACCTCCCGACCTCCAAGTGCGAGGGTCTGGACATCAAAGGGCGCCAGGCCTATAACTGGGGCAGCTCCAGAGCGGGAAGGCAGTTGTATCCTGGAGTCGAGAGACACCGTGACGAACTCATCCTTGACGGACTACTGGTGCTGCCGTAGCCCTGCCTTGTGAACTATTGTCCTGCCTGCTGGCGCTGCCGCAACCTTCTGCATCCTTCATCCTCGTCGGGACCTGCTGGAGCTGCCGCGGACCGTTGTAACTACCACCTGCACCGGGACCTGCTGGCGCCGCCGCGGACCGTCGCTACCTACGATCATCTCGGGACCTGCCGGCGCTGCCGCGGACCGTCCATCTAGAACGCCGAGCTCAAGGATTGTGAGCTATCCATCATATCATCGCATCTACCAGATTGGTAACAAGACTGTCCCGCTACCCCCCTTTCCCATCCAAGAGACTAGAATCGAGGGGACCCCTGAGTCCAGACCTCCTTGTACCATCCTATCGTACCTAAAGATTGCCTATAAAGAACGTTAAACCTTATCTTTGTGTGGTGTACATCTGTAGGGGGGAAGTTACTCGTCTGTACGATCGCTGGAGACGGCTCTCCCCGGAGACCTCTCCTCTTGTCCTCGGCCGACCCTCCCGGTCCGTCTAACATTGGTGGCTAGCGGCGCGATCCGAATCAACGCGTAATCGTACAGAGAGTAACTCACCCCACGACTAAACCACAATGACAACCAAAGAAAGCGGATCCACCGAGAAATTCCAGATGGAGAAATTGGAAGAGTACAACCATCGTGAGTTGAAACAATTCTGCATTGAACTAGGCATTGCTACCACCGGTCTGAGCACTAAAGACGATTTCAAGCACGCCATTGAGTCTTGGGCCGAAACCGGGGCCGCCAGACCCCCGGACCAAAACGTTGCAGCATCAGAGAGGAACACCACGGCTCCCGAGGAGCGAAGAACAGGTATCTCGCAGGAGGAGATCCAAGAGAGAGAAAGAAGCAGACTACATGAGTTAGAAATGGCACGGCTCAAAATGGACGGTGAACTGAAATTAGCCGAACAAAAACTGAACCTCGAACATATGCGACTCCGAGAAGAACGGGAAGAAAAACAGAGGCAAAGAGAGTTCGAAGAAAAGAGACTAGCGTACGAACACGAGCGCAAACTGGCAGAATTAGACCTATGGAAGCAAAACAAAGAACTAGGGGTGCCCGAGCAACCGCGCACCCCAGGAGCAACAGAGAAAAAGTCCACATCCCCAAGGATGTCGTCCGAGAGTATTTCCGAGATGACGACATACAACAGTGGTTCAAGGCCTACGAGATCGCCATGACCTCCCACAGGATCGACCGAAGTGACTGGGGAGCCGGTCTATGGGGGAGGTTCGTCAATGAAGGTCGCGATGCCCTGTTACAACTCCCCGACCACCTGATGACATCCTATGACCACATGAAGGCTGCCCTCCTCACCCGATATGGGCTCACACCCGAAATGTACCGCCAGAGGTTCCGAGACTGCACCCGGATCCCGGGTACAACTTGGGTGGAATATGTGAACTATTTCAGCCGAGCCTTCGAGGGTTGGATCAAGGGGAGCCACGTAACAACCTACGAACAACTTTTTAATCTCATGATGTGGGAGCACCTCTCCAACAACTGCTTCGTCGAGCTCAGGCAGCACCTCCTCAACAGTAAATTGACTGACCCACGACAGCTCGCCGCCGAGGCTGACCGATGGGAGAGCACCCGAGTGGGCCGGAGTGGGCCGCACGAACAGAACAGAAACAACCAAGGTCAGCACCGTCCCCGAGGAGGAGGAGGAGGCCAGGGACGAGGAAGAGACACCGTCCCGGCCGCTCCCGCAGCCAGCACTCAGCCCCCGGCCGGACGGGGCAACACCCCGATGCGCCCGGGGTTCCAAGCCAATGTCACGTGTCACAGATGCCAGCGAGTCGGCCACTACGCCAATGACCCGAACTGTCCACAGAACCAAACTCCGAGGCCCCGCCAGGTAGCTGCCGCCGCCCTGGGGGGAGAGCAAATCTCTGAAGAACAGGAAGAGTGCGAACAAGAACAACAAGAGTGGGAACCGGCCGCCATGGTTCTAGCATGCCTAGGGGGAAGAGACATGATCCCGCGGGCTCCCCTACCCGCCAACACCAGAAAATATAGTCAATGGGTGAACATTAACGGGCGCAGGGCCGAAGCACTACGTGACACGGGGGCCAGTGTGACGGCCGTCCGCTGTCACCTGGTGACCCCAGAACAGATCCTGCCGAACATTCTCTGCCCCGTCCGTTCAGCCGACAATTCCGAGAGTCTGTGTCGGATGGCCTGCGTCCCCTTCGAATGGGGAGGAGTCTCCGGCATGTTGAAGGTGACGGTCCGAGACGATGCCCCCGTGGACTGTCTCCTGGGGAATGATCTGGAGAGTTCCCCGTGGGCCGCCGTGGAAAGGAGAGAACACCTGGGGATGCTGGGCCTCCCGGACTGGGCGTGCGTAACCACCCGGTCCATGGCCGCCCGGACCATACCCCAACCTGAAGAACCCGAATGGCCCGCACCTCCTCCTCCGATCGCTCCAGTGGAGGACACCGACCATACCGACCCCCCAGAGCACACCCCCGAAGGGGCCACTCAGCTCCAGGACCTTTCCGATCTGGCTCAGTGGCGTCAGGAAGGGGGGCCCACCCAGGAGCAGTTCCGACAAGAACAGAAGACCTGTCCTTCCCTCAAGGGACTCCGCCAGCAAGCCCTCGCCCAGAGCGCAGGGGACACCACCGGAGCCCATTGGATCTATTGGGACAACGACCTGTTGTACAGTGAACAAAGAATTGCGGAGTTAGGGGCCAGTCGAGTGTTGGTGGTGCCCCTCCGTTTTAGAGACTTCTTGTTAAATTTGGCCCACGATGTCCCCCTGGCCGGACACCTGGGACAAGACAAAACCTACAGTCGCCTGGTAACCCACTTTTTCTGGCCAAAGATGAGAAACGACGTCCTCAACCACTGCCGGTCCTGCCCCACGTGCCAGGCCAGCGGGAAGAGCGGCCGCAAACTCAAAGCACCTCTGCAACCCTTCCCAGTGGTCACCACCCCGTTCGAGAGGGTCGAAATAGACATTGTGGGACCCCTGGACCCCCGAACAGCACAAGGACATCGGTTCATCCTGGTACTGGTGGACCACGCCACCCGCTACCCCGAGGCTGTCCCCCTGCGAACTGTAACCGCCCCGGTGGTCGGCCGGGCCTTAATGGGGATCTTCTCCCGGGTGGGCTTCCCCCGAGAAGTCGTCAGCAACAGAGGCACAAACTTTATTTCGAAATATATGAAATCCCTCTGGCAGCAGTGCGGGGTCACCTACCGATTCACGACCCCCTATCACCCTCAAGGAAACGGACTAGTCGAGCGGTTCAACCGCACGCTCAAGGGAATGATCGGGGGGTTGGAAGAGCCCCTCCGTCGCCAGTGGGATGTGCTACTCCCGTGCCTCCTCTTCGCATATCGAGAAGTCCCCCAGAAGTCCCTCGGCTTCAGCCCTTTCGAACTCTTGTACGGACACCCTGTCCGAGGGCCCCTCAGCCTAGTCAAAGAAGGTTGGGAGATGGCCCCCCTGAAAACCCCTCCAGACGTCTTCAAGTACCTCCTGACCCTACGCAATCAGACCCGACGATTCAGAGACATGGCAAAAGCGAATCTTGAGGCCAGTCAGGAGGACATGAAGAAATGGTACGATCAAAATGCCTCCTCCATCGAATTCGAACCTGGCCAACAGGTATGGGTGATGTCCCCCACCGAACCATGTGCTTTACAGGACAAATGGACGGGGCCCTTCAAAGTGGTCGAGCGCAAGAGCCCCGTCACCTATCTCATCGATATGGAGTCTCCCCGAAACCCCCTCCGGGTCCTCCACGCCAACAGACTGAAACCCCACTTTGTGCGCTCGGAGCTCAGCCTCCTGATGGCTACAGACAGTGGAGCGGAAGAAGACTCCGAACCTCTCCCTGATCTCCTAAAGACCCGTGAGAAAGATGGTTCCGTAGACGGGGTCCGACTCTCCGAGGCCCTCACCCCGGAACAACTCCAAGACTGCCGGGACCTCCTGCTGCAATTTGCGACCCTGTTTTCCCTCACCCCAGGGGTCACCCCCCTGGTGTTTGCACGACGTGGACACTGGGGACAGTCCCCCTATCAGACATCGGGCGTACCGCGTACCAGATCGGGTACGTGCCTGCATCCAAGGAGAAGTGTCAAAGATGCTCACGCTGGGGGTCATCGAGCCCTCGGACAGCCCCTGGGCCAGCCCGGTTGTGCTGGTCCCCAAAGCTGCTGCCCCGGCACCACTCCTGAGCTTCGATTCTGCGTCGACTATCGGGGCCTGAACGCTGTCACCAGAACCGACGCTCACCCCATCCCCCGAGCAGATGAACTAATCGACCGCATGGGGGCTGCCCGCTACCTCAGCATCTTCGACCTGACAGCGGGCTACTGGCAGATCGGTCTCACACCCCGGGCTCAGGAACGATCCGCCTTTTCCACCCCCGATGGCCACTACCACTTCAAGATCATGCCATTCGGCATGAAGAACGCCCCAGCTACTTTTCAGCGACTGGTGAACCAGGTGTTGGCGGGACTCGAGGAGTTCAGCGCCGCCTACCTGGACGATATCGCTGTGTACAGCCGCCACTGGGCCGACCACCTCCACCACCTCCGAGAGGTCCTGCAGGCCCTCCAACGGGCCGGCCTCACCATCAAGGCCAGCAAGTGCCAAATTGGCCAGGGGTCCGTGACCTATCTCGGACACCAAGTGGGAAGCGGTCTGGTGGCCCCCCTTCAACTCAAGATCGCTGCCATCCAGTCCTGGCAGCCTCCAGTCACGCAAACAGAGGTCCGAGCCTTCTTGGGGCTCACCGGCTACTACCGGCGATTTGTGAGGGACTATGGCAGCATTGTGGGGCCCCTCACAGAACTCACATCCAAAAATCACCCGAAGAAGGTCAACTGGACCCCCGACTGCCAAGCGGCATTCGAGAAACTGAAGGCCGCCATGTGCCCTGCTCCGGTGCTCCAAGCCCCCGACTACAGCCGGGAATTCATCGTACAGACGGATGCCTCAGACCATGGCATTGGGGCCGTCCTCTCCCAACTGAACCCCGAGGGAGTCGACCAACCAGTGGCCTTCATCAGCAGACGTCTGTTGGCCCGAGAACAGCGTTGGAGCACCATCGAGAGGGAGGCCTTCGCCGTAGTGTGGGCCCTCAAGAAGCTCCGGCCCTATCTCTTCGGTACCCACTTCCAGGTGCAAACAGATCATCGGCCCCTGCAGTGGCTAATGCAGATGCGGGGGGAGAATCCCAAGCTGTTGCGATGGTCCATCTCCCTGCAGGGGATGGACTTCACTGTGGAACACCGACCTGGCCAGGACCACGCTAACGCCGATGGCCTGTCACGCTTTTTCCGCCTCGACGAGGAGAGTCCCCAAGAGGATGGGTAACTCTCCCCGCCTTCAGCTGGGGGGGACGCATGTTGGACAGGCCACGTGAAGGGCTTGCTCCCTCCCCGCATGACAGGGCCCGAGCCCCGGCCCTCCAGGTGTTACCCACAGACGCGACCCGCACCCCGTCCCCTACGGGACTCCTGACCACAGACATCTCCGTATCATGGGGCCGAGCCACCACCAGCTTCATCGCCCGGCCGCCATCTTGGACACTGCACCACGAGGCCGCGTGGCCTCAGCTCGACCCTAACCCTGGGCCTGACCAGGCCCCGCCATCCCGGCACCACCATCCACCCGGGAGGTGAACGGACCACTTGGCAGGTCAATGGGAGGAAGAAGTGTCGATGGCTCTCCCCCGCCAGGTGCCGATCGCCCCCAGCTCCCCCGGGCGCTGGCTCCACCCCCCTGCTGGGTGTCTGGACTCCCTCATCCCGGACCTCCCGACCTCCAAGTGCGAGGGTCCGGACATCAAAGGGCGCCAGGCCTATAACTGGGGCAGCTCCAGAGCGGGAAGGCAGTTGTATCCTGGAGTCGAGAGACACCGTGACGAACTCATCCTTGACGGACTACTGGCGCTGCCGTAGCCCTGCCTTGTGAACTATTGTCCTGCCTGCTGGCGCTGCCGCAACCTTCTGCATCCTTCATCCTCGTCGGGACCTGCTGACGCTGCCGCGGACCGTTGTAACTACCACCTTCACCGGGACCTGCTGGCGCCGCCGCGGACCGTCGCTACCTACGATCATCTCGGGACCTGCCGGCGCTGCCGCGGCCCGTCCATCTAGAACGCCGAGCTCGAGGATTGTGAGCTATCCATCATATCATCGCATCTACCAGATTGGTAACAAGACTGTCCCGCTACCCCCCTTTCCCATCCAAGAGACTAGAATCGAGGGGACCCCTGAGTCCAGACCTCCTTGTACCATCCTATCGTACCTAAAGATTGCCTATAAAGAACGTTAAACCTTATCTTTGTGTGGTGTACATCTGTGGGGGGGAAGTTACTCGTCTGTACGATCGCTGGAGACGGCTCTCCCCGGAGACCTCTCCTCTTGTCCTCGGCCGACCCTCCCGGTCCGTCTAACAGTTACGTTTAGTCAAAAGAAGAAAAGTGAGTATTTACTTGGGTGCTTTAGCATACAAATGGTTTCAAAATACAAAGTACGAAATAGCATTGACAAGCTAGGTGGTAAATAGGAAAAATACGTGGGGTTTTAGGAAAGAGCTTTGTATGCCAGCAAAGCATGTAGGTAGCTCACTACAGCTGTGAAGTGCTCTGGGAGCCATAAGGGGTGAAGAGAGAAATAGCTGCAATGCTTTGCTTGTGAATACTAGAGAGAAGCAAGGATTGTAAGGGTGTGTGTGAAATCAAAATGAAGCGTGCATACCACACAAACGGACTTAGAGTGGATCAATCTTTGCTGTAGGTGAAAAGCATTTGCGTGTTTAAGCTGCGAATTAACGGTATTAATCTCTCTTTACACATCTGCAAAGGGCTTCTAGTAACACAGCACACCCAGAGAGAAGAGAGAAAGTTGGAGGGGGGAGAGGGCGAGTCAGGGGAACAGGTTCTTCTTTGATGGAATACCAGATGAAAATAAAGCGCATTTAGATTTTAGCCCATTACTACCTTTTGGAGACAAGTTCATGGGGAGCCAGGAAACTTATTTGTCGATGTTTGTTTTGGTTTACCTGGCTCTAACAGATCGTGGTTGAATGATGTCAGTCTTCGGGGCGCAAACACGGCTGGGGGCAATTGCTGAACGTCTTCGCATGCAGTGACTAACAGCCTACAACTACAATAACGCCAGTGTCTGTGGGGAGGTTGCTTGCATTCTCGGGTCTGTGCTAAGCACCCCCACCTGCTCAGAGGCCCCAGCAGACGTGGTGTTATCTACTGTAGTCTGTCACCAGGCAATGCCAGGCCTAGACAGGCTGTAATAAAGGAAACCTATTGAGTGCAGTGCAGTGAAGGGTGAGTGATGTCTGTGTGAGTGCAGGTTGAGCAGTTTGCCTGTGTGAGTCCAGGGTGAGTGATGTGTGTGTGAGTGCTGGGTGAGCAGTGAGCAGTGTGCCTGTGTGAGTCCAGGGTGAGTGATGCCTGTGTGAGTGCAGGGTGAGTGATGTCTGTGTGAGTGCAGGTTGAGCAGTGTGCCTGTGTGAGTCCAGGGTGAGTGATGTGTGTGTGAGTGCTGGGTGAGCAGTGAGCCTGTGTGAGTCCAGGGTGAGTGATGCCTGTGTGAGTGAAAGTTGCCCAGTGTGCCTGTGTGAGTCCAGGGTGAGTGATGCTTGTGTGAGTGCAGGGTGAGTGATGTGTGTGTGAGTGCAGGTTGAGCAGTGTGCTAGTGTGAGTGCAGGGTGAGTGATGTCTGTGTGAGTGCAGGGTGATCAGTGTTCCTGTGTGAGTGCAGGGTGAGTGATGTCTGTGTGAGTGCAGGGTGAGCAGTGTACCTGTGTGAGCCCAGAGTGAGTGATGTGGATGGGTGATTGCTGGCTTAGTAATGTGTCAGGGAAGGGTGAGTAATGGGTCTATGAGTGCAGGGTGACTGTGCCTATGTGAATGCAGGGAGAGAGATGTATCTGTGCAAAGAGACTTGTCTGGCTACTCCCAAGGATGTATTCGCCAAGCCACCTCTTTCTCAAATGTGCTTAAGAATACACCATTTGCCCACCCTTTTTTCAAAATGTTCTCGTGGGAGAACGCCCGAACCCCCCCTAGGTGGTTCGGCCTCGCTTGCTGCACTCGCTCGCCACAGTGCAGTATTTACGCCTCACCACTTTCAAATGTCACCAGCCGCCACTGTGACTAGACCTGCGATCAGCAGATCACAACAGGGAAAACCTGGGACATGAAGCGTTGTCGTCCCCCCCCCCCCTGTGAATGTAAGCGGAGTTGGCTTGCCTGGCGTATGCCAGTTCATCGTAAGGGTGTGAACAATGACCATGGGGCTCTGGGCGTTGTTCTGTCCTGGGCTGGACAAGGAAGTAACTAATGCGTGTGTCTCTGTTGTAGTGTTGGCGCCAATTGACCGCAATCGGCAATGTGTCACCCTGTGACCAAAGTCCCACAACATGAGCAACATGGACGAAAGGGGTAATCACTGACCCTACATTTATCCATACTTCCACAACTGAAAGATCAGAGACAAGAGACATCTGTGTGATTATGAATGCTTAATGCACATTCAGTGGAGTGTTGTAGCTGGAGCAGTACAGGGCCAAGCAAACCCCACTTTACATTGTTGGCCCGTGGAGGGCCAGCCAGAGTCCTTTAGGGAATGACAAGTCCATTGGAAGAGAAAGAGTACAGTCCACAGTCTGAATGCTGTGTCATTGGTGACCAAACAGAATATGACAGTCCATGTCGAGGTCCAAGGTGAGTGTCGCAGAGTGTATCGGGGATAGTGAAAGGTGATGATGCAGAGGGCAGAACCAAGCAGAAACCGGCCATATGGCGGAGATGAATGCTACTGCGCCCTTCTTACCATGAAGGCATCCACATCTTCGTCCTATGCTGTTTCGTGTGCCTCACATGTGGGTGGTGATGTTCTGTCTCCAGCACGGTGTGGCAGTGATACCTCAGGGCCTGGAGGTGGAATGTCTGCCGTACTCTGTGGCACTGACACTTCAGGGGGCGGAGATGTGGATGGAGTTGTAGCAGCAGTATGCAACAGCGCCAGGCCTTGTGGCAGCAATGCCCTGGGGAGATTCTTTAGGGCATTGAGGAACCCAGCTACCTCTCGCTGGTGTGCAGCCGTGGCAGCCGCTCTTTCCACCTGCGCCCGCTCCATGTTCCCCATGATCCTCCGCATGTGTCCCAACTCCTGGGTGACATCGCTGGAGCCACTCTGACTAGACAGTTGTTCTTGTCTTTGAGTCAGGACTCCAGCAATGTCAGCCAGGGATCATTGGAGACCATTGAGCGGACTGTGGGTGTCTGTTATGGACTGTGAGTGGTCCCTGATGGGACTTATACACCCATTTATGACATCTAGTTTGGCTGCCATGTGGTCGAACCCCACTCGCACCTGTCCAGCCAGCTTCCCCTGGCAACCCAACACATAGCATTGGAAGACCATGTGTTCTTAGTGGGGGTACTGGGAGGCAGCTGTGGTG
Organism: Lissotriton vulgaris; assembly: GCF_964263255.1. Lineage (NCBI taxonomy): Eukaryota > Metazoa > Chordata > Amphibia > Caudata > Salamandridae > Lissotriton > Lissotriton vulgaris. Next base: position 1,943,790,437 of record NC_141685.1, read on the forward strand.
GTGGGTGCTGCCTGCTGTGTGGTCTTTACAGGGGGTGGGGTCTCCTCATTCCAGCTGGGCTGCCCTGCTCCTGGAGGTGGGTTGACGTAGCTGTCAATAAACTGTTGGAGGACATAGTTGTCAAAGGTGTCGTGGTCCTCTTCGGAATCAGAGAAGAGAGGTTCGGTCAGCTCTGCTGGTGGTGGTGGATTACCCTCTGCAATGTGAAGGGAAGATGCAGTTTAACATTGTGTTCACATGTATGTTGACGCATTGTATATGTTTACATTCAGACTGCGTGACAGTGTTCATTGTGATGTTTGGGAGGAGCTGCCTATTTGATGCGGGACTGTGGACATTTCGACAACATCACAGATGTGTGTTTGTACTTGTACATTGTCTACTTACATTTCCCTGCAATTCCAAATGTGCTTGGCCGGTATCTAAATACAAGCGGCACCAGTTGTGTTCTCTGTTCTGTTGTGGACGTGTTGGGGTTTGTACCACATCGCTGTCAATGTTGATGTGCTCTGCATGTTATGTATGTGCGCTGCATTTTGGGGGAGTCACCCCAGCAGCTCTGATTTTGCTGCCCCTTGTCCCTTTCATTCGGTGTGACTTTGATTTCTGTGCTTATACAGTGCTGCGATGTTGCATACTTGGGTACATTAGGCTTTTGGTGGGAGTTGGGGGGCTGGGGCATGGTTTGTCCACAGATGTGCTATACCTAATTGTGCATGTGTGCCATTGTGCCCATCTCCCCATCCCCCAGTCCATGGTTGTTACTCACCCTGGTGCTGTTGTGTCTGGTCATGTTGAGCAGTGTCCGGTCTACCAACTTCTGCCACCGTTTCCACCACTGATGACTGTTGAGGTTCTTCGGTTTCTGATTTCGTCCCGTATTTAGCCGCCATTTTGTGCCTCGTCGCCATTTTGTGTTGCCCTCACTCAGGCAGCACGGCGAACGAAGTGTTTTTGCTTTTCTCAGCTGCTACATGTCTCTTCTGTTAAAAAGTAACCCCCTGCCCTTGTTTACGAAACCGATGTCAGGGTCTGGCCAAGTTTACTAATCCATGTCTGGCTTGATTGATCCCTGTCTCGACTGACTATTTGGCTTCTCCTATTCTTTCCTTACATGATCTTATCCGACTGGCCTTCGCTATTCTCTCCTTGTATTCTCTTGTTACACAACTATCCTTTGAGGCACACAAATACGTCCTGTCACCTGCAAATTGGATCATAGGCACTAGCACTGATTAATTTGTGGGGAGGGGTGACACACAGGGTTTGAAAGAGAGTCGTATTTGGGACACCTGATAGCTTGTTTTCCAACTTTTCTTATTGGCTTGCTTTGTATGTACTGAGAGTATACGTTGTAAATATATGTGCTATAAAAAATTGTACGCCACGGAATAAAGTGGCAGTCTCCTGAGAACATACACTGTACTTCTGGGACAACTGTGCTTAGCTGCAGTTAATAAACCTGGTTTTCTACGCCCAACAGAGTGTCTTGTGTCTCTGTCCGACAAGGCAGGTGAACTCTGGGATTTAAGGCGTGCCCTGCGCCACCAGGCCCATAATGCCCGGTTCTTCACTGTGGACACCATTTTGTCCATCTCATCTAGCTCCTCCTGTGGCACTGGACTCCCACCTCAAGTCTGCATTGCTGCCTTCCGGTTGTTGGTGAGTTTCTGCTTCGTTTTGCGCTTGACGTCATTCCAGCGCCTCTTGACCTCTTCCATTGTCCTCTTCAGCACTCCAACTGCATTCACCTTGTCCACAATGGACTGACATATTCCATTTTTTGTTGCCAATGACAAAGTGGAGGTGACGAACAGTAGTTGATGGTGTTCTACCACCTCTGTTATCGGGATCCTGTTTTCCTGCGGACTGAACCGCTTCTTCCTACTCTTCTTGTCCTTGCCCTTCGCTGACCTAGAGGTTTTAGGCTGGTCCTCCGGGTGGGCTTGTGGGGTTCTGGTTGTCCTCTGTACTTGCTCCGGCTACCTCTATTGTGCTTCGCTGTTGTTTTGATTTTGTTTGTATTTTTTTTTCTACTTTTATAGAGATTTTTCCCGCATGACGTGTGGGAATTGCAGGCCTGTCGCTGGTTTTTGCTGATTTTTGTATTGCGATTGGTCTCATCGCTACTATTTTCACGTTCGTGTTTTGCATTTTTTCAGCATCGCATTAATTTTAACGCGGTCATTTGACCCGTTAGCGTGAGACTATCGCATGACTATCGCATGGCACCGCCATGTTGGGAATACACATTAACACAGTGTTATTTTGTTGCAATAGACTGCGATGTGCAAAGTTGCTTTAAGCTAATTTTGCGATGATTATCACACGTTCTTGAGAATATGCCCCGTTGTGTGTTAACTCAGTTGTACTGGGAATCAGCCTGTACAAAGTTCCATGCTTTGTAACAAATCTCGGTCTCTGGTAAAGTGCTCTCTTAGCAGGGAAGATCTCAGGGCCCCTTCTTGATGGTGTATATGTAGCTATATGTGGTCCCGTGCTCAACACTGCACAAGATAGATGTTTTAAAACAAATTTCATTTAAATGTTACATAAGATGTCCTTATAACTAGGCTGTAAACCAGCATTGCACAATATGCAGAATATTGCTTTTGACAACATTGATTTCATTAAGGTACTGATTTTCCCAGTGACTTAATACCCTTGTTGTCCGTTACATTGCACTTTTCCTCATTTGCACAATACTCTTCTTCATACTCCTTCAAATACCTCTGTAGTGGTTTCTGATTTTGATCTTCTGATTTTTTTAAAACAAATTATTGATAAATTAAAACGCACTTTTTAATGACACCTGATAATAATTGCGAAAGTGTTTATCTCATACCGTTTTGTGTTACTGTCATTTTCTTTAGCGTGCCTGACTAAAACATCTCCGAAAATGCTTCAAAAACTTAAACTCCAACATATGACACTACTACTTAAGATAATGTGTTTCTTAATAGTGCTTACTCGATGTTCGGATTTTAGCATTAGTTTTTAAACACAGTTTGCGCAGTTTGCTAAACAACTATTATACTTGGCTACACGATACCCACAAAAAATGTCTCAGAACAGAGCATTCAAAATCAGCATCAGCTCTGTCAGTTCAATATTGACATAGACCACAGAAGGCTAGTGAAACCGCTTCAGAATATTTTGTCCACCTAAATCTAAGGCAAACACCCATCGCTTTGTGGTAGTAGAAATGCATTGCAAACTTACATTCTGCTTCTTCATGGATCTAGGTCTTCGGTACCAGAATCTACTGTATTCGGTCAGCACCATATCAAATATTCAAGTAAATTTCACATATGGCTCGGTTTTCTCCATTTACAAGTTCTTTCAGCTATTGACTGTGTCAATAGACCTTTCACATGTTTGCTATGATGTCTGCTGGCTGTATTTGACGTTATCAGGGGTGTTTGGGTGGCCAGACCTGTATAGTGGAATGCACTTAAACTTAACACTGCCAGCATTAACAACATCTAAGAACAGAAGTACGACACTGATCTGAGGAAGAGTGTTTTATTCACTTCATGAAAGGTAATATGCTTTTTAATTGGTGTGTTTTTTCAATTTGCTCTATTTCGCTTTCTGGACACTTCGCGGAGATGAGTCTGCCATGTGCTACAAAGCAAGGGCGTTGTCTTCAGGCCCTCTGATAAAAAGGTTGGCGGTTGGCGGGTTATTCCGTTTGGTGGTCCTGTCCTATGTTAAGGGGAGGGGAGGAGGTGGTTTTTGCACGGAGGTAGTTTTTTTCTCCAATGTGTGTAAAGTGCTACACTATCAGAACGTTTTTAGCATAATGTACAGAGTACAGCATAGAGATGCATTACATCCCGTGCAGAAAGCTGGCGCACAGACACGCTTCTCTTGATGAAATTAGGGACCAGGGCATGTGTCATAAATAATAAGTAGTAGAAATAACTAAGCCATCAAAGAAGGGGCTAAGATTAGGCTTTCAATATAGCCAGTCACAACTAAGCACAAGAAAGTAGGAGGCGTAAAGTGATATGAGATGGAATAAAGGGTGGCGGTGAGATAGAAAATAAAGCAAAGAAAATGGGTCCCAAAGTAAAGTGAAAATAGATAAAAGAGAGAATTAGGCCAAATTTCAGCCAGGGATGGAGAGCCCAGAGCAGTCATGAGGTCGTTGTTGGCAAGGCAGTTGAGATTGCCATAATCAATTCGAGATTATAGCAGAGTCTGCACTGCAGTGCTGAAAGTAATTGATTGCAGAAAGGATTCTAAGTCTGCTCAAGAAAGTAAAGGTATATCTTGTGGCTTTTCTGATGTGTTCAGTTTCTAAGGTCGTGAAAACATTAAGGTCGATCCACAAATCCAGATATATGACTCCTTTGGAATCAGTCAGTGTATGGTATAGAGAGCAAGTGCTAATTATAGCATTGCTGCATTGAACCATTATGTTTAAAATTGCATGAAATGTTGCCCTACCAAAAAATCTGCAAAAAGAAGAAACCCAGCTTAAAGCATTCATCAAGTTGTCAATGAAGGCATAGTGTGCGGAGGCTGATCTACAGCTATGTAGATCGCCTTTTGATATTATAATGAGCAACTTGATGATGGGGAAGAAGCTCACATCACTGGCAGCAAGTTTAAGAATCTCTAGGTTTCTTCCTTGGACTGACTATTATGTGATGCACCTGTGTATATGTGGGGTGAAAGTACACTGGATTTATTAGTATAGACACACAATGACTTTAATGCCGTCTCTTCACATGGTGGGAGTAGGTGGTTTAAATGGCCTCACCAGTTTATCAGCTGAAGACGTCAAATAACTATTACGTGGTGCCCATCATTATCCTTTCTGAGAGAGTTTTGATGAACCTAGGTAAGCAGTGCTACAAAGTTGTGTTTCAAATTGCTGGAATTGTTGGAATTGAACAGTCTATGAGCCATCATGATAAATGTAACTACTGACAAAGAGGATTTAATCTATTAGGAAAAGTATGTTGAGTGTTAAGGTATTAGTCATCCAGTAGGTTATTAGCTCCTGAAATATTATAACTAAGACTTCAATATGTCATGAATAGACATGGAGTTTCAAAGCTAAGATTAATTAAACAAGTGAGAGTAAGTTAAACATGAAATGCAAGAATGGAAACGATGTCATGATTAGTTTTCCCTAGAAAATACTTTATACAGCTATACGAGTTGCCAGTTATACTATGTTTAATTATGATCTGACTCTTGGGAAATTATAAAATATGTCAGTGCTAACTGCCACAAATGCATTCCCTTGTACATGTTTGAACGTATTCAATAGACTGGTGTCTGGATTTTCTATTATTTGCCCTTCCAATATGCCCACCACAGTTTGCTAGGCCAGCTTCTTCCTATGAGCTACGGAGCACACAAACCAGTTGAACAGATTCTAATAGATTCAATAGACTGCTTTAAATTGGGCTATTAGTTGAGAGGGGCAAGAGCCCAACCAATTGGTGTTGGCAGTGCACAAGGATGGACCAGCTGTGGCCGCAAGATTTCAGAAGGGGATGCTGGCCATTAGTTCTTGGATGTCAAGCAATTGCTTGAAGTTAAATTCGGATAAGACCGAGGTGATGACTTTTGGCAACCTTTCACCGGAATGGTCTTCCATCTGGTGGCCCAGTAAAATGGGTCCACCCCCCACTCCGGTTGCCAAGGCCAGAAACCTCGGTATCCTGTTCGATGAGAAGCTGTTGTTCAAACACCACGTGAACACGGTGGTTTCATCATCTTTCTATATGCTAAGGAAGATCAAAAAGCTGCTGCCATATCTCTCTTCAGGGGCAGGGAAAACCTTGATCACCACTCTTGTTTTCTCTAAAATGGATTATGGCAACGCCCTCTTCCTTGGTACTCAAGAACAGATCCTAACTAAACTACAATCGGTGCAAAATGCAGCGGCTAGAATGCTGCTAGGCATCCCCAGCCGTCGTCCCACCTCTCTGGCCATTCGCCAACTGCACTGGCTAAGAGTCAAGAGCAGAATACAGTTTAAGGCACTCTGTATTGCCTATAAGGCCATCCATGATTCAGGACCTAGGTTCCTCAAGGATGCCTTTCGGATCTACGCCCCTCAAAGGCCCCTTCACTCAGCTTGCACCCATCTCCTCTCGGTCCCACGTACCAGAACCACTAGCTGGGGAGACAGATGCTTTCTAGTAGCAACCCCCAGGCTGTGGAACTCACTTCCCCTGTCCATCAAAACCAGTCCCACACTCATTATCCTCCGTAAACTCCTGAAAACCTGGTTATTCAATCAATGATTCATCTGGTAGTTCTTCATCCCAGGCAGTCTGATATGCGCCGAGACACCCTCGGGTATTTGTGCGCAATAAAAATCTCAAAAACATAAACATGAACATAAACTGAAGTAATACTCCCAATCCTTGTCAGGGTGAACCACAAATGTCACTAAATAAACCTGAGCTTAAACGTCTGCCAGCTATGGCACATAGCAGATTGGCTTAGCTTTAGAGTTATTGTGTAAAGTATTTATGTAGTTCTTAAACAGTAAAAAAGCCAGAACACTACACAAGAAAAATCCAAAACCAATTTAGAACAATGGAGAACATTTTTATTAAATAAAATGAAACCAAAATCACAGAAAAGAGGGGAACTAGAGATGTGAATTTTTTTTAACGTTTTAAGTAGAAATAATGCCTAGAAGCACAAAGTGACACTGATAGTTAATGGCCGCAGTAGAACAGGACGTAGGTGCAATTTGACGCTGAACAAGGTGGAGTGTGGATTGAATACACATATCAGGTTTGACATAGCAAAAAATGCTACTTTCTGTCTTCAGACCTTGAAGTCCCAATCCGCCTTAGGAGTATACTTCTAAAGCCCCCAGGACTTCAGGGGAGCACTTAGACTCACAGGGTGGCAGTCAGAGGCAATAAAAGGGTCCAGTCCTGTTCAGCTGGCCGGTTGCAGGAAAAGACTTCTTTAGCATGTTGTGTCCCTGTAGCTTGAACAGGAGGTCAGTATTACGACCTTGGAGTTCTTTCTCCTGTGTACAAGGGAGAGCAGGTCCAGTCCTCTGTCCTCTTCTCAGCTGGCAGGCAGCACGTTCAGTCCTCTTTTAATCTTCCACAGGTCCAAGAGTGTTCTGAGGAGGGTACTGTGGGTGCCACATGTATCCCTGGTACCAGTGTGTGGTTGGGTACATCTCCTGGCCATTCCCTAACCAAATTAAATGCTTTCAGTGGTGACCCTACCCTTTTTTGCAACTCTTCCTGTGGGTTGTACTTTAAGCTATCCCACAGTTCCCCTCTCTCCCTAAATCCAGCATGGCAGTAGCTTTCCTTCCCTAATCAGAGCTCTCTGTGCCCACACAGAGATATGGATATGAAAATGGGTAACCCATCCCATTGTGGTCACTTTAAAACAGTTTTGGGGCAGCTATACCTCCCACAGGTATTAGGATAGGGACTTATAGGTAAGTTAAATGTACCAATCAGTTATGACCCAATTACATCAGGTTCAAAGTGAAGCACAGGCGCTTTACCACTGGTTTGCAGGGGTAATGTCAGTAGAGTTCTTGGGCCAACAAAGACAGTCAAGTCAAAAAATCTGAGGGACTACCAAGCAAAATATGGTAAATTTCAACACTCATGATCAGACAGTGTAGGTTTTTGTGCTTACAAGATAGTTTCTGACATTTTCTAAGATGTGTACTTCTTTTGAGTCATGAGATGTGGTATCTAATTGATCATTAATGTGTGAGGTCATAAGCCGTGCATTGCGGAGGCTTACGTTATAGTTAGCTTAGGTAACTCAAAACTGCTGAATTTCTATTGTTTTGTATGAGTGAAATCTGAGCCGAACTATAATGTCCCTGTAACCTTTGGATTTTTGAGTGAATTTCTAAGTTTAATTTTTTTTTATTTCCTAACTACAGCGTCCCTGTAATGTTTTATATATTTTAGTGAATTTCTACCTTTTTTTAAATGTTATTTGCTAATTATAACGTACCTGTAGTCTTTGTTTTTTCAGTAAATTTCTATGTTTTTTAATTTTATTTCCTAACTATAATGTCCTTGTAACCTTTAGTTTTTTAACTGAGTTTCTAAGGTTTTTTAAATTTGATTTCCGAACTGTAATCTTCAACCTTTGAGAGTGAGTGTGTGAGTGAGTGCATGAGTGTCTCAGTGTGTGAGTGATTGCATAAGTGTCTCAACTGATGTGTGTGTGAGTGTGTGAGTGGGGCTGGGAGTAGCTTCATAAGTGTCTCACTGGGTGTCTTAGTGGGTTGGTGAGTGGGCCTGTGAGTGTCTGAATGGTTGTCTAAGTGGATGCATGAGTGTCTGAGTGGGTCTGTGAGAGGGTGTGAGAGTGTCTGAGTGGGTTTGCGAGTACCTCCAAGAGTGTGTGAGTCAGTCTGTGAGTGAGTGCATGAGTGTCTGAGTGGGTCTGTGAGCGTGTGTGGGTCTCTGAGTGGGTGTGTGAGTTTCTGAGTGGCTCTCTGAGTCAGTGCATGAGTCTCTGAGTAGGTCTGTGAGTGGGGGTGAGAGAGTATGAGTGGTTCAGTAAGTGGGTGCATGAGCATTTGAGTGGGTCTGTGAGTGGCTGTACTTTTCCGAGTGCAGCTGTGAGTGGGTGCATGAGTGTCTGAATGGGTCTGTGAAAGGCTGTGAGTGTCTGAGTGGATCTGTGAGTGAATGCCTGGGTGTGTGAGTGAGTGTGAGAGTGTATGAGTGCATCTTTGAGTGGGTGCATGAGTGTCTGAGTGGGTATATGAGTGCATGTGAGAGTGTCTGAGCAGGTCTGTGAGTGGGTGTGTGAGTGGGTCTGTGGGGCCGACTTGAGGACATGCGTGCTACCTGTTTTGCGGGCTACAATCCACTGTGAAGAATAATATAGGTTGAAGCTTACTGCCCAGAGTTGTGGGAGCAGGTGGCTATGTGGATGGTGAGAGATACACCGGTAGCCTAGAGTTAGAGTGGACATTTATTGTAAAAGGACATGTTACATACATGGAGAATTTTTGAAGATGCAGTGAACAGCTAAGGTACGCCTTACAAGTGACATTGCTCTGCGAATGCTTGAGAACGTTGGTACATTGCGCTTTGGAGTCTGAGAAGTGAATCTCCGGTGCGATTTCTTCTCTAGAAAGGTGATGAGTTCTAGGTACTGTGACTATTTTCGTGAGAAGCAACAATACACGATCTTTAGTCGTTTTAGGAGTTTAGAGCTGTATCTTGTGACAATCTGTTTGAGAAGAGGCAGATCCTCAGTCGGGGTAGGATAAATGAAACAACAGAATGTATCCTAATAGATGACAGCGGAATTACATTTCCAGTGGTATCTTTTTTCCCCGGGTGGAGCGGCTCTTTTTGGTGCTCTGTATTTGGCAGGTCCTGAGGAAGGTGGCATTCAATCGCTTTGCAGCCACTGAAATGTGTCGACGATTGCCTTGTTAAATCCTGCTATATGCAGTTGTTGTATTTGGTCACTTAAACTACAATGTCACTCTGTAGTTAAGCTCCCCTGATATATGTTATGAGTGTGAAGGTCGGTCTTGGTTTGTGAGAGTATGGTTTGAATGGTAGTGTGTAAATTTGGATTGTGTTTCTCTACTGGGGGTTATTCTGTATCTATTGCTCTATTGTTCTTTTTATTGAGATATGACTATTGATGAAGTTTTGAAATAATTTATGTGAGTTAACATTTTTTATAAAAAGAGTATTATGATGAAATCATTTTTGATAAAAAGAAATGAAATAAAATGATATATTTTTGTTAATTGTTTGAGTATTTGGTTATTGGTAAAAGATTTCTTTTTGGTGCTCACGTTTTGTATTTGGATCAATTCAAGTGTAAAAGGATTTGAGGTCGAGAGGCAGACTTTTTTTCTTTTTGTGTTAATATTTCCCCTTTTCTCCCTGACCTTGATTGTTCTTTCAGAGGGGGTCCCCTACATATTGCATAGTGGGTCTGTGGATGCCTGAGTATGTAAGTGGGTATCTAAGTGTCTGTGTGTCAGTAGCTATGTCAGTGACTTGGCTACAATGGAACCGCACCTGCCCCTTTGTACAAAAAGAGTCCAGAGGTTTGCACAAAATATCTACTCAAGTGGAGTACTTTCTACTGGTTAATTATTAAGTGCTAACTCCTTAGGTAAATGTTCAGTACATATTCTACAGCTGCGTAGTGGAGCACTAGGAAATGTCACCAATGACTTTGTTTGCATTTTGGCAATATGATTGTACCTCACATGTTCTTTATCCAGAAATTTGTTATAACATGAACCTTCCTACAGAGAATATGAGAGTTCAAAAAGGTAAATCTCCATCAAACAAGCGTCCTCCCTCTTAACTATATGAAGTAAGTGCTTCTTTGTTTGGTGGAGAAGTCCTCATATTCCTCAGCATCAAGAACACGTCACCAAAATCAGCTGGAAAAGCACTGGGGGGCCTTTTCATAAGCGGCCCATCATCCTGGCAAAAAGGCGTGAAGACCATTGCATACTACTAAGGTGCACGGGGTGGGGCCAAACTGGCGGAGATTCAGGTGATTTTGCACATTTGTATTCTTGTAGTCATTTAAAGGAAGAACCATAGACTCTGCTTTCACCAGGTAAGGAGAAGAAAGAATCCACTTGTCACAGCCGCTACACATTGCACACCAATAGATAAACGATGCATTCACCTCCACAAAGCAATTCAGATCGTCTTTCAATTTAGAATTGTCGAGAAAACACACTTGCTGGCCTTTATCAAGCCCCGGAGGTCAGGATTATTTGTCCTTTAAAGAAGTGAAGCTTCAATTGGGGCACATGCTATGTTTATATATGTAAGTGTTTCCCATTGAGGGTTCATTTCTGTAAAAATTATGCAGGTCCTCATGCCAGCTCCCCCTGTGACAGTTCTCCAGTCCAGCTTGCCCGCAGTCTACTATCCTCTGCTTTCTGTCTACCTTCTGCCCTCTGTTTGTGTCTCCTCTACTCCTTTCTTGCTCTGTTTTGCCTTGTCTGCTCATTTTTCTGCCCTCTGTTGCTCCTTTTGTGCCCTTTGTTTTGCCTTTCCTGCTCGTTTTTCTGCCTTCTGTTTTGCCTCTGCTGCTCATTTGTCTGCCTTACGTTTTGCCTTTTCTGCTTGTTTTTCTGCCATCTGTTTTGCCTTTTACTGCTTGTTTTTCCACCCTGATTTGCCATTTCAGCTCGTTTTTCTGTCCTATGGTTTGTCTCTTCTGTTCATGTTTCTGCCCTCCGTTTTGCGTTTCTGCTCATTTTTTTGCCCTGTTTTGCCTTTTCTGTTACTTTCTGCCCTCTGTTTTGCCTTTTACTGCTTATTTTCTGCCCTCAGTTTTATCTTGCCTGCTTGTTTTATTGCCCTCTGTTTTGCCTTTCTGCTAATTTCTCTACCCTCTGTTTGGCCCTTTCTACTAATTTTTCTGCTCCCTCTGTTTGGCCCTCTTCTGGTCTGTTTTCTACCTGGTTTTCTGCCCTCTGTTTTGCCTTTTCTGGTGGTTTTCTACCCTCCATGTTGCCTTCACTCCTAATTTTTCTGCCCTCTGCTTTGCCCTTGTCTGCTAGGTTTTGCCTTTCTGCTCTTTTTTTATGCTTTACGTTTTGCCTTTGCTGCTCATTTTTCTGCCTTCTGTTTTGCCATTTCTGCTCATTTTTCTGCCCTATGTTTTGCCTTTTCTGCTAGTTTTCCTACCCCATGTTTTGCCCTCTCCTGTTGCCTTTTGCATTTTCTGCACATTTTTCAGCCCTTAGTTTTGCCTTTTTCTGCTTCTTTTTCTGACCTCTGTTTTGCCTTTTTCCCTCATTTTCCTGCCCTATGTTTTGCCTTTTCTGCTAGTTTTCCTGCCCCATGTTTTGCCCTCTCCTGCTCTCTTTTGCATTTTCTGCGCATTTTTCTGCCCTTAGTTTTGCCTTTTCCTGCTTTTTTTCTGTCCTCTGTTTTGCCTTTCTGCTCATTTTTATGCTTTCCGTTTTGCCTTGGCTGCTCGTTTTTCTGCCTTCTGTTTTGCCTTTCTGCTCATTTTTCTGCCCTATGTTTTGCCTTTTCTGCTAGTTTTCCTGATCCATGTTTTGCCCTCTCCTGCTCTCTTTTGAATTTTTTGCAGATTTTTCTGCCCTTAGTTTTACCTTTTTCTGCTTGTTTTTCTGACCTCTGTTTTGCCTTTCCTGCTCATTTTTTCCGATCTCTGTTTTGCCTTTTCTGACCTCTGTTTTGCCTTTTCTGTTTATTTTCTGCTCTTTGTTCTGCCTTTCCTGCTCTTTTCTCTGCCCTTCCTGCTCTTTTCTCTGCCCTGTTTTGCGTGTCCTGCTCATTTTCTGCCCTCTTTTTTTCCCTATTCTGCAATGGGGAAGGGGCCCACATCTACCTGGATGCTCTGGCCACAATATAGTGTGGGTCTTAGAGATGTTTTAGACAGGCTACAGGGAGGAGTGAAGCTACTGTGGCTGGATTAGGTAAAACTGTTTCTTTACTCAAGGGGCTAGTTAAATCTAAATACCATCATAGCAAAGTTGAAGCTAACCTATTGGGAGCATGGGGAGGTAAAACTGTCTAACCAGGGAGGCCTGGGGCACACAACCACACACTTTTTAGAAGTCAAACCACTTCCTTCCATTGAGTTATATATAGACAAGATTGATCTCCCTTTCACAAAAGCCCTATACTTAAAGTTTAGGTGGGGTACACTCCTCCTTGCCACATTTACAGCTAAATGGAAAGGTAACCTCGGGGTTAACCAAATTTGCCTTGCATGCAGAGGGGTGAAGAGACTGATAGTCATTTATTGTTCTTTTGTCCTAATTATCTTAAGCAGCGGACGAGTTGGATTGTTCCTCTATGTCGTTTCCCATGTGTCCGCCAGTTAAGGGTAGTGAATAGAGAAATGTAAAGCTGACAAGTCTTTTGTCATTGTTTATTCCACTGCTAAGTATCTAGAGATAATTTGGCGTAAAATTTCTCTTTGTGCCCCCACAGTCCTAGCCTACTTCCAGTTAGTCAACACCCTGACCTTGGACCATTTAGTTATCTGTTGGACTTGGCCCTTCTGGCAGGTTCACCCCTAATCTTTTTGCTTTTAATATATGATCTGTGTTGATGATTTTTGGTCTGTGCGCACTTTTTCCCTGTGTCCCAGAGTAAAGTGCGTGCATGTAGTTAGGCTGGCCTGCTCTCCCATAGGAGTGCATGGGGAATGTCTGTGTCCCAGGTAGTTCCTGATGCGTGGGGAGTGCAGACTCGAATTTGGTATGTGCGAACTCGTGAGAATGAATGCTTCGCAATGATGTATGTGGCATGAGTGTGTCTTGTGCGGAAGTGCCACTTCTAGGAGTTGGCATATTAGTGTAAAATATGCCTGGCGTGTGATTGGCTGGAGCTGGCTGGTGAGCCTGGCTCCAGGAAAGCTGGATGGGTCTGCCCGGTGGTGAGTGTGAGATTAGTATGTTGATGGCTGGGGAGGAGAGCACCTGGTTCCTGAAGGGCCTGGGCTTGCCCCACGCAATGCTGGCTCCGCCCCCTGTGGTGTGACTGATGACCCTAGCCCTACTAGTGAATGAGAGGGGTGGTTGAGCCATCAAGGGTGCCCCAAAACCAGCTGCGACTGGTTCCTCCCCCACCCTGCACCTACAGACAAAGGGTTTCACATTATAAGAAGGGGCTGTGTCCCCATACAAAGTGTTCTGCTCTTGGATCCTAGCTGAGGGTGCTGCTGCTGTTGCTGGGGCCAGGAGGATGTTCTACCTGCACCTCTGAATGTGTTTTAATGCCTCATGTGCAATTGTTTATGTTTTATCCCCTTTGCTAAAAGTGACCTGCTTAGAGGATTGTTTATGTATTACCTTTGCTAAATGTGACCTGCTTAGGTGATTGTTTAGGTTTTCTTCCCTTTGCTAAAAGTGACCTGCTTAGCTGATGGTTTTCCTTCTATAGGTCCTGATGATAAGGTCCTAGTTCCCTGCGTGATTTTCCTACAGTGTTTAGGGTTGCGTAGGAGGTATTTACCCTTACCAGTGATTACTGGTTGTGTGCTGCATTTACTATTTTAGTGCTACAGTCATTATATGTTTATGTGCTAAGTGTTATACCTACAAGTATTATTTCTAACAAGTGCCTACCCCTGCCAGTGGTCCATGTGGCCCTATCCTGTACATAATCCCTTGTAAATTCTGCCTGTGCCTGTTGGCACATTGTAAAGTATGTGTTTTATCTAATGTGTTTTTGCTATAATACAAAGGCTATTTTTTACATAACCTGGTGTGGAGTTTCCTTTGTGGTGGGCCTTGGGTGTTGTTGCTGGGTGCGCACGCAAACGCTTTACACATCGCCTCCGAGATTGGCCTTGCTGCTCGCGTCACGTTACCTAGAGGGTGAGCAGGGGTTATCTTGGTGTGTAACTCCCTTGCCCTGACCTTGGACATGGTGATCTCTGACTGACTTGGCGCGAGCCTTGGCCAGCCGGGGGTCCCGGGTCTAACATTATCACTTTTTAATATTGTACTGTATTGCTTTATTGTTCTTTTTGAGTTTGAAAATGAAAGTTAATTAGAGTAAAAGAGGGGAGGGAGAATACATCAAAAGGTAGAGTACAATACGATATGAAAATATAAGGTAACACATAAATTCATGGCTACATCATCAATAGGAGGAAGAGGAAAAATAAGAAAAAATACAAAGTTATAAAAACCAGTCTGGTTATATATTAAAAATACAACAATACATTGCTATTAAAAGAAATTAAACAGTGCTAAAGCAGAAAAATGGAATGTCAATGATGTTTTAAGACTTCTTGTGCAGAGCTGACATGAGCACACGAAAGCTTAGCATGACAATCAATACATTTTGTAATCAGAGACCATAGTTGCAAACGTTTCACAGTAGGAGATATAGGATATACATAAACAGTATCTAATGTGTGGTTGTGGCAGACCGCATACCACCAAGCCTGGAAGGACAAATCAGACGAGGATTTCAAATGCTTGGTAATCTGCTGAAAGGCTACCCCCAAAAGTAAGTCTAGAATTTGCATATTGACACGAGAGTGAGACCAAACATCAGAGAGGGAACACAAAAAAATATTGGAGGATGAGAGAGGTATCATTGAATTAAAAATTCAGGTAATTTGCTTCCAAACACGTGTCCAAAAATCATGTACAAAAGGGCAGGTGAAACACATATGTTTTAAGTCAGCAATTATAGAAGAGCTTGACCAACAGGCATTAGATACATCTGTGTTTATCTTATGTAGAAATGTGGGGGGTAGAAGTAATCTATTGTAGATAAAAAAGAGTGTTTGTATGGCATTAGCTGCCCCAGAAGATTTCCGTATTTTGAGCTAAATTTTGTTCCATAGTGAGATGGGCCAGTTTACGGCTAAATCATATTCCCAGTCCAGCACCACTTTAGTTTTGTCTCTAGGAAGCTTGGAGTTATGCAAACAAACATATAGATGTGATGCTTTAGGGCATGTGCTGAGAAAATCATGGGTTATATTGGTATGAGTGCTAGATGATATAGAAGTATGGTCAGTTCGAGCAAGGGCTAGGGTTAGAGCATTGTAAAGCAATTGATATTTAGTAGAAAATGAAATAGGGAAATCTGAAATAGCCTAGCTTGGAGGAAAGATATGAGTGTATCATCTGAAAAAGTTGATGGACCCAAAAAAGACCCTTCTGTCTCCATGATTTCCAGTAAATAGGTTTGCCATTAATCAATACACGTTTTTTATGCCATATAGTGGACTGTAAGCGTGAGTCACTGTCAGTGGAGATGTCTAATAAGAATGGGTCCAGTAACTTATATGTGTGTTGAACAATAAGAGTAGAGAGTATTTGGGGCTTCCGAGTAAAAGATAGGTATTCTTGAAAAGAGAAAGGGGTAAGGAATGAGGGTTTAGGTTTAACCCATAGAGGAGAATGCAATGTAGAGACAATTAACCAGTGAGATATTTGTCGTAAAAGGAAAGCTTTGTGATAGGCAGGAAAATAATGACAATTAACCCCTCCTTCTAGTTTAGGACGAGTGAGTTTTGATAGGGACATGCAGACCTTTTTGTTACTCCAAAGAAAAGATATTAATTGGGAATTAATTTTTTTGAAAACTTCTGAGGTACAGCGTTGGGAATATTGAAGATGGTAAAAAGAACAATCAGGGAAAGCATAATTTTAATTGTATCCAACCTTCCCCGCCAAGAAAGGTATAGAGGATGCCATTTGTCTATCAGGGAAGATCATTTCAAAGAGCATTTATCGAGATTAATGACATTGTTGATTTAAGGGATGTAGAGGAGTACATGTCCAAGTATTTTATATGTTGAGTATTCCAGTGAAAATTGGCTACTTGAAAATCATCCTTAAACGTAAATGTAGTCAGCGGTAAAATTTCATATTTGTCATTATTACGTTTATAGCCAGAAACAGAGGATTTAGTGTAGGAAATTTGGAAAGGAAGATTGGGGCTGTGAGAGAAATAACAAAATGTCATCTGCATACGCAGCTAACTTAATGTGAGTATTGCCAGAAGGAAATCCAAAAACAGCAGGGTTTTGATGAATTTTGGAGAGAAAAGGTTTGAGAGCTAAATTAAACAAAAAGGGGCATAGGGGACACCCCTGTCGAACACCTCTTCACAAGGTAAAATAGGAGGAGGTAAGACCATTTGCAAAAATTGCCGCCTTAGGGGAAGAGTATAAAAAAGAGATAAGAATGATAATTTTAGGGTAACAGCCAACCCATTAAGTGTTGAAAAAATAAAAGGGCAATATACTCCATCAAATGCCTTTTTGGCGTCTACAACAATGGCTGCTAGAGGTTCAGAAGTGTGAGATGCTTTGGAGAGTAAATAAAAAAATAAACGTATATTGTCTGTCAGATATCGTCCCTTTACAAAGCCAGATTGTTCCCTGCCTAATAGGTCGGGTAGAAGCGAAACTAGTCTGAGAGCTAGGGATTTTGAATAATCTTATAATCAATATTTACCAATGAAATAAGTCTATAATTGTGACAGAAACCAGGGTCCTTATACTCTTTAGGTATATGACATATGAGGGCTTCCAATAAGAAACCAGAGGAAGTACCTGCTTGCAAAAAAGAGAGCAGGAGTTTATGTAGTTTAGGAAGGAGTATGTAAAAAGAATTTGACAGTAAAACCATCTGGGCCTGGGGCTTTATCCTTTTAGAGGGTGTGTAATGCAGTGTGTAATTCTTTTAGTGAAATATCAAGTTCCAATAAGTCAAATTTTAAGTGGACATCAAAAGGTCTATCAACGGAAGAAAGGTAACTGGAAGTGGCAGCATCCGTGGGTGTAGTTTTGGGTGTGTATAGGGATACATAAAAATTATGCAATTCCTGCAAAATCTCAGCATTTTTATATTTGGGTTCTTGTCACTCATCAATTATCGACTCAATGGTAAATTTATGTTTTTTTAACTTTAAGATAATTTGCCAACAACTTTCCATATTTGTTTTGGCCACCATAAAACTCGGCACTAGATTTGAGCAATAGTCCTTATCAGTGGTATCCTTATTGAATTCAAGTTTAGTCGCAATAAGTTACGCCAAGCAAGCATCCGATCTGTTAGCATAGTAGGAGTGTTCCAATCTCTTTATCTGTGAAAAGAGTACTGTGGCTGGCTTATGGGCAATATGATGATTTTTGGAAAACATAATTAATAATGAAATCAAGGCCAGCGGCTTTGAAAACATCCCATATTATGTGGAAAGGCAGGGTGTCTGAATCGTTAAAATGGAAGCATTCATCAAAAAAGAGGCAAAGGAGGAAGTAAAAACAGGATCAAGTAACAATGAGTTGTTAAAACGCCAGCGTCTGGGGCTCGAAGGGGATGAAGTATATCTAAGAAAATAAAAACAGGGGTGCGGTCAGAAATCCTAATCAAGCCAATCTCAGCACAATGAATGAACTGGGAAATATTATGAGAAATAAAAATGTGGTCAATACTGGACTGTGTCTTGTGGACTGGAGAGAAGTAAATATACTCTCTGAGGGTGGGGTTGCATATTCTCCATGCGTCAATCAATTGTCTATTTTGAAAGGCATGGAGAAATGCTGTATGTGCTTTAGAGGGTAAAAAGGAAGTTACAGAATGTCAGTCTATGAAGAAGTCTATGATCTGATTACAATCACCAGCTAAAATAAGATTATCTTGAGCGTATAGCCTGAGCTTTTGCTTAAGTTGGGTCCAAAAGCGGGAATCATTAGTAGTAGGTGCATAAATATTGAGTAGAGAGAGTGGAGCCTTACCAATCAATAAATCTGTAAACAATCCGCGACCTGCATCATCATTTTCTTCGGAAATAAGCTTGACATGAAGAGATTTGTGGCATAATGTAACAACACTATTACGCTTGCCATCACCTGGAGAGAAGACTTCACCTACCCAATCTCTCTTCAATTTTAACCCCTTAAGTGCTGCCTCGGTGCATTGGCCGACGGCAGCACTACCTCCCCAGTGCTGCGCACGACCATTGGACGTCCATTCAGCACTAGTTCCAATGGACAGCGCAGCACTGGGGAGGAATGTTTAATAGCATCTATGAGGACTCAGATGCTGTGAAGTGGGATTCTTGAATCATTGCTATGTCTGCTTTCAATTTAAATAGGTGTTTAAAACACATTGTCATTTCATTAGGAGAATGCAAACATCGGACATTCCATGTAACAATATTCAATGACATAACTGAACAATTAAGCAGACTATTTAAAAAAAACAGACAGTATATGGACATGGTATGAAGAAAACCATAATGTTATGTGTAAATGAGGAAAGGAGTAACATGAGATATAGTAGAAAAATAAAACAAGAGTATCAAAAAAAGGAAAATTAGAGAGGTAGCAAGTAAAGGAACAACATATAAAGGGGGGATGGGGAAGAAAAAGGTAAGAGGAGAATGATAGAGGATGAAAAAAAGAAGAATGTAAGAGAAGAAACACATACCAGAAAAAAACCAAAAAAGAGGGGGAGGGGGGTGAAACCACATGGAAGGAGGGTGCATCCAGATCTCACAGAGGGGGGCACAAGGCGACTGGAAATGGTGCAAGACAACGGGAAAGACAAACAGCAAGGAAGGCTATAGAAGGGAGAAAAAAAGAAAAAAGAGGATATGGTTAGGTTACAAATGTATACTATAACAATGATGGGAAATAAAAAGCAACAGAAAACATAATAAAAAAGGTTTGAACATGATGGTCATAATATAATCTATTCAACAGAAAACGAAATGATTGAAGGAGGATGAAGAAAGATAGACAAAAAGGATAACAACAGCTAAGGTAATAACATCATTGTAATGGAAGCAACATATTCAACCGGATTGAGAAGTTGAGACGCCGGAGGTGTCCATAGTTTCACCTCTGCAGGAATTGAGAAAGCTTTTGAGTTTAATAGGGTCTTCATATGAAGTTGTCTTGTCGCAGTAAGTGACCTTAAAGAGGCAGGGATGGAAGAGGCCATATCTGGCACCAAGAGCACGAAGGTCCGATCTTATATTAAGAAATTCTCTGCATCTGCCAGCAGTGCTCTTGGCATAGTCCTGCGAAAAGAACAACTGATGACCTAACCAAGAGCTGGATGACAACTTTTTAGAAGCTGAAAGTATTTTAAGGAGATCAGTATATTCAAGGAAATACAAGATGACACCTCAAGGGCAATTTCAGCCGTGTGATAAGATTAAACGCTCTGCTCCACTGTAAGAAGACGCTCATCTAACTGGGACCATTTGTCAGTAACAAATTGAAGCTTGGCATTTGTCATATCCGTGAAGGGTTTTAAGGCGCATATTTCTTCCAGTAGCAGCTCCAACGAGGCCGGAGGTGGTGTCTTCGCAGGAGAAAGAGGATCGTTTTTGAGGCGCTTGAGGTTAACCTTGCCCTGGTTAGCCGAGATGACTGTCGCTGATGTCGGAGATGGAGTCGCCAATTTTTGACTGAGAGACAGAAGTTGATTCCATTAAGGCGAACTTCAAGAAAACAGTGGAATTTTTGATAAATCTGTGTGTGGGGAAAGGAGTGGAGGTAACAAGCTTTTAGAGCCTCCCCATAAGCTGTATGATAGCAAAATGTTGATAAAGTCGTGTTGAGAGAAAAAAGACAAAAATTAAAAGAGAGAAGCTTATTAGGGAGAGAAAAAAAGTTCTCAGTGTTAGAAAGGCAAAAGCACGATGCCTAAAAGACAGGCTGCACAATAGTTATATGGAAATTCCTTTGTTTGCAACCAACATCAGCCTGTGGAACTGGAACAGCAAGAAAGCTGAGGTACAATACCACAAAACGACTTATGTCCAGCACATATAATAAGCACAAATGCAGAGATTCTAAAAAATAATGGCAGAATCAATAAAAAACATAGTCCGTAGAAGCTGGGAGCGGCGCATGTCAGGAGCAGGCTGCCATTAAATACTATTAGTAGGAATACAACCAAGCATTTAAAGAAAAAAGCATTGGCTTATGAAAGTTATTTATTTTTTCCCCCCTTTTTTTCAAAAAAAGAAGCCAGTCAAGGAGAAAAGAGGAAAAAGGCAGCAAGAGGTGAGCAACACCTCACCACATATCGAGAAGCAGCTCAGGCCAGGCACGAAGGTAGAGCAAATAGAAGCAACACACTTCTCCTCAGCACTCTGGTAGCAGGTGTTAGCGGTCGCCTCAAAAAATGGCAGCCACGTCAGCTTTAGGTAAAGATGCAGACAATACCTTAACGGAGCATTGCTGGAGTGCTACAAACACCACCAGAAGTTGTCGGGACAATGAGAAGGCTGGACTCGCACCGCATGAGAAGAGGTCGCGGGATCCTCTGAAAACGATTGCCGACTCATGCCCCCGCACCGGAGCTCAGGGTGCAGCCGCCATCCTCTCTGGGCATTAAGCCACGCCCCCCTAGTTTTATTGTTCTTATCAGACCAGTGTTGCTACCATGCGAGTTTGTAAATTACTATTTTAATGAATTGCTTTTTTAATAATTGTAAAGATGTGGTGTATTCGTACTATAATGCTGATTTGTCACTTGATGGTCTATGACTGAAATAAACTACTTAAACGTAAACATAAGTCTATGGAAAATGCTTGGGGATTTTGCATTGTGGGACTCCTTTTCATGTCGATCATTCAAGGCCTCTTGTTTATACTTTAGTATATACTTATATGTGTGTGTTCTTTGTAGGCTCTGGTGATCAGCACTAGGACTTGTATGCTTCTGCTTAGGGAGTTTTTTTTTCTGTTCAACTGCCTCTAACTTTCTGAATAGAAATCGACCAGTAGAGGCCAGTAAAATACCAGAATTGCTTTCTGCTGAGGGACTTTCTTTTTTTTATTTTTCTGGCAACTCCCTCTATTTAACTTTTGTGATAGAAAACGACCAGCAGAAGTCAGTAAAATACCAGAATCACTTTAGCATTCTCTAGATTCCAGTCCATGGAAATTGTCTTTCACAAGCACCTGTAGACAATAATATTTTTTTTCAAATTTAGTATTTTTAGTGATATGACCACCGAAGGCCCTGATTTTCTATGAAAAAGAAAGCTTTGGACTATACCATTTCCAGCTAAAAGATAGGTGTTCCCATTCCTGGCGTGCCACGCAGTTTGGTGCTTACTTTCCCTCCATGTTAAAGAACAGTAGATGTTGCAGCACCCATGCTAATGTGCTGCATAGCTAAATACATATAAGGTCCCAAAAGTAAGACCGATTGCATTGCAAAAGCTTGTTTTTCTCTGCCCCTGCTTGACGGTTAACATCAACGTTTTCTAGCACAAAGTAGTCAAAATGTTGCACCTTTTTGAAGTGTTTAGTGGAGATTCTTCAAACGGTATGAAAGGTATTAGCAACACAAAAAACGCTTTTCGAATGAAACAGCTGCCCAAACTATAACTATCTAGTGGTGAATGACACTGGGTAACATAAAGAGATATATATATATATATATATATATATATATATATATATATATATATATATATATATATATATATATATATATATATAATATATTTTTCTAAACTTTTCTCTTTTAAAAACTGCTTATATTTATCGAGCACCATTGGCTTTATGTTAATTGAAGACATTCCCTCAGAACCATTTGTCTTGACTTGAAAGCATTGCTTCTTGGCCCATCTTTACAGGAGGTATGAGTTTTAAATTTGCCACCATTTTAGGACCTGTTAATCCCCCAGTTGGCCTTGTACCTTGAAAACGATCCAAACAGTACTGAAGTATTTGGATCCGATCAACATATCAATGTCCTGGCTTCCTCTTCACTAACTGTAATGTCCCTAAAGTGTGAGTTAGCTCTTAGTAAACTAGTGACTCTGTAAAAGAGGAACCAACATCCTTGTTTAGTAACATTCCACTTAATGGATTCTAATAGAGTCCTATTACTAACTACTTGTTAGAAGGAACCCTCATATATCGCCTTAACCCCTGAAATGAAACTTGCCTCTAGAACCAAGTATTCCATGCAAGGAAAGTCTTCTCCATTTCAATTCCATAATCACCTGGCAGTCTTTTCTCTACTGTTCACTTCTAATTTTTCTACTCTTCACCTCTACCAAATCCTGTTGTACTCTTGTGTTGGCCGATACCTTTCTATCATTGATACATGTGGGAAGTAATTAACATTTGTATTGTGCTTTTGTCTTATTTATAATTTTTTTCGAATTGCTGTGGCAGAACATTCTGATGCATGAGGGTATTTAGTGTGCTATAAAAACAGTTCAATAAATATCTTCCACATTGGTTAATGAATGTTATGTTGTTACAAAAACTTGTGATATGTGTGTAAGAATTGAATTAATAAAATAATATTGACAGTTGTATTTAAAAATTATAGCTTCTGGAGATGTAAATGACATAGACATGTTTTCTTTTCAGTGACCGTCGGGTTGGGAAAGCATTTTCCAAATCGTCATGCTTCTTAGATTATTGCAGAGAGTCTCTCAGGAACCTTGGCCTGGATGAGTCAAAGGTCAGTGTTTTAAGATGTGTCTTTAACTTCAGTGTGCTTCTTATCTTTGCATTGTTCATAAAATAACAAGCATTTTGCAAAGCCAGTAGATCTGGAGTTGATTGCCAGGCTTTTGGAAATGCTTGTTTTGTTCTGTCAGAGTTTTTGCTAAACTATATTGCTGGGGAAGCTGCTGGGCCCTTGTCAATCTAAAAAAATGGCTAATATAAAAAATGTTTTCGGTCTCAAAAAGCTCACATTGTCCGTCCCGAAAAAAGTCCTCTGTGGGGTAATGCAACCAAGAAAATGCAAGACACACTGGGTAAACAGATTCAATTGACACCAAGTTTGGGGATCCTAAACATATGGGAGGCCACAGATTTGACAGAACTCAAGCAACAATGGGTAGCACTGGGGTACCTGCTGGTAAAACGGGCTATAGCGAAGCTTTGGGGATCCAATAGGCGGCCCTTAACAGTTGGCTGGGTGGCAGAGATGGATAGATGCATGATAGCAGAGAAGGAGGTTTACAAACTGAGGGGCTGCCCCAAGAAATGGGTCAAGAAATGGGGTGTTTGGAATGCTTATAGAGGGGAAATTTGTACCTCACCGACAGCAGACATGCCAATGCTGAGACGACCAGAACTATAACCTCCCAAAGTACTGAATGTACACAGTCCATAAGTGTTGTTGAATTGTATTTCACTGCAGCAGAAGGATAATATTGTATTGTAATGATGACTCTGTTTTCAACTTCAATAAAATTGTTTAATAAAAATAAAGCACACATTGTCACTAGTAGTCTCTAGCTTTGAAGGCAAATACTTTGTGTGCGATGTGCTCCTTATGAAAGGGCATTTTAATTCCTCCTTTCCTTAGAAGAGGTTTTTTTTACCGTTTTGCCTCTTAATATTAAATATAATAAGTATCACTCTGTTAAAATAATTCTCTTCTTCATATTTTTTGACCTGTGGTCGGTGATTCGCTTGGGGTTCGGAAACTCTACTCTGGGTTATAAACCACTTGATAACATCTAAGTGCCTAATTTATTTATTGCCAGATGTTCTGTTTATCCACCAGGGTGATGACTGATGTAATTACTAAAGCATTGGCAGAAACAGCTGTCATAGCAGTTCTTGTCAATACTTTTTGCAGTTTGGTGCAGAGCTCCATCAACGTCACAGATCCTTGCATCAAAAGGTTTTCTTTTTTGTTTTCAGAAAGAAAAAATTGAAGCAGGATTTTCTTTTGGCAAATGGAAAGATAAAGCCCCAATCGCCATAGCAGTCATCTCCCATGGCAAGGGGGCATTTAATGTTTTTTACTATTCCTTACCATCAGGGTTTACCTGGTGGTAACGGATATTAAAAAAACAGCTATATGTCCACCCATCCTAATTGGACCAATGGCTCTATAGCCAATTCTCTGATGACCCATATGCAGCTGGGGAATTTTGGCCACAGCAATGATGGAGTAGTCACCGCAGTGGGCAAACAATGGTCTACCCACATTTAAAACGGGCAGGCAGACCACTATGATGGCATGGTCATCATTGTAATGAAGTTTGCTCTCCGCCTATATATAAATTAGGTCCCTTGTAAATAGAGAAGCAAAATTAAAAACAGATCATTTTAAAATTTTCTATAAGTTTGAAGGAATTTGATATAGGAGGCTCAAAATTAAGTTGATATTCATTGATTCAAGTTTTCAAGTTTTATTTTATTTGTTTTGGTACTCTACTGAGGACCACACATTTTGTTCGATAAGTTCAGTTACAAATACTATTAGATTTCATATTAATACAAAGCTAAAAAGGATTTTAAAAATTTATAAAAATTATAACAAACCAGTTCATTAGGAGGAGATTTACATACTGTGATCAAGTCCTTTACAGTGGTGATACGGCAGTTAATGTATATAGGATACAGATATTTTGTCCTGGCTGCCACTACTTTTGGGTTAGGGCATATGAAAAGAAGATGTTCCACATCCTGCTCCCCTCCGTGGCAAAGATTACATAAAGAAGAACCATTTGAGTGCCATCTTGATGTTACAGTTAGCACTGGTAAGATGCCGAGCCTTAGCAGGATGATTGTTCTCCTAGCACCATGCGAAAGATTAAAATCTATGTATTGTTGCATTTGCTTAGGTGCAATTGTTTCCGTAAAGCTTTTATACAGGATCAATTTGGCGCAATGTGAGAAATCAAGATCATAACTGAGTCTGGGGGTAAAACATTTTAAAAAGAGTTTCAGTTGTGATGGGGTCCATGTGAGCAACAGATTAACATTAATCTCAGCTAGTTTAAATGTGGTGGTCATGTTGCTATAGAATACTTGTTTCGAAGCATCGCAATCGAAGGTCTCGGTTTTAAGTAATGAACGAAGAGTTCCATCCTTTGCATGCAGTAGGTTATACGCCCATCTGATGACATTTGCGATAGCTCTTGAAAAGGAACTCGTGATAGAAAATTCAAGGCGAAGAGCTTGCACCGGAATAGATTGTGATACCCTCAACATTTTCCTCAATATCTTTCCTTTTTTTTGGTCTAGAAATGACCACTGTTTTATTGGAATATATTCCAAAGCAAACGATAAAACTGGAGGTATCTTTGAGCTATATACTTTAAGGAGGGATGAGAAATGTCTGTTACCTGAAGCTACATATAGTCTTTGAAGGGCTCTGGCATGCACCTCGGATTTCCTAGTCCGGTTATTAACCTGTAAGTTATTTTTTAATGTCTTAGTAAAAATCCTGCCCAGGTAGGTGTATTCCTCAGTCTCTTCTATAATTCCAGCGCCGAGTCTCCAACAAAATTTAGTGCTTCTTTTTCTCCCTGAAAAGGAAACTATTTTTGTTTTAGTGAGATTCGGGATTAAAAAGTTTTCCTGAGTATATTTGTTCACGGTGTCTAGAATTCTTTGTAGGCCAAAGGGAGTAAGGTCTAAGACTACAATATCGTCTGCATATAAGAGGGCGTGAATGTTTTGGGCAGCGATCTTTGGAGGCAGACTTGGCACTTGTTGCAGATGTTGAGGCAAATCACTGAGATATAGTGAGAACAACAAAGGGGCTAGAAGACACCCCTGCTTGAGTCCGTTTACTGTTGAAATTTTGTTGGTCAGGCCTTTTTCACTCCCCATTTGCACTTGACACCACGTCTGCGAATGCAATGTAATTATGATTTGTAATAATTGTTCAGGGATTCTTAGCTTCCTCAGTTTTTTCCAGAGAGTTGGTCTATCTACTCGATCAAATGCGGTAGAAAAATCGATGAATGCTGCGTATACCGATTGGGATTTTCCTACAACGTATTTGTCGAGGATTGTTTGTAATATTGCGATGTTATCAGTAACCGAGTGCTTTGGCCTGAAGCAAGCCTGATATATGGGAATTAGGTCCTGAGAAAATGCCCAATTTTTAAGTTGGTGTAACACTTCTGCGGCAAAGATTTTCCCAGTGGCATCTTGTAATACTATGTGGCGATAGTTACCAGCCTGATGTCTTGATCCTTTTTTGAAGATAGGTATTATGATGCTCCCCTTCCAGGATTTTGGCACTACTCCTGTTTTAAAGATGAAATTAAAGAGGGGAGAAAGCATCTTACTCCAACCCTTAGGTACTGCCTGTAGGACCTTGATGGGTATTTGGTCTGGGCCGGAGGCACCTGTGGATCTCGCCTTTCGAATGTGCATTTCTATCGAAAACGGGGAGATGGTTCCAATCGGAACGTTATTTCGTTCACTATTATTCCCGACATTTTCAGCCTCTTCATTACTCATGTTTGCTCTGTATAGGGCTGTCAGGTAAATTTCCCATTCTTAAGGCGGGACTGGGATGGAATGCAGGGCTTTTTTTGTTCCAGTTTCCTTTGCAATTAGTGACCAGTATGATCGTTGGTTGCGCTGTTTTGCCGCAATTTGTAGGTCGACCCAATTTTTGTCCTGCGTTATTCTTTTTAAGCGAAGCTTTTCTCGCTTTAGTTGATTTTTTAGTTTGTTAATTTCTGCCTGTCTTGAGATTGTACGGTCCACATATTGTGCTCTAATAAGTTTGTTTAGTCTTTTTGCAGTTGCTGAATTCAAGATTTTGTTTTTGTTTTTATTCATTACTGGTGCAACTTGTTGCAATTTATTTTGGAAGACTTGTTTTAGTTTCTCAATAATGGATTCGAAATTTGTTATCAGATCAGCTGAATATTCTTTGGATGAAAGGTGATTTGTGTCGATTACGGTAGTTATTTTATCTAACATATTTGAATTCCAGTAGATCCGCCTTTGATTTATTTGTGCCTCAACTGTACTTTGTTTATACATAATATGACTAGGTGAGCAGTTGCTTATTTTCCATTGCATATGTAATAGCAGGATTGCATGGTCACTTTCTTCAATGAAATAGGTGCGAAGATTTGAAACGGACTCAAACGACTCCATACTACAGATTATATAATCTAGGATTGAAAGGGTTTTATTTCCTCGTCTAGTGTAGGATGCAGGGATATCACCTTCCACGTTCCCGTTCAGTATAATTCCGTTTAGTATTGGAAGTGACGCTAATAGCATTTTCCCCCTTTTATCAGCTCTACTTCTAGTCGGGAACATCGGCACCGGTATTTCTAGGACTTCATCTTTGTACCAGTTTGCCCAGTTGGAGATTTCGGTATTTGATATTTTACCGTTGAAGTCACCCATGATTAGGTATGGCGGATAAGATTGTGCTTCGATTATTTGCTGAATGGCATCGAAGGTTTCCGCAAATTGGACATCGTTTTTTTGGTCCTGGAGGGACATATACATTGAAGAGTAATAGACCTTTTTGAGGGTCTGAGAAGTGAGTCTCCAACCTGATCTTTATACACTGGAATTGCTTAGACTTGGTATCAACAATCTCTTGAGTCCAGCGATATTCTTCCCTTAATAGGATAGCTATCCCTCCTCTAGCGTGTCCCCGTTTAGTCTCCTGTGCGGGGGTATCATAAACGAAGGATCCGTCTTGGTTAAAAGTTTTTATTGACCAGGTTTCCTGTAATGCCAATATGTCCGGTCCATTTTTTATAGCTTCCATCATTTTATCTGTGGTTTTCCCTGCCATGTTTCAAGATGTTATCGAAAGGCCATTGCTAAAAAGAATGTATCAGATTCTTTGCATTTTTCCTACCGTTCAGTGACTCTGAGATCCATGCCCATGTCTGGAACGTTTTTGCTGCTTCCTTTGTTTCTGCATCATGGCTCCAGACTTCCCTTTCTCCGTTCTTTACTAAGATTCTTAAATTTTGATTTGATTTTGAGTTTGTTACTGAGTCTTCTGTGCTATAGGTGGTATCAATGATATTCATTGATTGATTTGAAACCGAACCGCTGGATCATTGCTGTGCGGAAGCCCTTGCCTTTACAATCTCTCTTTCTCCCACACAAACTTTTAAGGGAACCCTCCTTTATCGCCCACCCACCTCACGCACACTTTTCCTAAAATCTCTCAATTCCTTACTAGAACCAGTAGCCGCTAATCAGGACTACACCATATTGGGTGATTTTAATTTCCATTTGGAAAATGCTAACGACAAGGACTCGCGTATACTGATCTCGGACTTCCAGGCCGCGGGTTTAGAACAGCAGATCACTACAGCTACTCATCAAGCGGGGCATACCTTGGATGCCTTATTTACCAACAATGCCCACATCACCTTTTCCACAGTACTCCCTTTTACCTGGACAGATCACCTAGCTGTCAAATTCATTATCTTACTTAAATCTTACAAGAATCTGCCCCCCAGCACCTGCCCTTTGATCCTATGTCGTGACTGGAAAAATATTGATGTCACTGCCTTACGTAACATACTGGAATCATCGATACCCGAAGATCGATCTGATCCCCATGAAGCCTCTCAGAACTACCATGCCTGGCTACTTAAGGCATTAGACCACCTAGCTCCCCAAAAAAAAATGCAGCCAAACCGCGTCAAACCTTCTGCGGCTTGGTTCTCGGAGTCATTACGGCTCGAGAGACAACGCTGCCGAAACCTGGAGCGGCGTTGGCGCAGGAACTATGCCAGCCCCGACCGGGAGACCTACAAGAACGCGATGACCAGCTACAAAAAGCTGATCACTGCCGAAAAATGTGCCTTTTATAGCACACAAATAGAAAATGCTCTCAACTCTAACAGACAGCTCTATAAGGTAGTAAAAGATCTAGCCAATCCCCCAGCTCCACCTTCCATCGAACCATCCCAATCATTTTGCAATAAGGTGGCAGACTTCTTTCAGGACAAGGTTAACGATATTTTCGACAAATTCACCACAATACCGATGGCAGACGGAGTCTCTTTGGTGACTCTTCCTCGGCCATTAAAACCAATCTTAGAGGCGTTTACGCCACCTGCATCTATGATGGAATTCATAAACACTGTTAAGTCAGGATCCCCTCTGGACCCCTGCCCCCCACGTATCATTAAATCAGTTTCTGACGTAATCGCCCCAGTACTTACCAATATCTGCCAAGCTATATTTCAGACAGGTGTATTCCCCGCTACTTGGAAAAGGGCAACTGTAACACCACTCCTGAAAAAACCTGCATTAAACCCTTTAGAGCCCAAAAACTACCGTCCAATCGCCTCCCTTCCCTACCCCTCAAAAATAATCGAAAAGGTTATAAACCAACAGCTGTCGACCTTTATCGACCAGAACGATCTGCTTGACAACACGCAGTTCGGGTTTAGGAAGGGCCACGGGACAGAGACGGCTCTAATAAAAGCGTCAGAAGAGGTCAGGATTATCATGGACAGGGGCGGCGCCGCTGTCCTGATACTCCTGGACCTATCCGCGGCCTTCGACACGGTCGATCATTCTACTCTGATCGACCGTGTCGCCACCCTTGGCATTCAGGGCAGGGCCAGAGCAACGTTAGCATCCTTTCTGGCCAACAGGATCCAGTCCGTTAAGATGGGAAATTTCAGCTCCCCTGATTTTTCTCTCCCGTGCGGTGTTCCCCAGGGCTCCTCGCTAAGTCCGACACTTTTCAATATCTATGTGTCGGACTTGGCGAGGGTAATTAAGTCATTTGGCATAGGGCTAACATCGTACGCCGATGACACACAATTGGTCCTGGAAATACACAAAAACGGAGATGCTGTGGCAGCTAATTTTCAGGCAGGCATGAAGGCCATCAGCACCTGGATGAACCAGAATTGCTTAAAGCTAAATTCCGACAAGACGGAGGTACTGGTTTTTGGCGAACTAACCCCGTCTTGGTCTCCAGTCTGGTGGCCTTCGGAACTGGGTATGCCCCCACTGCCAGTAGCCAAGGTGAAAAACCTGGGCGTGCTTTTTGACAGCAAGCTTACATTCCTTGGTCACGCCAATGCCGTGGTTTCGGCCTCTTTCTACACTTTGAGAATGGTGAAGAAACTGCTCCCTTTTCTTCCTCCTACTGCTGGCAAAACCTTAATGTCCTCCTTGGTACTATCCAAGGTGGATTACTGCAATGGCCTTCTGCTCAATGCACAGGAACAAGTGGTGAACAAGCTTCAGCTTGTCCAAAATGCCGCTGCAAGGATCCTCATGGGGATTCCAAAATATGCCTCTATCTCTCCCACAATTCGAGAGCTTCACTGGCTGCCTATAAGAAGCAGGATAAAGTTTAAAGCCATGTGCATCACTTACAAGGCGCTGAAAAATAATGGGCCTGACTTCTTTAAAAACGCTTTTAAAATCTACAAACCCAGCCGAACACTGCGGTCATCTACGGCCCAACAGCTCCAAATCCCCCCAACAAAAAAGGCGACATGGGGGGATAGACGCTTTGTAGTGGCGGCATCCAAATTATGGAACCAGGTTCCCTCTCAGATTAAGGAACACACTTCGTTGTTTTCCTTTCGAAAACATCTTAAAACCTGGCTCTTTAACCAGTAACATCTTATAACCCTCGCAATCTGAAATATGCTAATATTAGCGCCGAGACGCCGTAAGGCATTTGCGCGCTTTAGAAATTTTAAAAATAAATAAATAAATAAATAAATAAATTTGTAGGAGCAGTGCATGTACATCAAACAGATTATAGTAAGAATGATGTATGCCCACTATGGAATTAAAAAAAATTCTCCCTTCCCATTAAAATTTATATTTTGTTTTCTTTATATTTGCTTATAAATTAATTAAGCTGTTTCATCATTTGTGTATTTGTTTGAAGAATGCTTTATTCTGCATTTGTGTATATTGTTTTAAGGTTCGAATCTTCTAAATTGTTTAGAGCAGAGTCCCCAGCTTCAAGTTACGTCTCAGAGGGAGATCTCCGGATTCCAGTGTTGATTCAGTGGAGGTCCCCAGATTCCTGTAATGATTAAGTGGGGGTCCACAAAAAAAGTGACAGAGAACCACTCATCTATGAATTCATGTGTGCAGTTCATACACTCTGTAGTTAACACATAGCGTTAAAAAAGCAGAGAAAATGCTTAACGTGAGAAATTAATCTCTAATAAAATAGTAATGATAATTTGAGTTTCCAACATAAGTATAAAACACTCTCTCATGCTGTTTGTAACAAATTTCCAATTAATCTAATGAGATGGTATGCATCTTGCATTAAGAAAACATACATATTTTAAATCAGAAAATCAAGTGTGTTGATAAACTGTGTTGTGGGTAGTTTTATTTTAGTATTATCCTCAGTGTTCTAATTCAAAGCTGTTTTCATGTTTGTATTTATAATAGTTTTTTCAAGCTATTATTTCATAAAATACTGATGCTAGAACATCAGATGCTCCAAAATAAGAACAATGGATTTAACCCTGATCTCTTGACTGGGGGTGAATGTATGATTTATTCAGCATTCTGTCCATCATTTGTTTGCGTAGCACTTTTCACCCTAAGTGGGATGGTTATGCCCAGACGTGGGTCCCTTGCTTACTGTGCCACTGGATTCAAGCTTGCCTGGCTGATGAAGGGTGACATACCCTGAAACCGGTCCCAGGTGCTTGTTTCGGTCCAGGGAGAACCTGGCTTGGCAGTAAGGTCTAGAGACTGTTCCCATGAGGCATAGGGTCAAGACTGATTTGCATATGGCTGGGTCTAAACTGAGGTGGCATGGTGAGCAAAAGAACAATGGATTTAACCCAGATATCTTGACTGGGGGTGAATGTATGATTTATTCAGCATTCTGTCCATCATTTGTTTGCGTAGCACTTTTCACCCTAAGTGAGATGGGTATGCCCAGACGTGGGTCCCTTGCTCACTGTGCTACTGGATTCAAGCTAGCCTGGCTGATGAAGGGTGACATACCCTGAAACTGGTCCCAGGATGCTTGTTTCCAGTACAGGTAAGACCTGGCTTGGCAGTTCGGTCTGGACTGTTTCCATTAGGCACATGGTCAAGACTGATTTGCATATGGCTGGGTCTAAACTGGGGTGGCATGGTGAGCAAAAGATTGATGGATTTAACCCAGATCTCTTGACGGGGTGAATGTATGATTTATTCAGCATTCTGTCCATCATTTGTTTGCGTAGCACCAAAACAAGAAACGCCACTAGAATCACAAATCAGTTTTTTTTAATCATCTAGAACATGGAAGCAATTATTATTTGTTAAAACACTGTCTGATCGCCTCATTTGTGAAAGGCCAATACACGCATTTTAGAATTTAGTGTCATGGCTAACCTTTTATTGGTGGCAAACCTATAATTGTACTTTGATGATATGGTGCACTATTGCTGCATTGTTTAATCACATGGGGTTGGTAAAAAAATTTGATTATCACACATTCAACCATTACTGAAGAACCCTGAATCAGCCAGAGAGCTGTTGCTCTTGAGGGTTAGCCTACAAAAGTTGCAAGTCTCTTTACTGTTACAGTAAAGGGAGTCTACTGGTCAAGCATAGAACGATGACTGTTTCCATGTCCTGAGAGGATTCTTGATGGAGAAAGCATAAGTCGGAGGCTGACAAAAGGTGGATGGAATAGGAAATCTAAGGGTTGGTTGCTTGTAAATCATGATCACTTATTCTTAAATTTATTTTGGCCTGGCTCAAGACTTGTGATTGGCTTGACTTTATTCCAGAATGAAGCACACTCATGTTCTGTTTGCAATTCGCAAAATATGACTAACCTATTGTTAAGTTAAATGAATATGAATGACTGCTTAGAATGATGTTTTCTTTTGTAGTGTTTTTTAGAATGTTAAATTATATCCTTAGTTATATGCGAACCCAATGAAACTTTATTTTCCCTATATTCATGGATTCTCTTTCCAAGAGGCAATTTGCAGATCCTTCAGTGATTTCTGTGCGATACCTAAATGCACCAAAGCACAGCAATCATTCCTCTAGAATCAGGGACGTTTTATGGTTAAATGATAGAGCAGAACCTACGCCTCGAATATTAGGGCCTTTTTAATGACTGTTAAATTGTTACTTAAATGTTAGACTTGCATGGAACTACATTTTTCCAGTGTGTGTTGCACACTCTAGAACTCATTCCATGGTGCACAAATTGTAATCTCACGCTATTTGCCAGTAATATCTCACCAGGGTTTACCTGTCACACATTTGTGAGCACAAATAACATGTGCAATTGAAGCAGGGATAATTGCCACCTGCAGAACACAAATCAGAGTTATCACCCAAACCAGAATTAGCCTGGTATCTGTAATCATGACCTTAATTATGAAGGACAATCTTTTGGCTCAATTTCCTCCAACTTACTATCGTTATGGCGGAAGAAAGTCAGCAGGTAGATGTTCCTCCTTTTTTAAAGTGTCCTTCCCAACAGCAAACTGGAGAGTTTTCACTTGCCTCTTCTCTCTAAATCATTCCAAAAGTCACATGCACCTCATTTGGTGTCCTTATTACCCCCCTCTCCTCCCCGACTCCCCAATAAGGTCATTTAAAAGTGTTCCTGACCTGTATCTAATAAATAGTGCGTGGTGAGGCATTATTTAAGTTCATGATGTTTGATCCTCTTTGTTACCTTTAATTGATAAGTTTATTGAAAATACTGCTGCACAGCCGATATGGTTAATAAAAATGAACTACATAGAAAAAACATGTACGATTCTCCACCAAGCAAGCCATTTCTAATTTCCTTTGTAGCCACACTGACATGTACATTAATGCGCACATCATTTGGAACCAAACATGCACCACCGCCTCGTTTACAATCATTTACATAGTGATCTGCATTTCGGTTACCTTTGCTCTGTACAAAAACCACACATAAGTAAGTACTTGCCGTCAGAAGGAATTAATTCGGAAAAAAAGACGTTTTCGCTCAGAGTCGGAACTGACCAAAACTATTTTCTCTAACACCGGACATTTCGCTTTATTTTTCCTTTCTGGCCCACGAATCTATATTTCCAGAGGGAGGACTGAAATGTTGGTGCCAATCGTGACAACATTGTGTTATTAACACTTAAACTCGGCAACTGCAGGATCCTGCGGCTGTTTTGATCTTAAGCGCTGGGAGAGGCAGGAAATTGATTCAGGACACCTTCATATTTAACTGCTGGCGCTTTGAAGCGCCGTGCAACGGCTATGAAGCATTTACTGCAGAAAACGTTTTGGTTGCTTTAATCTCTCCCCAAGGTGCATTTCTTCTACGGAACACGTGTACTCTCCGATTTCAGTTCTAGCGCTGGTGATGCCTGATTGAAAATGTCATATATGGCGCACTACGTATTTCATGGCTAATTATCAGAGTTTGTCATTTACCATCTTGCATCTGTCCCACAGAGCTTGCTTAACCGGTTACATCTTGCGTTATGTTCCAGTTGCTCATTTTCCAATTGCTGGTAGTTATTATGTAGAGCACCAACAGCCTTGCTCACCCACACCTTGGGAATTATCTCTACATCCCTTGTCCTCATACTACTCATTACTTGTGAGGTGGACCCCATCTCCCGCGAGACAGAAAAATAGCACAGGTGGAAATCCAACGCTCCCCTTCATGTTGCTTAGGTCATAAAAAGGTTTTGGACCTCCAGCATCACCCTTGTCTTAGGCGTGGTACGAGGGGTGTCCATGAAAGAGATTTTAGGGCAGTGGCGCAGGCCTCTGTGAATATTTTGGTTGGACACTACAGACTGAATAAATGTGACTTAGATAAGAAATCATTTGGTGTTGGAGGTCTTGGGTTTCGTTGTGTCTTAAATCATTTAGGTTGCTTAATCTAAAATACAACCTGAGTTGATATAATATTATCAAAGTCCAAGTATCTTGCTTTTGTATTCCTCCAAAGTAATGACTGCTACGAGAGCAAGGAATAGAGAGATAATGCTGCAATTACTTACTGGCAAGGTTCATTACTCTTAGTCCCACTTCCTAATCAGACTTTTACTCAGTCTGAAAATTGAGTCTTGTGCATGTCGATTATGTGGAAATTAGTTTGGTCAGCTTATAAGGTTCACATGGGCACCTCCAGATCCCAAAAGATTCCTATCACCTTCAAAGTACTCAAGGATTCCATACTGTCTCCTGTTATATTCTGCATCTACATGGACCCTATTGGTGCTTTATTCGCAGATTTGTGTGTATTTAACAAGGACCCCCTGATTAAGAAATTCCTAGGTCAGGGAAATAATACATTTGAGAAGTAGCAACCTAGGTAATTTTTTTAAAAAATAGCAAAACCGCAATGGTAAGGATAAAAGAAGGTATGACTATAGCTGGCTAAAAAAAAAAACATAATTTTATTTAACAATTGTCACAATCAAAAAGAATTTCATATAACACACAATTTAAGATTAAAAATTCACATTAATCATATGACATAAACACCAATGCATAAAAGTAAAACATAAGGAGAGAGGGTGAGTGGCATAAAAATAGAGTCTCTACGCGCGTTTCGGCGAACCAGCGCCTTCTTCCAGGAGTAGCCACGTAATATTGAAAGAATTAAATTCCTAATGAACTGTATATAGTGGATTTTCAGTTTACCACTGTTGTCTTTTCATGTCCAGTATGGATATAACTGGTTAGTCTGGTACTTGAATAATTAGTGCCCGCCAACCGGAACCCTTTATTTTAATAGGTATTGAGTCATTTCTATGTTGATTTATTTCTTCAACTTTCTGGTAGATTCAATCTTGATGGAGTACTGGTTTCAATAGCAATTTATTTTCATGAGTTGATATCCTTATTTTCTAGATTCTTGTAGATCCAGGATTCGAAATTAAAAGTTCTCCCTGCCCGAAGATATACGGCAGGGCTCCCAATGTCCGGTGGCGGGTCGGCAAGTCTCTCAGCGGCGATGATCGCGAGAAAATGATGGCCATCATTTTCCCGCGATCATCGCCGCTGAGAGACTTGCCGACCCGCCACCGGACATTGGGAGCCCTGCCGTATATCTTCGGGCAGGGAGAACTTTTAATTTTTAATTTCGAATCCTGGATCTACAAGAATCTAGAAAATAAGGATATCAACTCATGAAAATAAATTGCTATTGAAACCAGTACTCCATCAAGATTGAATCTTGGCCATCATTTTCCCGCGATCATCGCCGCTGAGAGACTTGCCGACCCG
This sequence comes from Lissotriton vulgaris, assembly GCF_964263255.1. Taxonomy (NCBI): domain Eukaryota; kingdom Metazoa; phylum Chordata; class Amphibia; order Caudata; family Salamandridae; genus Lissotriton; species Lissotriton vulgaris. The sequence goes on from NC_141685.1 coordinate 1,943,826,866, forward strand.
CCACCGGACATTGGGAGCCCTGCCGTATATCTTCGGGCAGGGAGAACTTTTAATTTTTAATTTCGAATCCTGGATCTACAAGAATCTAGAAAATAAGGATATCAACTCATGAAAATAAATTGCTATTGAAACCAGTACTCCATCAAGATTGAATCTTGGCCATCATTTTCCCGCGATCATCGCCGCTGAGAGACTTGCCGACCCGCCACCGGACATTGGGAGCCCTGCCGTATATCTTCGGGCAGGGAGAACTTTTAATTTCGAATCCTGGATCTACAAGAATCTAGAAAATAAGGATATCAACTCATGAAAATAAATTGCTATTGAAACCAGTACTCCATCAAGATTGAATCTACCAGAAAGTTGAAGAAATAAATCAACATAGAAATGACTCAATACCTATTAAAATAAAGGGTTCCGGTTGGCGGGCACTAATTATTCAAGTACCAGACTAACCAGTTATATCCATACTGGACATGAAAAGACAACAGTGGTAAACTGAAAATCCACTATATACAGTTCATTAGGAATTTAATTCTTTCAATATTACGTGGCTACTCCTGGAAGAAGGCGCTGGTTCGCCGAAACGCGCGTAGAGACTCTATTTTTATGCCACTCACCCTCTCTCCTTATGTTTTACTTTTATGCATTGGTGTTTATGTCATATGATTAATGTGAATTTTTAATCTTAAATTGTGTGTTATATGAAATTCTTTTTGATTGTGACAATTGTTAAATAAAATTATGTTTTTTTAGCCAGCTATAGTCATACCTTCTTTTATCCTTACCATTGCGGTTTTGCTATTTTTTAAAAAAATTACCTAGGTTGCTACTTCTCAAATGCTTTATTCGCAGATGCCAGCATCAACATTCACGAATATACCAATGACAAACAACTTTACTTGAAAGTTTCCTCTCCTTCAGACATCCAACGCCTCAAACACTGCCTGTGCATCATCTAGACCTGGATGTCCAGCGCCTACCTGAATCTCACTCAACCAAGAGAGAATTCCTGTTACTTACAACAACCAAAAACAAGAAACAGTACAAACCTGTCTTAACGACATGTACCTTTACAGCTCCGAACCCCAACTTTCACTCAATGTTAAGTCACTTAGATTCCCACTGGGCACCAACCTCACTCACAAAGAACAAGGCCTTGTACCAGCTTTCTCTTCTAAAGGAAGTGAAAACATTTCTTCCAGAATGCAACTCAGAACTGATGTTCAAACCCTCATTCTCTCACATCCGAATTGTGATAACGTCATGTTCTATGGCCTTTCAGACACCACCCTGGACAACCCTTTAGAGGCATCCTACACGCCGGAGCATGTATCACCCAGGCCCTGAAGATATAAGATCACATCACTCCTATCCTGACGGAAATTAATTGCCTCCCCTTGCTGGCCCACATCTGCTGCATCATTTACAAAGTCACTACAACCAGCACCCACACTGGAGAAGCGTGGCTCAATGGTTAGAGCGGCAGACCCTGATGCAGAGGTCTGGCCCGGATCAGGGTTCAATTCCTGCCTCGGTGGGTCTTGGGCTCAATTTCCCCAGACCTGATATTCTCGCCTCGGTGCCTATTCCAATCATGGGTCCCACTCTGCAACTCTGGGCAATAGCTTGCTTAATCTCCACAATGGCCCCAACAGCGCTAAGATGCCTGGCTTCACCTTGGTGGTGCCCAGGAGTGGGCACTTCACAGGGAAAAGCCAGGAAGGGTTCCACAGCGGTATGTGCACAGCGCCTTGAGACCCCTTCGGGGGTGATACGTGCGCTATATAAAAGCACTACATTTACATTTACTTGTGTTGCAGGCAAACTCCCCATTTCTGGTGGTTCTCCATGTACCCACAGCCAGGACGATATCAGACTACAGACTAAAACGTGCAAAGAAGAAAAAACAAGGAAGCATGCCTTTTCAATCTATGTTCCCAGGATCTGGGACAACATATCCATATGCATCAGGACTGCCTAAATGCTGCTTCAATTGAGGATAGAGATGAAGATCTAACTTGTAAAGAGCACTCCATCACAATGCATTAACCACTCATACCCAGCTGCTTCCCCTATCACTCTCTGACGTAATGCTTGTCTTTGGCCCAGCAAGGTGCTCCATGGCCTTATAGCTAGGTTTGCGCCGTAGAACTACCACATACATACATAAAAGGTCTTCCTATTGTCAAGCAAGCAGATGAAGATGTATTAGGCCCATTACAAATTATTTTATCCTCTTTGCTCCTACTGCATTACTTCTCATAGTACATAATTGAAATGTGTGTGCAAAACTGTATCCGCAGCAAAACCCACGAAGATTTACCTCATGGCAGCAATGACAGACAATAAACTTTTCCTAACCCGGTGATTTTTTTTTTTTTTTTATCACACAGAAGTCTATATTCTTCCCAGGCCAACAATTCACTTCAACTTAAACGTGCAGTGAGTCTGTGGGCAGCAGCCTGTCCAAAATATTTATATTGCACTTAGGAGCCTCATTAGCGTTCGTTTTACAGCGTTGCATATTTTCTTTGTCTTAAGTGCTGTGTTCTTAGCGAGACAAAAATGTGTAATGTGGGAAGAGATGTTTATCGTGTAGTTCTTTAACGCGAGGGGACGTCTCTGTGGCTCTGCAGAGAGGTGTTAAAAAGTGATATTTGACATTTCCTCTCACTTTTCTATAAACTATGTATTCACATTCTTGCTCAAAGGATCCTGTTCGTGCCAGTGTTTATTTAAAATTAACCTGACACTTTCAAGGAGAACAAGTGGAATTCCTGCAGCTCTTTGCCAAATGGCTGCCTGCAATTTATGACTGGGTTGCACAGCAAACTGCTCGTCCTTTGGGATAGCCTGCCTATCCTCATGCACACTTTAGCTCGGAAATCGAAGCCCAGCAGTAAACCCTTCTGGGAGTATTAGCGCTATGAAGCTGTGCATTTAACGCTGCATTCTCCTTTGGCTCCATGCTAATGGTGCTTGTTGCTATAGGAGCAACGCCAAAGTCGCCTGTTTGCAAATGTCAGTTAATGAGACTGTGGGAGCAACATCCACCTCTCTCTGGGTGTGTGCATCTACTGACCACAATAGTTCAGTAGGTGCTTCACAGAGTATGGGTATAAATATTCCAACGAGGACTTTATAATGGCAGAATATCATATTTCCCAAATTAAGCAAACATTAGGATCAGAAACGGGTAGTATGAATTCCCGTCTGCTTCTTCAGTGCTGCTCAAAGGCCCCATGGAGTTCTGCCTACAACCCTATTTACTACAAAACACCGCCTAGCTTGTTGAAAATCTTGCTTGCCTTTGCTTCAGTCCTGTTCTTACAATACCTTGCAATGCATTATGGTACACGTAATATATTTCTTTCTCAAATCGTGCTGAAATACTGTCCTGGAGGTAGCAACATATTTGGCCTGCTGTTGTTCGATTACTGCACATTCACTTACATACACACTTTCTTGACTTTACTCTCTCTCTGCTCCGATACAAACTTGGATCCTGGTTTCACATGTTATGTCTTCTAGTCCCTGTAGTCTTTATCTCTCTCAGACCATGCACAGCCTGACTTCTATAGGACACGCTAACTGCATATTGTTTGAGGGCCTACCTTCAGACCTGTTTACTATAGAACATGACCTAACACATTGAAAATCTTGGTCCAAGTTTCACCCAATTCCTGGTTTGCACACTACTGTAATGATGTATTCTGGTTCATATAGTCGTCTGACCTGTCTAAGATTGTGTTTTGAGGCAGAATCCTGTTTTTGCCATTATTTTCTGTTCCCAGCAAATTCAGTGACTCACATATTTACACTTCAATTACTTTTTTCTGTCTCTGCTCCAATACATACTAGTTTCTGAGTATTGCTGCCAAACTTTTACCTATCAATACTATCATCATCTGAGTCAAGTGTCTGAAGTCTGCTGGACCTACTACATCTAAATAAGGATTCAACTTGTCACATTTTAGCAATCCCTCTAGATGCTGGGAAAGCATTTTGATAGAGTGACTTAGCCCTTTCTGTTTTTCCTTCAATGTTATTGCATTGATACGTATCTTATATACAAATGTCAGTGCTAAGGTTCTGACCAGCAGTCTAGTTTCTCCTTGTTTTAATGTTGGAAGAGGCACATCACAGGATTGTCCCCATTCTCTGATTCTTTTCAACCTGATTCCCAAATCCTTACTCAACCATTTTCGCAGAAATACTAACATTCATGCACAAAAAGACCGAGTTACAATGCAAAATGTATACCAACATTTCGGTGGCAGCATCATTACACTTGGGTAGGCTAAGGGTATTCATGTGTTCCTCCTTTCATGGACTTCTACAATCATTCCATGGCAGTGATACAGTATTTCATTATTCAATAGAAAATAGTGAAATAAAGTGCAAGTGCTCTGTAATGTGCAAGTTGTAAATGCAAGGTATTGGGAGAGGCAGATATCAATCTACTGCTTCTCTAAGTAGACCAATTCAGTAAATTGTATGGTTATATACTAAATGTATTCAAATCTAAAACCAGAAAGGGACCTTGTTTCCTAATGGTCGCATTAGTTTCCCGAGGTTCAAGTACCTCCACCAGCTATACTATACGCCAATGAAGCTCTTCAGCATTACTATTAAGAGTGACTCCCAATGTTCCAAGTCTCGTGCCACTGGGGCAGACTATCTCCTTATGGCATGGTAGTGCCCCAAATACCTGATTACTGGTGTAATTTTTTTCAAACTCTTCTCCGACTTGACTGATTATACTTTAGTGCCATGCCCGCAGGTTACAGTTCTGGGCTACGCCAGTGTCTTGTCTCAGAGCATTGGCGGTTTGTCTCATTAGCGCTGCTGCTGACGAAGGGATGGGTGGCAAGCCCGTAGGTCAGGACCAGAGTTTCCACAGTGAGGGCCTTGTTCACTGACCTACTATATTGTAACAACCAATATGAACTGTATTAATCTACAGTCACACAAACCAACTGTCCCAAAAACATTTGGGGCCCCCTGCAGGGCTTTCTTCTAATGCACAACATGTTTGGTTAATGGAGAAGATCTGCTGTCCTGTGTTGTGCTGTGCTATGTCTCTGTGTGAAACTTGTGCAGGGTCGTTGAATCGCTTAGTGATGCAACATGCAGGCAGACTGCCAGTTCATTGTGGTAACTGGGCGACGTCTACATTGCCTCTATTATAATCTCATTCTGCACTTGTACTGTTCACTCTTTCCAAATTTCCATGATAGTACACACTGTACAATTTTGTGCTTTGAAGTTGTTTAATAAGAAAAAATAATAAAAACATTTCTAAAGTCAGGCCTGTATCCAAGTCTTGTCACATTTGACATATAAGAACTTCTAGGCTCAAATTGTCTTGTTGTAGTATTAAGTACTTAGTTATAAGGATTTTGTAAGAACTTTTGCCAGATTTGTAGGATTATTTTGTTCTACTGAAGGAAGATTGTGATCAGTGGTTTACCTGAAGTTTTCTTATTGTGGTAAGATTAACAATATTTACATGAACATTGTGTCCAAGGTACTTTGCCAATTAAGTTGCTTTCCCCTCTGCATATGTATGAAAGACTTCTATTTATAAAATATGGGGATTTGTTGCTGGAACGGGCTGAAAAGCAATATAAGAGAATACGATTTTGGATTCCACATTTCAAAACCTATTAATACTCTTTCATGGGGGGGCATGATCGGGATGCCAATGGAGTAAGACGTACCATGCAGTGTCTCCGCTCCCCTAAAGCCGGCTAACTCTAATCCTATGGCATCGGGACCCGTAAAATGCCCATCAAGACTTTCCTAAACTTTCTGCCGCTGTCTGCTGCAGTCTGATGGTGCCGGGGGTTCACCGTGATGGATCGACGGACTGGCTGGCTGCTCCCTGAGAAGCGATTGCAGCTGGCGCCTCCATCTTGAGGTCTGCGGGGGGATGGCCTGCTGCTCCCCGGGAGTTCTTGGCTGTCTTTCTCCCCACTTCCTGGACCCTGTGAGGTGCCCGGAAGCTTGTCACGGGTGAGGGTATGGACCTTTCTCCCCTCTATCACCTCCTTTGTAACCTGGGGACAGCATGCCCGCAGAACCTTACGCCGCCATCTTCCTGTGCCCTGGCTTGGTTGCGGGCCCTGTAGGGTGCGCGACCGGGAGCCTGAACCTGCACGCCTCCCATGGTCCCCATACGAGAGTACAACGGGGTGCCGCTGAACCACAACTTGACCCTCCTGCTTCCGGAAGAGCGTAGAGTGCCCAGCCGCGTCATGGTACAGCGTGACCCACAGAGGAGAAACAGAGGGGCGTGCACTACCTGTCTTCCGGCCCTGGGACTACTGCGACAGTTAGCTGAGCCGCGGAGCATTGCGGCCTGCTGTGGCGGATGCGAGGGGCCTGATCTGCCTGTCTCTCAGCCCTGGACCTGCTGCGGTGGCACCCGCTGCACTCGGATGCCTGACTCCTGCTGCTCTGGATTACACGGGGACCCCCTCGCCGAGCACAGCAGTTCGTGCCCTGCGGCCTATGGTGGCCCCCGCCTCTCTGCGGGGCACCTGGATGTCCTGTGCCTGAGGTCTTCTGCCCCCCACAGGGGAGCTGGTTGCCGGACTTAGAGTGCTGATCCACTCTGGGAGACGTCAACTGGAGCGAGAGCCTCGCCGCTAAGGAAGAGGGTGATCGGCTGCATCATCGAGCAGCGGACTTCCTACCCCCACCGGTGCCTGGGACAGGGACTAGCCTTGCTCTTGCACCCTCCATGTAGGCTCGGTCATCTTCGGCCTATCTCCTGACTACCTGGGGGCCCCCCTGGGTGCTCCTTCTTCCTGCTTGCTACTGCGACCCCAGCCTGGCTGCTCTCTTGGGACACCCTGAGCCATACTGACCCAATGGGCTGTCTTGGCCTGAATCTTTTTCTGGGGAATCTTACCTGCCCTATCTCCACCTCAACTCAACGGTCAGCGCTTAGGGCCTCTTGCTGGACCCCCCTGTGTGCGCCTTGACCCTGTGATTTCGTTGGGGATGCCCCTTGGCCTCCCTGGGGTCCACCCCCCGGGTTCTCATCTCCTCAGCACTCCTCGACCCTTTACAGGTACTGGGGGGACTGGGGGCTCTGCACTCGGGGGGCACATCCTCGAACTGACTGGTGCAAGGGGGCCATCCTCTACCCACTCCAAAGGGCTCCCATCCGTATGTCCAACTGGGAGAGATGACTTCGGACCTAAGAGGGGCCCCAACTCCTACAAGACCCTTGAAACGAATAGACCAACCCACACTGAAGCAGTATCTACCCTGACTCCCGCCCTCTGTAATGGCAAATCCGTGACCTTCACTGGAGGATCTTACTCGGCGGGGCCCCTTACAGACCATGCCCTGCACCAAAGCTGGCAAAGAGGCATCATTCACTCCATCAAGAGACACTATGGTTCCCTCCATGTGGCTCAAATCGAGCTGCTCAACCCTGGTCCGCTCAGACCCCTGCAGGCATCGACCCCTGGCGAGCATGTGATGAGCCCCCTCATGCAGGCCTTCATGACTAACTTTCTAGAAGAGATTAAAACAGAGATTGGCTCCCTCAAATCCAAATTCAAGGCCTACCTACACGATCCAAGATGAGACGTTGCAGAATTTGCAACCTGGAACGTACACCAGATTCACGCAAAGAAGAGTAGAACTTGTGACATAAGATGACTATTTTTGAGGAGCAACATATTGATCTCCAACTAAAGAAGGAAGACGCGGAAAGCAGGAGGAACAACCTTTGCATCAGGGGATCCCTAAAGGCGGGAAAGGGGCAAAAATCATGGCATTCACGGCGGCCTTTCTCCAGACGAGCAGAGGTGACAATGACGCCTCCCCACTGGACCTGGATAGTGCCCATCGAGTAGCTGCACCGCGGTGCCGCCCAGATGTTTTACCTGACATCCTCACATGGGTAAATTTCTTCAAGGAAAAGGAGGCCATCCTGCAGGCTGCAAAGGGCAAGGCGGAGCTGATCTATAATTGGCACCACATACAAATCTCTCAGGACATCGCCCCTGTGATGCTGCATGCTACAGGGACTTCAAGCCCGTTACGGATAAGCTGTGCAACCTCAGCACCAAATACCAGCGGGGCCATCCCTTTGCTTTGATCTTCACTTGGGAGAGCAAACGCAAAGTACTACGCTCCCTACGGGACGCACAACAAATTCTCCATATCCAGCTGCCTCCAGAGAGGCCAGCCCAGTTCTGCGACACACTTCACCCAGAGATTCTATAAGCCCAGAATAGTCTACAGTTCTGCCCCCCCCAAGCACAGGTTACACGCCAAGAGAAAATCGTCCTTTCGAACCAAACAAGACATTATTCCACACCTTTGCTCATGGATGAGACCCAGTCTCCTTCCCAATCCCCTCTGGCTTCTGAATGAATGCTAGCATGCTTATCCATCGGCAGTCTGTCATTTAACACAATGACCCCACGCACTGATTACTGGCATGACGAATATTCTGCCCTGACACACACAGACTAGAGCTGAGCGGAAAAGTCATCTGCCCAGTCATTGTAGACTTTAGCACAAACTTTGTGCACCTCTGGGCCGACCTATGGCCCCTCTCCTCCAACCATGGGGTGGCTCGCTTGTGGGACTGCCTCGTTACTGACTTTGTTCCCCTAGAGGGAATCCCTCCCACACTCCTGTACACTGGCTGCAGGGTCTGGAGACCACGAGACACAGGAGGCCTTCTCCTGCGCTTCCCTCGTTCAATTTGTCCCTTTGGGGAGTGACTTCCCCAGAATGGCCTTGGTTCTGACTGATGAGCTGTTCCAGGACTTGAATGGTGTTCTTTGGCCTTGTTGGCCTTTTAGTATTTTTGCCATGGGTCCCTTGTTTCCTTCCCATCCCTCCCTTTCCTGGATCTGGGGTGGGGCCACTGGGGCTCCTCTTTCTCTTTCAAAGGGGGAAACATCATTCATCATGTAGCTGGAAACACCACTCTGATCTCTTTGCTATCTACCATCCAATCCCTCGCCTCCTTGAAGTGCGGAGACCCTTTGGGCTCATAATTCACAACTGCCCGGCAGATTGGACTGGCTCCCCCCTCCCTGCCTTGGAAAGCCACCCCTACATATTAAACGCACTGCAGCGATTGTCTGCACTGTTTTCTACACTGGCAAAAATATCATATATTAGATTTCCCTCCCATAATGTGAAGGGCCTCAATGCCCCCAATAAGTGACACCAGATCTGTCGATATCCTCTCTTCTCCTACAGGAACGGGATGATATTTTCTTACAAGAAACGAATCTCTTACGCTCAGACACCTATTGCATGGCCCACCCTAAATACCCGAACCAATACTGGGCATCCTCTACAACTAAGACAGCTGGAGCTGCAATACTTTGCAAGGCAGGTCTCTGCCTGAATGGGGCTCAGGTGGTGCAGGATCGTGAGGGTCGCTATCTAAAAATTAGAATCCAACTGGATGCACAACATTTTACGTTGATTAATGTCTACGCCCCCAACCAGCTGCAGGGCCCATATCTCAAGAACCTCCTAAAAGAACTAGTTACACAGGAGAAAGGCATCTACTCATTGGTTGGGATTTCAACTTGGTCTAGGATCCTAAGCTGGATCAAAGTGCAGCCTCCTTCAGGGTGCAGGGGCGATGTCTGCTGCATTGAAAAGGGATATCAAGAATCTGGGCCTGGTGGACGCTTAGCAGTGTAAATCGCCGGACTCCCAAGACTATACTTTTTTTTGTCCATGTCCCTCACTCATACTCGCGCATCGATTATTTCTTCAATAATTTGGATCCTCGATCTGGCGCACACCTCAGACACCTCCATCTTGGATCATGCCCACCTCAAGGTGACCTTGTGGAGCACAAATGCAGCAACCCGCTCTCTGCCTCGATGCCGACTCCCTCCTTATATCCTCCGTGACTCAGTCAACGTAGAAGAGATTCAGCAAGAAATCCTAGCCTACTTTGAGGCAAATGGCCTACCTTACACTGCGGGTCACACTCTGTGGGATGCCTTCAAGGCGACCATCCGTGGCACCATCACCTCAATTGTTAGCGCCCGCACCTGGGAGGCCCGGATGGTTGAGGCCGGCATGACTAAAGACATTAAGGTCTTGGAGCGTTTGGACCACACTACGCCCTTGCGACAGCATAAGAAACATTTGGCTCTGCTTCAGGGCCAACTGAGGGTCCTTCAGGTGAATAAGGCAGACCACTCGATTCTAATGTTGAAGCCAAAGTTCTACAAGGGAGGAGATAAAGTAGGGTCACTCTTGGCCCACTGACTCCACACTCCGGCTGCCCTAGCCCACATCTCTAAAATCAAAAAAGAGGATGGTACGTGGGCCACCTCTAAAAATTACAAACAACAGGAAGTCCACTCATTTGACTCTGCTCTATATAGTCAGAGCGTCCTCACTCAAGAGGAAGTCGACCCATTTCTTGCATCTTGCCCGTGGGCGCCTCTTGACCCCATTCACACGCAACTTCTGGGGGCGCCAATCCCACTAGCCAAAATATAGCAGGCACTAAATGACCAAGAAGTGGGCAATTCCCCGGGCCCAGATGGCCTTAAGGTCTCCTTCTATCGTATGTTACTACCTCAATTACATCTCCACTTACTCGGTCTCTTCAAATCCTTTTCTGAGTATACTGGCCTCAGCCTTACGATGTCCATTGGCGAGATAGCTCTCACACTAAAGCCAGGGAATAATCCCTCCCTCTGCGCGTCCTATTGCCCTACTTAATACAGATGTCAAGATCTACACCAAGATTTTGGCGAACTATCTGGGGCCATACCTACCTGGCTTGGTAGACCTGGACCAGGTGGGATTCATATGCCAGCGTCAAGGGGCAGATAATATCTGTTGAATAGCACACCTGGTAGAGAAAGTACAAAGGCGGGATATCCCAGCATGTCTCCTCTCCCTTGACGTTGAGAAAGCCTTCAACAGGGTTGATTGGGCCTTCATGCGAGCAGTCCTATAGAAGATCGGATTGACCTGGCCATGATTTCCCACATAATGGTACCCTATGTCGCTCCTACTGCACAGATCCATGTTAATGGTCTCCTCTCCCCTCCATAAACATTCGAAGAGGAACCCAGCAAGGCTGCCACTTTCTTCTTTGCTCTTCATCTTGGCATTGGAACCGGAGGCGATAGCCATACGCCTGGCGTCCACCATCAAAGGTATCCCTTTTGGCAGTGCCAAATATACAGTGGTGCTCTTTCGAGATGATCTTCAATTTACTCTGCTGAACCTATGGACTCCCTGCCTGCATTGGTTTCGCTCCTCCACACAGTTGAGCAGATATCGGGGCTCAAGATCAGCATGGCCAAGTCACAGGCGCTGAGTCTATCACTCCTACTGCAGGAAGTCCATGAACTTCAATCACATACCCTGTTCCAATGGGTATCTCACTCGATCCGTTATCTATGCCTAAATGTGACCTCCACCCTGATCTTGTGGTCCCAAGACAATTGGCCAGAGTTTAGACGCTCTGTATTGGAGGACCTCAGGCTCTGGAATCCGCTTTCCATGTCGTGGCTTGACCCCCTTAATGCAGTCAAGATGACCATATTGTCAAAAATCCTGTATCTATTCCAAACTCTTTCCTACGCCTAATACCCAGGCAGACATTTCACGCCTTCAGAGGGATGTGAACTCTTTATCTGGGGAAAGAAGCATTTGAGATTCTCCAATAAGCTTCTCATGCTGCCCAGGGATCCGGGGACTTGCCTGCCCTAACTTGTTGGTGTACTATTGGGCGTCACATTGCCGCTATATTTCGGAATGGGTGGTTAGTGAAAGCGGAAAACATTGGTTTCACATGGACCAGGCAGTGGCATGTAGACCTCTCTGGAACTTGTCCTGGCCCTCGAAACGGACTCGACCTCGCAGCGCATACATAGTCACTCCTAAAAAAACGGTCTTAGTCATCTGGGATGAAGTTGCAATCTCCAAGGGCCTCACATCCTTTTCTATGCCCAATACACCACTGGCCAGTATTCCTAGCTTTCCTCTGGCTTTACAGCCTTATTCCTTTTCAGCCTGGGGTGAAGGAGAGTGTTGCACGATCCGGGATCTCTGTGAGGGAGATATATTTAAGACATTTGACCAATGCAAAAAGGACTTTCACCTCCCTGACACGACAAGACTGCAATACTACCAACGTCGACACTGGTTACTTACGCCAACTAATACACATGGGGCAACACAACCACTTTCCCCCTTTGAGTCGTTGGTGCGCACCTTCGGTGGCACACAGGGACTTATCTCCCATACATATCAGGTACTACAGAATTTCACCCCCATACCCACTCACACCTATCAAACACAATGACACGCAGACTCCACAGACGACATCTCCCTGGAACAATGGGAACAACTATGGCACGACATACTTGGGATATGTAGAAGCATCCCACAATGTGAAATGGCCTATAAAATCATGACTCACTGGTATTACAAGGCCAGCATTTGGGGGCAGCTAAACAAATCCTTGCCCTCCATTGGAAGAAACCCTTGGCCCCACCCACCTCCTTGTGGTTCATACGCCTCTTGCACATCATGGCGGTGGAACTCTTAACATGATGCTTCTCACACTCTGAACCCAAATTCACGTATACTTGGCAACCGCTGCATGAGCATTTTTCCAGACTAGAATACTCCCGATTTACTCACTCCCGACTACGCGCCCTTCAGCTCTTCAAAGTTGGACTCCTACCACTTGGGACCAAACTCCCACTGTGAAGTGCTCTACCACACAGCATGTGAACGTCCCCCTGTTCATCCTATGAGCCATGAACTGTGGGAATGTTTGTTTTAATGTGAAATGCTAATAGAACAGATTTTCAGCAAAGCTCCTTCATACTACACCAGCTATCCGAATGCCTTTTGGGTATTGTATTTTAGAACTTCAACTACCAGCTCAAATTCTAGTAAAAGTAGAGTAGACTGTCATATCACATATCCAAACTCGTCTACCACTGCTGGCTTTTGAGTCCTGTCCTTCCAATCGTTCCAGAACTTCAATCCTTAATCTTATGAAAAGTTGCAATATTTCAGGCTCGGGGGTCAGTTTGAGACATCTTAGTCATTTATGGTCCAGTTTAATGCTAATTTGACTCATGTAATGCATTCATGTAAAATGCAAAAAAACTGTTGGAAAGCGAGTTTAGGCTCCAGTTCTTTAGTTGTGGTTAGCCAGGCCATAGGCAAAAATAACTGATACATTGGGGTCTAGAGAAACAATTATAATCTTTTTTGACACCTCAAAAATATTTTGTTGGAACAGCTCTCCTAATGGCCAAGAGAGGTGTTATGAGGTTTTGAAAACAGTGCCCTATTATACAGTCCTGTAGGCCATGCCGGGCATCCGAGGCGGCTCTAGAAAATGTTCACTATAACTGATTTTGTCACGTTTATTAAATGTCTTGTACTTTGCAGTTTCCTACTTTCTTCTTCTAACCCCATCATTTTTCATCTTCTTTGCTTGCTAAATCATGATTTTTCATAGTAACAGCTTGCTTCAAGGTTTAAAAAAATGTTTTTTCTATCATTATTGTTAAGTACATCTTCATATAAGTTACTTGATTTCTATTTTGCGAAACTGCTATAAATGAAAAAATTCTTCAAAATGAAAAACGTATTTCGGAGAATCTGAAAGAGACACGTTAGTGATAGATTCCTTACCTTAGAATATCCCCAGTCATCAGACTGAATCTGGAAAGTTTTTCGTCAGCAGTTCCCTTGCGCGTCGGTATGTGGCATCGTGCGGCTCCGCGTCCATCACTGGCGAGGTAGGCACCGAGATGACATCACGGAGACTACTCAGGCGCCACCTATGCGCGCTGTTGTCAGTTCTTTCTTTTTCTGCGCCAGCAGGCGCAGATCGGGTTAGAGCACGTACTCTAGTCACTTTTGTACTAACTGTTTTGAGACTTTTGTTTCTACTTCTTTTTCAGTCTTTGACTCCTGGTGCCATGTAGGGATTCCTGGGTTTAAATCCTGCAGGGCCTGATGCCGTACAATGTCAGTGGCTGACTCCCATGGCATCTGTCTCTACTGTCTGGAGCGCGACCATGACTCTCAGTCATGTTCCGACTGTCTGGCCATGGCTACGAAGGCTTTGCGGGAGCGGTCCCGAAAGCTGCTGGAGGCCTGGCAGTCGTCTTCGCGCCGTTCGAGGTCCAGAGGTCGCTCGAGGGACCGACCACGGAGCCATCGCCATCGCTCCTCGGGGTTTAAGTCTTCACACTCAAATTCGGCTACGAGATATCATAAGAAGTCAAAGAAGCGCTTACGCTCTTCGACGTCCCCCTGTCGGTCTTCGGACAAGGGGGTCAGGGGTACTTCTCCCCGCGGCTCCATTGGAGCCTGTGAGTTCCGCGGCCAACCCACCTTATCCGGGTCCGTCGGCGACTCCATCCCAGGTGCAAGGATTTCTTGCTGCCATGGACCGCCTTTTCAGGCTTCAGGCTCCCGCCGGTGCGCCTTTGGGCCCTGCGGTCCCAGCTGAGGGCCCATGCTTGCCGCCTGCGGCTCCGGTCCCGGTGACGCAAGGTCCTCCACCGGCGGCTCTGGCCCAGGTGCGCAGGGTCCTCCGCCGGCGGCTCTGGCGCCTCCCGCGGCTCCATTCCCGGTGCCGCAATGGGTCCCGTTCGTCCCACCACTGCCCTTGCCTGGGTTTCCGGACAATTTTACTCCGGGTTGGGACCCTAATTGGGACATGGAGCCGGATCGAACAGGAGTGGGCGGAGGAGTCGGAGGATGCAGGTGGCCTTGACCTCTCCTCTGAGCCTGGTTTTCTGTCTCATCCTGCTGTCATGGAGGAGGGCGCCACATATACTGTGGTGCTCCATAGAGCAGCTGAGGCCCTTGACCTTGATCTGCCAACCTCACTGAAGTTCTTCAGCCGGCGGCAAGCCCTATGGAGCCTCGGCTTCTGTTCAAAGAGGCGTTAACGTATGTTTTGATGGGCACCTGGTCTAGACCAGCCACAGGGGTTCCTGTGGATAAGAACGTGGCCAGGCGTCATCCAACAAACCATCCAACTCCAGAGAACCTGGTCATCCAGGCCTCCACTTCCCAAAGTGCATTTCCTACCACCCCGCCGGATAAGGAATCAAAGAAGCTGGAGCAGTTTGGCAAGAAATTGTTTTCCTCTGCCAGTTGGGGGCTGTGGTCAGTCAACACCGCATTCCTCTTCTGCCGTTACTCTCACGCTGTGTGGGACACGGTGGCGCAGATGCTGCTCCAGTGTCCGGAGGAGGTTCGGGCTGTACTTTCCCAAGCTGTTGCAGAGGAGAAAGACTTCGGAAAGTTCACCATCCAGTGTGGGCTGGACACCGCGGACTCTTTGGGTAGGGCAATCTCCATGACAGTGGCCCTACGTCGCCATACCTGGCTGTGGTCCATGGGGTTTTCAGGGAATGTTCTGAGTTCCCTCATGGACCTGCCCTTTGATGGTACTCGCCTGTTTGGCGATAAGGCAGACAGTGCGCTGGAGCGTTCTTGGGTCTCTCCACCACATGCCCGGCCACGCATTCCTTTCGTGGCCACGAAGGGGCACCCCTACACGTTAGTTCATCCAGAAGCCTGCGCAGAACCAACCTCAGCGCAGCTGCGGACGTGGTGGCTGCCATGAGGCCAGCGTGCGGGTCAGTCCACCTCCACTCCCGCAGCATCTGCCTCAAAGCCTTCCTAGTCCGAGCTTTGGAGTGCACCCCACGCCGGTGGGCGGCAGAATTCAACATCACCACCCCCACTGGCGTTCTGTCACTTCGGACAGGTGGGTGCTGTAAATCGGCCGAAGGAGCTACTCCCTCCTCTTCAAGTCTGCCACCCCAGCCATGCCACCTCAGTTCCACCGCCTGTTGGGGGATCACTTTGCGCTTCTCCAACAGGAACTAATGGCCCTTTTGTCCAAGGGCGCGATCGAGCGCGTTCCTGGGCCAGAAGTAGGACGTGGTTGGTATTCCCACTACTTTCTGGTCCTCAAGAAGGAGAAAGGGGGCCAGTGCCCCATCTTGGACCTCAGGAATGTCAATCGCTTCCTCCGGAAGGAGAAGTTCAAGATGTTCTGGCTCAGGTCTTGGCTGCCCTGGACCCGGGAGACTGGATAGTAGCATTTGTTCTTGCAGGATGCATATTTTCATATCCTCGTTCTGTCGGCCCACCAGCATTACCTGCGGTTCACGGTAGGCCAGGAGCATTTTCAGTTTGCCGTGCTCCTCTTCGGCCTTACCAGTGCCCATTGGGTGTTCAAGAAAGTGACATGTTGGTCGCAGCTCATCTACGTAGATCAGGGGTTTCAGTCTTCCCCTATCTCGATGGCTGGTTGTTGAAGGCGGGCTCGCCCCCGGCAGTCGTCTCCCACCTCCAGACTACGGCCGACCTCCTGCATTTACTGGGGTTCTCCATCAACGTGCCGAAGTCGCACATGAGTCCCTCTCAGAAGCTCCCCTTCATCGGAGGGGTTCTGGATTCGACGTGGTTTCTAGTTTATCCTCCCGTACAGGCTATGATTCCGATCTTTCAGCCTCTATCCTGGGTTTCAGTCAGGATGACCCTTCAGCTCCTGGGCCCGATGGCCTCCTGCATCCTGCTAGTGCAACATGCCAGATGGCATATGCGGGATCTGCAGTGGGACCTGAAGTTCCGGTGAGCACAGCATCAGGGCAGCCTGTCCGATCAAGTTCAGACCTCAGAGGGCACTGCACGACAATTGCAGAGGTGGCTCACAATCGCGATTGGGTCAATGGCAGATCCCTCTCCCTTCCCTAACCGGAACACATAGTGGTGATGGATGCATCCCTCCTGGGATGGGGTTGCCACTTAGAAGAGGTGGAGTTCAGAGGCTCCGGTCTCCGGCATATCAACCGTTTGGAGTTTCGGGTGATCCGTCTTGCACTGGAAGCATTCCTTCCCTCTGTTCGGGGAAGTGTAGTGCAGGTGTTTACGGACAACACCACTGCCATGTGGTATTGCAATGAACAGGGCGGGTTGGGGTTGTGGACCCTATGTCAGGAGGCTCTGCACCTCTGTACATGACTGGAACATCAGGGCATTACATTGGTGGTTCAACACCTGGCAGGTTCTCTGAACGCCAGGGCAGACGAACTTAGCCGCAGGTGCATGTTGGATCACAAATGGGGTCTGAACTCGGATGTGGCGCAAGGTCTCTTTCTGCAGTGGGGAGAGCCTTTGTTAGATCTATTCCCCACCGAAGAGAACGTGCAATGTTATCAGTTCTGCACGTTGGAATTTCCAACTCGGCACTCGCTCGGCGACACATTTTGTCGCGAGTGGAGCTGGGGTCTGTTGTACGCCTTTCCGCCTATACCACTTCTGCCCAGAGTGCTGAAGAAGATTCGGGGCGACCGGGCCCAAGTCTCCTTGTGGCCTTTATTGGGCACGAAGATACTGGTATCCCGAGCTACTCAGCATGGCGATCGATCCCCCAATCCAACTGCCTCTTCTGGAGGATCTTCTGTCGCAGCAGCAGGGGACGGTCCTCCATCCGAACCTGTCCAGCCTCCACCTACATGCGTGGAGATTGAGCGGTGACAGTTGATGGCTTTCGATCTTCCTCCTGCAGTCTGTGATGTTATTCTGGCATCCTGTCGTCCCTCCACTAAAACGGTATACGCCTATAGGTGGAACAAATGTGTGGCATGGTGCACAGCAAAGGCTGTGGATCCCCTTTCTGCCCCTCTTTCAGAGGTCCTTCTGTTCCTTCTCTCTTTGGCCCAGCAGGGCTCTGCTCTGGGCACTATCAAAGGTTATCTTTTGGCCATCTATGCCTTTTTCACAGCTTCCAGATCAGCCTTCTCTTTTTAAGTCACCGGTTGTTAATCGCTTCCTCAAAGGCATTACACACGCGTTTCCTCCCATGCCTTTTATAATGCCTTAATGGGACTTAAATCTTGTCTTGACCTTTCTGATGTGCCCTCCCTTTGAGCCCCTTCATAACTTTCCATTAAGTCTTCTCACTATAAAGACAGCTTTCCTGGTAGGTATCCCCTCTGCCAGAAGAGTGAGTGAGCTCCAGGCTCTTTCTTCTAAACCTCCTTTCCTTTCTGTTCATCCGGACAAGGTGGTTTTAAGGACCCTTTCTTCTTTCCTGCTAAAGGTTGTCACGCTCTTCCACATTGGGCAGCCCATCACTTTGCCCACCTTCTTTCCTCCTCTGCATCCTTCGAAAGAGGAAGAGAGGCTCCACCGTCTGGACCCAAAACGTGCGCTCTCGTTCTATCTGAAGCGCACACAACAGTCCTGGGTGGATAACCAGCTCTTTGTTGGCTACTTGGGCGCCAAAAAAGGTTGGGCCGTACACAAATGAGCCATCTCTCGGTGGGTCAGTCTTTGCATCAAAGCATGTTACTCGTTGGCTAAGAAGGAGCCTCTTGTGGGGCTGCGTGCCCATTCTACCAGGGCAATGGCAACCACTACTGCCTTGGGACGTAGAGTTCCCTTGCAGGCAGCTATGTGAGCCTTGCTGCACACGTTTACCAAGCATTACTGCCTTGACAGTCCGGTCCGGAGAGACGGCTTCTATGGCCGTTCTGTTCTCCGTGACTTTCTGGTGTAATCTTGTTAGCAGACCCACCACCGGGGTTGGCATTGCTGGGGTATCTATTCTGAGGTAAGTAATCTATCACTAACATGTCTCTTTCATATGCACAAGTTACTACTTGGGGACCGATATATTTGTAAAAGACATTAGTTAGTGATAGATTCCTTACCGTCCCACCCATCCTCCCTGTCTGCGAACTGATTTCTAGGGTTAAGGCCATTTGATTTGATTTAAAATTATTTCTAAAGCGCACGTATACCAGCGGTTTCTTGGCGCTAACTCTAACTGGATCCACAGCTAATAGGCAGAAAGGGGTGGAGGAAAATTAATCAAAAGACTTTTTGAACAGGTAAGTCTTAAGGTGCCTACGGAATTGAGGGTACTGTGTGATGGTACGGAGTTCAAAGGGAAGGGAGTTCCAAAGGGTCGGAGCAAGGGTGGCGAATTTAGATCCTCCCCACTTCTTTCTCCGGAAACGGGGGACGGTGAGGAGGGATTGAGAGGACGAGCGTAGTTCCCGAGTAGGTATGTATGGAGTAATCTCGGACGAGATGAAGGCCGGAGCCAAGCCAAGTCGGGCCAGAAAGGTCATGGTTGCCAGCTTGAATTGGACCCTGGCACCCACAGGGAGCCAATGTAAAGATTTCAGGAGGGGGGTAGAATGGTGGAATTTAGGGAGCTTAAAGACCAGGCGGGCCGCCTGGTTCTGAATCTGTTGTAGGTCCCGCAAGCTGTAGGCGGGAATGCCGGCATATAAGGCATTGCCGTAGTCCAGGCGGGACACCACCATGGCCAGGATAATAAGCTTAAGAGCGGAAAAAGTGAAGAAGCGAGACACTCTGCGAATAGTTCGCAGGGAAAGAAAGGAGGAAGATACCACAGAGCTAACCTGGGAGTGAAGGGTGAGTTGCGAATTGATTTTTATACCTAGGGTTTTAACAGAGGAGGAGGGGGCAGGGGAAGTGCCAAGAGAGGGAGGCCAGAAGAGAGAGGACCAGGGGCTGGATGAACCACCCGTCAACACCAACTCGGTCTTGTCAGGGTTGAGTTTAAGGTGGTTGTGGTTCATCCAGTCCCTGATATGGAGCATAACAGATTGAAAGTTTAGCACAGAAGAGGGAGAAGAAGATAGATTGAAAACAAGCTGGAGGTCATCCGCATAGTTAAATACGGCGACCTCCATCTGTTGAAGAGAAAAGATAAGAGGGGCGAGATAAAGATTGAACAGGAGGGGGGAAAGGGAGGAGCCCTGGGGAACCCCGCACTGCACTCCCCGGACGTCCGCCGTGAAATCACCCAGACGGACTGCCTGGGTGCGGTCACTCAGGAAGGAGGACAACCAGACCAGGGCGGTCCCCCCGATCCCTGCCGCCCCGACACGGGACAACAAGATGGTATGGTCAACCGTGTCAAAGGCGGCTGAGAGATCGAGGAGCACAAGGACCTGATGCTGGTTGGTGTCCATACCCTCCCTGAGGTTGTCCAGGACCGAGATGACAACGGAAACCGACCTGGCGGGGGGCAAGGGCTCCATGGGTCTCCACAAAGGAGCTCAGAGCGCGGGTGACGTGACGCTCGAGCACTTTAGCCAGAAATGGCAAAAGGGAGATGGGGCGGAAGTTAGCAGGAACAGAAGGATCAGCCCCCGGTTTTTTTAAAATGGGCACAATTATCGCGGATTTCAAAGAATTGGGAACTACGCCTTGGGCAAGGGAGCTGTTAAGAAGGTGGAGGGGGGGATCCGGGCAGGCAGAAAAAATGTGGCGGAGGATATGGGCCGGACAAGGGTCAAGAGGAGAACCAGACTTGACCAAGGGCACTAGGGCGATCAGACTTTCTCTAGTGATGGGTGGGAGGGTAGTGAGTTCGCCCTTGGGAGGGGGACATTGAGGGTCCACAAAGAAAAGGGAGGGGGGGGGGATGTTGGCCTTGATGGTGGTAATTTTGTTAATAAAATAGTTGTTCAGGGAAAGGCAGAGTTCTTCAGACGGGGCAGGCTTGAGAGTTGTTCTATCTGAGAACGCCAGGCTATGCACGATTGTAAATATCTCCTTGGACTGGTTCTCCGCGGCTAGGATTTTGGAGGAGAAGTATGATGTTTTGGCCTCCAAGATGGCTTTTTTGTAATGGGTAAGAGTGTTAGTATACTCCAATTTAAGAATGGGGCAGTAGTTTCTTCTCCAAGCCCGTTCTGCGCGACGTGTTTTTAGTTTAATGGCCTTAAGCTCGACGGTAAACCATTGGTTAGCGTCCTTCTCCCGTTTGGAGGTGATGCGTTTGAGCGGGGCAACGGAGTCGCGGTCAGAGGAGAGCCATTTATCTATGGCATCCACCTGGGAAGAAGTGGAGAGGCCGTGCAAGGAGGGAAGGGAAGAACTAAGAAGGGAGGAAAAACTATCTAGGTTAACTCGGCCCCACAATCGGACCCAGGTGTTTTTGGGGCAAGGGGGTTTAGTGGGGGAGTGGATGGGAAGAGAAAAAGAAATCAGGTGATGATCAGATCATGGGCAAGGAGAAATTGAGAGAGATTCCACAGGGCAATTCAGGGACCAGATCTGATCGATCGTGTGACCTTTAATGTGGGTAGGTGATTGAACAAAGGATGTAAAATTAAGAGAATGGAGGGTTTCAGAGAATTCCTTGGAGGATGGACATTCAGCGGGGTCAGATGGCCAAAAATTAAAATCTCCAAGAAGCAAAATAGAGGAGTTATTGATTGTAATTGTGGCCAGAACATCCAGAAAGTCAGAAAGAAATTGTAGCGGGGTTTGAGGAGGACGGTAGGTGAGAAAGCAGGTCAAAGGAGGGGAAGTGGAGGTGGTACGAATGACCAAAAATTCGGAGGTCGCGATGTTAGGCAAGGATAAACTTTGGAAAGGTAGGTCGGTACGTGCGATGACCGCTACCCCGCCCCCGGCTTTGCCATGAGGGCGATCCGCCCTAAGGGCGTAGTACGTGGCCGGTAGGGTGGATAGCAGGGCGGGGAGGGAGTCATCGCAGAACCAAGTCTCCGTTAAAAAAAGGAGATCTGGAGCGTGCACATCCAACAGGACCGAAAGCTCATGCGCATGGGCGACAGCCGACCGGGTGTTAAGATAAAAAACTTTAAGGGTTTTGAGGGTTGATTGGGGGACAGAACAACAGGGCGGGAGAGGGGTCCCAACTACGGGGGGGGGGAATAAAGAGGGGGGTGATGGGGGAAAGACCAAGAGAAGAGATGCAGGCGAGTATGGAGGGCATAATGGGCCAAGGTCCCTGGAGGAAACGCAGTTGGTCCGGGGAATAGATGATACGTGGGGCAGAGTGACATGCCCCTAGCCCCGGCCAGTCGCGGACGGGCGCAGACGGGCTTGCCTTAGGCGCGCCTTCGGCGCGCAATCGTCGCGCCCGCTGCGCTCGTCCTCTGCGCTTCCTCCCGAGGCACATAATTTATGCCGATTAGTCAGGTCTTAGAGGGGGCGTGGCCAACCGAGGGGGCGTGTCGCGTGGCACACCTCGCCCTCGAGAGTGGCGACCCAGATCAGGTGTTCGTTGCAGCATCAGCGCGCTGTTTAGAAAAGTGCCAGGAAGTGCGAGCAAGTTGGTGGATTAAAACAAGGTAATACACACAGAATATTTTAAAAAACAAGGTTCCCAATCTCCCGGCTTTTCGCCTCAGGAGTCCAGCTGTAGTGACGCGCCGTGAGCGCCGCGCGCACTATATGTAGGTCTTAGAGGGGGCGTGGCCAACCGAGGGGGCGTGTCGCGTGGCACACCTCTCCCTCGAGAGTGGCGACCCGGATCAGGTGTTTGTTGCAGCGTCAGCGCGCTGTTTAGAAAAGTGCCAGGAAGTGCGAGCAAGTTGGTGGATTAAAACAAGGTAATACACACAGAATATTTTAAAAAACAAGGTTCCCAATCTCCCGGCTTTTCGCCTCAGGAGTCCAGCTGTATCCTTTCAGGCCCTAGTTTCATGGCACCAGTAGTCAGTTTCTTGCATGGCTCTGCGTTCCTGGCGCGGAAAGTTGTGTAAAGAACTGACGTCAGCGCTCATGGGTGGCCCCTAAGTGTCTCTGTGATGTTTTCTCCGCGCCTACGACATAAGCGACGGCCGCGGAGCCACACGACGGCACCTACAGAGGCGCCAGGGTACTGCTGACGAAAAACTTTCCGGATCCAGGCTGGTGCCTGGGGAAATTCTAAGGTAAGGAATCTATCACTAACTAATGTCTCTTACAGATATATCGTTACACAAGTAGCAACTTGTGCGTTTATGCAGAGACAGTGAGAGGCCAATGAAATGAAAACACAGGAAAGCATGACTTCGCAATTTGAGATGAAAAAGCATCCTCAAAGCATGATGCAGGCTTCATTCCAGCATCTATCGCCGTAAATGCTTATGAGAAACTGATGAAATGTTTGCCAGATATGTCTTATTTTGAGTTCAAGAACAGGAAGGGTACATGTAGGAGCGTAGCTATGCATGAGTTCTGAATGAGAAATACATCAATAACATTACAAAAAAAGAAAATAAATTAGCAAAATGCCTTTAATTTCTCATGCTCTAAATTAGCAAGTAAAAATACACATTTCTCACGATATCATAGTGGCATTGCTGCACCTGCCTCGCATGCACTTGCAATCCATTCTAACAGATCAAGTTGACAGCACTTTGTTTGGTCTATAAATGACTGCACTCCTACAGCCCTACCAATTAAGTTTAGATCGTTTCAGCCATATTCAAACTTAGATGTTTTGGTCAATATATTCTAAGAGTACGCATTGATGTTGTCCATCTAAAAATGCATGGAGATAAATTGGCTAAAATTAAAAAAAATCTTGAAATACTGGCGTTATCCCTATCAACTAGGTATGGCTGTTTCCAGACTCCATGGAAATGTATTCACCAGCCAAAATCTCCAGCATCTATATACCTACAGGTGATGAGCATAGCACTTCAAAACTTCAGTTCACTTCCCAAAAGATGAGCCCAATGTATACAAACAATTCTACAAGTATCTCTTGGAGGTGTCAGGTCGTCTCAGAATAGAGCCAGCCCCTACAAATTATGCCATGGGAGAGTCAGTGAGACCCCTGTCTGTTTTTCAGCTCTATGTCCACAGTCCAAGGTAAATCTTAACCACTGTGCAATGCAGAGGGTTGCAGTTAACACTTGAGTCACGTCAACTCACTTTAGCACTCTTCTCCTGAAGCTTCCTAAAACTCTAATCGAAGACCTCGTCTTTGCCTTATAGTGATCTCTTTTAGTTAAAGGAAGATACTTTTTAATGGACTTGTTCTACTGCTTTGTACTTCACTATTGTTTTTGCTGTTGCCCTTGTCCTTGGTTCTTGTACTGTGTGTGTCTTTTCCCTAATTGTGTTTTCCAAAGGAATAATTCAGTTCCTGTCCTGTTTTTAGAGCCCAGTCTGCTCCAGTCTACTGTAGTGTAGTCCAGAGAGGAGATGGCATTTTGATATGTTTTCACTCTAACAACACATTTGAGGACTTCTGTGCCAAGCCATAGATTACTTTACTACTTTCGGAGCTCCTAATGTTAACATTTGGATGGGCTACAGCCCTACTTCCTAGGGGAACAGGCTTTTCTCCTCTGTCAGCAGTAGTGCCATTGCTGTTATGGCTAAGTCAGAGTTTACATTGGAAACACGTCGCTGTACGACAAATCTGCAGAAAACATTTTAAAAAATACATCCACCTTCATCAAAAGTCAAAACCGAGGAGCCTAGACAGATTTTGCTGCCTGGTAACTTACAACATGGCAGACTTAGCAGGCCACCGTTAATCTGTTGTTGGATTTGTGGCTCTTGTTCCTTAAACATTGATCCAGCAAAGGGCTACAAAGCTTGCTCTGGGATCATGGAACCAGGGCGAAAAGCTTGCTTTTGGTTCTGCAGGTCAAGTTGTGCTTCCATTAAACATAAATAAAGATAGAAGGTCCTAGCTGTATATTAGGCCCTGTGGCCCACCCCTGCTGCACATAACCAAAAGCCGCATGTTATGTTATGTTGTGTTATGTTAGGGTGATTTATATAACAGGACAGCTGGCCCAGCAAAAGGGCGTCCCGGCGCTGAAGGAAAGACTGACAGATTGCAGCGTGACACAAGCTAGTTAGTGGGGAAGAGCAGAGTCTTGATTGCCTTCCTAAATTCCAGGTAGTTCTCTAAGACACAAATCTGCACAGGTAGTGTGTTCCAGAGTGCGGCAGCTCTATAGCGAAAAGAGCGACCACCTATGGATCCGGGGGACCACTACCAAATGTTGACCCTCTGACTGGAGGGAACGTGCAGGAACATACGGAGAGAGGAGATTAGCCAAAATAGGTGGGGTGGCCAATTTCAAGGTCTTGAAAGAGATACACAGAGCCTTGAATTCAATGCGCCTGGCCACCGGAAGCCAATGGAGGCGGCGAATGGCACTGGACACAGAGCAGAACTTGCGCAGACCTAAAGTGTTCTGACTGCAGCATTTTGTACCTTTTGCAGCCTCTGAACCTCTGCTTTATTGGTCCCCAAATAGAGGGAGCACGAGTAATCCAGTCTGGACAGGACCATAGCTTGGATAATAACCTGACGTATAGAGGCATCAAAGAGGCCCATCAGCGGCCTAAGCCCCCGTAAAAGTCCAAAACCCATACCTGCCACTTTTTTGGTTTGGACTTAATAGTTTAAAGATGAGTCCAACCAAACCCTGAGGTTCTTAACCACTTGCTTGGGGGGAGGGGGCGTGCCCAGGTTAGCTGGCCAACAGAGGTCACTCCACAGACCATGGTCTCTGCCGACCACTAAAACCTCTGACTTGTTGGAATTAAGTCGGAGGCAGTTAGCATTCACCCACTCTGCCACTGCCGCAAGATCGCCCTGAAACTTAAGGGTGTCTTGCTCGGTGTTATTAGAGAGTGCCACCACTAACTGAGTGTCATCAGCATATGAGACCATGGTCAGGCCCCTACTCAAGGCTACAGCCGCCAAAGGTAGAACATAAATATTGAATAGTAGGGGACTAAGGGAGGAGCCCTGTGGCATGTAGTGGAGGTTGGCTGCCGATGGTGGAGCGATGAGCGCAGAACCCTGCTGTGCGTTCCTGCACAGCAGGAGTTGGCCGCCTGCAGGAAATTGGGCATAGAGCCCTAACATAGGTCTTGCCCTGCTGGCAACCCCCACTGTGCACATGCATAGCAACAGTTGACCACATGTGGAGGGATGAGGGAAGGGTTTTTAACCAACTCCAGTTCCACACACCTAAGACTGTAGACAACAGGAGTTGATTCCCCACATATGAGTTGAACACACTAGCTGGAGGCCAGGCCCAATGCCCACCCCCGCAGCACACAGACAAAGACTGTGCGCAGCTGGTGTTGGTGCCCATAGAGGGTTGGGGTCAGATTTCTCTTTGATGTGATATATGGTCCCAAAAAAAAGCCTTCACAAAAAAAATAAGATTAAAATGAATTTATGAATGTCCTTCTTAAAACACCCTAAAGTATGTTAAAAGAAAAAACTCAGAAATTAAACTACAAACGCAATTAAAGGGCAGTTATGGTTACGAATATAAAAATCTCGCACAACAGCCATGCAAACCATAACTCACACACCAAAAGATACTGGTGCAGTAATTCACATCAGCTTGAAATGAGGGACTATGCATCTGTGCGTCTCTAAAGCGAGCCTCATCAGTGATTGTTGGTACATGATCACTCTCTAACAGGTCAGTTGTGGACTGTTCTAACCTGAATCCCTTTGGCTCAAAAGATATCCTCTGACTCAGCTAACATTCATTTGTGTTTGCATTATGTTGAAATATATAATTGGGTAAATCTTGAGGGCTTTCAGTAATTAATTCTTGTGCCCACATTAGTAGGTACCTGTTGACCTTGCTTTCACTTGCCAGTGGCCTCCAGTTCCTGCTTGTTCCAGCCTGACCCAGCTGCCAACTTTTGACCAAGTGATCCTGCAGCTGCCTGGGTTTTCCTGCCTGGGTTTTTCCTGCTCACTATTCTTCCCACCCACAAAAGCCCTGCCCACCCCAGGACCTACCTATTGCAGGCTGGAGCGGGACCCCATTAGTAGTCACTTGGGCACATAGCTTGCCACTTGCCAGTGGCCTCCAGTTCCTGCTTGTCCCATCCTGATCCAGTTGCCGCCTTTTGACTAAGTAACACCACCATTGCCTGGGTTTTCGTGCCTGGGTTTTTCTAACGCATTGTTCTTCCCACCTGCAGAAGCCCCGCTCACCCCAGGACCTATTTAATGCAGGCCGTAGTGCTCCAACCTCAGCTGCCACTACTCCTCTGCCATCCTCCGTTACCTCAACAACACACACTGGAAAACACCCTGCTGCCACGCATCCTCCAGCACCACAGTAGGACCTTTCTCCTGCCCCCATTGGTTTTTGACATGTGACACCTCAGACGCCGACCCCACCAGCTCCAAACAGCCGACGCACGCTACCACCACCCCATACCAGCTGTCCACCATACTCCTCAATGCCCAATCCCTCAAGAAGCTCTCCACTGAAATCTTGGACCTCCTCAACACCAACCTTCTCTTTCTGACTGAAACATGGTTCAACCAAGCCTCCAACCCAGACATTGCCACAGCCATCCCTCCCACCTACAAAATCATACACCAGTACGGAACTCAAAATCTAGGCAGAGGACTTGTCATCTTCTACAAAATCAAGATTGACTACACCACCTCCATGGACGAGGATACCAACCTCATGGAACACCTCCACTTTGAAATCCAAATGGACTACAAAGACAACCTTAAGGAGGCCCTCGCCTACTGTACCAAGCCCCCAGGAAGGAATTCTGCCACCACATTGCTGACTTCTTCGCTTCCTTGTCCATCAATTCAACCAGCTGCATTCTCATGGGGGACCTACATTTCCACGTGGAAGGCACCACAGTCCCTAACTTCACGGCTCTCCTCAACAGCCTCAACAACCTCAGATTCACCCAGCTCGTCCAAGGACTAACCCACACCCCTCAACCCTATTGTCTCCAACAACAGTATCACAATCACCCACATGACCTTGGTTACATGGTCTGACCACCACATCTTACATTTCAAGGTACCCACCCACCGAGCCACCCCACCTGAAAAACCCAAAGCACAATCAAATGACTGCAGCAAAATATCTGAAGAAAACTGGACCAAGACCCTCCAGGAATGTATACCCAACCACATTGGGAACCTCAAAGTTGACATGAAGCTCTTCAATAAATGGTTGGCCGACTGCGCCAACTGCACCCCTCCTACCAGAAAAAAGACCGACAAAAACAACAAACCACCCAGTTGGTACACAAATGACTCAGGGGGTCCAAGCTCCACTGCAAACAATTTGAGAGAAAGTGGAGACTTGACAAATACACCACTGCAAGATCTACATACAAAGTCGCTCTCAATCACTACCACCAACAACTACGAGATGCAAAAAAAAGGCCCTAACTCGCAGACCCGAAGTCAGCTCAAAAAATGGCAAAGAACTCTTCATCATCGTCAAGGAGTTCTCAAATCCTGCATCTGACAACAATGACATCTTCTAATCCCAAGCACTCTGCAACTACCTCTTAAACTTCTTTGAATAGAAGATTGCCAAGATCTACAACACATTCGACCCACAGCATACTGATACAAACTCCCCCAAGCTGCTGGACACCTCCTTCATTGCCAAACAGCAGCTAAGGAACTCAGCTACGGGCAGTGCAGGTAAGAGCGGTGGGGCTTTGTGGGGCGGATTCAGATGGATGATGACAAGGGAAAATTGAATAATTCATTAATTTTCCCTTGTCATCGTCCGGCCGCTCTTACCTGCATGGGACATGGCTGAAGGAACTGTAAGCTCCTCTTGAACAAATAAACCACTCACCTGTTGAGTTCCTTCCACTCAGGGACCCCCTCAGACCCATGCCCCCACTTCATATACAATCTTGGAAGTACCATACACTCTCCCACACTCACCGCTATCATCAACACCTCCATAACCACTACCCCCTTCCCATCGTGTTGGAAAAATGCAGAAGTCAGCACCCTATCGAAGAACCCAAAGGGACCCCAAAACCCTCAGCATCTACAGACCCATCTCGCTCCTGCCTTTTCCAGCTAACGTTAGTGATTTCACTTTCTATTCTATTCAACAGTTGAGTAGTGTGGTGGGGGATATTTGAAGAAAACAATGCTCAACCCGTACTGTAAAAAGGTGAACCACGAGATAGTTGTATGGTCTCTTGGCTTGCTTTGGTCATTGTCTGTGTTTCAATAGCAAGGGTATTTTATTGCCTTTTTTGTAACAATTTAGAAGTAGATTTTAAATGATATTGTATTTTTTTTTATAGTTTTCGATTACGTTTCTTAGTTTTGTACGAAAAAGAAACTTAAATTACAAATTCAAAGTGGAAACAGATGTCAAATATTCTAGAATGTAACTATTTATGTTCTGGTATTTGAGATGCGTGTGGGGATTAATCCGTATTGAGGTGGTTGGAGTAAACTGAATAACAGAAATATAATCTCACACTTACTATTGCCCATGCTGAAGGTCCACAAAAACTGATATATTTTGCATCTGCAAGTTCATCCTTCTGTATGTGCCGTCCATTAACTGCACAAAATGTATACACATTAAGTTTGTTCTTTTCTCTCTGTTATTAAAGAGAGAGTTAGGGAACAACGCTTCTAAAACACTAGTAAACCATATGGTAAAACTCGATAAAAATAGTATTAACTATGAGAGTGGAAGCTCTGTGCTCCAAAGACAACTGTTTATGTGTTAAGTATAAATTATCCTTTCAGCATGGTGGTTGAGCCGCCAAATTCCATTTTAATAGTGATAAAGACTCTTTACAGCTGTAGCTGCTAATGCGTAACTAGAGAAAACATTTTAATAAATGTAAGTGGTGTTTTATTCCGATCTTGTAAAGGTGTCTGGTGATCCGGGAGAATTCGAAAACATTTCCATTAATTTTCGAGGTTAACGGAAGGCTAGCACATGGTAACTCTCCCAAAGTTACAGGAATAAGGGAGTCAGCAAAAGATAAACAGAGCTGTGGGTAGAGGTGTCTGCACTCTACTAACAGTTCTTCTGTAGGAGTGAGAAGCTTCATAGAAGTTTCCAATAAAAAACTTCCATATTTATTTTTGTTTGCCTGATGTAAATTATAAATAGAATTCTTATATAAAGTAGAGCACCAAGAGATGAGTCTAGAATTTAATATGGGCTCGCGCGAGTTGCAGATATAAAATGTGAGTGACAGTGAGTGTGGCAGCTTTTCCTTTCTACAGAGTTGAATCCCGCAAGGCAGCTGTGCTTAGTTGTTCACCTTCACTGGATTAATGCCGAAGTTTAGAATTCCCTAAAAGTACCCTCATCGTCAGCAAATGTCGTAGGCCGATTGATGGCCTTATTAGATTATTCTTTCGTCTTTCCATGTGGCTATCTTGCATACATTTTGTTATCCTGCTTCTTTTTATTTGACCGCAGCTACTCACATTTTTCAGATTATTCTCCTGCCCTGTGCATGCTCACTCACTAGCCTCAGTGTGCGGGGTGTGTAGCCAGAGTATGGGCTAGTATCACACTAACGTGTAGTGTGGGTTAATAAACACATATGACGCATCATCACTGTATTTCCCTCGGACACATAATGATGCATGCATGGTCATACTGCCCTTCTGTACTCTACACAGCATTTGTTTGCTTGGTTTTCGTTTTCTGCCTCTCCTACATATATAGTTGGTGGTTGGACATGTTTTTATCTGGGGTAGTATAAGAAATCGACTTATTAGTTAAAGGAGTAATTACTCACCTCAAGTAATAATAACAATCCCTATCAGGGTGAACCACTAGCGTCAATAAATAAACTGGCGCTTAACCGCCTGATAGATAAGGGACAGAGCGCACAGGCTTAACTTAGAGGCATTGTGTACAGTATTCATGAAGAACTAAAACTGTAATGCTAAACAATAGCAATCCCAAAACGAACTGAAAAAACAGAGTGAAATGTAATACACACAATGACACCAAAATGATAAAAACTCCAACAAGGGGAACCAGGGATATATATTTTTTAACGTTTTAAGTAGAAATGGCATTGCAAAACAAAAGTGTCAATTATAGTCAATGGTTCCATTAAAACAGGACCTAGGTGCAGTTTGATGCTGACTGCAATGGAGCGTGTGTTAGACACACTAAGAAAGTTTACCCTGGTCATAGATTTTACTTTCTGACTATATTCCTTTAACACCTAGTCCACTACAGTAGTGCAATTCCAAAGCCCTAGGACCTCAGGGGGGCACCTAGAGACTCCTAGGGGGGCTGGCAGAGGCCTATAGGAGGGTTCAGTTGCTACTGGTCAACTGGACAGCTGCAGAAAAGGACTTTTAGAGCTTGTTGTATCCCTCTAGCTTGAACAGGAGGCCAGCATTATGACCCTAAGTCCATTTATGTGTCATAGGTACAAGAGAGAGAGCAGGCGTGTCTAGTCCTCCAGGAGTATTCTCAGGTCCAAACAGCAGGGTCAGTCCTCCTCTCATCTCCCTCAGGTCCAGGAGTGTTTTGAAATGGGGGCCTGGAGATGCCACATGTTTGCCTGGCACTAGCTAGTGGGTAGGAATGACCCCAGGGGAGGCTTCAACCAATGGGATAAAGGTTCCTGAGGCTAACTCTACCCACTCTGGGAATTTGCAAGCTAGCCAAAGTCTTCAGCCAGATTACATTTTGGCTCTAAGGATTGGGTGTGGGTGTGTGTGGGTGGGATAGGGGGGGGTGTACTATGGTAATTCTAGAGGCTTCCCACATCTAGCATTACAATCTAGTTGGACACAGGTCCGGTACCCACAAAACTGTCAAATATAAAAAAGCTGAATTTTCTGCAGCCAGAGAGTGAATACACAAGCATTGTTTTGTCATTCTATATCCTTCCATTAAAGTGCACCCCAACTGTTCTATGTAAACCCAGCAGACCTCTCAGACATGCTTTGACACTGTAATGTCAGAAAGAGGCCCACTGTGTTTGGGGCCTGTCTGGCTGGGGGAACAACTAAAACTCCTGCCCAAGTGTCAATTAAAATGGGCATGTGACATGGAAAGCCTCTTTAAAGTACGCCACAAGTTTCATATGAAAAATCCCAGCCGAGCTGTAGCAGGATGTGACGTTCCAGCAGGATTAAACAGTAAATGTGTAAAAGGTTCCTCGCAACCCAACCCTATATATTTTGTCAGGTTCAGATGGCTCATATTTGCCCATTGAAGTCAGTCTGTTTGCTTCTGGGAGAACGTTCACACTTCATTCATTCCTATTCAGATGCTAATTCTTGACTGGCAGAAGTGAGAGATCAAAATGCAGATTTAGATTCCAGGGATTTCTGGCAGGGTAAAGGTAACTTTCTAAAAGTTCACTTTCCAGATTATTTATTACAAATCCAACTTCATTGGTGAATTGGACTTGTAAAACATAGTTTTAAAAGTCAAAAATTTCAATCTGTAAGTGTTCCCTAGCTGGGGATAACATTTATTTAACCTAATATTGTATCTCAGTACTATCATATGGAAGCCAACATATCCAACCCGGATACAGGCGAAATATTCTTTAGGGGTTTTTAACTGTAAGGACATGATTAACACTAATCTTTTACATGTCCTACTTTTTAATAACATGCACTCAGCCTCATGGGCAATAAGGCCTACTTAGGGGTGACTTATTAATACTTACAGGGAAGATTTAGGCCTGTCAAAAGCAGAAGGTTTAACTGGTCAAATTTGCAGTCTTAAAATTGCACAGACCAGTGACAGTGGTAGGCCCGGAGACGGGCTCTACAGTGCCTTCAATGGATGGAACAATGACTTCTGCAGTCCACTGGTAGCATTTAATTTACAGGCTCTGTGTACACTTGGTACCATATAGTTGAGACTTAAAGGCAAATTAAATAAACCCAAATCCTATTTCACCACGTTGACTGGAGCAGCACAAACCTCTTACCACTGATTAGCATGGGTAAATTGCACATAGTTCTGTAGCCAGAAAAAATTAGTGTTCAGCTAAAAGGCAAACAAATCCAGGGTGACCCTGCAGAAAGGTCAAATTCCCAACAAGTAGTCTTCCCTCATCACTCAAATCTATTTTCTGAGATGTAGAACTCCTCTTCAGAAGAGAAGGTTTGGTATGGCCCACCAGCTAAGCATAGTTAGAAGTGGTACTATGCAGGAAAACCTTAAAGTGTTGGCACATGGGTGGCCAAGGAAGGGGACCTGCATGCCGGGAGATGCCTGCACAGTGGAATTACTGGGGCGAATGCATACCAGATCCAGGAGAAAGCAAGCATTGTCAGGAAGATAGCACTGGAATATTCACACTAAATCTTGGTGAACGCAAGCCCCAGTGATTCTCATGCAGCAGGACAGCACCATAGTGATCCCCAGGAGAATTACCACTAGATCTGGGAGCAAGCCTGCACCAGAGATGCTCACACAGTGTGACAGCACTAAGGCATTCCCTCAATGGAATTCCTACCAGATAGTGGTGGTAACTTGCCCTGCACATCCCCACACAGTGTAATTGCACCATAACACACCCCTGGATAAATTTTGCTACAGATGCAGGTGAACACATATTGAGGTGCTTGTGATATTGCTTCAAGATAAATTAGAAGTGTCGCTCTATGAACTACTAAAACATGAATGACCGCAACCAAGATGCCCACTCAGTGGGATAGTAGCATTGCACAAATCCAAATCCAGGAGAAAGCCTCCTACAAAGAGTGAGTGACACTTATGTGCACTGAGAACGTTTGTTACAGGGAAAATGGAAGAAATTATATTTTACTAGGAGAGAAGGTGGTAATGGCATATTTCATTTCAAGAGTGGTACAGGTGTTTGCAAAGTCAATAAGGTGACTGGTCTAAAACATTTCAAGAGGGAAAGAAAGTATACTGGGGACAGGGTACAAGATATGACTACTGAGGCACTGTGTGTGTGTTTTTGGTAATGTGCTTATGTGCACAACTCAGAGGTTATATTTTAGCATATAAGTATTTTTTCCCTAACAATTTTCAACTGCAAGTGAGCTGGAAAATAATTTATCAGGCATGTATGAGTTTTAGTTGCTAACTTTCAAGCCTATATATATGCATCCTAATTGCTTGTTTATATCAAAAATAGATACCAGGACCTGCATTACGATGTGATTGCACTTTCCCTGTGTGTGCCATAGCACACCTTTAAACAGGTGCGCTGGACTCAAACAGGGAAAGTGCACCCTATTACGGTCTGGGCAACACATTCAAGTGAAATATGCAGTGCCTGCTTCAAAGCTGCTCTGTGTTTCACAGTGCAGGCGGCTCCCACCTACTTTTACAAGAAGGATTAGAGATCACCTAGCAGGCGGGTGCAGTGAGCAACTGCACCCGGCTGCAAAGGGGTGTGTGGGGGGGGGGGTCCATGGGATACCATTTCTTCCCCCCAGAGTGCTGCCTTTAGGAGGGGCGCTGAAAGTGTGCCAGCTTTTTGTGGAGCACTTTCAGTGTAGCTCCCAAAGGCATGTTCACCTCTTCACCTTATAGTTCCGTAGTTTGAGGGTCTGGTTTGGTGGTTCCGAACCCGTCCAATAAAGGTCATCGGAAATAGACGATTTTGGTGTCAGCAGACCGCAAATGGCGAGTGTAGCGTGTACAAGTGTTTTCGCATGAATCGATCTATGAGAACACTACGTATTCGGGGATTTCTTTTGAACCTTCGGGTTCCATTTTGTGTACAGCAGCCATTTTGAGTGGTTGCCCTCACATAGGCCGATGACTACGGCCGAACGAGTCCTTGAGACACGTATGTCTTAGCTGACTTCTGAATGACCTGGCCGAACTGACTCCCTTGCCCGAGGCTGACCTCGCTGAGCCAGTTCCTTGTTAAGCAGCTGGTCAGATAAAGATCAAAGAGTAGGGCAGGCCCGAGTTTATGGTACACTGCTCCCACCTTTCTATCTCACTTCCAATCTGTTTCTGTTCCTTCCTTTACAACATGATCACTGATTTGGGTTGAGGGTTTATGATGGGTTTGTCCGGCCTGACTGAACAGGATAATGGAATGTGCTTGGTCATTTCTGGTGGGCTGGACAACAGGAAGTGGGATTGTCGTCATACGCTACTTTCAAAATGTCACTCTGCGATTGGTCAATTTGTATGAACCCAATGCTAATTTGGAATGTTGCCTGAGGCTTGATTTTTGGCATAAAAGACCATGCTCCACTCATTGAATTTGTGCAGTCTCTAGCGAACCACCCGTGTGTGCTTCGTAGATCTCTGTTCCTGGTTGCAGCCAATAAACTTTGGTCTTTGACGTCATCAAGAAGTATCCTGTGTCTCTGTTTGCCAAGACAAGGGAACTCGAAGGCATCGGGCGTTTTCCCTGACGCCGCAGGGTTTTAAATCCCGGTCCTTCAACCTACGTTCTAAATACGGCGCAGAGGCAAAGTTATTTCCTTGCAAATGAGGGAACACCCTCTTGAGATAAACCTGGCACTACATATGCACCAGCGCTATCATTACAGTAGTGTCTGCGGCCCCTTCTGTAATACCAAAGTGTCCCAGGGCACACTTGCCCATTGTGCCCCAGTGGCGCTTTTTGTAATACGCCCCTGATAGTTGGTGACCTTTCCCATTCTAATATGGTTACCAGCAAATAGAAATCCTTATTTGCAGCTTTAGACGGCCTCTCCTGTGGTGGCAATCTTGGATCAGGTCTTTTCTAACCGTGAGTAATTAGAGAGCATGCATGTAAGACCTCTTTTATAGGAATGACTCTCATGTTTAAGCGTGCTCTCAGTCTCGATGGCCCATTGCTTCCCCTTTCAGCCTCAGTGCTCCCCTGATCGGACTGCAGATTTGCTGCATACATTGCCCTTTCTGCCACTCTCTACCTGTAGTTACATTCGGCTGAAATGGAGTGTTATGGGGCAGCGGATAGATCAATATTGCCACAGCTACCTTCATATAAAGGATAGATGCTGGGGTGAGAAGGTGGTGGATGTGGTCAGGGGGCAGTGCTGTGTGGAAGCAGGTTGCACAGGATAAACACAGAGCATATCGGCCATCTCACCACTTGCACATATACGGTCTGAAACTTTGTCAGCTGAAATTGGGTGCATTAGTCCAGTTGAGGTCTCGCTAATTATGTGCACAGTGGTTACACAACCTTCTTTTCTTCTGGTTAACACTCTCCCTTTGCATTTCATAATATAAGTTTGTCTCCTCAAGGCGTGCACTCGTTGTTTAGCCACATTTAAACTCTTCTTCTCCTGGGTGAGGTAAGAGACTAAAGGTCCCTTTATGGCGCGTGACATGGCGGGTCTGCGCGCTCAATGCATGGCTCCAAACAAATGCCAATGAATAATAACGAGGACTTTGAACTTGAATGCGCTGAATATGTTGACAGCACTCTTCTAGCTTCTGAATACATACACGCCGTACCTTCAATATCCGGAATCACTAAACAACGCACCGTGGAGCCCCTCGCCAAGGATTTGTCCCTCAGTCAACAAGTGCGTTCAGTTTTATGGTTTGATTGGCGTTTCCACTTTAAACTGGAATTATACCATTAATCGTTTTAGCTCTGTATCACTGACATACGATTTTTGACTACCAGGAATGTTAACTAGTCTTACATTTGGCAAAACTAGTCTTACATTTGGCAAAACGTTTATTAAATACACATTTAAAATAGAAATTACGCACAATATTTCGAAACCTGCATGTGTGAATAATGTTTACTTTGACTATCCAATATTGTTCCTGGTTTTACAATCCTTACGGGATTTGTTTTGTGTTTTGTGAAGGTTGTGAGGGGAATCGTTTAGTTTGCAAGCACAAGGTTTGTAATTTGTGGATGTTATAACCTCTACACCATTCTTTATGCATTTGTCTACTGTGTGTAAAATGTGTTCTAAAAGTCATCTTCATGTTCTCCAAAACCATCACATAGCCCAGGGCCTTAAGCATGTACCACAGTATAAAGCAAACCCCTAAACAACTGCTGATGCCTTGAAATAGAAGTTATCTCTCACCTCTAATGGAAAATAAATAAAATCTTGAAGACTTCTGAAAGAAACATTTCATTAATACCATAATCAGCTGTAGCACTCCATAGAACAATGTGCTCCATTTTAAAAGATGCTGTCACTTATTAACTGTACAATTAATGTGGGTACAGCAGTTTTTGATTGTATTAAATTATTGTCCTTTTTGTCTCTGTTTATCACCCAGCTTTCAGACAGCTGTTTATTGGAATACTATGAGGTGTACAAAAGTCGGAAGAAAGAGCTGGAAGCATTCAACATGGTAAATTGAGGTTTTCTTGACTTATTTTGCATAAGTTGTCGCTCTACAAAGTGGCTCACACAAACAGTAAGACCATCGATAAATGTATTGTGCATGACCTAAAACCCAAAGCATGACACTCACAAAAGAACTTTCTACTCAAATACTTTTTTTCAGTAAGCCATTCTGGCCTCTCTGAGATTTGCAAAGAGTTAGTTCTGGGCCATTCTTATGACCTTCCTAAATGCCAGCCCATCACTCAACTATCCTTCATTTCAAGATCCTCGAAGAAACGGCCTTCACTCAACTCCAAGATTACATCAGTGCCAACAATCTCCTACATGACTATCAATCTGGTTTCAGACCACTCTGCAGCATGGAGACAGCTACCTTACAAGTCATAGACAACACCAGCCTCGCTAAGATTGGAGTGGCACCTGGAGCGGTCTATTGCTGGACCTCCCTGCTGCTTTGACACTATTGACTATCCTTACACTCAGTAGCCTTTGATGGGATTCACTGACAATGTCCTTCACTGGTTCTTCCACAACATATGCAACCAAAACCAGTTTCTTCACATGGGCACATCCAGGTCCCAAAAGATCTCTATCTTGTGTGAAGTCGCACAAGTTTCTACCTTGTCTCCAATCATCTTCAACGTATTGGGAGACCTTGTGGCTATAGTCTCCAATAATCGCATCAAAATGCACCAATACACATCTCTACTTTGAAGTCTCCTCTTCTACAGACATCCACTGAATCAAAAAGTGCCTGCAGCTGGTCCAGTCCCGATGTACAGTACCTATCTTGACCTCAACCCAATCAAGAACAATTCCAGTTATTTTGAAGAAATTTTCAAAACCTATCCCAATGAAATTGACTTGGATGGAACCAAACTCAACTCTTGCAAAAAGCCAGGTCACTTGGATTTACTCTGGACACCATTCTTACCCTCAAGGAATACATGGTGAAGAAAACAATGAAGGCCTAGTATCAGCTCTCTTTACAAAAAAAAAATGAAAGAGCACTTTCCAAAAAACTACATCATAGCTGTTCAAGCCCTTGTACTGTCACATCTGGGTATTAGCATTGTTGTACTCCATGTATATTCAGGCTTCACACTGACCCCAATTAATGCATCCTAAATGACTCAGCATATCTCATCCAGGGCCTGAAGAAATATGACATTTAACCCAATCTTGAAGTAATTCGACTGGCTCCATGTTGAAAATGGCCCTTTCTGCCGAGTCACCCTCAAACGTTTTGCCTTCCTCCTCCAATTTTTCGAACCTCAGTTTTGCTTGTTAGAAATGGGATTTCTGGTTAGCTAGGGCAAGCGCCTAAGCCAGGCAGAAACCCACACTCTATTCAGGGAAAGGGAGTTACACACTGAAGGTAACCCATGCTCCCCCCTTGGTAGCTTGGCACACGCAGTCAGGCTTATCCCAGAGGCAATGTGTAAAGCGTTTGTGCAACACTAGGCCCACCACAATGGAAACTCCACACAAGGTTATATCAAAAATAGCCTTTGTATTATCCAAAAACACATTGGAACATAATCACAATTGTACACTGTGCCATCTGGCGCGAAGTATTACTTTACAGGAATTATATACATTAGAGGGTCAATCGGGCCACTGTCATAACCAATAGAGCAGGTAAGTAATAAAACAACCAGTAACTACTGGTGCAGGCACCTAGACCTAAATCATTTTAGGTATTTACATTTAGGCATAAACGCATTATGCATAACCCTTAGGCACAAACACATTGTGCATAAGTCATATTGGCATACATTTTAGGTATAAACCACATTATGCCACAATCCCCTATATACCCTATGCCATCTGGCACTTAGTATGACTTTATAGGGGTTAGGTACACTTACAGGGCCAAACAGGCCACTGCCATTACCATTAGAGCTAGTATATCCAGTACCAAATGGGAAGGTTGTACTGGTCACAACACACTATGTAAAATATCATCAGCCACTGTGCACCCTCAGGGTATCTAGCACCCCCATCAACCGTGCACCACAACCCACTGGTAGCAGTGCACACCTTTAGGTAAATGCATTAGGGGAAGGAACCTTAGCCACAGTGCATTACCCTAACTACTCTTAAGGTGCTCACACTACTCCCTGAGCACTGCCATCAGCGCAACACTGGCCCTCTTCTTTAGGGTACTTGCACCGTGTGCCACCCACTATAGCCACTTCAGCAAGACAAGAGCAAACACTGGCCACAGAATATATCCGGAGCTCGTCTTGCCCACCTCTTAGTCTTGTACGGATTATCACACATCAGTCGTAGTGCGACTTAGCCCGTACTTCGAATACACTTGGGCCACTGCAATCCGGTACTTAGGCCCTAAAGAAATGAAAATGCCTCAGTTGGCGGGAAGACTACACTTGGTCTCTCGCATCTGCAAACTGACATCAGGCGCAGCCGCCATTCGGGATATTCTGATCCCCACCAGAGGTACCCCCTGCCCGATACCTTCACTTGTTGTTGGTCTCCTCCATGAGACCGGCTGCCCTTCGAGACCCACCTTTCCCTCTGACAGGCAGGGGCAAGAGGCGGCAGGAAGAATCTCGTGAGGCTCTGGAGCTATCCTGAGGCTCCTGTTCGGTCGTTCCAGCTTGCACCAGTTGTGGCATCTCCAGTCTCCTGGGGGGCTCGTGAGGTTCTCCACTTGCCTCCGGCAGCTTGGGCAGTCACGCAAGGCTCTCTTCGTGGTCTCGGGAGCCCTGCCCACCAACAGGCCACAACTTTGCCTGACTTCCGCGGGGCTCTCCACAGCCTCCTGAGAGCTCCGCCTGCAACCAGGCAATCCTCGCCTGACTTCCTGTTTTGCGGGTGGGTGCACACTGAAATCAGACTCATTTTCCACCACTGTAGGACCTGTTAAAAGTATAAAAACAAAGCGCATGACATGCGCTGCAGTGGAGAGGATCCCCCTCTGGTCAGGGGTACAGAAATGCAGCCTTAGGCCAAAGTCTGCACAGCCTGACTTCTCTCAGGAAAGGAGCCCCCTACTTGGTTTAACGCAGTGAAAGTGCAGGAGCTCACCTCTCGCTTCCTGTATATCCTCTCGGGGTCTGGGCAGTGTTCTTCTTGCGCTCCTTCACATGGGCTCCCTGCCTTCAGGAAGAATAAAGGGGCTGCACTTCTCCAGCGCTCCCAACCCCCTTTGTGGATGCGCTTTACCACACTTGGCCCATGAAGCTTGGAGGCAGGGGCGAAGCCAGCACACAGGACCTTGGGACAGGGAGGCAGTCCCTTCAGTATATCAGCACCCGAGGCAAAGTCACAGTGGCGATTCCCTGCAAACACAGCAGTCCTCTTCTTCCGTTCCAGCAGCTGCCGGCCACAGGCTCCTGTAAGCACCCAACAGCACACTATACATGGGGTCACAGCCCCAATACTTATACAGGGCTGGTCTTTGTTCTGCCCTGGCACAGGGCTTGTGGAACCTGTCTCAACTGGTTCAGGGGGGTACTGGAGCACTTTGTGTACAGTGCTCCCACCCTCCTTTGTCAGGTTGGGCTCTGTCATCAGACATACTACAGGGGGGCAGAGCCAGCATTCACCCAGGCAGGCACAGACCTATTCAGGTTCAGGGGACTACTCCCCCCACTTCTCTAAATGAAGATCTCCTATTCAGCCTAGCGCTGACTCACCCTGCCCTCCCTGGAGCCACAAACCGCACCAGCCCCTGTTACTCCAGCGGCAGACATGCAATACACATCAGGCAGGCAGACACATTGCACACAGAAACACCAACCTCCAAAAGTGGCATTTCAAAAATAGTGATAATAAATCTGCGCACACCATTGCACAGCATTTATTTTTACTATTCCAAATATTCCATTGGTGGGTGACGCAATCAGTGCTGCAAGCCCACCAGTAGCATTTAATTTACTGGCCCGGGTATATTAGATACCACTTTACTGCGGACTGATAGGTAAAAAAATATATATATATTTTATTTATTGATAAAGTTTTATATAGCGCAAACAAGATCCAGAGGGATATCAGAGCACTTTACAAAGGAAGGGAGGAAGGACATAAATCCTGTATTGACTACAAGTAAGAATATACAACACGAGTAATCACATATATCCTAGACAAATAATTGAATATTTTCCAGACAAATGACACAAGGAGAATAGCACAATAAACGTGTATGTAACAGTCTAAGAAAGGGGGTATACAATGCGGAAAAAAGAGAATAGACCCAGTATCGACAGCATGTATGAATACATAACAGCAATACTTGCATGTTTCCCATACAAGTGAATCACGGCGAATAATATAAAAAACCTGAATATAATAGGCTACGAAGGGCGAAACAAAATGCAGTAAAGACAAGCAGCATCACATGAGGGTACAATGGTTGTAGGAACAGTGGTTTCGAGCAAGTGAGTAAAAATGTGTTCATTAGGAATCTTTTGGATTCAAGTTTGAAAACGTCGTTGAAGAGATTCTACGAACTTCCGGTGGAAGAGAGTTCCAAATCCTTGGAGCAGCGCCCGAGAAGGCATGGAGAGCGGTTCTCCTTTTCTTAAGGATGGTTGGTTTCAGGAGAAGAGAGCTAGCACTTCTTGATGCTCTCCCACCACAGGATAATTCAAGTTTTTGGGCAAGGTACCTGGGAGTTATGAAATGCAGGGCTTTGTGCGCGCGCTAGAACGGCAATCTTTAGCTTAATTTGCGCTTCATAGGCAACCATTTAAGAAATTTTAGGATTGGGGATTATTGCTCACTTCATTTGGTACCTGTGACCAGTCTGGCTGCAGCGTTCAGTGATGCCCTTAGTGGTGCCAGGGTGTATTTGGGCAGGGCGTAGAGCGTCGCGCTGCTATATTCCAGCCTTGGAAGGACCAGAGCTTGTACCTCCTGCTTGAAGTAATTTTGTGAAAGGAATGGTTTGATGTTTCTTACTGTCCTCATCAAGTGATTAGCTCCCTTACACACTTTGCAAATATGATTTTTCGTATTCAGGTGTTTGTCCAGGGTGAGTCCTAGAGATTTGGCTGAGTCTATAATGAGAGGGGTGCAATTGAAGGCAGTAAGGTGATTCAGCCAAGGGACTAGATTAGGGATATGGTTTGGAGGAGAGATGAAAAGGAATTCAGTTTTGGAAGTGTTGAGCAGTAGATGGTTCTCAGTTAGCCAGTTTTGCGTAGCGTTTAGGGTAGAGTTGAATGAGATGATGTTGTCCGGGGTTGAGATTTTCATGTAAAGTTGTGTGTCATCCGCGTATATATGGAAGAGAATGTTGGTGGAGTTTAGAGAATTAGCTAGTGGCTCCAAGAAAAGGTTGAAGAGGATAGGAGATAGGGCGGACCCTTGGTGGACACCCATGAGTACTGGAGAGGGCTGGGTGACGGAGTGGTTTGCCTTGATTCTTTGTGATCTATGGTGAAGGAAGGACGAGAACCATTGTAACACCTGACCTGAGAAACCCATCCTGTTCTTCAGAATGGATAGGAGGTTGTCGTGGTTCACCGTGTCGAAAGCGGAAGAAAGGTCCAAGAGGATTAGGAGTCATGAGTCATTTTGATCAAGCATTTTTAAGATGTCATCTATCTCGTGTGTGAGAGTCGATTCGGTACTGTGCCCCTTCCGGAAGCCAGATTGATGCTGGTCTAGGAGTTGGAAATTCTCTATGTGATCAGAGTTGGGGTTGTACGCATTTTTCAAATAGTTTGGCCAATGTGGGGATGTTGGAGATAGGGTGGAAATTATGGAGGTCAGAGCTATCTGCGTTAAATTGTTTTACATTACGTGACACCTGAGCTGCTTTTACGCAGTCTGGTTCGTGCCTTGTGAAAGAGAAGCATTTACAATCCTTGTCCAGGTGAGGATGAGTGCATTCTTGATTTTTTTGAAGATGGCCGGAGGCAGTGGGTTACTAAAGTAGTTAGATGGATTGATGTTCTGAAGAATCTTGTTGATGTCTTTTTCACTGAAAGGAGTAAAGCTGTCCCACGTCACATTATTCTTGGTATTGAGGTTGTTAGGTTTGCTCTTTTCTGCGAGGTCAAGGGGTGGTACGGACCCAGGGGATGGTAGGAGCGCCTTCTTGGTGTCGAGAGCAGTGGAGATGAGCCTTGATCTCTCAGTGAATAAAGCAGCAAGATCATCACAAGAAGGTGGGCTGCCTCCAGAGTCAGAGCTGTTTGGGCCTACAGTAGATTGCTGTTTGACCAACTCGAATAGTTTCTTGGGCTGGTTTGCAGCTTGATCCAGTTGATGTCTGAAGTAGTCTGCCTTGGCACTCTTGATTTGTTTGCTGTGAAAACTTCTAACCTCTCTAAGGAGTTTTAGTTGGTCCAAGGAGGGATTTGATCTCCAGGACCGTTCACCTGCCTTAAGGTTTTGGCGTTCCAAGTTTAAATTGTCATTGTACCAAGGTTTGGATATTTTTGTTGAGGCATTTTTTTGTTGGAGCGGTGTAATGTCGTCCAGGATGTTGGAGATGGTCGAGTTGTAGGAGTCAGTGAGTAACTGAACATCGAGCAAGTCTGCTTGGGAGGACAGGGCAGATTTACAGTGGGCTGCTAGATCAATGGAGTTTATTGATCTGAGGTCCTTTTTCCAGACCTTTGATTTCGTTGGTTCAGCCTTCCTCAACGCTACCTCCCTGTTTATATAAAACAAGATGCAGTTGTGAACCGACCAGTCGCAAGGGGTCATGGTGTCCAATGTGATAGTCTGCCCTTTCAAGATAATGAAGCCTAGAGTTTTACCTTTGTTGTGAGTTGGTTGGTCACAGTGCTGAGTCAGTTCTTGATCATTCAAAAATGTTTTAAGGCAAGTTACCGCTTGGTCATTGAAGTTAGACCAGTAAAGGTTGAAATCACCAAGGAAAATTTTGGGACACGGCTGAGTCGATATTGCCAGAGATGACTTCCATTAATTGTTCGATGAAGGGGAGATTGTCTCCCGGGGGTGGTAAAAAGTGTGAAGTTTGCTGGCAGGTTATTACTAGAGATGCTGAGACGAAGGTACTCATAGGAGGACGGCAAAGAGGACTCTAAGTGAGAGATCAAGAGTGTGTTCCTATGAATACACGCTATGCCACCCCCAGCTTCAGGGCTCTGTCTAGCTTAATTGTGTCGTGAGTAGGAGGTACTGGTAGGTCTAGGAAAGGGGTGGAGGCGGGATTTAGCCATGTTTCAGTGAGGCTGTTAATGTCTAAATCTTTGTGTTGGATGAGGTAAAAAATGTCAGAGGCGTGTTTATTGGCTGACCTGCAATTGAGTAGTTCACATGTAAGTCATGATGGATGAGTGTGTGACGGAGACTGATTGACATTCACTCTCTTGAGGTTGTCTTTATTGATGACTCTAGGATTGTAGAGAGGTTCTCTGTACGGGTTGGAATTGATGGATTGTATTTTGTTCGGCGGGATCAAGTTGGAATGGGACCTGGTAGAGTAAGAGTTGTGCAGGTCATTGAGTTCAGTGGGTGCCAAGTAATTCTCACATCTTGAGGGGCGGGATGGCGCATTAGCTAAGGGAATGGTTTGTGAGACGGGGCTAAGGACTGGCCCAAGGGATCACTCCCGCTAGGGGGGGTGTTCTAGGCAGGTTTGTAGAGGTGAGGAGGGATCTGATCACCGTGAAAAGACCATGTGAGAGAGCTTCCAGGTCATTTAGTTCAGTAGCGAGGAGGTGCAGCTGGAGAGAAATATCGTCCAGGCGCGTAACCCAGTCAGAAAGGGGCAAGGGGTGTGTTGGGACAGCGAGCAGAGAAAGCGGGCCTTGGTGTAGGCCCTGGGGGTCCAAGGTGGTGGGGAGTGGCTCCTGGG
Organism: Lissotriton vulgaris; assembly: GCF_964263255.1. NCBI lineage: Eukaryota > Metazoa > Chordata > Amphibia > Caudata > Salamandridae > Lissotriton > Lissotriton vulgaris. The sequence goes on from NC_141685.1 coordinate 1,943,871,568, forward strand.
GTTGGAGTTAATCCAGTGGGACTGGCGTAGATCCTTGACCTTTAGATAACAAGGTAGGGACATTATGAAATATGCCAAACAGGTGTAGACCAATCTTACCATGTTTACCACAGAGAGCACACACATTTTACACTGGACAGCAGTGCTAAAGTGCCCAGAGTCCTAAAACCACAAACACCAGGTCTGAAAAAAGACTAGGAGAAAGGCAAAAAGTTCAGGGATGACCCTGCAAAAAAGGGCCAAGTCCAACATGCTCACTTTAGGACGGTGCGCTTTATACCACTGCTAGAGTTCTTGTGCCCTCTCCCCTAAACATGGTAATATAGGCCCACCCCCAACTGACCTATTTACTTTGCTAGTAAAGTGCACTACATACATTAAATGCTACCAATGGGCCTACAGCACCCACTTAAGTAGCCCTCTAACCATGGCTTAGGCCTGCCTTTGCGGAGCCCGTGTGTGCAGTTTTCACTACCACTTCAACCTCACAAGATAATCCTCTTTCCAGGCCTAAACCTTCCCTTTTTATCCATGTAAATTACCCCTAAGGTAGGTCATGGAAAAAACCCAAAGGGCATGGTGCAATGTGTTTAAAAGGAAGGACATGTACGTTTACATTTTGCATGTCCTGGTAGTGAAAAACCCTCCAATTCTTTTTTCACTATTGCAATGCCAATCTCTCCCATGACCTGTTTTCATTTTTTAAGTGAAATTCCCATTTGCAAAGAGATATACTTTTTGGGTTTGGTGTCTATGGAATCACAATCCTATCTTATGGTGAAGTCGAATTTTAAATTGCATTTCTGAAAATGCCACTATTAGAAAGTCAGCATTTTCTTAATTTAGTCATTTGTTGCCTTCTGCCCATCTCTGATTACATTGGATGACAGCTGTGCTTTGTGTATTTCCTCTATGAAGCGACACATATTGGGAGCTTTCATGTGACTTGATGGTCCATCCTAAGAAAACGGTAGGGAGAAGCTGGACACAACTTCACACGTATACCCAAATAGGCTGTCCCCTGTCCACACATAAAGGATGGGCTGCATAGCACCCCTGTAGTGAGTCTGGAGTCAGAGCATGAAGGGAGGACCTTGTTGCATTACAAATACCCTTCTTTGAAGTCTCCCACACTTCAAAGGCACAACTGGGTATATGTGCTGGACCCTTGATACTCAGTACACTTATGGATCTGTGACCACTCTGCCAGGAAGAACTGCTGTGCTTTTGAAAGGACTGGTACTCTGCAGTACTGCTGCTTTGCAGTACTCTAGCCTTGCTGTGCTGCGAAGCCGCCTGCTGTTACCCTGCCTGGGTGAGACGGGCTGGACCTGCATCACTTGAACCCACAATTACACCAAGGCCTTGCTGGCTTGCCTCCTGAACTGAAGTCCCAGGGATCTAAAAGACTTCCAGCCCTTTTGCTGCTGCACCTTGACACTGCTATCTTTGAGGCTGCCCTGCCAAGTGGTTCCATCCCAGTCTTAGTCCCTTGCAAGTGAGACCCAAGTGCTTGGTTCAACAAAACCTGCACATCCTCTCCATAACAGGCACATCATCGCTGTTGCATGGACCAGAGCTGGTGTATCACATTCAGAACCAGCATATCGCGGCCATTGCATAGATCAGAACTGGTTCATCACTCTTGGAAGCAGCACATCGCACTCAGAATTGACGAATCCTCTGCTACAAGCAGCAGCACATTGCATTAGAAACCATTGGATCGCAGTCTGAACCGGCGCATAGCTGCTGTTGCATGGAGAATATCGGCCCATCTCCTCCACTGCATGGCTCGACACTGACACATAGCTTCGGCTGCACCCTGCCTCTACTTCGACTGCAATGCAGCCGGATCAAGGTACTTTTGTTTAGTGGACCTAACTAGGCCCCTGTATCCATCCCGTGCTCCATCCTGATTAGCCTAAACGTTTTACTTTGTCCCGGTCTGGTGCAACCAGATAACTTACATAAGGATATACTGCTTCTAAGCACTATTTTACAGTTTATTCTTTATAAATTCATATCTTGACTTCTAATTATTGGATTTTTGTTGTTTTGGTCTTGTTTTATTCATAACACTAAGGTCTTTTTTCCTAATCTGATGCGGAGTCTTTTTGTGGTGTTTTCACTGAGTTACTCTTTGAACTGTTGCACAAATACTTTACACATTGCTTCTTAAGTTAAGCCTGGCTGCTCTGTGCCTAGCTACCACAGTGTGAGCACGGGATAATTTAGGGTGTGTTTGTGAGTTACCCTGACTAGGATAGTGATTCCTGCTTGGACAGGGTGCAAACCTCTGCCAACCAGAAACCCTATTTCTAACACCCCCATTGCTAGCCCACACCATCCCCAAACCAGCTTTATAATTTCAAAGTCATCACAAAGAGTACCCCTGCATAGCTGGCTGACGAGCTCATCCTGGATCTGCAACAACATCTCTCAAATTTAGAAGAAAGATCCGAAGAGTCACCTCTTTTGAGAATACTACATAATGATGCAGTAGCATTACACTTCTGCTCCCAGAACGTAGCTCTCTCTCCAATCATTCATTACTTGTATTTTTACCCTTGACGCTGCAGCGCCTTGTTGCATTTTGTCAAATACTAATACTGTATAGATAGATGCACAAATGCATATATTAATTTCTATACAAACAATACTTCGATTAAAGTACCCAATGAATAATTCTAATATAGCATAGGCAATAAAATACGCTGAGATCAAGTTTAAACAACAAAAGAATTCCATTAAGCTATATTTTTCTACAGAGTTAGAATAAATAATTAGTCAAACTCAGTGTATCCACAATACTACAATCAATAAAAAGGCATATTAAATTAAAATAGAAATTTATTTTTTATGTTACATTTTATGATTGCACCCAACCAGGCTTTGTTAAAACCAGTAAAAGATAAAGCATCATTCTGCTATTCGTAAATATGAGTAGCCATAAAAGTGAAAAGTAAGAAAGGGGAACATTAATCTCCAAGACCCTGTAGCAGGACCATCATACAGAGTCTAAAAGCTTTGTATTCACTGCTGCAGGCAACACTTATATCCTAGACAGCTATACATGATATTCATGTTGTTTTAGAATCCTAATTGCTTCTAACATGAATCTGGATTGTAATCTTAAAAGCCTGACCACTTAAAAATAATGAAAACATATGACATAGACATATAATTCCTGTACTTTTGAGCTAAGTTGTGTTCTGATAATATAGAGACTTAGAGGAAGTAGTTAATGATCACCACATGTTTTTTTGCTTCAATCAGCGCTACACAAACCAGTATCTCTCTAAGAATTTGCAGAAACCAAAGCAAATTCAATAAGGCTAAATATGTAGTACATCTATTTTAAGTTCATTCTTCACAGTATAAGTAAATCCTAGACTAATATTTACAGGCTACTTTAGTTAAAATTACAGATTTCTTTCAAAGTAGCAATATAAAGAAATCTGGACATGTGGATAGGATGTACAGGGATACCTGTATTGAGACTGTGAGAGTGCTTGCACAATTTGTCTGCAAATAGTTGTTTTAATCTTCGAGGTTAGAGCAATACATTAAAATACGAAAAATACATTCTGTGTACGGCTGACACAAGCAGTGTACCCTCTCCTTGAAGGACTCTTTAACCAATTTACATTCACCACTAGGGTGATGATTTAGTTAAAAGAAAATAATATAAACATTTGCAATATATTTGTCTAAATATATTATCTGATAGAGACTACTAGCCGCAGTTTCCTTAACGTAGAATTATCCCCAGGCGTGAGACTGGATCCGGAAAACTTTTCTTGCCACAGCATCCCTGCGTGCTGGGAGGATGGCCTCACGCGACTCTGCCCAGGGGTCGTCCGCGTACGTGATGTCAGTGAGGTCACATAAGTCCCACCCCGGCGCGCTTACATCAGTTTTTTCCTTTTCCGCGTGCAACGTGGATCCGGTCCATGCTCCGGGCCTGTTTAGGCCTTTTCCTTCGCTATTGCGTGTATCTGTAAGAACAGTGTGCTGATGCCTTCGGGCTTTAAGACGTGCTCGTCGTGTGGACGCCTTATGTCGGCGACAGACCCTCACCTCATTTACATCGTGGTGTTTGGGGGAAGATCACAGCTCCACTTATTGCAAGGCCTGCCAACAGTTGAAGCCGAAGTCACGGCGGGAGTGCCGGATGAAACTTTTCTCGCTCGTCTGTTCAGTCGGCTACGTCACCTCGATCTGCTTCTGCGGAAGGGTTTCGAAGCAGCCATCGTCACTGTCATCCCCATCCCTCTCCTATGCTCCCCTATTGGTAAGTGTCGCAGTTTGTACCCGAGTGCTGGTTTCCAGCCTGTTGCGGGTGTGGGCTATCTGCGGCTGATGCAGCCTGCGTATTGTCCCCCTGCGTATCGTCCCCCTATCCACCATTGCCCGGTGAGGGGGCAGCAAGAGCCCAGATGGAGACATATACGGCAGCTTTGCAGGCCTCTCTGGCTTCTCCTCCTCCTCCTTCCCCTCCTGGGACGATGGCTTATCCCTTGTGTTGTGCAGGGCCCTCTGCGGCATCACCGGCGGATCCGGCCCCGACTGGCTCGGCTCCAGCTTTGGAGGATGTGGTGCCTTTAGAGTGCGGCCCTTCGGGGGTCCCTCCTTTGGACCACGGCGCCCCTGCCTTGCCGCAAACTCCTGCAGGAGTCCCTGTGGTGTTGCGGGAGGTCGCCGGGGCTCGGGTCACATCCCGAGCCCCTCTCGGCCCTCTCGACAGGCGGCAGCCTTGTCTGGGGCCGAGGTGACGCAGCTACGGTGCCGGCAGCTGCTGGTCCTGATGACGTCACAGGGGTCGGTGGACCACCCTCATCCCGTTATGGGTCGGGGCTGGCGGGGGACCCCTCGTCCCCCTCCAGGACCTTCTCATCCCGCCACGCAGACTGCTGCCTCGTCGGAGGTTGAGTCGGCCTTAGCGGCGCCACATGGGTCGGCGGACCCCCCTCGTCCCATTATGGGTCGAGGCTGGCGGGGGCTCCGTGTCACCCCCGGGTCTCTCCACGTAGGCGGCTGCCTCGCCAGAGGTCGAGTCAGTGCCGTTCCGGCGCCGCCCCTTAGCCACCATGGCTCCAGCCCAGACCCGGTCCCCTGAGCTGTGTGGTGTGGAGGAGGTCTGTATGGCGTCTCCTTTGGCGCCGGACGATGATGACGTCCTGCCTCGGGCTGCAGACTCTACGGCGCCGGACAGGCGTCTGGTCGCGGACTCGTCTTCGGACGCCCACTCTTGTAGTGTAGTTCCTATATTCCCAATAGGCTCTGCGCATTGGAATAATATATCCTGTAGATTTGACGTAGGCCTTAAGTCAATAGGTCTCTATCGGATATACTAAACTTTATAGTGAGTGCCAGCTAGCTCAGAGGTCACTAGAAACTTTCTTGAATACACAAGAAGGGATTTGTTTCTGACAATCACATAAACATGACAACTTTGTTTCCCAAGAATAAGAATATATCTCTCAGAGTCATGGAAACAATAGATAACTATTTTACTCAGTCAATCGTGCATGCTTCATTTCTACAGAGTTGCAGAGAAGTAGAGAGACATGCGTTTTCAATAAAAGGTTTATTGAACAGTCTTCTTTCTCATGCAAGAGAGGGGAACTGCTACAATTGTTAGACAGAATGCAAAGTATAATGCGTACTGCGAGAATAGTATTATAAAATAATACTGTAAGAGCATTGTATGGTTTCTAAGCCATATGAAAATACCTACATAAATAACATAGACTAAAATACTCAACTGGTGCTTCTAAAATACGCCTACCCCAATATACCTAACCTAAGACTAGTACGAGGGAAGAAGTAAGTATCGTCTTTTGCATAGGTTTCGTTTTGCCAAGAATCTACCAAAGGTTTCTCTAGATTCTAATCAGCACCATACCTTAGAATGAAGGAGGTCTGGTATCTCTTTCTCGGGACTCGATTTACCAACACCCCGCAAAAGGAGTCAGAAACACTTGAGCTGGATTGTCAGCAGAGGAGGGTAGCTTCCTGATTAGTGCGTCAACTGGAGAGTCTGCGTCCTTCAGCACTTGCTGTAGCGAGCTGCGTCAGGCAAGTAGGTCGTCGAACTGCTCCGAACCACCGTGCTTTGCTATAGCAACTGAACGGCTTAAGCTGTTTTTTCAAGAAGTCGTTGAGACGTTTGGTGAACGGATGGAAGTAGCCATGCCTGGATTTGAGCTGCATGGGCTATGCCTAAATAAGGGCTTGATTTCTATGCCTATATAAGGGCAACCTGAATTGTACCTATATAAGGGCATGAATTGGGAAAATCCATTCGGGACCTAAAACGCCATACAACACCCGCTCCACTTTCTTATGTCCAACTTCTACTTAGTTCTCAAGACACTTTAAAGATATCTAAACATGATGTGTAAAAAACCCACCCAAAACACATAAAAATGCATTGGTACTGGATGTACACGAAAAGAGCATTTGTGCTGTAAGCATTTAAAGCAATGTTTCATTCCAAGCATATAGTTGACATTTGTAAACGCTGTCTGAATGAATCCCGAAAATACATTTATGAAATGGTTCGTAAATACAGAAGAAAAAAAGCCGAAACCATTTCATGTCAGATTACATAAAACTGTTTGTATGTGGACAAGGTTAAATATTGTCTCTGGAAGTTTTCAAAGAATTCTAGTTCTCTATGAATAGTTCTACTTTAAGCAGATTACTTTGTGCCAAAAAATGAAAAATACAAATTTGGAAAAAAAAGTAAATCAAAGTTGTTTACCATTACATCATTAAGAAGATTAACCGCACATAGATGTGAAGCATCGCCGTCTGCATTGGTCGCATTAGCAATGTTCGAGTCAGATGGTTCCTGTGTGCCTGTCGTTTCTATACCTCAGTAGTAGCATTTTGCGTCTGTGAGATCTCAATGAATGCTATCATCAGAATTGGTACCCGCTGGGGACAACACAGTGCATGGGCGGTTAGTGTTTCAAGCAAAGTATCAACATCCGTTGGGATGACTGATGGGAGTGAGAGACATGTGTCGAACACACATTCTTCTCCGCATAGCAGGCAGCGCAGAAAAGGTAAGATGCAATCTTGCCAAATTGGTCTGAATGACAGAAACCATGTGGTATTTAATTCTCTTAAACGAGTTAATCCCAAAATTTGGACGATGCGCTCACGACACTTCATCGCCAGTAGAGTGGTCTCCACGGTGATCTAGGTGCCGCTCGTGGATTGGCTTGCCATATCGAAGCAATAGGAGCAAAAATAGTATCCCTGCAGCGAGTCCCAAAATGAGAGGCAATCCGCCAAACACAGAGTGCACGAAGTCTGAAAATATTCCTAGGACTGCTTCAAAGGGTGCTAACAGTCCCGAAAAAACTGTCTTAAATACATGTGCAATGCCGCTCATATCAGACATGTTTAAGATACGATTTAACATTTCCCAGAAATGTGTAGGGCAATTTGTAGTTAAGAGGGCATGTATCTCTGCAGAACTCCTTGCGACTTGCAGATCATAGGTCTCTTTGGCTGAGGTCAGTGACCTCCCAGATTTCTGTAAAAGAATGAATTTCATTCTGCTCAAAGTATCAATTCGTATAGAAGAGATGTTCAGTGAAGGTCATTACGACGACTCCCAGTCTGACTTGGTTTTAAGAAAGAATACTTGCATACAGCAAGTGACCCTGGCTGACACAGTTACGAGATAAGGTAAACCTGGCAACATGCCACAGCAGCTGTGATCGTTCAACATGAGGTAACTTTCATTAGAAAACTGTCCAAAAATTGGATGTATCACCGCAGCTGGTGAACCTTGCAGGTAGCAGTATAAGTTGTCAGAGGAACCATCGCAGGCCCTGTGTAAATTACTACCCTGACAAAAGAGAGTACCGCTTAGTGCGTTTTCACAATTTTTACCACTAAGAAACACTTCTTTTCCCCCACTCCAACATCTGTCTGTGTATGGTAATTCCCAGGATGTCTTGATGTATTCTTTACCCAACCTTTCATATGTGCCTGCTGGTATATGTTTTAGGCAATATTGAAAATGGAAAATTGTAACAGGCAGAGTGATTGTTCGGTGTATAATCTATTCAATGGCTGGTTTTTCAGCAACTGTAAATGGCAATCTTACTAGTTTTTCAATGCTCAGCACCGTATAGTCTGCTCCCCTCTGTGCCAGTTTGATCTGTTTATCAGTGAGATTGAATTCTGAAAACAGTGACGTAGTATTGATTAAACGCCAAGGCACATAGCCTGAATGAAGGTTTTGTAATGTCCAGCCTAATAGCATGATAGAACGTAATTGCGACTGACCATGTTGCAGCCCTGTTCCATTTTGTCTATGGCAGCGGATACTATTCTGTCCAAAGAATATATTCTGGATGACAGAGTTGTTAACCCATTGTCAACTACAGAGAGAGATTTCTCGAAATTAATATGATCAATTTCTCGTATTCTCTCTGCAGTCTCTGCTTGCGTAATCTTCCATGCTTCATTATAAGCAGCATGGATACCGGCATATATAAAACGTTTATGTTGCGGTTTAGTAGGTCCTTGCAAGAAGTCCCTTAGATCAGCACCATCTTTAAGTAAAGATAAGTGTTGTTTTACATCCTTGAGTTTAGATCTATGTAACCATTCAAAGCACAGTTTCCCTACACTGTATGTTGTTACTATTCCTGGATGCTATCTCTGAACATACCTTGGATCTGGCCTAGTGAATTTGAACCCCCGTGTTTTATTCAGTAATCTATTTTGACAGGTGTTTGTGTTTGTGGGCCTGATTAACCATTTTTTGCAATCTGGATCTGATCTGTTGTGATGCAAAATAATAGCATGTACGTCGCCCTTCCCCTCTGAAGTGTTATTGCTATCAGGTGTAGGTGTGGATGGATTGTTTAGATCTTTTATCTTGGCTAACCCAAGACCAGATTTCTGTTGGACAGTGTCATTCAAAAACATAATTTGTTCTGGGATGATGCAGGCTCTAAATAAGGCTTCTAATCCCTGCACTTGCCAGTCTTTTGTGCCCCAGACGGTTTTTGTCTCATTGTTGTCTTTCCAAAAGTCGAAACCTAGTGAAGACAGCTGAGCATAAAAGGCTGCAGAATAAATCAGTTTGGTATTTGTGAGCATACTTGTCATTCCTGTCTTATTAACATTTTTGAAGTAAAATGATTCTGGATTGGAAGTATTAAAACCTGACAAGTATGGAAATGTTCCCAAACATTTTTTGGAACTACCCTCTGGTGGCGTAGGACAATGTTCCCATTGGTTATACATCAATACATTTCTAGGGTTTGCAGATTTCTGTGAGGAACGATGACCATAGTGATTATAACAATACATTTGTTCATAATCTGATGAACCTTTGATTTGTAAACTTTGCAGACATTGCTAAGTCTGACATCATATCATTAACAGTCTCGAAGTCCCAATCATCAGAAAAGGTACTAGATGAAACAAAGTCTTCAAGGAAATCTTGAATTGGTGTGGAACCTTCAACAGCTCTGCCGGGCCATAAATGTCATAATCAGTTCTGTCCCAAGCTACGACTGGCTGTGATGTTCACTGAGGACAAGTCTCTTTGTTCACGATGAGGGTGCAGGAGGCGCGGCGTCTGTTTGCCCCTATGAAACGTCAGCTACGCGACTTTGGAGCAGACTATGCTATGCTGTACCCTGCTAAGAAGAGGGTTAACCGGCGGGGACGCTCGTTGATCTTCACTGACCCCAAGGCACTACAAATAGCGTTGAAGGACTGGGAGAAGAAGCAAAGCACCTCGCCGGACAGCCAACGCCTGGCTGAAGCAGCTGGGGAATCGCTGGATGACGAGGACTGAGTTCGGCCTCCAGATGTCATCTGTTAGGTATTCCAGGTGGTTACGGGGGGGTGGGATTTCCTATTGGTAGGTTTGGGCTCCAGGGGGGCTTGTTCCTGTACATCTGCATTTGGGGGGTTTTCTGGGGCGCCCCACTGGGGTATCTAACAGATTGTACTCCCATGATTACTTAGAGGGATGGAGGGCTGTTATCTCACAAGGCTGGTCGCCCCTCTGTTCGCTCAATATAAGGGATGGTCTGGGGGGTCCTCATACACGATCAACTGTGATGTCTTGGCTCCCTGATGCGACATGGTGGTTCTGTGGTGGGCTGCATCAGGGATTATTTGAGTCCCGTGCTCGATTTGATCCTTCTTTGTGCTCAGCTTGACCCAGTTTAGATACACTCCTGGGCAGCTGACTTAATCACTGTTTGGTGGACTGTGGGGTATATCCTCGTTTGGCCCTAAAGACTATTCTATTTTGCGAGCTACATCCTCCTCAGAGTGAAACACACCTGTGATGTGTTTTGTTGTTTGGGGTAGAGTGGGGGGTGGTTGACGGGGGCAGGGATGGGTCGCAGCCTAATTGGGGTTGGGCAGGCATGGGTGGGCCGAGGGGGCGACTGGTTTTAGGGAATGGTTCTTTGTTTCTTGCTTTCGATTCCCGCTGCAGGTTGTTATATTGCCTGATGTATCAGGCTTCTTGTCCTGCACATGTAGAGGGGGATTCCTCTTTGGGGGTGGGGGTTTGAATGTTGTTGATTGTTATATTGTGTTACAAGACACTGCTTTGGCTCGGTATACTCAGACCGCACGGTTCCCAACAGATCTACTATGTCACTCCCTGTCACAAATGCCATACCTATGATTAACTATGACGGCACCCCAGACTCTTTAGTATTGCTCACCTTGAACGTACGGGGTCTCAATGACCATCGTAAGGTCCTCAAAATCCTGAGTTATTTATATAGGCACGGGGTGGATGTTGCTCTGCTACAGGAGACACACCTGCATCCAGACAGTCCCATATTGTGCTCCAAGGGGCTTGTGGGTAACATTCATGCTGCAGGCTTTACCTCACACGCTAGAGGGGTTCTAACTTGGATGAATCCGAGGTCACTTGTGACAAAGACGCCCTTAGCGACAGATCGAGATGGCAGATATATACTCACCAGATGTCACGAGAAGGGGTTGAAACTCAATATCCTAAATGTTTATGGTCCTAATTATGACAACCCAGACTTTTACAATAATCTTGCAGGGATTGTGCAGCCTTATGCTCAAGACAGTATGCTATGGGGTGGTGTCTTCAATTTCACTAGACAACCCAGTGTTGACCGGTCGGATGGCCCGGACAGACGATTCTCGACCTCTGCCAAGGTGGTTGAGTCCACACTTTTGAGATATGATTTGGAGGACATCTGGCGACACGAACATCCACACCAGGGGGGATTTACGCACTACTCCGCACAATACAATATACACACTTGAATTGATTATTGGTTTGCCTCTCGGCACCTACTACGACAACTGCGCGCCTGCACGATTTTGCCCCGTACCTACTCGGGCCGTTCCCCGCTGTTGATTTCTTTAGCTACCCCCATAATGAGACTTCCCCGTTCTCCTGGCGCTTCCCACCATACTCGCTTCTTGACAATGCATTTAGGGAAGAATTGGCCCAATCCATCGAAACGCTCTTTGATATTAATGTGGGATCGATGGATTCCTTCCGAACCGTCTGGGAGGCCTTTAAGGCATATATCAGGGGAGTGACTATTTCTAAGCACTCTGGTGTGCTCAAGTCGATACCTGTTCGACTATCAGCACTGGAGCATAAGCTAAAAGAATTGGAATCCTCCTGAAGGATGGATGGGAATACGGCTCTTGACGGTGAGTTAACTTGGACGCTTCGTGAATACCACGAGAAGGCGGACTCTGAATTAAAACATCTCAGAAAGTATGCCACTGCCAGGTCATCTGGGGAAGGGGAGAGACCGGGCAGGGTCCTTGCCCAACTCATCAAACATTGTAGAGAAAGAACAGCTATTCCTACTATGTACTCGGAACACGGTGACTCCCCCTAACGGAGATTCAGGTGGCAGAGAAATTCAAGGAATACTACGCAGGCCTCTATTCCTCGCGGGGCTCTGTCCCTGAGGAGCGTATTCTGGAATATCTGTCCCATATAGAGCTGCCATGACTGACTAATCTACATTGCGAGTTTTAATGCACCCGATTGAGCGAGATGAATTTGTCCTTGCCCTCTCGGAGATGAGGGCCGGTAGTGCCCCTGGCAGTGATGGCTTTACGGTTGCCTTCTACAAGGCGTTCCAGGACCTTTTACTGCCTCACCACCTCATATTGTTCGAAGATATATTTACCTCTGGAACAATGCTGCAGTCTATGCGGGAAGCGATTCTGGTGGCTATGCTTAAGCCGGGAAGCCTGCAGATGATTGTGCGTCCTACAGACCTTTGTCCCTCATGAACGTCGATGCGAAGATCTTTGCGAAGATACTGGCTAATCGTCTTAGCCCTTTCGTTACCACTCTAGTAGCCCCAGAACAGGCAGGCTTTGTGCCTTTTCGTAACCTTACCTATAACTTACGAACGGTATTTGCAGCCATGCAGCACACTTGTCCGGAGGTCTCTGCCATCGCTGTCTTTTTTCAGACATGGAAAAGGCCTTCGACTCCGTCGAGTGGCCTTTTATGAGGCGTGTTCTGAGTCGCATGGGTGTCGGGTCGGTTTTCCTCCAATTGCTGGCAACGTTATACCGCAAGCCTACAGCCCGCATCCGGATTGGCTCCCTGGTTACTGATCCTATTCGGATACATAGGGGCACACGTCAAGGGTGTGCCCTATCCCCAATCCTTTATGCACTAACTGCTGAGCCATTGGCTTGCGCCCTGCAGGAATATTATGGCCAGAGGGGCATCAGTTTCCCTAATTATCGACTTATTGTATCCACGTGTGCTGACAAGACTCTTCTATATGTTAGAGACCCAGAAGCTAACCTTCCACCTGTGCTGCGCGAGGTAGTCTTGTTTGGTGCACTTTCAGGCATTAAAGTAAATTGGGATAAGTCTATTATGTTCCCCCTGACGCCGTCTATGGTACGCTTTTAGCCAGATTATCCATTACAATGGACCACGGATCCAGTACAAAATCTAGGCATCCGTCTACATTTATTTGTTTATTTATTTATTTGAAGAGTTTTCTATAGCGCAAACATGACCCTTGGGTATCAGAGCGCTTAACATTACATGAGGTAGATTAGAAACAATTCTTGTATAATATAACGATTCACAGTAACAAGATGTAGTTAGGTATACTTCCACAAGGGTTAACAAGGAATAAATACAATAAAATACAATACAAGGTTAACAACCGAATATACAATGTCATGAGGTAGATTTAGGAAATAACTATATATGGTGTGTAAGGGCTTCCCGTATGTGATAGTTTTTAAGTGCCTTTTTCTGTGCATTCTATATTCTCCAGTCCTGAGTCAGGGATTAGTATTGTACCGACCGCTGATATCCTCGTAAAGCTAGTGACTTTCTTTTCACTTCCCTTGTTGTTATATCTTGGTCACCTCTATGTCATGGTGTTATTGATGGACTGTCTTGCCTATGGAAGGAACTTACTCATAAGGAAAATCTTAGTTTCCTTCTTAAATGTTGCTGTGTTTGGAATTTTTCTAATGTTCGGGGGAAGTGAGTTCCAGATTCTAGGGGCCGCTCCTGAGAAAGCTCTATCATAGTTTTTTTCTTCATGAAGATGGGTGGCCTCAGCACCATTTCCTTGGCACTCCTGGCTGGTCTATTTCATCCAGATATTTCAATTTTCTGGGCAAGGTATCTAGGTGTATTGTAGTGGAGCGCTTTGTTGGTAATACATGCCATTTTTAGCTGAATTCTGGCTTCGTAAGGTAGCCAGTTTAATGCTTTCAGGTGTGGGGAGATATGGTCAAATTTCCTCGATCCGGTGATAAGTCTTGCCGCTGCATTGAGGCATGCTTTTAATGGTGCAGTGGAAATTTTTGGTAAACCTGCTAAAGTTGTACATCCATATTCAATCCTCGAAATAACCCGTGATTGCACTGCTAGTTTGAGATCCGCCTCTGATAAGAATGGTTTCATTTTTCTTATGTAGTTCAAATGAAAACGGGCGCTTTTTGCAATTGATTTGATGTGGGCTTTCATGTCTAGGTTCTCATCCAGTGTGATTCCTAGTGATTTCACTGAGTCAACTAGGGTAGGGGTGCAATTTAACGCCATGATTATTTTGGACCATTCCTTCACTTCTGAGTGATTCTTTTGTGGTGAGATTAGTAAGAATTCTGTTTTATGTGTGTTTAGCTTCAGATGATTGTTAGTTAACCATTTTATTGTCATTTTTAAGGGCTCCATCATTAACTTGATGTCTTCCAGAGACGCGCACGTGTCATCCGCGTACATGTGGTAAGATATTTTGGAATTTCTGAGAATTTCTGTAAGAGGTTCGAGATACAGGTTAAACAGTGATGAAGATAATGTAGATCCTTGTGGGACTCCAATTGAGTTAGGGCATGAAGGTGAAAGTGATTGGTTTACCAGGAATCTTTGTGTTCTATTCTGAAGGAAGGATTCAAACCATTTCAGCACATCACCAGATATTCTCATCTTGTCATGGAGCCTGTTTAGTAATTTTTCGTGATTTACTGTGTCAAATTTATTTATTTATTTATTCAATTTATAAAGCGCACTGTCACCTTGCAGGCATCCTGGCGCTAAAGTAGCTGACAGGTCAAGGAGGATAAGCAGACAAGTTCGATTGTGATCTAAGGCCTGAAGAGCATCGTTCGACAATGTGCAAAATCGCCGTTTCCGTGCTGTATCCTGTTCTGAATCCCCATTGGCAGTCATCCATTAGTGAGAAATTGTCGATGTGTTACCTCAGTTTATTTTGCACACATTTCTCAATTAGTTTGGCAAGTAGAGGGATGTTGGTCACTGGGCGATAGTTATTAGGATCTACCGGGTCCGCTGTAGGTTTTTTAATGATCAGGACTAATTGACCTGTTTGTAGGCATTCTGGAAGGATCCCCTGGGATGGAGAGGCATTTATAATTTCTGTCCATATTGGAATCACAATATGGCTGATTTCTTTCAGGCATTTTGATGGTAGTGGGTCATTATAGTGATTATTAGGTTTGATATCTGATAGCGTTTTGGCTATGGTATTCTGGTCCAGTAGTTTGAAGGTGTCCCATTGTGCCTTGTTTTTTGTAATATTATCGACACTTTTCGAGGTGGTATTATTCATTGATTTTGTTTGGTAGTCAAGGTTGTCTGCTGCACTTCTGAGTTCTCTTTCAAGCGTGTTGGCCTTGACGGTGAAAAAGGTTGAGAATTCTTCACAACTTATTTGCTTTTTTGTGACTTCTTGGGCAGATTTGACCAGCTTATTTGATTTTTGTTTTAAGACCTCAAATAGTTTCCGTGGTCTGTTTTTGGCGTTGTCCAGTTCTGATCTATAATTCCTTTTTGGAGTTGTGGATCTTTTTGTTATATTTGTTTCTGATTTTTCTGAGGGATTTCAGTTCGGGGGATAATGGGTGTTGTCTCCATTTTCTTTCCGCAAGTCTCAGTTTCCGCCTGTCTTCATTCAGTGTTCCATTGAACCATGGGTTTTTGACCTTCTCTGTAACTCTTTTCAGTTTTAGTGCATAGTGGAGTTGACTATTTTCATCACTGAAGTACTGTAGTGGTCCATTAGATCATTCACATTCTGCAAGTTGTTAGGTGGATTTAGGTCTTCCTCACAGCTTTAAATGAGTAGTTTCATATTCGAGTCTCTAGTGTCCCGCAGCCATCCTTTGATTTTAATAGGTTGTGTGGTCTTGTTCTTCTTCCATGTGGGTATCAGGAAGGTTATGGCATCGTGATCTGACCAGTCGTACAACTCTATTGAGAGAACTGAAGTATTATCGTTTTTTGAAATTATCCAGTCCAATGTAGCTGGTTTCGAGTGTGTTGGCAGTGTGCATGCTTGGGAGAGGTTTAGTTCCGCTAAAAAGTCTTTAAGAGCGTTGACCTGTTTGTCGTTGCTGTCATTCCAGTGTAGAATAAAATCCCCTAAAAATATGTAATTTGCGTTAGTGTTAGAGTTAGCTGTGATGATCTCCATTAGCTGGTCTATGAAGGTCACATTATTTCCTGGTGGGTGATAAAGTGCTTGCAGGTTGCATCTTTGATTGTTAGCCGATCTTATATTGAGACCTAGGTATTCGCAGGCTTCCAGTGGGTCGGATTGTATTTGGCCAACTTCTTATTCCGATCGGTGAATGCAGGCTATACCACCCCCGTCTTTTTAAGCCTATAAAGTCTCACAATATTATATTGAGGGGGCACCAGTAGATCCATGACTGGGGACAAGGATTCCGATAGCCATGTTTCAGTAAGGATTGTAATGTCAATTTCCTGGTTAATGATGAGATCGGCTCTGTCTGAAGCATGTTTAGCTGCTGACCGACAGTTGAGCAGTAGGCATTTCAGTGCTTTCCCTGTGCTACTTGGGTTCAGATTTTGCGAGTCGGTGATTAGCTGGACTTGTTGTAGGTTGTTAAGGTTGGGTTTCCTCCTATTCAGTCTGGATGTTCTGTTAGCATCGATCGGGACTGTTTTAATTTCCTCCCCTCTCCTGCTGTCAGTAGGCTCATACTCCCGGAGTAAAGATAGGGTTTCTTCTTCCATTAAGTATTTGTGATTCCTATCGGGTCGATTGTGCCTATTTGATTAATGTATATTCCTAACAACAGTTCAGGAGACAATTAACAAATGACATTCACAAATAAGTTAATGGAAATAAATTTGATATCAGCAAATGAAGAAAAAAGAGAATAGATAGACAAAAAGAAAGGGAGAAAACCATTAATCAAATATATCAGAAACAATCTTTAGAAAAATATTACAAATTTATTATAAATACACACGCTCAAAAAAATAATAGCTGGTTTACAAAACAGTACATCACATAAAAGAGACCAGACAAGTGGCAAGCAACAATTATGTTACAAAAACAGGGGTACGACATTCAATTCAATTCAATAACGACTTTATTCGGTAGTTTTATAAAAACACCATAAAAGTTCAGAGAAGAAAAAAAAAAACAGTTACAAGTTTATCAAAAAAGTTAAAAACTGTTAAGTATGCATTTGTTTAAAAGAAAGCATATTAAAAATAGCAAGCGCTTCTCAGTTCCGTTTGTGCAAGTTTTTTCGACATTTATGGTAACATGCAGTTTTCCTATTATCTCAGTTCCTTCGTTTACGCGAAGTAGCAATGTTATTCATACTTATAAATTTGTGCGATGGCGTATACAAAATTTAAGATAGAATACAATCGCTTTAGCATAGTTTTCATTTTCAAGGTACTGAAGTGCCAGATACGCTGGGCGACATTGACGAAGACCCCAGAACTTCAAAATAGGCAATATCCATTGTTTACGAGGCTCAGTAAAGAATTTGCAGAATAACATTGTGTGTATCGTTGATTGTGAGGACACTAGATCACAAGGGCACATAGGAAGTGTGGATGTCCTAACATTTTGCTCTGGAAATGCAACCAATAAATGGAACAGGTCAAGTCTAAAACGGGTGAGCAGCATTCTTTCAAACTGTGTTAATTTAAAATTCAAGTAGGGTTCGACAGTAAACACAGTCTGGACTAGTAAGGAGTGTTGGACAGATGGTTTATGGACCTCGGATAATAAGCGTAACTGACGTAGATGAATTAGGCACTCCCTTTTTAGGTTCTTTTTTGGGATTTCCTTTATCAGTGATGGATGATCAAAGTACTTCCTATATCCAAGATCTGTTAGAAACGCTTTGACATAGGACAGCCATTTGATCTTCTTAGAGTTGTCTAACGTTAAGATGTCTTGAATGATCGCCCTGGTCAAGTGGCATTGCTCGGTAACCCATATTCTGCGCCACAGCATTATTGGCTGCAATTTTATAATGTCTGTGATGTAGTCAATGCCCAGCTCAGTATGGCAGGCATAGGTGGAACAAGTTTTTGGCACCGCCAACAAATATCTCAGGAAAAGGTTCTCTATTCTTTGAATTGAGTCCACGTTTCTAAAGCCCCAAATCCCCGCCCCATATGTTGCCGTACTTACACATTTAGAGTTATATATTTGCAATAATTCTTTAATTGGTCGCTGCCCCAATCTCTGCGAGAAGGTTTTTAGTGAGGATGTCTCTCGGAGGAATACCAATTGTCTTGCGTTGATAGCTGGGGTCCATTTAAATTTTTCGTCAATGACGATCCCTAAATAGGGATAGGTTTTGGTCCTATCCAGATGTTCACCCTGTACCAATAGCTTCCTGTATTTTACATTTCTTTTCTCCCCTGCGTGCATTGTGTAAGTTTTTTTTGCGTTTAATTTCAAATTCAGACTTGCCATAAAGGCACAATATCTATTCAAGGCCATCTGTAGTTCGTTTGGTGTTCTTGCTAAAATAACAGCATCGTCGGCATATAGGAGTGCTGGTATCTGCCGACGAGCTATTAACGGGAGGTCCTTGCTGCCTTGTAGCATGGCAGCCTCCAAGCCGTTCGTATAAAGGGTAAATAGAAAGGGGGCCAGTACGCACCCCTGCCTGACCCCCTTTTCCACCCTAAAGGTGTTAGTGAGCTCACCCTTCGTCCCGAATCTTACCCTGCCTGTAGTGCCTGTGTACAGTTCACGGAGAAAGTCCACAATTGGCGTGGGAACTCCCATTTTCAAGATAGTATTCCACAACGTTGAGTGTGCCACGCAATCAAACGCTGCGGAGAGATCAACGTATGCCATATGGAAAGAAGACCCTTTGGCTTCCAGATATTTGCCCGCCAGTAGGGACAGGTTTAGGGCCTGATCAACTGTTCCTAGTCCCTCCCGGAAACCGTATTGTAGGTCTGAGATGATTTTGTGATCGGCAGCCCACTCCTGGAGGCGGTCGAGGAGTATTCGTCCTGCCATCTTGCCTAATGAATCCAGGAGGGAAATCGGCCTGTAGCATGTTGGACTGTTTCGATCTCCTTTCTTAAAAATAGGTACCAACGTTGATGTTTTCCAAGAATCCAAAATGCCCACTTCAATGGTGGCGTTCAGGACGTTAGTTAGTAGAGGGGTCCAAAGATCTGGGAGATGTTTAAAAATGTCAACAGGAACACCATCCGGGCCTGGGGCTTTAGCTGATTTTGAGGATTTTAAGGCTTTTTGGACCTCTTCGTGGGAAAAGTGAAGATTTAAAGGATAGGCGACGTGTGGCAGAAATTCAAGCTGATCTGTGTCTTCGGTCGGATCTTTCGCAAAGACTTTTGTGAAATGGCTCACCCATTCATGCTGACCTATAGCTACATCAATTGATGGAGAATTGTCTTTCTCTGTTAAAAATGGGGAACGAACTACCTGCCAGAACAAGGCACTATTATTTAGTTCCGAGCTTTGGATCAGTTTTGACCAAAGTTCAGCTTTCACTTCTTTTTTCCTGTTGTTTAAGGCAGCTGTGTACTCCTTTCTGAGTCTGATGATTTCAACTCTGTCCCTATGATCACTATTCAGAGCTTCCTTTAAGCGTGTAGATGCTTTGGTGCATGCTGAGTTGAACCAACCTTTCTTTGGCTGGGGCCTTTGTTTGTGCCTCCTGGTTAGTTCTTTTTGTATGCTTGTTGTGATTGTCAGGAAGCTTGTTATAATTTCGCTTGATTGTGTGGTCGAGTCCAAGCAATTTATAATATCAGTTTGGTTATTTATGACTATTTTTTTAGTTGTTGCTTCTTTGTCAATATTGCCCCACTTCAATGTAAAGCCATTCAAAGAGCCTAATTCTAAATCACTTTGATTTAGAGCGGTCAGGATGTCATATGGTTTGTTCGTTATTGTTTCAGCAAGAACCATAATGATGGGAAAATGGTCACTTAGAGGATTGCTAGGGACCTTGAAATCTTCTACGATAAATCCTATGGGTGGTGAAATCAGTATAAAATCAATTAGGCTTATTAGACCTCTTCCGTTAAATGTGGGCTGGAATTGAACAGGTGGAATCTTTATTTCATTAGCAAAACTTAGTTCTAGTTCAGCCATGATTTCGTTCAATGTTTCCCCCACATTGGAATGTGTAAAATGCGTAAGGTTTGTATCAGCCTCATCACTGATACCGCACTTATTATTATCGCTATTGCTACACAGATGAAGGTTAAAGTCTCCTCCCCAGATTATTGTGCATGTCTTTTTAATGTATTTAGTTCGTTGCTCTTGTAATGTTGCAGAGATCTCTGGGAGTAGAGTACTCATATCAGAGTGAGAGAGGTTGTTATAAAAGTTTATAATAAAATAGAGTCTTTGTTTGGTGACCTTTACCACTATAATCTGGAAATTTGTGTCTAATCTTAAGGGGATTATCTCGTCCACGGGAAGGGTGTTTTTAATATAAGTAGCTAAGCCTCCGCTATTTCTGCCAGAGGTTGATTTCTTCGCAGGTGACCAGAAAGTTTTAAAGCCCAATATGTGTATTGGTCTTATAGCCCACGTCTCCTGAAGGCAGATACAACCGCTCAAATTGATCTGGCTCAGGAAATCATGGTCACTCTTCTTTGCGGAAAGACCTGCGATGTTCCAAAAAGTAAAATGGATCTGCAAAGTATCTGCAATGGGATCAACCGAATTGCCTGTGTTAGCCAACCGTTCAGCGGCTTCCCGATTAATTGGGGCCGATGTTACAGTTGGCGTAGCATCGTGATTAGTTTTTGAACAGTTGGGATTACTGGGGGTTAGAGGCAGGTACGTTGGAGATGTTTCGAGGGTAGGGCGCGAGTTAGATAATAGGGTCAACTCTAAATTAGATGGTAGTGAGAATTCCCTGGTGGAATGAGAATTGGGAAGTCAATCGTTAAAGTCTAAACCGGAGAGAGCATTAAATCTATTGAATGTTGGAATATTAAAAGGAGTAGCTAGTGGGGGGGCTGCTTGTCTCCATCGATTGTCTCCATTCTCTTGATGAGGGGTTGCCGAGAGATAAGGATGGGTAGCTGGCGGTATGGGCATTTGGCTCTGATGCCACTGTACCGAGCCTGTTGGGTATAGGAACTTAGAATTTTGGTAGGAAGTGAGAGGGTAAGAAGTTGAGGGGTAGGATCTTTCTGAAAAAGGGTTCATAGAGGTAGGCGGAATATTGTTGTTTGTATTTAGTAA
Source organism: Lissotriton vulgaris (assembly GCF_964263255.1). Classification (NCBI taxonomy): domain Eukaryota; kingdom Metazoa; phylum Chordata; class Amphibia; order Caudata; family Salamandridae; genus Lissotriton; species Lissotriton vulgaris. Next base: position 1,943,892,615 of record NC_141685.1, read on the forward strand.
GTGCCTATAGAAATAGCCCAATGGGAGAAGGGTTGTATTGAATTCCCATGTGGAGGGTGGGGGTGCCTTAGCTAGTGTTTTTTCGGCCCACTGGGGATTTCTAAAGGTAATAGCTACGCAGTCCCCCTCAAATTTTTTTACGTAGGGGGCCTATCCAGCCTACTCTTTGCGTGTGGGAAATTTCCCCAGCACATTCTATTGGGAAATTGCAGTTCAAACTTAACCAATGAAGTACCTTGTTTTTCAGGGATGATGTTGTTTCACTCTGTTCTTGTTTAAGTGTTGGTACGTTTACCAATACAAGGACATAGGCTCCACATTCGGGGGGAAGGGTGATGCGTGCCGGGACCTGTCTAGACCTATATGGTTGTTCATATGGTATCTTTGGCTGCTGGGACTTTGTGGTCGAATGGTTGGGTTGTGTGGGTTTCTGTGTGGATTTCTGTGATCCTTTTTGAGATGATACTTGTATGTTCCCTGGTTGTGCGTTGGCTGATTGGGTGTTCGTTTTGGAAGTAAGTGATGTACTGTTAGACGTTGAAGGTTTGTTTGCAACGGTTGTACTGTTGCTATGGGGATTCTGTTTCGGAAGAGTTATTGGCGTGGGTATGGATTTCTTTACTGTGGCTGCCTTGGGATGGATGGCAGTCATGGGAGCCAAAGAAGCTAGGGTGGTAGTGGGTGGTATGAGATGACTAGTATTATTGATTAGTCTTGCCATCTGCTTTTCGATATTGTTTAGGGTTCGCTCTATTGGTGTTAATTGAGTTTTTATAAGGTCCTTAATTATATCTAGCACTTGTGAGTTAAGCTCAAGATAGTTTGAGTTGGCAGCACCATGACCCCTATGAACATCGTCAAATGGTACAGCTGAAACAGAGGGGTCATCCACATTAACCGACGATGAGTGGCTTGCGTTATTCCGGTAGTTATTGCAGGGCGTTTTTTTGGACCTTGTACGCTTTGGTAGACTTTTTTGCGTAGTCTTATTCTTAACTACTGGTCTTGTGCTGTCTTGGTTAAGAAAAGGACCCTCCCTTATCTCCTTGTCGGTTTTTGATGGAGAAACTGCTACTGGAGGTGGGGACTCGGTTAAAGATTGCGACCCGGTCAGGGTTAGCAGGGGAATTTTGGTGGTTTGGGTGGGACTAATCACCAAAGTAGGTGTTTTTTCAAGGTCATCCAGAGTGTCTTCCCCAAGTGATAAATGAGTGACAGATAGGTCAACGCTCGTTGGAATGGTGTGGAGTTCAGCACGGGTTTCTCGCAATAATGGGACATTTGTTTCCTGTTGAGTGGGTGTTTTGGCTAGGGCCAAAAGGCCCATTGAGGATCTTCGTGCTGCTGCGAGGTCCTGGGAGACACGTCTTTCTAGGAGTACAATCCCCTGATTGATCGCGTCATTAGCTTTGTTGATAAATTGGTCAATCGGCCCAATTATCGGACCCACTCCTTGTGCCGTCTTGTTCCTCATTGCCCTAGTTGTCATAGTGGCGCTGTAACACAGGTGTAATCTTAGGTGTTATGATCAAATCGGAACCAAGATGCAAATGGATAGCAATACGTAAATGGGGAAGAAAATGGGTTGGCCCAGACCAGACTTGCCCAGGCTTGAACGGGCTTAAACGGGCCCGCCCTTTGCCCGGGCTTCGCCCCGGGCTGCGGCCCGCGCGCGTCCCGCGATGCGCGTTGCTGGCCTCGTTTAAATCAGTAAGGAGTGAAAGGGGGCGTGGCACTGGGAGGGGGCGCGGCTCACGCGGGAAGAGTAAACAGCTGATGGACTTGACGCTGTTCCTCGCAGTCCCGGGGCCGCGCCTCTCACCTCCTCTGCGGCCTCGCGAAGGCTTCCTCCTCCCTCTAGTGGCACGATGGTTTAGGCAAATGAAGAGCTACTCCTGTAGCGTAATGCAGGTAGCAAGGGAACACTCGGTCAGAACCTCAATACGAGTGGTTCTTCTTCCATGTGGGTATCAGGAAGGTTATGGCATCGTGATCTGACCAGTCGTACAACTCTATTGAGAGAACTGAAGTATTATCGTTTTTTGAAATTATCCAGTCCAATGTAGCTGGTTTCGAGTGTGTTGGCAGTGTGCATGCTTGGGAGAGGTTTAGTTCCGCTAAAAAGTCTTTAAGAGCGTTGACCTGTTTGTCGTTGCTGTCATTCCAGTGTAGAATAAAATCCCCTAAAAATATGTAATTTGCGTTAGTGTTAGAGTTAGCTGTGATGATCTCCATTAGCAGGTCTATGAAGGTCACATTATTTCCTGGTGGGTGATAAAGTGCTTGCAGGTTGCATCTTTGATTGTTAGCCGATCTTATATTGAGACCTAGGTATTCGCAGGCTTCCAGTGGGTCGGATTGTATTTGGCCAACTTCTTATTCCGATCGGTGAATGCAGGCTATACCACCCCCGTCTTTTTAAGCCTATAAAGTCTCACAATATTATATTGAGGGGGCACCAGTAGATCCATGACTGGGGACAAGGATTCCGATAGCCATGTTTCAGTAAGGATTGTAATGTCAATTTCCTGGTTAATGATGAGATCGGCTCTGTCTGAAGCATGTTTAGCTGCTGACCGACAGTTGAGCAGTAGGCATTTCAGTGGTTTCCCTGTGCTACTTGGGTTCAGATTTTGCGAGTCGGTGATTAGCTGGACTTGTTGTAGGTTGTTAAGGTTGGGTTTCCTCCTATTCAGTCTGGATGTTCTGTTAGCATCGATCGGGACTGTTTTAATTTCCTCCCCTCTCCTGCTGTCAGTAGGCTCATACTCCCGGAGTAAAGATAGGGTTTCTTCTTCCATTAAGTATTTGTGATTCCTATCGGGTCGATTGTGCCTATTTGATTAATGTATATTCCTAACAACAGTTCAGGAGACAATTAACAAATGACACTCACAAATAAGTTAATGGAAATAAATTTGATATCAGCAAATGAAGAAAAAAGAGAATAGATAGACAAAAAGAAAGGGAGAAAACCATTAATCAAATATATCAGAAACAATCTTTAGAAAAATATTACAAATTTATTATAAATACACACGCTCAAAAAAATAATAGCTGGTTTACAAAACAGTACATCACATAAAAGAGACCAGACAAGTGGCAAGCAACAATTATGTTACAAGAACAGGGGTACGACATATACAGGGATTATGTGTCCTCTGAAACTTATTGGCCACATATGCGTCGACCGCGTTCCAACCACTAATCAATTGCACGGTCATCATCAGGACAAAGTGATTCACTGAGGGTCAGATAGTTTCTTTAAGTACAAATCCATATATCAAAATTTGTACTCCCTTGGAGGAAAAGAAAAAGAAAGGGAAGAGAGGAAACAGGAAAAAGAAGAGAAATGCGTCCAGTGATAAATCGGTTTAAGGAATTTTACACCAAACTAACCAAAGAAGGAAAATATCCACCTCCTTGTGAAAGAAAAGGACTCCCAACACCAGGTATGTAACAAACTAAAATTCACCTTTCTAAAAATTCTTGTTCGAGGAATCCAATAAGCTGGTGTGCTCGTCATACGTTGCAAGTTCAAATCGTGCTATAGAGAAAAGAACTCCATTAAACCACTTATCCAAATTAATAGGGACATTTGTAAAATAGTAGTCCAAGAACCACTTACTTAAAAGCGGTATCCATTCCACTCAACAAGCAGACAGCTGAAACACTTCTTGTTAGTGCCAGAGATACACTTTGGAGTTGAAGACCTATTTGGTTATTTGATGACCTATTTGATTAATGGCATCGCCGTCTCATTGCTCTTTCTTTGAGATTTATATATTAGTTCTCGGATGTGCTCGACTTTGGTGTGAGTGTTTTCTGTAATATCAAGTAGCTTTTCTATTGAATGAATGAATGAATGAAATTATTTGTAGAGCGCACGATGGCCAAAACGGCTTCCTGGCGCTGCTTGAAGGGTGTTTAATATGTCATGCGACATGTTGCCCATTTGTGCTTGGAGCTCTTTGATTTCTCTCAGGGTCTGGGGTGACGTATTAGGATTGCTCATCCGCTTATTTCGGGATCCACATTTTTTGTTCCGTGTTTTAGCTCTGAACTCTTCATCTGGATCTTTTTCTTTTTGTCATTGGTTTGGTTGTCTGCTCCACCTTTATTTGCAGTGTGGGATGCACAATCTATGCTTTGTGTTCTTAATATCGTGTTTGAAGGATATGCAGTTCGAATGGTTCTAGATGACCTTTGTGTTGAAGTAGTTTGGGGTATGGAAGGGGTGATCTTTTCCATATCAGTTCTTCTTAGGATTTCATTTGGTGGCCTACTCGTTGGAGATGCTCCGTCATTGGGGAGAGGCGTTGATTCTTCCCTCTGAAGAAGTTCTGTAACGTTATTCGCATGACGTGTGGACATTCTGTTCCTTCTGTATCATTCCCAATTGCAGGGCCTCTTGTTTTGATTGTGTCTCCTAGTTGTGTTGACTGTTGTGGTTCCTGAGGGTCTCTGGTTAGTATGCAGTCTGTGGTCGATTCTTCCCTCTGATGAAGCTCTATGTCGTTATTCGCATGTCGTGAGACCCATTCTGTTCTCTCTGTATCATTCCCAAACAACGTGTCTCCTGTTCCGATTGTGTCTCCTAGTTGCGTAGATTGTTCTGGTTCTTGAAGGTTTCTAGTTAGTATGCTGATTGTGATGGTAATGTCAAAGGAGTCTAGAGTGTCTTCTTGTGGACTCCGGTGTTGTTGAGAACTTGAGTTCTCTACACATAATTTTAGGGTTGAGAACATGATGTTGAATTTTTCCAATTCGTTGTTAGCAGCTTGTATCATCACTATTCCGTTCTGGAAGGTAGTTATGCAAAGTTCCGCTCTGCATCTTGGTGACGATGTGGTCATAGGTTTTGTGCCATGTGGGATATTGGTTATGGTTTTTATGTTGAGCATATTTGTAATGGCATTGCGCCATTTAACCGTTCTTTTGGTGAAGAATATCATGTCATTCACGATAATGCATTTACCTGTGCGAAAAGCGGTGTCCGAGATCAGCGTGTCAGGGCTTTTCCTCATTAGGATATGCTTGAATTTTTTGTCTGCATTCTTGGATAGTTTAGTTGGATATTTTATGATATGGGCGCTCCTCCTTACTGGCTCTAGGTAGTTGTCCTCCATATTTGTGGATTGGTGAGGAGTATTATTTGATGTGCCCTCTTCTTCGCTGTTACTATGATGAGGGTTTAAGTACTCTCCCTATCTTGAATAGATTTGTTTTAGTTTAGTATGCTTTTTGGCTCAATCTGTGTTGCCAGCTCAATGTTCAGGGTTCTTTCTTTTTTCTTTCTTTGGTTAAAAAATTATTTCAAGATGGCCGCCAGTTTGTCAGGCTATCTGTGAGCTGAGTGCCCTTCTCTCTTTCTACTGATTGATTGTCCTCTTTCACTTGCCTTTACTTATTTCTGCCATTTTTGATATGATTTCCTAGTATGATTTCCTACTATGGAGTATCCTTGACTTAAGATGGCTGAGGTCCAAAGCAGTATATTAACAGTGAGGATGGGACTGCTATAACCATTCACATAACTAAACGTCATCTGCGGCCGCTATTTTAAGGTCAGGCAGGCTGGTCCCTGACTTCACAGTTTTTCTCCTCTCTGCCCAAAAATCTACAGTGCTACAGCTCTATCTGCACAATTACTTCGGATCTGGGATCATGTCTCTAAAAACAGTAGTAGGGGGCCGCTGTGTCCCGCGCGGGATGTCCCGTGTATTTCAGTGTGTTCTAGCCCCTGGAATCAATCGAAGTCCTAGAGACCTCTGCGCCGCCATCCAGTCTGCACAGCTCTGTGATCCCTGAGCTCGCGCGGCGGTCTGGCGATCTGCCGCCTACTCTCCTGTACTCAGGCTCTCCGTCCTGCTTTTAGACATTTTGCCCGCAAATACTTAATCATGGAGGCGCGGTCATAGGGACGGCGCAGTTCATTGGGGGCAAATTATATCCTGGCAGCGCCGCGGGTGGAAGATCTGGTCCCTCACTTCCTTCCGATGCAGATTCCGGTCTCTTGGTCCACACAACGCGGTCAGAGCACTCTGCTGGGGTGGTCCAGGAAGTGCCGTCTCGGCAAGCACCAAGACTTTTCCTGGCAGCTCCCCTGCACTCCAAGGGCAATACCGCTACACTCCTCTGATGTCCGCTGCGGTGGACAATGCCGCCCCGTCTTGGGGAGCACCAAGCCGCTTCCTGGCCGCTCGCATGCAGTCTCAGGGCAATATAGCGAGCCTATCCAGTGCCCCGTGTCTTCCGATGTCCAGGCTGGTCGGGCCGTCCATATCTTCGGGGATCTCTGGCTTGATGTGCGTGCTGGTCAGGTACTGGCGAGGCGAGGTTGTGTTCGGTAAGCTCATTTTCCACTTCTTTTTCACTTCTTTTTGTCCCCAATCGATTCCGGTGGACGGTGGTCCGTGGGTGGTGGGTGGATGGCGGGTTTAACAGGGATTTAACCACTTTGGTTATCCCAAACCCAGGAGCTCATGGATAGAGTTCCTACTAGGTAGGTACTGATTCAGAAATCGTATTGAGGGAAAATGATGGGGTGGCCATTCCAAACTGGAGGATGACATTGAGGGTTGGATCAGTCTACCGCTGTCATTGATGGGGAGGGTGTCTCTAATGAAAATGGTCGTACTGCCTCGTTTTCTTTTCCTCTTTACTAATATCTATATGGTCCAATCAAAATTTTTCTTTCGCCATTTGCAGTCGCTCATGGTCCGCATGGCATGGGCGGGCATGCAACCCAGGGTGGCCTGGAAGATATTGACCCTGCCGTATGCGATGGGTGGTCTGAGTGCACCGGACCTCGAACTTTACTACAGGGTCACCCAGGCCCATCATGCCTATCACAGGATACACGGCCCCACTGATACTCTGCATATTCGGGTAGAAACCATAATGGCAGACACCAAACCGCTTCCATCTTTTCTACTTTCGCCGCACGACAGGCGCACAGGCATATTGGACTCGTTAACATCAGTCTCTCACACCTGGCACAGTCTGCTCAACACGCTTGCTGGTAACTTACTCTATTCCCCTTTGGCTCATCTCGATTGGTGCTACTTGTTGGCCCCATGCAAGGACAAAGGGGTAATTTCGGCCCTTCGGTCATTGAACGTGCAGACCATGGGGGATCTTTATTCAGATGGCGTCGCCCGATCTGTGGAGGACTTCATGGCGGAGGCGGTATCGCCCACAGCTTTGGCGCAGTTCTAGCTGCACAGAACTAGGCATGCCCTTAGAGCACTCCTTGGTGACGACATGGCGGAGCCCCCCGGAAGTGGTGGCAATGTCGGTGGTTCAAAAGGCGCAATCTCCCGCCAAATTGGTATCTAGACTCTATCATACTGTCATGGCCGCTAGAGAGGGTGCATACACTAAACCACGACTAGCATGGCAACATGATCTGCAGACAGAAATATCAGAGGGTAAATGGCGATTTACTGTGTAAGAGCTAAAAGAATATCTCTTAACGGTCGCCATCGACTGGTTCACTTTACATTTTTAAACAGGGTGTACTACACGCCCGAACGACTACATCGCTACGGCCTGTGCGAGAACTCGCAATGCGAGCATTATGATACGCTGGTTGGCGATTTCCTTCACTTCGCATGGTCTTGCCCCGGAATCGCCCGATTCTGGGAGGAAGTCTTTCAAGAGGTAAATCACGTATCAGAGCTGGAGCTTAACCCGGCCCCACTGTTGGCCATACTGGGGTACTCTAAACCTCTCCCTAGGTCTCGTAGACGTCTGGTGGATATGGCTTTTCTCCTAGCTAAAAGATGTTTGCCATTTGTTGGATGCGCGGCCGAACCCCCACTCTGGCACATTGGTCCAGGGATATGCTGTTCTGCTGCACACAAACAGAAAATTACAGTGAAATGCTCCCCCCGCAACAGACCAAAAAACTTCTGGTCCTTGCATATTAGCAATAGGCACACGCTAGACGCTTCTGATAGTTCAGACCGCAATTCCTAGCTAGTTTCTCCATTCACTAAGGTAGGTCTGACACGTAGCGGGCCCCTTCTCTTGCATCAAGCTGCTGTCACTCCCCCACATCCTCATACCTTAAGACCCCATGGAATTGTCGCATGGACAGATGAGGTGCATCAGGGGCGGGGCTTGGGCACGGATGTTGCCGGTTAATATAACATTTTCACTATGACATGGTTTCCTTGTAATGTACTAATGTGGAATTAATGCATGGAGACATTGTGTATATGCCCATACCGAGATCTGTGTAATGCGGTGCCTTATGTATGTTGACTGCTGCATAAAATTTCAATATATACATTTAAAAAAAAAAAAAAGGTCTGTTGCTTGTTCTTTGAAAGTTCTTTTTACTGGCGTCGTTTCAGGGTGCTGGGATCCTCGGAAAACGTATCAAAGTTAATGAAATAGCCAGAGGCAGTTATGTCAATTGTTGGGATTGCATCAGGATTCATTTAAATCGCTGGAACCACTTGATCACTTGTTACTTCATTGTAGACAGGTGTTTCTTGACAGACTGTTATTTGGGTCTCAAGAGGTACAAGTTCCATTGCATTGTTGCATAGTCCTTCTTTTCGCGCTGCAGATTCTTCAAAGGTGATGAGTCTCTCAGTTTGAACCTCTTGGATAGTAGCCAGATTAGTGCATCTGCTACATTGGTGGAGTCCACTTGGCCTACTGCTTATGATTGGCCACATGATGTGGTTTGACCAGGTCGATGGACACGAACCTGTTCTCCTTTTTACCAGCAAGGGGCGGCAGTAATACATGGATTGCTAGGACAGGTACGGGTTTTCTGTAGGAAGGCCCAAATTCCTTCTTGTCCGCGATCTTTTCTCTGACTACATCCCCAATCTTTGGAATCCAGACAGGCCTTTCCGGGACGGTCAGTTTTTCTTCAGTGGTTGTTGGCTTCAGGAACATATTACTTTGTTTTGTTCTTATTTCATTTAAGTCCTGTAAAACAGCCAAACGGTCTTTGATATCAAACGGTTTCTTGTCTACCACTGAAGTCTGACAACCGAGATCCGATATTAATATTCTGGTCCCAAAAAGGACTTCATATGGAGTGATACCCCCTAGAGAACTTCTAGGCAGATTGTTAAGACTACATTGGGCACTCATTAGATGTTTGACCCAGCCCGTCACCCGAGCCTAATACCCTAGCTGTTATAGATTGCTTTATGTCCCGTTTTTTTCTCTCCACTACCGAATTTCCCTCAGGATGGAATGGACTAGAGTACCGCCAATGCAACACCCAATTTGGCCATGGCCTCCTTGTAAGCTCGAGAGCTAAACGCAGGACCCTGGTCAGAATGTAGCGTGCCGACTGCGTATGTGCCGATAAAGACTCGCAAATCTTTTATAACAGTTCGAGCGCCCACTGAGAGCTCAAGCCACATCCAAATGAATCTTGTCTTAATATTTGTGGGACCGCATTTGTCCATAGGGACGTCTGCGTGTAGAAAGTCTAATGCTGTCTAACAATGGTGTCTGTACTGGGCTGGCTACACTGTAGTCCGGTATCTGGCGGCATTCCCTGCTGCAATCTCTAATGCGGTCATGGCAGTTAATTGCAAATGTGTGAATGTGAGCATTCATCCCTGGCCACCGGTACGTCTCTTTTAATTCTAGTATAGACTCAGAGATCCCCTGATATATCAGACCCTCTCCCAAATGTGCTTCGTGTATCAAAGCTACTCTACGTGTCCGGTTTGGAATTCCCTATCCCCCACTCCAGGGATTCAAGCAAAAGGAACGGAGTTTGCATCAATTATATATGAGTATTTGAGTGGAAACTTATAAGGTAACGCTGCACCGCTGCCTTTGCTTGTGGCATTGATAGCTAGCATTATTTTGCCGTCTATTTGAATTTTTGAACGAGTGATTGCAGCTACGGAAGCCGTTTGCACAGCTGCCTTTGCGGCTTCATCAGCCAATGAATTCCCTTCAACGTGAACGCCATCACGTTGATGACTTAGTGTATGTATCACATGAGCGTTTTGTATTCCCTGTCGTAACTGAACTACTTGTTCCCAAAGCAATTTATGCTTGATTGTGCCACCTTTTGCATCTTTTTAACCATTTTGAATCCAGTTCTGCAAGTATTCATTGTAAGATTGAACACAATAATACGAATCGCAATACTATCTGTATTTTCAAGTGCCATCTTGAATGCTTGTAGTTCAGCTTGCTGAGCTGTACAATCTCCTAGAGATTGCGTTTTAGTGAGCATTGGTAGGAATTTGCCATTGCGCCAGCGACCTTTAACGATCGCACACGCCGCACTATAGGCATGTTTACCCCCCGTAGCGGGTTGAGCTGGTCCGTCAGTATAAATTATACATTCATACTGCTCTAGAGGCAGAATTTCAGTAGGCAGAGGACATTCTTGTTCGTATTCAATGTCTGTTGCAGCAAGAGAAACAACCCATTGTATCCATATCGGATGTAAAGCTTTAGCATTTCGAATTCTCGCATTTGTCACTGCCTCTAAGGCAGGTACAGGTGTAACGACCATAATGCATTTACCCTGTGCGAGGGCTCTCTCTTTTGCAACCACAGTTTGAACCACTGTCATAATTTTTTCTGTAGAAGTGAGTTTCATTTCTGCTTGTGTTTAAAGTGTGATTTGTAAGCTATTGGTACTTTTTCACCTTTGTTAAAAGTTAAGTACGTGAATCCGCATTGTCCTGGAATGATTCAGATCACTAAGTTGCGTATGTGTATGCGTGTTTGCAAATGTTTTGTTGCTAACATGTCTGTTTGCACTGAACGCTAAATTTCTTTGTGTTTTTTGTGACCAATTAATTGTTTTGAAATCAGGTTTGATTAATTCGTAGAGAGGTTTAACCCTTTCTGCGTAGTTAAGAATGTAAGTTCTTCCAAAATTCAGGAAACCTAGAATCGACTAAGTTTTTCAGCGTTTTTGGAGGTTGGAGCAGCGCACACTTTTCTAAAAAGCTGGCTGCCAGGCTTTTGCCTTCACTTGATTACTCATATCCTAGAAAGAGGACGTTGAGGTGGGCAATTCTAGATTTTTTTAAATTTAATTTGTACCCTTCAGAGTCGAATCCCAATATAATTGTATTCATCCTGTTCAAGTGCCTATCCAAGTCATCGTCTGTCAGATAGATGTCATCCACATATGATAATGCTTCGTCATCATACGTTTGTAGTAACTCTGTTATTCTAGCTGAAAATAATCCAGGACTGTTCTTGAATCCCTGAGGGAGATGACAGAATTGACCCTGTATACCCAAAATTGAAAAAGCGGTCAAATACTTACTTTCTGGTGCAATGTTTTGACAGAAGAAACCGTTAGAAATATCTTATGTTGTTTTATACTTTTTACGCACAATGGTATTCATTAATGCTGCACTGTGTGCATTTTGTACTGCAAATGTTTTGCAACAAGAGTTTAAGTGTCTGTAATCCAATACTAGACGATATGTATTGTCTGGTTTGGCGACAGGAAACAAAGGATTGTTCATGGACTAGGTGCATGTTTCAATCACCCCTTAGTATTCAAGTTGATCTAAGATCTCCCTGACCTGTTTTTTAGCTTCTTGTTTAACTGGGTACTGCCTTTGTGCAGTCGGTTGATTTTTTTAACTGGATTTTATGGTAAGGAGAATCCTCATCCCATCCTAGATGATTTTTGTATAATGCAGGAGCCTGGGCAACTGCCCATTTCCTGGAATAGGTATATTTTATATGAATTGGAATGTGGTTGGAGAAAGCTGGCATAATGATGTCTTCACCATGTGGGTACTCCCTGACAAATTGTGGTGGCCAGTCTTGTTCAGCTAGAAGAATGTCATAACCCTTAGAAAGTCGCTCCCAAAAGAGTGATCTCACTTGTCTTGGTATGTCCCACTCCATCCGGAGTGTTATTTTATATAACTTATGTGGACAACTAACCCTGGTATCCGCATTTTCAACTTGAATTAATTCATTCAAGTCCACTTTCTCCAGATGATCCTTCAAGTTCTTGCGAGCTATGGTGACTTCTGCTGCACTGTCCAACATTGTCTGAGCCCATTCCCCGTTCTTGAGTTGTGCCCGCAAGATCCTCGGCATGTCTGATTTATAGACCTACTACCTTGTTCTTGGTGAATTGAGGTTTCTTGTTTTTCTGAACGTGTTGATCATCTTTGGGCTTCAAGCGTTCTTCCTTGTGTTCTGACCGTCCTCTTCTTTCGGATTTCTGTGACGAAGTCTGAAAGGTACGAGAGGAATGTGTATCAGTATCTTGATATCTATCAGGTTTTCTCAAATTATCCCTTTTCCTGAGGTTATGCCTCCTTTTAGAGGGTTCCTTTTGAGGAGACCTACCTCTGGATTGAGAACGCTTCTCTTTAGAAGTTTGTTTGCTATTCTCCCACTTATTTTTAATAGGAGTAGGAGTGTTTTTATTAAAGACCTTTTCAGGACCTTCAGATAGTTGGGGTTTAACTGGTTTCCCACCCAAACTGTCTCTGCCTAATTCTTCACAGGATTTTTCAATTATTCTGGCTAGTTCTTGTGGTTGCTCAGTTACATCAAATTCCCTTAACTTTTGGCGGTTTGCCACGAATGCTGCTTCACCTTTAATATTAGTGAATATTATTGTTGAGACTTGTTTGAAATCTTTCACTAATTTCATAACTAGATTTAAAGCAGGCTCGTTTTGAATTTGTTTCAGGACGGCTGGTATTACCGCCATAGACGGAACACCATGTGTTTTAGTGTAAATTGCAGCAAAGACTGTACCCCAAGTGTCGCAGTCCTCAAGATGTGGTGCGATCCCCATTGGTAAATAGATTGTTAAAATTATGTGTTTCTCATGAGGGCTAGTATTAGGAAATACTGCCTCGATTTCAGTAATTTTCGGAGCTATCCAGAATGGAATTTGTTCCCGTTTTGCAGGCAAATTAACAACGACCAAATGTAGAGTCTGTGGTGTAATTTTATTTGTGCTCCCCTGGTGAGGGGGATTGCTGGTTGGACTGTTAGAGTCTGCATGACATATTGAACCAATTGTCTATAGATTTTGATTAGCTCTTTGAGTTGAGCTCGTAGTTACACATCTGTCATTTCATTAATTTCAGGATGTGGAGCATAGTTGGCTAACACCGGCCATGTTGCTCCTGGTCTACCTAGTGGACCGAGCATGGTAATGTGATTTACATGTTTTAGGGCGCCTTTAAACCAGAGGGCATGCTCTTGGTAAGTTAGTGGAATTTCTATATCCTCAAAAGGAATGTATTCCGCTGGTGGTTCATCTTATTTGTAGAAGTAAAACATATATGTGCTTGGATCTGCTTCAGGGACGATTATCCATGAATAGTATACCTCTGTCTGGTGATATTCATGTGCCTCTATCACAAAAACTACCCTTTTATACGTTTTATACTGATGGCTTTCCTTAAATTCTGATAAATGATTATAGCATCATCGTCGGTTTCATTAAAACCAGTTATGTTAAAAGCTTGTACGGGGTTGTCGCCTGTAGCTCCATTTGTCCCGGGATTGTTATCCCCGTTTAGGGACATTTCTGTTGACTGAAAGTTTACAGAGCTAGCTTCAAGAAAACAAAGATAAGGTGCACAGTATTTTGGAACACTGTATCCTTCAACGTTGAACAAATCAAAACTAATACATAGGATTTTCATCCTACTCAGCTATGGCAGATATTATCCTTTTACCCACTCCAGACGTCTATTGGAGTATTACGGGAAAAGGGGTCTCTGAGAAAAGCACGACTGAGTTAATTTAGTATCTAGCGTTAAATTACCAAATGTTGAGCGCCATGTAGTGTAGTTCCTATATTCCCAATAGGCTTTGCGCATTGGAATAATATATCCTATAGATTTTACGTAGGACTTAAGTCAATAGGTCTCTATCGAATATACTAAACTTAACAGTGAGTGCCAGCTAGCTCAGAGATCACTAGAAACTTTCTCGAATACACAAGAAGGTATTAGTTTCTGACAACCGCATAAACATGACAACTTTGTTTCCCAAGAATAAGAATATACCTCTCAGAGTCGTGAAACAATAGATAACTATTTTACTCAGTCAATCGTGCATGCTTCGTTTCTACAGAGTTGCAGAGAAGTAGAGAGACGGGCGTTTTCAATAAAAGGTTTATTGAACAGTCTTTTTTCTCATGCAAGAAAGGTGAACGGCTACAATCGTTAGACAGAATGCAAAGTATAATGCGTACAGCAAGAATAGTATTATAAAATAATACTGTAAGAGCATTGTATGGTCTTTAAGCCATATGAAAATACATACATAAATAACAGACTAGAATACTCAACTGGTGCTTCTAAAATACGCCTACCCCAATATACTAACCTAAGACTAGTACGGGGGAAGAAGTAAGTATGGTCTTTTGCATAGGTTTAGTTTTGCCAAGAATCTACCAAAGGTTTCTCTAGGTTCTAATCAGCTTCATACCTTAGAATGAAGGAGGTCTGGTATCTCTTTCTCGGGACTTGATTTACCAACACCCCACAAAGGGAGTCAGAAACACTGGAGCTGGATTGTCAGCAGAGAAGGGTAGCTTCCTGATTAGTGCTTCAACTGGAGAGTCGGCGTCCTTCAGCACTTGCTGTAGTGAGCTGCGTCAGGCAAGTAGGTCGTCGAACTGCTCCGAACCAACGTGCTTTGCTATAGCAACTGAAGGTATATTTATACCTTGAATGTGTTTAGGAATGTTTGACGTAAAGTTGGGCATATGAACGTCATGAATGAACCCCTGGGTAATAGTTGTTCATTGTAAAACTGAGTTCTTGGAGAAATCAATATTCAAGCAAGGGGAAGTCCCTAACGGCTTAAGCTGGTTTTCCAAGAAATTGTTGTGACGTTTGGTGAACGGATGGAAGTAGCCATGGTTGTATTTGGGCTTCATGGGCTATGCCTAGATAATGGCTTGATTTCTATGCCTATATAAGAGCAACGTGAATTGTACCTTTATAAGGGCATGAATCGGGAAAATCCATTCGGAATCTAAAACACCATACAACACACTTCTCCGGAGGTTGGACGTCTGCTGGTGTCGTCCTCGCCGGAGACGGGCCGGCGCATCGTGGCTTTTCCCCGACATCATCAAAGGGTGGCTCCTAACCGTTGCCGCAGCCGCGGTTTTCACCGGAGGAGCCACAGATCGCCCACTCCTCGGTCCCTCTTTCGCCTTTCCGGACCTAGCCTTTGCCGCTCCGGTTGGCTTCGGGGACGGCCGCCTTAGCTTGCAGCCGTCGCCCACGGAGGAGCTGCTTTCCCCACCGCGGGGCCCTACGGAGGTAGGTGCGGCCTTCGCTCGCACTGTGTCCAAGGCTGTGGGTATTTTGCGCATGGGTGATCCGGTTGCCCATTTCCTCGTGGATCACCTTCTGGAAGTTCTCCACCAGGGCTCTAGTGGGAGGGTGCTGCTACTTCCCTTTGAGGGTTCGCTCCTTTCTTCCCTGATGGGGACTTGGGGACGTCCCGCCACGGGGGACCCGGTGCCCCAACACCTTTTCACAATCACATTCCAGTGCCGCGTGACCCGGCGTGTCTTTCCCTCCACCCCTCTGCCTCGAGCCCCCTTTTGTGGATCGCCTTTCCCTCCCTGCCACCGCTGTTGTCTCCACCATCACGGGAGGCCTGCTGGCTTGACTCTTAGGGGAGCAACATGTTTCCTTCCACCAGTGCAGCTCTGGGGTCCCTTAACACTTTATGTGTGTTAGCCAGGGACACCTCTTGTTTGTGGGACTTGGCTGAGTCCCTGGGGTCCGCCGGGTCACAGGAGGATGCTCGGATTAATTTGCGGCAACATGCGTTGGATGGCCGGAAGCTGGCGGCGTTTATTCTTTGCTCTGCTGTGGACATAACAGAGGTGCTTGGTCGTGCCATGGCTTCTTCGGTTGCTCTTTGCTGCCATGCTTGGCTTCGGGACAGTGTATTCCCGGAAAATGATAGGGAACGGCTGGTTGACCTTCCCTTCGATGGCATTCTTCTGTTCCACGTCCCGGCAAACTCGGCCATCCGGAGGTTCTTGGCAGGGCTTGGCAGGGCTTCGTCGTCTTCCTCCTCCTCCTTCTTCTCCCCCTCAGTGACCTGTGAGTTGGTCTAGTTCTTGATGATGCCCCTCCTTTTGGGCGAGTCGCCCTCGTTGTTGTAGTTCTGTGTGCTTTATGGCCACTCAAGTCCTCCTTGTTGAGTCTGTGGTTCTGTTGGCTGCTGGACGACCCTTCTTCACTGTGTGTTTTTACTTTGGGTTATCTGCACCAGGTTGGCCTTGAGATTAGGCCTCCTGTTTTTCTCTTGGGCTGCTTGCAAACCTTCTGCGGGGTTTTTTCCCCGTGGCTCTTTCTGTTGTCCTCTGCTGCAGAGGTTTCTTCCAAAGAGGGTTCCCATGTCTTGGGACCTAAACTTACCCTATGTGGGGTAGTGATAGCTGTTATATAGCTTATGCTGTGCTGGGGAGTTGCGGTCGCCTTCGGGCCGCTGCTCTCCATGGCGTTTATGTACGTTGCAGGTGCTATTCCCTTTTGCTGGATTTGAATGCCTTGGTGGTGCCCCGGGATGTCTTCTCCGGGGTCGCTGCGCTGTTTGCCGGGTCTGACCTGCTGTCTGAGGCCTGGCTTCATGGCTCTGGTTCCTCCTCTTTTTGTGTCAGGTGTGCTGCCCCTCCCTGAGGTGTGTCCGGGCCCTTTTTCACCTTCCCGTTCTCTGTCCTGGGGGCTGTGATGGTTTTGTGTTCCTCCTTCTTTCAAGCGCAGCCTGCCGGGTCTTCCTGGGGGACCCGGGCTATTCTTCCTGCTTCCGACTGCTTATGGCTCCCTGCACTGTTCTGTCGGTTCTATTGACTTCCAACTGTGGGGAACTTGTCTTATTTTCTATCGTCTCCTTGGGTCTTCTAGGTTGTTCTTCTACCTCTTCCCTGCTTTGGCATCGAATTGAATTTTGTTTACTGGTAAGGGCGTGGGGTGCTTCGGCCTCCCCTGGCCTTGCCCTTGGTTCCTCTGTTGAGTGTGCACGGGCTTCCTCTTTCTTCTTTCCACACCCCTCCTGAGGTCGGTGATGTTCTGCTTGTGGGGTTTCCCCTTGTCTGGGCGGACGAGGCTCCTCGCCCTGTCCGTTGGAATAGTCCCCTGTGGGACCTTCTGTTATGTTCAGGCTGGTGGAGTCCTTTCGCAGACCCTCGTTCCACGTGGGTATGGCTAGGGTATCTATTCTACGTTAAGGAATCTGCGGCTAGATATGCGAGTTCTGTAGTAGGGGATCTCTGTGTATAGTCATAATCTAGTGAATAGTCCCGCCCATGTGCGCGGACCCCGGAGCAATCAAAAATAATCTCTTAAGCTGTCAAAACATGCAGACCTGCATAGACACTTAAGAGAGAATTTAAAGACAGATAATGCAGCCTATATCCACCGGCTACACTGTCCAATACTTCAACTGGAAATTCCACCAAAAACCACAACAGCACAGCCTGTCCAGGGTTTTCCACAGAGAAAAACCTTGCTTTGAACAGCAAAACCCTCTGGAATGATAGAGAGGAAGGAGTGGACAGACAAGCCCCATAGGCTGCCATTATGTGGCTCAAAACAGGATACTGTGCCTTTAAGAGAACTTCCCAGAAGCCTCACAGTATCCCAGAATGCAGTGCAGGTCCCTTTCACCTTCAGTTCTTTTTTCCGGGTCCTGCTAGCAGGACCCTGGAGCATTAGCTCTTCTTTTCTGAGCTTTTTCTATACTATTTTTGTGATATTTTGGGATTTTTGGAGCTTCACTCGACGTCTTTGGCCTTTATCTGCATTCTGCTGTGGTTTTTTGGCAGAATTTCTGCAGTCTTTTTTGTCTTTAGACTATTTCTAGTCTGACATGTGCTTTGTCTGCAGCTGAACTGAAGGCCAAAGCGGAAGCTCACAGGGTTTGTACTCTGTGCTTGCCTGTGTCTTTGGACACCTGTCTTCTCTGTACCTTCTTTTCTAGGGGGCTTCGGCTTCCAGGTTTCAAACAGAGGAGTTTGAAGGCATCTTCAGCCTCTGGGTGAGGTGAGGGTAGGTCCTCTACCGAGTCCCATGCTGTAATCTCTGGGGTTATCCCCAGTAAGGGCACGTCTGAGCTATGACGCAGTTCCAGTCGGCACGTGGAGTGCCTGGATGTCATGGAGTGCCTCGACGTCGACGTCATGGAGTGCCTCGACGTCGACGTCATGGAGTGCCTCGACGTCGACGTCATGGAGTGCCTCGACGTCGACGTCATGGAGTGCCTCGACGTCATGGAGTGCCTCGACGTCGACGTCATGGAGTGCCTCGACGTCGACGTCATGGAGTGCCTCTACGTCGACGCCATGGTCGACGGCATGGATTACCTCGACGTCGACGTCATGGATTAAGTCGACGTCGACGTCATGGCGTACCTCGACGTCGACGCCATGGAGTTCCTCGACGTCATGAAGTGCCTCGACGACGACGTCATGAAGTGCCTCGACGTCATGTGGTGCCTCGACGTCATGTGGTGCCTCGACATCATGTGGTGCCTCGACGTCATGAAGGGCCTCGAGCATGGAGTGTCTCGACGTCGACGTCATGGAGTGTCTCGACGTCGACGTCATGGGGTGTCTCGACGTCGACGTCATGGGGTGTCTCTATGTCATGGAGTACCTCGACGTCATGGGGTTCCCCGACGTCATGGGGTGCCTCGACGTCATGGAGCAGTGTTGCTCGACGTCATGGAGCGGTGAGGCTCGACGTCATGGAGCGGTGATGCTCGACATCATGGAACAGGGATGCTCGACGTCATGGGGCAGGGATGCTCGACGTCATGGGACAGTGAGGCTAGACTTCATGGAGCGGTGAGGCTCAACGTCATGGAGCAGTGATGCTCCTGTTGGGGCATTGGTCACTTGGGCTCTGCCCTCTTCCGTTGGGTCAGGACGTCACCGTTAGGGATGGCTCGGCGTCTCCTGGTTGACACCTAGTGACATTTTGACGTCTGAGTGTTGGTTGTCATAGAGACAGTCCCTGTCTTAGTGATGGTGACGTCGTAGTGAGGTCGGCGTCATGGGTTACAGCCGCAGAGTACTGCCGGCTCTTGACGCCTGGGTCTGGTTCCAGGCCTCGCTCCTTGGTGAGCCTCCCGTCGTAGAGGGGACTTTGTGTTCCCGGCACCTTCCACTCACGACGCAGAGCAGTTGATCAGCGTCGAGGAACCCTTCTGATGGGGAGTTTGTGGTTACTCACCACGTGTACACGAGGGACGTTTGTCCTTTTGCTTAGTTTTGAGAGCTTGCATGCCTGCACGGCTGCTAGGTCGCCTCCTGCTCAACCACTACTGGTGAGACCACCGGGGATGTTTCAGAATCCCCTCGGTTCCCTCTTCCGTCCACCACCCCAGGGGCCTTTTGCCCCTCAGTCTGCGAACCTCCGTGCCTTGATGCCAGGGATGCGTCTGCCATGAGTACGGGGAGTCCCTCTCCGACTCTTTACTGGTCCGCCTGGCAGGAGGTTCTGGCTCCGACCGTGCTCCTGACTTGGTTGCAGGGGTGGCGGCATGTAGGCCTCGCGCTGTGGCCCGCGGTTGTTGGACCGTTGTTGTGAGATCCCTCTGTGGGGGGGGGTTTCTTCACCGATTTGTGGTTCCTCTGCCGAGAGACAGGAGGGAAGCCTTACAAGAGGTGGTCTAATGGGCCTGATAGTTTCGGATCTAGGCATCGGTGTGGGAGCGAAGTTTTTCTCTCCTGCCGACCCCCAGGTATTGTGGGTTTGTCCTACATTGCCATACTTTTATTTGCCTGACGTCTCTGCAGCCTGCGGCTCAGCAGTGTGCTTCTACTCTCCCGTTCTTTAGGCAACCCTTGGGTTGCCATGAGAGTAGTGAGTGGCCCGCATGAAGTCTGAATCGGAGACTTTTGGACGGCTGTAGGTTTGGGGCATGGAGAACGGCCTGAGGCCTTCTGCCCTTTCTAGCGGCGTTTTTCCTCCCAGGATTTGCCGGTGGTCCTGGGCCGCCATTTAATGCTTTACAAGTATATTGTGCGCATACGCGGGAGAGCTTGTGGCTCCTCGGCGAACAAAGGCCGGCTGGGTCTAAGTCAGTCTTCGGTTCATCAGCCCTCCTCCAGCACTTCCTCCGGTCGGCTCGCGGTTTCAGCGGTGCGAGCTCTAAGCAGCGGCCGTTATCCAGTCTAGGACAAGGGCGATAGAGGACGTACCTCTGTCTCAAAAGAGGAGAGGTCTGTACTCCCGGTTCTTCTGGTTCATGAGAAGGACAGGAACGAGTTCCGGCCCATTCTGGATTTGCGACAAGCAAACAAGTGGATTCGCAGTAGAGGAGTTTCGCATGCTGTCGTTGCATCGGGTTTATGCTCTGCTGCAACAGGGAGATTGGCTTGGTGCCATAGATCTACGGGATGCATACTCCCATGTGCTCATTGCACACAGGAAGTTCCTGCGATTCCAGGTCTGCGCCCATCATTATCAGTACACAGTACTGCCAGTCGGGCTGAAGTCTGCGCCCAGACTATTCTCGAAGTGCATGGCAGTGGTAGCTGCACGCCTGTGGAAAAACGAGGTGGCTTCTCTAACCGTGCCTGGACGATTGGTTGATCAGGGCCTCCTCCTTCTCGGAAGCTCAGGCGCACTTCAGGAGGACGTGCGTTCTCTGGAACGAGCTGGGGTTGCACATCAACATGTCAGTCTGTCCCCATTCCGGTCCAGTGCATACAGTACTTGGGAGCCTCCGTCAATACGCTGTCAGCAAGCGTGTCTCCTTCGGTGGAGAGTCGATTATCTCCCCTTGGGAAGGCTCAGGCTCTTGTGACCGCCCCATCTACGGTAGTGGAGACGGTGTCTTCTCTACTGGGGTCGGTGGCCTCTTGTATGTTCCTCACGCCACACGCACGGCTGCTCATGAGACCTTTGCAGGAGTGCTTGGAGGATCAGTGGGATTAGAGGAAAGGATCCTTGGGCGACAAGATAAGACTGTCTCTGCGTGCTCTTCAGTCTCTGAAGTGGTAGTGTTCAGCTGAGAATCTCCTAAGAGGGGTGCCCTTTCACAAGGACATTTCCACACAGACTGTCGTGACGGATGCGTCTCCCCACGGCTGGGGGGGCGCTTTCCGGAGACTTGCAGATACAAGGAACGTGGTCCCCGATGGAGTCCACGTATCACATCATTTTCTGGGAACTCAGAGCTGTTCCCTTGGCATTGAAGGCGTTTCTTCCGTCCTTCCAGACCAACTCTCTGCTTGTACAGACGGACAATTTGACCACAATGTATTACCTCAACAAGCAGGGGGGTTCGAGATCGCGCACTCTGTCGCAGGAGGCGCGGGCGATCTGGCGACTGACTCTAACGGCTACCCATCTGCCAGGTGTGCAGAATGCTCGGGCAGACGTGCTGAGCAGACTGATTCAGGAAAGCCATGAGTGGGTCATGAACGACGAAGTACTAGGAGAAGTCTTCGGCGAATGCCGAGACTTCGCCTCCAGGTACTGCCTATGGGGAAGCTGGGGAATGCGTTCTGGATTAACTGGTCGAACTGCTTTCTGTACGCTTTTTCACCCTTTCCCTTGATTCCGGCGGTGTTCATCAAGCTGTCCCAGTCCAGGGCGCGGAAGATCCTGATTGCCCCGGAATGGCCCAGACCGTGGTGGTTCACGGACCTGCTTCACCGGTCTCTCCGTCCTCTCATACGGAGGCCTTGCAGGCCGGACCTTCTCGCAAAGTTTAGGGGGCAGGCGTTGCACCCCAACCTCTCGTCTTTGAGTTTGGCTGCATGGCTCCTGAGATAGTGTGATATGGCCATTTGAATCTACCAGAAGTTTGTATGGACATACTGAAGGAGGCTACGCATCCTTCCACTAGGACTTCTTCTGCTTAATGGTGAAAGAAGTTTTTGCATCTGGTGCAAGTCCAAGGACCATGCCCTGTCGACGTGTAAGGAAGATGTCTTCCTTCTGTATCTTCTACGCCTGGCGCAGTCGGGCCTTAATGTCTACTCCATTACGGTTCATATTGCTGCGCTGACTGCCTACAGGAAATGCCCTTCAGACTTCCTTCTTCCAGATCCCTATGATCAAAGATGTTTTGGAAGGCTGGAAGAAAGCATTCCCTCCTGTCTGGCTTCCTTCGCCTTCATGGGAATTGAATGTGGTGCTGTCCAGATTGATGTAGGAGCCGTTTGAACCTATTCATAGGGCTTCGTTGCAGCATCTGTCCTGGAAGGCGGCGTTCCTCGTGGCCATCACATCGGCCCGCAGGGGGAGTGGTATTCAGGCGTTGTGTTGCCAAGGACCTTATACTGTATTTCATGCTGCTGAGGTTGTTACGCATACTCACCATGAATGTCTTCCTAAGGTTCTTTCTGGTTTTCATGTCAATCAGACAATAACTTTGCCTACGTTTGTTCAGAATCCGGCATCTCCAGCGGGAAGGTCCCTACATTCCCTGGATGTTAGGAGGGTGTTGGAATT
Source organism: Lissotriton vulgaris (assembly GCF_964263255.1). Lineage (NCBI taxonomy): Eukaryota > Metazoa > Chordata > Amphibia > Caudata > Salamandridae > Lissotriton > Lissotriton vulgaris. The sequence goes on from NC_141685.1 coordinate 1,943,915,066, forward strand.
TTATCTGGCTAAAACCAGAGATATTCGTGGGTCAGATCAATTGTTTGACAATTATGATTCAGTCTGGACCGGTTTTGCTACCTCAAAAGAGTCCATCTCTAGGTGGATTGTGTCCTGTACACTATTGTGTTACCAACAGACTAATACGACCTTAGGAGATAAAACCTAAGGCTCATTCCACCAGGGGCAAAGCTGCCGCGACTGCTTTGCTGCTTAATGTTACGATTGCAGAAATCTGCATGGCCGCCACTTGGAAGACGGTCCATACCTTGGCTTAGCATTACTGTCTGGACACTGATACCAGGGCAGATGCTCAGGTTGGGCAGGCTTCGCTGCGAAATTTGTTCGCACAATAGTGGTGTTATTTCTCATTTCTCCACCGCCGCTTTGGTGTGGGGATGGGCTTGCCATTCTATTCACTAGATTATGACTATACACAGAGATCCCCTACTACAGAAGGAGTAGTTTCTGTCCTGTAACTCCAGTTCTGTAGTAGGGGTATCTCTGTTATAGTCATAAGCGCCCGCCCTCCTCCCCGGTGGAGAGAGATATTCATGTAAGGAATGCTACAGGTCTGGCGTGTTACGCCTTCAAAAAGAACTGAAGGTGAAAGGGACCTGCACTGCATTCTGGGATACTGTGAGGCTTCTGGGAAGTTCTCTTAAAGGCACAGTATCCTGTTTTGAACCACATAATGGCAGCCTATGGGGCTTGTCTGTCCACTCCTTCCTCTCTATCATTCCAGAGGGTTTTGCTGTTCAAAGCAAGGTTTTTCTCTGTGGAAAACCCTGGACAGGCTGTGCTGTTGTGGTTTTTGGTGGAATTTCCAGTTGAAGTATTGGACAGTGTAGCCGGTGGATATAGGCTGCATTATCTGTCTTTAAATTCTCTCTTAAGTGTCTATGCAGGTCTGCATGTTTTGACAGCTTAAGAGATTATTTTTGATTGCTCCGGGGTCCGCGCACATGGGCGGGACTATTCACTAGATTATGACTATAACAGAGATACCCCTACTACAGAACTGGAGTTACAGGACAGAAACTACTCCTTACATACCTTTGGTAACAGTGTATCTGGTAGAGACGATTCTAGCCCCAGATTCCTTCACGGCCCGCCCTTTCTCCCCGTTCTGCGAGGACCTTTGGCTTCTGCACTCGCCTTTCGGTGGATAACTTTGTGTTCTGTGAGTGCATTCTTTAGTTCTTGACAGGACGTTTTTGTCTTGCTTCTTGTTTCTTCCTCCTTCGTGGCACTTTGGAGGATGGGTCTATGGGTACTCCTGTGCCCCTCTGCTCTGGTTGCTCCAGGGTTGGGGTTGCTTTTACCCTTGTCCCTCCCTCTCGTTGCTTGGGGTCTGGGTACCTCTACTAGCCTCTGGGTTGGGGTCATCTGGCCGTGCCTTGCCCTTGCTCCTTTGCAGGGTTGTCACTCTCTGTGCCTGTGTTGCCTTGGATGTTGTTGTTTCCTTTTTGTCTTGGAACTGGTTCCCCTTCGTTGTTCTTGGTTGGGGTAATACTCCAGCTACATGTTGCCATGTCAGTGGGGATTGTCTATATGCTCGCAGGGTGGCTGCTCAAGGCTGTGCTCTGTTTTTTCTTCTTTCCCTGCTTTTGGGTGCTGCAGTGTTGGCACTGGTCCTTATGGTGGTGTTCGTCACCATCCCCTTTTCTGCTCTTTAGCACACTGTTCCCATGCTCCCACAGTTTGTCTGATGGCTCCGCGTTGTGGCGCGGAAAAGTTCTCCGAAGAAAACTGACATAGGTTTGCCGGGGTGGGACTTATGTGACTTCGCTGATGTCACGTATGCGTGATGCCATCCTCTCGGCACGCAGGGATGCTGTGGCAAGAAAAGTTTTCCAGATCCAGTTTCACGCCTGGGGATAATACTATGTTAAGGAATCTGTGGCTAGAATCGTCTCTACCAGATACACCATTACCGAAGGTAAGTAACTCGTATGTTGAGAGGTAAGTAGAGCAAATCATCTTTTAAGTTGCGACCAACGTTTAGCATAGTCAATTCCCACATGTCCTCTGTAAAACCAGAATACCTGACTATTGTTTGTGCTCTGGCACTGATAGTACAAATATATATGGTTCTTGAGACCTCTGCTAAAATGATCTAATGCTTGTACAGTGGCCCTACTCATGTCAGGGCTTGTCCTCCAACATGTCTGCTCCTTACTTTTTTGTTCCCCCACCCCATACCTCACTTCTTTGTCCCTCTGATGCATTTTCTGCTTCAATGTCCTTACTGAGGAGCAAAGCCTTACAAACACTAGAACATGATATCGCCACCATTGTTCAGAAAGAGAGAACTGCTGAACTTGATGTGGAAAGGTACAGCTAATAACAAGCAAGACAAAAATAAAATAAAGAAACGATTTCCAGAAAGAGACAGATACACTTCTCAGAAACAAGAATATTTGTGTTGACAGAGGAAACTACATGTTCGAGGCATATGAGCTGTAGATCATATGCTTTAGCATAGATCGCAATCTGGTGTTGGGTCCAGATGTTTGCCCTTTGTTTTTGTTCGAAGAAGTCTTTCAGTCACGAGGTAGGTGACTCCTCCTTTCAGTGATAGTGTGCATGGGTATCGGCTCCATCCCCAGATTGTTTTGTTTCTGCCATCTGGTTCGGATGTGTATTGCTGCGCTCTGGTTCTGTATAGTTTTTGAACACCTTTGACGCGCAATCCTCTACCCTCGACGGTGTTGTCTATGGATCGCGGTTTCCATTTGACGCGCATCGTCTAAAATCTGAAAACCTTCGATCTGGAACTTTGAGGTGGGCCCTCGGGCCTACCTGAGCCGACCACGCCAGCAGTCAATGGAACAAACTCCATTCAAGGTATGCCACAGGTGTTGTGCTAAGTTTCCACCCACCAACTTGCACGAGGTCTGCAACCTCTGCCTATCCCCGGAACAAGACGAAAAGGACTGTGAGGCTTGTAGATCATTCCGATTGAAGAAAACCATTTGTGACTGTCGGGCTCGACACCTTGAGATGCACTACAGCAGCGGGTCCGTACCAGACATCTTCGCCGAAGATTCTGATTCCCACCAACCAGATCCAGAGGCCGAGGAAGAAGAACTGGTCTCCAGGTTCGAAGCCGATTCTGACATGGAAGAAGAACCGACCATAACTTTGGGTCAACGTACCATGAGTACAGATCCCCCTGCGCCCACTCACCCAAAACCTGCGGCTCCGGTATCGCCTTCGCCCTCAGGCTCAGTTCGGCACCGAGAAAAAGTTTCAGACGCCCCGCCCTCTGGCTCAGCTACGAAACACAAATACAAGCCTTGGGCTTGGGCTCGAGCCAGCCTCATTCCTAACCAACTCCCTCGGCACCGAAACACAAACACAAGGCTTTGCCAGTCTCCACTACACCGGCACCGAAAACATTTTCGACACCGAAGTCCTCGGAGCCGAAACCCGACAAACACAAAGACCCGGAGCCGAAAGCCTCCAAGCCTAAAGCTTCGGAGCCGAAACACGCACCTTGAACCTCAGAGCCGATAACCACACCAAAAGCCTAAGAGTTGAAATCCACACCAAAAGATGCAGAGTTGAAATCCACACCTAAAGACTCGGATTCAAAACACCCCACGCCTAAAGGCTCGGAGCCCAAACCTGCTAAAAAGCACTCAGACTCAAAATACTCGGCACCCAAGGATCCTCAACCTAAATCAACTCCATCTAAAGAACCTCCACCCGAACAGCCACCTTTGGATCCCAAACAAAAGAGACTCCGCATTGACCCTAAAACTGGACACCTCCAGGTCATTCTTCCTAAAAAACAGACGCTGGATCTCACAGAGGATCATCCTATAACTCTGAAAAAGAAGCACATGGGTACTAACCCTTCTCCCCCTTACATACCTCCCTCTCCTCCTCCTAACCCAAATTTCATAATTACACCATCAAATTCACCACCACCTCCACCATCACCTGACACACAGGACGAGGATGATGGGGACGGGGATGAGGACCTTATGTGCCACGTGACATACCACAGGACACTGATCCCTGGGACAACTATGATAAAGATCCAGACCAGGATAACGATCCCAACCTGTATCCCTCCAGACCCTCCCTACCTGATGATAACATAGGTTTTGCACAGCTTATTTCCTTGTGGAGACATTCACAAAGGTCTACTAACACCATACGGGTGCTCAAGAACTTACTAAAACACACTGGCGAAGTATTCAAAGACCCAGTTAGAGCCAGAATACTAACACCTAGAGTGGATTAAAAATACAAACCCGCTCCTACAGACCCGGCATATATAAAAGGCGAGTTGCCTTTAGACTCTCTTGTTTTAACTAAAGCCCATAAGAGAGCTAACTCTCAAACAACAGGTGATGCCCCTCCTCCTGATAAGGAGTCATAACTTATTGATGCCTCAGACAAAAGAGTGGCTTCCCAGGCGGCTAACCATTGGCGTATTGCCAATGCTCAAGCTCTGTTAGCAAGCTATGATAGAGCTCACTATGACGAGTTGGAAAAGCTCATGCAACATCTGCCGGATGAGTATAAAACTAAAGCTAACAACCTCATCCAGGAAGGGAAGCTCATCACCAACACTTCCATAAAATGCTTACTAGATGCAGGAGGTACAATCCTCCATATTTAATCAGCCCTTTGATAAAGAACATCTGTTTGGGCCATCAGTAGATACTTCATTAGAGAAAATGAAGAAAGACATCAAAGTCCATTGGGGCCTTACAATTGCCTTCTAACCGGGGTTTCTTTCACTGCTCCTTTCATAGGGGAGCCTCAAAAACAGTGTCATCAGAAAATACCTACTCCTCGTATAAAGGTAACAACCACTCTAACTCCCCCAGAGGCTATTTTAGAGGAAACTACAGATAATAACAAGGGAAGACGCAGAGGTAACTCCACCCGCACTTCCTCTGCCAATAAGCAGTGACTACCCTCCGATACCCCCAATCATCCCACCCCTGTCGGCGGACGTCCTTCAGAGTCCCTACATGTGTGGAATTCCATTACCTCAGACAAGTGGGTAAGACAAATTATCCAATATGGTTACTGCCTGGAACGTACCAGCACTCCCCCAAATATTCTTCCAAAGCAATGTGTAATGTCACCAGAACATCTCACACTCATGAGACAAGACGTTCTCTCACTCTTACAAAAACATGTGATAGAACCAGTCCCATTCCATAATCAGGGAACAGGAGTGTACTCCCTCTACTTTTTAATTTTAAAAAAGTACGGCTCTTTAAGGCCTATACTAGACCTCAGTCAGCTAAATCTTTAGATTCAGTCAGACCACTTCCACATGGTCACCCTCCAACAGGTGCTCTCATTGCTTCAACTAGGCAACAATCTAACCACTCTGGATTTAAAGAACGCCTACTTCCATATTCCCATCCACCCAGCTCACTCAAAATATCACAAAAATATTTGTGGTGGATGGACACAGTTATCAATTCAAAGTGCTCCCCTTAGGGGTAACTATGGCACCCAGAATATTCACCAAGTGCCTTGCAGTGGTCGCAGCTCATTTAAGAAGAGAGCGCATTCATGTCTTTCCTTACCTGGACGACTGGCTAATAAAAGCCAAATCACAACACAGCTGCATACTCCACACTCACAAGACAGTACAGCTGCTTCACGACTTTGCATTCACTGTAAACCTCACCAAGTCTCACCTTCAGCTGTCCAACATGCAAGCGTACATAGGAGCGATAATAGACACTTGCAAAGCTCTAGCATACCACAACCCAGTCAGTATACGCAACATCCAAAATCTGATGTTACAATTCCAGCCCCAACACCCACTACCAGCCCGAGTGTTCATGCAATTGATCGGCATGATGGCTTCTTGCATTCTAATCATTCGTTACGCAAGACTTCAAATGCGTCCCCTATAGGAATGCTTGACACATCAATGGAACCAGGCTCAAGGTCAGCTAACAGATCTGGTGTTGGTAGACAGCCCACCCATCCCTGCAGTGGTGGAATACACAAAACCTTACCAAAGGACAGCCATTCCTCAACCCAGTTCCACAGATAGTGTTAACAGCTGACGCTTCACTCAATGCTTGGGGAGCTCCTCTTCAAAAAAAAAACTGTTCAGGGCACATGGACCCTACAACAGAAACAACTTCACATAAACTACCTAGAGCTACTAGCGATTTTTCTGGCATTGAAAGCTTTTCAACTGCATCTAGTAGGCAAAGTTGTTGTAGGGGTCGATTAGGATGGCGGACGGACAAAGTCTGTCCGCCATCCTGTCTGGGTCAGGGACCGTCCGCCACAAGGGCGGAGGTGCCATGCCCTGAATTAGGATACTAATTGATGCGTGAGACCAGAAAGATTCCAGTGTCATCCCTTATCAGCACACACTTATGTCGTGTCTCCTTCGTTGAAGAAAACTCTTTCAAACCATATTCATTTGTTCATCATTTATTTCATGATTATCATTTTAGTTTCTATTGTTTCTTATCACATCACTCGCGTCTTGTCCGGTACTCGTATCTTGATTGCGCCGGCGCAATCAAGATACGAGTACCGGACAAGACGCGAGTCGCATAACTTCCAGATTATCCCAACAACGTTTTCACTACAGGCATTGTCAATTCCCTGATGAAGGGCATGCCACCTTAATGCCCGAAATGCATTGGATATGCTTTTGATATTGCCTGATTTATGAACAATGATAATCATGAAGAGATGTGATAAGAAACAATAGAAACTAAAATGATAATCATGAAATAAATGATGAACAAATGAATATGGTTTGAAAGAGTTTTCTTCAACGAAGGAGACACGACATAAGTGTGTGCTGATAAGGGATGACACTGGAATCTTTCTGGTCTCACGCATCAATTAGTTACTTAGACGTCGTGGGTTCTCGACGCCTCCTCATCAAGCACCACTAAATTGAATTAACTACAACAAAACAGAGAATAAATTCAATTAACCAAGCTGTGCATCTTCCTACACTTCATCATCCTGAATTAGGATACACCCGGATGCATCCCACATTTGTAACATTTCGGGCGACGGTGCTGAAAGCACCGTCAGCCGCAATGTCAAAAATGCATGTTGTGCGTTTCACAGCACAACATGACAGGCACCGCGCGGTGCCTGCCATGTTGTACTGTGCAATGTGCACCCCCTTCACCCTGGGGACCCGCAACGGGCCCCCAAAGCAAGAACCGTATGCCTTTTCGTGGCGGCATTGCCGTCACAGAAAGGCATTCCCGTCAGCCCATCCTAATATGGCTGGCCACCATATTAGAAAGGCGGCGGACGGTCTTCCCGTCCGCCAGGGTCCCCCCGCCATTGTAATATGGCGGGGGGAAATAGGTGGCGGACCGGTAAGGATGGCGGACGGATCTCCACCGCCTGCATGGTGGTGGCGATCTGTCCGCCATCCTAATCGGCCCCTTAGTCCGTACAGACAACTTGACAGCAATGTACTACATACAAAAACAGGTAGGGACACACTCTCTACAGCTTTCACGCCTAGCTCAAAGCATATGGAGATGGGCCATACCTCAAAACATATATCTCCTTGTGGAACACCTCCCTGGAGTAAACAACCAAATCCCAGATATGCTCAGTCGTCAAAAACAACAGATCCACGAATGGGAACTAAATCCTCAAGTTCTGATCCCATTCTTTCAAACGTGGGGCTATCCACAAATAGATCTGCTCGTAACACACCTTAACGTAAAATGCCCAGACTTTGTGTCCAGGTATCCACACCAATCATCCAAAGGCAATGCGCTATGGATGAATTGGTCAGGCAGATTTGCTTACGCTTTTCCACCTCTGCTGCTAATTCCATTAGTATTTCAGAAGCTCAAGCAACAGTCCCTCACAATGATACTAGTTGCTCCCACATGGGCTCGACAACCCTGGTTCCCAACCCTATTGGAACAATCAGCAGTTCCTCACCAAAAAATGTACCTCTCTCCCAAGCTTCGCACTCAGAACCATGAAGAGATAAGACATCCAGATCCCAAGCAACTCAACCTTGCGACGCTGCGAAGTGGGAGCAATTTGTAATTTACTCACAAACAATCAAATCAATCCACTAGATGTTTCAATCCAAAACATCATTTATTACCTATTACACCTACAGCGTTGTAATTTAGCCTATACATCTATACGGTTACATCCTGCTGCAATAGTCGCTTACCTACAAAACAGACAACATTTGTCATCCCTCCTAGACTTCCACCTTATCAAATATGGAATCTTAATGTAGTCCTTACAAGATTCATGGGCCCACCATTTGAACCTCTGCACAAATGTGAGCTACAATTTCTCACTTGGAAAGTAGTTTTTCTTATAGCCATCACATCTCTCAGAAGAGTTGGTGAGCTCCAGGCACTAACTATACAAGAACAATTTTTTACAAAATCATCAAAATAAAGTGGTTATTAGGACTAATCTCAAATTCTACCCAAAGTTGTTTCTGCCTTTTATCTCAACCAGCCTGTTGAGCTACCCGTATTTGTTCTTCAACCAGACTCAGTGGCAGAACGTGCTTGTCACACATTAGATGTAGAAAGAGCAATACTATATGACATTGAAAGAACTGAATCTTTTCGAAAAACCAAACAACTCTCTGTTGCTTTTTCACCACCGCATAAAGGCAATCCCATATCTAAAGCGGGTATTGCATGATGGATTGTTAAATGCATCCAAATATGTTATATTAAAGCTAAGCACACATTAACAGTTCCTCCTAGTGTGCACTCTACACTCAAACTAGGGGTTTCTATGGCATTCTTAGGGAACATACCCTTAGATGACATCTGCAAAGCAGCACCATGGTCTACGCCACACACATTCACAAAACACTATTGTGTAGATGTGTTAGCGAAACAACAAGCTAGTGTGGGTCAGGCCGTTTTAAGAACACTATTTCAAACCACTGCACGGACACAGGTCAGCTACCGCTTGGTATATAACTGATGTATAGTCTATGCTTAAGCATATGATCTACAGCTCATATGCCTCAAATGAAAAATGCTACTTACCCAGTATGCATCTGTTCTTGGCATATAGAGCTGTAGATTCATAGGCGCCCACCCACCTCTCCGGGTACCTTTGTCTGTTGCAGTATCATCTTACTTAGATACAATATACATGGACATCTCTTTCTACTCTTACTAACTCCATCATCACCCTTACAACAAAACAATCTGGGGATCGAGCCGATGCCCAGGTGCACTATCACTGAAAGGAGGAGTCACCTACCTCGTACTGAAAGACTTCTTCAAACAAAAACAAAGTGCAAACATCCGGACCCAACATTAGATGGCGATCTATGCTAAAGCATATGAATCTACAGCTCTAAATGCCAAGAACAGATGCATACTGGGTAAGTAGCATTTTCCATCTTTAATCATTTGTAGGGATCTGTAAATGATTCTAGTTGCTCTTTGACAGAAACCACCCTCATCATGAACTGACATCTATTTCTAATTGTTTCAATCCTCAGTTTCACCACTAGGCACTAGAATATCCATTGTGCCAAGCTCATGGTTGATTTCCTATGGAGCTATAACAGTATAGGCGCACCATCAGATTGATATTTTATGAAGTGAAATGCTTTGCAAGTAATTAGTATCTTTCGAGATTGAGCTGACATTTAGTTCCTTTCACTTAATTCATCTTAAAAGATACTTCGAGAAACTTTGTTTGCAACTTTCTCACTTGACGTTATTGCAATTACACCATCTCTCCTGGCCAATGTTTTGTTGTCTTAACATAGCATTGTCAATGTGTACAGAACTTGGATTACTGGTTGACTAGAATTTGAGCCCTAATCAAGCAGCATCTACAATCCGAATCAGGGTAAGAGGCAAGCAAACCCTAAATTAACCTCTGCTCAACCTTTGGTGCCTTGGCACAGAGGAGTCAAGCTAAACTTAGAGGCAGTGAAAACACCACACAAAAAGATCCAACACCAGGTTCAGAAAAATAGAGTATATTTTAATTAATAAAAAAGGCCAAAATGACCAAATTCCAATCAGGGAAACTGGAGATATTGACTTACAATGGTGTAGGGTAAAGTTCTTATGCTCCTTTTTAACATTTGTTGTATTACATGCATTTATGTGTTTATTTTCTGTATGAATTATGATTTTAATGTTTGACCATTAGAATTGTATGTTATTGACCCATTTTTTATTCTGATTAATTGGTCTGGCCTCGTGAACCTATTTTATGTGTTGTTTTTAAACAAATATTCATTAAAAATATATATTTTATCTAGATACTGTTATATTCCTGATTTTCCTGCTTGATTACTGACCTATCCCGAGTGTTCACTATATACATTAGACGTCCTGGGATTTTTTCTCACACTAGTAGGGTAAAATTGTGTCACAAGGGATATCTGATCGTACTGGACTGGGGCAAAGTCACAAGTTCAGGTGGACCGTGATGGAGCGCGGGCCAGCTACAGGGACTAGGTTATGCGCGCTGAACGAAGTACCTTAAATCCTGTTTGCTTAGTGTTGCATGGATCCTAAGCAGGAAGGGTCGTGCAATGGAAGCAATTAGTCAGTTCTGAGATGGAGCAAGGCCGCGGTGCGAGATCTTGTGCGTCATCGAGGATCCCGTCGATGGGGCTTGTGATGTGAAGTCCTGGCATCAATGATGCAGCGCGCAGCTGATGTGATGGGTTGGATCCAAGGAGTTGTGAGGCTGCTTTTCAAAGGCCTGCGTTGTTGTCGAAAGATGTGAGAACCTGGTTCAGAGATGCAATGCGCCATCGGCGATGCATCGGTTCTGAAAATGTGAGGTTGATGCAGACCTTCTGCGCCAGGCCCAAGACATGTAGCAATGCGCTACTTCTGCATGAGAATGAGCTGCTCAGCAGAGAAGATGCGTCAGTTCCGCTGATAAGAACCTTAGACCCACTTCCAAGGGTCCAGGACTGGGATGGCCCCACTCAGCAGGGTAGACTCCCAGATCGCAGAGTCCAATTGCAATTGGGAGTCTGTTGGAAGTCTGTTATGTCCCTGAGGCTTCAGGTCAGGAGGCCAGCCAACTTGCCCTTGGAGTCACTCTGGGTTCTGTTTTTAGGGATGCAGACCCAGTCCTCACCCAGGTATGGAGGGTAACAGGCAGCAGGTCTACACAGCAGGGCAGCAGTTCTTCCAGAGCAGCATCCCAACAAAGATGCAGTCCTTCAATAGCACAGCAGTCTTTCTTCCTGGCAGAGTATCCACATGTCAAAAAGGATAAGGCAAGAAAATACACTCTTTATAAAAGTGGCATTTTCAGAATTTTAAGTTAAAATCCTTCTTCACCATGAATTAGGATTGTAAATTAGGATTCCAGAGACACCAAACTTCATCCAGTCATACCTTCCCATTTGGAATTTTCACTTATAAGATGTAATAAGGCAATCCCAATGTTATCCAATGGGCGATATAGGCCTTGCAGTAGTGAAAAACTAATGGAAGCCTTTTTCACTACCAGGACATGTAAAACTTAAAAGTACATGTCCAACTTTTTAAACGAACTGCACCATGCCGTTGGGCTGCTCCTGGCCTACCTTAGGGGTGACTTGTAGGTATTAAAGAGGAAGGTTTGGGCCTGGTAAAGGGTTTATTTTGCCAGGTTGAAATGGCAGGTTAAACTCCACAAAAGTAATTAAGTAATCTTTATTGTGTCACTTGTTAAAAATTTGTCCAAATTGCACAAGGTAAAATACAGTTTTATATATAGTATGCTAATAATTTTAAAAGCACCAACATTAAAATAAAATTAAGTTTATGAGCCTGATAGTTTGAGGTCAAAGATTTTAAACGTTCTGAATGAAGACTGTGACCTGAGTGTATATATCATCTCTTTATGTATAAGCCCTATTTTCCAATGTCTTCACGACAATATCGACAATACTTACCACCTTGTCAAACTGTGCTAAGTCCATCGCTCTGTTGATTCCTATACAATCGCTCCAAGTTTCGTGGCAAGTTAAAATTCTCTGAGTTAAAATCATCAGCTTAAGTAAAGTGTAGTGTGTGGTTAAAAATCCTGGCCAGCAGCCTAGGATATGGAGCATAGTTTCTCTCCCATAGTCGCAAAACCTACAACTCGTTGGGCTGTACTGGTTTAACCAGTTAGATCTATTCTAGTGCATCTGCAGGACCATTAGTGTAGCATGAATTATTAAGTGCCTACAGTTTCTGCTAAAAGACCTGTTTTAATTAGGGCTGCATCTTTGTTGTGTCATAAGTGTTAGAAATTATGTAGGCGTAGGAAGCATCATGAATCTTCTTCAAGTCCCCCTTTTTTGACACGTTGTAATGGCTGGATTTTCTGTCTAGATGGGATCAGCCCCCAGGGGCCCCTGTGACCCAGCCAAAACGTACTCACCTTCCCTTCTTAGATCGTATTCACAATAAGTAGCTATACAGATAAATATACAGATTGCACCTAAGAATGGGGAATAACAATATACATATATGGATTTTCTACAATATCTTATTCACATCGGTTGGCCTCGCGGTCACTCTGACCCAGACCGTTCTACCCCAGGGCAGATCTGACACACAATCCGGCGTGTCTACACACGGGCCTGCAGAACCCAATGCTCCCTTTTCCAAATCGTTCGCGATCCTGCGAAACCTACACGACAGTGTCCCTCCTGTCGCTCTCATTTGTCTTATGCCACAATCTGGTGGATTTACACGGCGGTGTCCCTCCCGTCGCTCTCATTAACGCCGCATATCAACGACGACCACATTCCTATGAAACATTATTGGGATGATATCTCAACAGTCTACTTAGGATAAAACTAAAATAATAACTTTGGATATGGATTCAGATTGTATAATGTACTCCGTGCTCATAACATCAAAGGTCCACTCACTCCCTCTTTATTTGGTTACTATTTGTCTGATCGGGATTTCTCATCCGTTCGTCTAAACAATGCTCAACTAGGAGTGCCATTTACCAAGATCGAACACAAGCACCAGGTACACGATAATTCTATATGAATTAGGGTATTTATTGACAATAAACATAAATCACATTACTATGCAGCATTACATTTGCAAAGGGAATAAAAGATAAAAGTTAGAGTGCACATACTATAAGAATCGGTCGGACTTCACCTGGTTAATGGGAAATCGGGACTCGGCAGTCATCTAGGCTCCTGTCTTGTCTCTGGGTCCTGGCTCGCCTTGCAGTCACCCTCAGCCGTCACAAGTACACGTCTGCACTGCTAGGCTCAAACTCGTCTGCTCTCCCTCAGGACCTCGGAACCTTGCTGTTAATTAGCTACCGTTTCTCTCTCTCTCTGTATTAGTGCGCTCCGCGCCACTTCTCGTTCAGTCTATTTTCAGAGAGTTTCGGTCTTAAATCTTTCCCCGACTTCAAAGATGGCGACTTGTCCACCATGAAAATGAATAATGGTAGAGATGCTAACGGCTAGATGCCGCCTACGGACTGACTGACTGAAAGACTAACACCTTCGCTAATATCAAAGCCCGTTCCTTCATGGAAATTCACGGCCAGTAACCTGCCGCCCACCAAATTCTTGTACCTCCCCGTACCAAGGACACTTTCCCAGCCGGCCGGCCTGAAGTTGTGTCTTCGGAGTGGAGAAAAATACATTCCTTCGATAAGGGTCAGCCTGAACCGGTTCTCTCCAAGCGAACAACAGCTTGAAACTAAAACATCACTCTTAACCTAGAAAGCCTTCTCGAGCTACCAGGCAGAAAGCAAAATGGAGTCTGTCTCGTTTAAGGCCTACGGAGCCCATAATATGCATAGCTCCATGAGAAACAGATCGGCATGTTAGCAAATGAGTAAATCATGACTAATACTTATATATCTAACCCCTCACTTAAATTCATAAGCCTTACTCTAAGGGAAATGGCACGAAAATGCCCTTATATCTGTAAGACAGGGTCCCTGTCTATCGGCCTAATCCCTATGCTATGAGGGTGATAGGCTGGAGTCACTCTCCATCATTCTCCTTCTCCAGAGAGCTGGCAAAAAGACAGCCATAACATTACACCCCTTGACTCCAGTCTATTTACCAATAACTAAATGGAACTAACGTCAGTAGACGAATAATATGAAACAAAACTAACTGATCTACGACTCTTCGTAAGTCTAAAAAATTGTAGCAGGGAAGGGATACACTGAATAAAGCAGCAAATCGCTATAAGGATGCAGACAATAATAATAACCCCTCCCAAAATTTGTCGCAAAAAATGCATGTCAGGGAGCCAATTAAAAAGCCAGTCAAAGAAACCCTGATCTATGTGTTCTCTAATTTCTGCAGTCAAGTCGTGGAGTTTATTAATATGGGATTGGATATCTTTAGAATGGTCAGATAAATTAAAACAGCACAGACCTTCAAATTCGGAGCATTCATGCCCGTGTTTTAGCAACAAATAATCAATAGCAGCACGATTCTGCAAAATAGCTCTACGTTCACCTTGGGAATCTAATAATAAATCTGACAAAACAGTAGAAGTTTGGTTGATCGATTTGACCATCCAGCAGGCCATCTTGCCGATTGTTTTGGCATTATAAACGGCCAATGCAGGAACACCAATAATAGAAAAAGCTAAACCAAGATATTCTGATCTGGAATAAAGATGAACAGAGGAATCACAATCTTCATGCAATGACATGGAATCTCGAACAATACGGGAATGGGAAGGAGGATGTGAAGAAAACATTAGCAAACTTAATCTAGTGATGGCACATGGGCCACCAGAAATATTTGCAGGAATATAGGGCCAAGATGAATTCCCGCAAGAAAAGAGCCATCCAGCTGGTAACGACATTGAACGATAATGGCTAGTGGCAACAACCAAACTTTTACAAGTCATATTGTTTTTCACTGAAAGGCATGAATTAGGAAGTCTCTTCAAGCACAGCAAACGTTGATGAAATGAAAAAGTAGTATCGGCTTGGAGTTTCAACCGCAGACATTCAGAGATGGCCTTAGGATTACAGGTCATCATGAAACAAAGGTTACCAGGGGTAATATTAAAAGTAGTAATTCTGGAATTAATAAGGACATCCTGGTCTGGAAGAAGAGTACATGAAGGACAAAATTCATGGGCCAAGAAGTCGCCCAGAATAACATTAGGTCGGGCATTGGATACATTAAATATATGGTGTAGAGTTTCAGTAGATACAGGAACAGCAACCAAACAGGTCGATAGAATGTCAGTGACAGATTTCATGGGGGTAAGGCAAAAATGCGGAGAGTTCGTCACTCGTTTAGCGAGTGTGATCCAAAAATTAGATGATGACCGCCACGCAGATCGCGCAGCTCTTGTTATCCCATCACTCGGCGTCGGTAGATCCTCTCCTCTCCCGGCGTAGCAGGCCAAAAGGAGTCCAACGCCGACACATCCTGCAGCAGCAGTCCAGAGAATGATCTGAAAGAATACAAACACAGGCCTTAATCATTCTCGTAAGTAACATTTATCAGCTGGGACAGCTTCCCAGCCATCTTGCCCTGGCTTCATCACCAAAACGGTGTTGTCATGACCGGTCGCAATAATATCAGCCTGTTCAGGGGGATTTTTAGGCGATTGCACCCATATTTTAGCTCCAGGAAGATCAGATGAACCGAAGCCTTTTTGTCCTCGCACAGTTAGCAACGTTGGGGCAGAGCCTTTTTTGATCTCACCACTGAAGACAGGCATAATCAGTAGCTGAGCAACACGGTCAGACTTTTTGATAAACAAATCCGTCTCACTGCTATTAAGCAAGAGAACCTTAATCTCTCCCTGATAATCACTGTCGATCACTCCTCCGAGTATTTGAACACCTTTTAGGGCCAGGCCAGATCTAGGGGCAATTAATCCAAAACTACCGGCAGGTATAGAGACACCAATGCCAGTTTCAACAATGATTCGATCTTTTCCTGGGAAGTGTGCATCATTTAAAGCATGCAGGTCAAGGCCTGCGGAACCTGGGGTTGCTCTACATGGAGCCATAGCACCGGGGGTAATTTCCCAATATGTGACAGTATTTCCAACAGAATAAGGTTTCGCATCAACATGTGGAGGAAACAAACGCATCAAAGGAGATTCAGCATGTAACAAGGGACGATTATTTAAAATAAGTAAAGCTTGAAGTAAGACATCTCTCCACTGGCTGTAACGATCATCAGTCAACTTGCGCAACTGTTCTTTCAACAAGCCATTCATTCTCTCAATCAGTCCTGAAGCCTGTGGATAATATGGAATATGAAACACCCAATCAATATTGTTCTCCATACAGAATTCCTGCACCAATCTTCCACGAAAGTGGGATGCATTGTCTGATTGAATTTGGAATGGGACACCATAATATAAAATAATTAGTTCCAGGGTTTTAATTGTATTCACTTGGGTAGCATTCTTGCAAGGGAAAGCGACCAAAAGGCCACTATAAGTATCAACCACTGTACAAATGTATTGACAATTTCTGCTCATGGGAAGCGGACCAATATAATCAATCTGCCAAATTTGGGCGGGCAATTTACCTCGATGTAAGTGGCCTCGAACAATTTGAGGCACCTCTTTCTTTCTAGAATGCTGACAAATGGGACAATGTAGAATGGCGTCTTTAATTAAAGAAAAGGGAATATGAATTCCTCTATCAGCAGCCCACCTGTTAGTGGCTTTCTCTCCAAAATGTCCTGCTTTCTGATGGGCCCATTTCGCCAATCCCGCCAAATCAGAATCTTGCATGTCAACCACTGCCTCAGAAATTTTAGACTGTTCATCTGCAATGTTATGGAAAAATTTGTCAAGGGAGTCGATTGGAGTATGAGCATCCACGTGAAAGATTGTTACAGTACTCTGCGGAAGCAGTTCCCAAATTTCTTGCCACAATTCTTTACCCCACAACTCTTTGGAGTGCAATTCCCAATTGTGCGAGTGCCATGTAGGCAACCACACCGCCAGTCCATTTGCAGTGGACCAAGAATCAGTGAAAATATGACATGTACCTGGTAACTCCTGTTTCAAAACTTGGTAAACCGCATAGAGTTCAGCATATTGACTACTCTTACCGTCTCCAGTTGTACTCAATAATTTCTGAGTAATCGGGTTATAGGAGACAGCTTTCCAATGTCTCTTGTCACCAATGAACTTCGCAGAACCATCCGTAAACCACACATGTTTTCTATCCTCCGCGGACAGATCATCAAATGATTTACCCCACTTCACGGGAGACTCCTGCACTACGGGAACCGAACACTCACTTTCAGCCTCATTGGAGGGCGCCTGCGCCACTCGCTCATGTAAAACCGCCACACCTTTCGGACCCACACGTGCCCTGTCCTGAATGTACCATTTCCATTTAATCACACTAGCCTCCTGAGCATGTCCAATTCGATGGGACTTCGGTGAACTCAAAACCCACTGCATGATGGGAATCTCAGGCCTCAAAATCACAGCATGGCCTAAAGTCAATTGCTCGGTATCCACCAGAGCCCAATAACAAGCAAGCAACTGTTTTTCAAAAGGTGAGTAACGCTCACCAGCCTCTGGTAACTTTTTGGTCCAAAAACCTAATGGCACTTTTTGTCTGCCTTGCTTTTGCCACAAACTCCAATTGGCATACAGACCTTCCACGGACACATTCAAATCCACATTACCTTCACTCACGGGCCACAAATCCAAAGCATACTGAATAGCTTCTTTAGCCAAATCAAAAGCAGTCTGTTGAGGTTCACCCCACTCAAACGCATTCTTTTTACGAGTGACTCGATACAGTGGAGCCAAGATTTGACTCAAATGTGGAATATGTTGACGCCAAAATCCAAACAACCCAATGAAGGATTGCGCCTCTTTCCTATTTCTGGGAACAGCAAAATCAAGTATTTTACGTTTAACTTGTGGGATCACCTCTCTGTGACCCTCATGCCAGTTAATTCCTAAAAATTTTACAGCTTGGGATGGAGTTTGTAATTTGTCAGGATTGATTTCCCAACCTTTTGCTCGCAAACAGTCAATAATCTGATCTAAATGAGACTGTACCTGGTCTTGCGTTTCACCTTGAATCAAAATGTCGTCAATATAATGACAAATCTGAACTTGTGGAATCGTAGGCACTTCAGATAAATGTTCCGCCACCAGCCGGTGACAGATCGTAGGGCTATGTACATAGCCTTGAGGAAGACTCCGGAACGTCATTTGACGTCCATTCCATGTAAAACTGAATTGTTCTTGGCATTCGGGGGCAATTGGAATCGAAAAGAATGCATTAGCAATATCGATAGAAGCATACCATGTACCAGGATGCTTTTGAATTCTCTCAATCAGTGTAACAATGTCAGGCACTGCCACAGTCAATTTAGGAGTATGTTTATTCAATTCTCGATAATCAACAGTCATGCGCCAAGAGTTGTCACTTTTGCGCACGGGCCAAACAGGATTATTCCAAGCGGATGTGACCGGAGTAATGACTCCTGCGTCAACCAAATCCTGAATCGTAGCTGTAATTTCCTCATGACCACCTGGGATGCGATATTGTTTCTGAGAAATCACTTTCGTTGCTAAAGGGATCTTAATAGGTGGCATGCGTAAACGGCCAACCCGTACGGGTCTGGTCGAAATGTACTGCCTAGTACCAAACTGATAGTAACCATCATCCAAATGCAAAGTCATACCTTTCAAGATGTCAATTCCAATAATGTATTCCAAAAGTGGCACAACCAACACAGAGTATTCTCTACGAGGAATCCTACCAATTTTAATTTCAAGTGCAGTTTGAACTGCGGGTGTTTCCTTACCACCCAACCCGGTAATTGTGAAAGACTGTCCATGAAATTTTCTTGACTTGCCATGAATTAAAGTGGCCTCCGCCCCAGTATCAACTAACGCTCGGGCCCTTTGGATATTACGATGTTTCCAAAAAATCTCAATATCTACATATGGTCTGTAATCTCTGTGGGCCCACCTGCGTACCGGAGCTTGACCTATTTCCTAGTCATTTTTCCTGCGTTCCGTCAACCAAGACAGATCAGGGTAAATGTTTTCAGTTTTCTTCGGTATCAGAATTTCTTGTTCATATCCGTCTCCAGTACGAAACGGATTAGTGTCAGGTTTAAAAAGTTGTGAGTTACGGTCAGAGAGTCTGTTACGATCCTCCCTCCTTCGTACATCAGGGGAAAAACTCCTTGCATCTCTACGTCTGTTAGAACCACGATCATCTCTTCCCCTTTCACGATCATCCTCTCTCCCCCTCCCATCACTACGACGGGGGGAATCACCACGTTCTTGGCGCCGATCATCACGGCGATCAAAATTCACACGTCGTCTCTCATCACCACTGTCATCCGAACCACGATCATAATCATTCTTTCGCACACGACGGGCACCTTCCTTCCGATCCAAACCACGCTTACGAAACATATCCCATAGGATATTATTAGGTTCACCATCGATCTCTTCCCTTTTGACACCATCAGCAATGAGAGCAAGAAACATGTCACGTCTAGAGAACTTATAGTCCCCACCAGTACGACCCTCAGGTCGGGATTGTCTTTCAGGTTTAAACCATTCACCCAGCTCACCAAGCTGACGAACAGACTCAAGCACAGCAGACAAAGGATTGCCAGTTTGGTTAATCAATAATGTCATCATGACCTGCTTGTAAGCAACAGGAGAAGTACGTATAATGCGGTTACGCACGGAAGATGTTAACAAACCATCCAATAACCTGTCAGCAGTACTAAGGAAGATACACGTTTTCATGACTTCTTCCTTTAAACGTTGCGACGCATCGCGCAGAGTGTACCACGGCTTTTCATCAGAGGGCCAATCAGACTCTGTTGGATATTTATGATTACAGCCATCAGACGCAAGCTGGAGCAAAGAAGTTTGGACATTACCATTAAAATTCCGAAAATGGTCCTGAATAGTAGAATCAGAACTCAAAGAGCAAAATCGTAAGCAATCAACAGCATCGAGCATAATACCGGAAGCGCCAAGCTCATAAAGACGCACCATCCAGGTAAGCAAGGCCTCACCAGGCCGTTGTTTAAATCGTTGTAGGATGTCACTAATCTCCTGCTGAGTAAAATCTTCAATACAGTCAAGAGGGATACCACCCGGATTACCAGGGGCTTGTTGTAATTTCCGTCGAAAGATCGGGTGAGCAGAAACTGCGGGAAGAGCTTCCGAGGAAGCCCGCATCTTAGATTTAACAGAACAATCAGGGCAAGCCACGTCATCCGCACGGGAAGAACGAGCACGGTCACAATCGGGAGTCAAATCAATGCATGAAGCAGATTTACAATCACGTCCGGAGCGAGAAGCCTCGCGCTTGTCACCCTCCTCTGCCGAGGAGTCAGAAGTATGAGAATCCCAGATATTACCGTCCCACTCATCGGGGTTCCAATCCATTCCAGCTTTTGCTACAATCATACGCACTTTGCGTGAAGACACACGTCCACGACGATGTTTATACTTATATCGTGCAATACGGACCGCAGCTCTTTCGGCAATGGTCTGATATGTTTCAAGTTTATCGGCAAGCAGTTTATTTTGACAACGCAAAAGAGTATGCGCATTTTGCAACTCAACACACTGTCCTTCCGTATCTTTAAATTGTTTCTGTAGTTGAACAAACTTCTCATGCAATATTCTGTATGCATTAAGAATAATCCACCCTCTGCGTCCTAAAATAGGAAGTTCATCGCCCTTCACTATTGGCGCTTTCTGTAAGCATGAGATCACATCGGCAGGCTCCGCCTGCTCCAAGCATGAAGACCAATTTTCACTCAAACCAGTAGAATCAGCCCACTCACGGGCTAAGGCCTCGTAAGGCGTAGACTCCCAGCCGGGAATCTGAATCGGTAATTTAAAAACCGACGATGATTTTTTCGGAAACATAATCACACACAAAAAATTATATACACAATTATAAACAAAATTTTATACGTACAAGCCGAGCGCAAACCAACTAGATCAAAACAACACAATGCACACAGGCTTCGTAAACAGTTCGTGACGCCAGATGTAATGGCTGGATTTTCTGTCTAGATGGGATCAGCCCCTAGGGGCCCCTGTGACCCAGCCAAAACGTACTCACCTTCCCTTCTTAGATCGTATTCACAATAAGTAGCTATACAGATAAATATACAGATTGCACCTAAGAATGGGGAATAACAATATACATATATGGATTTTCTACAATATCTTATTCACATCGGTTGGCCTCGCGGTCACTCTGACCCAGACCGTTCTACCCCAGGGCAGATCTGACACACAATCCGGCGTGTCTACACACGGGCCTGCAGAACCCAATGCTCCCTTTTCCAAATCGTTCGCTATCCTGCGAAACCTACACGACAGTGTCCCTCCTGTCGCTCTCATTTGTCTTATGCCACAATCTGGTGGATTTACACGGCGGTGTCCCTCCCGTCGCTCTCATTAACGCCGCATATCAACGACGACCACATTCCTATGAAACATTATTGGGATGATATCTCAACAGTCTACTTAGGATAAAACTAAAATAATAACTTTGGATATGGATTCAGATTGTATAATGTACTCCGTGCTCATAACATCAAAGGTCCACTCACTCCCTCTTTATTTGGTTACTATTTGTCTGATCGGGATTTCTCATCCGTTCGTCTAAACAATGCTCAACTAGGAGTGCCATTTACCAAGATCGAACACAAGCACCAGGTACACGATAATTCTATATGAATTAGGGTATTTATTGACAATAAACATAAATCACATTACTATGCAGCATTACATTTGCAAAGGGAATAAAAGATAAAAGTTAGAGTGCACATACTATAAGAATCGGTCGGACTTCACCTGGTTAATGGGAAATCGGGACTCGGCAGTCATCTAGGCTCCTGTCTTGTCTCTGGGTCCTGGCTCGCCTTGCAGTCACCCTCAGCCGTCACAAGTACACGTCTGCACTGCTAGGCTCAAACTCGTCTGCTCTCCCTCAGGACCTCGGAACCTTGCTGTTAATTAGCTACCGTTTCTCTCTCTCTCTGTATTAGTGCGCTCCGCGCCACTTCTCGTTCAGTCTATTTTCAGAGAGTTTCGGTCTTAAATCTTTCCCCGACTTCAAAGATGGCGACTTGTCCACCATGAAAATGAATAATGGTAGAGATGCTAACGGCTAGATGCCGCCTACGGACTGACTGACTGAAAGACTAACACCTTCGCTAATATCAAAGCCCGTTCCTTCATGGAAATTCACGGCCAGTAACCTGCCGCCCACCAAATTCTTGTACCTCCCCGTACCAAGGACACTTTCCCAGCCGGCCGGCCTGAAGTTGTGTCTTCGGAGTGGAGAAAAATACATTCCTTCGATAAGGGTCAGCCTGAACCGGTTCTCTCCAAGCGAACAACAGCTTGAAACTAAAACATCACTCTTAACCTAGAAAGCCTTCTCGAGCTACCAGGCAGAAAGCAAAATGGAGTCTGTCTCGTTTAAGGCCTACGGAGCCCATAATATGCATAGCTCCATGAGAAACAGATCGGCATGTTAGCAAATGAGTAAATCATGACTAATACTTATATATCTAACCCCTCACTTAAATTCATAAGCCTTACTCTAAGGGAAATGGCACGAAAATGCCCTTATATCTGTAAGACAGGGTCCCTGTCTATCGGCCTAATCCCTATGCTATGAGGGTGATAGGCTGGAGTCACTCTCCATCATTCTCCTTCTCCAGAGAGCTGGCAAAAAGACAGCCATAACACACGTACAGCACCTGTTTTTTAAGAACAGATTTAATGACCTGATGTGTAGCAGACATTGCAGTTACTGTCTCCAGGTAGACAATTAGATAATTTGCCTCAGTTGTTGAGTATGTTTCCTAAGGATTATTTAGTATCCTTATAATCTCCTGTAGAGCATTAATTAGAGTTCCCGGGTTGGCTGTGGCAACAGATATACTTAATAACCAATGGTTTGCATTCTAGCTCTTGCCTGCTCGGGCCAAACTCACTTCACAGCAGTGATTGCCGTGCGTAGTTCGGTAAGTTAAAAATTCTTCTGTATGCTTTGAAATGTGCCGATCCTTTGTGGCTTGCTTCTGGCATTGGATATGGCTGCACAGTGTAGAAATTGAACAAGACAGGAGCTGAAACACAACCTTGTTTCAGGCCGCGGGTTGTTAGTATTTTGGGTGTGGCCATGTTCCCGTTCCCTGGCTTAACACAAACCCATGTGTCTGAATAGAGGGCGATAATACCTTTGAAGAAGTGCCAGGGATACCCCATTTTGCAAGCTTAGACCATAGTTTATTTTGATTCACACCATCAAATGAAGCAGAGTAATCGATAAGCAGGCAAAATCGGGAGTGCGAGAGGCCTGAGAGGTGTGATGAACAAGGTAAGATAGGGCAACTGTGTTATCTATAGGAGATGGTTTTTGCCTGAAGTCGGTTTGAAATAAATAAATGATGTTATCACCTGAGACCCGTGCCTCTATTCCATACATAACGTGTTTAGTGTAAGCTTTTGCCTCCACGTCTAACAGTGCCATAAGTTGGTAGTTTGATGGATCAGTGTTTGAGACTTTTTTATAGATGGGATGTAGTATTGATCCTCTCCAGGAATTTGGAATTTGAGCTATTAATAAACATTGATAGTAGAGCGGAGTAACAAGGGTAACCCAGAAATCTATGTCTGTCTTGAATATGGATCCTGGTAGGCTGTTATGCCTTTGCTCTCCTTCCTCTCTGATAGTTTTCAAAATCTTGCCGACTGAGTTTTTGCTGAATGGAGTGGATACACCAATAAGACATTTTTGTGTAGGTTATGCAATGTGTTGCACATACCTCCATCAGTCAGATTCTACCAAGAAGAGCAGCTTTCCCCAAATGGAACATTGTCGACAGTTCTTGTAAAGTCTGTATTGACTAATTGGGGCGACTTTATCTAGATGCCTATTTCATTTTGTTCATTGTATAGATCCAAAACATACATAATCCATTTTTCCATAGGCACTACATTCATCCTTGTGTGGCCATTATTGTGTTATTTGTTAATGTACTTTCAAAATGTACCCGTATTTTATGGACTTAGCAAAGTATGTAGGTGTATCCTTTCAGCTTCAAGGTGTATGGGCTTAGTTGACCACAGTAGCCTGCTATACATGTTTCTTAAGGCTCTTAGGGCCTGATTTGGATCTTGGCAGACAGGGTACTCCTTCAAAACGGTGAGTGTTTTCCCATCCACCAAAATATAAATCCCATTATATCCTATAGGAATTATATTTTGGCGAACAGGATATCCGTCACCTTTGTGATGGTGTAACACGTTTGGCAAGATTTAACTCATCTGCCCGGAGGGTCAGTGAGCTTCAGGCCTTTTATTCCAAGCCTACTTATCTTAATATCTATCAGACAAACTAGTGCTTCGTACGAGAGCTCCCTTTCTTCGGAAAGTGGTCACTCCATTTCATATAGGCCAAACCATCACTCTTCCTACTTTTTACGCTCCGCCTAACTCCTCTAAGGAAGAGGAGTGACTTCACAGTCTGGACCCAAAGAGAGGTTTCCATTCTACCTTGACTACATGAAACGGTTCCGGGTGGACGATCAACTCTTCATGGGGTATGTTGAAGCGTAGAAAGGACAGGCTATGCCAGAGCTGAAGCTGTAACAACTGAGTTAGCTAGTGGAGTTCCAGTCCTGGAAATCTGCCAGTTAGCAACGTGGGCAACATTGCACAAGTTCACCAAACATTACTGTCTGGACAGTCAGGTCTGTAGACATGCGCATGTGAAATTTATCTGGAGACCCACCTCCGGGGTGGTTTTTCATTCTACCTGACCACATTAAACGGTTCCGGGTGGAAAATCAACTGTTCATGGAGTATGTTGAAGTGTGGAAAGGACAGGCCAATCCAGAGCTGAAGCTGTAACAACTTCATTAGCTAGTGGGTTCCAGTCCTGGATATCTGCCAGTCAGAAATGTGGGAAACATTGCACAATATCACCAAGGATTACTGTCTGGACAATCTGGTCTGTAGACATGCACGTGTGAAATTTGTCTGGAGACCCACCTCTGGGGTGGTATTGTTTGGGTATCTGTTCTAAGGTAAGTAATCTGTGGCTAGAAGTTTCTTACAGACGAACAAGTTACTTACCATTGGTAACACCCTCTCTGGTAGAGATTCTATCTAGCCGCAGATTCTTTACCGACCCACCCATCCTCCCCGCTATACAAACGTATTTCTAACGACAGGGCATTTCCCTATCAGGTCCCTAGTGTTCCACACCAGTGGTCAGCGTACTTCATAGCTCAGTACTTCTGGTGTTGAAAATCGCAAACATTGACTGATGTCAACGTGCCTGGGTGGTGCCTGTATAGGCACAGCGAATATCACTTCGGGCATGGACGACACTACGCAGAGCTGAACGACGCCACCTACCGGCACGCAGTAGTGCTGCTCACAAATAGTTGTAGATACAGTCTGATGCCTGGGGATAATTTTAAGGAAAGGAATCTGCGTCTAAATAGACTCTCTACCAGATAAGGCATTACTGAAGGTAAGTAACTTGGGCATCAGGGAGTATCCATTTAAAATATGTACATCCCACCCACTTCAGCTTCACATTGAACCTTTGAAATGATAAAGTTTGCATTTTGTATGAAAACAACCTCTCCAATACCAATACTGTTTTTCGTGTCAAATCCTTTACAGCTGAGAGTTGTTCTGTCTCCTTGTATTGAGGCGCTAATACTCCTCGACCGACTGTGCTATCTGAGAGAGCAGGTATGTTTACATACTAATTTTTGAAGGGTAACAGGGTGATTATTCATACAAAATGTATTGTTGTTGTTTTGCTTCATTTTTCAAGGCATGAATTGTAAACCATTTCTTAAAAGTTATGTATCATAGATAAGCATCTGAGATTTGTGTATATTGCGATTTGTTATCAAAAAATGTGCCAGGCATAATCATGGAAATCTATGCAAGCAGTACATTTCCACGAGTAATCCTCATTCAATAAATTATTTTTGCAGGTGTCACTTTGCACATATGTAGTACGTTTAATTGCAGTGTCAATTTGCACATAAAAAAATTATTTTGCCCAGCAAGAAAATAGTTTTACTGATGACAAAAGCCTTTGTCCTCTATCTCTATCCGCTATTCTGATGCAAAGTCACCCTTTTTGGCCTGTTCACCTCCATTTGTTGATGCTGAATGGAACTGGTGGCAGCTGACTCTGACTGTGTGCTGAGCTCTGTTAGGAAGACCCAGGGCCAGTGCTATGTTACACGCAAACACATATATTGAGGTACACTTCTGATAGGCATGACCTCCCTATAAGTACCTATTGGATAATAGGGTCAGGGGATAAAACCTACCTATAAGTCCCTAGTATATATTAGGGCATGGTATTTTAGAGGCCAGCAGACTTTGTTCCACTGGTATGGGTGCACTGCTGATAGCATGTGGTCATTTTAAAAGCAGCTCTGTGTTGCAGCACTGCTTTTAAAAATAAAATTCACTTCAGACTTGACTTTGATGGATGGTATGGGCACTTTAAAACTGGTAATCTACCTTATTATTACTTTGTGGGTTCTCCCAATGTCTCCCCTAGTTGTTCCAGGGGTGGGGTGTCCTGTAACTATAAGCAGGATGCCTTAAAAGAGGTTTTATAAACCCTAGTGAGTGGAAGCTGCCCCTTCTATTTTTTCCCAGTGTAGGAAATTTGCTACAAATTTGACATTTGTTGCTTTGGGCGCTGTGAAATAATAAAACAAAATAATTTTTTGCATATTAGGAGCCTTCCAGGTCTCTCCTCGGTGTTTCAGGGGTGGGGGTTCTGTAATTATGGGCATGGGCTTTAGAAAAGAGGTTTTATAAACCCTGGTGAGGAAGAAATTGCACATTTCATTTTTTTCCCCTTGAATAGAGTTGGTCTCATAGGCAAATATGACAATATGTTATGGACGCCTAACTATTACTAGGAAAATGTAAAAAAATATAATTTAAAAACAGAATGATATTGATAAATCCTGAATCTTGGCTTTGTCGAATTTATCATAACATGTACAGAAAATAAGTTATAAGACGTTCTTTTCTGTAAGCCAAACTCTGCCCTCTAGCACTCCTCCCTGATTAGTCAGCCTGAGGGGGTTAGCAGAGGCTACACTGATAGAGAGAGCTCTGTGGGGTCACAGTAATGCCAGAGCAGGGGGTTAGACCATAAAGCCTCAGCTTCAAAGGAAGAATAGGTCAAAGCAAGCCCTTCAACCAGGGCAACCACTCTCCATGCCAGATGGGAGGCTTAAGGAAGGAATTTACAGATGTGAGTGGGGGAAGTGTATGGAAATATGCCATCCTTTGAGATTGGTTTAGTTAGATCTTGCTGCTCTGCTGATGTTTCAGCCATGATGGATTTTGAGAGAATAGTGCTTTCAGGGACAAGACTGTGCCACACTTTGGAGGAAGTTGTCATGCTTTGGGGTGTTGACCTGAACCTCATTGGACAGGGGTGCTCCCCTGCTTGTCGCCAGAGAACACTGGATAAATATGTGAGAGGTGCAGAGTCTCTCAGTACTGCTGTCTGAAACTACGAGAAGGAGGATTGTCCAGCTGGAATTCTGATCTGCACCCAAGGGCCTGCCTGGTGAAGACAGCCTGCTTCACTACCTGGGACTACAGCTCTGAGAACTTTGCCTTGCTCCAAAAAGGAGTAAGGAGTGGACGCCCTGCAGCTACAGGTTACCAGAGCTTACCTGACCCTTCGCCAGCCAGAGTCCCCCTCCTGGAGTGCAGCCAGTGGAGTTTTAAAGGGCTGACCAAGTGCATTGTGGGAAGTGAAGGCCTGACAAGGACCATCTAGGAGATTCCACACCCTTGGATTTGTGTGTTTGGGCGATTGGAACCTAACAGGAGAAGGTCTGAAAGGATCTCTAGAGATTTGGGAAAGTGTTAGAAACTTTTTGGAAAAATGCTCCAGGAAGTGACCAACCCAACCGTCACCTTCAACCGAGACCCAACACGGATTCCAGGTTCGTCCCATGGAAGAGCTCTGGAGGTCTAACTTCCAGAATTTGACCAGTAGCTCCCTGAAAGTCAAACCGCTGAACCCTCACCGAATCTGGACTGGTGAAGAGCAGCGAGGACCATTGGCAGAAATAGCTCCAGAAACGTTTCGTAGTCCTAAGGTAACATTTTGACCTAGGCCTACCACATGGGGTATCCGAGCAGGGCTCCATCGCAGTCAGCCTAAAATGTTGACTTTGTCTTGGTCAAGTGCGACCAGATGTCCAGAATTGGCGGTATTGGTTTCTAAGCATGAGAAAGTGTTTATTCTTTACAGATTCATATCTCTGGTTCCCTACATTGGATTTTCATGGTTTTGATGTCATTTCAAAGATAATAATATTTTCTATTGTTATAAATTGTTGTGGTATTTTAATTGTGTGTTGTGTCTTATTTATTTACTATATGGGTGTTTTTAAATGCTTTACTTGCCTGTCTCCTAAGTTAAGCCTTATTGCTTGGTATCAACTACCAAGGGTTAAGCATGGAACTAATTTATAGAGACGCATAATGTGACGCAGTACTGTGTTGGTGACCTTGTTGCTGGTGTTAAGTGCCTACCTACCTCTCCCTATAACCAACTTCCAACACATTCCCACCATCAAAATACAAGCACAGCGACATTCTTATGGAGTAGATTTTTAGTGCTGCCTGAGTGGGAATGCACACAAAAATACCCACTAATTCCTATGTTCAATACTTTTTACATGACGCCCTGCGTAGCACTCGCTTTTTCATTCCCCTAACCCTAAATACCTTTGCCTCAAATATTCTGTAGTTCAAAACTACATTAGAAGCATGAATCCTTTCAAATGCAGACTGAACCTGAAGAATTATGCCCTGAGATCTTTATATATTTTAGCTGAACCTTCATAACCAAATAAATTGGGAATCGCTTCCAAGAAAATTTGCTCTGTCAAATGGAATCCGCTTTACTAAAGAGAGCTTTAGCTCTAATGCTATCGCAATTCATGTTCAACAAAAGAGAGTTTATCCAAATGCATACGCAAATTGAATCAATGGCTTGTGCTGGGTTCTTATTGAAGTTTGTTAGAATATAGGTGAAGAGAGTTTTAGCCTTCATTGCTTAATACAAGTACAAGAAGTATTCTAAGGACAATGTTTTTTTTAATTAATTTAAATTTGAAATTGGAATCTAAAAATTAAGTTGATGTCATCAGATTTATTTTTGGGAGCAGTGCAAGTGCATCAATATAATATGCACAGTGTGTTGCATCAACTGAATTTAGAAAAGCTCCAACTTTCCCATTAAAATGTTGATTTTTCCAGTATTTTGGATGCAAATTAGATAAAATATCCTTTGTGTATTTATGCTTGCTTCTGCATTTTTGTGTATTATTTTGCAGTTTGAATCATCAAAATACTTTATCCAGGGTCACTGCATTGCAGTAAGGACTCAGTATGGGTCTGTGGATTCGAAAAATAATTCAGTGGGGGTTCCTGGGATCAAGAAAAGATTACCTTGGGGTCCACTGAGGTAAAAAGGTAAAGAACTCCTGCTCTAGGCTACTCTTCAGAGCACGGGGTCTGTTCCTGTTCCAGCAGCTCTGACCCAGACAACTGACCGTGCAGCTCCACAGGCTCTGCCACTTAAGGCGAAGCTGCAACTTCTAGTATGTTATTTCCCATTCATCTAGGCCCTTGTTTGATACTGCTTTCGAAGTCAATAATGCCTTAGGTCACAGACTCCAATGCCGTCCAAAGAATCAAGAGGCTAGAGTAATGTATGTGTGTTGAAGGAGACAGTCTCGGCAAGCTTTAACTGAGAACCATATTATGAGCACCTCCCCAAGACTAAAAGGTTTGCCCACTTTGGGGAGATTTTCAGTTCCAAGTCACAATGCCTTGCATATGGACCAAGGTTACATGGAAGATGATGACTCCGAAAATAATCATCTCCTGCTGCCTAACAATACAATACTAGTGCGTCATTTACTTGTACTTATTAAATGCCAGTATCCTACATGCTTCACCAAAATGAGACATTTCCTACACCTCTGTTCTTACTTGAGAGGAGATCTTATCTTTTACAACAATAATTCACAGAGACCATGAAATTGACTTTGTCTTCTTTGCAAGTGAAGTCTAGCATTCTGGCGAAAGAAATGCACTTTCTCTGTTTAATAAAGTTCTTATACACCTGATAATGGCTGTATTAGAGAAACTCTCTAGCATTCCACAGGCAGTTCGGCAGCCATCACAGGCCTTCTTTGGGTGGCCCACCCTTTAGTTCGTTCTCCTACCCGTCACAAGAGAGTCAGATGTCTGAGACTTCATTGTCAAAACGGAACCAAAATGGCATCCTTCAGGCTCCTCCATAGACGGAATCTAAAACATTTGATGTCATTGGTCACAACGTTTATGCATTCAACAGGTTGGCTCTCTGTACGGCTTATGTCCTCTGCATTTCCTTAAGTAAACGTGTGATACTCACAATTATGAGCCTACTAGACCGAAGAAAAGCCCAATTCTGACCTGGTCAGGATGGGTTAGATGCATCAAAACAGATTATGAAAAGTGGCTTTGACTCCACAGACATGCTTCCTTGGTCTGTGAGTACAGCTGTCCTGCTGAATGAGCATGCTTGGATGCGTTACACTAGGTTTTTGGGAGATGTTCAGGGTACACTCGTGGACGTCATATGGCAAAGAGCAACTAATCAGACGCGAGGCAGAATTCTCCTTTTCGAGAATGGCAAGGCTATGGATTATGCCTTAGGCCTGACTTTCTCTACACTGCCATTTCATCAATTTTATCTAACGTTTTATGGTTATTCTAGGACTGTGTAGCCACAAAAATGGCAGCCGTCTCAGTCCATCCAAATGCCAAAGCAAAGGTATCTCTTCTTTCAGGCAGGGGTAGGTCTAGGTTACATCACCAGCAGCAGCAGATCTAGTCTCCACCATCCTTTGTCTTGTCTGTGTCTCCAAATCACTCTGACGTACTCCACAGCATCATATTCCAGTGATGGGTTGGTAGCCTCCTATTTTGTCAGCAAGTAGGAGGTGGTCACAACATAGCACTGAGAGATAACGCTGATATGCCAGCACTATGTACTTCTCTTATTATTTTCCCCACCAGACCCCCACCCACCTTCCTATAGGGCTTGTTCTCTGGCTCATGCCTTGTTCATGAAGGGAGAAGTATTTGCTGTGTTAGAAAAGGTGGCAACATAAGTGGGTCCTCTGGAAGAGAAGGGTGCAGGATTTTACTCCCTGTACTTCTTGGTCCCGAGGAAGGACACAGACCAGAGGCTTATCCTGGTTATTCACCATTTGAATGTATTCGTTTAGCCGGAGAAGTTAGACATGGTGTACATGAGACCAGTTCTTTTTGCTTTGAACTCAGGAGTCTGGTTACCATCCCTGGGCCTCCAGGACTTGTATCTTCCATCTTCAAATTCGTTCTACCCAAAGGTGGTAGTTGAGCCTCATGGTGGGATTCCAACACATTAGTTTGCTGTTCTTTCAGCTGAACCGAAGATAACATCATGCATCTTTGCAAAGATGCTGGCAGTCATATCATGTTCACTGCAGCAGTGAGGAGTCCATGAATTTGAGTACTTGAATGACTGACTGTGTTTAAGGCGAAATTCCCAGCGCTGGCCCAGTACCATCTCCAGCAGGCAATGACTCTGCTCCAGGACCTTAAACTTACAATTAGCATCCAGCAGTCTCACCTGATATTTAGGCAATACTTTTGGTATGTTTCATTCAAGCTCCTACCTTAGTCCTGCAAGTGCTGTGCTTGCTAGGCTTATACTCCTTTTGATGTCTTTTACTAAGTGGTGGATGAAAGCCCATAGTGTCTGAGGAGGCAGTGGCTGCAACATCAAGGACGGTCTCATATTTTCCAATTAGTGCATTAGGAAATTCACTGGTGAATGGACCCTTGCAATCACCTGAGAGAAAAAGGTTGCCAGGGTCACAATTGCCACCTCACTGGTCTGGGGTGCTTATTTGGGCGACAAGACTGCATGGTACCTTCATAAAGGTGCTTAAGGTAATGGTGGTCGATATTGCCCTGAGGATTTATTTTACCTTCCATCTCAGGAGGCAATGTACAAGCCAACACCTGTGTGAAATTAGTATAACTGGATAATCCTGGCTTCCCTGATTGACAAATAAATTGTCTGACGCTAGGCAGATACTTTATTTCACCAAGCCTCTTTTTTACTCATTGATGTGTGAGAGCTCAGAGCATCTTCAAATACGTTGAGTTCAGTAATGGATCTGCGCTGTACAAAATTCTCAGTGTTTGAGTTACCTGCCTTTAATGCTGCTTTTCTATAGGAATAATGTAGGACACATAGAGCATGTACATAATGACTTCTGACATGCCTTTTAGTTCACTAATGGAAGCTTCAGTGGCGCCTTCTCCGCAATGGAGGAGAAGCGTCGTCTCACTGTCTCAGAGCCAGCAGCTGTAAAATAAAACAATATCTTCCTTTCGTTTTATTTTTTAGCTGGTGACTCTGAGCGAGCATGTGCAGGGAGGGGCGGAGCCAGGGCGTGGGAGGGGGAGGAAGACTGGTTTGTACACTTCCTAGGCACTTCAGCAGAGAAGCACAAGGTGGCCAGCAGCACCAGTTAAGTGTTTTATTTTAATTTTATCATGAACCACCCCCCGCTTTCCGAAAATCCCCCCCCCACCCCTCGACCCCAACCCCCCCCCCCCCACCACGCACCCCCGTGTGCTTCCCTTTGGCCCTCTTTTTTTCTGGTTTCGCATTGTTCAAATCATCCACTAGATGTTTATGCTTTGCTTACCCTACACCCTCCTTGCTGCCAATCCTCTTCGAGCCAACCTTGCCCGACCTCCACCCCGCCAGCATCAATGTGGACCATGATCACATCACAGATCAAACTTTACGGCCCCTGGGAAAATGTTTGCGAGTACCCATGGGTTGGACGATCCCTCAGGCAGTGCCGCCCGATGCTGGTGTTGTGCAGTATTAGCACTGTGTTCAAGGCAGACTGGGCCCCCTTCGACCTCTAAGCCCTGGTGCATTGTGCCAGCTGCACCAATGGTAGCTACGCCCCTGCCTGGCAACCCTGGGGAGTCCTTTCTCTAGGAAAAGGTTTCTTGACAAGCCTGAAGCCCAGAAGGAATATTCTAAAAATGACGAATCTGCAGGAGGATTATGTATACACCAGAATCAGAAAGTTTTGAAAATGTGTCCTGTCGGACTGTAACTTCTTTTATGTTCAGTAAATATTTATTGCCATTTAAATAACCAAAGTACAGCACAAAGATGCATAGGCATTGCATCATACAGGATGTATAGAATAGTTAAAAAATAATTAATTGTATTCGAGTACATAAAATATATTATGCGTATTAGTACATCATCTTATTAAAAATAGCATAACACAGAAAACATGTAAGACCGGCATAAATAGGGGCCCAAAAAAGAATCAAAAATGTTCTGCTGATATCAAAAGGCATGGTATTGGGAGACAATAAAATGGCACAGAGGAATATATAAAGAAAAAAAAACCTGTGAAGCAGTAAGGACTAAGGTTATGATTATGATTCCTTATAATAGAGCTATTTGAAATAGAAGCGTAGCAGGGTGTAGCACCCAACCTGGTCATGAAAACAATAAATGTAATGAAAAGTAGAAGGGGGGAGCGCCCAGCTAACTCACATACGTAGGGTTTAGATAAAGGCAAGTGTATAATCTATAATGTTTTTATTATCCTTTTAATGAAGCAAATTTGTCTAATGTGAGCCAGACATTAGGGGCTATCTGGGGGAAGGACCGTCTCTTTGAATGTGAATTATGAGCAGTTCTTATAAATGAGACCCACGTCCACCAAGTATGATGCGAAATGTGAATGAATGATTTCGATTCCGATCAAATAACCATCACAGCAAGCTGGAGGACTGTAACTTCTAAGCTGTACTGTGAAATTGACGTAAGTTTTATAGACTACAGTCTTTTCATTTTTCGAACCATTGGACTGCACAACTTCTTGTGTTAAAGTTAATGATATAAAATCACGAAGATTTATTGGTAACTAACATGCACGATGGTCCAGAACAGTTGACAACGTACAAATGCTGCACGATTTGTTAACCCCATATGAAACCCCCTCCTGGGCTGGATTATGTTTCCGAACCATCATGCGCCCGTTCCTTCAAGAGGATCCAAGTAATCACTCCCATGGAGCCATTGCAACTGGGCCGACATGTGTATTAATGTTCTTAGCCCTGAACTCAATTACTGAACAAGAACAACCCGATTCACATGTCCACGGAATGAGATCAGATTTCCATTTGCCCAATGTTTTTTTGCACTCTTAATCATTTTAATCTCAGTTAATTTTCTCTCAGTTGCCATTCGTTTTGTCCCCAACATTCCATTATATTACAGGTCAGAGTGCAATCTACATGTGGTGTTGTGAGTTATATAAAAAAAAGACAGCCCAACAACAGGCCTTTTCCTATTTAGACAAAATCCCATCGGATTTTTATCTTTGGCCCTGAAATGCACATTTCCTTAAAACATTTAAAATTCAGTCATAGATCGATTTAGCGTTCGGGTCGAAATGAATCACGTTATTTTTACAAATTAGTTTGTCCTGCTTGTGTTCATTTACGTTTCTTGTTTATAATTTCCAGGGGAACGTTGCCTGGTCAGGGCTGGTGAAGCTGTTCGACCCAGTGACATCTCCTAGATGCTATGCTGTTATTGCTGTGAAGAAACTCTAGCGCATTTCGAGGACAAATACACGAATGAGCGACACAGCTGCAAATTGTTTTTTCATGTTTGAATCGTCTTTTAAATTGTTTTCCATTTTAATGTATAAAGTTACATACCTTTTCAGGTAACAAGTCTGTACTGTTTTAAGATGACAAACGAAAATAAAAGAATGGGTTGACTAACTGCAAAACCTGGGGAAATAAATGTAGGGCAAACTATTTACAGTGTTTTTGAGTTTTCTTTATTGTGAACGGAATATAAAACAATATTTACTTCCCATGCAGATCTTTGATATTCAAGGACTCAAATGTAGTGCCAGGGTTGCCTGCACCAAAAGATTTACAATGTACTAATTGCACAGCAATATGTGCAGGATTTAATTTGCCTGGAGTATGTGAAGGAGTTGCCGAAATAACCCACACAAAATAATAATGGTTCTGTCGGACAAAAATACACACTGCTTTAGTATTTCAATGTTTCCTTTTGCAGGTCTCGTTCCTAACCAGGATATCAAGACAGGTGTACTAATACATTCACAAACGAACACACTGACCACAAAGAAAAATGAAAGCAAATTTTTACTCAAATACTTTCACATGTGAAGACAAATTACTTCAATCACTGTCCCAAAACGAATATTTAAAACATATATGGCACAAAACCTTTGTGCTAAAGCATAATACACACTAAAAACAACAAGTAAAATGTGTTACTTCATATACGTTTTGGAATCAACAACTATATATATACAATAATCCTGTAGGTATATCAATTCAATCTTGGATCCTACAGGGTTTTGAATAGTTTGTTCACGCCAAAAGCGGGGATTGCGTCGACGTTTCGACCCTGGGGGGCGATGCAGTGTTTTCACGCATCAGGGGCGGGTCTTCATCAGGACTGTGGGACAGCCTCTTGCAGACCTAGCTCTGCATGGAGTCCTGGTCTCTTTCTGAATCCTATTGTCGGTCCGTCTTAGTCAGGCCGGCTAGATGTTGAATTAACCTCTGTAATGATTTAGTCTATACAGATGGTTGAAAGGTTGCTCCTTTGCATTTCTAATTCTCCTGGATCGCGTCCTTCACCTTCCGTTTGTGTCAATATCAGATTTGACACAAACCATTATTATTTTCTCTATTACCCACCCAGGTTCTGAGGGTTACAGGGTTACCCCATTACATGTAATGAAATAACCCACACAGCAGGTCTGAACTCCTCGAATATTCCAGATGCCTTTATGCATCTATACTGCTGCTTCTCCAGCAGCCAAACACAACACCTGTCTCACTTTACAACTACCCAAGAACTTTTTCACCAAAGACTACTCTTGGCGAAGGCAACATTTTAAATTGACTTAAGGTTTATGAATCATTTCTTGTAGTTATTGTGTTGTAAAGAAGTATAGTTACCTTCCCAGTGGCTAAGAAGAAAACCTCACTCCCTCTCTTTGATGGGGATTTCCGCACTTCAAGGTAAAAGAAAAATCTACCCTAAGACTCTAGAGATCTTTTTGAAAAGTCTGCGTGTGTGCTAATTCACTGAAGCCTGACACAACAAATACACTTATTAAATTAGACTTTACCGCATGTTCTTCCATAAATTATATTTTGAGAAAAAAAGAGATTAAATTAGCCCAGTGAATGCAAGTGACACTTGAGGCAAGGCAGAAAGGGAGTGGTAATTCGCCAGCGAATTCAATCAGCGAAGGAAGGTATGTCACATCCCACTCAAAAAACCATTTTAATTGCAAGTAAACTTGGATGTTAGCTACCCAGTCTCGTAAAAGTAGAACTGACGCACAGTCTGCCTCACTGCAGGGACCCCAAAGAAGGCTGACGTGGGAGAGCTCTAAGGACAATGGTCAAATTACATTTAAGCTTCCATCAACTACATTACAAGGTAAACACGATAGGAGAGTTACGTTGGCAGGCTCGGTCAAAGTGGATGCAAAACAGAGACCATTATCCTGATATTTGTCAATAACAATTATTTCTATAGCAGAAACCTAGCTATTAGGTCTTGGAGCTCTTAGCCAAAGCTTACAAATGGCAGAGTGGTGAACATAAAACAGAACAGAACCATATAAGTAAATAGAAGATAATTAACTGAAATTCCATAGTAAATTAAGGTAACGCTTTAGTATAAGGATCTTAATAGAGCACAGCAGAATGAACACTGGTGAGCTTCAAAAAGCCAGGCAAGAAAAGATTTATTGTGACTCTTTCATTTTTTGATTATGGTGATCTTCTGTAGGAAGGTGAGACTTGCTTTTGGTGATTCATCTTTATTGCCCAATAGCAAGCTATTATTTTAGGTAATTTGTATGAGAGAGCTTGTTGGCATGATGACAAGAACCCAAAGAGGGGACATCTTTCAGCTTTGTGTGTGGCTTGGGCGGGAGATATTTTGGTGATGTTATCACGAAAGGAAGAGTATCTTGTATATATTAGTGAAAGGAGATGCCTTTCAATGCAGAGGTTGAGCAGGAGCAGCAACCTAGATCTTTGGAGCACTACAGGCAAAATATAGACTGAGTACGACCTGACCAGTATGGCTTTATTTGTTGAAAGTGCTATCTTCCCATTCGGAATTAAGAAAATCAATACAGTACCCTACCTGCAAAAAGGCCATTTGAGCAGAAGCCAGTGCGACATTGTCAGCCCTGCTCTGCATCCAATTTACAAGATGAACTGGCGTGGCCAACTGCTGTGGCTCTCTCAGTTCTCTGTTTCTCTGACCACAGGATAGCTGGTTGGTTGCCCAATGTCATATGAGGTACTACCAAGTCCCTCACACTACCATGCATTTAAAATCTTTGCACTGGCAACAAATTAACTCTGCAGGGTGGCAAAGAAAGAAGCACAGGTTAGATTTGCTAAACATTTTTTGTGCCGTTGTACTGCTTTTTCATATGTACTAATTAATCCTTCATTAGGATTTAGAAATGCTTTTCCAACTTCTAATATTGGACTCCGAATGGATACTGATTTGGTATGTGGAAGGTGGTGTGTTTTAGGCATCACTTCGAAACACCGATTTATCAATGTTTTTTTTGCCAAAACCCATTTTAAAAACTTTAATATATTACAGACACTTCAAAGGAGGTGGTAACCCATTCACAAAGAAAAGTGTACCTTGTTTTGTTTGTTTTACGAGTCGACATTGGTCCACACGACCACTGCCTTCTTGTAAACAAACTTTTTATTACATCTACAATGGGGAATTGATCCTTGGGACACCTCCTCTCTGTGAATGTAAATAATGTTTAAGAGGAGGCAGTGGTCCACAAAACCACTGCCAACTCCTCACAAAGCAAAGGTAGCTTTTCTTTTACAAGCGGTCCTGT
The DNA here is from genome assembly GCF_964263255.1 of Lissotriton vulgaris. Lineage (NCBI taxonomy): Eukaryota > Metazoa > Chordata > Amphibia > Caudata > Salamandridae > Lissotriton > Lissotriton vulgaris. The sequence goes on from NC_141685.1 coordinate 1,943,953,158, forward strand.
TTCGCTTAAGGAAAACAGGCTGTATTTGCAAAAAAATAAGAATCTGCTTTATTAAAAAGCAATCACAGACTTGGTGATCGCTGACCCTCTAATCGTAGTGAGTTGCAATTTGTGACCTACTTTATTAGTACATGTAAGGCAGGTCAGATTTTGACACACTAAAATCTGGAATTTTAAGATCTGGCCTATAAGTATGTAAGGGGCAGATGTATCAAAATACCTATTTGCGATTCTCAAATAGCCATTTTTTTGGGGAATCACTATTTGAGAATTGCAAAATGATATGTATATAACAAATCACAATTTTTTAGCGATTTCTTAAAATTCCTTATTTGCGATGAGCAAATTGCTAATCGCAATTAAGGAATCATTTCCCATTCATTTCTATGGGCCAGGAGGCCTATAGGAATTAATGTAAAGTTATTCTCAATTTGCGATTCGCAATTTGAGAATCTCAAATTGAGAATAATTTCAAGGGTCTTGCAAAAAGTGAGACACCGGGGGGTCCCGATGCCTATGGTAACATCCTGCACACTTTCACATGAACCACTGGGTTCTCCTCTGGTATATGTGTATGCCAAAAATAATGATAATTCAAACTGTTTTCATTTGTATCAATATTCTTTGTTTATTCTTTCTTTTTCATTCACTTGAATCCTTATATTTTCAAAACAATCCTGTATCTCATCTCCCATTTACCCAATGCATTTCGGGTCTATGGTGACCCTTCTTCGGGGGTCTCTAATAAAGAAAATCAAGAAAAGGTCGCAATCAGCCCTTAAACTAAGATTACATTAATGCATAGTACACTGCGTTTATACAATGTGAACAAACATCTATAGTTCACCAAATAACCTGTTTATACCATCACAGTCATTATTTACATCACACTTCTTTGTGTGTATCAACGCTGGAAATTTCAAACACCAAAAAAGCCAAATTTAACCAAAAATAATAAAGCCCCATGTTAGAAAATTATGCCAACTACCATTCCGTTGTTCCGCTAAAATAAATCAAAGTTTACTTAGATAAACATTATTAGCGCGCATTCTGTGCCTCCCTCGTTTGTGTACTTACTGGGAAATGGAAAGTGGAAAGCGTCCCTCGCTTACGTGTTCTCAGCGAATCCGCTGTTACCTAACATCCTAAGTATCGCCTTTTAAAGCTCTCTGCGCGCTGATTGGCTTAATTGGCGATCACATGATCGCGACCTCGGACTGTGTAGTCCTTATAATATATTATTTGATTAATGTTATTACGCTCTATGTGGATGAGGATTTTCGCAAAATATGCGCTGCTATGAAATTTATCTAATTTAAAGAAAAATAGTTATTCTGGCACAACTACATCATGAACAATTTTCAATCATTTTCGCTCAACGTTTTAAACACATAATATTTACAGTGCAGTGTTATTCAATATTATGTTACGTGACTGGGCTCACACATGGTGAAAACAATATAAAATATGTTAAAACAAATCATATTAACTTTGGTGTCGGCCATTTTGGATAGGGAAAGTCTCATAGTCATGCAGGAAAACTAAACTCGGCTTTTCACAGTATCTTTATAAAAAACAGGATAATTCTATCCTGTCATTGAGTCCATTAGGTTGTAGGCTGCCCATTTTCTTTATCCAGAAATACTCTGATCTTAATCTTGAAATATGAGTGTCTCTTTCAGGGTGATGTTTGATGACTTCCAATATTGTGAAGCGAAGTTGTGCTATGTTGTGCCCGGCTTCTTGCCAGTGTGTAGCCAATGTGGACTTCATATTTTTCAATCGGATATTACTTTTATGTTCAGTTATTCTTATTTTGATTTTTCTCTCTGTCTGTCCTATGTACAATTTTCCACATGGACACTTGATCCCATAAATCACATTCTTCGTATCACACGTTCCTGAGTGTAATAAGGTCACTTTTTTTCCTGTCATAGGATGTGTGAATAACTGTCCTGTCATCACATTATTGCAATGAATGCAATTTTCGCACCTTTGCATGCCTTTGTGGTTGATCTCCTTTGGTGCATTCTTCTTTTTTAGCAATTCTTTTAGATTCTTAGATCTATTGTATGCAAAAGTGATGTTATCAGCAAACAGTGGTTCCAGATCCGGTTCTTTAGTGATCAGTACCCAGTACTTTTTCATGATGTTGACTATTTTTGCTGATTGTAAGGAATGTTTTAGAACACATACTGTTTTCTTAGTGACTCCTTTTTCTTTGGTAACTAGTAAAGACTCTCTTTTCATTTTCATTACTTTGGTTTTAGATTCTTCCAATAAAGGAGTAGGATAGCCTCTTAGTTTGTATTTTTGGATCTGCTTGTCGATGGTGGAGAGCAAGTCTTGTGGGTCAGATGTGATTCTTTTTTGCCGGATGAATTGGGATATTGGAAGATGTTTCTTTAATGAAAAATGATGGAAACTTTCATAATGTAAACCACTGTTTCTGTCTGTTTCTTTGGTATGTACACTTGTTCTCAACTTATTCTGTTCAAGATGGATTTTTACATTATGTGATCGTGCATAATTCAAGACACAAACTGGTCATCGGGACTTATGGTCTTTAAAAGATACATCGATGATATCTTCTTGATATGGAAGGGTGAAAAAGAAACATTGATTAAGAACATCCAGAGACTGAACCGTGTACACGACCGGATTAAATTCACTCACCAAATGGATCAGAAAGAACTGGCATTCCTAGATGTAAAAATCCATCTTGAAAACATTCCTTACAATCAGCAAAAATAGTCAACATCATGAAAAAGTACTGGGTACTGATCACTAAAGAACCGGATCTGGAACCACTGTTTGCTGATAACATCACTTTTGCATACAATAGATCTAAGAATCTAAAAGAATTGCTAAAAAAGAAGAATGCACCAAAGGAGATCAACCACAAAGGCATGCAAAGGTGCGAAAATTGCATTCATTGCAATAATGTGATGACAGGACAGTTATTCACACATCCTATGACAGGAAAAAAAGTGACCTTATTACACTCAGGAACGTGTGATACGAAGAATGTGATTTATGGGATCAAGTGTCCATGTGGAAAATTGTACATAGGACAGACAGAGAGAAAAATCAAAATAAGAATAACTGAACATAAAAGTAATATCCGATTGAAAAATATGAAGTCCACATTGGCTACACACTGGAAAGAAGCCGGGCACAACATAGCACAACTTCGCTTCACAATATTGGAAGTCATCAAACATCACCCTGAAAGAGACACTCATATTTCAAGATTAAGATCAGAGTATTTCTGGATAAAGAAAATGGGCAGCCTACAACCTAATGGACTCAATGACAGGATAGAATTATCCTGTTTTTTATAAAGATACTGTGAAAAGCCGAGTTTAGTTTTCCTGCATGACTATGAGACTTTCCCTATCCAAAATGGCCGACACCAAAGTTAATATGATTTGTTTTAACATATTTTATATTGTTTTCACCATGTGTGAGCCCAGTCACGTAACATAATATTGAATAACACTGCACTGTAAATATTATGTGTTTAAAACGTTGAGCGAAAATGATTGAAAATTGTTCATGATGTAGTTGTGCCAGAATAACTATTTTTCTTTAAATTAGATAAATTTCATAGCAGCGCATATTTTGCGAAAATCCTCATCCACATAGAGCGTAATAACATTAATCAAATAATATATTATAAGGACTACACAGTCCGAGGTCGCGATCATGTGATCGCCAATTAAGCCAATCAGCGCGCAGAGAGCTTTAAAAGGCGATACTTAGGATGTTAGGTAACAGCGGATTCGCTGAGAACACGTAAGCGAGGGACGCTTTCCACTTTCCATTTCCCAGTAAGTACACAAACGAGGGAGGCACAGAATGCGCGCTAATAATGTTTATCTAAGTAAACTTTGATTTATTTTAGCGGAACAACGGAATGGTAGTTGGCATAATTTTCTAACATGGGGCTTTATTATTTTTGGTTAAATTTGGCTTTTTTGGTGTTTGAAATTTCCAGCGTTGATACACACAAAGAAGTGTGATGTAAATAATGACTGTGATGGTATAAACAGGTTATTTGGTGAACTATAGATGTTTGTTCACATTGTATAAACGCAGTGTACTATGCATTAATGTAATCTTAGTTTAAGGGCTGATTGCGACCTTTTCTTGATTTTCTTTATTAGAGACCCCCGAAGAAGGGTCACCATAGACCCGAAATGCATTGGGTAAATGGGAGATGAGATACAGGATTGTTTTGAAAATATAAGGATTCAAGTGAATGAAAAAGAAAGAATAAACAAAGAATATTGATACAAATGAAAACAGTTTGAATTATCATTATTTTTGGCATACACATATACCAGAGGAGAACCCAGTGGTTCATGTGAAAGTGTGCAGGATGTTACCATAGGCATCGGGACCCCCCGGTGTCTCACTTTTTGCAAGACATTGATAAAAGTGGTTGTAGACTAAACCACTAAAGGTAGCAGTGCACAACAACGAAGGAGATTTAAGTAAGAATAAGTCAAGTAAAAGAGTGCTGGACGGACCCTATTACGAATAATTTCAAGGGTGTCATAAGGACACCCTGATGCACCCCTGAAATTTAAATGTGTGCGCTTATGGCACACATACATGCCCTACATGGAAAAAAATTTCGATTCCCTAATTTTGCTATGCAATTTCCTTCATATATACCGTTTAGCTAATTTTTAGTCGCAAACGCTGCTTTTTTGCGAATCGCAGCATTTGCGACTAAAAATTGCTTTTGATACATCTGCCCCTAGGTCAATTTAAAAAAATCTTTACCGGTCACAAAAAAACTGATAATAAATTGCAAGCAGTATTTTGCAATCAGCAAATTGTACATCTGGCGCTACAACTCCCAGCAACCTGGGAAATTGCTAACTTCAAAGTCAACAAATTGCCCATAAAGCCCATATTCTCCTCAATGTTCTCTGGTGCCTCTGACCTGCATCTTTCTTCTGCCATGAACATGTTGCATTTTGGTTTCGACTTGCCCTCGCCAACATTCTGTGGAATTCCATTTCATATTGACACTTCTCGGCTTCCCCTACAGACATGGAAAAATATTTCCAACATGCCCACTAAACAGTCTTACTGTGAACACTAATAGAAATCTAGTAATGCATTTGCTTTCTGTGCAGCACTGCTATTCACTCGTGGTTGGGTAAGGGAGAAGAACACTCCAGACTCTTTCTTTTGTCCACAGACCTACAGCAACTAGGGTGATCAACTACCATGGGTGTACATTCAGAACGTTAAGTGTAAAAATTCAGGACAGAGGATCAAAATTCAGGACAGAAGGTCAAAATTCAGGACAAAACTTTGGTGCGAAAGGTAAGTTTTACAGACACATCAGAGGAAGTTGTTTGCAACCAATTAAGTACAAGTCAAAATAAGTTTTATATTAGGTTAAGACAATTGTGCACTTCACGTTTTTTTGGTATACGTGAAACTTTGAGCTACTATGCAAGTCTTTTTGTGGTATTTCATCTATACTACTATTATAAAGAGAGAACACACACCTTTGAGCCAGGTAAACTCGGGAACCACAGCGCCAATCCACACACCCGACACATTGTAGAAATTGTCAGGGTGTACAGATGGACATAGGCGATAAAAAATAAAATAAAAACGTAAATTAAAAAATATAACTTTTAAAAAAAAGTAGTGCCCTGAAAGTAGCGCCGGCCGCGACGCTGTGCTGGCCGCGACGTAGCGCTGGCCGTGACGTGCGTGATGACGAGCGGAGGTGAAGTAAGGAGCGTGGGAAGGAAGCGGCAGCTCAGGTAAGGTAAATGCGGGAGGGAGTCAGGGCGGGAGGGAGTCCGGGAGGGAGTCGGAGCGGGTGTGCGCAGAGGCACGGGCGGGAGGAGTCATTACAGAAATCTCCCTCCCTGTAGCTGGCCCGCTTCTATCCTCTCCAGGAGATGCCATTCGTTGTGAGTTAATAACACTATCCCTAACCTTCATTTCCATTTATTTTCAATATTCCGAGCACCGGCACCATGGAGTAGCAGTCTTCCCGAGCGGTCATTATGTGACATGCGGAGCTGCTATTGTTTCCCAGGATGATTTGCGCTTCTTTACCAAATCAGATACCTTTTCTTGGACGAGTTACTAGCGCGGCGCGCTTTATCTTCGTGATCAGACAATTTTAGATCTGCCTGCACCCCGTTTAGGTTCGATTTGTGGGGGTGGTGGGGAGGGGAGTGCGAGCTCTCTGGATGGTGAGCGGGAGTGACACGTGGAGAAAGAGAGAGGTAGGAAAATGAAAGAGGGATGTATTTCAAGAGACAGATGAGAGCAGGCCGGGTATAACGTTGAGGTAGAGGAATGATAAACATTTTGAAAAGAATTATAGGAAAAGCATCGAATGAGCTGGGAGAGCAGTGGAAGAACAACAATAAAAACACGATGAAATAGGGTATATAAAAAGGCTTGAAGAAAATTACAGCAGTAGCAGTAAAAAAAACTGAGAAAGAGGAAGACCATAGAAGAACTGATGAGGCAAACCAGGGGAAAGAGGGGAGATAACTTGTTTTGTAAAGCGAATGCTCCTGCAGTTTTGCTGTGTCTCAGTACTGTTAATTATGGGAGGGTATTTTATTCAATTCGTTGGTACGTAATGGATTGACCTGGAAAAATAATGAGCATTGGCAAAGCCAATAGGTCTCGCCTATGTATTTTGCCGAAGCGCGCAGGAAAAAAATGCCAATTAGAAACAATAAAAAAAAAGGTGAAGCAATGCTGATGCATGTGGAAAAAAACAAATATATATGCCGATTTGAAATGATAAAAAGAACCTGAAGCAATACCAATGGGTGCAGAAAAATAAAATGCCGAGCTGAAACGTAAAAAAAAGTGAAGCAATGCTGATGCATGTGGAAAAAAATACCCTGTTTTGCCTAAAAAGCTATCGCCGAAAATAAGTTTCCGAAGCACAATTACAGTGATACAATGCGTAAGCAAAAAGCAATGACGATGCATGTGGGCAAAAAAATTCAATGCCAATATGAAACGATAGAAAGCGGCTTAAATGTTGAAATGAAATGATAAAAACAGTGTTAATAAAGGTAGAAATACAGCTCCAGTAGTGGACAAAGACAAGTAAACTAAAGTATTTAGCGCTTTGTCTGTGTTGCAGAAATTTAAAAGGAAGTGATGTCAGACGTATAGTGGCCAATTAGAATGCAGCTACAGTTATTGAAAATCAAGCCTGCAAATGGTATTTAATGGTTGGGCTCCAAGCACTTCGCTTCATACAATACCCCTTACAGTAACAGCGTGTGTTGACTCTGGTAGGTTTTGAAATTCTGCATTGATAACAAAGCCATATGGATAATATTTGGGAGAGGAGGAGTCAAAGGCATAAGCCACAGAAGAGGAGGATAAGCGGAGGGCACAGAGATGAGTTCAGTTATGTGATACTAAAGAAAGGCCAAAGAGAAATGAGCACTAGCGAAGCCAATAGGTCAGTCTTTGGGACCTGTTGGCTCCTCCAGTTCCTTTTGACGATGATTCAGAGTGAGTTTTTTTCCGGACTTTGTGCAGTACAGTAAAATAAATCTATATCAATACTACTATTATAAAGAGAGAACACACACCTTTGAGCCAGGTAAACTCGGGAACCACAGCGCCAATCCACACACCCGATAAATTGTAGAAATTGTCAGGGTGTGCAGATGGACATAGGCGATAAAAAATGAAAAAATACGTAAATATAACTTTTAAAAAAAAGTAGTGCCCTGAAAGTAGCGCCGGCCGCGACGCTGTGCTGGCCGCGACGTAGTGCTGGCCGTGACGTGCGTGATGACACGCGGAGGTGAAGTGAGGAGCGTGGGGAGAAGCGGCGGCTCAGGTGCGTCATGACGAGCGGCGGACATGGAGCTGCGATGAAGTGAGGAGCGCGGGAAGGAAGCGGCAGCTCAGGTAAGGTAAATGCGGGAGGGAGTCAGGGCGGGAGGGAGTCGGGGCAGGTGTGCACAGAGGCACGGGCGGGAGGGAGTCCAGGAGGGAGGGGGTCGGGAGCGGGTGTGCACAGAGGGACGGGCACGTAACCATCAAATGCTGCCCCCAGCCCCTTTCTGCCCCAGGCAACGCTGGGGCGGGCTGCTAGTATGATAATAATCTATTTATATGGTTACTGCACTGGGTTGTCCAGTCTGATATTTTGTTTACAGCTCATGGTCCTGAGCAGGCATGTTTGGTGAGAGAAGTGGCCAGGAAGTTCTGCTCGGATAAACTTTGTTACTAGCATCTCATGTCTGAATGCCATTGTGAGATGTAATAAGAAGAAACCACCTGCCAAAATTGATGATTGATTATAAAGCCTAGTTGAACCGGCGCAAGAACAATGGATCAATGCAACCTGTCACTACTCAATAGTGTTTATTTAACCAACATCATTTTTACACTTTTTTCTTTTTGTCAAAACAATGCTTTATGCTTCAAAATTACCCCCAAAAAATGACAATAATACAAAAATGAAGATTTAAGAAAAGATTTCGGAGAAAATCACACACTAGCCCCACTCACATTCATACTGAATCATTCATACAACATTACCCATTCACCAACAAATGACATCCTACATACAATCACATGCCCAGGCCTTGGATCTCTGAGTCCAATCTCTAACTAGTAGACCAAGGCGTTTAGACCAAACAAAGAAGTCATTTACGAAACACTTGGTTGTGCACACCATCTAATCTCAAAATTCTGAATTCAAAAGAACTGTTATTTGAAAATGCACAAGATGAACGACATATTTTGGAAAAACAATTGTTTGGTACAAAGAGAAGGTCTATGCGGATGGATGATTTACGAGCGGCGCTCGCTCGCAAGTTTTCTTTGTTTTCAGCCTTTGTCACTGATCAAAAGGCTGCTTCGGCGTCAGTTTTAGGAGATTCTCTCTGTGCCTGCACAGTCGGCTGGATGTTGTGAGATGTAAAGCAGTAGGTTTAGTATACAAGGGAACCCAAAATAATGGCCAAGGACCATGGGTTAAGCTACTAATTTTATTTTACAAAGGTCCTAGGTTTATAATGATATCTAAAGGATTAATTTTCACAGGCTAAAAATAAAGACTGTGTTTTTTCTTCAGTGTCCAGCCGGACCTAGAAGTATTTATTTTCAAAGTAGTGAAGATAAACAGCATAAAGCGAAAACATTTCGCACATTGATAACTGGGCACAAGCCTGTACCAAGTCAAGGGGAGACAATACAGAAGGAAAGGACAAAGAATTCACAGGCAAACAAGGAGAACAGGGTGGCTTATAATACAATGCAAGAGGTTCTTGAATAAGCACAAACCCACAGTAACTGCCGGGAAATTAAAAATCATATAACGGGCAGTACTGCAAAACAGTCGACGAACGTTTCGATCCCTATCTCCAATAATATAGTGGGATCATCTTCAGGACTAGAATTGATTTTGCCTGAGTAGTCAAGTGAGCCTGTAGGGTATAAACAGGAAGAAAAAGAAAAAGAAGGATTTTTCTGTATCAAATATTTACAGTGTAAGTGCTAAAAGGCTAAAGTGCTAGTCAACAGCCGTTTTTCCATGCAAGGTGCAACGTGTGCATATGCAGTCGGGTGTTCCCAAAGGGCACGGATCTCATAGTGCTCGTGTTTGGGATGCATGACAATAGAACAAGCGAACAAGACATACCGTGTATATTTATGTGGAGGTGGTGCTAGGTGGCGGGGAATATGTTGTATTGGTGGTGGTATTCCGTGGTGATCGGAGTGAGTTAGCGGGGATAATTACCACGAGCCGGGCTGGAGGGGCCAGTCGTGGATGAACAAGCTTCCAATCAGTTCCAATTACCGTTGATACCTGAAATGATTTATTGTGGTTATTGTTCGTGTGTGACAGGTAATTACACACACTGCCTATTACAATTAAAAAATCACAATTACCGGGTGACGATTCCGAGGTACCACAATGAAGATAAAACTCGGCCAACAGCGATCGAATTTATTCGTGACCTAAAACGGAGGTATTATAATCCGAAATTAGAAGTGCTGCAATTATACCAAGGTGACACTTTTTGTGCAATGAGAGTAAAAACCAACATTACCGGTTGAGCCTGGCGTTTAGCGTGGGCTCGGTACAGGACTTCAGTTAAAAAGAGGGGTGATAGTCTGTGAACAGAGAATTATGAGTTGAGAATAGGAGTGTGGGGCAATTGGCGAGTGAGTGGTGATGAGTGAGGACAATGAATTACCGTAACCGGAGATCGGTTTACTATTAAGGCGCTCAATGGAAATGGCCTCTTCCGTGCGAGCCTGCAATGAGAAACGCACATGGATTATGTCGTGGGTGTTAACGGACTCGTTCGAATCCATTAGGGGGCCGCGATTCTGTCAAGAGCTTACCTTAAATTGCTCGTAGAGGGTCCGCAATGGGGTCCCGTCACTGCAGCGCAATAGCCGAATGGTGAGTGTCTGCATGCGAAGACGCCCAATATGTTACATCGAAACAAGAGTAGACAGTGAGGACGGGCTACAAGTTAGTGGCCGGTGTCGGTCGCCATCTTGGAATGGTGAACTCTCCGAGCCAAAAATTCGGAGTACCCAATGCAAGTGCCTATGCTGGGTGTGCAAACCAGGGAAGGTCAGCTACTTAAGTTAATTACGGGCTGGGGTGCCCGTCGTGCCCCGTGACAGTGATGGACAACAAACGACTTAACAGTGGGTTGTGCCGGTATGGGCGCCATTTTGGAGTGGTGAAACACCGATGAAGTGATAGAGGAGGGGACAGGCTAGTGAGGTTGCCATCAAGTGGTTCGCAGTGCCCACGGTCTCAAGCTCGTACTGTTAAAAATCAGACAATTGCAAAACCGACTGACATTTCAAGGATTGTTACATTCTTAACGACAGACAATTATTTCATATGCTCATGCTTCGAAGGGATCATAATGAACAGATTATATTAGGCTTGTCCAGTCCTCAGTCCTGTTAAGGCCATCTTGGATGGAGTTGAACTGTATGATGGACTTCAGTTCTTCTTTATTCAGTAATTGTCCCATATTTCCACCTCTCGGAGGGAGTTTCAATACTTTCAGCACAGTCCATTTCAGTTCATTATCGGCGTGTTTTTGAGCTGCAAAATGTTCCACCAATGGTGCATTCGGGGTGCCGCACCTGATGCGGCTCCTGTGTTGTCCAATGCGAATTTTTACCTTTTGGCTGGTCTGCCCTATATACACTTTCTGACAGGGGCACAAAATTAGGTAAATAACATTGCAAGTGTTGCAATTGGAGAAGGAACGACATTGTATAGTGATGTTGTTGAAAGTGAAACTTTTTCCTTCTATCGTAGTATCACAGTTATTACATCCGCCACATTTTGCATGCCAAACAATGGGGGACAGACCCCATACATTTTCAAGTGTAGAAGATGGTAGAGGAGCAGGTAGAGCAGCTCTTACAAGGTGATCCCTAAGGTTTCTACTCTTTTTGAAGGCAAATACGGGTTTTTCCATAGAGAGGGCACCTGTATTTAGTATTGGCCAATGCTTGAGAATACTTTTTCTTAGTTGATTTGAAATGGGTGAAAAAGTGGATATGCAAGGTATGCGTTTAGAGGTAGTCTTTTCCTTTGGTGTAAGTAAGACTTCCCTGGGGCAATACCATGCACGCTTGGTGGCGTTTTTGACTAATTTCTTTGGGTACCCCCTATCTTTTAGTTTGGTTGCCAAGGTGGTAGCTTCTCGGAAGTAATCCTCTTTACAGGAGCAGTTACGCCTAATTCGCAAAAATTGCGAATATGGGAGTGAGTCGCGTAGTGCTCTCGGGTGGTTACTGTTGTTGGCCAGAAGAGTGTTTTTTTCAGTGGGCTTCCGGTAGAGACGTGTCAATAGGGAACCTTCGCTATGGTAAATGGACAAGTCCAAAAAGGAGATAGAGTCATGGTCAGTGCTGATGGTGAAGGTGAGGCCCAAACAATTATTGTTTAGCCAGTGTAGGAATTGGCGTAGGCAATCATCACTTCCAGTCCAAATGATGAAAATGTCATCGATATACCTACGCCAAAACCTGACTCCTGGTAAGAAAGGATTGGTGGGGTTGTTAATGACATTAGTCTCTATTTCATCCATAAACAGAATCGCCAAGTTCGGAGCAAAAATTGCGCCCATGGCGGTCCCCTTGATCTGTTCATAGAAAATGCCATTGAAGAGGAAAAAATTCCTCGTAAGGCACATCTCTAGGAGTTGGAGGATGAACATGCTGGGTACAGCATGAGGCCGAGGTCGTGAATCCAAAATTTTTTTGATGACTAGCAATGCTGTAGTCTGTGGAATATTAGTATATAGGGACTCAATGTCCATGGTTACGAGAGTTTCAGTCGCAGGGTTGTATGGATGATGCTCGATCATGTTAATCATGTGCATTGAGTCCTTTATATAGCATTGTGTGGAAGGGACAAAGTCTTTAATAAAAAAGTCTACGTAAGAACCCAATGGTTCCAGGATGGATCCGCAGGCCGAAACAATAGGACGGCCTGGCGGGTTTTTTTGATCTTTATGTATTTTGGGTAACGTGTATATTACCGGAGTTCTAGGTGATTTTACATTCAGAAAATTGTACTCTTTTTTCGATAGAAAACCGGCTTCAAGTCCCTCTTTCGTAATTTTTTGTATTAGACTCTGGATTTCTTTGGTAGGGTTATGACTCAGTTTCTTGTAGTGTTCCTTATTGTCAAGTTGTCGCATTATTTCTGAAACATATGCGGCTTTTTCTTGCAATACGATACCTCCACCCTTGTCGGCACTTTTGATTATGAGGTTATCATTAGTTTTAAGTATTGGTGACCCTTTCAGGTGTGGGATGCAACTGAAAAAAGGCCTGACAGCATTCCTATCTTTAATCTCTCTAAATACACACTTGCACAAGAAGAGCTATCATTACTTATGAAAGGGCTTTCTTTTGTGCCCACAATCCCACCCAACTACATGGATCTACAAACAGAACTAATGAGATTCTTTAGACGCATACGTCTACAGGCCTTTTTTCAGTTGCATCCCACACCTGAAAGGGTCAGCAATACTCCTTTTCGTCCACCATCTATTTTTTCACCATCTGCCAGTATGATTCCCACAGAAGTGGTCACTTTTGAGAAGGTAATTCTGAAGGAATTGCAAAAACTCCAAAACAAGAAAATGTTTATACCCTATAACATTTCTAGGGAAGAGAAAAATGCCATTTCCCAACTTAAAACTAATGATAACCTCATAATCAAAAGTGCCGACAAGGGTGGAGGTATCGTATTGCAAGAAAAAGCCGCATATGTTTCAGAAATAATGCGACAACTTGACAATAAGGAACACTACAAGAAACTGAGTCATAACCCTACCAAAGAAATCCAGAGTCTAATACAAAAAATCACGAAAGAGGGACTTGAAGCCGGTTTTCTATCGAAAAAAGAGTACAATTTTCTGAATGTAAAATCACCTAGAACTCCGGTAATATACACGTTACCCAAAATACATAAAGATCAAAAAAAAACGCCAGGCCGTCCTATTGTTTCGGCCTGCGGATCCATCCTGGAACCATTGGGTTCTTACGTAGACTTTTTTATTAAAGACTTTGTCCCTTCCACACAATGCTATATAAAGGACTCAATGCACATGATTAACATGATCGAGCATCATCCATACAACCCTGCGACTGAAACTCTCGTAACCATGGACATTGAGTCCCTATATACTAATATTCCACAGACTACAGCATTGCTAGTCATCAAAAAGATTTTGGATTCACGACCTCGGCCTCATGCTGTACCCAGCATGTTCATCCTCCAACTCCTAGAGATGTGCCTTACGAGGAATTTTTTCCTCTTCAATGGCATTTTCTATGAACAGATCAAGGGGACCGCCATGGGCGCAATTTTTGCTCCGAACTTGGCGATTCTGTTTATGGATGAAATAGAGACTAATGTCATTAACAACCCCACCAATCCTTTCTTACCAGGAGTCAGGTTTTGGCGTAGGTATATCGATGACATTTTCATCATTTGGAGTGGAAGTGATGATTGCCTACGCCAATTCCTACACTGGCTAAACAATAATTGTTTGGGCCTCACCTTCACCATCAGCACTGACCATGACTCTATCTCCTTTTTGGACTTGTCCATTTACCATAGCGAAGGTTCCCTATTGACACGTCTCTACCGGAAGCCCACTGAAAAAAACACTCTTCTGGCCTACAACAGTAACCACCCGAGAGCACTACGCGACTCACTCCCATATTCGCAATTTTTGCGAATTAGGCGTAACTGCTCCTGTAAAGAGGATTACTTCCGAGAAGCTACCACCTTGGCAACCAAACTAAAAGATAGGGGGTACCCAAAGAAATTAGTCAAAAACGCCACCAAGCGTGCATGGTATTGCCCCAGGGAAGTCTTACTTACACCAAAGGAAAAGACTACCTCTAAACGCATACCTTGCATATCCACTTTTTCACCCATTTCAAATCAACTAAGAAAAAGTATTCTCAAGCATTGGCCAATACTAAATACAGGTGCCCTCTCTATGGAAAAACCCGTATTTGCCTTCAAAAAGAGTAGAAACCTTAGGGATCATCTTGTAAGAGCTGCTCTACCTGCTCCTCTACCATCTTCTACACTTGAAAATGTATGGGGTCTGTCCCCCATTGTTGGGCATGCAAAATGTGGCGGATGTAATAACTGTGATACCACGATAGAAGGAAAAATTTCACTTTCAACAACATCACTATACAATGTCGTTCCTTCTCCAATTGCAACACTTGCAATGTTATTTACCTAATTTTGTGCCCCTGTCAGAAAGTGTATATAGGGCAGACCAGCCAAAAGGTAAAAATTCGCATTGGACAACACAGGAGCCGCATCAGGTGCGGCACCCCGAATGCACCATTGGTGGAACATTTTGCAGCTCAAAAACACGCCGATAATGAACTGAAATGGACTGTGCTGAAAGTATTGAAACTCCCTCCGAGAGGTGGAAATATGGGACAATTACTGAATAAAGAAGAACTGAAGTCCATCATACAGTTCAACTCCATCCAAGATGGCCTTAACAGGACTGAGGACTGGACAAGCCTAATATAATCTGTTCATTATGATCCCTTCGAAGCATGAGCATATGAAATAATTGTCTGTCGTTAAGAATGTAACAATCCTTGAAATGTCAGTCGGTTTTGCAATTGTCTGATTTTTAACAGTACGAGCTTGAGACCGTGGGCACTGCGAACCACTTGATGGCAACCTCACTAGCCTGTCCCCTCCTCTATCACTTCATCGGTGTTTCACCACTCCAAAATGGCGCCCATACCGGCACAACCCACTGTTAAGTCGTTTGTTGTCCATCACTGTCACGGGGCACGACGGGCACCCCAGCCCGTAATTAACTTAAGTAGCTGACCTTCCCTGGTTTGCACACCCAGCACAGGCACTTGCATTGGGTACTCCGAATTTTTGGCTCGGAGAGTTCACCATTCCAAGATGGCGACCGACACCGGCCACTAACTTGTAGCCCGTCCTCACTGTCTACTCTTGTTTCGATGTAACATATTGGGCGTCTTCGCATGCAGACGCTCACCATTCGGCTATTGCGCTGCAGTGACGGGACCCCATTGCGGACCCTCTACGAGCAATTTAAGGTAAGCTCTTGACAGAATCGCGGCCCCCTAATGGATTCGAACGAGTCCGTTAACACCCACGACATAACCCATGTGCGTTTCTCAT
Source organism: Lissotriton vulgaris (assembly GCF_964263255.1). Taxonomy (NCBI): domain Eukaryota; kingdom Metazoa; phylum Chordata; class Amphibia; order Caudata; family Salamandridae; genus Lissotriton; species Lissotriton vulgaris. The sequence continues at coordinate 1,943,968,900 of NC_141685.1, forward strand.
TGCAGGCTCGCACGGAAGAGGCCATTTCCATTGAGCGCCTTACTAGTAAACCGATCTCCGGTTACGGTAATTTATTGTCCTCACTCATCACCACTCACTCGCCAATTGCCCCACACTCCTATTCTCAACTCATAATTCTCTGTTCACAGACTATCACCCCTCTTTTTAACTGAAGTCCTGTACCGAGCCCACGCTAAACGCCAGGCTCAACCGGTAATGTTGGTTTTTACTCTCATTGCACAAAAAGTGTCACCTTGGTATAATTGCAGCACTTCTAATTTCGGATTATAATACCTCCGTTTTAGGTCACGAATAAATTCGATCGCTGTTGGCCGAGTTTTATCTTCATTGTGGTACCTCGGAATCGTCACCCGGTAATTGTGATTTTTTAATTGTAATAGGCAGTGTGTGTAATTACCTGTCACACACGAACAATAACCACAATAAATCCTTTCAGGTATCAACGGTAATTGGAACTGATTGGAAGCTTGTTCATCCACGACTGGCCCCTCCAGCCCGGCTCGTGGTAATTATCCCCGCTAACTCACTCCGATCACCACGGAATACCACCACCAATACAACATATTCCCCGCCACCTAGCACCACCTCCACATAAATATACGCGGTATGTCTTGTTCGCTTGTTCTATTGTCATGCATCCCAAACACGAGCACAATGAGATCCGTGCCCTTTGGGAACACCCGACTGCATATGCACACATTGCACCTTGCATGGAAAAACGGCTGTTGACTAGCACTTTAGCCTTTTAGCACTTACACTGTAAATATTTGATACAGAAAAATCCTTCTTTTTCTTTTTCTTCCTGTTTATACCCTACAGGCTCACTTGACTACTCAGGCAAAATCAATTCTAGTCCTGAAGATGATCGCACTATATTATTGGAGATAGGGATCGAAACGTTCGTCGACTGTTTTGCAGTACTGCCCGTTATATGATTTTTAATTTCCCGGCAGTTAATGTGGGTTTGTGCTTATTCAAGAACCTCTTGCATTGTATTATAAGCCACCCTGTTCTCCTTGTTTGCCTGTGAATTCTTTGTCCTTTCCTTCTGTATTGTCTCCCCTTGACTTGGTACAGGCTTGTGCCCAGTTATCAATGTGCGAAATGTTTTCGCTTTATGCTGTTTATCTTCACTACTTTGAAAATAAATACTTCTAGGTCCGGCTGGACACTGAAGAAAAAACACAGTCTTTATTTTTAGCCTGTGAAAATTAATCCTTTAGATATCATTATAAACCTAGGACCTTTGTAATATAAAATTAGTGAGATGTAAAGCGGCATGCATAGGTGAACTAAAGGAAGGATTGCTGTGATGAACCTACTATAGGGAATGGATTATGGGTGTTTCCGCAAGAGTAACTTAAAATATGGAATCTGACTTTGCTTATGGGGGCTTTGCAGAGAGTTACACAAGCTGACGGAAGTCTCATAGGTGCTTTTACCTGCAGCTTTCTTAAAGAATGCACTGTCAATACACCATTACATAGTTAATTTTTGACGCTTTGCCTATTGCTAAAACACAATATACTTCTCAAGCACAGCTCATGGCACTATGAGGCTCTCCCTAAAATCTTACACCTAAAACAAAACATGCAAGCATTTACAATTACTAGTGTAACATTCAAGTAGCAGTTGGGTGTCACTCAAAATGTCATGTATTAAATATTTTATCCATCATTCAGTCTTTCACCATTCATTCTATCCTTCCCTCTGTGTGCCCATCCATATCCAGACCTTTTCAACCATTTGCACACCTATCCTTCATCTTTCCTTCCATCCATCATTTCACTCATCTAGCCATTCTTCCACCTATCCATCCATTCACTCAAATATCCAACAATTAACCCTTTCATCTTACATTCATTCCTCCCTCCACATCAAGCAATCAATACGCATACAAGTTTGTGAGAGTTCCATCTCTACACACTTATAGATCACTGCATATAAGGCCACCTAAACTCTGTTACCAGCCTTTAGTACAAATGTCAAATATCTCAAAGATAAGCAATTTGATGAGAATGGCTCATTAAATACATATTTTGGTTTACAGTTGTCTAAAGAATGGACAGCTGTCAATATTGGCATTTACATAATATATACAATGGATTCCCATTGGCAATTGTTTGAAGATGAGAAAAAACATTGCATTACAACCACTTTTAAGGTTGTGTCTTTTTCTATGCATGTATCCCGCTAAGGTCTAGTATACACCAACTTTTTATGGAAGGGTGCTGTTAACTTCTAAGGATTTGTGTCGTCTCTAAGGTAGTGTTGGCTGCAAGAGTGACGATGGTGGTAAATATCTGAAAAGTAATTAGGAGAGTTCATTATATGTACACTTTTACATTGTATGTACCCCAAAACCAGGCTAACAATACTAATCCCCATGATACGGTTTTCTGAGAAATGGGAGTGATGGGCAGGATGGCTGCATGAAAATTCATGACATAGAATATTTAATAATATTCAGCATTCAGCACCGGAATATCACTTCCATCTTTAAATAAAGAATAACCCATGTGTGAAGGCATGAGAAATTAGCTGCTAATGTGGCAGGGGCAAAGCTCGCAAGGATCTTAATGATTGATTTTGACATTAACCATAATGACAAAGCATCTAGAAAATTAGCCTAGCAGTTGTGGTAAACCAGTTGAATGATCTCCCACTAAAACTGTACCAAACAGTAAATCTCGAGTATGGCTTCATCACATCCCTGTCTTGTACCTCATTTTAAGTTTCTTTATTTTTGCACACTTTTCAAAATCTTTGAACATTTTTCAAATTACACCCAAGATCATTACCAATTAAAAACAGTGCGGATACAATAAGATCTTAAAATGAACCTACAGTCTGACGTCCACACCATATTAAAACAGGTGCTATGTGTGTTAGAAAAGCAGAAACTGCAACAGTTAAGCGATGATGACATAAGTGCAAAAGCAGCATGAAAAAATGACAAAAGGTTCAAAGCCACTTAAGTTTTAGTTAATTTGTAGCTGTGGGATGCAAAGTTCAGAAATTCCATCTCGGCAACAATTGAATGCAAGTGGTATCAATACCAAAAAGACAGAACAAAAAAGCAGTGAGACAGGAACCAATTGCCATCAAATTCCACTGATTGCAGACTAATACTGTAGATACAAAAGCTCCAACTATGCAAACGCTGTTATCTGGTTGAGTTGTGGATAATACTGTGATACACCCAGTGATACCAATTATACTAATCTTTAGGGGCTTGACTGCAGCATTAAGCATTGTTACTCCAGACTTAATACATTTGAACAATCTTGAAAATTATTGGCAGGAGTCTCCCTTTAAACAATAGTTTACTGCCGATTTGCAAGGTCTGATGTTCAGGCATCTTCAAAATTGTTACTATCCATAAGTTCCTAAAACAGGAAAGGTAAGTACACAGGCAGATAATATGACAGATCGTCTCTGTCGTGGATCGATATCCCCTGCATGTGACATCCTGATCTCCTGCTAGCCGCCTTACCTGTATGCTTTCAGAGGAATCAAAGTAAGTGGTAAGTGAAGTAATTGAGTTGTAACAAGACGTTTAGATGGATGAGATAGATATGTTGGCTGGTTTAACGGCTGGTATTGATCCGTGATCAGTGTTGCTTGGGCTTTCACGCAGATGACTTGCAAATCTTCATGAGCTTATAGCAATCTTGGTGGTTTCAGACAGTTGTTTGCTAACTTTTTCAGTGGTAGAGAGATTTGCATAAGATCTTTGGCTACAAGCGCATCAATCGCAGCCTGGTACAAATTGTGCATTTCTGCTTTTTCTTATCTTGTATAATGCTTCACAAGAAATGCTTGATGGACCCCAGCTCGGCTGATTTCAACTTAACACAAAGAGAAAGAAATCGTGCTTTAAAGTAAATAATCTTGAAGAGCCAGATTAAACTCAACCGGATCTGAGCTGTGCATGACGGTAACTGGAAAAGACGTCTGTAGCATCAACATTAAGCAAGATCCATCCACGTTGATAGAGGGTTTTTGTAGACGATGGAGCCATATGTAATGGTGGCCATTAATTTGATGTCGACAACTGCAAATTGCAGAAAGATCTGGGCCCACAAGATTTTTAAGGAGTCATCGAAAGACAAAAATAAGGGTATTTGCAGTGTTTGTTAGTACCTCAATTTGTGTAGGAGAATGACCTCGGTCATTCAGCATTAGCCCTAGATACTTAATCGTGGAAATCCTTTCGACCATTTAAAAACCATGCACCATGTTTTTGCCCTAATTTCACCAAAGACTAGGATCTTGGTTTGTTGATGTATTGATGCTGGGTTTGTTTGTTTGTTTAACAATAATCAGCCAAACCTGTCAACGATCTTTGTAAACCTATTGTGGTTTGATTCATTAAAATGGTGTCATCAGCATACTGCAAGAGGTCCATAGCAGTACCTGCAATTTTAGGGGTGAAGGCTTTGGCTTGACTGAGATGACCATTCAAAGTGATGGTGATATCTTTTTCGTATGGATTTGAGTTCGGCTTTCAGATGCACTTCTTGTTATCGGTAGCCGATAAGGAATGGTATTGGTATCTTTAAATAATCGTACCCAGCAGTAGCAGAGCCGAGACCCCGTTTGAGGAAAGAAACCTTTTGTTGGAGAAGCGCAGCATTGCGGAAAGAAGAAGAAAGGACTTCTCTTACCTATCCGTCGGTACTCCAGGGCCGGCGTCCTGGCCGACTAGGGAGGTAACGGAAGGCCAAAGCGAGGCTGTTAATAAGCCGCGCTGCCATTGGTCGCGCGGTCACGTGGGGCACTTCGCCGACTCGTGTGATTGGCTCAGAGTCGAACAAGCCTGCGTTCTCATTGGCTATTAGACTAAAGACCGGGAGAGGTCATTGGTCGGTCGGTCACTTGGTAGTCATAGCGACGGGGATAAGCACATTACGAAGGCGAGTGTAACCTGACTATAAACTTTGAGACCCTCTGGTACCTTTGTTGTTGATAGGCTTTCTTGGGGATTGTATCCAGAGCTTGGTCTTTAAACTTCCCCCAGGTCCCCCCCTACCGTGGTGTTTTTGTAGCCTTAAATGTTAGCCTAATAAACTCTGGCCCCACGCTTGAGGCAGGCCATTTCTTGGACCCAATTTTTTCCAATCTCTCTGGGATTTACTGCTCCCAGGCACTTCCTATAAGTTGGTCAGCTCACTTTCTCACTAAATTCTACCTGAAATTCCCTGAGATTTCAGCACACACTATTTCAGTCTGAGGATCACTAACTAGGGACTGGAAAAAAATAGGCATTACTACTTTAAACAGGATTTTGTGCTCCCACAGGCCCATTTCCAAACAAATGGTAAACTTGCCTTCTATCTCTGTGTAGAAATGGCTTGATAATGCCATTGACATTTGCTTACCCCTTTCGAAAACTCTGAAAACAGTGAAGGCCAAATTCAAAGTAATGGAACGCAGGTGGAGAAGGGACTATACCCCCGAATCTAAAAATAATTACAAAGCAGCCAAAAGAGTATATCACAATCTTTGCAGAACTGTCCTTGCTGACTATGTTTCATCCACCATCACTGATGCCCTTAACTGTTATAAAACTCTTTTTAGCATGGTCAAGGAGCTCGCAGGCTCTAAAACACAATCGGGCCCCTTTTCACTCAACAAATAGCAGTGTAAGGACCTGGCTACCTTCTTTGTTCAGAAGGTCTAGAAAATATACCTGGACATAGGGCGTGTGCAGTCTGATAACAACTCTTCCCCTCTACTAACACCTGCACCATCCTCCATGGATAACATGCTTCCTAACCAGGATAGGATGTCCAACATACCTTCTAATCAGTTGGATAAATGGCCCCTGCTAAATGCATCCACTCTAAAAAAACTTTTAGGTAATATTAAGTCTGGATCTCCTAGGGATCCTCTGCCCATCTCCGTGCTCCAGCAGCTAGAACCACCATCTTTGTCTGTGGTCATAGATCTCCTGAATGTCTCCTTGCAGGAAGCCTAACTGGAAACATGCCATGATACTCCCTCTCCTCAAGAAGGCCAATGCGGACCCTGATTTACCCTCCAACTATCGGCCCATCTCTCTGCTACCGGCATTTTCAAAGATCTTAGAGAAACATGTCCATGCACAGCTCTCTCTATTCATCGAAACACCAAGGTTTCTTCATCCCACCCAATCGTGCTTTAGAGCTGTCTTCTCAACGGAAACCACCCTGTTGGGGGTAACTGAAAGACGGCTCCATCATCTGGACGTGGGAGACACTGTGGCCCTCGTTTTGCTGGATTTAAGCGTAGCATTCAGTACGGTGTCTCACACAGTGTTAATTAAAACTTTAAGATCCTTGGGCATCTGCGACGCAGCTTTGAAATGGCTCATTTCTTTTCTCACAAACCACACTTTTCAAGTCTTTTCCACCACAGCTAGTTCCGATATCCACTCATTTGCCCATGGGGTACCTCAAGGTTCCATTCTTAGCCCTTTACTTTTTAACCAATACGTAAGACCCTTAGCCGATATAGCGGAAGAGTCAGGGCTGACCCTTTATTCGTATGCAGACGACTCCCAGATCCTTTTCTCTCTCTCCATGAGGAGCAACACCGGGCCTTCTCCCCTTCAGTAGGGTCGGAGCAACATCGCAACGTGGATGCAATCAAATTACCTAAAACTCAACTGTGAGAAAACCAAGGTCCTTATACTTGGGAAAAATAAGGAACTCTGGGGCCCTAAACACTGGCCCTGTGAGATGGGTTCTCTTCCCATACCCTCCCGCCAAGTTTGCAACTTGGGCGTCACTATTGATGATTCGTTCAGTGTGCACTCGCAAGCTGTCAAGGTAGCTGCCACATGTTTTACCATCCGAAGTGGCTAAAAAGATCATCTGGATGCACCAGTGTACACTCAGAAAACTGTAGTCCATGCATTGATCACTTCAAGTCTGGACTATGGCAATGTTCTCTATTTGGGGTCTAACAAGGAAGTGACTCGCAGGCTGCAGATGGTCCATAACTCCGCTGCAAGGCTTCTGTGCCTAGTTCCTAGAGCCACCTCTATCTAAAGCCATCTACGAGACTTGCACTGGCTCAGGGTGGAGAACCGAACCAAGTTCAAAGCCCTGAGTTACATGTTCAAAATCAAAATAGGAGTTGCCCCTCAAGGGAAGTTTTTCGTTCCGAAAACTAAACTATCTCAGATGGGTGGAAGATCTTTTGCATATCTAGGTCCCTCACTTTGGAATGCCCTGCCCATAGCTCTTTGAAACTAAACAGAATACGTTCAATTTCACAAATCTTTGAAGACTTGGCTTTTTAACCAATAACCTGTAAGCCGCTTTTCATCATATGATCTGCTTCGGTGCCGGGAAACACCTAACCGTTTGACATTCAGAGTGAGCCAGTGAGCAGGGTGATTATTTCGAGAGGCTGTTGTAAATCACAGCAATATGTTACGGGAACAATTTGGACGTCTTTTAGCAAGCCAGTGTGCAATCTACACGAGCAGCTGCTTCAGCTGGGAGAACACAATACAAGAAAATCCTCCCCCAAAAAAGAGGCCTTTAGAAATCATGAGCAGGAGCTCGTTTTTCAGAAAATCAACAGTGTATTTATTGGATGCGGTGCCATTTTTCGCGCTGGGAATATAAAGTACCACTGCAGGTCTCCAAGACACATGGGATGACTTGGTTTGGATGAAATATCTTTACGTCAGATAAACACCACTGTACATAGAAGTGAAGCATAGTGTACAGTTCGAAATTCAGAAGCCCTGATCAGAGTCCTAGTTGCTGGTGGATTAAGATCAGAATTGCGTCTGCATTGCCCATTTATGGCATTGTTCATTCATTGAGGAACCTATGATTGAGTTTGGTTTGATTTCGAGGGATTTGTATTGGATTCCCCCTCTTTCTTACATAAAATGGTGTTCCCTTTGATTAGAAAACGTGTTTGATTCTTGAATATTTAAACACTTAAAATATGCACAGTCTCTGAATTCTTGCAAAAATAATTGTCTTTTTGTTGTGATTTTTGTAGCGTTGTGTTCTTAATTTGTTTATATTCTTTTCATTATGTGAATCAGTTTGTTGAATGTTTTTTTGATCACTTCTTGATACGATGATGTATTTTTTTCATACTGGAATGTATTGTTTAAAAATTAAATAACTTTTCTTAAAGTAATAAGGGTAAATAAAAACCTGATCAAAAAGAAATACGCTTTTTGATCATTACAGCCAAATAATTACGTGCTGAAAACTGACAATAGGTTCAGGCCATCTTCTTTTTCTTCTAACTCTCTAAATGTGGCATTTTAAAAGTTGTGATTTAAAATCCGACTTTACCATTAGAGAGGATTTTTCATTACATTTCCTAAGACACCAAACACAAACTGGTTACCTGCTCCCATTTGGAAATTATCACTTATTAGATGTAATATGGGAATTCCAATATTGGCCTATGGGAGAGGTAGGCCTTGCAGTGATGGAAAACACATGTAAGAGTTTTTCACTACCAGGACATATAACACTTAATAGTACATGTCCAACTTTCTAAATACACTGAACCCTGTCCTCTTGGTTGTGTAGGGCTAAACCTTACTTATATGCATCAAAAAGGAAGGTTTGGGCATGGCAAAAGGTTTGTATTGCCAGGCTGATATGTCAGTTTAAAACTGCACACACAGGCTACAGTGGCATACCTGAGACTTGTTTAAAGTGCTGCTAAAGTGGGTGGCACAATCATTGCCCACTAGTAGATTTAATTTACAGGCTCTGGGCACAGGTAGGGCGACTGTACCTGGGACTTACAAGTCAGTTATATATGTAAATTCAGAATAAGCCAATTGTGCCATGTTTTAAGGAGAGAGCACAAGCACTTTAGCACTGATTAGCAGTAGTAAATTGTGCAGAGTCCTAAAGCCAGCAAAAAAGATGAAGTCAGCAAAACAGGAGGGGTAAAGGCAAATGATTAGGGGAAAAAGCATGTCTAATAGACGCATTCGGCCTTGGCAGTATTTACTGTTAATATGGGCTAGTGGAAATCATAAGTAGTGTGGTTGGGCCCACTGTAGCCTTGACATAATAAACTATCTGTGCTTGATGATGCTGTTGTGATAATCCCTGCCAATGGAGTGGCACCTGCATTGATTGGTGAGGTAATATTGCTTGTTTTTTTAGGCCAGAGAAGACGTGCATTTAAGGTTACCGTCAGGGGATGGTGCATCGTGAAAGGAGGTGGAGTGTTGAAATCTCTGCGCAATGAACTAAATAAACTAGAAATCGACCTTAAGGAGCTGGAGAAGTCCAGAACGCGCAGCCCAGATGACCCCGACACTCTCCAGCGTCTGCGTAGCAAAATTTCTGAATACACACAGGTGGCAGACAGGGAGGGAACGTTTTTAGGGCACCCACACATGGCACGCATATATGGAGAGGGGGACAGACCGGGAAGGGCATTGGCGAATGCTGTCAAACCCCCTAGATTTACAACTTACGTCACAGAGATACATGATGACAATGGGGATGTACACAGGAACCTCCATGATATCCTCCGCGTGTTTCGAGACCACTACCATACACTGTACACATCGCATAGAGGGGAACCCATTGACCTCCCGACATACTTTGAAGACGTTGCGCTGGCATGGCTGGGTGAGGGGCAACAAAAGTTCTTGCATGCTCCTTTGGAACTCGACGAGATAACGAACGCCATTATGAGTATGCGCTCTGGCAAAGCCCCAGGCTCCGACGGCCTCCCTATCGATTTCTATAAACTCTATACCCCTATATTGGCCCCCATCCTGCAACGAGTATACTACGCAGCCCTTGAGGAGGGTAGCTTGCCTTGTACAATGAGGGAGGCATTTATTACCTCACTACTTAAAACCGGTAAGTCCCCCTCACACTGCGATTCCTATCGGCCCCTCTCCCTTATGAACAATGACACTAAAATACTAGCTAAGGTGTTAGCCACGAGACTTAATCTCCTCATGGTACGCCCAGTCCTTCCTGACCAAGCTGGGTTTGTGCCTAATTGGGCCACGTCCCATAATCTCCGCACACTTCACGCCATGATTCAAGATCTTAACCCCAAGTGTGATGCCGTTGCGGTCTTTGACTCCCTTGAATGGGACTACTTGCTTGGCACACTACAGCTTATGGGGATGCCGTTCAGCTTCCTAGACTGGGTGAAACTACTCTATCACCAGCCCACTGCCACAGTACTACTTAATGGGTCCAGAGCCGCTCCGTTTCATGTCCAGTGATGGACCCGTCAGGGTTGCCCGCTATCCCCCATCCTCTTTGCCTTGGCAATTGAGCCTTTGGCTGCAACGCTCAGGCAAAATCACAACCACGCTCCCTTATTTATGGCTCCCGGCCCGTCCTAGTGTCACTATATGCAGACGACGTCACCTTGTATATTGAAAAACCCTGCGTAAACCTCAATCCGATACTTCGCGAAATTACTAAATTTGGAGGTGTCAGTGGAATCCAGATCAATTGGTCTAAATCTGCTATTTTCCCACTCACGGATAATACACACATCTTTCCACTTGACTATCCATTGCAATGGGAGCAGGAGGAGGTGAAATATCTGGGGGTGCATATACTCAGATACAAGGAAGCAATGATGCGTGCCAACTATGTCACCGCGATGGACAAAATTACAGACAACATCACGAAATGGCTCCACCTCGCTCTCTCCATGGCGGGCCGCATCTCACTAATAAAAATGAAAATACTTCCCAAACTGCTGTACCTGTTTGTTAATATCCCATACAACCCTGGCACCTTTTTCTTCCGCACCCTAAATTCACAGCTTTCGCGTCTTATATGGGGAGGGAAACAAGCCAGACTTAGCCTCGATACTCTTATGCTCCCTTTCCATCTGGGTGGATTTGAGGTACCCAACTTTGAGAGGTATTACGACTGCGCGCAGGCTCATTTCGCGGTCTACTGGTATCACCCCCCACCCTATATAGCTCATCTGGCAGTAGAGGCAGGCTATATGAGCCTAGTTGTCCCCACTGGATATATTCATACTCATGTTAGTCAGAGGAGCCGTGACCCTTCCACTGTGGATTACACTGTACAGGCCTGGGACCGTCTTCTCACCATAATGGGTGACCCATTTGCTTACTCACCCAGCCTGCCATTGCTTAACGACCCGAGACTACAGGTCACTTGTGAAGTAATATGCCACGTAATGCTACGTAAATTCAAAATGGGCTTCTGGGGGGACTTTTACGCACAGGGCACATTCCGCACTGCTGACCAATTTTTTGGGGAAGTGACACCTTCTACTATGGATACCTTTCTCTTTACCAGACTGAGGCAAAATGTGCGAGCCTTAACCCCCTCTTTCCCCGCTGAACCAGATACACTTGCTCCCCTTCATGCATTAGTACAACCTGAAGCCCCTCGACACGTCATATCCATGCTCTACAAACACGCGCTGACTGCGCCCAACACTGCCCCTGCTAGGGCCAGACTGGAATGGGATGAAGACTTCGATGCGCCCCCTCACTGACGAACAATGGGAGACCAGCTGCACTCAAACACAAGCTATTACTGGCAATGCCAGACTGCGGCTACTCCATTATAAATTCCTTCATAGGCTCTATCACACACCTGCTAAATTGCACAAGTTTCACTTAAAGGACACTGACTGCTGCCTCTGATGCGCCGCCGCTGGAGCTGATTTTATGCATTTAGCGTGGCTTTGCCCCCAAATAGCCAGGTACTGGGATCAGGTTTTTGAAGGACTCACGAGCATGCTTGGTGTGACTGTCGCCCCCTGCCCACTCAAGGCTCTGTTGGGACTCACGCACTCTTTAGTCACAATACACAAAAAATTCCTAGCCCTGAGTCTGCTACTTGCTAAGCCTTTGATTGCATGCCGCTGGGGCAGAGGCCGTGCCCCCAAGTTTAAGTGTTGGATTCACTCCCTGTCCACATGGCAAGAGAGATTACACGACTATGCTGAGCTCCTGCCCCTCACATCACAGCCGAAAGACATATGGGCGCCACACACGGCATATCTCCTAAGGTTGAGTACGGAGGAAGAAGAAAGTCAGGATGGGGAGGCTTTACCCACTGCAACGCTACTCACTGAGACATCGGGGTGAATACCTACCGGCACATACTCTAATTTCGCTTACCTGATGCTAGGCCTATATTTATATCTGTGGATTGCTCTGTATTCAACCAAGGTAGGACCTAATCCAGATCTCTGGGCCAGGGTCAGGAACTGAATGATGCGTTTCCCTCCTGGTAATTGGAAGGGCGGGTTACAGAGGGTGGGCGACACCCTTACAAAGCTATGTGTACGTTGCTATGCATATAGACTACCTCCGGACTACTACGGACGTTTGTTTTTCACGAATATATCCTTGTTAGGTCAAGGGGGGGAGGGAGGGATTGGGAAAACGTTTGATTATCTCTTTAATTCTCCATTCATGATATGTACGATACAGCATGGGAAGATGGACTAAATATGCTTTCTAATGTCTCATATCATTTTCTGAAATTCATGCATTGATGTACCATGCTCTGTGATTCAATAAAGGGTTTGGAAACTTAAAAAAAAATATCCTTTCTTCATATAATCCTGCATTTCATAAAAGGTAGGAGTCCTCGATCTGTGAGATCAGTTTCACATGTTTATTGAAAGCAGGATAACGCCAAACTAAAGTTTTAAAAAATGTTCTCTAATGGAGATGTGATGTATTAGGTTAGTAATTCTATAAGCAAAATAATAAATTAGGTTCAAGAATCATACAAATCGATGTGTATAAAAAGCATTCTGTATAAACGATGCACAGCTGTAAACAATTGCAAAAGCATATGGCATTGTGGCTGGTCCACCGATCTTCCAGAAATAAATTCTTATCCCAACATCAAGCATTGCCAACAAATGATTTAATGTTAAAAGATCAAATAAGCGCTCACTTAATACAATTTAAATATTTGTCATTTTTCTGGACATGTATTTTTTTTAATTTTTTTTTTTTACATTTCTTCATGTACACAACAGTACAAACAGATAGGGTCTAGAATGTTATAGTCAATGTAGAAAAAAAATACACATCAATAGCAGTTATTCATCTTGTGGTTACATCAGTAGATGCAAATAAGAATGACTAAGACATCAATAGTATTTTCCTCCCGCCCATCGCCACAAATCTCACATTTATGCATAATGAATGATTAAAACATCAGTTATCAGTACAACCACATCAGTAGCCAGGACCCAGATAAACAGGACACATATCACATTATGAAGGCTGCGAGCATGTGCCTTTAATAGGTTCTATTGGATGTTCTAGGAGGTACAATTTAAGAGGGTCCCATATGTCCCAGGGCCGGGACGAAAGGTGGAGGAGTTCAGCGTGAGTATATGCTTGTTCTTGCCAAAGTATCATATCTCCAATCGATTCCTTGAATTTTGGCGCTCGGCCCCTGCCCCACCGACAAGCCACCCGCCGTCTGGCAAGTAGTATACTAAATGTGACAAATTTGCGCTCTGCCACTGGTATCGCCTCAGCATACCCAAGAAGCACCAGTAGCTGGGATCAAAGAGTGTCATCAGTTCCAGTGCCGCAAACACCTGGTGCCAGTATACATGCACTGTGCTACATTCCTAAGCAATGTGGAGAAAGTCAGCATTCTCTACCTTGCACCTTTCACATCCGGTTGTGTCGCGGAGACCGTACCGGTGCAGCTGGACCTGGGTATAATAGAGACGATGTAGGAACTTATAGTGAGTGATACTGCTAGAGGAGACCTGCTCAGTCTGTTTACAGCAATATTCCCACTGCTGATCAGTAATGTTATGCCCAAGCTTGGCGCTCCATTTGGCGCATGCATCGCGGGGGGCATATGATTTCAGTGTAGAGGCTATGGTACAGTATAGATACCAAATGGGAAGCATTGGAGGTTCGTAACATATGGTGCAGTCAGGCCACTGTTGGGGGCTCCAAAGGGTACGAGGGAGTGTGTTCCCTGATGCCCTGTCTAAGACGGACATACAGGAAAACATCCATAGGGGACAACGGAGCTCCTCGAAACTTGCCATTTAAATAGATGTCTCCCCAGCAAGTTATGTTGAACTTAGTTTTAGTCCTAGTAAAAACTCCCTCCTGGAGGACTGGCATCCTCGGATGGTATGTAAGTGGAAGCAATGGGCAGTAGAGCATGGGAGCCTGGAGAAGGCGAGCAAGGCGTTGCCATGCTCTTACTGTACAGCCCACTGAGGTCGGACACGTCATGCGTGGCGCGGGAACAGTCAGTATGGCCCCATCTAAAGGGATAGGGTCTGCCAGCCAATGCTCCGTTGCAACTTGTGGCGTATATAATGGAGGGTGGAACCAATAATGGGCAAAGTGTGCCTGGGCACATAGGTAGTACACCTCAAAATTGGTACATCAAAGCCTCCCTGAGAGTAGGTGCGTGTGAGTGTATCCCATTGCAACCAAGGTTGCTTACCGCCCCAAACCAGTCTAATTAAGTCCGATCAGAGCATAGAAAAGAAGTGTCTGCCTGGGTAAAACGGGATGTTCAAGAACAAATATAAGAGCTTAGGAATGACAACTATTTTTATAAGTGAAATGCGCCCCGCAATGGTGAGGGGAGGTCGAGCCACCGTGTGATACTGCTTGTTATATGTTCTAACGTGCGGCCATAATTTAGTCTAAGTAGTTTTTCGCGATCACTAGTAACATGTACCCCCTAGTATTTCACTTCGTCCGCAAACCACTCTAGGGGAAAGTCAGTGGGAAATGGCGTTGCTGCTTGAGTGAGTGGGAAAAGTTGAGACTTAGCCCAATTAATATGTATGCCAGAGAGCCCGACGAATTGGAAGAATTCCGGAAGGAGCGGGTTGAGGTTCCGGAGTGGGTCCTTCACATACACAGTGATATTGTCCGCATAGAGAGATACTAGGATGGGACGAAGAAAGCAACGAAGGGCCTTTTCCTGATGGTGCTGTCTGAGTTTCGCCGCCAAGGGTTCTATTGCAAGGGCAAATAGTAGGACGAGGGAGGGCAGCATTGGTGGGTGCCACGAGTGAGTCGGATAGTAGAGGATGTGTGCCCATTAATCATCACCCTAGCAGTCGGGGAGGTTTAAAGGAGGTGTGTCCATGATAAAAACCAAGCAGGGAGCCCCATGCATTGAAGAATAGTAAAGAGATAATCCCAGTTCACAGAATCAAAGGCTTTAGTTGTGTCCAAAAAGAGTGCCACATGAGCTAATTGTGGGTCAACATTTTGTAAAATGGAAAATAGCGTGCAAAGGTTGTGCGAAGTCGCCCGCCCGGGGATAAAACCCGTTTGATCAGGCAGTACTAATTTCTCCATTAAAAGGCTGAGGCGGTTCGCCAGAAGTTTCACTAGGATTTTTGCATCAGTATTAATGATGGAGAGAGGCCGATATGAATCACAATGATCCCCAGGTTTACCAGGCTTCAGGAGGGAGATAATAAGCGCCTCTTGCATAGATCCTGGAAGAATTTGTGACTCCTGAGCCTCCAGATAAACCTCCTTCAGTACCAGGATCAGCTGGTCTATATAGGATTTATAGAAGTTGACGCCTCCCGCCACATATTTGCTTCCAGTTGCTTCAGTTCTCCTTCAAGCCGACGCAGGCTTCGCCAAATGTCTCTAGGTACTCTGAAGCATTTTGCCATACAAAATCCCCTCACAGTAACTTTGAAAGCATCCCAAAGCGTGCTCATATGTGCGACCGAGCCCTTGTTTCGACTAAAGAAGCTTGCGATCTCCTCCCATAGCTCTGTCTGATAGACAGTATCCAATAGTACCTCAGGCACGAGCCGCCAGCATAGCGGATTAGCGAATGAGTTGGGGGGGTTGCTATAGTCATGCAAATGTGGGCATGGTCTGAGAGGGTTCTGGCCATGTGTTCTATTGAGACTATCCACGGTGCAACCCCATGGAAGACAATCCAGTAATCAAGGCGGAACCAGGAACCGTGGACTGTGGTGTAGTATGTACCCTCTCTCCCGGTGGGGTGTACATGGCACCATGCATCGACGAGCCCGTGTGCAGTTTTGGTGTAGTGATGAGGTTGAAGATGTGATCTATCAATTGACAGGCACAGTGCAATATTAAAGTCCTCCCCCCAGATGACATGGGTAGATCCCACTTTATGGATTTGCCCCCACAGTGCAGTGAAGTAGTCCGGTTCGTCACTGTTAGGCCCATAATAGCAAACAAGTGTGATTGATTGCGTACCCAGCGTGCCCCAGAGCATGCAGTGTCTGCTGGACAGTCGCTGAGGGAACTACCCAGATTAAAATGCGTGCCTTTTTTAACCAAAATCACGGTACCCAGTGAATATGTTGAGCTTGAGGAAAAGACTCGATCCGAAGCTCATCTGCCCCAGAAGCATGGCAATCGACGTGGGTCTGTGTGCGTCTCTTGGAGCACGGCTATGTGGATCTGATATCGATCAAGGTAGGTGAGGATTTGGCATCATTTGCAGTGGTCCCTGAGGCCTCTAATATTCCAGGTGAGCAAATTTATTCAAAGCATGTCAGGGGTCGAGGAAATTACCGCAATGATGGTATGCACCTAGAGATATCATTATGGAAATGTCAGTGCATATGTATTGCAAAGTGTACTGGTATGTTAGCTGCCAGTAAAGTACAATGGAACCAGTAAAAAACATAAACAGCACCACAATCGTGCTAGAAATGTGCCACCCATCTAAACCCCAAGAAAACCATGATAATGCAGTCCAGTTCGAAGTAGATCCGTAGTGCATTTCAAAGAACAAAACCATGATCCGAGGGGTTCACCCATATGAGGGGATCGCTAGTGGGACACGAAAGACTCCCTTCTCTCAGTACCGCCCAGGCACCGTCTCAGTGTCCCGGAGGGGACTGAGATAAGAAAGAAGTGGTGCCTGGCATAGTCCAGTATCGAACCACCTACTCCATGTGTGTGTACCCACCCAAAAAAAACTACAAAGTCTGTATATTAGGTGAAACACTTAGCTGTCCATGATGAGTAGATGGCAGTGCGGCATGTTGGGGAGAAACAGCTTTCCACATATAGGGCATAGTCTCTAAGTTCTCAGCCGCTGTACAGTTAGCTGGATATCAGGTACTCGGGAGTTCGCCCCATTCAAGGAAGGCATACCTCACTGCAATAGACATCCGAGGCAATCAGTCAGATTGAGGAGAAGACGATCTGGATGCGTGGTCCTCAGAGGTGCTCCTCGGGGAGCTGAGTTGGACGGATTTGAAGAACTCTTCCACCTGGTGTGGGTTGTGAAGATGGACTGCTTGCCGTGGTAGGAAACCTGCAAATGCGCTGGGTACAGAAGGGCATATCCAATCTGCACTTTACGGAGCTTTTGCTTGACCCCATGATATTTTCGGCGCACCTCTTGCACTGTGACTGTGAAATCTGGGAAGATGGTTGTTGGACTTGGCCCTTTTTGCAGGGTCATCCCTGAACTTTTTGCCTTTCTCCTATATGTTTTGTGACCAGTTGTTGGCTGTTTTATGACTCTGGGCACTTTACCACTGCTGATCCGTGCTAAAGTGCATATGCTCTCCCTTTTGTAAATTGATGTATGAATTGGTGAGTCCGTGATTGACTGATTTGGTTTACTTGTCAGACCCTAGTACAGTGCACTGAGTGTGCCCAGGGTTTGTAAATCCAAATGCTGCTGGTGGGCTTGCATCACTGGTTGCGCCACCCACAGAAGCAGCCTTGTAAAATGTGTCTCAGGTCTGCCATTGCAGAGCCTGCGTGCAGTCTGGCACTGCCATGTTGACAGGGAAAGTGCACCCACTTGCCAGCTCCTAAACCTTCCCTTTTCTTCATATCAGACACCCCTATGGTAGGCCCAAGGGCAGGGTGCCTTGTAGGTAAAAGGTAGGACAAGGCCTGATGTGTGTGGCATGTCCTAATAGTGAATTACAGCCATTCTCGTTTTTCACTATTGCAAGGCTACCTGTTCCCCATAGGCCATATTATCCTAACTGACTCAGGGAACTAGGTAGAAATTCGAGTTTAGTATGCCTGAACTCAGAATGATAAAATACATCTTTTGGTGGAGTTGGTTTTACCATTCTGTGTTTGAAAATACCACTTTTAGAAAGTAGGTATTTTCTTGTCTAACCATCCAAGCCTGCTTCTCCTAGGTTATGTATTACTTGTCTGGAGTTTGAGTGACAGGGGCTGGGGGATTCCAGGAGACAGGGTGAGACAACCCAGTGCTGAATAGAGAGATCTGCATCTAGAAGAGAGGGAGGAGTTGCACCTGGGGCCTGAATAGGGCTGTAACTTCCCTCCACAATGCTGGCTCCACCTCCTGTGGAGCATCTGATGTCTCTGCCCTGCACTGTGAAAGAAAAGAAAGAGTCATATAAACAGCGTGCTCCAGGATTGACCAGAACTGGTTTGGACTAGGCAATGGCCTCTCTGCCTTCAGAGAACAAAGACAAACTGTATATAAAAGAGGGGACCCAGACCCCAGAATTTTAGATCACTTTTGGGAAACAAGGAGAAACCTTTGCTGAGGAGCGGAACCAGAGAGACTAGGGAGAGTCTATCTAAGTCGAAGTGCTGCTTGGGGGATTGGCCTGCAGTAGTTGCCTGACTGCCAACGAAAGGATAGAGGAACTTTGTGTGTACTTTCATCAACTTATAAGTATCTCCTAGGGCTTGAGAAAAGAGCTTGCCTCCTGCTGAAGTCTCAGGGACAACAAACTTCACCCCCAGCTCCCCAAGAGTGCTTTGAAAGTGCCTGCAGTTGTGTTGGGCTTTCTGAGGGACTGCGTGTCGCAAGGAGCTGGAAGCGCGACTCACGAGCAAGAAGCGTAACCCCGAACTGCAGCTGCCGCTTCACCACACAAAAGCGCCTCGCATCGCCAGAGAAGAGGATCGCCGTCGCAGCAGACGCCGCCGCATCACCGGGAAGCATGTCGCTGGGCCTGTCACGGTCCACATCGTGTCGCACAAAGAAGACAACATCATCTTTGTTTCTTTGCACCGGATCTGCATCGCACCACGGCATTGCGGGCCGCATCGCCACGGAAGTGCAGTAAGAGACCGACGCATTTATGTCCCCTACGCAGCAGTGGGGAACCGATGCATCACCGTTCTTGCGTGTAAGGAACTGACTGCCCTGAAACACTTCTGTTGTGTAGCGTTACGCATCTTAAGGTACATTGACTCAAAGTGTTGCATTTTAAGATCTAAAGAGGACTAAGCTAATTCTACTATGTTAAGTACAGTATTGTGGATTTTTGTCGTTTGTGGTCTTGTTATAAGTCTATATAAAGAATACTTATTTTTTATGTAAAACCTGTGTGGTGTCCATCTGTAGTATTGTCACTTGATTACTGTGTGTGTTCACAAATGTTTTACACACTGCCTCTGAGATAAGCCTGTCTGCACGTGACAAGCTACCAAGGGCGTGAGCAGGAGTTATTTTAGGAGTGTACCCCCTTACCCTGACTAGACGCAAGGGTCCCTATTTGTTACAGGTACTACCTATGCCAACTAGAGACCCCCAAATCTAACAGTGTTGAAATCTACGCCTTCTTAACGTCTTATACTCATAGACCGGTTTCAGCGCAGCCCCCCGGTCTCAATAATTAAGGAGACGGGCCAAGTCGAGGGGTCACACCAGGAGGGAGACGGGGCCCCAGGTAGCGATGCGACCTCTCGACAATAAGCTGCAATGAGAAGGGGTCATCCTCACAGGCTCCTCGCAACAAACGTTCAACAAACTCTTCCATGTGGCCTGTGTTGGTGCTTTCGGGGATGCCTATTATAATGATGTTGTTCCGGCATCTGCGAGCCTCAAGGTCTTCATTCTTGGCTGCGATGGCCTTAAGACCTTAAGAAGTTTGTCTATTTTGTGACACCTGAACCTGCACCTGCGAAGTGGCATCCTCATTGTCTGATATACGCTGCTCTGCTCCTTTGATCTGTCCATCATATTTGTCTACCTTCTGGATTAGGAAGTCTAAGCGGCTATTCATAGTGTCCATCTTCCCCAAGAGGTAAATCAGGCTATGTTGCATGGCGAGGAGCAGCACTTTAACCTCATTCCCGGGGGGAAAAGACTGCACCTGGGACGTTTCTCCGGATGACAGGGTCGAGTCCTCTGAGTCCGAGCACGTGGCTGCTCTCTTGGCATTAAACACCAGCTTAGACTGCGCCCATCCGGCTTCCCAATTGTAGCTGATTAGAAGCTTGGCATAGGGGGGTAACTCCAGTAACCACAGAATACACCCCAGGGGGAAGGTGTCCCATACCGCAGAGTTGGACAGGAGATATTGGCAGCAGTGGAGAGGGGGGTCCACAGCAGGGGCGATGTGTGCAACCAGGATTACTTTGACAGCCTTTTGGATGACCTCCTAGAGGTTCAGAGATCCCCTCACAATGTCAGAGAAGGAACACAGCCAGAGCGGGGGTGAGTGGTCTATGTCGCACAATCCAGGCAGGTCCCTCCGTCACATATATAATAGTAGCAGATCAGCGCACGGCAGGCAGACGCAGGCTCTCCAAAATGGTGGATCCTTGCAGCCAGACGTGCAGCAGCGTACAACCAGTCGAGTGGGATGGGGGCTCCATAGGCTTACAGCAACCGGCTGTTCAAGATTTGTGTGCGGCAATACACTTCGCCAGTCTAGCCCTCTCAACAGTGGGCCAGCAGCACACAGTCCTCTGTGCAGCAGGTAGGGCAGGTTGGCCTTGCACTCCCAGAGATTCGGCAAGAATGGCCAGTATGCAGGGGGGGCAGGGCTTCGCTCCATTTTTTGTTTTCCCAGCCACACAGATTTCTCACCATTTCAAAATGTTGCCAGCACCCAACTTGAGCCCCCACAGTAGTCAGGTTATAAGCGGCGGTCAGATGCAGCAGGTCACCGGTGCAGGAACAGGGAAATGTGAATGTGAATGTGAATGGGCTTTTATAGAGCGCGCTTACACTCCAGGGAGCATCTTGGCGCTAGACATCACTGTCTCGACAGAGAAAGAAAATAGGGCAGCTGCTAGGGTAGATCCTAATTATAGAGCCTGGTCTATAAGTAAAGAAGTGGAATTAGATTAACGCTAAGCAGGTTGAGTCTTCGGTATTGAAAA
Source organism: Lissotriton vulgaris (assembly GCF_964263255.1). Taxonomy (NCBI): domain Eukaryota; kingdom Metazoa; phylum Chordata; class Amphibia; order Caudata; family Salamandridae; genus Lissotriton; species Lissotriton vulgaris. The sequence goes on from NC_141685.1 coordinate 1,943,990,021, forward strand.
TCCAGGTTTTGAGCATTTTACGAAACAGTTTTTCGGACTGGATCAGGCGCATCTGTGGTGGGAGCTTGTTCCAGGCTTTGGCTCCCAGTACTCCGATGGATTTTCCACCTTTTGTGGTTAGTCTGAATTTGGGGACTGCAAGTAGGTTGAGGTTGGATGATCTGAGTGATCGTGGGGGAGTGTATCTTCCAAACCTTAGGGACAGGTATGTCGGTCCTGACTGGTGGTAGGCTCTGAAAGTAATGAGCAGGATTTTAAAAAGCACTCTTTTGTGGATGGGCAACCAGTGCAGGGTTTTGAGTGCTTTTGAGGCAGATGATTTCCTGGGTAGCCGTAGCACCAGGCGAGCGGCGGCGTTTTGAACCATCTGCAATTTGTGCAGAACAGCTCTGTTTGCGCCTGCATAGATGCTGTTGCAGTAGTCTAAGCGGGATGTGATGAGGGCTACTGCCACAGTCTTTCTGGCTGTTAGGGGAAGGAAATCAAAGAATCTTCTAAGACTTTTAATGATGTTAAAACAGGACCCTGCCACAGTACCTGCTTGTTGCTTAAAAGATAGAGCTTCATCAAACCTTATCCCTAGGTTACGGGCCGACGTGATGGTATTGGGAGGAATTTCGGCGTCTTGAGGCCACCAATTTGAGGGGGAAAAGGAGTTGTTTTGGCCGAAAGGAGGGATTTCAGTTTTGCCTGAATTACATTTGAGGTGGTTTGTTCGCATCCAGTCAAAGGTTGCCGTCAGACAGTTTCGTAAGTTTTCCTCTGCTTTGGAGGAGTTATTATCCAGTACTAGAATAAGCTGGGTGTCGTCAGCGTAAGATATCGTGCTGATGTTAAAGGATGTGATGAGTTCTATCAGGGGGGTCATATAGAGGTTGAACAACACCGGGCTCAGGCTTGAGCCTTGCGGTACCCCTGTTTTTATCGTTTTTTCATCCGAGCAGTAGTTTCCTAGCACGGTTACTTGTCTCCTCTGGCTTAGAAAGTTTTTCAGCCATTCGAGGGCGGTTCCTGCTAATGCTGACTCTGTCAGGCGGCCTATCAACACGGCGTGTGAGACCGTGTCGAAGGCCGCCGACAGGTCAAGCAGGATCAGGACGGCCTTTTTCCCGTGGTCCAGTGCCATCTTGAGGGTCTCTACAGTGTGTAGGAGGGCTGACTCCGTGGAGTGTTTTGCCCTAAAACCAGCCTGGTTGGGTGGAAAAGGTGGTTTTCCTCTAGATGTTTTGTCAACTGTTTATTGACTGCCGCTTCAGTCAATTTAAACAGTAGTGGGAGTAATGAGATGGGGCGAAGGTTGGAAAGCGTGGTGGGGTCAGGTAGGGGTTTCTTCTGCAGAGGTTTAACTGCCGCGAGCTTCCATTCAGCCGTAATGGCTGCAGTAGATAGGGAGGAGTTTATAATGGAGTTTATGGTTGGATTTACAGTGTCTACCAGAGAGTGGAGCAGCATAGGGGGGCATGGGTCGAACGGGGAACCAGATTTACTGGAGAGGATGGCTTGTCGAGATTCGTCGAGACTGATGGGGTAAAATTTTTCAACTGGGGTTTGTTGTTGGTTGGTAATGTTTCATAGTAGGGGGTGGGTTCAGGAGGGTCAGGGAAGTCTGAGGTGAGTTTAAGTATTTTTTGTTCGAAATAGTCAGCTATGTCGTTACAGAGGGCTAGAGAGGGTGGTATTTCTTGCCTGAGAATTCTGGGGTTCATGAACTCATCGACAATTTTAAAAATTTGTTTCTGGTTGTTGTTGGACCGGTTAATTCTTTGAAGAAAATGGTCTTTTTTGGCGTTTTTTATCATGGAGTGATATACTTTCCTCGCGGTTTTATAGGCAAGAGCTTCATTTGGATCATAGTTACGACGCCATTTTTTTTCGAGAGATCTGATCTCTGTACGTTTTGCTTTAATTTCGGGGGAGAACCAGGGTGCTGATTTTCTGTTCTGCTTTTTCCTGACTTTCTCTGAGTTGGCCGTACCACAGCACTTCGAGATCCAGTTGCAAAATATTTTGTAGTCGGATTCTGTGTCTCCAGACAGTGAAGGTGTGGATTTTTCTGCGGTGAGCCGAAGATTTGGTGAGTTTGTAAGCTTTTTCCAGTCTTTTTGCATAGGGACTTCGAATTTTTGGTTGGCGGTGTTAGACCTTTTCTTATTGGTGGTTAGACTAAAAGGGATTAGACAGTGGTCGGTCCATGTTTGGGTCAGTGGGTCTTCGACGGTTATTGTTTGGGCATTGGTGCAGATGCAGTCCAATATGTGGCCTGCTTTATGCGTGGGCAGTTTGGTCAGTATTTTCATTCCTAGAATATTTGTCAGGTCGTTGAGCCACATGGTGTTGGGGTCGTCGGGTTTGTCTAGATGAAAATTTAGGTCACCCAAGACGGTGAAATTTGCATATTTTAAAGTGAGCGTGCTGAGAGCCTCTTCAAAGCTTTCGGAAAAGCCGTTTTGGGGTCCTGGGGGGCGGAAAATGAGAGCTCCCGCAAAGGTGTTTTCCTCATTTAATTGGATACAGAAAGCCATGCTTTCTGCCCCTTTTACGTCCGGGAGTTCAGTGATAGTACATTTCAGTGAGTCTCGATGGATGATGGCCAATCCACCACCTCTAAGTTCTTGTCTGTCGATCCTCTGAATGAGGTATCCTTGGGGGACAGTTAGGGCAATGATCGGGTTGCACCAAGATTTGAGCCATGTTTCAGTTATGAAGAACATGTCAATGTCATTTTCCGTGATGAGATCATGAATGTGCTCACTATTCTTGCACATGGACCTTGCATTGATCAAGGCTCCTCGAAGCGAAGAAATAAATGCTGCGTGGTGGTTGCCAATCTCCCAGGTCTCTATCAGGTGTGGCGCGAGCCCGTCTTACTCACCGCAATCAGGGCGCCCTCTCCTTTGGGGGTCACACTCCCAAGGCAGACAATCAGAGGGTACACGAGTCCAGGCAGGGCAGCAGCCACTCTCTGCAGTCCGGGCGTGCCAGCCGCCGGGGCCTGTCACCACATGAGCCGGGCGGGGTTCGAGTGTCACCCGCAGCCAAGCAGGGCACCAGGCTCCAAGATACGCCCAGCCCATTCTGATCTTCTGCCGGTGCGGGCTTCCGCAGCAAGAGGCTCCTGCTCTCAAAAAGCGCACCAAAGGTATAGGGTGGGTAGAGGAGTAGTTTCCAGGCACAGAGAGTGGGATTAGCAGGCAGTGAATCAGGATTAATGGAGGATCATGTTACTAGGCAGCCAGAGCCTCACTGGCGTGCGGCCATCTCGGTTGAGCGCCACCTAGCGCCCCTCCCCTCGACGTGTATTTTTTGTGGTGAAATGGATACTCTATTCAATCATCCAACATGGTCATTGATTACGGGGGAAAAGGTGTGTTCTGTTCATCAGTTATTGAGAAATAATGGTGCACTACTGTTTAACTGTCTACCAAAGAAAAGAAAAATAAGCCTTATGTACCATCAGACGTAATCTTTTTTTATGTAGCTCAAAATCTTCCAACGGGGCAAACCTGAAACTGTATCTGACGAAGTTGCTTCAAAATCAGACACCTTTGCCTTGAGGTCCCTCTGACGCCCTGCAGGACTTGGTGGTATAAAAAATGTACTAAGTCCTAACTTTTTAGAGTTTGTGAAGTAGCTTCTCTTGGTCACTTCTATCGTTCCCACTTTAGGGTTAGAACTCTCTCAAGCACAGGCACAGTTCTAATTACTACTGGTCAGCCGGGCTCCTCCGGAAAAGGGCATTTGGCAGCTTTTAGCATCCCTGTTCCCACACAGAAGGTTAACCACCAGCTGACCCTTGGAATCAACTTCTTAGTCCTGGGTACAAGCGAGGTCCCAAACAGCAAGCTTAGTACTCTTTTATCCACTGCAGGTCCAGTGAATAGTCTGATGAGCTGTGGGCAAGGTAACACTTTTGTAGAATTCACTAGCCATAGGCAGGGGAGACTCCTGGTCACTCTAACCAATGAGGTAAAATTTCTCAAGGGAAACCTTTGCACTTTTGCAGCATATCCTGCTTGCTGTACTGCAAGATATTATAGTCTGAGGCATATCCAACACAACAGATGTGCTTTGTCCCTGAAAGGAGCTTTTGTGCCAGCCAGGGGTGTGTTTAGGAAAATTAGTCCCCTCCGTCTTAGCAACACCAAAATAATTGTGTGGCCAGCTTGCACCCCCACTGACCTGGTACCAAACTGGGTACAGAGGGTATCAGAACAAAATACTTCCATTCCCAAGGTCTCCCTTTACACTTAACTATGAATAGGCAGACCTCACTTTTGTCCCTTTCAAGTTAATGACGTTCCTGGAGCCTCCCCAACTTTCCTTCCTGAGCTGATAAAAGCCCTAAGCTATTGATCTTGCCCTAGGAACAGTTTTCACACCTTATTATGGAGAAGCACTAGCAGGGTTATTTGCCAGTAGCCCATTGGAGGTTCAGGCAGGTAAAGTGTAACTTTTTTAAAGTAAATTTTCTTAGATATGTACTAAAACTCCAACATCACAATTGAGTGTTTTAATTATTTCAGTAGCTGGTCTTAAACTAAAGATAGCAGTCTAATGATGTTATCCTGAACTCTAGTTTTTTCATAGGGTAGCTACAGCCCTTCACAGTCAAAGTAGTTTCTGTGGGCTAGGTACTGTAGGTACATGCCAACATTACATTTCTGCATGTACCGCTTTAAAATCCTAGGCATTATTCCTAGTGGGCTACAAGGCTAACCTAGGGGTGTAGGGTTCTTCCCAGGCAAAAAGGGTTATTTTGACAAGCTCACCTGCAGGATTAAAAGCTGCTAGAGTCAGCAATACAGTTAAATGCTGCAGCCCACAGGTGATATTAAGATGTCTGTCCCATTGGTATATTTTCAGCACTATATATTGTGGCACTACCGTAAATTAAATATGTCAATAGGGGATTAGCCAATTTTACCATGTTTTAGGGGTCAGGGCACATACACTAGAGCCAAGGCAGCAGAGTCCTAGTGTGCACAATTCCTAAACTATAAATAAATATCAGCAAAAAATGGAGGTGGCAACACACAAAAAGAGACATACTCACTCACCCCTCTCACACACACACACACAGACACACACACACAGAGGAGCAACTCAGGCATTTCCTTGTCAATTGTCATCACCCAAGTGGAAAGGTGGTGTTAAACGCCTTCTGCATTGTTCAGTTCCAGATTCAGATCTTCCTGCCAAGACCACGCCCACTAGAAAGTGGGATGACCTCAAATGTTTTGGACCTTGCCCCACTTTGATAGTACTGCACTTTGTGAAGCTTAGCTCCAGCCACTAATCTGAACAACTGTTTACTCCTTTTATTTTCAGACTCAGCCTTGTAGAGGACTTCACCTTGCATAACCCCTGAAGCATCTCGGGTGAAAATTAATTTTCCATGCCATTGGTCTATTTCCTGCACCATTTACTATGGCTTACTATAAAGTTATGTATGGCAATTGAGTATCAGTCAATGTTATCATGTTTTATGACCCAGAGCACATGCACTGGGGTGTGGGAAGCAGTGCCCTAGTGTGCAGAGTTAGAAAAACTGCAATATCAGTCAGCAAAGAATGGTGGGGATCACACAAAAATAAATACTGAATACAATAAATGAAATACTTTCTCACAACCTTTTTTTGTGACTGAATCCTGAGAAAAAATCTAAAGTTAGGATATTGTGGCCCTCTAATATGATTTCCTGAAAAGCAGGTCGTTTTTGCTAAATATGGACACTACTAGTATTTTAATTTTGTCGGACAGCAATAATAACATCTTTCATGGATTATATCGAAACATATTAGCCAATATATAATAATGATGTATTTAATACGCAGTACACCAAAATATATTTTTCAATGGAGTACATTATTTTCTTATTACCGGCCCATGCTGTCACCAGAAAGCGTCTGTATCACAGCTCATTTGTGATAACTTATTACAACTGAGTAGTCACGTTAGGTCAGTTGCTTTACTTGTGTTGCCCTGCTGGTTTAAGGGCCACTGCCTTTTCTAGCTTTCTAACATGCTTTAGCCTCTGTACTTATTGAGATGCGTTGGGGGTAAAGCATACAGCCTCTAACATGTCCAGCTTTCTCGCTTTGTGAAGACCTATTCTCTAAACTGAGGAAGCAGGATGTACACTCCAGTGCCTGCCACCTCTGCCTCCAGTGTATCTCCACCTGATGATGGTAGGAGCTAGCCGCACGCACCAAGGACTGCACACCTTACCTCCCTATTCGCTCCAATGGGCTGTTGGACTGGGATGTGGTTTTCTGATTCCAGCTAGATTGAAGTCAAGTCAGTTTTTGTGACATTTTTCAGCAGTATAGCAAGAGCTCTCTAGTCAGCTGTGAGTTTCAGTTGGGTCGGTGTCTGAGAGTGGGTTAGCCTCAGTGTCAGGCTCTAAGTAAAAGACACAATAGAGCTGCCGATATTCTGTGAGTTATTAGGAAGGAGGTAGTGGAGTTAGGCCATAAATGAGTTAGAGGTTAGTGGTTAGGAGGATCAAAATAAAAAAAATCATATATCGTTTTTTTTATTCTTATTTGCTCATTCCTGCAGTATCTTGGCGCTAAAAGTAGACCAGAGAAGGAAAAGAAAAGGATTTTAAAAACTGAGAAAAAAAAATAACATAACAGAACAGAGAATATATAATCTCCAGATGAAGGGCATGGTCAGTAAATTCTAAACCTGTAGTATGTTTTTGTACCACTCTCTAAAGGCGGAGAAACTATGGATAGCTTTAACATTTAGAAGGAGTTTATTTGAGGTTGTAGTTCCCCAAGACCCGAAAATACCTTCCTCCTACTCCTCACCTCTTAATATGAGCAACATTCAGCAGGATTGAGTTGTTGGAGTAAAGGTCCTTTCCGGGAATATAGGAGGTATAAAATATGTTAGAAATATTGGGCCTGTATTGTAATATTCCCTATGTATCAGGCAAGCTACTTTAAGAGCAACCCTTTTGCTCCCTGTCAGCCATCTTAACCTCTCTCTGGCCACTGAAATATGATCACATTTTTGCCACTCTTGTCACCATTCTAACAGCTATGTTTTGTAGTCCCTTTAACCCCATCGCTGCGGGGCTAATTCCCCCACGGCGCGGGGCAGGGGGGCCGCGCGCGGCGCTGCGGTGCTGATGACGAGCTCGGCTCGTCATGCAGCACGGTGGCCGTGTGCTAGTGACGAGCTGAGCTCGTCATGGCCACGCCCACTCAATGGAACGTCCAGCACAGCGGGCTAATTATCCACGCGTGGGAGTTCCACTGAGGCCATAACGAGCTCAGCTCATCACCAGCACACGGCCACCGTGCTCCATGACGAGCTGAGCTCGTCATCAGCATGCAAGGTGTTAAGGTTCACTGGGGAGCTGCAATGCAAAACCATATAGGTAGCAATACAGTAATCAATATAGGATAGAATACATGCTGCAATAACATGGCCAAATGCTCCTTCCGAGAGGAAAAGGCATGTCATTTTTAAAGATTAATGAATATCAACACCCGTTTTCCAAACCTTCTGAATTTGGGAATGAACGGGAAAATTTGATCAAAAATCATCCTGCGGTTCTCTCAAACAATCAATCAGGAGATTTTAAGTGTGCTACTGTTGGGTGATATATTCCTGTTGAGCGATACAGAAGACGAGTCTGGCTGCGGTGTTCTGTATGGTACGGAGTTTGCAGAGCAGAGACTTGTTGATCCTGGCGTAGAGGGCTTTTCCGTAGTCCAGCCTGCAGGTTATGAGTGCGTGGGTGACCTTCTTCGGGGTAGGGGTCACAGGGGCAGCAGCTGCGCCAAAAAGGGCTGTGAAAACAGGCACGGAGGAGCAAAACAAGGGCACAGACACCACAACGAACAATGGGCAGAAATAAAAAATAACTAGAATCAGAATGACCTTGATTCGGGGAGGAATCCATTCGAAGGTCTTCCGGAGGATGCGGAGAGTGTTGAAGCAGGTGGTGGCAACCGCGTTGACCTGTCGGATCATGGAGAGGGAGGAGTCAAATACAATGCTGAGGTTCTGGGTGTGGTCCGTCGGGGTATGTGGGCTGCTGAGGGTAGTGGGTCACCAGGTGTTGTCTGTTGCATGCGGAGGAGGAGGATCCGAGGACAAGGACCTCTGTCTTCTCTGAATTGAGCTTCATGCAGCTGCTGCTCATTGAGAAAGAGACGTCCTTCATACCTTCCTGGAAGTTGAATCTGGTGGTCCTTGGTGAGGTAGAGGATGAGCTGGGTGTCGTCGGCGTATGATACTATGCTGAGTCCGTGATGTATGACGATGGAGGCTTGGGGAGCCATGTAGATGTTGAAGAGCATGGGGCTGAGCGCTGATCTATGGGGTACTCCGCAGCTGATCTCTGTGGGTTCGGAGAGGAAGGGTGGAAGTTTTATTCTTTGGGTTCTGCCAGTGAGGAAGGAGAGGAGCCAATCAAGGGCAGTTCCCTGCATGGCTGCGTCGTGGAGTCTGCTGGTGAGTGTGCGGTGGGAGACGATATTGAAGGTTGCTGAGAGGTCGAGTAGGGTCAGGGCTGCAGTGTGTCCTTGGTCGAGGAGGGTGCGGATGTCATCTGTAGCTGCGAGTAGAGTGGTCTCAGTCTTGTGGTTGCTGCTGAATCGGGATTGGGAGGGGTCGAGGATGGAGTTTCTTCATTGAATTTCGTTATTTGGGCGCTGACAGTCTTTTCTGTGACTTTGGCCGCGAAAGGGAGGAGGAAGATGGGTTGGTAGTTCTTTAGGTCTGTAGGATCTGCTGAGGGCTTCTTGAGAAGGGGCCTGACTTCTGTGCATTTCCAGCCATCGGGGAAAGTGTCGGTTTCGAGGGTCGCGTTGATGGTGCTTTGTAGTTCCCATGCGATGGCGGCTGTGGCTCTGTGGAAGACGTGCAGGGGCTGGGGTTCGTGGGTGCCTCTGAGTGTGCCTTTCATGGACCCTGTGGTTTCATCTGCGGTGACTGGGATCCAGGAAGAGTTGGTGGGCTGGCTGGCATTGCTGGACGGGGGAGTGGATTCAGAGTCAGGTCTCTGGTCATTGAAGTTGTCATAGAGGCCCTTGATTTCAGATGGAAGTAGGAGCGAAGCTTGTTGCAGAGGTCCTGGCAGGGGGTGATGTCTGTGGTTTTGCTGGGGGGTTTGGTGAATTCCTGAATGATATTGAAGAGTTCCTTTGAGTTGCTGGAGTTGGCGTAGATCTTGTTCTGGATGAAGGTCCTTTTGGTGGATTTGATGCGTTGGTGGTATTCTGTCATGGCGTTCCTGTAGGTGGTGCGGTCTTCTGAGGATTTGTTGTTCCTCCAGTTCTTCTCGGGACGTTTGCAGGTGCACCTGGATTCTTGGAGGTCGACGGTTAACCAGGTGGCCTTTCTGGAGCGCTGTCTGTTGGGGTTACATAGGGGTGCAAGCACATCTGTGCAGTTGGTGATCCATCTGTGAAGTTCTTTGGCTGCAAGGTTGGTGCTGCTGGAGGTGGAGAGGGGATCACGGTTGAGGGTGGAGTTGAGCTGCTCCTTGGTCGCTTGCTCCAGTTCTTTCCTGGGGGGGGGTGTCAGTTTGGGGGCAGTGGGTTTACCGACGTGGAAGCGTCCGCAGTTGTGGTCTGTCCAAGGGGGGTTGCGTGGTGTAGCTGAAGTGGATATTGTTACCTCCTGCGAAGATGGGGTCGAGGTTGTGTCCTTCCTTATGGGTGGGGGTGGTGATGAGTTGTTTCAGTCTGAGGTTGGCAAGGTTGTCCAGGAGGGTAGCAGATTTGGGGTCGCTGAGGTTGTGGAGGTGGAAGTTGTGGTCTCTGATGAGTATGTAGTCCAAGGAGGCAATGGCATGGGGTGCGATGAGGTCGGCAATGGTAGTGGTGAACGTGTTTCGAGGTCCCGGAGGTCAGTAGGTGAGGGTGCCTCAGGGTTGTTCTGGGGCTGGTCTGGTCCTGGAAATGGGGGTGTTCTGTGGGGGGCAGGCTGATGCTAAAGCTGGAGGTGGTGAGCCGTATGGAGCTCTTGTGTGCGATGGCAAGCCCTCCTCCTGAGCGGTTGGGGCAGTCCTTCCTCTGGCTCGTGTATGCATCGGGGATGGCAGTGGCGGTATCGGGTCGGAGGCGGAGTTGGTCCAAGTTTCTGTAAGGAAGGGGCCGTCTGGCGAGAGGGTGTCGAGGAGGTCCCAGATCTCTGTGGCATGTCTGTGCAGGGAGCGCACGTTGAGGAGGATGTACCTCAGGGCTTCCGGGGTGCTGGCGTCCTGCATGGGGGTGGTGGCTGTAGGGGTCCGGAGGGTGGTGAAGTTTAGGCGGCGTTGTCGGCAGGAGAACTGCCCATGGGTGGTGTTCGGCATAGAGAGCTGGCAGTTGTTGTTCCTTCCGGGCTTGAGTGCATGGAGGTCAGCTGAGTCGAAGCGGTGGGTGGTCGGAGATACAGGATCTCTGGCGCTGGTCGCGGTCAGGTCTCGGATGGGCACAGACGGGCTTGCCTTTGTTGCGCCAGCAGCGCGGCCCACAGTGCCCATCATTAGATAGGGACGGGTGAAGCAAGTGGGGCTGGGAGGCAGGAGCGGGAATGGCAGGGGAGGGGCCGCGGGGGCAGGAGCGGTGAAAAAAGGGTAGCAAAACAGGCACGGAGGAGCAAAACAAGAGCACAGGCACAACAACTAGAAATGGGCAGAAATCAAAATAACCGGAACCAGAATCACAGAAAATGAACAACACCAGGCACAACAATAAAAAAAAGATGGTAAAGGGTACAACGTACAGACAACAGCGGCCCTTGAAAACCTACCAGGAGAGGTGTAGGCGGCAGCGGCACAACAGTGGAGCTGCAAGAGCAGGGAGCAGGGACTCTGGCCAGGAGGTCAGAGATCCTGCTCAGAGAAACGAGCAGCAGCCGCCATTAAATAGGAAAGGGGGAGGGAAGCAGAGTGTGGAGGAGGGTGCGCAAACGGTCGGGGGTAGGGGTCACAGGGGCAGCAGCTGCGCCAAAAAGGGCTGTGAAAACAGGCACGGAGGAGTAAAACAAGGGCACAGACACCACAACGAACAATGGGCAGAAATAAAAATAACTAGAACCAGAATCACGGAAAATGAACAACACCAGGCACAACAATAACAAAAAAGACGGCAAAGGGCACAACATGCAGACAGACAACAGCTGGCCTTGAACACCTACCAGGAAAGGGGCAGACAGCAGGGACTCTGGCCAGAAGGTCAGAGTTCCTACTCCCTCTCTACCTTAATAACTTGTAAGAGAGACTCTTGAAGGTGGGGTGGCCAAAGATTAGGGGTCCAATGATTTCTTGATCAATACCTCTGCTTCTCTCTGTTCTGTTTTAGGAAGTTCCCAGTAATCCAGGGTTGAATTCCTCAGAGGCGATCTTTCAGCCCACCAGTAGAGTTTGTGGACCTCTGATCAAATTTTAGTTGTTGAGTGTCATCGGCATATAAATAATACTCAAGAGCCGTAAGAGATTGTGAGGCTACAAATGGACTGTACTCATATGTTAAATAGAATGAGTGACAAGGCTGAGCCCTGAGGAACTCCACAGACCATTGAAATTTTGTTGGAGCGAAAAGTCAACAAAAGCGCTGATTGTGATCTATCTGGTTGTAATCGACTGATTATCAGGTCCTTGTTAACTCTATCAAAGGCTGCGGAGGGATCTAAGAAAAGAATCCCTTGCAATCACCTTTTTTCCTGCCAAAATCTTGGTTGATCCAAGACTTTAACGATCAGCATCTTGGTTGGTGTTTGGATCTGAAACATGATTGACATTTAGTAAAATCATTTGTTGCCTCAGGCAGTTTTGATCCCCAGGTCGCCTTGAAGCAGTATTTACTGTTCCAAGGGCCCATTAGGTAAACCAGGCAGCAAAATAAAAATGTATTTGACCTTGGCAGCCTGCTGTCCATATAAAAGGATGTTACACATGACCTTGGAATTCCATGTCTTTATAAAGGGTGCTTCGCCTGCAGCTTTGCACCTCTTTTGTCAGGGACCCTCCTCCATGATTTGCAGTCTCCTTACAATGTGCAGTCGGGGGTACATTATCTTGTATACTACAGCAGTATGGGCTCCTTACAAATGGTCTTTATATGGGTGATAGAATTGGCTTCAACGGGTATCATATATGTCAGAAGTTTCCTTCGGCTTGATATAATCCTTGCTTATTTGTATCACAACTAAATGTTTTTAGTGCGACCTGTGTTTTGAGTGAGACCTAGCGACTTGTGTTTTGCGTAAGACCTAGCTGCCTGTGTTTTGAGTGAGACCTAGCTGCCTGTGGTCGTTTTTTGGAAATACACTGTTTGCCTGCCATACTAACACAATATGCCATTGAAACAACTGCAATTAATCTAAAATGTATCATCTCTGTTCGAAAGCAGAACAATGTTTGTCGTGCCAGCCCCATATTCTCCCAGACTCTGCTTTTTGTATGTAACCACTTTCACTGAAGCAAAGAATCGCCTGCAGGGTGTTGCATGAATTGTTATCTTCCTTGTGTAGAGCTTGCTGGCTTTGCTTCAGCTGATGAATGGACTCACATAAAGTAATAGCCTCTTTGCTTGGGAGTTAGCAGTCGGTGATTGCGAGTGTATAATCAGGATAACAAGATTGGTAGCCCTCCGATCCAGCCTGCTCCTACAAGGATTCTCCTTTTTCATTTCGTTAATGTGAAAAGTATCTAATGTCTTACATTTGTTCCTAAGTAATCACCCCTTCATTCTCAGTCATTGAACTGTTATTTTTGTAATGCATACTTTGAGCCCTTGGTGTAAAGAGTACATGAAATTAAAGTCTGCCTCTTTGGATGGGGCTGCCTTTAGGTTTTAATGAAAAGAAAAAAAACACTGCAAAGGATGGTGAAAGTCCTGATCATGGGGTTTATTACATCTTTCAGCTCCCGGGATGCACATTTAGGCTCATTCGCCGTGGGGGAATTATAGCAATACATCTAGCTGGAGCTTTCCGAGTCTCCGGCCCCATGTTAGTACAGTATTAATATTCATTTTCACGTCCATGCTTCGACTTCAAAGTGGGCTGTAGACATCAAACAGATTTGTGTTGAAGCTCCATTACAAGAGACGCCCTGCTAATCTAAACTGGAAAGATGAAAGCCCCATTAATCCGCAGCAGAGGCTCAGGTTTGCTCAGATATTACAGCAAGCACTGTCCCTCCAGCTGTGCGAGGCTTGTGCCATAACTGCTGGACAGAGTACAGAACTGAAGTGAAAACTTAATATATTTCTAGAGCAATGCCGCTTTCAGCAAGTAGCACAGACCCCGCGGCTGCACGTTATTATGAGATATATTTAATATGGTTTTAATCAAATATGCATTTGGTTATTTGCCTGTTCCCGGTTCATTTCTCTGTTATTTATTAAATACTGGCCCTGTCGACAAATGGTTTAATCGTGTCACAAGCTGCAAATGCCGCGTAATGCAGACACAAACCAGAAAAACATCAGTAACAATTGGCATCGAATAAGGAAACATTTCATGGTATGCCCACAACAACACTCGAGTTAGCAGAGAAAGGAAACAGCACAGTGGGTTCACAATCTCAGCCCTTCTTGAACACATACCGCCATTCCAGTCCCAAACAAATACTGCAGCTGGCCAATGAAAAAGAAAAACGGCTATTCCCACATTAATACATAAACTACATAGTTGCTAAAACAAATACGATGAGTGTACAAATAGTAATGTGATGCCACGGATTAGTACAGGAGGAGACAGAAACAAGTATTGTCAAAGCCAATAGGTCTGATTATCAGGAACTCGAGGTGAAGGGAGCGGACAGCGAGTTAAGAAAGTGGATCTAAACCAGTCTAGTCAATAGAAGGTAAAGGTTTAGCATAAACAAGCATTTAAATAATGGAGAAGGTGACGCCTGGGTCTGTAGACGAGGGCGTGAGAGGGAGGGACTTTCAAGCCATGAGCAGAAGGAGCGGCGGGGGCGCTTCCAGCTTAGCTCAGAGTCAGTAGAACTGAAGAAGTTTCCTCGCAGCTTCATTTGTTGTAGGGCTTCCAGCAGCTGTTAGTTTTTTCACATTTGACACCTCCCTAAATGTTTGTTGTGTTTTGCTGTTCTGCATGTGTGTCATCTGCTGATGCACCTGAGTCTGGGGAGGGTTCCTTCCACTGTCCCTCCACTAGAGCATTAGAAGGTGAAAAGAGAGGTCTCAGAGAAGTTTAAACCGCTTAAATTACATGATATAATTATTATCGGTTCATTAATGTTTGTAAAGAGTGTATATACATGGGGAGCCTGAGCCTATTACAAAGAGAGGGAGGAGTTACTGGATGATTGACGAAGTAGAATTAAGACCATGCAACTGTGCCCTTTCCAGTGTATCTGCAGGTCAGGTTGGACATGCACTGATAGTGAAATACTGTGGATTTTGTTTTTCACTATTGGAAGGCTGTGTGTCCCCTAGGCTATCATTGGAGCTGCACTGTAACAATTTTACATGTGAAACCTTTAATAGGGACATGATAGAAAAATTGAGTTTAGGCTCTCTGAACTCAGAACTTATTAACACACCTTTAAGTAAAAGTGTTTTTTAAATTATGTGTTTGAAAATGCCACTTTTATAAAGTGAGCATGTTCTTGCTGTGCCATTCTGTGTGCCTCTGGCCGTTTGTGTAATCAGCATCTGGTGTTGGAGTGACAGGAGCTTGGGATGTGCATTCACTTTAGAGAGTCACAGGAGGGGTTTAAGGTGACTGGTGACTCATCGCTAGGCTGAATGGATCAGGTCTGCATTTAGAGTGGTGGGAGGAGTTTTGCTTGCACCTGAATAGGCTGTGAATCCTTTGCACAAAACTGTCTCCACCCCCTGTGGTCATGCTTCACCAGAGAGGACAGGACGGGATTGGGTTCAGCAACCCTTGCCACAAGGAGAACATTTGCAAAATGGTAAATAAGTATTGGACCTAAAACCCAAAGACTTTAGAATACTTCAAGAAACAAGAAGACCCTGCCAAGAAGAAGAGCAGAAGGACTGTGCAAGGAGTGCTGCATTTTCTGTGGGAGTGGTGGGTTGGCCTGCAGTTGCTGCTTCTGTCTGTGGTGGAGGAAAAGGACTGACTATGTTTTCCCTGCTGTGGTATCCTGCTTGTGGAGTATCTCTAAAGGCTTGTGTGTGCTTGCCTCCTGTTGGAAGTCTCAGGGAGATTAAAGACTTCAGGAAAGATTTTGGGTCGATCTAAGACTAACCTGCCTGGAAGGAGGGCTGGGAGCTGTGTGACGAGCGCTGCCCCTGATGTTTGTGGGGTGGGACGGCCTGCAGTTGCTGCTCTTGTCTGGAGCAGGAGAAAGCACTTGACTGTTCTTTCACCACTTCACAAAACAGCCCGTGGTGAGTGCTGTATTTTCCATCTAAAGAAAGAAGATTTCCTTTCTTGTTCTTTCACATTTATTTGAAGCTACCCTGTGCTTTACTTCTATTTGGATCTCTTCTGTGCTTTACTGATTTGGGAGTTTTCCTGGCATTTCCTCGTCAGCTGAGCGAGCACTGCTGAGGCACCAGGCATTGCCCAGCAACCTGCTGAAGACTACAATGTGCGAGGAATACAGCAGCACATTTCAGCCCCACCTGACAGGACGCAATGCAGAGTACCAAGAGCAGCAAGGATGCTCTCACTCGATCAGGAGTCTCGCAGCCATCATGTGGTGGAGACAAAACACTCATGCCTCCTGCTCCGTGTAGCTGGAGAGGCACCAATGTCAGGAGTCAGCTTTCCTTGATGGGTGAATGCCTTCCCCCCGCATCTTCGGTCTCACAAAGCCCACACCGCAGTGCCACAACAGTGTGAGCAGCTGCTATTTTTATCTGAGGAAGGGGGCATTTCCAGATCGGCTACCACACAGATGGTGGTAACGCACAGGTGTCTTTGCAGCCTGGGTTACCAACTGGTGTTGCTTCAGTTATCAATCAAGGCCTGCATGTTTAAGGCCGACCACTTTTGTGAACGACCTGTGACGTGTGTACATGATCAGTATTAATTCAATGGCCATTTTCTGTCATGGTCAGTGAGGTATGTAATAACTAAGTATTAATGAGTTTTACCTATAGGAACCAAGTAATGGTTGTTTACTTTGTCTTCTGAAGTCAGAGTGGCAAGTGCATTTTTACTGAATCTACCTATCCCCCAAGTTGTGCAAGGAAAGCAGTTTATGATACCTGCAAATCTAAAAATGTATTTACTGTCTTGGTCTAAGAGGTTATGTTTATTACAATTTCCATCTTGCCAAACTGAATGTGGTTTCTTGCATTGCAGAGACAAAATAAGAAGTATTAGGTTCGGAGACTGCATATTATGCACAAGACTGTTGTTATTATGCTGTTCTGACATGTGCAACTTATGGGTATTTACCTTATTGCAGTAAGGGGCTTATTATGATGTCAGTCGGAAAGGCCACCTGAAGGACTCGTTCTCGGATACATTCTGCCCAGCTCGACCGCGATGTCTCTGACCACTGTATTATGATGTATAGCATGGAAAACCTGGACTGCATCGATCGGAGACGATTCTGACCCAACCACGTTGGTCAGAATCAAGTCCGGTCGGAAAGGCTGTCCCATAAGCATTCAGGTTACGATCACACACAGCTTCTCACCCAGTCCCAACAAGCCACCTGGAACTCTGCGTTCATGACAGTGAGTGGAAATATGCCTGACACTAGGGACTGGTGTTTGGAGCACAAGGTCTTGAAGGGAGTTGTGGTCAAATCAGACACTAGGCACCAGTATCAGTCATCTTGATAGTCCATTTTCACTCACTCTCAGGAAAGCCCAGGTGGGTTGCTTGGGCTCGGTGGGAAGAGTGAGTGTAGGACAGAGCCTGATGGGAGTTGTGGTAATGGCAACCACTACTCCTGCCACCCAGCCCAACCATGCAACCTGGAACTGTGCTTTCCTGACAGTGAGTGGAAATGCACTGGCAAGATGGCAGACACTGTTCACTGGTATTTGTAACACAAGGCCTTGATGGGAGTTGTGGTCAACTCAGACACCAGTGTCAGACATTTTGCTAATACACTTTCCCTCACAATCCGGATACCATTCTTCCTGGTTGCCTAGTTGAGCAGGGTGGGAAGAGTGTGTGTATGGCAGAGCCTGTTGTGAGATGTAGCCATTGCAAATACTCCTCTTCCCACCCATCCCACACAGCCTACCTGGAACTGTGCTTTCCTGACAGTGAGTTGAAGTGTACTGGCAAAATGGCTGACACTGGGGACTGATGTTTGGAGCACAAGGCCTTGATGGGAGTTGGGGTTAACTCAGACACCAGTGTCAGCCATCTTGCTAATACACTTCCCCTCACTATCCAGAAACCCTTCTTCCTGGCAGCTTGGTTGAACAGGGTGGGAAGAATGTGTGTATGGGATAGCCAGATGTGAGCTCTAGCCATTGCAAATACTCTTCCTCCCTCCCATCCCAAACAGCCTACCTTGAACTGTGCCTTACTGAGAGTGAGTGGAAATGTACTGGCAATATGGCTGACACTGGGGACTAGTGTTTGGAGCACAACAACCTGTTGAGAGTTGTGGGCAAGTCAGACACCAGTGTCAGACATCTTGCTAATACACTTCCCCTCACTATCCAGAAGCCACTCTTCCCAGTGGCCTGGTTGACAGGGTGGGAAGAGTGTGTGCATGGCAATGCCTGATGGGAGATGTAGCCATTGCAGATACTCTTCCTCCCTCTCATCCCTAACAGCCTACCTTGAACTGTGCTTTCCTCAGAGTGGGTGGAAATGTACTGGCAAGATGACTGACACTGGGGACTGGTGTTTGGAGCATAGGGACCTGATGGGAGTTGTGGTCAACACAGACACCAGTCCCCAGTGACAGCCATCTTGCTTGTCCATTTACACTCACTCTCAGGAAAGCACAGTTCCAGGTAGCCTGGTATGGATGGGTGGGAAGGTGTTTGTAGGACAGGATGATGAGAGATGTAGTGAAGCAAACACTCCTCCTCCCACCAATCCCAATCAGCCTACCTGAACACAGCCACTAGTCTCCAGAGTCAGCTATCGTGATAGTCCATTTTTACTCACTGTCAGGAAACCATTCTGCCAGGTGGTCAGGTTTCTCTGGGGGGGGTGTAGGACAGGGCCTGATGGGAGCTGTAGCCATTGCAAATACTCCTCCTCCCACCCATCCCAAACATCCTACTTGGAACCCTGCTTTCCTTAGAGTGAGTGGACATCAATCAAGATGGCTACAGCAAGATGGCTGACACTTGTGCTTGGTGTCTGACTTGACCACAACTCCCATCAAGGCATTGTGCTCCAAACACCTGTCCCCAGTGTCAGCCATCTTGCCAATACATTTCCACTCACTCTCAGGAAAGCACAATCCATGGGAGCTGGTTGTGTTGGGTGGGAATGTGTGTGTAGGACAGGGCCTGATAGTGGGATATGTTGTGATATCAAACACTCCTCCTCCCATCCAGCGCAACCAGTCCACCTGGATCTCTGCTTTGCTGACAGTGAGGGCGAAAAGTACTTTCAAAATGGTTGACACTGGTGACTGGTGTCTCACTCAATCACAACGTCCAAATGAGCCTTGTACTTCAAACACCAGGTAGCAGGGACAGCTATCTTGCAAGTACACTTCCCAGCATTGTCTGGACAACAGTCTTCCTGGTGGCCTGGTTGGGAGGAGTAGTTTAAGTTTCCCAAATAGCCCATCACACTCAAAACCCATCTCAAAAAAGTAGTTAACCATAAATCAGCAAAAAGAAAAGTTTGAGATCACATCTAACTATGGAGCCAAAATTTAAAATCCATGAGCTGTGTATGCACAAAGCTAAGCAGTTACACATTTGGCTCCTTGCAGGCATTTAATGAGGATCATGAGACAAGAGCAATAAGCACCTCACTCACACCATGAACACAAAATTCCAGGGAAATCAAAAGACTGTGGGTGTGTTGGCAGGCACACCTATGTGACTGCTGATACATACCTGCGCTCCTACATATGATTGTGGAGGTAGCTAACCCGGTGATTAATGAAATTATAAACACTTCTCTGGCCACGGCTAACATTCCATCAGAATGGAAACTAGCGGCAGTCAAACCATTGCAAAAAAAAACAACTGCCCGACCCCACTACGCTATCGAACCTTCGGCCAATATCATTATTCCCAGTGCTATGTAAGATCACAGAGTCTTGCGTAAATAAACAGATCCCCAAGTTCTTGGAGGATAGCGAAGCATGGCACCCCAATCAATCAGGCTTTAGGGCACAGCATTCCACCGCATCTGCCCTCCTGTTCACTACTGATACCATCCGTATGGCGCTGGACCAGGGTAAGAAGGCCGTCCTGATTAAATTAGATCTGTCGGCTGCCTTCGACACGGTCTTGCATGCCATCCTGATTGACAGGCTGAAAACATCTGGCATCACCGGTACAGTCTTGGACTGGATTAAGAACTTCTTGAGTGGCAGGAGACAAGTGGTTACCTTGGGCGAATTTTGCTCTAAGGAGAAACAAATAAAGACGGGAGTGCCGCAAGGGTCGAGTCTGAGCCCGACATTGTTTAATGTTTATACAGCTCCTTTGATCAAGCTGATATCATCATTTGGAATTGATGTGGTGGCATACGCCGATGACACCCAATTAATCCTAGTCCTGGGCAAAGATACCCAGGACTGGGAAAAAAATCTCAAATGTTGCCTAACGGCTACATTCGATTGGAGGAGGACAAACCATCTGAAATGCAATACGGCCAAGACTGAGATCATGCCAATGGGCTCACACAACAACTTTGTCGCCAAAATATGGTGGCCGGAGAAGGCCGAAATCCCGCCCCATACAACTGATTCGGCGCAGAATTTGGGGATCACGTATGACACCAATTTGTCTTTTAAGAAACGGGCTCTGAAAGTAGCAGGAACATGTTTTGGCATTATCAAAGGACTCAGGAAGTTTTTTGATCTACTTCCGTTGGAGGCCAGAAAAACGGTAACAGTTGCCTTGGTGACGTCAAGGATAGACTATTGTAACAGTCTGTACGCAGGTACCAACAAAGCTGTTACCCATAAACTCCAGATGGTGCAACATGCAGCAGCCAGGTTAGTGCTGAAATGGCCGAAGAGATCATCAGCAACCGCGGCACTAAATACACTGCATCGGTTATCAATAATTAAGAGGGTTCTGTTTAAAATATTGATTATCACTTTCAGAGCCATCCACTCCCTAGGCCCAAAATACCTCCGCTCTTCTAATGCTAACCTGCTGTCGGTTCCAACTTTCAGGCTTAGCACGAGAGGTGGTCAATCACTCCCAGTACTTGGAGCGAAAGCCTGGAATACTCTCCCCCCTTTTCTTCGGGCACTAGAAAGGGAAAAGGAATTCAGAAAGGGACTGAAAACCTGGATCTTTAAGTTACAGGACACCAGCGCTAAAGCACTAGTGTAATAGTTGGATGAGCTATCACCAGCAGCCAACCTATCACCTACATCTCTGGATCATTCAATGGCGCCTAGATGCTCCTTGGAGCTTTAGTCGCACGATATAAAAGACTAATTACATTACATTGCATTGAGTAAGACCAGTACACAAACCTGACAAACTCTAACATTAGGATCTAAAGAGTACATATGTCATTGTTATTCTACAGATTTGGAGCACAGTAATCCACCAGTGTCATCTACAGAGTGTCAGCTACAAGTCGATGTCAGTGGACTTGCCATAAGAACTAAACAGAACATTCCCATTTTTGCCCATTTGTGGAGTTGATTACCAATCCAGATCTTGGCAAACTTGCATTGTTCATCCAAAACATAGGCGATCATCATGGATAAAGGAGGCCAATCCATCATCATAAGCTGGATCATTGGTCCAGTCACTTATGTAATGGGTACATTTTGATGTACCTTGGACATTCACATAAATGACTGTGCCATTTCTGTACCCACATGGTGAGCTGGGAACACTGCTGTGCCGAATGATGACAACCAGGTCCAGACTCCAGCCGACAATGGGCTCACCGGCATTGAGAACTCTCACTCATCCTCGGACGAGGAGGAGGAGGAACCTGCCCTATTAGGTTTGGGTCGGCAGACAGCACCAGGAGCTTCAGCAGGATCCACTGCAACAAATCCCACCTCTGACACAGCAGCTACGGTCAATGGCACGGCAACACAGAGCACTCTGAAGTTGATCGACAACAACACCATCGTCAATGAGGAAGGAGGCTCAGGATTGACTGTGCCACCGCCAACTGTGCTTGCTCATTGGGGTAGGGGTGGTGGGAGGAGTCATTTGGATCCATCCCATCGAGCACCTGGGTTGCTGATGACCACCCAAACCTCTACCAGGTAATCAAGAACTATGAGGTGTACAAGGAAGAAATGTGCCAGGTCATACAAATCCTCCAAAACATTGAACGGCTGCAGGCTGAACAAAACAAATGTATGGGCCGGTTCGATAACCAAAGTAACAACATCACTGGGGTGCTCCTGGATATTGGTATCAGCCTCTGCCAGATCACTTCTCACCTAAGCACACCTCCCTGTGTGTCCACTTCATCTATTGTTACTACATGTTGTTACTACATGTGTGCAAGCCACAGGGAGGGACGTTAAGTCAGTTGGAGAGTCCCCAGTACCCCAGGAGCATGCAGCTGTGGCTCCCCTACCCAAACGTGGTGTGGGGCATCCCAGGAAACATCTGTGATAGTCAGATGGCAATGCACCACTCCCAGGAAGCTAAAAAAGGTGCCCTAGGTATCATCCACTGAGTGTCAAGCGTTCACTTTATTGACTGTCCAAAATAACTGTCCCACATCTGATGGAAGGTCAAAGTTGGACTTAAATAACTGTGGCTGGTTTCTGTTGGATTTAATCAGCAAACACTATTAACTCCAATCTGCACTCTATTTTTTGTTATGAGCACACCACCCTTGTGTGGCTTAAATTTTGCACTGTTTACAAAATAAACCACTTTACACAGCAAGACTTGTTCATGTTGTGACTTTGAATTCCAATTGTACATATTGTCATAACAACAGGTTTTCAGACACACTGTAGTACACGGTACATATGAACTTGATGTCAATTGTCTACACAGCTACCACTACTTGTCAGCCCAGTCAACAATCATTGTTAGCCAACTAGTTCATCATGGTCAAACTTTAATTTGAACATGTTTGGATATGTGATACAAGACAAGGCACACCTCAATGTGGAACACATATTTATTGGCCAGATCCAACATGGTACAGGTTCAAAACTATGATTACGTCACACAGTACTGAAAGGCACTAATAACAAAATCACCAGAATATCAGGTCTGAAGCAAGTGCGTGCCAGGGAGTTCTGCAAACTTTCCATGTCGGTGTTTGTCACAGCATCATATGTCTGGTGAGGTCACAACTCTGCAAGATCACTCTGTGGATGACATGCCAATGTACCCTGGTAATAAAAAAGCATAAAGAACATAGTTTACCTAGGCTTCACTGAAACACTATCAATGTAAATTTGAACATTTCAATAGTCTTTGAAAAAACTTGAGGACACTTATCAAACACTCTCAAGCATACACACACATTGTCCACCAGCAACACAAAAACAAGCAATGGTAGTTAGTCACCTCCTCTCATTACATACGTACAGTCGTGTGAAAAGGTTGTTGATAAGGTGTTGTCTCAAATCCACTCCATCATCATCACCACTGTTATCATGGCCTAGACCTGGATTCTCCATCAGGGCACCTGCTGGTCTGCTATGTCCACTATCAGAGTATGTCCTTATATATTGCTGTGCTATGTAACATGCAGCAAGTCAAGATTATCTGGCACACCTTTCCTGGGGCATATTGGAAGGCTCCTCCTGTCTTATCTAGACATTGGAATCTTGACTTCAGGAGGCCAAAAGTCCACTCCACTATCCGCCTGGTCTGGCCATGGGTCTCATTAAAGCACACTTTTGCTGGGGTGTCTGTAACCATCGCTGGGTTGGGGTATCAAGAGTCTCCTACATTAGACACAGTAAAAAGTTCAGTTGTCCAACAACATTTCACTAACTGACATACAACCAACACACATTACAACATTCATATGCAACATCACCTACCAACAAGCCAGGCCCGGTCAGGTTGCAGTTGACTCATCAAATGGGGGATGATACTGTTACACAAGATATATGCATCATGTGCAGACCCATGGAAACAGGCACAGATGTGTGAAATGCACATGTCAGGCAAACAAACCACCTGAACATTGATGGACTAGTAAAGTTTGCGGTTGCGATACACTTGTTCATTGGCCTGTTGTGGTATCAAAGCAACATGAGTGCCATCAATAGATCCAATTACATGGGGTTGCCGTCCTAATGCATAGAATTCCCCCTTGATGTCAGACAATTCCCCAGGTTTAGGAAACGTGATGTAGTGGCCCATATAACAGGTCAATGCCTGCAACACATCAGAAGATCATTACTGAACATGGGCTGGGACATTCCACCCGATGTTGCCACTGTGTAATGAAATGTTCCCATGGCAAAGAAATGCAATGTTGTCATCACCTTCACCTTGGGGGTTAGTGCTGTTGGATAAGTGCACTGCAGCCACATATGAGGTGACAACTGCTGGCACAACTCATGAATTGTTGCCTCTTTTAGACGGTATTCCTTGATGCTGTCTCGCTCTTCCAATGTTTGTAGGTCTGGAAAGGGCCTGTACACAGGAGGCTTTCTGCTACCTCCTCTGTGATACCAATGCGTAGAGTGTATACACAGTTGGTGTTAGTTCACAATGTACCAAGCAACGTGCACTTAGACCAACAGAAAAGACAAATTAACCACACATAAAACTCCATGTCACTGAAAAGAAACATTTCAATGAACGATTTTGACTTTAGATACATATCACAGCATACAGGCAATTTCTAAACGTGTTTGAAAGATTTGGTGTCACAGCAATTAGAGTGCAGTAGTGTAATCTTCACTAGTTTCTGTGATTGTTCAGGTAAAGCAAGCAGGACATACTCCAAAACTCACAAGCCAAAAAGCCTGTATTTATGTTTGTGAGAACAATTATATGGTTCATTTGTACACACAATAGGATCATGTAATGCATGACATCTGGGACACCACATACATATAGCATATCACATTGTAAATTAGGCACACTAATGGCACAGGGTGGAGCCAGTCTTGCTGTCATGTCTGCATTACACAAACAATTCCATACACAAACCATTTATATTGTATAAGTTCCAGAAAATGCAGTTGTACACTTAATTGTAGCACACAAAGATACCCTAGAAACTTGTATCAGAGCTAAGCGTATGTAGCTGCTTAATGTTACAGTGCAGTCATTCCTCAGGAAATGCAGTATCCAGGACTTGAAACACACACCACCTTTCCAGTCTCACATCATACAGATGGCTCACTGGGTCACACTGTACTGTAATACAGTGAGTAGGTGAAGACTGTACTTGGAAAGCACCTAAAACTCATTTTGACTGTGAACAACCAAGAGAGGCAAAATGGAGTAGTTTCCTTTCCTGTTGGTATTAGCCTCCCAATTAGTGTGTAATGTGCCCCTCAAGGTTAGGTCATCATGGAAGTGAGCTTTTCAGTTAGATATCCCTTTTCACAAAAAAATGCTGCATCCAGCCATTGAATATCACAAACTCACAACATTTACAAAAGTGTTTGCCCTGCCGACCGGTTTTTCAAAGGTCATAGTAGGCACATCATATCCGAATCAGACAAAGCCATAGGCTGTTAGTTGTTATGGTGACAGTGGCAGGTCTCGTATTGTGTCCCCTTCACGTGTAAACCGAAGTGGCAAACTCCCATTGGGACTGTCTCGCAGTCTGATTCTATTTTTTCAACTGCGCGGTAGGAGTGTCATCAGTAAGCAATGGATGCATTGGAGGTTTTGGAAAATGAGATTGACGTGGACCTATCACTTTGGCTGCATGGACTGAAGACCGCCCATGCGGTTTACTTGTAATTCAGTTGGTTCCCTAAAGAGATCACTTGTCTGCACTAATTGCCTGATTACCATTTCTCCGCTGCTGTCCACATCCTCTGGAGCTACAATGGCCCGCTGCTGTACAGAGTGCAGGGTCCCAGCCTTCACATCTGAGGAGCCATCAATCAATCAAGCATTTCTATAGCGCACTACTCACCCGGAGGGTCTCAAGGCGCTTGGGGAGGGTGGGGGGGGGGGACTGCTACTGCTCGAACAGCCAGGTCTTGAGCTGCCTCCTGAAGGAGAGGTGGTCTTGGGTCAGACGGAGGTGGGTCGGGAGGGAGTTCCAGGTCTTGGCGGCCAGGTAGGAGAAGGACCTTCCTCCTGTGGTGGCTCTTCGGATGCGGGGGACGGCGGCGAGGGTGTGGTTGGTCGATCGGAGCTGGCGTGTGGGAGTGTAGAAGTTGAGGCGGCTGTTGAGGTATCTTGGGCCTTGGTTGTGGAGAGCTTTGTGTGCGTGGGTGAGGAGACGGAAGGTGATTCTTTTGTTGACCGGGAGCCAGTGCAGGTCTCTCAGGTGTCCGGAGATGTGGCTCTGTCGGGGGATGTCGAGGATGAGTCTTGCTGAGGCGTTCTGGATCCGCTGGAGTCTCTTCTGGAGTTTGGCGGTGGTTCCGGCGTAGAGGGAGTTGCCGTAGTCCAGTCGGCTGGTGATGAGGGCCTGGGTGACCGTCTTCCTGGTCTCGGTGGGGATCCACCGGAAGATCTTACGTAGCCTGCGCAGGATGTTGAAGCACGACGAGGAGACAGCGTTGACTTGTCTGGTCATGGAGAGGGAGGAGTCCAGGATGAAGCCCAGGCTGCGTGCGTGGTCTGTGGGTTTGTGTGCGCTGCCCAGGGCGGGGGGCCACCAGGAGTCGTCCCAGGCGGAGGGTGATGAGCCCAGGATGAGAACTTCCGTCTTGTCTGAGTTCAGTTTCAGGCGGCTGTTCATCATCCACTCGGCTACGTCTGTCATCCCTTCGTGTAGGTTGGCTCTGGTGGTGGCGGGGTCGTTGGTGAGGGAGAGGATCAGCTAAAGGTGCTGGTGGTGACGGTCCTGCCCTTGTACAGGCAGCTCTATGACAAACCAGAGGAGCAGGTAGGGGATGATCAGACAGCATTGTCCGCTTACATGTGCAATAACCATGCACTTCTGGCATTAGGAATCCTAGAGATAACCACAGAAAGTTTCAAAGTGTGTATATAACTGTTCCCAGGCAAGTTCACTGTTGTAGAAGTGTATGTACTGGTGTAAACATCATATCACTGTTTTCATGGGAGATAGTCACCACTGAACACTGGTGAAGTGCACAGAATGCCACTTTGCTAACCTTTAGACAGTGTGGGCAAGCTGCTCATGACTTATGTGTACCAGTATTTGTATATCTACATGTTGCATGTGAACTAAGGGCCTGTCACCATGTCATCCTTTAAGGTCAACTCCCTTCAGAAGGTCTACCTGTAGAGGACCATCACTCGGATGGTGCGCTCCATGGGGGCACTCGTCGGCGCAGTGCCCACTGCAGGAAACAGTGGCAGGGCTTGAGAGACTGGACCAAGAAGATCGCAAAAGTCCAGCTGGGCCTGTCACCTCCTAGCAACAGGGGCGCGCACCGTACCCTAACCCCCCTAATGCTACGCTTTCTTGTGGTGGTCCTCCCTGACCTGGATGGGCAGTTGAGAGCCAAACAGCAGAAAGGAGAGGGTGAGTGTGCCTTGTTGCACAATATTAACCCATGCATGTGTAAGTATGTTAGCCTCTTTGCCCTTTTTTAGGTTGTAAGACACACAAAACCACTGTTCAGTTTTAAAAGATGCATATGCACAAGGATAAGTAGATGCATGGTTATGTCTATGTTGAGGGCTTGGTGAATAGTGATTGATCAGTGTGCCAATGTTAGGTCCCAGCACTGGTGCCCAGTGTACTCCAGTGTTTGCCGATTGGCAAATTACAGGTTTGGTAACTGATGTCACCTGTCACACTGGTCTTTCACTTGATTGAGTGTAGGATTCCATCCTCTCTATACCAAACCTGAGTCCATGTTACGGACTCTGTTATAGTGACAACAAATGCCATTCAGTGGCTAAAACGCGGTCGTTACACCGTGATAAATTTACATTGCGGTCATTGCAACGTAAGTCGTTACAACAACTTGCGCAGGATGACGCTCTACACCAATATTATGATTTAATATTCCAACACCTTCCCTACTGTTACACACACTGAAGTTGGAATAGTAAATCATACTATTCCTAAGTCCAGCACCTCAGCGCAAGTCGTTGTAACGACTTGCGTTGTAATAACCGCAAAGTAACGTACCCTGATCTAAATGATCGCGTTGTATTCTCACATATCCTAACAAAGTAGGTCTCTGGTGGAAACAGGGATTTGATTGAAAGGGATGATGTCAGATACACATTAACAATTATTTTCATGATTTCGTATGTGTGAATGCTCTTGACTGGTCATACATGATGCTTTTTAAACCATGCTTTGGTTGTCTTACTGTTAGATTCAGAGATGTGACATGATCATCATTCGGAAGTGCTTTACAGAAATGAGATCAAAAGCAATAGCAGTTAAGCTGGACAAAGTGTGCACGGTGCAAAAAATAAGTGAGGAACATTCAGACTTGGCCTTTACAAATGTGGACTTCTGCAGTCTTGACAAAATGGTATGAATTGTTGAATACACATTTACAAGTAAGATGTTCAGGACTAATAGTTTGTACATACAAAGCATTCAGACAGCCCAGTGACATGGTGAGCTACATGAAACAGGAGGAAGATGTGGTCATTGGACTTGGCAGTGTGCTGACCTATGTTTACATGGCAAACTGGTGAAATGTATCCAATGTGGGCAATAGGCTGATTCATCTTTCGAGCACTGCATAAATTACACAAGACTATGGGCCATATACCTTTCACCCTAGCTATGCATACTACCTTAGTGTCTCCACAATAAGAGTTAGACATGTGACCTGACAAACAGCTACCTCAGCTACTGGACAGAAGAGCAAAATCAATATGATCTGTGTGATATGGCCTATTCAATGACTACACCAGCTTGATGCATGACAGTAAAGATATGTAACCTTATGGCATGCTTTACTGATATTGTATTATGTTTTATGTACTTATGTTTTATATCACTCTCCCTTTAACTTAGTTGAGAATCTTGATCTGTTCATGGTTCTGATTCCAGAATCCAGAGCACGGGTTGCCTAGCGAGAGTCAGATGAGTCTCCACTGGTCAGCCTGCATGCTGTGTTGCTGTGGGTGCCTGCATTCTACTTATTTCTACAAATAAACTACATTATTCCTGTTACTGGTGTCAGCCTGTCATTTCAGCTCAACCTCGATACCACATTTTGGTACCAGGAGTGGGGTTAGCTGTTTTGGCTGAGACCGTTCTTCGCCGACTCTGCCAATACTTTGAAGAGTGAGCCCACCGGCTGCTCGTTGTGCCTTGGGCTGTCTTCGCTTCTCAGGTGGGCCCGTATTGCTTTACTTAATCAATTAAGCATGCCTAGAGGGTCTCTGCTTACCTGCTTCCCAACCGCCATCAGTTTCCACAAGCCCGTCCATGGGCACCATTCTCTGGCAAGCCAACCATTGCTCCTCACGAGCTGACGCTCATTCTAGCCGTCGCGCTCCAGCTTGTGCCATCACACTGCTGTGGGAGCCTCCCTACTACGGCTTTGGCAGGATTCCTTTCCTCATTGGCTCTCGCTTGGCTTTTCAGCAGTACGTACTTTCGTAGCACTTTAGGGTGCCATCTTTGGTGAGGACCTTCCGTGATTTTGCCTCTATTCTTCACTCCAGTTGTTTGCCTTTGGTGATTCGCACACCTGCTGTGCAGCACTTCGCCATTTCTTCGTCTGCACCAGCATTCAGGCTACAGCATCAGGGATTCGCACACCTACTGGTGGTGCTCCTTTAATTTTCCATTTCGGTGAATCACACACCTGCTGTGTGGCACATCTAATTCCTCTGCTCCAACGTCTTATTGTGGTGTTTTCTACATTTTCGGTGATCTGCACACCTTACGGCCAGGTTCATGTTTTGACATTTCATGTCATTTGTCAGTTATTTGCACCTCTGGCAACTTACTTGTT
Source organism: Lissotriton vulgaris (assembly GCF_964263255.1). NCBI lineage: Eukaryota > Metazoa > Chordata > Amphibia > Caudata > Salamandridae > Lissotriton > Lissotriton vulgaris. The sequence goes on from NC_141685.1 coordinate 1,944,019,098, forward strand.
CTGTGGGGAAGTCTCATTAAATTAACTGTGGTGTTTTTGCTTGTTTCTTGCTATTTTCAACTCTTCCGTTTTTCTCTTCTTGTTCTCTCTCGCTTCTCTTCTTTTCTCTTCATTCTCTTTCCTCTGCATTTATTCTAACCTCTCTGCATTATGGCTGGTAATCACAGAGTTGTTCAATCTCCACCTTTTATACAAAAGCAGGTAAACCAGATTTCAAATGGTTGGAATGGCTTCGCATTTTGGAAAACTATCTGGCGGCTATTGATGCTGAAGGGTATACTCCTTCCACAAAATTTTTATTTAAGCATTTATGAATTGCTGGTCAAAGAGTTTTTCACAATCTTCCTGTTTCTCCAGCACCAGTTTCTGAAGGCACCCCTTGGAATGTTTATTTGGAAGCAAAGGTACATATGAGGAAACAGTATCCTGACGTGTCCAATGTTTTTTGGGAAAGATTCAATTTTGCTATGTGCAAAGAATCGTACGATAAATCCGTTGAGGACTACGTTGCTACACTCAGAGGTCTGGCTGAAAAGTGTAAATTTGGTGCTAACATTGACACTCACATTAGAGACCTATTTGTTTTTACTGCTTTTTGAAAAAAGTTCAAGAACGTTTACTTGCTTGCTGCAATCCAACTCTTGCTGAAGTATTAGATTTTGCCATGAGCATAGAAAGATCTATTGTCAGCTCCAAAGTCTTATCCAGTCACACTGCCCACTCTCCATCCTCAGTCAATGTTTTGTGTGATGACGATGTTGTTTGCGCTGTTAGAAGCAAAGAAACATTTTACAGAACAAATCATAAGGGTCAAACTGCTCGCAGACAGCTTGTTTATTTTCGTTGTGGTTCAAAGAACCATATCGGAAACAATCCAAATTGTCCTGCTGTTGGTAGGAAGTGCAATCGTTGCCACAAGTTGGGCTACTTACAGTGTGTGTGTAGAAGTGTAGCTGGTAGCAAATCAAGTAAAGTCAACATTTCTAATGCCTGCGTGGATGAATCTGCACTTGAGGTACAAGATTATGGGATTTTTTTTTCCAATTTTTTACTGACTGTAGATGTCCTGATTGTTCTAACGTCACTACTAAAAATAAGATAAAGGGATCCATTGTTGATGCAATGGTTGATGGGAGACCCATTTCAGTCATGGTTGATTCTGGTGTCCCGGTTACCATACTTGCTCACCGTACCTTTTATGAATTATGGCCATCTGGTACTTCTCTGTTGTCCCTCGACATTAATCCCAAAGCCTTTGGAGAGGAAGATATTAATTTGTTAGGTTTCTTTTGGGGACTGGTTGAATGTTTGGGCAGATCAACAAAAATGTAAGTCTATGTGGCTGTTAATGGCAGAGATATTTTTGGGTGGAAAGACCTTGCACGTTTGGGAATTATTGAATGCCCCGGACCAAATCCCCCTATCATTTTAGGTTCACCTCTAGTCTTGTTGAGTCTTTCCGTGATGTTTTCACGGATGCTGTTGGAACTGTAACAGGGTTTGAACACTGCATCAAGCTCAAGAGTGGTGCTGTTCTGTTCGTGCCCAAAGTGAGACCTGTTCCCCTTAGTATTAGATATGACTTTAAACTTTTATCGAACAAACTAAAATCTGAGGGTATCATTGCACCCATTGATGCTTCAGAATGGAGTTCTCTGGTTATTTTGGCCAAGAAGAAGACTGGGGATCTTAGATTATGTGTTGGTCCCTCAATCGTAATGTTCTTGTTGATTGTCACCCTCTTCCGCATATCCAGGGAATGATAGCCATTATTGGTAATGGTATGTTTTTTTCGACAATTGGCTTACGTTTCAAGTTTATAAAGGACAATCTACCTTTTCTCTTCCTATACATGTAATGGGGGTTTGAAACCCCACTCTTCTTTTGGAAGGGACAGGATGGTGGAATAAGGATCATGTGGTTAAACTCACTAATTAACAAGTTGAAATCTTTAGACAGGTTTATGCCGATAGAGACAAAAACAACAATTCTAGTTCAGCTTTTGATTTTCATCCTGCTGTCACATCTGGTTCAACTAATGTTGAAAATGACCCTATTGTCCTTGCAAGTTCTGATACTTTTCTTGCTCCATTTGCATGTGCTGGTGGGGGCTCTTGCACAATGTCCAATTCTCAAGTTGGCTTCCTGATGTTCTCTCTCGTAGCCATCGTATTATCACGCTGCCTTTTAAATTGCATGATTACATTCTTGACTAATTGTTTTTTGTTGTTTTGTGGGAGGAAGGGGCGTGTTGTGGTATGATTTACTTATAATGTATTATGTTTCATGTACTTATGTTTCATTTCACTGTTCTTTTACCTTAATTCAGAATCTTGATCTGTTCATGGTTCTGATACCTGAATACGGAGCACGGGTTGACTAGCCAGAGTCAGTTGAGTCTCCGCTGGTCAGCCTGCATGCTGTGTTGCCATCGGCTCCTGCATTCTACTTACTTCTACAAATAAATTACATTGTTCCTGCACCGGTCTCAGCCTGTCATTTCAGCTCAACCCCAATACCACAAACCTGTAACACTAGATCTAATGGTTCCCAAGTTGATGGATAGGGATTGCAGAATGAATACTATGTCTCAAATCAATTGTGTGACTCATATTCCCTTTATAAGGTCTAAACTCCCTTGCATTAGATGAGACAGGTATGTCATGACACTAGGCTGTCAGTAGCGAAGACTAAACATCAAAGAGTATATAGTGATGTTGAAGACATTTTGGCTACGGATTTTGAATTTGCTGCACCCAGTGTCGCTGACATCATCATGTGTGAGGGTGCATATGTTTACTTGCATGCTAACATGTGGTATTTATGGAACAGTATCAAATATTTTACCCACAAGTCCGAATGATGTAGTTGGGTAATCTTGGAAGAGTTGTGATAAAACCTATGTGTCATGTACATATGGATGACTCGTGATTCATTGTACTTCTTGTACACAGCATCAGAACTGGCCAGCGGAGGAGACAGCACCACGGATGTTGAGGAAGCAGCTAGCCAGAGTGGTTCCTGTGCTGACACCAAGCAAGAGGGAACCAGTGGCACAGAGGGTGAGGGAATCCTCACTGAGGTTACTGAAGTTACATCTGTCAGCTTGATGACAAGCCCCAGCTCCAGTGAGGACTCCCATGTGGTGGTGGATGAGCCAGGAACTGGATCCACTCCATCAGAGTCCACCACCACCCCTACCATCTCCACCCTCCCCATTGATCTCCCACCCACTGTCCGTGGCCGTCCACTAGAAGGGGAGGCATCCCGTTCGTACCAGGGACCTCACCCCCTGCCTCTGTATACCCTGCTACCCTGAGTGTCGAGAACATTGACCTCCTGAAGCAGATCTCTGTGGGGCAGACAGACGAGCTGAATGTCCTCCAGGTGCATCCCAGTCATCTTACCAAAATGGTATCTTTCCTGAAAAGCATTCACTCAGACTTGTCTGCCCTACAGTGCTCCAGCCTCACCGCTGACAGCAGCATTGTCCCAAATTCATATCTCCTACCCCCTCCTGCCTCTTCCCCATCCATAGTCTTGACTACCCTCCCTGACCCAAGCAAACGCAAACATATGCATGCATCCACCTCAACATTCGCATACAGCACACAAACATAACGACAAACACATGCACACTCACAAGACAGACGTCACACTCACTACCACAGACATGCCAGCAGACACCACACCAGCATCCACAGATATGCTGCAGAACTCACAACCCTCTGCCTCCACAACCCCCACCCTTGTCTCTCCTCATACCCACTCTGCCCTTAAACCCCACCTCATTGCCCTTGACCTCTTCCCTACCCAAACCGACCAAACCCCTCCCAAAAAGGACAAAATGACCCAGGAGATCCTGCCATTCACTTCAGAGCCCACCCCAAAAAAAGTACCCCCAAAACCTCCACCAAAAGAAAATCCCCTAGTCCAAAAAGTCTAACCCCCCCACTTGAAACGCTGACTTCCACATCCCACCCCGGTACCTCCCAACCCAAAAACTCCTGCCCCAAGAAATCACCTGCCCTTCCGATTCCCTTGCAGACCTCTAAACATTATCGTATCCCCAAACTTGTGAAGTCCAGCCCATCCCCCCTCCATCTATCCTTCCCACTGCAGTTGTCACACACCCTCCTTTTCTGACCCTACCAGTGCAGTTGTCCCACCCCCTCCATCTGACCCTACCACAGAAGTCGTCACCCCCCCTCCTGACTCCATCCCTCCCAAAACCCAACCCAGTCCTCCCTAATTTGTCCCCTTGGTGCCTGGCCTTCTCCTTAGATGCCCCTCCTGTGGGAGGTATCCCTTTGCAAGACTAGTGCAGGCAAGAGAAAATGGGCATGATGATTGTGGCCCATAAAAGCTAAGAACTTTATTGGACTGGCCATTGGCCTTTTTCTTATTTTAATATTCCACTTATTTTGCTGAATAAAGCATGTTCTAGTTTTGTGTTCAGATTTTTATTTCCCCAAAATTGATTTGTTGGTAATTGTCATTCATGTGTAAATTGTTCTGTAAGTATAAAATGATGTTAGTATGGCAGGCATGGTTTGCATTTGGCCCATGGCATATGAGCACTTGATTAGAATGTAGTCTAGATTGTTGTGCCTCCATTCGCTCGGTGTCAATGTCAACATTAGTTGTTTTTATGAGTGTGACATGCAGTCACAAAGCTTTGTTTTGGCAATTACACTTCCGTATAGGTCATGCTTACAGATGTCAACATAGTACAAGTTTGGCAATGTACAACAGTTTAGGAGAAGCATGCTGCATATGTTTGTAATGGGCTGAATGCAAAAACAACAGTTGATGGACAGAATGCAGAACAATGTCATACATTCACCCCAGTACAGGGATCTGGGGCTAAATCCATCGTTTTTTTGCACTCCACACCACCCCAGCTCAGAAATGGCCATATGCAAATCAGCCTTGACCCTGTGCCTCATGGGAACAGTCCAGCCCGAACTGCCAAGCCATGTCTTTCCTGGACCGGAATCAAGCATCCTAGGACCGGTTTCAGGCTATCAGCCGTCTTCAGCCAGGATAGCTTGAGTCCAGTGGTGTGGAGAGCATGGGACTCACGTCTGAGCATACCCATCCCACTCGGGGTGACAAATGCAAAAACAACAGTTGATGGACAGAATGCAGAACAATGTCATACATTCACCCCAGTACAGGGCTGAATGACAACTGTCTCATCAATAAACCTGGATACATATGGACTTTGACTACATGGTAGTGACTTTGGGCACACATATGTACACAGAGTAATGGTACAATTGTTGTATGTGACTTGATAGTGGTGGACACATGAGTGTGTCTTCTATAGATCTGGTTGACTAGTTAAAATGGCAACCTTGAAACAGGTGGAATGCCATTGTAGGCCAATACCCTTTTCAAGGTTGTTGACCCATATAATAAATTTCCTGTGCCTATAGTAAGTGTAAGATAGGTATTATTCTGACAGTGTCCCGACCCTGTTGCCTTCCAGGACTCCTCTTTCTATAGATATTTCTGTTATGAGAGGTGTCTGTGGTCTGTATTATCCAATGCCTTTAAAACTAGATGTTAGTTATTAAATCCTGATTTAGTTTGGGTAGATCATGTGGATGGTTTTTATGTCCTGGACATGTCTAAGTAAGTTACAGTGTTTTACTGCCCTTACAGGGACACAATTGTTGTGTTTGTCAGTTGCATGTGTACACAGCTTATGGTACATGAATGGTTGTCGCACAATTAGAATGCTAGTGATGACATTGTGTGACTGTAGCGTTGTACAGTACATCTCAATCTGGCCTAATACCACAGTTAAAGTGTGAGAGTCTGGACATTTCCCTAATCTATGAACTGGAGATAGGCCACATCATGCTTATGTGATGTTCCTTTGGATTGTGTATTATGGCACACAATGACCTGCGTTTGCTCATACACCCAGAGACATGATGCGCCATACCAGAGTATGGTAAGCAGCAGGATAGGGGATGTATGGCCTATCCCTGGCTAATGATAGTTGCAATGTGATGTCCAAACTTTTCAATGAGTATTTATGAGATAAGTGAAGTTGAGTGTGTCTACATGGCCAGAGAGGATGTGTGACAAGCTAAATGTGACGAAGACACAATGCATAGCACTTCTGGCCTGTGGTTTATTCTACTTGTTGTTTGCATTGTGACAAACTTTATGTTGATCCTTCAATGAAACCTATTGTGTTCTTTAGTTAGACAAATATTTGGTTGTGTGGAGTCATAGGGATGTGTATCATGAGCATGTGTCTACCTTTTCCACACAAATGAGCAGCTTGCTAATGCATTTCACTATATAGGCACTAGTTCTGAATGTTGTTGTGTCAGGCATATGATGATTATGTGATAGGATATGACACACCTAACATTGTACCTAAGATGGCAAACAGTTTGTATTTGCCAAAGGCTGTGACAGTCATATGAGTTATGTGACACACATGTGACCTAGCTCCATAGGGATTAGGAGTTGTCACAATACTGTCAAGAGTGGATTGTGCTTGTTGTGTCCAAGATATGTCATCTACTTGTTCAGGTACACTGCTGGGTGCTGCATTGTCTAAGTGTGTCATCTATGTTTCATACATTTATCCAAAGTCTATTCATTTCAAAGAACATATTTATATATATATATTCACTTAAAAAACCATAGGTTTCAGGCCTTATATAGTTAGGAATTAGCATTTAAAAAACCATTGAAATTGCTCCTATATAGTTAGTTGTACTAACTATATTTCGCACACCCGCAATCCACTGCTGATGATGTCACATATTACATCATTCATGACATGGTCAGTGACATATGGGGTGTTTGAACTGTGACACTGACCCCACAACCCACTGGGGGATTTTATTTAAATTTTGCACCGAGAATGAAACACGCAAAAACTTCTGCACTACAAGAACCATCAGGCCATGGTTATGGCCACGCCCACGGAGGCGGGGATTATCAAAGACTGGTGCAGGCATTAAAGACTGGTTTCATTCACAGTAAGTCCTCAACCCTTTGAAGAAGTGCGGCAGAGAGCACGAAACCCGTCAGGGCTGGACATTATTCTTGTGAGGCAGCAAGCTGTTCCTGCGCTGTTTGCATCATCATTAAAAGGCAAAATCGAATTTTCCTGTTTGTGGCTCCCTCATTCCAGGCAAACCTTGTGTAATGGATTTTTGGTGGCTTGTTGCCTGAGCCACGAGGTGAACAGAGCTGCAGTCTGAGCTGAAGCATCAAGCGATGAGTCAGTGAGAGGAGCAGGGAAAAGCCGGTGATGTGATTAATGGGGTGTTTGAACTGTGACACTGACCCCACAACCCACTGGGGGATTTTATTTCAATTTTGCACCGAGAATGAAACACGCAAAAACTTCTGCACTACAAGAACCATCAGGCCATGGTTATGGCCACGCCCACGGAGGCGGGGATTATCAAAGACCGGTGCAGGCATTAAAGACTGGTTTCATTCACAGTAAGACCTCAACCCTTTGAAGAAGTGCGGCAGAGAGCACGAAACGCGTCAGGGCTGGACATTATTCTTGTGAGGCAGCAAGCTGTTCCTGCGCTGTTTGCATCATCATTAAAAGGCAAAATCGAATTTTCCTGTTTGTGGCTCCCTCATTCCAGGCAAACCTTGTGTAATGGATTTTTGGTGGCTTGTTGCCTGAGCCACGAGGTGAACACAGCTGCAGTCTGCAGTCCGAGCTGAAGCATCAAGCGATGAGTCAGTGAGAGGAGCAGGGAAAAGCCGGTGATGTGATTAATGGGGTGTTTGAACTGTGACACTGACCCCACAACCCACTGGGGGATTTTATTTCAATTTTGCACCGAGAATGAAACACGCAAAAACTTCTGCACTACAAGAACCATCAGGCCATGGTTATGGCCACGCCCACGGAGGCTGGGATTATCAAAGACTGGTGCAGGCATTAAAGACTGGTTTCATTCACAGTAAGTCCTCAACCCTTTGAAGAAGTGCGGCAGAGAGCACGAAACGCGTCAGGGCTGGACATTATTCTTGTGAGGCAGCAAGCTGTTCCTGCGCTGTTTGCATCATCATTAAAAGGCAAAATCAAATTTTCCTGTTTGTGGCTCCCTCATTCCAGGCAAACCTTGTGTAATGGATATATATATATTTCCATAGGAAATCCTCAACATTCTATTTGGATTAACTTTGGCCCCGGTGGATGAATCTTTGCGAATTTCTCAAAGAAGATGGCTCGGTCCGCTCGCTCCTTCCCTGAAAGTTTGGGGGGGATTCGTCAAGTGGGGGCTGAGATAAAAGGGGGTCCCAAAATGTGTTTTCTCCATGTTATTTTCCATAGGACGTTTAGACACGGCTACAGCTCAAACGGCTGAATGGATTTATAAGAAATTTGGCAAAAAGGTAGAGTTCGGCTTGCAGATTACGCTTTTTTTGAATGGTGTAAATCCGTTCAGTAGTTGCTGAGAAAATTAAAGTTGAAGTCAATTATATATCTATAAGCGCGCTCGGGTGCGCGCACTAATGCGGCTGTGCGCGAGCGGAGTTTTTGTTTTGGTGTGTGACATCTGTGAACGTTCGATTCGAAGGAAATCAGGAAGTGTTGACCGCCATTTTGTTAGTGCGAGTGAATATATTGTACATTTCAAAGCGTTGGAACATGGAAAGGGGACAAGGTAGAGATTGTCTGGCCGCGTAGGTTTTCTCAGGGGGTGCAGTAAGGCCCTTAAACGCGAAAATATATATATATTTTTTTAAAAGTTGCGGGGTGCGCGCACCCGGTCGCGCACACCTATTTACAAGAGTGTGAAAATGGAGATAAATTAAAAGTTTGAGTGTTTAGATATAAGGTGGCTCTGAAAAGAGCCCTTGTGTTAATTGAGTTTTTTCTGCATTTATAAGTAAGTACCGATGCAGAGTCTCATGTTACAGAGGAAGATTCTGTTTCCCTCATCCGTGAAATGAACACCATCTCTCCTATAGATGCCTTGCATGTTGTAACGCAAGTTGTTGTGGTAAATAGAACCCATGCTGTAATCTCTGAGGAAAGCAGAAACAGATTTATTTACATGTTTCCTTGCTTTCTCAATTTGTGTACAATGCTGATTGGACCAATTCCATTTCTGTCTTTGGCATATATTGGAATATACCAAGGCAGTTAGAGGAAAAAGTATCATCAATTGTCAAAAGGTGTCTTTTAGAAGCATTTCCAGACCTACCCCAGTCAATGTGCCTAGATCGTTCCCACCACAGTGCACAATTATAAGGTCAGGTTCTGGGAGATGCATAAAAGTTTTCACCAATGGTATCAATTGGTGACATCTCAATCCTCTCTGGCCAAACCATGTGATCTGCACATTTGGTAAATCAAGGTTGGAAATTCGTCTGTTTGCTGCATATTTTCCACTCCAGTGAATATAGCTGTGTCCTAAAAGCCAAACCTTCATTTTCAAGGCAGATGCACTCGTACTCAGATGGGTTCTGGAAGTGGAATGGTAGTTAGAAGCTGAAAGTCAGGATAAAAAAATGGATGAGGCTTGGTGTGGTTGAAAAAATAAAAATGATTGGTTCATTGTAATACCTCAAGATTGAAGACTATGTTGCATATTAATGTTTATGTCAAACGAAAAATACTATTGGGTGTTAAAAAATGACATGTAACAGAGCTGTGGATAGGCAGGTGTTTTTGGAGGGAAATCAGCATTCTTGGTTTGATGTAGAACGTTGAGATATGAACTTTTGACCTGTGCCTTCAGCCAGGTGCAGAATGAGAAGTTACCATGGAAACAGCCAGAGAAGGCAGTGGGTGATGGGTGACTTTTAAGTGACATTGAAAATATTGTGAGGGACAACCAACTGAAATGTTAATTTGATTTCAAAATTTTGAGGGAAGAAATATGATTGGTTGAAGAGACATATATGAGTCTGTATTGACAGGATATCTGTGCCATTCAATCAATCAATCAATCAGTGACACTTATAAAGCGCGCTACATACCCGTAGGGTCTCAAGGCGCTGGGGGGGGGGGTGCCGCTACTGCTCGAACAGCCAGGTCTTCAGCTTCTTCCTGAAGGAGAGGTGGTCTTGGGTCAGGCGCAGGTCGGACGGGAGGGAGTTCCAGGTCTTGGCGGCCAGTTAGGAGAAGGACCTTCCTCCTGTAGTCACTCTTCGGATGCGGGGGACGGCGGCGAGGGCATGGTTGGCTGATCGGAGGTGGCGTTTGGGAGCGTAGAAGTTGACTCGGCTGTTGAGGTAGCTCGGGCCTTGGTCATGTAGGGCTTTGTGTGCGTGGGTGAGGAGGCGGAAGGTGATTCTCTTGTTGATGGGGAGCCAGTGAAGGTCTCTCAGATGTCCGGAGATGTGGCTGGATCGTGGGATGTCGAGGATGAGTCTGGCTGAGGCGTTTTGGATCCGCTGGAGTCTCTTCTGGAGCTTGGCGGTGGTCCCGGCGTAGAGGGCGTTGCCGTAGTCCAGTCGGCTGGTGACGAGGGCCTGGGTGACGGTCTTCCTGGTCTCTGTGGGGATCCACCAGAAGATCTTCCGTAGCATGCGTAGGATGTTGAAGCACGCCGAGGAGACGCTGTTGACTTGCCTGGTCATGGAGAGGGAGGAGTCCAGGATGAAGCCCAGGTTTCGTGCATGGTCTGTCGGTTTGGGTGCGGTGCCCAGGGCGGGAGGCCACCAGGAGTCGTCCCAGGCGGAGGGTGAGGAGCCCAGGATGAGGACCTCCGTCTTGTCCGAGTTCAGTTTCAGGCGGCTGGTCGTCATCCACTCGGCTACCTCTTTCATCCCTTCGTGCAGGTTGGCTCTGGCGGCGGCGGGGTCGTTGGTCAGGGAGAGGATCAGCTGGGTGTCGTCAGCGTAGGAGATGATGCTGAGGTGGTGTTTGCGTACGATGGCCGCGAGGGGGCTCATGTAGACGTTGAAGAGGGTGGGGCTCAGGGATGATCCTTGGGGGACGCCGCAGATGACTTCGGAGGCCTCTGACTTGTACGGTGGTAGGCGGACTCGCTGTGTTCTTCCGTCGAGGAAGGAGATGATCCATTCCAGCGCCTTGTCCTGGATTCCGATGTTGCTGAGGCGCCGTATTAGGGTGCGGTGGCAGACCGTGTCGAATGCCGCGGAGAGGTCTAGGAGGATGAGGGCCGCTGTTTCTCCATTGTCCATCAGGGCTCGGATGTCATCGGTGGCGGCGATGAGGGCGGTCTCAGTGCTGTGTTTGGCTCGGAAGCCGGACTGTGAGGGGTCGAGGGATCCGTTCGTCTCGAGGAAGGCGGCCATCTGCTTGTTGACGGTCTTCTCGATGACTTTGGCTGGAAACGGGAGAAGCGAGATGGGGCGGTAATTCTTGAGGTCGGTGGGGTCCGCTGTTGGTTTCTTGAGTAGAGCGCTGAGTTCGGCGTGTTTCCAGCTTTCAGGGAAGATGGCGGTGTCGAAGGATGTGTTGATGATGTCTCGCAGGTGGGGTGCGATGACAGCGTCGGCCTTGTTGAAGACGTGGTGAGGGCAGGGGTCGGTTGGTGATCCGGAGTGGATGGAGTTCATCGTGCGGATGGTGTCTTCGGTGCTGATCGGGGTCCAGGCGTGGAGGGTGGTGGTGGGGGGGTGGCTGGTCGGTCGTGGTGTGCATTGAATTTTGGTTGCAGTGATAGAAGCATTATTCAGAGTTCCGCAAACGAATATCTGTTTTGTGACTGTCACTGTTCTACATCGTACAAAGCATTGGTAAAGGTAAGTCTGTAACTGTTTGTTTTGTCATGTACTGTAAAATGTGGTTTAGTCACTAAAATTGGTTCATTTTCCTCACAGTCTCTGAGTAACCTCATTTTTGACTGTGATAATGTCTTGTATTTTTAAAACTATTTTTCCATTTCGTTTCATTTCACTCTTTAACGACATTATTTGTTTGCAATTATTAGTTTAAAATTTAGAATAATAAATTTCAATAAGCTAAATGGTCTTCAGTCATGTTCTTATGTAATCTTTTACTGTTAGTTTTTTTAATTCACTGTCAGTCATAGACGAAACTGGAACAAATTTTTTGGGGCGAAATTAAAAAAAAATTGTTAGGCGTACATGAATGTTTAATTAGTAGGCAGAGTAAAGCTGCAGGGGCTTTTAGAAGGGGTAAAATAACTGCAAGGCCGAATTAACATTCAAATGGATGTTTACAGAGATGTGAAACGTTCAGGTGCGGCGGTGTGTGTATCTGGAATATATATGTTACCTTGGGCTGCCACACCAGACGGGAGGGGGGTGGGGGCCTGAAGTCCTGTGAATTTAATGGGAGTTGCGTGCCTTTTTTTCACATTCTTTCAAGTGTAAATTATAGTTTTGTATATAATTTTGGTGAACAGCAAAAAATGGAATATAAAATATGTTTAATATAGACAGTAATTATTTGTGTGATTTTGAAGCGTTTACATATAATGAGAGAAGTTGGTTTTGAGATGAAAAAATGGTATTAGCAGAGACACAGATAATGCAGATAGAGAGAGAAATGGTACATTACATGTGATACCGTCGTCAAAAAGTGGTAATGCTTAAGGTATTCATAAACTTTCTGTCAGACGACAAAATTACAGTGTGGTTTGTGGCCGCGGGCTGCACTGGTGGGGGTGGGGTGAGAGGGGGAGATGGTCGAGTAAAATAAAATGAAAAGTTGTGACCATGAGGTTGTACACAGGTTTGTGTAGTACACACGTGAAACTGTCGTCAAAAAGTGGTAATGCTTAAGCTATTCATAAACTTTCTGTCAGACGACAAAATTACAGTGTGGTTTGTGGCCGCGGGTTGCACTGGTGGGGGTGTGGTGAGAGGGGGAAGGGGCGGAGTAAAATAAAATAAAATTTGTGAATATGAGGTTGTATCCGGTTCGTGCAGTACATGCCTTCATACATTGAGGTAGCAGACGGAGTATATATAGATCTCTCTCCCTCCTGCCGTTTGACTCCATCTTTATCTCCCTTCTGCTTTCCGTCTCCGTTGCCCTGTGTTATCTTACTGTGTGTGTGTATGTCTGTGTCTGCCTTCAGTCCGGGCTGAGGATGTTTGCTGTGGAGGCACACACAGATAGTCGCATCAAAGTACTTGGCAGGTTTTCAAAAAACTATTTATATAATTGAGATGCTATTTTGAAGCGGTAGGGAATGTCTACTTTCACAATTACCGCTTAGTTGGCTCAACAGAGCAGAGGGTATGTCGTATTTGACTTCTTAGTGCTTCTGCATCTGCACTCTGTTCTCTGGTGGCTGGCGGAGAAGTGTTTGTTATAGTGGAGATGAAAGGGTGATAAGTAGTGAAATACGACATAGCGTCTGCTCTGTAGAAGCGGGGGAGCAGTGATTAACACTGAGTGAAGCAGAACTGCGGCGGTGCGTGGTAACAGTAATAAATTATTTTCTTACAGAGGTACGATTGTTTGCATGGTCCGCGACCCGCTAAGAAAGGCTTGACGGGCCATCATAGGCCTGCGGGTTCTAGTATGAGTAAGTTAGGTCAACAAAAGAAAAGATGAACTTAGTATAGATGAGGTTACGTGGAACATATGAATACTCTTTCAGAATACAATTATTTCAGTTCAGAATATGGATTAAAAGAGAGAACGTGTATATTTGAAATGTTTATTCAGAAATGCACTGATTTCAAGGCAAGTTTGTTATCTATTACGAGTACAGATATTGTAAGAAACAAAGTAATCGGCATTGTCACTAGTACATAGAATGCAAACGGTATAGTTGATGTAAAATGAATATGGTTTACCAAATTAATTCAACACCGTTGTGAGGAAGTACATTATATTTTATTAAATCTAAGAAGGTGTCTTGCCTTTAAGTTTAGCAACGATACATGAAAATGCTAGTGGTTAGACTCAGCTCATTAACAATCGGCTCTCTGCATGCGAAGCACTATCAACTTTGTGTTATGCTATTGTGTAAGGAAAATAAAACGCGCCAAAAGCGACAAGTTGGATGGAGGTGCATGTATGTAATCTGTTAGAAGGTTCGAAAATTAGTGTTGAGAAGAACTACTGTATTGATATATCTTTTGAAGGTTTCAGTACTCCATCTGAAATACAGCACGAAAAGTAATGCAAATATTAGTGAAAGAACATATTTTTCTCGTATGAATTAAAAATATTTCAGTACATGGAAAACTAAAGCAGCAGAGGTGTGTGAGGCGCAAATAAGCAGCTGAAAGGAGAAATGGCGTTTACACTTATAAAAAACTCATGCTAACTTTACACATTAATCAGGGCACATGTAGCATATATTACCCTGTTTTGCTCCGAGTATGTTTGAAATAAGATAAGATAAGATATGCAACTTAATTGTTGAAATTAGAGTTCAATAAAAAGTTAAGTTCGAAATCGAGTAGCTGAGGAAAAAAAATGTAGTCCACATAAAACACGAAAATCTGACCAGCAGGAAATTGTAATGTCCACTGTTAGTAAAGCCAATAGGTCTGTTGATGTAAAAAAAAAGTCCAAGAAAACGTGAAAAAGATAGGGAGGGAAAACAAAATGTAGACGTCAATGGCTTGCATAAGAGTCATCCAATAACTGAGTAGGCGAAATAAGCAGCTACCGCTTCTAAAAGGAAGTCACTGTTATCATCCGAAAACATGTCAGCCATCCAATTGAAAAGAGGAAAAGAACATACATGCTCTTGAATTACCGGAGCCTCTAGTACCATCAGAGGGCAACTCGGTGGGTTTTCAATGTAGCTGTGTGCCAAGAAATCTTGCGCCGCTGCGAATATATTCCAATGACCCAGAACTCCATGTATCGCTGCAAAGGCCATAATCCCTCCGTCGGAACAAAACTGTTCATGATCAATTAACGGATTCATGAGATGATTGTAATTCACTTCAGGAGATACCAAGTTGCAGAGACATAAGTCCAGGGCCCACATGAAATCACAGCTCAGGCAATGAAATACAGGCTGCACACAGGTGAAATAGGAAAATCAAAATGATAATCGATATGATGCACTCAAAGTCGAGAGTGGTAGGATGCCATAGTACTCAAGCATCCTCTGGCAAAATAGTTTTAAGTGCTCTGGCTCGTTTGCGAAAACAGGAGGGACATCCATTTTGTAATAAACAAAATAGGAACACAAAAGTCGCAGCACTGGTAGTAGAACAGGAAGTCCTGAAAAATAGGTCACCGACTATGGAGTGAAGAGTAGCAGAATGACTTGAAATAATTTCTGGCAGAGAAGTCACTAAACCATTGCTTAGAAGTTATAAAAAAAATAGGGCTGCCTTGAAGTGGAGGATGCGTTAAAGATTATTGGAGTCACCTCAGCATATTGTAAAGGAAGGTCACTATTTTATAAGGAATGCACTTCTCTGTGAATATTAGCTAAGTGAAAGAGATATGTTTGTGAACAGATGGTAGGGTAACTTGTTTTTGTGACAATAAGGCTGTTGTTCATGTCTTGTGATTCAAGGCCGGAATTTGCGGCCAGATGAAAACATCAAGGTTCCCATGCGGGGGTAGATAAACTACATTCTTACAGGGAAGCATATGCAGAGTGAGTATTACCGCGTAAGCTTTGCCGTTTAAAAACTAATAATAACTCTCAGTACATGAAAAAAAAAAAACCACTGTTGAAGAATAAGGAAAAAGTCGGTATTATAGCAGGCACTGGTGTATCTTTGAAAAGACATGCAACATTATAGCGCTTCTAGTTAAATAAGTCATGTAATTGAAAATACCTGCATGTGAACGACTAATTACATGTTTCAGTACACTCATTTCTATAAAGATTTAGGGCAGATTAACATGCTCCGTGTGGCACTTTTGATTCACTTGTCCCATGTTAAAAGTGATGCTAAAGTGGCGTAAGGGGATTGTAAATCTGCCCGACATTTTTTTGCCGTCTCAAAGGCATTTGTAAGTGAGAGGGAGCGACTTGGTTTTATGACTGTAGGAGGTACTGAGCCGTTGGTATCTATTCATGTGAAGAAATTTATAGAATTTGAACACTGAAAAAACGCGAAAGGTAGACTAATTAATTCATGCATTAGCCATGTTGCAGTTGCGGCTTCGGATACTAAAAAGGGAAAAGTGTCTAGGCGTTGAATGTGGAACATTGAAAAAAAATGTGTGTCATGGAAAGCAAACGTGGTTTGAAAATGAAATGTAAAGGTTTAAAGAGAGAGGAGAAAATTAACATAATTTCAGGGCTTTAAGTTGGGCGGGTCTGTTCGGGTTTCAGCACAGGCAGTTTCTTAAAGGTAGGCTTGCTGTCTATTGGGCTGCACTTTTGAGGCCTGGCGTAGGCAGACTTTTTAGTTAACTTGTGCAGTTATTAATCTGTGTCAAAGGTATTAGTACTTAGTTGCTGTAGGTATGATGTTACGTGTTGTACCATACCTACATGTAAAAATTTGGAGGGCAAAATTTACAGTGTGGTTTGTGGCCGAGAGCTGCAATGGTGGGTGAGAGTTCAGAGGGGAAAGTGTTGGGGCTAAAGGGAAACAAAGAGTTGTGAGTTAAGATTATGCAGAAGTTCCTGTAACAGATACGTTCTTGCACTAAATTAGTGGAGTCAGTATACATATATCTGTGTTGGTGTTTTCGTTTTGTCAACATACTGTTTTTGTGCTGCTTATTTCATATATTTTAGTGTCTCTGGCTCGCCCTCTGTATCTCTGTCTACTGTGCAGTTTTTCTCCATGTTGTGTATCCTCTGATTTTTACCATTCCTGTCTCTCATATATTTTCTCTCTATGCAGTTGTTGTTCTCCCTCACATGGGGCTTTATTTATGAAGGCCTTGCGCCGGTGGTGCATCACTTTTAATATGGGAAAAAGTGACGTATCTGTGGCGCAAGGCTTTCATAAATGAGACCCTTTGTGTCCTATTCTTTTTGTTTCTCTTGCTCTCTCTGTCTTGGTTGTGCTTTTCACTATATTTATTCATTTCTGTCATTGTTTTATTTTCTGACCTGAAAGCACTCTTACCTTCACTGTCCCTTGTGATATCTCTCTGTTTCTCGTGCTGGTTTTGTATGTTTATCTGTGTTCTGTTCTCAGTCTTCCTCCTACATTGTCTGTATGGTGGTGTATATCTCTTTCCCTCTTATTCACTCTTATTCTCTCCATCTTTCTCTCTCTTCTGCTTTGTTTGTCCATCTCTGTGTTCCTTCTGCTGTCTCTCACCCTATTGTAGTGTTTGCCTGCTGTCCTCTCTGTCCCTGTACCTCCTGTCTTTTGTCTTCTTTGTGCTCTGTCTGTTATTTCTACTCTGTGACTCCGTCTGCATGGTCAACTTTTTCTTTATTGTACCTTCCCTTTCTTTCTTGACTTTTCAGTGGTGCTGTTATTTTTCTGTCTATCTATTTGTGCTTTGAATGCTAGTCTGTCTCTGTATGTTCCTCTTCCTGCTACTGTCTCTCTCTTTCCTGTAGTCTGTATCTCTCCTGTCCTGTATCTATTTTCTACTCTATATTTAATATTTAATTTAATATTTAGTTATGTCATGTGTTCAATAAACAATTATTGAACTTAGTTAGGCATTAGGATATCTAATGGTAGAGAATCTTAGGTAATTTATCTGTTAGGCTTGTTCTTTGCTACAATGGCTCTATGTTGTGTAATAAATATGTCTGTAATATGTTAATTAAATTTCATTATTTCTCTTTTTTATAGTGTTTGGTGCCGAACAGCAACAACCTGCCTTCTACATCACAGAATTTCAGGAATTATATTCTTTTTTTCAGGTGAGTTGGTATTTTTGAAAGGCAATTTTTTTGGGTGCACATTAAAGTAATAAGGAAGATTTTTTAAAATATTTGCAAAGTTTTGGTTTGGAGCATGATTTTATCTTCTATTTTTGCCATGGCTGTATCTGCATGTACTAGATATGTATTTTGAGATATTTTTCCACTGACAGTTGATATTAACTTTTTATGGGCCTGGTGCATGACTTCTTTTCGATGGAGTTCTGGTTTATCTATCATTTGACTATAATTCTTTGCGGTTTCCATAGAATAATTCTTGCAAAGTGTTCATTATTTTTCAAACTCATGCTGTATTATCTTTGGCAGTCTTTTTTCTTCATTTACCGAGGTGTATTATGATATGACTCTTGGTGTGATGGGCATCTTTTCTGCATATCTGTGACTGTACTATCTTTATGCACTGTTTTACATATATTTGCAGAGCTTTATTATGATGTGGTTCCTCATGGTTAGCATGAAATTTTGTACATGCTCTGATATTCACATGCTGAGTATGCTGTTGAAACATAAAAACAACTCTCTCTGTGGGAAGTAGTAATCTGTTAAGTGAATGTTATGGTTTGTACAATGTGAGCCTCCCCTTCAGACTGTATATAGTTTGAATAGCACTTTGTAGTGGTGAACTCAGAAAATGGATCCCTAAAAATTAATTATAAAGTTTATCAATAGTTGTGATATCTAGAAAATCTAAAAACAAATTTTACAGTAAGATGTCTTTTTACAGCAGTAATTATTTAATGAAAAAAAGGAACAGTGTTAATGTCTAGGCTCATAGTGCCAATTTGTTTTCAAAACAAGAGGAAGGTGCTATCATAATATATGTAGTTAATGAGTTAGAAAGTATATATATGTAGTTTAAAAATTAGTAAAGGTACTTTTAAGTTATATATTTATGAAAAAGATATAATTTAGTCTTTATATATTTTTAAAAGGATACAGAAGAACGAAAACAAAATAGAGATGGAGAATTATTCTGAAGAAAAGGAAATACATTTTGAAATTGTAAATAATCTGTTGGAGGACTTACTAGAAGGAGTGTTTGAGGAGGAAAAAAAACTTTGAAAATGAGGACTTTATGGATATATTATTGGACAGTGCTTATTTAGAGATGGTGGAAGGGGAAGAGGAGACTTTGGAGGATGAGGGTTATGAATTGGAAGAAGTACCCGATGACATTATGCTTCAAGTTCTTTTAGATTATTAACTTTTAAATAAATAAAATTAATTGGAAAGTAAAGCATTCTTGAAGACAGTTTTCTTGTCCTATTCGTCGTTGATCTGCTTTATGAGAGTGACAATATATGTTCTCATGAAGTGTATAAGAGATTATAGTAAAAAAAATTAAAGCACTAGGATGACCGACAGTTCTTGGAAAACAGTGTACTGTTTGTATGCTTTAAAAAATAGAAACAGAAAATACATCTATAATGTTAACACAGCTATGGACTGTCATAAATTTAGAACCAACATTCACTACAGGATTTCCTACTCTGTTCCGAGACTGTTTCTTTGTCTTTATTCTACTTAGAAAATGAATCTGTGGTTTTAATTTGTATGTTATATGCTAATAGCCAACTATAATATTTGTTATGTTTGTGTTTTACAGATTGTCATTTTCATCAGAAATATAATTTAGTATGCCGACCAGAAGTGAAAAAAGAAAGCTGTATAAACGGACATACCATTTGAAGAGGAAAGAATTACAAGAATTATCAAAACAACAAAGGACGGATAAAAAGAAGAGTGCTCCTGATAAGAAAACCAAAGATTTTTTAAGAAGATTATGTCAAAGGAAACGTATAAACAATAATCTTCAAAAGGAAAAACAGTTATCAGTATCTAGAAGGACAAATGCTACAAAAAATCAAAATGTTTCTGGAATCAGCAGAGAGGAAAATGTATACAGAAAAACACAAACGAATCAGTTTTACGGAAATCAGGAAGCGTATGTTTTATAACAGAGTAGTTTCGAATTTATTAAAAAAGGAGAAAGTTTGTAAAAGAAGATCTGCTTTTTATAAGAAGAAAGAACATATAGAGGATGTTGTTCAGCGCGCGTTTGAGACAAAAGAAAATTATTTATTTTAGTAATTAATAGAATAAATACACTAAATAAGGCAATCAGAGTTTTAAAAGCTAAAAGTAAATGGAAGAGACACATAAATAGAAGTAATTTTTGTAAAGTGTTTTATGGGAAGTGGATGCATACTTCAACTTCTGAGCCATTTTTTAATGAAGAGAGTTACTTTCAAAGTAACGATTTGTTGCATGCAGTTGACGCCAGTGGTCGAGCCTATGAGGTGAAGGATGGTTGTGTAATTGAGAAAGAGAAAATTGTGGTTAGAAATGCAGAAGAGGTGATAGCTGGAGAAGTTTTAGAGGGACGTCCTAATGTTCCTGTTTACAGTTGGAATTGTAGTAGCATTTGCAGTGTACGACAGGATTCAATTGTATTCTTTCGCAATTTCTTAAGTAAGTACACTAAGGAAAGTCTTAAAAAAAATTGTAATGTTGCAAGAATTAGATCATTGCAGAGTGCGAGAAAAAATAGGTCTGCAAGGCCATTCTCTGGCTTGTCTTTCTAAAAAAATATGCCAGAGTGTGTTTCATCACTTCAGGATGTTAGCAGTACATCATACGAAAATAAGAAAATTAGTGAGAAAGTTGTATTATGCAAAAAGTCCAGCACTTAAACTTAAACAGTTAAATAGTGCTCTTTTGCATGGATGTGAATTAGATGTTAAGAAGATTTGTGCAGAAATTGAGGTAAGTTATTTTGGTCCAGAGGAAGAGAATGCAGAAACTGATATAATTATAGAAGGAAATGTGTTAGAAAATGTTGGAAATTTTAATATTGAAAATTTTGAACAGGAAATAACAAAGTTTAAGGTCATTGCAGGTGAGAAACCAAATTTACCTTGTGTGTGTTGTCGACGCATTCATTACAAAAGTCAAACTAGGTTAGTTGATTTATATTTAAAAAGTGAAGATGAAAGTAATAGTCTATGGAAAGATTTTGCAACTTATTTGTTGGTAGAAAACTATTTTGATTTGGGTTTTGAGCAACGTATTTGTAAGTATTGTTATAATAAATTAAATGAAAATAGAATGCCTGCTAGAGCTGTACATAATAATCTTGAGTTGATAAATATTCCATCGGAATTGATGGATTTAAATACTTATGAGACTATTCTGATTCAATGTGTACATCCTTTTCAGGCTATTGTTCGTATGGAGCCTAAGACTGGCAAATTAAATCCTTCAGATTTGCAAAGAGGATTAAAGGGTAGAGTTGTATATTTGCCACTTGATTTAAAAAAAAATATGGAAACAATTGGTGTTGAAAATGTAGAAGTGGAACCTCTAGTTATTCTAGTTAATGGTGTACCTACAAAGAGTAAGAAAATCTGGCAAGATTTAGTGGATGTTAGAAAAGTCAAAAAGGCAACGTTGTATTTAGTCAAAAACAATAAATACTATAAAGATGTATACGTAGAAGAAGAAGAAGTAAGTGAAGAAGAGGACAATGATTTGTCTATTGGACAAATTGAAAAAGTTGACTTATCCAGAAGTGAAGAAATTTATGAGCATTACAGTGTTCATCCACTGCATTCCAAAGAAGCAATAGGGAATGCTATTGAATTATTTCAGATGAAAAAAGCAAAAGGAAATCCTATTAGTGTATGGGAAGAAAGTTTGGAAGGTCGTTGTTTCCCACAGTTATTCCCTACAGGTGAAGGTACATGATATGATGATCGACCTATGCAGATTCCTGCATCTGAGTACCGGACAACAAGATTATATGCAGAAGATCCGAGGTTTCGCCAATGCATTCCATATTTGTTTCATCTTCTGTTTGAGAGTGACTTATCTGGTCTTTCTTATGCAGTAAACCATATCTTAAAAAGTGGAGTGCATCTGCAAAATGTTTCAGCAAAGGAATTTATGGATAAAGTGCAACAGAAAGATAGTGTTTTGGATTCACACCTAATTAATTTAATGGCTTGTCAGCGTGGTACTAATGAGTATTGGTACCGTCGTCATGGAGATTTGAAGTGCATGCTTAGAAACTTAGGAGCACCTACATGGTTTTTAACTCTAAGCTGTGCAAAGTATGCTTGGGAAGATTTACTTGAATTTCTTCGGGAGGCGAATGCAAACATAGAAAATATAAACTACTAGACACCTGGAGAACTGTGTTCGTTGGATCCGGTTAATGTTTGCAGATATTTTAATCATAGATTTGAAGCTATGATGTCTTTTATTACAAACAAGAAAAATCCACCTCTTGGTGAAGTACTGGATTTCTTTTGGAGAAAAGAATATCAAGCAAGAGATGCTCCTCATATTCATATGCTGTTATGGATCAAGGAGGCTCCTAAATTTGGAACAGACTCGGATGAGACTGTACTGTCTTTTATTGAACAATATGCCACTTGTGACATACCTAATAGTACAACTGATAAGGACTTAAGAGGAAAAGTGTTACGCTTTCAAAGTAATCGTTGTGGAAAATATTGTCGGCGAAAATTCAAATCAAAGAGTAAATTCTACACCAAATGTCATTTTGGATTTGCGCGACCAGTACTTTCAAAAGGAAGAGCCAACAATTTGATGTCATCTTTGCGACATAACATCACAAGAAGGTCACCTAAAAATACGTACAATTTAAGAAGAGGTGAAGAATCCAAATATATAAATACTATAACCCAGTCATTTTGTCCATGTGGAATGCTAACATGGACATACAATATGTTGCAGACAACTCTATTGCTGTGGCTCGATATGTAACGTGTTACATCACGAAATCTGAAAAGACGGAACTGAAGGAGATGTGGGAAGACATTTCTCATGAAAAGAGCCTAAGCAAGAAATTGTATACGTACAGTTTGAAGATGTTGTCTCATCGAGAAATTGGAGCATATGAATGTTGTGATCGGTTATCATCAGCAAGTCTTTATGCAAAATCAAGAACTATCCTCTGGGTGAGTTTGGGTCTTGCAGAAACACGAAACCGTGTTCTGAAACCTGTGCAAGAAATTGAATATTTAGCACAGAAAGAACCAAACAGTACAGACATTCTGAAAACAAATATGTTGGATACATACTATCCAAATAGAAGTACTCTGCTTGAAAATATTTGTCTGTATGAAATACTTCAAAACTACAGTTTTAAAAGGAATATTACAGAGAATATTGATAAAGGTGTACACGCTGTAATTGGACATGAAGGATGTCTGGTGAAACAAAGAAAAGGACACTTGATTAATCACCGAAAACTGAGTTGCGATACACCTGACAAAAGAGAATTTTACTATTTAGCTCTTTTGCAACTCTTTAAACCATGGCGTACTGAAGAGGAACTACTTGGTGACTTTGATAGTTATGAAGATTCATTTAACGCATCTAAAAGTAGTATCAAATGTCCTGTTTTCAGTCATTATCTCCAAATGTTGAATGACGAAGAAGCAACAATTGCAGCGGAGATTGCTAGAGACAGTTCACAAGGTAGTCAAAGTTCGGCTTCATTAAGTCAAGATCCACTGGGACAACCAATTATCCAAAATGAAGCAGCCACTGCCATGGATGAGGTGGAAAGAGTACTGCAGCAAGGTCAAGAGGAAGTAATAAACTTAGAAGAATTGAAGAAGCAATTTAATCTTGAGCAAAGACAGATATATGAAGAAGTTACAGAGCACATTGAGCATAGCTTTTATGTCATGAGAAAAAAGAATGCTCATGTATGTCATTTGAACCTATTCGACTATATGTAAGTGGAGATGCTGGAACTGGTAAAAGTTTCCTAATTAAAGGAATTACTACATATCTACAGCAAAGTACTCAGTCAACACTGTCGTGTGTTGTTACTACTCCAACTGCATTGGCAGCACATAATATTTAAGGTATTACTTCACATCGTTTACTGATGCTGCCAGTTGAACATGAAAATAAATTACAATATCACAAGCTATTTGGAGAAGCTTGTTTTGAAGTTTCTAAAGTCCTTAAAAAAATGAAACTTCTCATTATTGATGAAGTAAGCATGGTATTTAAGAATGCAACAAATACTTAAGACAGACTATGATGTGTTATTTGGAGGTAAACATGTCATAGTTTTTGGAGATCTACTACAGCTAACTCCTGTGAAAGGACAACCTGTATTTGAAACTGTTACGCATGAAGAGACCAAAAAGTGCCTGGGCAGTATTGGAAATGTTAATATATGGTCACATTTCAAATATACTGAACTGATTCAAAATATGCGACAGGCAAAGGATACTAAATATGCAAATATTCTTCAAGATATAAGGATTGGAAAAGTAACTGAAGATGCGAAAGAAACTCTACGAACACGATTATTTTCCAAGCTGTTTCCCAATGAAGATAATGTACCTGAGAAAATATATAGTAAAGAGGTAGCAGATAAGTCAGTCATATGCTTGATGCCAACTCTCAAAGAATGTTCGGTTTTTAATGAAAAAATGTTGAAGTTAGAAAATCAAGAAATTAAGAAACTAGAAGCTAATGATAGAATAGAGCATAAAGGTAGTACTATTGTTTTGTCTGAAAAGTTGAAGTTAAAATTGGATTCTCTTCAGAAATCTATATATAAAACTGCTGGCTTAGAAAAAAATCTGTATGTATGTTTAAATTGTCGGATTATTTTACGAAGAAATTTACATGTAGAAAGAGGTTTGGTAAATGGAGCAATGGGTAATGTTGTTCGTTTTGTCAATTACTCAAATAGAGATGAGATTGAAGTTTTAAGAATCAAATTTGATGGAATTGAGGAAGTTCAACAATTCAGTCGCTGTTCAACTCGTTTTGTGCTTGTGAAAGACTTATATGTCCGTCGGAAGCAATTTCGAATTTGTTTGGCATATGCAGTGACTATTCACAAATCTCAAGGCTTAAGTGTAGATTGTGCTTTGGTAAATATTGGAAGCACTGTATTCAAAGAGGGTATGGCGTATGTTGCTTTATCTCGAGTTAGAACTTTATGTGGACTTTATCTAATTTATTTTGATGAGACAAAGATTAGTGCAGATCTAAATTGTGTGAAGGAGTATAATAGGTTAAGAAGAGAATATGCTCCAAGTTTACCTCAATATCTTTTAATTGAAAAGTGTATGATTGGTCAGAAAAGGAGAAATGTGGAAAAATGTACTGAAGTAGTAGAGAAACGAAGAAAAAAAGATGTAGCTGTCATTGGTAGCAGTAAGAAAACGGTTAGTATTGAACAGATTGTTGGATTTAAGTTTGAAAACAGGTCTGGTGTCAACTGCTATGCAAATGTAGTAGTTAATGTTGTTTTTTTTCTAAAAAAATTTCAGCAACAGATTGTACAAAATCGGGAGCAACCATTTTGTTGTTCGTTAAATTCTGTCTTTGAAAAATGTAGCAGTGGTAATAGTGAAGTAGCAAGTGTTTCAGAACTAAGGAATGTTTTAGACATATGTGCAGGACTAAATCAATTTTCTCAGAATATTCAGCAAGATTGTCAGGAATTTATTATGTATATGCTTACAGTTTTGGAAGATGAAGGTGTAGATATTGATTGTCTTTATGGCCTTTCTTATAAATGGGAACATGAGTGTGATAATTGTTCATTTTCAAGTATTACTGATATACAGACTGAAAGATTTATATATTTAACATTACCAGACTGTAAAGAAGTATCCTTTAATAAACTAGTTAAAGATGCGCATTAGAACATGGTCTGCTCTCTATGTAACTCTGAAATGTTATCAACATTATTTATCCACAGAAATGGACAATATATAATCTTAATGTTTCAACGATGCAGAGCTGATGGGAGTAAATTGTCAACTTTAATTCAAAATGTTGTGGCTTCTCAAGTATCTATTTCTAGAAGAACATTTGTAACTGTAGCCATTATTTTTCATGAAGGGCCTTCAACATCATCAGGACATTACACAGCTTATTTGAAGTCTCCAACAGGCTGGACACTCTGCAATGATAGTCAATTGACTTTTAAGAAACGTTTGCCTTTTGACTTAACTAATTCTTATCTGCTATTTCTGCAACCCAAATTTCAGTAAAATTAAAAAATAACGAGTTAACTCATACTATTTGGCCACGCGGAAAGGTATGAGAGAAGAAAATGTGTACTTAAGATAAATGTTTTTAGAATATATTTGGACGGAAGTTTGTTGAGAGGTATTTAAAAAATAACGAGTTAACTCATACTATTTGGCCACACGGAAAGGTATGAGAGAAGAAAATGTGTACTTAAGATAAATGTTTTAAGAACATACTTGCACGGAGCTTAGTTGAGACGTATTTAAAAATAAGTGCTATGGTTTAATTAGTTTGTAACTGAGGAAGATGTACTGTGCTTACTCAAGAAATTGCGAATTAGAGAAAAACATTTAAGACATGTTTTTTTCAGGTATTTATATTATATTTAGAGATCTTGTACGGGTTTTTTAAACACAATCATTTGGATTGTGTTTTTTCCCTGCTGTTACATGATGATTACTATTGAAATCACTGTTTAAAGTGAAAATCAACATATTCTGAGGACAGCAAAAATAAACCATGTAATATGTTGTTTAAGTTATTTTGTGACATTGGATTTAAAAATATGTATTGTAACACATTTTTTTATTGTCTTCCACAGATATTACATTTAAAAGGTAAGTACAACTAATAACATCCGAGAGTTTACTTTGCCTCTCTCTTATCCTTATTCTTTTCATCACCTTGCTTTGTCAGTACTGTTCAGTCACCCTTATTCCGTTCATTCATCCACATTTTGCGTTGTTTAATTTTCTCTCCTGTTTCTCTAACATCTTTTCTGTCACTATTTTATTCAGTCTATCGATCTCTTCAGTTTGATTCTTCCGTTGTCTCATGGTGACTCACCTTTATTGACCTTATATCAGCTTTGTTTCTAGAATCTTAATTCGTTTGTCTTACTGTACCTTTAATTTTATTCCCTTAGTCTGCTTTCATTAATTATGCTCAATTCTTAAACTTAAATCTAAAGGGCCTCATTTATGAAAGCCTTGCGCCACCGATGCGCCACTTTTTCCCATGTTAAAAGTGACGCATGGGCGGCGTAAGGCCTTCATAAATAAGGCCCATAGTTTACTTCCCTTACCCTACTTCATTTCTATTTATTTGTCTCTTACAGTCCTTGTGTATTTCTACTCCGTTCATCTTCTGTTTCTCACCCTTTTTTAGTCTGTTTCTCTTACTGTTTTTCCTTTATTTTATCTGTCTCCTTAAGATATTCCTGTACTCTTACTGTGTTTCTTTAAGAGACTGTTTATTTCGTATACTATCACTAATCATACTCTTATTTTCTCTCTCACTTTACTTTCATTTAGACACTCATTCCTTCAGTGCTATTATCTCTTTCAATTAATTACCTTACTCATTTTTTTTTATTTTTTTTATTTTCAGGTTGCAAACTCACAGAAATTAACACAATTACATGTTAAATATATCATCGTAACACAACAACATTGTCATATTATAGAAGTTTACACAAATGAATATATATATATATATATATATATATATATATACATATATATATACTTTTTTTTTTAACTCATTTCCCCTTGAATCCATTGTTGTACCGGAGCCCAAATTTTCATCCCTAATTGTCTCTTCTTCCTTCCCTTAGTTGCATATATAGCTGATTCAAAATTAAACTTTGCTAAAAAGCGGGCTCTCCACATAGAAAACGATGGTGGAACTGAATTAATCCATTCCTGAGTTATACATGCTCGATATTCAGCTAACATGATGAAGATCAAGTGTTGTTGTTCAGATATTAATGTATCTGATGAAAGTCCGAATAGAATCAATTCTGGTGTAAGAATTATCAATTTTCCCGTGATTCTTTCAATGTAGAGTTGTAATTGCTGAATAAGCCCATGTAGTTTGGTGCATGAGAAAAACATATGTATTGAGTCTGCTCCCATATACATATATCGGTTGCACATTATACCTGCCGTGCCCCCCCATTTCATAATTTTTTCCGGTGTGTGATAAAGATTAAACATTGCCATATAATGCTGGGTTCTTGATCGTCCTGTAATCAAAATATTATTAGCCATTATAATTGATTCCTTCAACATCAAATCATCTACATTCAACTTTTCTTCCCATTTATACTGAATCCCAGAAAGATCAGCAGATAGAAAAGTCATAAGAAGTTTATAATAGTATCCTATTTTTCTTTTAACATACAGACTCTCTATCAACAAGATCGATTTTAACTCTTGATAATCATTGAGCGTTAATGATTTTAGAAAACTAGATAACTGTAAATATTTAAAGTAGTCTTGTGAAGGAATTTTAAATTTCTGTTGTAGATCGGAAAAGGATACTAGAGTATCTGCATTAGTCCAGTATAAATCACTCAGAAAATATATACCGCTGTTATTCCACCTTTTCATCACAGCGTCTCTAAAAATGGGGGGAAAGCAGTGTGGAGAATTTAGGGGAGTATATCTTGTGACCTTTGAGATCCCTACCAATTTTTTAATAATTCTCCATGCTTTAAAAGCTGCTGATATGATCTTAAAGTTTGTTTTTTTGTAGTAGCTTGGTTCTATTATTCTTAGAAATTGATTATTAGTATCCAAGCCTAGAACTAATTCATAGATCGAGGGAGAGTGTGCATTTGAAATGGGAGTTTTTTTGCCCACAATTAATGGTGCAATACACGGAAGTATTGTAGCAAGATAATAAAATAACAAATGTGGAACAGACCATCCCCCTCTATCCCTTGGCAGTATCATTTTTTTATATGCCCTTCTGATACCCTTGTACCCCCATAAGAATCTTCCTGTCATTCTTTCAAGCTGTTTAAAATATTCCAGCGGGAATTCCAAAGGAATTGTTCTAAATAAATATATACATTTTGGCAATATTAGCATTTTTAATACATTATTTCTGCCGTATAGGGATAGATGCAAATGGTCTATTCTTTCCAATGTTGAGTTAGCTTTCCTCAAAATCGGGGCAAAATTTAGGTCTGGAATTTTTATTATAGGAGTAGTTAATTTAATTCCCAAATATGTTGCTTCACGGACTATATTACCCAGAGGTGGAGAGTCTTGACCGACATAAATTATTTGTGTCTTAGATAGATTTAATTTGTATCCTGAAAAGGAACCGAAATTAATTGCCAGTTCTTCAATTCTAGGAAACGTCCTTTCTATATCCGTAGTAAGTACGACTAAATCATCTGCGTATGCAAGGGCTCAATAATTTATACCCCCCACTGTCACCGGAGCAATATATTCATCTTGGTTTAGTTGATTAAGAAAGATATCAATATAAATAGCAAAGAGGAGTGGGGAGGATGGACAGCCTTGACGTGTTCCACGTTGAATAGGAAATGCGTCTGATTTCATAGCCCTGATTTTAACTGATGACATTGGATTTCTATATAAGGTTTTGAAAGCAGTTATGATTCCCGGACCAAAACCCTTTATTATTAGCAAATCCCAGAGATAGGGCCATGTCACCCTATCGAATGCTTTTTCGGCATCCAATAGGGTGAACCCTATTGATGTCTCAGTTCCCTCAGCCCAGTCCATAATAGCCACGACCCTCCGTACATGATCTGCTGTATCCCTATTTGGAATAAACCCGTGTTGCCACCGGGATACAATTGTTGCAATTATTTTTGACAATCGTGTTGCTAATATTTTTGAATATATCTTACTGTCTGTATTAATTAGAGATATCGGTCTATATGACGCCGGGTTTAGTGGATCCTTATCTTTTTTAAGGAATGTCATTATCAGCAACTGGGCCCAGGAGTCCGGTGGAGAACCTCTCTGTGCTTCTAGAAAAGTGATAAGTATATCTTGTCTTATAACATTTCTAAAAACCCTATAAAATTCCAATGGGATGCCATCGGGTCCAGTGGCTTTTCCTAATGCTAAAGATATTAATGCATTTTCGATTTCTTCCCAAGAGATTTCTGCCTCTAGGGCTAACATTTGATCATAAGACAGGAGTGGTAGAGTATTAGCTCTAGCAAAGTTCATACAATCTTGTGAAGAATAGGGATCATCATTATAAGTATAAAGTTTTTCATAAAATTGTCGAAAGGTTTCTAGAATTGTTTCAGGATTATTATGTACATGTCCCACTTCATCTTTGATTGCATCTATTGTATTGTATACCTCTTTTTGTCTAGTTCTTTTAGCCAAACTTTTCCCTGCGTTCTCAGCCATCTCATACAATTCGGATCTATGGGTCGCTGTTATCCCTGCCAATTTTGAAGCAAAAGATTCGTATAAAGCAGCTTTATGGATTGCTAAATTTGTTTCAATATCTACAGTTGGAAGATTTTGAATAATTGCAGTTGATAATTTTTTTCCCATAATAATACATTTTTAAATCCTTGATCTACCCTTTCTCGTATTATTTTTTGTTGTTTAATAACATATGATAATGACTCCCCTCTGATCCCCGCCTTAAAAGCATCCCAGACATTTTGGATCGAGGCCGTTCCTCTGTTTATATCAAAAAATTATTTTACCCATTTAGTCATAATATCTACATATTCGGTATCCACTAACAATTTTCTGTCAAAGGTCCATATCCTAACCTGGGGAGTCATTAAATTGATTTTAATTTCAATTAGAATCGGGTTGTGATCCGAGATTATTCGCGGGTAGGTCTCAAATTTGGTGTCACACAATAGTATTTTTTTAATAAGAAAATAGTCAAGGCGTACAGATTTTTTATGGGGAAAAGAAAAATATGTGAATCCAGATATCAAGAGATTTTTTTCATAAACGACATCAAACAACCCATGATCCATTAGTAGAGTATTTAGAGATTTAAAGGATTTTTTTTAATCCCTTGATAATGTGAAATGTTACGTACATCCATCTTTATGTCTATATGAAGATTAAGATCCCCACAGAATATTAGTAATGGGGACCAATTAGCTAATTCTAGATTTAAAAACTTTAGAATCTCTGGGTCATCTGAATTTGGGGCATATACTGAGCAACTAGTCCAAATTTTGCTATCAATTTTTAGCTCTACTATTGCCCATCTACCATATTGATCAGCCTTATTCCTGATTAGGATCCCCAAGCCTTTTATAATTACAATTGCTACTCCTTTGGTTGTTGTGCCTTGTGAAGTACATACTAATAATTTCATCCCCAGCTCCTCATACATTTTTCTATCATTCCATGTAATATGTGACTCTTGTAAACATAAGATATCCAGTTTCATAGTCTGTATAATCTGAGCAGCAACTCCCCTCTTTTTTCTATTATTAATCCCACATATAGTCCAAGAACAGATTCTCAATTTTTCCATTTAATTGATATATTTTCTCTATTCCTACTAGCACATACACCCTATATATGATATTAATGAGAGCATAGATTTCAAAGTTCATCTCAGATCTCATTATATATCTCATATCTTTCACAAAACTTAGACAAGTAAATTTAACAGAAAAAATAAAGAAAGTTCCTATAACTACACCATTAGATGATTTCTGTTTTTGTTTGCAATCCTTTTTTTCCCCCATTTTACCCTCCCAGCTGGCCCACCCCAAGCTCAACCTGAGCCCACCCACCCCTTCTCCCTCCCCCAACCTATCAGGACAAAGGGACTGGTTTGTCCCTCTCATTGACGATGTGATAGGCGCTAAGAGGCTCTCACCCTATGGTTCCACATCATGTTGTTAGTACTACTCAAATATCATACCAAATCAGAATCCATTAGCCCCGCTTCTTAAATCTTAAGTCCTTATGCATCAACATATAGTATACATCCTTTGTGCATTTAAACTAATCATTGTAGCGAGCTACTAAACAGGAAAACAGGAAGCAAAACATTTTTTTCATCAAACAAAAAAATACATTTGATACTTATAAATCATAGAGGGCTTCCCTAGCTAGAAAATTATTCAGTGAGATCAGGATAGCTCGAGGTTTTGCGGCCATATCTTGTCGACTCTTTTGAAAAGGGAATCTATGAGCCCTCTGAATTCCCGTCTCCCATCTCCATTGTTTTAGTTCAGGAAAGGCTTCTGTAAAGAGATCTATCATGTATTGTCTGGGATTAGATCCTTCATTTCCTTCAGGTACTCCAAGGACTCGAAGGTTGTTCCGGCGTGATCTATTTTCCAAATCAACCATCTTCCAGTTGATATCTTCTTTTAGCCCCTCCATAGCCTTTATTTTTGAATTTTGCTGAGCCATTGAATCCTCTATTTGCGATATCCTGGTCTCTGTCTCGGCGACCCTTACCACTGTGTCATTAAATATCTTCATTACTTTCCTCAGATTATTTTGCAGTTTTTTTACTGCCGCTTGAGTACGGAGGTTCTCTGTTCTTGTCTCCTCCCTATGATGTAGCATGACCTGATACAAAATCTCCAATGTTATTTCAGGTGTTTCAGGTCCTTCCTTATTTATGCTAGATGACTTGGGTACATTGTCGTCCTGTCTTAGTCTGTTAGGAGATTCTTCCGGATCTGATTCTACTGAGTCAGATAAATCATTATGTTCCGGATCAGAGAAAGATTTTTCAAAATCTTGCAGAGATTGGCCCCTTCTTTCCAACACCTGTTCCTCAGTGCTTTCTGAGTCTAAGGCTTGAGACAGGTCTGTCATGGAATAGAATTTTCCCGCAGAATCTATAGATTCCAAATCCTCCCCTAGATTAGATGGTCTTGAGCCCATTTGTTCTGACACCTCTTCGAGTTGGCTCAGTTCTTCATTCGCCAAAGTATTTATATTATTACTGGCTGAACCAATAACAGGTACTTTATCAGAAATTGCATTCAAGACATCAGGACTTTTTGAGAGGTTACTTGAGCTGCCGATTTTTTTCATAAACATTCCTGGTATTTTTTTTGGAATCGCGCCTTGCCTACAACTCCCAGAATCCACCTTGTTCAAATTTTGTGCATCCGTTACTGTTTGTACTTCTGGTGTAATTTTGCTGCAAGAGGCATCTATTTCAGTCATATTTTGAGAGACACTCTCATATGAGGCTCCAACAGAAACTGTGCTAGTTGTACTCACTGCGCCAGTTGCTGATAACACTGTCGATGTCGCCTCTCCAATAGTCTCCTGTGCTACCGCTGTAGCCGCTCTTGTCTTTGGCTTCTGCTGCCTTTGAACCGCAGTATTGGGGTTTTTTGGTGCCATTGTCTTTGTCTGCTCACAGGGGTAACGCTTTTTCCACTGTGATTGTGGCCGCTGTAGCTGCTGGCGTTCTCTGCACCTCGGTGCTTCGTGGTGAACTCTCTGGATTCTCTGATCACTCATTGATTTATATACTACACATTCTGTCTGTGTCTCTTACTCTCCCTCAGTCTTTTTTTCTTTCACTTTCTGTTTCATTCACTCCTACTTTTTTTTGTTTTATGAAATGTACATTATAACCTTATTTTTACTTTTCTTCCACAGATACTATGTTTTTTAAAGAAATTTAGTTTTACTTTGTTACTATTTCTTAGGTAAGTATTAAAAATAAAGAAACTTTTCCATTACTGTGTTATTTCTTTGTGTATCCTGGTCATACCAGTGTCATGTTTTATATGAGCACTTCCACAAAGGGTTGGGAGCACTGTCATAAGGAGCGCCTTAAAAGTGATTTTATGAAATCAGCAACATTTCACTGAGTCAGTTCACCAACGCTGATATATGAAAATATTGGAGGTAAATGATGTTAAATGTTAAAGGGTGTTGTTTCCAGGGCTTTAAGAGGTGATAAAAAATGGGGAGGTGTCTTGAAAGGGAGTGTTGAATGTAATTCAGAGAGCAGTTTAAGACACATAGGCTAAAAATCTGCGCTTAGCATAGTGTTGCGCCTGACTGGTGTTATGTTGTTTCTGTCATTCTATGCAGATATATAATATAGCAAGTATTTTCTCACAAAAAAGAAGCCATAACTATTGGCTTTGTCAATGGTTGCTAATTTCTAAAAATAAAAAAGTAGCAACCATGGCATTGTTGAATATAATAATGTATATACTTATGTTGAAGAATGATGAGAGAGTAAAAGAACGTTAACCTGATCTTTAAAACGTATTTCGTAGGCTTCTTTAAAGGAAGTGTTCTATATCATTGTAGTGTGGGCGTTTTACTTTTTTAAATCTAACACAATTCTTTCTGTACGCTGAGGCAGGAGGAGCGGCACATGCTTGAATATCCTTGAGTGCCCCATTCTCATTTAGTAAGTGGCAATGAGCCCAATACAGAACTTCAATGGACGGGAGGGGCTGCTCCTGTGCTCCTGGAGGAGTGCGAGGACGCTCCAGCAGTGGGAGTGAGCCCTCTCAGAGGGGAGCAGCGCTGCTCCTTGTGATTGCCACAATTACAGATAGCAGGGTAGGGATGTCCGTAGAATTTTTGCGCGGCGCATCTGGCACCTCATTACGGTGCACAGTTTGAGAATCAGAGACTTAGGAGATAAACGTTCATAATAGCAAAGCTCGTAAGTGATAAAAATCGCCGCTGCTCGGCGTTTAAAATATCGACGCTATCAGCGGAATTTTCCGCGGTGTTAGTGCGTTAATATCAATGCGAACACATATGTGATAGTAAATTCTGTAACAGTCGGCAGTACTTAACAGTACTGCGTGAAAGCAAACGTTGTTTTCACACAGTAATGTGTGCCTTGTAATTAGGGGACGGGGTGCATTCAGTTTTATTTTCCACACCCCCATGTTAACGCTGCCGAATGCTTGATTAGAGCAGGCTTTATCAGTCCTACGATAAACAAGTTTATTCCACCTCTTTTTCTCGCAACACCTCTTTTCGTGATAGGGTGTTTTCCCCTCCAACCACATTTTGCATGTGCTTTGACGTACGCCCACTTTGCATGTCATTAACTTTCTGTGCGCAACATATGCAAAGTGGTCTTACGGCAGGCAATGTAATGCCGTTTTCACGAAGGTGCTGAAGAATATTTTCAAGGATAGGTAAAAGATTAACGCTGCTTTTATCGACAGAAAAGTGCAGATATAGCAGCGATAACGGCTTTGATAATATGCTCTATGAATTGCCATCGAACCTAATGTTAGATATAAAGACAACTAACATAGGTTTCGGTGGAATTCGTAGAACATACTATGAAGGCTATTATTGTCGTTTTATCGGCAGTGTTCTGTCAATGAAACCGATGATAATATATTACGCATCCTTCATAATATGCCCCAAGTATCGTCGCTTTTTTGCATAATTGTTCAGAAAAAAAGCGTTGATACTGCAGCTTGTGAATAGAGCTCTTTTTGGTACAATGAGTTAGTTCTGAAAAGAACTTTTTTTTTTAACAATTGTTATATTGTTTTTGATTTTTAAAAGTAGAACCGAAATTTTGAACTGTAAAACTGACAAACAGGATCAAAATGAAATGAAAAAAATTATCTTCTGTCGGAGCATTGATGATTATCAATTTTCATTTTAATAAGAATGAGGCTCTGTTCTCCGTACAGAAGAAGTTCTC
Source organism: Lissotriton vulgaris (assembly GCF_964263255.1). Taxonomy (NCBI): domain Eukaryota; kingdom Metazoa; phylum Chordata; class Amphibia; order Caudata; family Salamandridae; genus Lissotriton; species Lissotriton vulgaris. The sequence goes on from NC_141685.1 coordinate 1,944,054,329, forward strand.
CACACTCGTTGCATTTCATATGCACCTTTGACAAATATGGTCTCAAGTCCATCTGTGCATTGGATGGAGAAAGAGGTCGTCCACCAGAAGATGTGCTGGCCACCTCTGATGGTAGTTGCGTGGCCAGAGCTCTTGTCGATGCCTGTGCAAATTGCACAGGGTGCACTTGTCTCACATGCCTCATCATCGTATGTACTGAAAATGAATACTTTTTGGAAGGATTTCCTCTTGAAAGAACTGTTTTACAAATTGTGCAGGTAACTTTGGGCGCATTCACCTTTTTTTGTTCTTTTGGAAAAGTAAAAAATTGCCAGATGAAAGATTCCTTCTTCTGTCTTAAAGGTAGCCGAACATTTTCTTCAGATTCAGAAGATGAATTCTGTGCGGCAGCCATTTCACCGAAGTCTTCGGAAAGATGTAAAACGTTGTTCTCTCTCGAGAGTAAAGGAGATAGTGAGGGAAGTGGTGGGGTTCGAGAAAATTTCAGAATAGAAACTAATAAGAACCAATTGAAAGTGTTCTTTTCGAGTCACATGACTTGACATGCGCGCATTACGACCTGTGCGCGGTGACAATAGCCGGTCACGTACGTTATTTGGAAGTATCAGTCTAATTTACTGGTTTCAAAATGTGAAAAGGAGGAAAGGTAGACATTCCCTGATCTTGTACAACTTCTCAGGGGATTCCAAGAACAATATTGATAAACTATAAAACCTTTTTTTTTTTTTTTAAATAGCGGGGTGCGCGCACCTGGTCGCGCACGAAAGTTTAGAAAGGCGAACTTCTCCATTTACTGACAAATTTCAAAACGTTCAAAATTATTATTATTATTAAAAAAATGTATAAAGCGCGTAGTCACCTGTGAGTATCCCAGCGCTAAAATCCCTACACCTGAGGGTCAGTGGGGGCGAAGAGGGGGAGGTCAGAAATTAAGGGAAGAGATGGGTTTTCTACCGCTTCCTGAATCGTAAGTAGTTTGGTTCTGTTCTCAGGTCGCGCGGTAGCGCGTTCCAAAGGCGTGCGGTGTGGACCGAGAAGCGCCTTCCACCCGTGCGTGCCTTCTTGACTCTGGGGATGATAATGAGATATTCGTGATCGGATCGGAGGGGTCTTGGGGCTTTATATGGTCTGATGAATTTCCCTAAGATAGGGGGGCCTTTGTTTTGAAGCAGTCTGTGGGCCAAGCATATAGCTTAGAATTTCACCCGCTCTCTCACTGGGAGCCAATGGAGAAGCTTCAAGGCGGGTTTGGCCGAAGCTCTGGCAGGAGTATTGGTGAGGATCCGGGCGGCGGCGTTTTGGATCCTTTGTAGCTTGTTCAAGGTTGCCTCAGGAGCGCCTAGGTAGATGGAATTACTGTAATCGAGCCTAGAAAGTATCAGGCCTTGGATTAACAGTTTTTGAGAGGTGGGGGGAAGTAGGGGCAAGATCTTTCTCATCAACTTGAGGAGCCCAAAGCATGTCCCGGCTACTTTTTTTGCTTGTGTGGTAAATGACAGATCGGTTTCGAGCCACACACCCAGGCTTTTAACCTCGGGTTTCGGGTCTGGAGGCGCGCCCAGACAAGGTGGCCAGATGTTCTGTGAGAGGGAGAGCCCCTTCTGACCAAGGAGGAGAATTTCAGTCTTTGAACCGTTAAGTTTCAAAGATGAGCTGTTCATCCATCCTTGTATCTGCGTCAGACAGTTGTATAGGTCCGCAGGTTGTTGGCTTGGGTGAGATAAGGACACCACTAGTTGTGTGCCATCAGCATAGCTGACGATACTCACTCCGAACGGGTTGACAACCTCCTCCAATGGGGACATGTAGATATTGAATAATGTGGGGCTCAGGGAAGAGCCCTGAGGTACGCCACATTGGAGGGGTGTTTCGGAGGAGCGAGTGTCATTCTCCCAGATCTGAAAGGAGCGTATGCCCAGAAAGGACGAGAGCCAAGACAGTGCGGTTCCTTCCACACCGACACCCCTGAGCCGATGGATAAGGAGCTGGTGGTTGACGGTGTCGAAGGCCGCACTGAGGTCAAGGAGGATCACTATAGGCAAGGTAGAGATTCTCTAGTCCACTAAACCTTAACAAGGAGTCTCTAAACAACTGTGCCAGTCAAGAAAACTGTTTTTTTCCGATAAAAACATTTGCTGAAATTGATTGATAAAACTATAGGTTGCAATCACGATACAGTTAATAATTATCATTTAAAAAACCTATGAAATTCACTCAAAAAACCATAAGTTTTAAACACGTTATAGTTAGGAAGTTGCATTTAAAAAACCTATGAAATTCACTGAAAAAACCATAGGTTTTACACACGTTATAGTTAGGAAGTAGCATTTACAAAACCTATGAAATTCACTGAAAAAACCATAGGTTTGACACATGTTATAGTTAGCTGGATATTTTACTCATATAAAACCAATGAAATTCCCCCGTTATAGTTACTTCAGCTAACTATAACTCGCGCGCCCGCAATGCACTGCTGATGACTTCACATATTACATCACTCATCACATGGTCAGTGACATCACTCATGACATCACTGATAACATCTAACATCTCACATATGCTGCCTACAACATATAGGAATAGTATCACCTCAAGAACACACTCGCTCGATACCTGCCGATTTAGGGCAAGGCACCGAGCACCAGGGAATTCAGTGGCGGCCATCTTAGGGCGGGACAGAGCGGTGAGAGCGCGCTAGTCTCCGTGATAAAAGGAAACAGTCCTACTCCGCGCTAGCGGACGCGCCTCGTCTACGCCGGAGTCCAGCCAGAGTCAGCCCGTCTGTGCCCGTCCGGGCCAGGCTGGGACATAGGGCATAGAACTCTGCTCTACTCTTTACAGGTATGATGACATGTGAGCAACTTAGGGCGTTACGCCCTAACTGTCATGATAAGTGCATAACACTGAACCCGCTATTAGCGGGAATACAAACATGCCCCAAGTGTACCCTCTCTTTGACAAATCATCAGCCCTATTCTGACACTCCCCACGGTACCTTTCATAAACCTCACTGGCAGGGAGAGAGTCCTAGTATCTTTACATTTTATTTGGTAAATTGTCGCTCATTACCACAACATAAATTAGATATTTTCCATCTTTTAACGGAAGAAAAGCCCAGCGCGATATTTTTAACGGAGACCTGGTTACACGATGGTGCAGGTCCAGATGTTGCAACTGCCCTCCCCCCGAGTTACGCTATTGTAAGGAGGGACCGTGCTGACCAAATAGGAGGGGGCATTGCCATTATTCACAGTAGAGATCTTGTGTGCAATTTTGAACCTGCAGACATTCCTAACTTCGAAGCGGCATCATTCAAAATTACCCTCAGTCCTAACTTTTTCTGGCTTACTTATTTATCGACCGCCAGTAAATAACCCCTCATGGTCAGACAATTTGGTAAACTTCATTTTACCTCACCATCTGAACGCCCAAAATTTTACTGTACTTGGAGATCTGAATCTTCATCTAGAAGATGATAATAACAAGATCTGTAAAAACCTAATTGATGATTTTATGGTCTTAGACATGACTTTACGTAATAAGGGCCCCACCCACAAGGCTGGACATCTGTTAGATCCTATCATATCTAACATGAGAGAACTCTTATGGCTGAACACCACTCCTATTTGCTGATCAGACCATTTCCTTACACTCTTCTCTATTTCATTTAAACCTATCAAACGCCCTTCCACGATTCCCTCTGAAACTTTTAGGAGAAATTGGAAAACTCTAAACATGGAGGATCTCAACAATGCATTGAGGAAAGATCACCCATGTTTAGATGGAGATATGGAAAGCATATCAGAGGCCACACAGACATGGCTAAATGGCGCAGTGAATGCCTGCCTGCCCCTATCCCGCTGCAAAGGGAAAGTGCATCGCCCCCCCCGCCCCTTGATATACAGAGGCTCTCAAGAAAGAAAAATCTAAATGTAAGACCCTGGAGAGGCAGTGGCGTAAGAACTATGAACTGCATCAAAAAGAGGTTTATCGCAAGGCCAGAAATAGCTACCACTCGGCATGCATGAAAGTCAAAGCATGCTATGTTACTACTACCATTAACACGGCCACAAACAAATCCCAGACTCTCTTTAACACTGTGAAAGAGTTGGCTGGAGAGAATTCAAGAGCGGAAGCTATCCCTCTCAATACTCAGCAGTGCCAGGATTTGGCGTCTTTTTTCACTGAAAAGATTGAGAATATTGTCTCTAACATCAATGGAAACAATATCATCACACACAAGCAAGACACCACCTCCCCAGTCTCCAGAGGTAGTTGTCACCTTGAAGCCTGGCCTCCCATTAATTTGGACAATCTGAAGGAACTATTAAAATCTATCAAATCGGGTTCCCCACGTGACCCCATTCCCATCAGCATCATCGGTCAACTGGAGGACTCTGCCTTGACTTCCATAGCAGAGATACTAAACGCCTCCATAGAACAGGCCACAGTTCCTGCCTTATGGAAACATGCTATGGTCAGTCCTCTGCTCAAAAACCCGGCCGCTGATCCTACGATACTGGCCAATTATCGACCAATATCGTTACTGCCTGCTTTTTCCAAAATTTTGGAGAGACACATTCATAAGGCTCTTTCAACTAATGTGGAAAACAATGACCTACTTCATTCGTCCCAATCTGGCTTTAAGAGTGGTTACTCCACCGAGACTTCCCTGCACGGTGTCACAGAAAAGATCAGGGAGCTCATGGATGATGGCTAAACGGTAGCATTGGTCTTGCTGGACCTAAGTGCGGCCTTTGACACCATTTCTCACTCCAGACTGCTTGCCAGGCTGGAGGAGAATGGTGTCGAGGGCAGGGCACTAGAGTGGATTAGATCATACTTATCCCTCCGCACCTTTCAGATCACCTCTTCTGCGGCTTGTTCTGATGTATTCTATTCCCCCCATGGGGTACCACAGGGATCTATCCTGAGTCCCCTATTTTGTAACTTGTACCTACGACCACTGGCCAACCTTGCGGAAAATTTCGGTCTCATCTTAATGACCTATGCAGACGATTATCAAATTTTGTTTTCACTATCTAAATCTGACTCGTCTGCTCCATCTGCACTAAAAATAGGCCTCCACGAAATATTTAGTTGGATGTCAGCTAACCAACTTAAATTAAATGGTGAGAAAACAGAGATCCTCCTCTTAGGAAATAGTAAAGATCTTTGGAGTGATCCTCATTGGCCGACGTCGTTAGGTAAGCTCCCGCCACCAGCTTCTCAGGTCAGAAACCTTGGGGTCATCATAGATGACAGCTTATCTATGACAAAGCAAGCCAACAAAGTGGCAGGCATATGCTTTACCATTCTTAGATGGCTACGCAAAATTGTCTGGATGTTACCATCTACCACCCAGAAGACCGTAGTCAATGCCTTAGTGACATCTCGGCTTGACTACGGTAACATCTTGTACCTGGGCTCAAATAAAGCAGTAATAAGACGCTTGCAACTCGTGCAAAACGCTGCCGCCAGACTGCTTTGCAGAATCCCTAGATCCGCTAGGATCACCAAACATCTTAGGGACTTGCATTGGCTCAGGGTTGAAAACCGGATTCGCTTTAAAACCCTGAACTATTTGTTTACAATCAAAGCTGGTACTGCCCCCAAGTACCTACAAGGCCTTGCCAAGCCTTACCTCCCCAATCGCAGTCTCCGTTCATGTACAGCAGCGAATTTCGTGGTGCCAAGATACAAACGGGCTAGAATGGGCGGGAGATCCTTTTCATATCTGGGTCCAACTCTCTGGAACACACTGCCCATTTATATACGTAAGGAAGAAAACTATATGAGATTCAGGAAAAGCGTAAAAACCTGGTTGTTCGACAAATAATTGCCTTTGACTGTTCTCTCTCTAGTTGTGTCTTGTGCTTTGCTAGTCCGGCGCCGGGAAACCTTTGTGGGTAGCTGTGCGCCTTATAAGTGCTATAAAATAAAATAAATACAATAAAAATATGTCACTGATTCTTGCATGTATGCAATATGTAAAATCTCCTAATGTAGCATATTAACACTTAGACACTGAGACACTCTTGCTAATAATAAAGAAACAATAACCTATATAGATATAATGTATCAGTGATATAGCTACTCATCAACACATTCAGCCACTAAAATAGAAACTGATAGACTGACACAGATATGTATATATTTAAATATTAATCAGTAACCTATGTACTCATTAAGATATATTTAATCAATCAGTTATAGAATCTATTTTTCACCAAAAAAGCAACCGCTTATACACTTATATACTAAATTCTTGTTCAACCAACTTTTAGATCTACATATAAAAACTAACCCATTTAATAGATGATGTCATGAGTGATGTGATGTGTGAAGTCATCAGCAGTGCATTGTGGGCGCGCGAGTTATAGTTATATGAAGTAACTATAACGGGGGAATTTCATTGGTTTTATATGAGTAAAATATCCAGCTAACTATAACATGTGTCAAACGTATGGTTTTTTCAGTGAATTTCATAGGTTTTGTAAATGCTACTTCCTAACTATAACGTGTGTAAAACCTATGGTTTTTTCAGTGAATATATATATATATATATATATATATCAAATTGCCATGTGGAGAGTGCTACGCTAGGTCAAGTCCTCTTAGTACATTATGAGTGAACAACATTTCTCTGTGCTTGGTCATCCAATGCCCATTCTAGCCCCCTGATGTTATACAGCTGAAGGTATTCCTTTGCTTCATGACAATGCACAGCAACAATATCCTTCTTGGCTCAGTTCATGGAAGCAGACTAAACTCAGTTGTTGGTAACAGGAGTGGTGTAGAGTGGATTTAGTTCAGTTTGGATGCTGTGTGCCATTCGGAGCTGACGCTGCCCGTGGACAGCTGTCCAGAGCATCACAAATGCCAATGACTACAGAGCCCGGCAACAAAGCACTGACTTTAGTGGGCTGTCATTGTTACGAGCTACAGGTGGACAGACACCTCCCTATGGGTTTTTCAGCCATGGTGCATCAGAGTGATGCACAATCAACGCACAACATCCCTCACCTGGGTCCCTTAGGAATTGGCTGAGATGTCAATCTGTTTGGCACAAACAGTCTTTCAGTTTACAGACTGGAATAAGAATGTTTAATCTGAGTTTCTTTTCATGCTACTTGACTTGCTCTCACCCCTCACTTGGTGTCCACAATGCATCGTCATCCTTACAGCATATAGCCACATCACTTGAGGGTGCTATGGATGTGACCAAAACCTGCCCCTGCTTGGCTGAACATTGACGAATCCTATGGTACGGCCACACACTTGGCATTGCAGCACAAGGGGACTGCTCCACAGGGATGAGGACAGAGGGAGAAGAGTGGAGAATGGATGTGATTTTGGATTTTTGCTCACTTTTCCACTGACAAATATTTTGTTTGTACAAACTAGGACCATTTTTACTTGCGCCTATGATATAGTAGCCATTTGTGTATTGAAAACAAAGGAGTAATTTTGAGATATACTTGATGCTGGCCAGGATCACATGGAGATGAACTTGGAGTGTTGTTAATGATAGTGGATTTCCCTTTGCTACATGTGGTAAGTCAAGTGGACTGTGAGTGCACAGAAGTGTTGTGGGCCCGTGTTCTGTGCAGGCGCTACAGGAGCCTGTGTTACACCCATGCACTAAATTGATAGACAGGGGAGGAGGTGGGTGTTGAAATGTGAGGGCTAGCTGCACATGTTGTTGGAGAGGTTAATGTTGTAGGGCTTAGCTAGCTAGACAGGGGTGGTGGTGAGAGTGACTTGTGTTTCCATTTTGAACATAGAGTGGAGACTCAGACGTGATAGGGGCAGAACAAGTAACAGTTTTTATAAGAGTGGAAGGGAGGAGCAAAGGTCAAAGGCAGTTCTTGTATAGGATACATGAAGTATCCTCATCATCACCAAGTACATTTTTTAACTGCTGGAGTGTGCATATCAGAGTGTGGGACCTTTAAAAACAAGTTAAAGCCTGTGCGAGGTATGCTAGGAATAGGTAGATGTGACTGAGGCAGACCCAGCTAAATAAGGTCAGAGGCTGGCAGGAGATGAGAGCTGTAGTCTGAGGTACTAGTGTGAGAGATGGCTGTGATAGGGCAGATTCATTGAGAAAGGTATTGTTGATGTGCAGAAGTTAATAGAGGTATGGAGCATGGAACTCAGTTGTGGATGTAACAGAGTCACAGTGAGAAAAGGTTAAAGTTTTAAGGTGAAACAAAGTGGATAGGTGTATGTCAAGTGTATACACCAGTTGTGTAAGCTAGGGTACTGGATGGGGAGATGTGAGGTGTTGGCCAGTAGATGAATGTTGTGTTTGAATCTGTGGATGCACTAGTTTATCAAATGACTATTAGTAGACCTTAAGCAGAGTAGGGTGAGTGAAAGGTGCGATGCGACTGAACGAAGACATATTCATTGAGCAATGTAAGTGTCTAGATGAGAGATGTGGTGAGGTGTTAAGTGTGAATGTCAGAGTTGGAAATGATGGTGCACCTTGTGAAAAATGTGCAGTCAAAGCCATTGAAAAGGGGCAAAATGTGGATGAGAGGTGTACATTTGACATGATACAGTTATCGCCTGCTGAGGCGGTGATGAGTACAGTTCATTGCGTATATAGCATGAATGGTAGAGGTGTTGTGTACTTAGTGGTGAAGAGTGGTGCTGGGAATTTAGGTCTGGATGTAAGAGATGCAGCACCAGAATGAGAATGTGAGAGTCTAGGTGGAACAGTAAGAGTACAAGGGTAGAGCTTGGAGGGCAGACATGGTTTTAAGGATGGCAGCACCAGAGAGTGATAGTAAAGAGCTTGTGGAAGAAGGATAGGTTGAGAGATGAGCATGTACTTTGAGGTGGATGTGAGAGGGGTCAGACCAGCACAAGTAGAGATCATGCATGCCAAGAGGTAATGTGGAAAGGTACACAAGGTGAGGATAGGTACATGAAAGTATGAAAAAACATTTGCTAGATGAAATTTTAGGATGTAGTTTGTTTTAGCTGATGCTTGCTGTCTGCCACTGATTGTTCTTGACAGATTGTTGACATGGCCATTTGGAGACAACTAGCACATGTAAACCTATCTGCATCACAGGAAACATTCCCTCCACCTAGCCTTGTCTTGAGTTGTGTGTGGGCATAACTGCTAAGTTTCCCTTTGTAGGTTGATGTTGTCACTGATTGCTCAGTCTTCCTCTTGGATACTGCCCTGGTATGGAGGTGTTGAGGGTTCATGTTTTCTTTCATGAGGCAGAACCATGAATGGTAGTCCATTGATTACAACCCTTAGCGCCCTCAAGTAAGAACTACAGGATATGTGTTGGTGACTCACCTGGGGGTAGACTACTCCTGAAACGCCTCCCCACACTTTCCATTACACTACAAAAACATGGGTACTCATGGCATTGTGACTGAATCTATGAGGTATAGGGACAACAAGGAAGAGACACGCATTGTGATGTTATATTTGGATGCACTGGGAAAAACATTGCACTGTTACAAGACACCGGAGCATTAGACCCAGTTCCAGAAGTGTTTGCAGAGCCATTATTTTTACATAATAATCTCTGGTTTGGCAAGGGTAGCACTTGTGTGGGTCCGTACAGGGGTCCCATTTAGCTCATTAGACACTGCCATGGAGCATGAGGGCAATATGTCCTTGTAGAGGGTCTCCTTGATGTTTTCCAAGATTATGGGGCAGTGTTCCTGTGCCGAATGTGGATAAACCGGACTTCATTCTGCACCTATCCCTCATCTTCACAAGGTGTACCCATATCTCCTGGCTTAAGGATGGCAGTGTCAATTTCGTCCAAGAGCCACAGATTAACCCTTATACCCCCGGCATCCTCTCCAGTGTTGGCAGTGAACTTTACACAGGTCCCTACAAACACTGTTGGTGGATCCTACATCCTGAAACCCATGACTAGTCATACTACTCTGCAGTACACATTCAGTACATTCTGAATTTAAATATTTTTAACACCACTCACTACAGCTTGAGTTGCTGGATGCTGAATACCTGTGAAGAACATTCTCTGTGCATAACCCAATACACATACACATTGGGTGTATTGTGCAGCGACCCCCAGTCCACACATGGTGACTGCATCCTACGTTGTGTGTGGCCCATGCATTTTGCTCATTACTGAGGAATTCCATCTTCAATTATTTCACTGACAACTGGGACACAGCCACTTGTAGTTTGTTGTATGAGTGGGAGGCACTGGAAGCGGTACTGAGTGGCGGGTGGTTGTGGCTTTAGTAGTGCCTAGGGCCAATATCCACAGGGCTTTGATGGAAACAGAAGCACCACTAGGTCAGCATGAGACTGCGGTACAGTTGCATCCTGGGATGTTACCCATGCTGACAGATTCTGAAATACACCACAACCATCTAATTGAGCAACTGTGTTGCCTTTACTTTAAAATATGACAAGTTGAAATGCACACGGAGGGAGATAAGTCAGGGCAACTCCTGTCCTGCCTCCTCCGTTGCATAAGAACAACTCAGCAGATGACAATGATTATGGATCATCTGTACCAGATGTTCACTAGTCAGGCAGCCATCCATGAATCCTTCATGGTGCATTGGTGTGGCCTATACATTCACCTATAGTCTGAAAGCAAGGTAGATGTTTCCTAATTCCTGACTGCATTGAATCTACCTGTACTTGATCCGGCAGCACATACAGTGATCAACAACCCTTTGGCTGGTACCAGAGATACACAGAGTGATTATGCACACTACCTCGTTGACAACTCAAGAGTTGGACGGCCTCCCATCCAGGCTCGACAAGGCCTGTGAGCTTGCACTTTCCCACAGGTGACTGTAGCTCTCTCCAGCCACCTTGAGTGATTGGAGACAACCACAGTCCATGCAAAGGTCTTTTTGGGGATCATTGGTAAAACCCAACAGTGACCTGGCCAACTGACATCTTAAATTCCATTGTCCATGCTTGCAATGGATTTTTAAACCTTAGTACTGTAATGGCACACATACTGCATCTAGTGCATGGTGTCCAAAAGGTTTATATCCCTGATAGATCCACAATCACATTCAGATACGAAAGAGGGTGCTGTTGCTGGTCCAGGGGACGTATGTCTTTTTCATACCAAGCCAACTCCCCAATTCAAGTTTTTTAATGGACATGTCACCGTCTTTTAGATTGGGCAGGGGGACTCATCAGGGCTGTCTCATTTCCTCACTGCTCTTTGCCCTGCCGATGTAGCCGCTTGCCCAGCAAATTTTTCAGGGCTGGTAAGCATGGTAAGTTCCACTAGGCGATGAAGTACATGTAGTATCCATTGATGCAGACGACATGCTGCTCTATATTCAGTCTATCTGCGGGGACATTCCAGATATTTCTGTGAGACTATTAGATTTGGAGAGTGTTTTGAGTTTGGGTATTAACTGTGCCAAGTCTTGTGTTTTTACCCTCTGTGTGGAGTATCCTTCGCAAGAGTTGTTGGCGGGTGAGCAGAGAGTGATGCGTGAGCTACTTGTTTTTTGGTACTTAGGGATCTGTAACTGTCATGATGCAAACTATCTTATTCTGAGAATCTGAGCAGGGCCATATCCTCGTTATGTCCACAGATGGCTTTTTGTAGCACACACCCAGTTGCAGGCCAAGGCTGCATTTAATTTTCCAAGATGTTAATGCTCCCCTGCATTTTGTATTTTTGCCATCACCTAGTGGTGTTTGTGCCTCGTGCCACCTCCAGGGAGTTGGACACAATGCTGCAAGGGTTGATCTGCAATAGTGGCATGATAAGTGTGGTTCTGCGGAGGTTGCATCTGCCTGTGTGAAGGCTGTCCAGGGTGAGATTTGTATGCAATATTATGTGTCAGACTTTCTATTTCTTTGAGATATTGTGGTAATACACTCTTTTTAGTTTGGTGGTCCAGGTTGTTGTTTCAAATGTAAATAAATACATAATTAAAGGGCATACTAGTGAATCCTTTTGTTGTACATATCTTTTCAGACTCGAAATCCAGGTCAAGAGATCCCATATTGAATTGTTTCTGGTTGGTCCTGATGAAGGTGGTCTCCACTGCTGTTTTTCCACCAAAACTCGTTGGCCATTTTCTCCATATTTAGATCAAATGACTGCGGTCACATATTGGACAACAGATACAATGCGGCAGGATGTTTAGTGTCTGCTTTTGATGGGTTGTATGTTTAGAATGTATGTATGAGTATGTGTGGTGTGGCTCTCTACCTGGTTTAGCAGAATTGATTTTGTTTTTAGAATATATGTATTTGTGTAATTTATGCTCTGGATATATACTGATGTTTCTAATGTTTTGATACAATATCCTTTATGAGTTTTTTGAATAATACACATTTAATAACTTTTGTACTTAGAAAAAAAGATATAAAGAAATTTAAAAAAGTTTTTTACTGTAAAAAAATGAAATAAATGAGTAAATTCCCTCAAAAACTTAAGATATGTTTTGTGTATGCCCTGTGGTTAAGAGGTACTTCCTGTGGTAAAAGTATTTATAGGTCAAGAAGGAGTCTCTCAGTTGTTTTGGTTCTGCGGAGGTTGCATCTGCCTGTGTGAAGGCTGTCCAGGGTGTGCATTTTTATGCAATATTATGTGTCAGCACCGCTGCAATGGCCAATGTGATGTTTGGCTGAGAAGCAGTTGTAGAAAGTGGGCTTGTTCCCAACATGCAGGGCACAGGAGATTGCGGGATCAATGTTGCTCCGTGGAGTGCAGCTCCTCAGTGGAGCTGACAGCCTGGTGAAAGTGGCTTATTAGAGCTAAAAGGGCTTGAGGCTACGGAGGGAATGATACCGTACTCTTTGTGTGTTATTCTGCACTTCCTAGCACTATTCCATAGAAGCATTGTTGGGAAGGCATGGACAGACACAGGATTGAGCTCAGTGGTGGACCTAGTCAGGGTCTGGGAGCACATTACCTTTAGCCAGTTGCAGGAAGATCCTGACTTTCCAAGGTGCTATTTCTTGGCACATAGCACACTGATAGCTGGGATGGGACACCTGTGGAGAGTCCCAGACATTTTATCGGTGCATCACCCCCTAAACCACACCCTGCACATCATGGGTAGAGGTCGGAAACTGGTGAGCTTAGTTGTTGATGAGTTTACACACATGAAGAATGACCCACTGTTACCCTTTCACTAGCTATGAGACACTGATCTATTACAAGCCATCAAGGCCCAGGAGTGGGTATGCACTAGGCTCTACCAATGCACAGTATCTCATGATGCCAAACGCCAGTCCATTCAATTTGACATCTAGCAAAGGGCATGTCTCACCTCAGCTGTCCAACCCCGAAAGTTTGTGTCCTGCCCTCTGTGCACACGATGAAATGCATCTAATTTGGATTTGAGACATATGCGCTGGACATGGCAGTATGCTGCAAACCTGTGATCTGGAATTACAGATGCACTTGACACAGTGAGTGGTTGAGTCAACCTCCTTCCATTGGAGGGAATGCAAAGAGGGATATTCCTACAGATGAGGTTTAAAAGGTATCCATTGAAAGGATGGATCTTTAAATGCTCATCACACGCCAGAACATTTGCATGCATTGTTAGGCCACTGCAGTCTCAACACTTCAACCTTTGGCCACAGCAACTGGAGTAGGGCTGAGGCTACTGCGCAGTGCAGGGAGTGAGTTGTGTGCCTCCACAGGATTGCAACAGCTAAGCAACTTGTTACAGGACTTACAGGATGCACAAGAAGAGCCACTGAATGGGTGAAAGACTTTTAATGGTCAGGCTCACATACACATGGTCATGGATCAATCGAAGGTGGTCCGGACATGGATAGATGAGGCAGCTGCTCTGTCATGTGAGGCAGACTGGCTGCCTGAAATCTTAGCGTGAATGAATCCTTCATTCACGTGTAGGGGGTCTCTTAGAATTCACATATGCTACAATGTCAACTGTTCACAATGCTTGTTATACTAGAGGCCACAGTCTCACCCCCATGTCTGGAATGTGAGGTACGTAGGATGCTGCCGAGTCCGGGCCCAGGGCCACCCCCCCTACATCCCAAGGTTCTGAGCCCAGATACTATAGTGCCGAAACCCTCCACAGCCTTAGGCCTTCCAGTAGCATGCGCACTCGACACACCTTTCATGCCGTTACCTTGCCACAAGCCTGTCCCAAATGCTATCTACCCCTTAACAACAAACCAGTCCCGGAACTCACATTTGACTTTCGTATGTTCCTACTGAACTGTCGCTCCCTGTCCAAACACTGCGCCGAAATGGCACTGTTAATAGAGGAACATACTCCAGACATATTGTTTCTTACAGAAACATGGCTGACACCTGAGTCCGACCCTGCGGTTGTAGACGCTCTTCCGCCAGGCTTCCAAATTAGTCGACTAGACCGACCCAAAGGGAGAGGAGGAGGTCTGGCAATTATCTATAAAGAACAGTATCATTGTAGAGCTGTCCCTGAAACCATCCCGGACTGTGAGAGTCTTGCCTTTAACATCGAACTCTCACCCAACAGCTGCTTCTCAGGCACTCTTGTCTACCGCCCCCCGGACCCCCCCGAAGCAGTTCCATGGAAACCTACCTTCAAGGGTGGCCGAACGAGTCAGTACCACAGCCAACTTTACCCTGCTGGGTGACCTCAACCTGAATTTTGACTGTTCACTAGACCACATAGCCGCCTCCCTAGCAGCCGACCTAGCTGCCCTCCAACTCACCCAACATGTCACAACCTCTACCCACGTTAAGGGCCACCTGCTGGACCCTGTCTTCAGCAACTGCCCCGATCTCCTAGTCGGTCCACCTATTCCCCTGCCATGGACAGACCACTTCATGGTTCCTATTAACTGGACCCCGTTTAAACCCCCATCTACTGTACCCACTACCAAGCTCATGCAAGCTTGGTCCCGTCTCGCGGTGGATAATTGGTCCACTAAACTTGCCAGAACTCAACCCCGTGTTCATGAGGACCCTGGCCTAGCCAACCAGGCCTACGTCAACTGGATCACACAAACTCTAGACACTACTCCCCCAACAAGTAAGACTACGCTGAAACGCCCCCACAAAACTGCCCCCTGGTACACGGACTCCCTCAGGGACAAGAAACGTCTATGCAGGAGGCTGGAAAGGCGCTGGCGCTCAGATTACTCGGCTGTCAATAAAACCTGCTACCGAGAATCTATCAGCGAATACAAAACGCAAGTTAAATCAACTCAGGCCACATATTTCTCTGATAGAATAGTGATGGCGAAGTCCAAACCAAAGGAGATCTTTCACATAGTGAAACAGCTAACGAGGCCTTCCCCTGCCTTGCAGGTCGAAAAAACCACCACCCATTGCAATAATGTTGCGGAATTCTTCTTCCAAAAAGTAAACACCATCTATTCAGCCTCCCCCCCTCCTCGAAACATATCACCTCGTCTATCCAACCGAATAAATCCCCAGCATCATACCCCCTCCTACTGACCCAATCCACCTTGGCTCACTTTCCCCTATTGAACCTCACTACCCTTGAACCCTTAGCGAAGAGAGTCAAATCTGGATCCCCTGACGACCCCGCCCCCCCAGACATAATAATGTCCGCCTCCCCGATCACCCTGCCTATAATTAAGGAGGTATTAAACACCTCAATCACCTCCGGTACCATTCCGGTCGTCTGGAAGCAGGCTATGGTCAGAGCCTCTTAAAAAGCCCAGTCTAGATCCAACTGACCTGGGCAATTACCGACCCAACTCTCTGCTCCCCTGGGTAAGCAAGATCCTAGAAAGACATGTAAATCATCATCTAGTTAACTTTCTGGAAAGCTTCAACTTACTAGATCCCACACAGACGGGTTTCAGACCGAAACACGGGACCGTGACCGCTCTCCTCATGGTCACCGAGGAAGCTAGGAAAATCTTGGATCAAGGAGGGTCAGTGGCAGTGATCCTCCTTGACCTAAGCGCAGCGTTCGATACGGTTAGCCACAACACCCTGCTACACCGTATGTCCTGTGCCGGGATCAAGGATAAATCCTTTTTAGAAGACAGATCTTTCAGAGTCTTTGAAGGTGAGTCTGTCTCCTCCAGCAGACCCCTGAAGTGTGGAGTCCCCCAGGGCTCCTCCCTGAGCCCCGCACTCTTCAACTTGTACATGAGGCCACTGGCTGAAGTCGTCCGCCCTTTCGGGATTAAGATCATCTCGTATGTGGACGACACACAGCTGGTGGTCTCACTGGCACAGGAGGACCACTGACCTGCGTCAGGTGGTCTCAGAGAATGCCTAGAAGAGGTGAAGACCTGGATGTCCTCCTCATCTCTCAAGCTGAACTGGGACAAAACGGAGCTGATGCTCCTAGGCCCCCCAGATCTTCGCCTCCCCGACGCCCTATGGCCCCCGTGTCTGGGCCCTCCACCAACTCCTAAAGATAATATCAAAAGCCTGGGAGTTTGGTTGGACAGCTCCCTTTCGTTCAACGTGCAGGCCACAAAACTATCTGCCACCTGTTTTGGCATCATGAGGATGCTAAAGAAAATCTTCCCTCTCCTTTCCATGGAAGCCAAACAGGTGGCTATACAAGGGCTTATACAATCTCGCCTTGATTTTAATAATGTGCTCTATCTCGGCGCAAGCAGTGCAGAACTGCGCAGCCCGTCTACTGCTGGAGATCCCTCGCAGACAATCAGTGAGGGCCGGACTGGTTAGCCTTCATTGGCTACCGGTCCGCCAAAGAATTCTATTTAAGGCAATGTGTATTGCCCATCAAGCCTTCTGGGACACTGGTCCGAGTATTACTCGTGACCTAGTCACTCACTACATCCCCAACAAAAGTCTTCGCTCTAGCCAGACCTTTTTAGCAGTGACTCCCAGAATAAAAAAATCCAGATCCGGCGGCAGGTCCTTTGCCCATAACGCCTCCAGAACTTGGAATACCCTTCCACTGCGCCTCAGGGCCAATTCCAATCTCACTGCGTTTCGCAAACAGCTTAAATCCTTCCTTTTTAACTCACTGCTTTAGACCTTTCCCCCTCCCCATCTGGCTCTCTGGTAGGTTTTGGTTATTGCTAGCGCTTGGACTCCTCAGGGCAGCAATTCGCGCTTTACAAATCTACATCAAATCAAATCAAATCAATCCCTCTGTGCTTGTCCATATTGTTATCGTTATTGTGTTTTTGGAGTTGTTCAATATTGTAGTATATGCTCCTGTTGTGGTATACTTAACTCAATGATGAATGTTAGTTGTGCCCAGCTGACCGGATCTGCATTGCCTGCTTAACGAGAGATGATTTACAACCATCCCAATTTGTGCTGAAGACATGACAATGAGCTTATATTAAGGGATTTGTTTGGATGTTGAAATTTCTTGCGACTTGTGTGCAGGTACATGCATTGACCTATATGCCAGGAAACACAATTCCCTGTCCCTTTCTTTTGTATGTAAGAAATTGTCGTGAGATGTGTGCCTTCCTTCCCCAAGGTTTTGGACAATGAACCATAATTTTTGTGCCTGCAGATTTGAAGCCTGCTCCGTGTGGACTCTTATTACTTTAGACCTTTTTGAGTACTGTAACTCCAAGTGGGACATTTTGATACCATGTCATAACTGTACAGGTAGGAATCCTAGCTCATGCCCTGCTGGCTGGCCTCAGTGAACAGTGGTGGATGAATGGCACAGGTCCACCAAGGGCGTATAAACCTGGCCTGGCAAAGCATAGGGGGCCCCAAGATAGTTGTGTCCCAATGTATTTGAATGAGGTTTGAGTGTGTGCAAACAGACCTGGCTGCATGCTAGGGGTAAGGGATTGTATGGAAGGGATGCATATGTCTGAGTCCTGCTCTGCAAATGTGCTGAATCCTTCAAATCATGTTATTAATAACACATCCAACATCCCATGCTGGCTGTGACTCCCCATGATGACCTGGCTACCTGCCCTATGGTGAGGCTGAGATAATGGAGAGCGGAGGCTTTGATTGATGCCTGCTCCGACACTACTGTGCTCATCAGGACACAGGATATGGGACTGAACAAGTGGGCTGATGGGGGAGTGGCAGGCCAGGTTCAACTGCATTAGTCAATGTGGGGTTTAGAGTCATGTATTGATCTGTCAACAATTGGTGCATTAGGTTAAGTTAGGTGTTAGATTATAAACAAGCTAGGCCTAGCTTTTCCATCTAATTGGGTGGATGTATTGTATTGGTACTTGGTAGATCAGCCAAATACTTTTACATCATTTTCATGTGGGGTTTATACATGTTGTTGGGCAATTTCAGGATGACCGGACTAGATAAGGTGCTTCTTGCAATGGTGTTTAAAACATGGCAAGGTAATTATGATAAATTATGTCAATTCCTGCAATGTGACTTTCTCTGACATGACATCTTGTGGTATTTATTTGCATTTCAAATATTCAGGTTCTGACCAGGGCAAATGATGAATCTAGGTGCGGCACTGGTGCCAGTGCATATGTTTCTGTGGACATACCTTTGTGAGTGCATTGATGTTCTGTTGCCATGTAATGTTCATTTGTGTGCTGTGGTTGTGTGCTGTGGTGTACTCGGGTATACATACATATATGTAGCTATGGGCATTTCTGTTCCTGTTTAACATTCAAATGTCGATGCACCGCTTACATAATCCATGGAAGTAATTGGATCTGTAGATACCAAAAGAAACAGTGTATCCAGGCCTAGTTATAAAATTGTTCCAGCGGATATGTTTTGGGAATGACAAAGTATATTGTCTAATGCTCTCTTCTCTATTTATTGAAACTCTAAGGAGATAGGTCTATGAAAACGTGGTTCAAGCTAGACCCTTTTTAAGTATGCAACACACATTTTGCCTAAACCACACTTATTTAAACGGAAACCGTTTTTTTAGGGGTTAGAAAAATATTTATTACATCCCAACCCGGCATGCTTATTCAATGCCAATAATTTTTAACTTTTGAAATTTACTTTCACATAGATTGGCAGAAATAAAACAGACTGTACATTCAAATATTTACACTGCTGTACAATTGTTTTGATACACATAGAAACAAACAATGTCAAAATAATATGTCAACATCAAACATCCTACAAAGAAATTAATACAAAACAAAAAAACAATATCACATACATATAGAGTCAATGAATGAGAAAAGTCAAAAGAATGGGGAATATAGTCAAATGAATGACTCAAACTTAGTGGTATCTGGACTAGCAAGTCCTAGTTTTCTTTATAGATAATACTCTATTCCAACCAAACTGCTGACGTGTTTCGAGGCCAGGACAAACGTCCCTGGACTCTCATCAGGTCTTTTATTCTTTGTGTCAGGCTCTTTTTATAGAAAGGAGAGGACTTGTGGACTTGTTGTCAAAATCCGGGGCACCGAGGGGATCAATCGTTTTCTGTGGGCGGGCAATCTAATCTTTCGTGTGCCGCCAACCGGCGAGATGGCTGGTGAAATGTGACCATCTGTGTTATTCCTTGCCAATGACTTTGTTATTCTTAAATTCAATATTTCTTCAGCGCTCGCGGTCCTTCTCTCGGCGCGCTACCTCAGCAACTGTGTTTATCGCGATCTCAATTAAATAAGTGTGGCTTAGACAAATTGTGTGTTGCATACTCTTCTCTATTTATGTCATGTAATGTTTTATTGTTTTATCATAGTAATTGTGTTGGATTTGTTTGAGTGTTTTTAATAATTTAAATGAATTGGTGGTATATAGTATTTGTGATGATTTTTTATGAAATACGGTAATATTTAATGTTTTTTAAAATAAAAAGGATTATTTGTGATAACTTTTGGGCGTCACAATACAAACATTGTTTTATGTCTATTACATGGGCTGTAATATTGAATCTATT
Organism: Lissotriton vulgaris; assembly: GCF_964263255.1. Taxonomy (NCBI): domain Eukaryota; kingdom Metazoa; phylum Chordata; class Amphibia; order Caudata; family Salamandridae; genus Lissotriton; species Lissotriton vulgaris. The sequence continues at coordinate 1,944,074,126 of NC_141685.1, forward strand.
TAACAACATGACTCTAATGTGAGTAGAGCTTTTCGCTACCGTTTTTTGCACACCCAAGGGATTATTTGTTCTTACTTGTCAATAGTACCCTATTCCCTTGGCAGACACAAGGGGTCCCTCTCTTGTCTTATATATTTCTATTATTGTGGCCATACCCCATTCTGCATCTAATTCTCTTGTGCCTCAACCCACTGAGATATTTCAGGTTACCTATTGTTTTGCTGTACTTGTTGAAATTTACTTTGGGTTTGCGTATATACTGGATTGATTTGTAATCCAACTAAAACCCTTTAACCATATTTGCAGATTCCTAGTTCCTATTGTGGAAGCACATTGGCTTCACAAGTTCGAAATGTATTGTGGATCTCTTATGCATTCCAATGCTTCACGTCCACCTACAAAGGTCCATATAACCAATGGGGAAAAGTCTATGATGACTTGATGAAGAGACTACGTTGTAAGGCCCAGCGCTCTTTCAGTAGCATTAAAGTATTGGACATGGAATGAGTAACAGTAATTTTCAGAAACAAAACTGAGCATGATGATTAGCTATACATTTCAGATTTAACCTACCCCCTCATGCAGCCCAACAGAGACTTAAAAATATAACAATGCAGCCAAATTAACAATAGTGAGACTAAAATACTCCTCTGGGCTGATGCACGGTGTTGATTGATAATGTCTCAAGCCAATGGCAGAAGAGTCCTGGGCTAAAGAACCCAATCGATGAAGGGGGCTGACTCCAAGACCACTATATGTGTATATTATTAGTATAATTACAATTATTATAGTTGCTGTTGCTTTTTTTATTAAAAAAAAATGTCTTGGCTTAAACCAGAGCTAAAAAAAAAGGTTTATTGGAGAATACCAAAACCTTTTTAAGAACTGGACACATCACTAAAATAAACTATTTCATGGAAATATCAATAAACATATTACTATTTAAATTAGCCCAAATTGGCAGACATCATTTACAATGCAATACCAACACAACTAAAAGTAAGAGAAGCGAACTGAATTTGCATCATAGCAAGAATCTAAGCAAAATAGCTAAGTTCACATTTTAGCTCAGTGCTCCAATGTGCGATCAACTAGTGATACAAGATTAAGAAACACACATATTTAATTAAATTCAATGCACAAGACCCAGTGAAATATAACACATACATTAGAAAGGCCAGATGTAATCAATACCAAATGAGAAAAGGTCTATTACTAAATGGAAAAGAAGTCAATGTCTATTTTAAGCATGTGAACTATGGAGAAACAGATAATCTATTATTGCATATCAATGACACTGGCAGAAGTAGCACCAGAGAACTCAATATCCAATTTCCATTAGTGATGATTAAAGTGCAGAAAATGAATACATTACAACTGCAGAGAGAGTATTATTCAAAATCAAAAGCAACACACAACAGAGTATAACAGAGAACAGAGCACAGCAAAGAAGACCACTCATCACAATCTCAAATTTTTACACTTATGGTAGTGAGAGAGTAAACTAGACATAAACCTGTCCAAAGTAGTTTGAACAGACTGCAAATTTAGTCCTAAGCCTGACTTTTGAATAATCATCTACTTGGTTACGCCATCAACATCCAAATTGAAGACGTTTAACCAGCCTTAGAGATACTAGTCCCTAACCACAACCTATATTTCAATTCTGTATAGTAATCCTTATCAAATTTGAATACTAATTGCAAAACATGCCTCTTTTTGCATGATCACCTACATTTTTTTGAAGTGATGCTGTTGGTCTTTGCATTTTGTATACTGGGACTCTGCTAACCAGGCGCCAGTGCATGTGCTCTGACCCCTAAAACTTGTTGAAATGGTTAAAATCCCTGATTGCACTTTTAAAGTACCTATACATCCATAGGACGTGGTACCCCATGTGCCCAGGGCCTGTAAGTTAAATTGTAATAGTAGATTGCATCACTCATTGTGCTACCACTAAAGTGTCCATATAAAGCATGACTCTAGGCCTGCCGCAGCTGCCTAGCTTAGTAGTTTTAAAACTTCCATTGTGACCTACCAAAATCACCCTTTTGGCAGGCCTAACCCTTCCTTTTATATAGTAGCAAGTCACCCTACTGTAGGCCTTACTAGCCATAAGGCAGGATGTTTTGTATTTAAAAGTAGAACACATATGTATTTAATATTTTTACTTGACCTTACAATGAAAAGGCCCCAACCCTATTCTCCACTGTAGCAAGGCTGGCTGTGCCATAGAAATCACCCTGTACTGTATTACACATATTAAAGCTAACTTCAGATTGACACTAAGTAGAAAAATACATCAAACACTAATTGTCTTAGTTAAACAAAATCCAACTGAATGCTAAAGTTGATTTTTTTCTAACTGTTTCAGAAACAGGGTCTTTAGAAAGTCACTATTTACCTGCCTAAAGCCTCCAGTAGCTTTTTTGAGTTAATAACCAACTAGTACCTGGCAGCCTGCTCGTCCTCTGCCAGGAGGTGTTAATTCCTCCCAGGAAAGGGACCAATATGATCTTGAGCAAAACGAATGCATAACCTCCTGATGGCAACTTCTGGTAGGATGGCCTGGGAGATGTACGCAACAAAATTACAAGATTCAAAGAGCGAGGCATCTCCTGTCACAGGCAAATCTAACTCACACCTAGGTCTGCTCCTTCCATTGTCCAGGTAGTCAGGATGGCACCATTCCCAGTAGAGGGAAACTTGTTTCAGAACTGGTTTGCAAGGAGAGTTTCTCATTTCCCTAGACATACCTCAGGGGTGTACCCAGTGCTAAGCATGGGCGGAAAATCCGTTACGCTCGCGGATTTTGCGGATTTTCGGGAAATTCGCAATCCGCGAGATTTGCGAATTTCCCGCAAAATCCGCAAATTCGCACGCAGCGGATTTTTTTTGCGGCGCGCGGCATTGGTGATACAATTTTTGCGGCGCACGGCGTTTATCATCGTTTGCCGAGTTGTTTTTCTCGATATTTTGCGAGTGCTGCGCCATTTTGGATCTTGCTGTGTGATCCCGCGGGAATTTGGCGAGCGCGATTACGTCATCGCGGCTTGCAAACTTGCACAGCAAGAGTTTGTCAACACGAGTACGGCGAGATCACGTCTCGCGGTACTTCGCAATTGCGAGATTTGAGATGCGGCGAGCAGCAACAATCTCACACAAGCGAAAATATAAAATTTGCAATTCTGCACAAGAAATCCACCAGCAAGCAGCATAAACCTTCTTGAAATGATGATTTTTATCTGAATAACTCCTTAGGTTGACATTTGCCTGCACTTTTTTAGCGAGGAGTCCATTTTGGGGAGGGGGGGAGGGGGTGGGAGGAAGGAAGTGCCCCACAGTCTTCAACTTCCTGTTCCTGTCCAGCAGGCTCCTCCCAGTGCTTTGTCCATCTCCTGGTCACTTTTCATTTGGATCTGGAGCTGGAAGGATTACTTTTTGTGGATGCTGCTGGATATTTGGATTTGAGGCCTTTTTGACTTTCTTTGGATCACTGTTGGATTAGAAATTTTACAAGTAAGTTTGTTTGGGGCATTACAGTTGCTGCAACTAAAATTTTGGAATTTTCGATTTTTGGGCTGTTTCGGGGCCTTTTGCCCAGGGGTACTCAGTGGTGGGTGGACTGAGTCTTTCTGTGGGTTGTCTTGAACTTAAACATCATGGAGGGCATGGATGGATTGGGATTGTGCTGATTTTTCAGTGATTTTTGTTTTTGGGGGCTGTACTTGTGGCCTTTTCACCAGGGGTATTTGAGTCTAGCATGGGCCTAGTCTTTCTGTGGGGTGTCTTGAACTTAAACATCATGGAGGGCATGGATGGAATGGGATTGTGCTGATTTTTCAGTGATTTTCGTTTTTTGGGGCTGTACTTGTGGCCTTTTCACCAGGGGTATTTGAGTCTAGCATGGGCCTAGTCTTTCTGTGGGCTGTCTTGAACTTAAACATCATGGAGGGCATGGATGGAATGGGATTGTGCTGATTTTGCAGTGTTTTTCGATTTTTGGGGGTGTTCATGGGGAGGGACAGGCCATGTGGCTGGGGGCCATTTTGAGTGCTGCTACAGGCCCTGGCCATGTGCTGGGAGGCAAGTGGCCATTTTGAATGCAGGCATTGTTGTTAGGCCTGCAACCATTTTGCCTACTTTTCAACCTTTATGCCCAGGGGCAGTGAGTCTTGCATGGGCCTAGTCTTTCTGTGGGTTGTCTTGAATTTAAACATAATGGAGGGCATGTATGGAATGGGATTGTGCTGATTTTTCAGTGATTTTCGTTTTTTGGGGCTGTACTTGTGGCCTTTTCACCAGGGGTATTTGAGTCTAGCATGGGCCTAGTCTTTCTGTGGGGTGTCTTGAACTTAAATATCATGGAGGGCATGGATGGAATGGGATTGTGCTGATTTTTCAGTGATTTTCGTTTTTTGGGGCTGTACTTGTGGCCTTTTTACCAGGGGTATTTGAGTCTAGCATGGGCCTAGTCTTTCTGTGGGCTGTCTTGAACTTAAACATCATGGAGGGCATGGATGGAATGGGATTGTGCTGATTTTGCAGTGATTTTCGTTTTTTGGGGCTGTACTTGTGGCCTTTTCACCAGGGGTATTTGAGTCTAGCATGGGCCTAGTCTTTCTGTGGGGTGTCTTGAACTTAAACATCATGGAGGGCATGGATGGAATGGGATTGTGCTGATTTTTCAGTGATTTTCGTTTTTGGGGGCTGTACTTGTGGCCTTTTCACTAGGGGTATTTGAGTCTAGCATGGGCCTAGTCTTTCTGTGGGCTGTCTTGAACTTAAACATCATGGAGGGCATGGATGGAATGGGATTGTGCTGATTTTTCAGTGATTTTCGTTTTTTGGGGCTGTACTTGTGGCCTTTTCACCAGGGGTATTTGAGTCTAGCATGGGCCTAGTCTTTCTGTGGGCTGTCTTGAACTTAAACATCATGGAGGGCATGGATGGAATGGGATTGTGCTGATTTTGCAGTGTTTTTCGATTTTTGGGGGTGTTCATGGGGAGGGACAGGGCATGTGGCTGGGGGCCATTTTGAGTGCTGCTACAGGCCCTGGCCATGTGCTGGGAGGCAAGTGGCCATTTTGAATGCAGGCATTGTTGTTAGGCCTGCAACCATTTTGCCTACTTTTCAACCTTTATGCCCAGGGGTAGTGAGTCTTGCATGGGCCTAGTCTTTCTGTGGGTTGTCTTGAATTTAAACATCATGGAGGGCATGGATGGAATGAGATTGTGCTGATTTTTCAGTGATTTTCGTTTTTTGGGGCTGTACTTGTGGCCTTTTCACCAGGGGTATTTGAGTCTAGCATGGGCCTAGTCTTTCTGTGGGGTGTCTTGAACTTAAACATCGTGGAGGGCATGGATGAAATGGGATTGTGCTGATTTTTCAGTGATTTTCGTTTTTTGGGGCTGTACTTGTGGCCTTTTCACCAGGGGTATTTGAGTCTAGCATGGGCCTAGTCTTTCTGTGGGCTGTCTTGAACTTAAACATCATGGAGGGCATGGATGGAATGGGATTATGCTGATTTTTCAGTGATTTTCGTTTTTTGGGGCTGTACTTGTGGCCTTTTCACCAGGGGTATTTGAGTCTAGCATGGGCCTAGTCTTTCTGTGGGCTGTCTTGAACTTAAACATCATGGAGGGCATGGATGGAATGGGATTGTGCTGATTTTTCAGTGATTTTCGTTTTTTGGGGCTGTACTTGTGGCCTTTTCACCAGGGGTATTTGAGTCTAGCATGGGCCTAGTCTTTCTGTGGGTTGTCTTGAACTTAAACATCATGGAGGGCATGGATGGAATGGGATTGTGCTGATTTTGCAGTGTTTTTCGATTTTTGGGGGTGTTCATGGGGAGGGACAGGCCATGTGGCTGGGGGCCATTTTGAGTGCTGCTACAGGCCCTGGCCATGTGCTGGGAGGCAGGTGGCCATTTTGAATTCAGGCATTGCTGTTAGGCCTGCAACCATTTTGCCTACTTTTCAACCTTCATGCCCAGGGGTAGTGAGTCTTGCATGGGCCTAGTCTTTCTGTGGGTTGTCTTGAATTTAAACATCATGGAGGGCATGGATGGAATGGGATTGTGCTGATTTTGCAGTGATTTTCGTTTTTTGGGGCTGTACTTGTGGCCTTTTCACCAGGGGTATTTGAATCTAGCATGGGCCTAGTCTTTCTGTGGGGTGTCTTGAACTTAAACATCATGGAGGGCATGGATGGAATGGGATTGTGCTGATTTTGCAGTGATTTTCGTTTTTTGGGGCTGTACTTGTGGCCTTTTCACCAGGCGTATTTGAGTCTAGCATGGACCTAGTCTTTCTGTGGGGTGTCTTGAACTTAAACATCATGGAGGGCATGGATGGAATGGGATTGTGCTGATTTTTCTGGGTTTTTCTTTCGATTTTTTTGGGGTGTATAACTGAACTGATGTTCCTCTGTCTTCCATTGTTTTTAGGTGCACAAGACTCAAGAGAACCACCAGTGCCAGGAAGAAGTCCTGCAGCGGTGTGTGTGTGCAGCATACCGTCACGCGACGTCACGTCTGGCCTCAGACAACTCTACAATTCGTGCAACTGCGGCCTGCTGTCTGACCTGCTCTGAAGAAGATGGCCCCAAAAAAAGGTGTCCGTAGCTCCTCTAGCAAGAAAGTTGCTAGTAAGGAGCCGAAGAAGCAAGTTACCAAGGAGGCTGGTGTGCCAACCGCCACGTTTTTTGGGAGCAAAAAAAAAAGTACGCCTGCAGCAGCAGGATCTGCTGGGGACCAAGCTGGGAGCAGCACCCCCGCTCCATTGGGTTCAGTGCCTCCACCACCACGCCAACTTAAGTCAAAGCCCTTGAGTGCTTCAGAGGCAGTCAGTGTACTTCTCCAATCACCATCGACCAGTGATGTTGGCTCATCGCAAGAAAGTAGCAGCAATGTCCCTGAATCAACACAGGTTGTTGTAAGTCATCTGACAAGTGTTGAACAACCACAGCCGCAACAACAACACCATGTGCAAGTACAAGCCCAAGTACATGTGGAAGGAGAGGCAGCGCAAGGAGATGCGCAAGCAGAGGTGCATGGAGGGTCACAAGTGCCCACAATAGTTGTTCCTCCCGACGTAGGGGCACATCAGGAAATCGAGAATCAAGGCGAGGTATCATTTGAGGAAGCCACTCCTCCTGATGATCATTCATTGTCTTCCATACCCCTAGCAAGGAAGAGATCAAGGGTGAGGTCTACATCTTCTTCAAGCACACCTCCTTCTGATGATTGGGATGAAGATTGGGAACCACCAAGGCTGTTTGAGAGTGAGGCACACCATGATCTGACAAAGATACCTAAGCGTAAAAGGAAGGTCGTCGAAAAACTCATACCTATGGAGTGTGATGAGGCTCAACAAGAAGTGACGCATACTGCTGCTGATGAAGCCCTTCACGACGACGATCCAGTCATCATAAAGGTCACTGCAGGCCCAGCGGGCATGCAGCAAAGAGACATTTTGACCCTATCCCGAGAAGCTGCTGAGCGTGATGATGATGTCGACGAGGAGGCAATGGAAGAAACACCACAATCATTGGCGTTAACTAGTACACCAACACCTACCGCTTCCATATTTTTTCCTCGCAAGAAGGGACCTCCATCCACCTCGACCTCAATTTGTGGTGGTGAAAGTGCAAAACGTACTGAAGTTCGGCAATCCACATCCTCCACTTCATCTGGCATTAGCAGCAGGACCTATGTGAGTAAAACCTAGGCCGTGGACAAATGAGGTGAACAATACACCTATACCAGTCGTATGGGGAACAATCAAGGGAATACAAACTTATATAAAAAACATGTTTTTAATGGTCACATTTAAAAATCATATAGAAACTGAACAAAAATCAGACTATATGATAACACATATATACACAAAATTAGACCTATACATAAAAAATTAGCAGCATGTATACACAGGTTATATAAAAATATAAAATCAATGCCAAAAATTACTGAAACACATTAAGAAAACTCGACGCGCGTTTCGGCAGAAAACGCCTTCTTCAGGAGTAATTGATGGTATATCTGGAAATATGTTTACAGAGAGAAAGAAACCAATATCAGTTATACAGGTTCTTATATTCTGAATTCATCAAATACACTACAAAATCAATAACAGGCAATATACAATTCATAAATGACAACATCTAAAATATGCTTGACCTCCCTACATACAAACTGGTAAAGTCTATACATTTATTCACACTGTGTCAAAGGATTGACAAATTATGTTGCGCGATTGTACAGTATTTGTCTATTAGAGTGCATACTGATATATATGCCCACTTAAAGTGCATCCTATTTATTATACCGATTAACAATTGAAAATGGCATAATACATTTATACAGGATAACAATATACCACATTGTCACTCAGAAAGAGAGATGTAAGTAATGATATAGACTTACAAGTAAGACTATATAACATAGTCATACAACAGGAGAGGTGATATCTTCTAGAGCAGGTCAAGGATTCAGCTCTCACTCCGAATCAAATTCCTATTCAATAGACAAGAGCACATATAGAGCGATAATATCAAAAGCGCTATGTAGGATGTTACTTCTTTCAACACAATGGGCACCCAGATGACATGACCTGACAGGTGGTATTTAGTTCTCAGTAGATAAATGAATATGTAAAACAGATCATTGTGAAAGGAGGGGATAGGAAGAATAAACATGACAGTCTGAAATAGTCCAATAGTGAGCCAAATCTAAAAAATAATTTGCGATGTAATTTCACATGATGCTAAGCATCGAGACTATGATGTACATGATAGTGACTACGATTTCATATAATAGCATCCAACTACAGTCTTCATGAAACAAGTGAATCATATTTACCTAAAAAGGTGAATACCGAGTCACAATGATGTCATACGTCTGAATGAAGGTGTTGAAAATTTCAACGGTGACTTTAAAAATCCTAGTCAAAGTTGTACACTGCAAGAAATAATTCAAACAATGATATAAAAGACTGAGCCATCTTACAGTTCCTTTCACAGGACTAAACAGCAGAATCATAATGGATATTAAGGTCCTGATACCTTGAATTGTAGGCGTCTTCTAGATCAAATAATTGAAAGATGAGTACATCCTAAGTAGAGTGGGTATATGTATTTGTCGATATCAAGGATACTAGAACATGAAAAGATATCCTTGGTTAGTATCCTGCATTATTAAAGGCGAAAAGTGGTAAATTGTAACTGGATTCATTAGCGATTCTTACCTCTAGGGAAGACTGATAGCAGACAGTAATAGACTGCTAATGGGTGAAAATCACTTCCGTCTTCCTAAAATTTCAAGAGCCCGAATCCCAGGTAAGGAGATATCTGGACCCTGGTGGTAACGGTGAATTCCCACGGAAGGTATTCCCTGCTGCAAAATATGGGAAAGGAGTAATCCTACATTAAACTACACGTATACTCAGATTTTCAGGTGTACATAGATGTATCTATGCACTATCAGTTTAGGGCGTCCAGAATGGGGCGTCCACAAATGGGGTATCTAACTTACTTGTATGTGGATAAATCGTCAGCAGGATATTGCCGATCCGAAGGCTGTGGCGTGACACGCGTCCTCCGCCGATCAAAAAGAAAACAAACCACGGGAGGATCTAGCCCGTTTTAAATACACGGAAAACGGCGCGAAAATGATGGGCGGGTTCAAATGCAAAGGGAAATCGACTAGAATGAACGAGCCGACCGCAAAAAAGGGACTATACGTAAACACTGTTGGTAAGAGACAAAGATGACGGACTACAACTAATGATGATCTAGCACTCGTATACTGTTCCAAAATGGCGATAGAAAGGTCACTGATGTGTTTATGTGTAGCGGCTGCCCGATATGCAACCTAGTCCCATAATTATGGATAACTAAGATAAATTAACTAATATTAGCTGGGGTGTACAGATAAAGGTAGTACTACAATAATGTTAATCATGAAAAATTAACAAAAATAATTAGTGAATGTAAGGTTTATATATCTTTAATCATGGGTGATTATATGAAAATATTCTACCTAAATAGGGTTTCATACACAAGCGATCAGCTAGATGGAACAGAGAGGTAAATGTAATATTATAGATAGTACCTATTGCGCGAGGTCTCATGTCAAAGGACCCCATCTTATATATAATAGACTAGAAGAAATAGGTGGTAAGAAGGATACGTGAAACCATAAAGTGGGGAAATTGTATACAATCATATCTATTATATGTAGAGGTCTAATACCAGCTAAGACCTAAGATCCATGATTTAAGATGGCTTAAATGTGAAGTTCGAATTACAGAAGAAGAAGCCTAGATCTTATATGATTGCATTTTCCCACGGAATTTCTGCATTTAGGCCTTTCTTAAAAGTGCCCAAAGAAAAAATCCAGAATACTTCTCTTTTTTTCCTAGCTCTTTCGCCACCTTTACTGTCTGGTAATCTGATTTTCTCTAAAATTCTCCATTTAAAGTCTTCAGGAGTATGGTGGTGGTCTTGAAAATGTTTAACCAATGGAGCTGTACTTTTATTCGTTCGAATGGCTGAACGATGTTCAGTCAATCTTGTCTGTATGGATCTTGATGTTTCTCCAACATAGCCAAGTTGGCAAGGGCATAAAATAAAATATACACAATTGGCTGTTTTACAATTCCAGAGGTCATTGGCATCTGCGCGGCAACCATTATGTTAAAAAAACTCACCTCCTATTATGCTGTTACAGGATTTACAAGATGAGCATCGGACTGTACCTCGGACTGGGAAATTGTCACTGATGGACCTTTGAACGAATTCCGAATTTATGTTATTTGCAGAGAAACGTGAACGCACAATTAGATCTTTTAGATTTTTGTTTCGTCTATGTGCAAACATAGGTTTGTTTAACTTAATATTAGTGGGATTTGAATTCAAAATATGCCAATTCGTATTTACAATATGTTTGACAGTGTTGTCCAGCGTAGAGTGTTTCGTGATACATACAAGTTGGTCCTTTACAGTGGGGATTTTTGTTCTGAGCAGAGAGTCATGATCATAAAATCTCGCACGCTTATAAGAATCTCTGACTAGTCTGTGAGGATAGCCTCTATTTAGAAATTTCTGTCGCATGATTATAGCTTGGGCATCATAATCAGCTAGATTAGAGCAATTCCTTCTGACTCGGAGGAACTGGGAGAAAGGTGTACTTTCTCGTTGACACAGAGGGTGGAAACTTTTGAAATGTAAGAGGGTATTCCTCGCGGTAGGTTTAACATAAAGGTCCACTACAAGTCTATAGTTTTGATGTTTGATGTAAATGTCCAGAAACTCTACTTGTGTGCTGTTATATTGGGCAGTAAATTTGAGATTGGTATCGACTAAATTGATTAGCAGCAGGACCACCACCACCAGTATCGCCGCCTCCTCCGGCCCCCAAAGACATTTCAAGTCTCCAGTTTGGGACTTCTTTAGTGTTTGCCCAAAAATGGAAAACGCAGCCATTTGTACCATTTGTAAGCTTCGAGTTAGTCGTGGTAAGTTTGGTACCAACTATGGTACCGGAGGCCAGAGAGGTCATCTTAGGAGAGCGCACCCTGTCCAATGGTTTCTGCACCTAGAGGCGGTCAAGGAAGCCGGAATTGCACGTAATGAAAACGTTGATTTTTCATCTGATGATGACGAGGAGGAAGAAGACGATTCAAACACTTCACTTACACCCAGTACCCCTGTCAGCAGCACACCCCATGTGAGGCACACTAAGAGTGTGGGAGAGAGTGAGACATCAATAAGGAAAAGTTCATCAGCGAGCGTAACTGGGTCGAAGATATCATCATCATCCCGTAAATCCTTGGTCCAGGGCAACATTAAAAAGATGTTGTTTACAGAAGCGCAATATGAACGCAACCACCCACTGACGCGTCTGTATAACACTAAGCTGGCTAAAATGCTAGCTCTGGACCTTCTCCCTTTTTCTTTTGTAGAAGGGGTTGGTTTTATAGAATTAGTGGCAGAGCTCTGCCCTAAATGGAAGGTTCCTAGCCGGTTCTATTTTGCCCGAGTTGCGGTTCCAGCACTACATGAAGATGTTCTGAAGGTGATTGGGGCAGCTTTGCAGAAGAGAGCTGTTCACACTATACATCTGACAACAGACATGTGGACCAGTGGCGCAGGCGCTGATTACATGTGCATCACTGCACACTGGGTCTCTTTTTCAGGGGCTAAAGCAAAGCTAAACACAGGTGTTGACACGGACATTGTTTTTAAAGCTGCTCGGAAACATGCAACACTAGCCATGTTTGGTTTGGAGAAACGTCACACAGCAGAAAACATTTTGGATGTCTTTAACACAAAGGTCCTTAACTGGCTGTCCCCACTAAAACGCCAGGTTGGTTATGTTTCCACGGACAATGGCGCCAATATAGTTAAGGCCATGAGGAAGGGTGACTATTTCAGAGTGCCGTGTTTGGCACACTGTATAAACCTGGTTGTCCAAAAATTCTTGGGTAATAAAGGCAGTGCAGCGTACAGAGTATTGGACACCTGCCGAAAAATGTGCAACCATTTCAGCCATTCTTTTAAGGCCCGGAAGCAGCTGAGGAGCCTGCTATATCAACTTCAAATGCCAGTGAAAGCACTCATCCAGGAGGTGGTAACACGTTGGAACTCAACCTTCTACATGCTTGAGCGTCTGTATGAGCAGTATACGGTACTCGATCAATATTTCTTGACAGAGGGTACAGAGGACCTGAGGATGGGTGCGGCGCAATGGAACATAGTTCAAAGCCTGACACGCATGCTTCATCCTTTTGAGTTCTTCACGCGTGCAGTCAGCAAGGAGGACTGTAATTTGGGAAAAGCTATCCCATTGTTGTACATGCTGGAGGACCAACTGAAGGAGGTGTGTTCTGTGTTTGAAAAAGATGTAAAAAACCAAGACTCTTTTGTTCTGGCTGAGAAATTATTAGAGCTCCTACAAGGTGATGAACGTCTTAAAACGATCCACTCAGAAGAGCATTACATTTGTGCTACTATTCTGGATCCACGCTACAAAAAGGCGCTGGCAGGCCAAGCATTCTTTCCTTTTGATGATGAACATGTTCCAAAGTACAAACATTGGCTAGCCTTGTCAGCCAAGAGGTTTGAAAGAGAACGGCTGAAAATTGAAGGAAATGGCAGTACATCAGCAGGCCATCCCCAGTCAAAACAATCCACTTCTGCACCTGTGGCTGTGGCACAAGTGACCTCTCAGCCGTTAAAGACACCGGCAACCGGATCATCTGCACCAGACACAACAGAAACATTGGAGGCTGAAGAGGATTGGCTAGCTCTGCGTGGGTTTGGTTCTCAAAAGGTCAGAGGCACAGCAAGAGCTAAGCAAAGTGGAGGAACCTTGGATGAGGACCTTGAGTCGATGGTGAAGGACTATTTGAATGACTCAACAGAGGTCTATGTTAATTCTGACCCATTGGCGTATTGGCATGGGAAAAAAGAATTGTGGCCACAGCTCACCAACCTGGCTTTAAACTACTTGTCTTGCCCACTCGCAAGCGTGTCTTCTGAACGTGTTTTCAGTGCTGCTGGTGGCATTGTAACTCCCAAACGGAGCCGCCTCTCGCCCAAAAATGTGGAGAGGTTAACAATGATCAAGATGAATCAGCACCTCATACCACCAGATTTCAGAGTACGAGAAATCGCGCCGGGTGAAGACGAGGTGGCCAGCAACATAGATGAGGGAATTTCTACTCTGTCAGGTGACACTGAGCTCACCCTGCCTGAATTCGCAGAGTATGATGACGAAGCCTTATTCTCATTCCTGGACCGTGATACTGAGCCCTGAAAATGAGACAACGAATCAATAACTTTCTTTTTCGTCCTTATTCACTTTTATTCCTGTGTGTCTGTCTTTCTTTGTTGTGCACAGTTCATATATTTCAAACTTTAATCAGATAATCACAAAAACAAGCCCATCAGCAGAACTGTCTTCACTGGTTTGCTAATTGATTTGAAGTTGCCGCAGTCTGCATTCCTCAGGTTCACAAGTTCAGAAGAGCATGCTCCTCTATCCTCCTCCTTCAGACTCCTATTTCCATCAAACCAGAGGGCTGGTTTACGCCCAATAAAGAAAGACTTATGGGGGTGTTGTTCTACCTCTTTGCAGGTGAGTTGATGGCTCTGGGACCATTGTTGGGAAGCTCTAATACCGGATAAAAGTGTTTTGGACCAAATCCGAGGCGCACATTTTTTAGTGTTTTTGCTGACTTGCTTGCCTTTGAGGTGCTCTTAGGGGGGGTTCCGTCTGTTTGTGGGTGGGTTTCGGGGTCTGGGAGCACTGCTGGGACACTCTAATCTTGATTGCATTTGCTTTTCAGGAAATCCGTGGTGGCAACCCCGACTTATGGCCTAGCTACGCAGCGCGTTTGGACCGAAGGCCGAGAAATATTGCAAGTATGAGATTTTGCTTTTGGCCTGTTTGGGGGTGTTATGCTTCTTGGCGGGTGGGTTGGCGGGTCTTGGGGCATTCCTGGGAAGGTCTAATACCGGGTAGAAGTGGTTGGGACAAATTCCAGGCCGATTTTTTTTTTGCTATTTCTGACATTTTGCTCAATGTAGCGTTTTCGGGGGCCTGTTTGGGGGGCTTCCTGGTGTTTGTGGGTGGGTTTTGGGGTCTGGGCGCACTGCTGGCTATATATACTTTATTTTGCAAGAGATTTGAAGCAAATCCATGGTGGCAGAGGGAAGTTAGGGCCTAGCTGCAGAGCGCGCGCGGAGTGATTTGGGAAATTTGGAAAAGAATGACAAAGTCCCCATTTTTGTACTTTTGCTCTTTGGCTGTTTGGGGGTCTTCTACTCGTTTTCTCCTGGGTTGACGGCTCTGGGGCCATTGCTGGGAAGCTCTAATACCGGATAAAAGTGGTTGGGACAAAATCCAGGCCGATTTTTTTTGTTGCTATTTCTGACATTTTGCTCAATGTAGTGTTTTCGGGGGCCTGTTTGTGGGGCTTCCTGGTGTTTGTGGGTGAGTTTCGGGGTCTGGGAGCACTGCTGGGACACTCTAATCTTGATTGCATTTGCTTTTCAGGAAATCCGTGGTGGCAACCCCGACTTATGGCCTAGCTACGCAGCGCGTTTGGACCGAAGGCCGAGAAATATTGCAAGTATGAGATTTTGCTTTTGGCCTGTTTGGGGGTGTTATGCTTCTTGGCGGGTGGGTTGGCGGGTCTTGGGGCATTCCTGGGAAGGTCTAATACCGGGTAGAAGTGGTTGGGACAAAATCCAGGCCGATTTTATTTGTTGCTATTTCTGACATTTTGCTCAATGTAGCGTTTTCGGGGGCCTGTTTGTGGGGCTTCCTGGTGTTTGTGGGTGAGTTTCGGGGTCTGGGAGCACTGCTGGGACACTCTAATCTTGATTGCATTTGCTTTTCAGGAAATCCGTGGTGGCAACCCCGACTTATGGCCTAGCTACGCAGCGCGTTTGGACCGAAGGCCGAGAAATATTGCAAGTATGAGATTTTGCTTTTGGCCTGTTTGGGGGTGTTATGCTTCTTGGCGGGTGGGTTGGCGGGTCTTGGGGCATTCCTGGGAAGGTCTAATACCGGGTAGAAGTGGTTGGGACAAAATCCAGGCCGATTTTTTTTTGCTATTTCTGACATTTTGCTCAATGTAGTATTTTCGGGGGCCTGTTTGGGGGGCTTCCTGGTGTTTGTGGGTGAGTTTCGGGGTCTGGAAGCACTGCTGGGACACTCTAATCTTGATTGCATTTGCTTTTCAGGAAATCCGTGGTGGCAACCCCGACTTATGGCCTAGCTACGCAGCGCGTTTGGACCAAAGGCCGAGAAATAATGCAAGTATGAGATTTTGCTTTTGGCCTGTTTGGGGGTGTTATGCTTCTTGGCGGGTGGGTTGGCGGGTCTTGGGGCATTCCTGGGAAGGTCTAATACCGGGTAGAAGTGGTTGGGACAAAATCCAGGCCGATTTTTTTTTTGCTATTTCTGACATTTTGCTCACTGTAGCGTTTTCGGGGGCCTGTTTGGGGGGCTTCCTGGTGTTTGTGGGTGAGTTTCGGGGTCTGGGAGCACTGCTGGGACACTCTAATCTTGATTGCATTTGCTTTTCAGGAAATCCGTGGTGACAACCCCGACCTATGGCCTAGCTACGCAGCGCGTTTGGACCGAAGGCCGAGAAATATTGCAAGTATGAGATTTTGCTTTTGGCCTGTTTGGGGGTGTTATGCTTCTTGGCGGGTGGGTTGGCGGGTCTTGGGGCATTCCTGGGAAGGTCTAATACCGGGTAGAAGTGGTTGGGACAAAATCCAGGCCGATTTTTTTTTGCTATTTCTGACATTTTGCTCAATGTAGTATTTTCGGGGGCCTGTTTGGGGGGCTTCCTGGTGTTTGTGGGTGAGTTTCGGGGTCTGGAAGCACTGCTGGGACACTCTAATCTTGATTGCATTTGCTTTTCAGGAAATCCGTGGTGGCAACCCCGACTTATGGCCTAGCTACGCAGCGCGTTTGGACCAAAGGCCGAGAAATAATGCAAGTATGAGATTTTGCTTTTGGCCTGTTTGGGGGTGTTATGCTTCTTGGCGGGTGGGTTGGCGGGTCTTGGGGCATTCCTGGGAAGGTCTAATACCGGGTAGAAGTGGTTGGGACAAAATCCAGGCCGATTTTTTTTTTGCTATTTCTGACATTTTGCTCACTGTAGCGTTTTCGGGGGCCTGTTTGGGGGGCTTCCTGGTGTTTGTGGGTGAGTTTCGGGGTCTGGGAGCACTGCTGGGACACTCTAATCTTGATTGCATTTGCTTTTCAGGAAATCCGTGGTGGCAACCCCGACCTATGGCCTAGCTACGCAGCGCGTTTGGACCGAAGGCCGAGAAATATTGCAAGTATGAGATTTTGCTTTTGGCCTGTTTGGGGGTGTTATGCTTCTTGGCGGGTGGGTTGGCGGTCTTGGGGCATTCCTGGGAAGGTTTAATACCGGGTATAAGTGGTTGGGACAAAATCCTCGCGGAAAAGCCTTTTGGCACTTTTTGTAACTTAGGGTTCGTTAGGGTTAGCCCTAGCAGCAGGATTGCATGTGTTTCGGGGTGTTCCTGATTTTTGCAACTGAGTTCTGGGGTCTTAGAGCACTCGTGAGAATGTGTAATTTTGGTTGCAAGTCATTTGAAGAAAATCCATGGTGGGAAAGGGGGGATTTGGCATAGTTAAAGAAAGCCTTTGCCACTATTCTTAACTTAGGGTTCGTTAGGGTTAGCAGTATTTTTATTGCATGTGTTTGGGTGGGGGGGGTTTCGAGTCTTGGAGCGATGCTGGCTATGGATACTTTTGCTTGGTTGCTTGCAAGTGGTTTGAATACAATCCACGGTGGGTAAGGGGGTACTTGGGCCTACTTTTACTTTCAAAGTACGTTTTGTCACCAGTTTTCTGCTAGGCCTAGTTTTTTGAGATTTGATTGGGGGTCTTCTACATTTTTGCGACTGGCTTTAGTAAGGGTCTGGGTGGGAGCACTGCTGGGAAGATCTAATTTTGTTCTAAAACACAGTTTACAGGACACCTAGCTTGAGGGGAAAGATCCGCTACATTAATTTGCCCATACTTATTTATCCTTCAAAAGGTGACTCTGACAGAGTACGCACTTTCACAAATATAGTACTGTCTACTAGGAAAATCAAAGTGTGACTTTTTGCACTCCACAGCCTACATACCTTATTTTTATTTATCAGTGGTGTTGTAATATTATATCACTTCCTGTTTTTCGTTGAATAATTACAGGCCGGGTTTCAGTCTGTGCAATGGGGAAAAAAGGATGGAGTCAGGCTTCACATTAGCGAGCCACAATTCAGCATCAGGCAGGCAGTGGACAGGGTGTCTTCTGGTCACCAACATCGATGGACGAAGCGTCAGCTGCAATGGAGGAGTGCCGCTAATAAGAGGATTTTTTTTCTGCAGGCAACTTACTTACCAAATTCAACAGGACAACTACAACAACATACAGATACAGTATCCTTTGTCTTTTTCTCTGACTGTGACTGCATTTCTTGGATCTCTCTCTGCTTCTAAATTGATCCCTTAACACATCACTTAGTCCACTCCACTATCACATCTGCACCACGCATAGTCATTTGTAAGTGCTCCTACGTAATTCGCAAGTCGCAGCACGCCCCAGCCCGTAGAGGACTGGGATGGCCCCAATGATGAAGCATGTCACCAAGGGGCAACCCTGGTGAGTGAGGGGACACCTAGAAAAAGAGCAATTTCTCCTTTTCTATCTACTATACCTTCCAGACCAACCCCATTGAGTGTTGTGAATGGATTTATAGTGACCAGCAAGGCTCTCAGGTATCTGGCAACAGAGACCTTATGTTGAATATAGTTATCAATAATTCCACACACGCCCTGTACTGTCGCATTCTTTCTTCCACAGTTGTCGAAAGTACTACTTACTTTTCACTGACATGCATCCAGTAGTGCATGCACTTTCAAAGATTGATGGATAGGTTTGTACCCAAAGATTTGTTTATGTTCACAATTGTTTGTCCATGCTGTGCAATTTTCCCAAAAACCCCCGTACCCATCCATTTTTCAAACCCTAACCCTCTTCCCCCGGGCTGTGTGGTTTTCATTGATGTGTGACTAAATTACAGCAATAAATCCACACACTTGCTGGGGAGGATAAGGTGATAGCAACAGGCTGGTGAAGAAATCCGAGGATATATTCTTACTCTGATTGACAAAGACCCATGGCTAATGTCAAAGAACTTCAACCAAATTAGTTATACTTTAACATTTCTTAGGCTACAATGTGGCACTGTTCTAGTGTACTTCTGTCACCTGCTATATTCTCTATTGTACCTTTGTATTGCTCAGGAGGACAAACCAGATTTCATTTTCTTTTTTTTCATAGGCATGCAACTGCCACTGTGTCACACCACTAGTACCACCGCTATGAGGAAATTTTATCCGCCCAGGATTGCCAACCTTATTCGCTGTTTACCGTGGAGCCAGCCCTGGGCCTAGCCCTACTTGCAAACAGAAATTACAGGTAAGATAGGCGTTTGGTTGGAGGTAGTATAATGGAGTATTAGGAGAGACGAGAGATTGGATTGACGGTAGTACTACTAAAGTCCTAGCACTATTCAGGAAAACAAACTTACTGTTAAACCCCCACCCACCAGACAGAAAAGCAATAAAAAACAGGTATGGTCAGATAAAGTTTCAAAAAGTATATTTTTATAGCCCTAACAAAAGAATCTCCCGCAAGACCCTCCCTAACCCCAACGATTGTCCTTCAAAAGTCCCCAAAAATCCCAACTCCCAATTCCCACCCCGCAAAAGTCTCTAAAAAAGGGGCAAGGGACACTATGGCAGGGTGCTGTTGGAATTAGCAGCCAGGGCATCATGCTCCTTGCGGAGGCTGGCAAGTTCGAAGCGGAGGCCCTCCACCACGTTCTTATAGTTATGGACCTCCTGCTCCAGGCAGGACAGTCTGAGGGATAAGCGGCGCCGGTGTGCCTTGCAAATCCTGTGAGGGGCAGCTGCTTTCTTTGCTGCTGGGTGGTGGCGTTTGGCTTTGGTAGCCCGGCTCCGTACCGCTGGAGCACTGCGCTGGCTGGCAGCCCGCACGGAGGAGGATGCAGCTGTCCCAGTGGACGTTGTTGTTGTACCAGACTGCGTCTCCTCCTCCTCCAGGGCCACCAGCCGCCGATATTCAGCGACAGTGGCATCCAGCCTCCGTTGCCGGGCCATTCGAGCCAGCTCCTTCCTCCTTGATGGTGTCTTGGGTTTGGAAGGAGCAACTACATGAAAAAAGAAAGACATAGTCTGTAACCAATGCTCCTTAAGATTAACACAAAATGATTGAGCAGAAAGTTGTCACAGTACAAGTAGCAAATTGAAAGCACAGTACATAACTATTGAGGACAGTATCTATGTAACCTCCGACTTCTTCATCCTTGCTCTAACATTAGTGGGAGTTTCAGGAACAAATTCTACGAGCACTATGGACTTCCATTACAGTCGACTATGACAGTACACCAATCTTATTCTTCTTCTTCTCTCTTGTTTAGGAAAATTGGTACGTTATCTTATGCAAGCCGGCATAATGCCAGCGCAGTGAACTTGCACCCGAGAAAAACAGACGCACACCATGGTGAGTGAGACAGACTTGCGTTACTGTACCGGTCCAGTACATGCAGGTGGTGAAGCTCTTACTTTTCTATTACGGGTGGCACTGAGAATACTCTGTTAAAAGGGCTACTGCTTAATTAATTTAGCTTTCACCCTACAGTGCAAATGAGTATTAGAAAAGGAAAATGAAGAAGCTAAATTATCTGATTATCTATCACTTCACATGGGATGTATTTGATGACATATGGGATGACTTTAGGTGCTTTGCTTATTATTGAGTGAACAGTGATACCCCCACACATGAATGACGTACTACTACTAAACTAAAGTTATTAAGAGAGGTAGGGAGTGTCCACCGTAATAACCGGATATATGCTGTGCTTGCAGTTGCAATACAAACTACTGCTACTATTCATGGTAGTATTTGGACAACGTTACAACTTCTTTTCCTTGCCTTTCCTACACTGGAACGGACGTGCGGGTGCGGTGTTACATGCTCTTCAAAGTAACACTTAGTTCATCCAGTGACCGTCTACTCTCTCTAGATACACATACGCTATCTAAGAGTCAGATAGTACCATGAATGATCCAGGCATCCATCCATTCAAAGTATATTGCACACATACAGTTTCAGTCTCACCCACCCAGGCTGTTCTCCTTCCACCCATCCTTGCTTCATCATTCACCCAGCCATGCACTATACCATTTTCTTACCTTCCCAGCCACCTCGGGGACCAAGCAAACACATATCATTCTTCTTTGCCAGTCATCATTACATTTCTCGTGCTTCCACACTTACTTACACCCTTCTTTCGCTTTTCGTTCATCCCATCCATCAAGTTCACCTCAGATCTGATTGGGATTCTTCTCGCCAAAAACTTCACAGCTAAGTCGAAGTACATTTAGAGGAGGCTACTACCTGCTTTTTTTATAATACACCCGTGCAGAAAGCACACTCTGCAGTCTTCAATCTCAATGACTAAGGAATGTATAGCTTACCTCTGCCCGCCACCACCGTGTGAACCCTCACAGGCATGTCCTTGTCCGGCACTTGCACCGCCTCCTCCCCAGAGTTGTCCTCCTCGTCCAATGCCACCACCACCTCCGCGCTGGCCCCGTCTCCAGATGTTCCACCTACAAAGTGCATTTAATAATGTTAGAATACACGACTCACTACTATATAATATTTGGTCTAGGAGGAAGAAAGAAATGTGAAAAAAACAGTATACAATTTAATAATTTATGACTGTGTACTCTAGAGTAAAAATGTCCCTTTTTCCAGGGAAGGCTGCTGTCTTGCTGCACTTTTTGGCACAACTGATGAATGTTTGCTTTTTACTTTTTAACACGCACCACTTTTTCTCCTAACAGACAGAAGCTTGACTTCTAAGAACACGAGCAGGATCAAGTTCAAACCAGGTGAGAGCTCGGCTCGACCACAAGAAATGTGTCCAATTAATCGTCAACACTAAGCACTTTTCCATTTTCAGTTACACGTTCGCTTTTATGACAAACTTGAATTTAATAAATGTGTTTACTTTTAATAAAGCTTTTAAACTTAAATAGACTCTGTGGTTTTTGGTCCTCCAGACTAGAGTGGATGAGCTAAAGGTTTTCGAATTTTTGCAAGCATGAGTCCGTGCCTCTGCCATCGGTGACTTTGGGAGCTAAATGACTCTGCCACACTATCTAGTCAGTAAGGAGATTGGGGGTTCAACTACAAAGTCTGTTATCACTGAGGTATGTGGAAAGTCTAACAGTTACAGCACCTATTATAATTGATGAGCTAAGAAGCGATGCATTATTTAGTGTCCATAGTTCTGTTTGTGCAGATTTGTCCCTGCAACAGTAGTAGAATGGATTGTCCTCCTATCCAAACCAAAAGTAAAGTAGTATCTTATTCTTTCTTGGTGGTCATTCACCTTTTTATTGTTGGCAATGGTCAAAGCATAAACATTTAGAATACTTGAAAAGACATTATGGACAATCCCAGACGACTGCACTCAGTGCATAGAGCTATTGCTGACTAGAATGGCAGTCCAATGGAAATGCCAAATGTGCAATCTTAGTTAGCTACACAGACAGACTAATAATAATAATCTAGTAATACCACACGGAGTCATAGTCGAGGCAGGATAAGAATTTAGATCCTGTCTACAAGAAGATCAAAGACGATTTTGAAAAAATCGAATGAGGAACGCTAGGAAAAAATAAGTACTCTCTATTAAAATTAAAACTTACTGGGGCCAGCAAAGGAGCCCTCGCCTGCCCGGTCCTGGCCTGCATCGTCAACAGCACCCTCCTCCTCCTCCTGTGTCCTCCTCTTGCCCCTGGGGGAAGCTGATGTACAACATGAAAGAAAGAAAAACAGAAAACATGGATGATATTTCTCAACCAAATCAAACATTTCAAAAGAACTAACAAAGTAACAAAATATTTTTGCGAAATAGCAAAAAGGGAACGACTCCACGGGATATATTATTGACCAATCTCATGTGGTCGACTACGTCATTACTTTAGTATTGCTTGATTTGCGGAACGTCGAATTGGAAACTACCCTATATAACTCACCAAACAAAGTACTAAAAAGGTTTGCCTAGGATTGGCAGGCAGCAGTCCGCAGCACGCAAAGTGACAGCCAAAGTCCATCGTGATTGAAGATCAGCGACAACACTAAAGTTTCCTACTACATTAACCAGTCATTAAAATACTCAAACTATTAATCCACCACCACTATTTCATCTTATCGCCATGTGTACAAAGGAAGGACTGGACTTGAGTCTGTAGGGGCTGATTTAGAAGGCCCTTGTGGCTCTTTTGCTCCATTGTTGCCTGACTTTTGTGACGCAGCGACAGCACAAAAGAGGCGCAATGGTGCGGCGTATATTAACAACGTGACGCATATGGGAGATGCATCACGTTGTAAAGCCCTGCGCCAATAGGGGGCGTTCTGGCGCAAGGGAGGGCATTCCTGCGCAGGAACGCATCCTAAAAGTGGCTGAGGGAAATCTACAAGATTTCAATCAGTCACTTTGAGGACAATGATGCGTGACTCAAACCCTGCGCCTGCTTGAAGCACACGTACAGCTTGACGCAGCATTGGAGAGATAGGGCACCCCAGAGCAATGATGGAGCTGCACCATCGTTGCAACGCAACTCCAGCAATGCGCCGCCTTTACGGCACAGATGCGTAACGCTTTGGTGACGTTTTGGGCCCATGGTGCGCCGCATTGTAAATACGGCGCACCATGGGTGATGGTGGCGTGACGCACAATTACTGGCGCATCCCTGCTACTTTGCAGGGATGCGCCGGTAATTAAAAATCTGAACCTTAGTGTGTAGCATTACGCAGTTCTTTAAACTACACTCATACATAATTTCACAGGCCAATGAAATGAACACAAAATCTAAAACAAATAAGCATAGTAGCAACACTACTGAGAAGAAGGAGAGCAGTGTACCTGAAATGCACAGAAGATTTTGAAATATAATTTACCTACAATGTAATGAGCAGCATTATTGCTCTTGGTAAAAAACAAAAATTTGAAATATAATAACACAGCAGGAGAAAACATAGTAGTAAAGACATAGCTACTACTACTCACCAAGCCCGGGGATCTCAAGGCCAAGGAGGTCGAGCAGATCTCGCTCACTGGTCAGGACATCCGTCCAGCGGTGGGAGGCCTGGTTGTAGGTGCGCCAGACCCGAGAGTGGTGGTAAATGGCCTGGCACACCTTCTCCCACCGCTTCCGGTGCTCCCGGGCCCCGTACCCGGCACTGATCTTGCCGCCTCCCATGATGGTCCTGGGGAGGCGGCGCTGAACATAAAAAATGAGTTGGCCCACCTCTTCCGGGGTAAAGATCTCCCTGGGTACGACCTCCTCCCCCCTCAAACACCCGCACGGGAGCCGGACACGGGGTGCGGGACCCTTCCCCTTCTCGGGATGCTTCCCGGCTCCCTTCACCATGGTCTGGGCGGAAAGGAATAAAGAAAATAGAATAGGGAAGAGAAGAAAAGAAAAGAGTTTACAAAAGTAGTTTAAAATTAACCAAAAGTAGCAGTAAACACAAAAATATAGGGCTAGAAAAATAGAGGGATAGATAATAAGTAAAATAGATTAAAAAAAACTTCAAACAAGCAAAGGATGGCAGAGATTGACAGAGGATACAAAGACCATGCCCAGAACCATAGCAATGAATGAGAAACAAGATGGCCGCGCCCGTTCACGACCGCGCGGGTAAGTTCGCGCGAGATTTTCCTTGCGAACACGAGCGAAACTGTACTGGCAAGCCGCAGACTTTGCGAGATTACACTTCGCGCCCGGAAATGGAAATACGTCAGGCAAACAAGATGGCTGCGCCCTTGAACGACCGCGAGGGTAACTTCGCGCCTTGCGCTACGAGCGGCTCGCAAAAACGCACAAAACCTTGCCAACTAACACGCCGCAAAAAAAACAAATTGCATATTCGCACGAATTTGCGGCTTCCGAATCCGATCTCGCGCGTGTTCGCGCCCCGCGAAATTGCAGAAAAACGAGTTTTTCAAAACTGAAAGCACTCGGCAGGGGCAAGAGTTCAAACTCATCATTAGTAACAATTCCCTGTAGTGCTTCCTGACTGGGGCCCCTCCAGAATTCAGTTGCTAGTTGCAACAATTGTATGACCCTGCTCTGACCCTCACAGCAGGCTCATAGAATAGCTACAAGTAGGCCACAAAGGTCCTGGGGAAAAAAATGCACTGCAACAGAAAGCAAAATTACAGATAAGGAAGCAGGTGCCAGACTGGAATTTTAAAACAGTGACACATTAATAAACTAACCCCAAATTAATTCATCTCAGTTGAAACAGGGCTGGTGTGCTTGCTTTTCCCCCCCATAATCTACAGTAATGATGAACCAGAGGGTGGTATTGATGTAACAGAGGGTTGCAGTGGTGAAACAGAGGGTGCTGGGAACCTGTGATGATGAACCAGACGTAGAAACAACATAATCGCGACCGTTGCGCGCCGAAATGTAAGTTCGCAATTGCGAACTGGTACGAAACCCTCGCGAACTGGCAGAAATCCTTGCGAACACACAAAAAAAATCCGCAAATTCGCAAAAATTCGCGGATTTTGCGGATTGCGAGTTCGCAAATCCGCAAAATTCGCGAACGCGAGATTTGCAAAATTCGCCCATACTTACCCAGTGCTCTGCGCGGGGGAAGTTAGGCTTTGCCATGTTGGATTGTGGCTCAACAGTACACTTTGGGATTGTTTAGGGCCTGAACCCCAGGAAATGATGGCAAAGTGGGTAGTGTCCCCCCTGGGGCAGGCATAAATGTGGCCCATCTGGATTCCTTTGTCAAAACACATATGGACCTGTGGAAGACTGAAGAAGGACTGTACCTGCTTTTAAACCCATGGAGATCAACTGCAAGGTCTGGACCTGCTCCCACTTATATCCAGGACTGAGAAGTGGACTCCACGGATCAGTTGGCTGACTTTCTGTTAAGTTACAGGGGCACAAAAGCTGCAATACCGCTGCTTTTTTCCAAGAGCCCAGTTGACCAGTTTCAATTGGATTTGCCCTGGACCCTGCTGGTGGCTTCCAGGAGACTGATTAATGACTTGCAAATGGTACCCACAAGGTCCTGGACCCTTGGTGGGTGTTAGTGTGTAAACCTCTGATCCTAAAACTTACAAACTGGACACTTAGAAGCTTTTTCAGAATGTTTCCTCCACTTGAGAGGAAACATGTACAAAGGGGAAAACTGCCTTAGTAATGTCCTAATTCATGATTGAGGATGAACACAGGAGAAATCACAAGGCACCAAACTCATTCTGACATATGAGGAAGAAGAAAGTCATGTTACACCAGGAGTAGGATCCAGAGGAAACGCAATCCATCCTGCTAGAAGAAAATATCTGTGACCAAATTAAATAGCAAGGGGCAAAGATCATGTTGAAAAATCCGAGCGCATCATTGCACTTCCACTTGTAAAGCTTCTTTCAAACAGGAACTGGCATCACAGAAAAAGGATTTGCTACTTTCTGGATTGGGAACTTCTGATATCTTGCAATAGACATACCAACATCTTGGAAAAAAGTGTTTTAAGGATTGTTTGTGCCCTTTTCGAAGAACTCATGGCAATGGTTGAATACTGACAAAAAAGTTCAAGTTTGACACCCCACGTGCTGTGCTCAATCAAATCAATCAACATTTCTTTATTCGATTGATAGGATATTAATCATAAAAGTTACAGAAATACATCAAAGGTAAACATTTCTTAGAATCCAAACAATCCATTTCAGCAATTGGCCAGTTTCCTAGTTCTCAAAGACGCACATAAAAAGGAGGCGACGCTAAAACAGATTAAAGGATCAGTTAACATTCGTAAAAAATTTAACACAGGACAACATTGTCTAAAATCTAATTTACGTTAGAGAGGAATTAAAAACCTTTTACGGTGATTACAATACAATTTACAAAAAAAGAAGATGTGAAAATCAGTTTGTAACAAGAGATCATTGCAAGGGCAGCATAGAAGATCATTAGTAGAATAGATACCACCGGGTAGCCCAGCATACACAGGATATAAATTGGGCAGATTCGTAACAGAACAAATCTGTGTCGAGGGTTTGTAACAAACTCCAGATAGGAGGGTAACCCTTCGACCTGCAATGGGCCCTCCAAATATTCCCTTATATTGGGTTTTTTATTAAGTGCATTCATTCTCGCATCATTGGAGAAGGCTAAAAACCGAGTCTTTAAAAACTTTTTTTAAACCGATACACAATTTCCTGGTGATTCAAACAAGCACTCAGTGTCTAGGGTATATAGGATATTTTTTTACATATTTTAACCATGGGATGTCCTCAACATGTTCCATGGCTAGGCAGTCAGTTATTATTTGTTGGGAGAGGGTCACAGTATCTCTGTATCATACTGAGTGCCATAGAAGGATAGAGGCTACCTTGATCTGATCAGTTATATAGGGGATATTTGGCTCTTGATGTAGTGTAAAATTGTGACAGCTACTGGGGAGACTCACCATAGATTTCCAGAAACTGTCCTCTATTACTTGTAGATCCTTTACTTTGACATGGCCCCATACTCCAGCTCCAGAGGCTGCTACTGCACTAGATTTAGCCCCATAAACTTTCCTTATAATAGCTGGGTTTCTTGATCCCAATTTTTTTGAAAAAGAGCGTATGGCATTAGTACTTTTTTCCAGCAACATCCCTCGATTTGCCACCATGTTCCCCCAAGCTGCTCGGTAGTCAAAGGTAACCCCTAAATAAGGAAATTGATCTGTCTGTGCCACTTTACAGTTCGAGATAAAAAAAAGCGGGGGATGTTTCTGCTTCTTCCCTGCAATTAATAAAAATTACTTTGATTCATTTGTATGGAGATCCAGGCTGTTCATGAATTCTACATAATTGTTCAACGATTTCTGCAGTGATCTTCCAGTGCGTGCCATTAAAACTGCATCGTCTGCATACATTAAAATTGGAATGCGCGTCTTATTTATTCTCGGTACATCTAAAATCGATTCAAGCAGTTGGGAATCCACTCCATTAGTATAGAGTGAAAACGGAAAGGGCGCAAGGAAGCACCCTTGGCGAACGCCTCTTGTAATAGGGAACCATCTGGTGCAATCACCCTGTGAGCCATATCTTACACAAGCTTCACTCCTCACATACAGTTGTCTTACACAGTTAATTATTCCATCACCTATCCCCATGTCCCTCATTATCTTCCATAAATGTGAGTGGGATACACAGTTGAATGCTGCGCTAAGGTCCATGAAGGCCAGGTAGCGGTTGCCTTGCTTAGCTTGGGAGTACTTTGCTATAAGCAAGCTCAAATTCAGACACTGATCTTGGGTCCCTCTACCTTTTCTAAATCCATATTGTGCAGGATTAGAATGTTATTTGCCAAAGCCCATGCCTCCAGTCTATTTAGTAATACTCTTCCCATAAGTTTGGCTGTACTGTCAAGAAGAGAGATCGGCCTATAGTTTTTGGGGTCTAATTTATCCCCTTTTTTATCAATTGGGATTAAAACTGCTTCATACCAAGAGTCTGGGAGTCCCTCTTTAGCTATGGCATTAAATGTATTAATAAGTAAAGCGCTCCAAAGGTCTGGGCAATCTGTAAAAAAATCTATTGGTGTGCCATCTATACCCGGAGCCTTATTACTAGAACATTGTGCTGGGGCTGCCCCTATCTCCATATTATTAAAAATAAGGGGGATATTGTGAAATTGGTCGAGCTCACGTGCCATCTGTTCCGGATCAAGTCTCAAACCATTAAACATTTTGCTAAAATGCTCTACCCATGAATCCTCATCCACATGTGTGTCCAGATTAGGATCGGAGCTATGTTTTAAAAATGGCGCATTAACTATTGACCAAAAGTCCCTCCTATTATTTGTAATTTCAGCTTTCAGTAATTTATCCCAGGCCTCTTCTTTCAGTATCTTTACCCTGTGCTTCCTAGCCATAAGATAAATCTGCCAGGCCTGTTTCACCAGGGCGGGGTTTCTTAGAACACACTTGAGGGATCGATGTAAGTAGGAAAGTGCCTTCGTGCAGTTATGATCGAACCATTTAGGTCCTGTAGGTTTATGTCATCCAGCACTCTTCGAGAGTTTCTTCTTCACTTGCAACAGAATAGTTTCAAAGGCCTCTTTTGTGGGCTGAGGATCCTTGTTTGGATCTAAACAGATACATATTTCCTTCATTCTGCTACATACAACCTGGGGGGTGAGGACAGTTTTATCAATGCCCTCCCATTTGAGTGTTATCCCATTCTTTTTTTTTAATGACTGGCTTTATGTGTAAGAGGTGCTGTGCTCATGCTAGGCATGCCTTGCTGAAAACCCAACGGATCAACCACAAATGAAGCAGCTTTGGAAGGAACCAGGGGGGCACCCGGCCATAGTGTAGCCCAGCATCTGACAATGCGGGGATGCAGACTGCGTGGAATGCGTCTTCTACCTCCGCTCTCAAGGTTCTCTCACTGCTCTCTGCAGAAATGTCATAATGAATGCAATACGGACTTAATCATACTCCGTCTCACTCAAGGCATGGCTGGTCTCCGGACAACCAAACATTCCATTTACACGGAAAGAAAACTTATTTCACGTTTCTTAATCGACAGCGCCCTCAGCACAGCCAGGCAGTATGATTAGTGAACTGTCACCTAGATTATATAAATGTTTGCTGCTAAATGTCATGTTTCAGGATAATACTTTGTCAATAGTGGTAATATGTTGTAGACATTGTGAGGCCTATGTGTGTGTGGATGAGAAAGTGATTATGAAGAGACAGATGACTTATGGAGAGGGAGTGACATCCAGCTTGATCACAATGCAACCATTTCTGTGTGCACCTCCTCAGAGCAGGTTGAGGCTGGTTCAGAAATCAGGGAAAAGAGCAGCCATGGAACCCTATGGGAGCTGAACTGACATCCCTTTTCTTTATCATATGTCTGAGTAGATGCATGGTGACAACATGTGAAGGAGTCTATGAATGGCCTGCATACATTCTCCTGTTCAAATGAAGCAAAATATTTTACATTTGTGGTTGAAAGTAAACGCTGTAATGTGAAAAGGGAGGACCATGGATAACTCTTACTGATCTTCAGTTCCTCCTGGTGGGCTTGTAAATCCCAATTTGGCTCGGCTGGTAACTGTAATAGGAATTCAAGACAAGGGATGACGTTGGTGCGGATAGTGGTGAATTTTAAAGATGTATTCAGCAAAATATTGTACGGAAGTTTATTTTGACAACCGGCTAGTGCTTTAATTGCCCTTTAAACAAGCTTATAGGCCAGTATAGCCTTACTCTGAAAGTAAAAGAAGCTGTAAATCATACACAATGTTACCACACAGCAAACTGAAACAAATGGGTGCACACGGGCAACTGGAGAATAGCACTCTGCTTTTGTTACATCACAGGCTTAGGCGTCCAAACAGCAAGCAGTAAGTCAAAACATCAACAATCAAAATGTTGCTATGCCTGCAAAATAAGGACAATTTAAAGCTGTATGCATAGATACACCCACAGTTTAACATAAGTACTATTGGGTCCCATCACCAAAACTAAAGGTAACACATGGAATGATGTAACTCAAATGCCAGGGCCTTGAAAGTGAGTCCATCCAAACAGTGACAAACTATTCAAACCCATGAAAGTCAATGGCTGAAGAGGGCTGACTCAAAGCCAGCTTGCTCTATGTATTTCTTTATGCTTCATTGTGATGCACTTATGACAGGACTTCTTATGGTAGACGTTAAAGCCATGTGCTTGGGGAATTGTCAAACACATCTTGAAGAAGCATGTCAGTATCGCCCTTTTCTTTTTGGCTATTTTGTTGTGTACTCCTGCTTACATTGGAATACATATGGGTCGTCAGTGAGCAGTCTGGTAGCATTGCACAGTGCGCTGAAAATGGACACTACAAACACATAGACACTGAAAAAGCCTGAAATTCTCATATTCATGCTTTTTTAAAACAAATTCTCAAGCAGGCTGCGTACCGTAGGAAATATCTGGCGGTAACTCGAGATAGATGTTAGAAGTAAGCAGCGGACTCAAGATGAGAAGAGAACCTGTTAATTAAACCCAGATCCTCAGGCACCAGCTAGCAACTGACGCACACTAACATTCTAAGGGGAGCTTCACTCTCAACATTCTAAGGTAGGGACGTATCAAGGGTGGAGGAAAAGGAGGGGTGGGGTTGGCAGGTGCGATACCTACTATATAAAAGATAGTACAACATGTGGAATACAGCCATGGATTACAACAATAGACACAAGTGCTTTCTTTAGCAGGATGTGGTACCTTAAGCCTTAACTAGACATCCCAAAGGTATAATTTGTCCCTTTTTTACAAATATGCCACCTCAGGCTCAGTGTAGGATATGTGCACTGCAGATGTGAAGGCAGGTTTGGTATGGTAGGTTAGGTATGGTAGGCATGTTAGCCTAGGTATGTTAGTTTAGGTATGGTAGGTAGGCTAGGTATTGGAGGTAGATATGATAGGTAAGTGAGTATGGTAGCATAGGTATGGTAAGTCAGGCAACGGAATGTTAGGTGCAGATGCATGTTAGGTTAGGCATTAAGGGAAGGTCGAAAGTTATGACAGGTAATGTAGGTACAGTTAGTATGGTACTAATAGTAAGTAGGTCTGGTAGACATGATAAGTCTAGGCATGGTAGTTATAATAAGTTAGGTAGAATTAGGTTAGGAATGATAGGTTTGGTATGGAAGGTATGATTTGATAACTGAGGTACATTTGGCAGATTAGGTAAAGTAGGTTAAGTATGGAAGGTAGCTATGGTTCTACAGGTTTGGTATGTGGTATGGTAGGTTAATTTGTTGGTTCAGCAGGTAGGTATGATAGGTTACGGTATTTTAAGTTAAGCATCTCAAGTAGGTATGGTTAGCATGGTGAGTTGGTTCTGGGGCACAAAAGGGCCATTGTCAAGTTTGTACTCCCAGGTCGTGGAATAAGAGAGGATCATGGATCCACACTCCAGGCTCCATTAAGTATCGAAAGAGTCAGAACTACATGTACCACATGCTGGAGAGACCCCCCACATGGGCTTTTATCTACCATATCTTCATGCGAATATCAATCCTGACTTGTGTAATAAAACTTCTCTGAACAGTGGTGAGGCTTCGGGTTCCGATAGAGATGTGTCCATGTTTACTATACTGTGTGTATTCACATAATGAGATGTCTCTATCTCGAAGCACAGCTCTCTTTAGCTCTACCTGCCTTGTGCATACATTTCCTTTCATTAAATTGTGAATGATTTTGAATCACTATCCTGGTCGCACCAACCTGAGATGGGTGTCCTGTGGGAACACTCGAATTTCATGGACTGGGCAAAAGCTAACTTCTTAGTCTGCTTTCTAGACCCAGCTTTGTGGGAAATGATGTTTCTCACAGCTGTGTCTCCATCCTGGAGCACCCATAGAAGAGGCTAAAAAGAGAAGTGAGGTTTCTGCACGTGTTATCAACCTTCCAGAAGCAGTAATAAGGGATAGACCAAAGGCAGGCCTCACCTAAAGGTTTCCTCACTTTGCACAACAAGGTCTGCAGTCCCAACCCTCACCCCTACCATTCACTAAATGGAGGCCCTCAGGAAGACTATTCAGCATATCCTTGCTAGCAAAGGCTTCATAGAATATCTAAAGGGTCCATGTCTCCACCCCTTCTGTGACTAAGGGCTGTATTACGATATTGGTGGTCCTCCAGCAGCACTGCCACTGCAGTGGCGGTCTGATGACGGTGATCTGTTTGGCTCATGGGAGAGCCTAACAAGCGGACACCACTGTGAAAGCATAGACAGCAAGCTCCTACACGGTGTGGCATGCATGCCACACCGTACAGGAACTGGGGGTGCAAATACAGGGGGGGCACATGTTGTGCATGCTTGCATGCACCCTCAGGCCCAGGAGCAGCAGGAGTCCCTGTTAGGGCCCCCTTTGTTGCGTCTATGCCACCCTTTTCATGTCAGGCTCAGGGCTGCAGACAGGTAACTTGTAATATGTTTGGTTGAGCATAATGCAGCTCCCTGACCGCTGCACGACTGCTGTGGGATCCTGGGTCCCCGGTGGATGTAGCAGTCCTGTGGCAGTGTGACCACCACACTTGTAACACTGCAGGTGTGTCCCGTAGTGTGGCTGTGGTCCGGCGCCACTGTGACTCGGCGGTCCTATGAACCGCCGTACTCATAATAAGGACTAATTCTCCTTCCATCAAAGGGGAATACAGTCAATACACTTAAACTATCTGGGAAGCTGTCATCGTCCTCATCCAGTGACATATGGCAAGACCTTGCCCTTTTTTCAGGATCTCCTCCAGATTTTTTCCTTCCGTTGCTGCACCTGTTTTTGTGTACATTAGGACTCTGCACTTTGTTCCTGCTAACCAAGTTCTTCTGCTCTCTTGCTAAAGCATGGTAAAATTACCCAACACGTAAGTGGCACAAATAATTTACTAGTACATCCCTAGGAAATGAGACTACATGTTCCCAGGACCTGTAAATGATATTATACTAGTTGGCCTTCAGCACTCATAGGGAAGGGTGCATTGTATATAAAAAGTAGGAAATGTGTTTTAAGTTTTACCTGTCCTTGTAGTGAAAAACAGCTAAATTAGTGTTTCTCTACTGTAAAGCCAATCTCTCCTATTGGATAACATTGGGTTACCTTATTACATTTAATAGGTGATAACATTTGATTGGGAGCAGGTAGGAATGGCAGATGTAGACTCCAAAAAATTGAAATGTAACATCTCTTTAATGGTAAAGTCAGAATATTAAGTCAGAATTCTGAAAATTTCACTTTTAGAAAGTTTGGCACTTTCTTGCCCGAACTATTTGTGACTTCTGACAGTGTGTCACATATCTGTGAATGACTTTGCTGTTGGGATTTGTATTTGCCTCCAAGGCATTGACACAAAAAGAGGTTTTGCTGTGGACAGGAAAGCCATCCTGCCAGAATGGTTGGGGTGGAGCTGTGCACATCCACTTAGATTTCAAAAGGCTTTGCCCCTGCACACACAAAGGAAACTGGCACTTCTTTTGTAATTTCAGACTTCTTAGTGCCTTGAGAGGGAAAGGGTAGAACTTTCCAGAGCAAGATGTGGGGGTAGTATTAGGAATACCCCCATTTCAAATGCTGCCACCCAGTATAAATATTGGACCTCAACGGCCACTCAGCAAACACTCCTGGAACTTTGAACACTAGAGAAGAAGGACTGCCTTGTTTCCCAGGCGAATACCCTGCTGCTACCAGAAGACTGCCCTGCTGCTGGAGGCCTAGTACCAGTATCCGGCCTGTGCTCCATAGCGGTCATTCAGAACTTGTGACTTTCTCCACCACTCCGTCCATCATCTCCTTGTGTTCTCCAGGCCAAGCACGACCAAATTACTATGAGTGACGCTTTGGTTTTGTGAACTTCCACTGAGAGGTTTGCTGTCAGTCACGTTTTTTCTGCACTAATAACATTGATTGAAGATTAAATTTCATGAATATCAAGGAGACTTCCTTTCGAAAAGACACTACGTGAAGACTTAGATTTCACTGTTCTGGGAATCAAAGATATCAGAATACAACCAGGAAAACCAGTGATTGTCCTTGAATTCTATGCAACACTGCCATGGTCTGAATGATTGACCAGTCTCTGGAAGGGTCATTGCTAAATGCAGATTGTGTTGTCCTGAAGATGGTCTAAAGGATTCACACGATAGAAGACCAAAACGTCGCCTATAATATCCAACTCCTCATGTATTATTATACATTAAGTGACTGTTTTATTTGTGAAGCTATCAGTCACCTGTATGATTTTATCAGGAGAGGATTTTTACTTATGAAATATAGGTTGAAATAAGATGTACCTTTTTTCATTTGTATGCATTTGAATCAACCTGAGTGTTGAATGTACCCTATGAACTTTGAAGTCTAAAAAAGAAAATACACTTTTCAAGAGATATCCCCTTGTTCGTTGTTCTTGACTGAATGTGTTATGCATTTATTGCCTGTATTTTTGAAGAAATGCATATAGGTTCACAGATATTGAATCTGTGGAATTTGTGAAAAGAATCGCTCTACCCATTACTGCTGATCATAGTCATATCAAATTTCTTTCTTTTGACATCATTTATGCACCTGGTCTTTCTATTATTTTGAGTACACAATAAGAAAGAATCTCTTTCACATCCTCTTTTTATCAAGGACATTGTTATATGTAGAAACCTAGAACAACAAATTACATTAGTTATACCCAGGAAAAGAAGTAAAGTGCTATAAGCGTCTCCTCCAGGTGTATCAAGACTTAACTGATGTATTTGAAGAGAAAGGGGTGAGTCAATTACCACTGCACTGGCTGAATGATTGTGCAGTAGAAATTCTACCTTAGGCTACCCTTCATAACATAACATGTGTATTTGTAAAGCTCATGTTCACCCACAGACATCCTGGCTCTGAATAAAAGATGTTTATTGTTACCCATTTTATCGGCCTTAGAAGGATGAAAGGTTAAGTGCACCCGCCAGGATTTGAACCTGTGACCACTAGGTCAAACACAGACCCCTACATTGGTCACATTAGTCCACTAAGCTACCAGACCAGGCTGACATGTTTGAATCCATGCATCCACCCAGAGAGAAGAGGCAAAGTTGAAATGAAAATAATAAAATATGGTGATAGGATTCATTCCATCTTCATCTTTCAAGCAGGTGCTCCTGTAATCTTTGTTGCTAAAGCCATTGGGGATTTTTTCCTGTATAAACTAAATGGATTTAAATATAATTGCTTTAAGAAAAGAAAGCATCCTTCATCACTCATCTCTATACTTTAAGACCCATTAAGACAGTTAACTAATTCACTAAACTGGATCTCTGTGTTACATGTAATCTAGTAAGAGTGAGGACAGGAGACAAATGGAAAACCACTTTTATTACCAAATTTGGTCAAATTAGTATATTGCTATGCCATTTGGGCCGTGTAATGCATTTTTGAAGCCTACCAGCATTTCCTCAACAATGTTGTCTGCAATGTTATAGATCTGTTTATTGTAGCTTAACAAGATGATTTTTTCTGCTACTACTGAAATGCACTACGAAAATGTGAAGATTGTTCTACAAAGACTCAGATGCAATTCTCTCAATGTGAAACTTGAGAAATACTCATTAGTTCACGGTCCCCTGCCATTGCTAGGGTACCACATCTCAAGCGATGATTTTGATATATACCAAGTCCAAAATGCAAGCTATTCTGCAATGGCCAAGATCCAAAAGAGTAAAAGAAGTGCAACGGATAATTTATTACATTCTTCTGGACTTTCGGTTCACCCATTACAATTTTAAAGAAAGAGAGGTTCTTTTCACTGGCAACGAGAACAGGAGGATGCTTTTATTAAGCACAAAGATGGTCTTCAAAACTACTCCGGTTCACTCCTATCAGATGCAAATTCGCCCTCTGTTTTTTTAAACAGGTGCCTTTGCCGCTCTCATCGCAGCCATCTTATCCCAGTGCGACCTCCAGGCTAAATCCCTTTATCCAGAGGCGTACTTTTCAAGAACTTTAATGGTAACAGACCACCGTGATGCTAACTGGTATAAGCCATTTCTGGCTATCAGAGATGCATTCATACATTGATGCTGCAGCGTCGTGAGGGTTGATGACCCCGTCGTCTCGATCATACGCCCGATGCTCCCTGTTGTGCTGCCGTGACTGCCGGCTTCTGGAATCTGGATGCTCCCTTGCCCTGGGCCTCTTTGTGTGGTGCTGCACCGGTTCCCCTCGGGCTGTGGACGGGGTTGTGCAGGCTGCTCGAGGCCGTCCTCTCTCCGCCTCCTGCCCGCATGACGCTGAGGCTGCGGCTCGCAGTACCTATTCCCTGAGCCTTTGTCCCTATGTTGCCACATTGCTGAGGAGG
Organism: Lissotriton vulgaris; assembly: GCF_964263255.1. Classification (NCBI taxonomy): domain Eukaryota; kingdom Metazoa; phylum Chordata; class Amphibia; order Caudata; family Salamandridae; genus Lissotriton; species Lissotriton vulgaris. The sequence continues at coordinate 1,944,110,675 of NC_141685.1, forward strand.
CTTTCTGACCCACGGTTATGTTCGTGACCATTTTGCTACTTCGGCTCACCGACCGCCCCACCCCGCCCTCCCCTCACTCATTCTACAGTACACTTCCTCAGCTGCCACAGTTCCTCAAACTTTGATCCCTGGTCCTGCCGATTTCGCGAGGATCGAATCTGCCCCAGCAGGCTGCCTTTGTCTCGGCTATGACGTTCTTGAGCCCGGCACGCAGTTGAGATGACTATTTACATCATGTCAAGATGTTGATAAACGACTCTTCTAGTGCGTTTTTTTTTTCCTAACCCTTTATGTTGTTACCCTCTGGCATTGTTTATTTGTTTGTTTCTCCTCATGACTCTGCCTAGGTATGGTATGGCTAGTTCCCCTTGTTGTCTCAAACATGTGGTGACCATTTTGTTTCTTAAGTCACGAGCAATGTTTATTAGGCCTCCGTTTTGCCTTTTTTGTATTTTGTTGTTGTTGTCCCCCTGCTTTGCTGATTAATATACACTAAGAAAGGACTCACTCCTCCTCCACAAAATAGGCGGCCATCTTTAAAGAGAGCCCTGATTACAAGTTGACTGTGTAACTCCAGCTTACTATCTCATCGCCTCAAATTATATTCCCTCTCTCTCCTTGATTTCCCTATCTCTCTTCTATATCTTTCTTAGCCATATTCACCTTTCCTCTCACCCCAATGATTACCTATTCTACTCTTCCCCTCTAATCTAAATCTTTCGTTTTTGACTATACATATTGGTTATACATATTTATATCCCACTCTTTTTGTTATGCATTATTCATTTCTTATCATTGTGATATATTTTGTTGGTTTAATTTTGCATATCTCCCCTTTTTTTGTTTATACATGTTGTTTGCTTTTACATATTTATATTATTTTGCTCTATCTTCGCAGCTTATATCCTAATTCAGCTGCATTTATTCACTTTTATGGGCTCACATCGTTGTCCTTTTTGTTTTTATTTTAACTCTTTGTATTTAATTTATGATGTGTCCCTTTTTCATTTTATATGTTGGATTTTAGGTTTTAGCTTATATCTGTTTGAATTCTCACATTTGCTGCTACTTTTGCATTGACTAAACTTAACTACACTCCCCCTTTTCCTACCTCCTCCTTCTATTCCTTGGCTGTCCATTTCTTAGATTGCCCTGTATATTTGTTTTGTATATGCTACCCCTCCACACAGTGTCCCTCTGTCTGGCCTCACCCATACCCCTCACTTTTTGAATCTGCTTTGACTAAACGCTTCCTGACTCCCCCACTTCTGCTTTTTATAGTTTTGTTTAGTGAGTTTGTACGGCCTAACCTGTTTTGCTCCTACTTTCTCTCCCTATACTCCTAATCATGCCTCCCCTCTCATTTACACCCACTATCTCAGCTTCACACATCTCTAAACTCGTCCCTAACTCTTGGCCTATCCTCTACCCCTCCCAACTCTCCAAACATGGTAAGAAAAACTTCAAGCACAAACTTCTTTGTCTCCAACCAGAAACCTTATTTGCTGATCACCATAATAGCCTTAACTCCTTCATTATCACCAACTACATCTTCTTCACCAAGCGCACTTCAAAATGGAAAAGCTTATTTCTCCGACAACTCCCTATCACGAATTCCCGCAATATCCCATACGGTCTGAAACTTTCCACCACTCCCTCCCCTTCCTTTCCGTGCGAAATTGATATCTCTATCTTCAAATATCGAAACATTCTCATCCAAGCATCTGAAAATCACCTCCACATCTTTGAATTCGACTTTAGCTCGATATCCCAATCCCTCACACAATCCCTGAATCCTTCCATCTCACCTCCTGAACCCCTAAACCCCAATCCTTCCCTGACCCCCCTGTCGCCTCTCTCGGACTTACCCCATCTCTCAGTTCCTTCTTCACCCATCGTCTCTCCTACCCCCTTATCTCCTCTCCCTAACTTACCCACCCCCTCTTGTACACCCCACATCTTTACCCCTACCCAACAGCATTTGACCTCCCCTGCCTCCATCTCTCTTACAGACACTTATTCCCCTCTTTATCCCCTCTCACCATCTCACACTCCTCTTCCCCCAATCAAGTGGATTATTCTCAATCTCTACTTACCTCCCTCGCTCTCAACATTATAACTTGTTACGACACCCTTGTCTCCCTGTCCCCTAATATCTCCCAGTCACCTAATGTCTCCCAGTCCTACAAGTTACATGTCCCCCTTTCCTCCCCCTCCACCCCTGAATCTCTCACCCCACCTAATGTGTCCCCCAAACTGCCCAACTCCCCTGTTACCCCCACGCCTATTCGGGCTACCTCTTTAACCCCGAATTCCCTTTGCTCGGCTACACGCTCCCCTCCTGTTGATCTCCTCCTGAACAATCCCCCCTTTCCTCCACCCTATACAACGCCTCAGTGACACCTCCTGCCTCCCCCACTTACCCCCTTATATCCCCATTCTAATAACTTTCTCTCTTCTATTCTCCTCCCTCCCTCTGACTCCCACTCCACCTCACCCTCTGTTGCACTTCATACTCTCCCCCCTCGATTAACCATCCCCACACCTCCCTAACAGACCCCCATATCCTCCACCGATATCCCCTTCTCACACTCCCTTATTCGCCCTAACATCCCACAATATACCAGACACTCCAACCCCTACTGCCTCTCCTCCTCATTCAACTATATGTCCTCTTAAATTGAATGCCACTCTTAAGTCTACCTCCTGTATACCCCTACCCCAAAAATGATCCTCCCCCCATTACAATTCCCCCCTCATCCCTCCTCCAGGATTTCCCCCCTTCCGCCCCTGACTACCCCCCCCCCCCGATAACCCTTACCTTACAACCTCCCAAAAACGACTGATACACTTTTTTCCTCAATCCCTACTCAATTACTCCTTAAGGTCGAACTTCTCCTTTCATCCCTCGTTTTAGAACTCTCCTCTCTCAAAAACGATATCTCACTCCTTGTTAAATCCCTCCCCTCAGATCTTGTCCACACATCGACCGCCTCACAACACACCTTACCATCGCTCATCGACACTCATCTCAATTTACCCACAAACAGACCTCCTATTCGTATGACCAACACCAACACTCCCCCCTTCCTGGTAACTACACTATCGGATCCAAACACACTGAACCCTCCTTAAGCATCCCACCCTGCAATATCAACACGACCTCCCCTCCTCAAGGTGATATTTGCTCTATAACCTCGGGAACTAACTTGTCTAGGAACCACCCTGTCTTTCCCTCCTCTGCCTCATCCACTATCCCCCTACCAGTCAAGCCACTATCCCAGTTATCTTAGGAATGAACAGACTCCCCACGCTTCTGACTTCTCCCAGACCCCACCAACTACTTAGACGTATCCCCCCCTGTCTCCCCACCCCATTACCTGTCCCCTCTCCCCTCTGCTGCATGTTGATAAACTGCAGATCCGCCTCCTGCCACGCAACTGAGATTGCAGAAACCATTCTTAATAAAAATATAGACATCGCATTCCTTACTGAAACCTGCCTCAATGCCCACTCCACTCCTATCCTCGACTTGCTCATCCCACCAGGCTACTCTATCATTAAGAAAGATAGAATCAATCAAATAGGAGGAGGCCTTGCCCTAATCTTTAAAGATGAACTTGACATCTCACTTGTTCAGCTCCAAGACCCCTCATCCTTTGAATACCTTTGCGCCGACCTCACTTTTCCTGGCTTTCCCACAACTCGGCTACACATTATTTACCCCCTCTTCCCCCCAGAAATTGCCTCCCCTTTACTGATGAGATGAATGATCTTATCATTCAAGCATCACTCTCCCATTCGAAGAATCTCTTCCTTGGTGATTACAACATTCACTGGAACAAAACTGATGACCCTGCTGTCATCCTATTTAAAGAAGCCTTAGACATCACTGACTTGCCCCAACTCTGCCATGCTCCAACTCACTCTAAAGGTGCTACCTTCAATGCTATTTTGACGAGCAAGGATCTGGCCTCTCTCTCCAATATACTTCCTGTAGACTGGTCTGATCACCACCTTATCCTGTTCACCCTGAATAGCCCCATTACTCACCCCACCCCTGTGAGCACTTTACCTATGAAACCTACTCGCAGCCTTCACCTTATTCCACCTGGCGAATTGGAATCTACAATTAAAACTCGCTTACTTCTCCCCCTCCCTCTCTTAACACCAACGACCTTACTGACCATTACAATAATTCCATTTGTGAAGCCCTCGACCTAATTGCCCCAATCAAACTCAAAAAACAAAAATACATCCCTCCCAAGTCCTGGTTCAATGCCGAACTTAATAATGAAAGGCGGACCCTCAGACAATCTGAACGTGCCTGGAGGAGTCATCCCACCTCTGATAACCTGGCTCTCCTGAGAACTACCAGAGCCCACTATAAAAAACATATCTTCAACGAAAAGGCCTCTTTCTCTGGTCTCAACTTGACCAGGTTAGAAACCGCCCAAGAGAACTCTTTAATATTGTTAAAAAACAAACTTCCTCTGGCCCTCCTAAATTAGCAGCCTCTGTGGATAGATGCAAAGAAATCGCCAGCTTCTTTACGAATAAAATCAATAACATCGAACTTTCCTTCTCTTCCCCCTCTTTCTCTCCAAACTCCCCTTAACCAATGCACCCTCCCTAGCATTCCTAATTCACTTTCATCCTTCCCTCCACCACATCTCGACCCCTCTCAACCCCTCCCTGCCCTCCCCCATCTGGATTCATCACTGACGGGACACCTTTTGAAAAACAAGGCTTCATGGAGTCAATTTAGTCCAATTTCTGAAACCACTATCATCAACATCATTTCTAAACTCAAACCATCCTCACACTCCAAAGACCCTCTTACCTCCCATTTAGTTCAAGAACTCAAATTTATCATAGCCCCAATTTGGACCGATATCATCAACTCCTCACTTTCCACTGGCTGTGCTCTTGACTCCCTTCAGCTAGGGCAAATCTCCCCCATTCTTAAACACCCCTCTGCTAACCCTAATGACCTTAGCAATATGCACCCTATCTTTAAACCTTCCCTTCCTCTCTAAAGCCCTTGAAAAATGTATCCTATCCCAATTAGATAACCATATCAGCTCCTTCAATCTCCTCGACATTTTCCAATCTGGCTTTAGAAAGGGATGCAGTACCGAAACTGCTATGCTCAATATTACTGACAACATTCATCGCTCTCTAGACAAAGGTGTATCCTCTCTACTAATCCTCCTTGATCTCTCGGCTGCATTTGATACTGTCCACCATCCCACCCTTCTTAATACCCTCAAAGATCGCTTTGGTTTTGAAGGCACTGTATTTAAATGGTTGTCCTCGTTCCTCCAAAATAGATCTCAACAAATTAAACTTGGTCACTGCCTCTCCAAACCTCACACTGTCTCACTCGGTGTCCCCCAAGGATCTATCCTCTCCTCAACCCTTTTCAATCTTTTCATGGAACCACTCACCCTCATTCTCAAACAAGCCAAAATCAGTTATCACCTCTATGCTGATGATACTCAACTTTACTACAAGATCAAATCCCACAATGACATCCTTCACCTCAATGATACTCTGATGAAAGTCCAAACCTGGTTCCATCTCAACCATCTCAAACTTAATCCTAAAAAAACAGAAATCATCCTGTTCACTGCCAAAAATAACCCCCTTCCCATTCAACTCTGGATTAACGATATCAAAGCACTTAATTACACCCTCACCATCTCTAATTCTGTCAAATCACTAGGCATCAGCATCGACCAGAATCTTAATCTTATCCCCCACATTAAAAATGCCGCCAAAAGTGCTCTTTTTACCCTTCACCACCTCAAAAAATGAAACCTTTTATTCCAGCTGATGATTTCAAAATCGTTGTCCAATCACTTGTCCTTTCCAGGATCGACTATGGCAACGCCACTCTTGCTGGCATCGATCAAATCTGTTCTCAACCTAGCTGCCAGACTTATTTCTGATTGAAAAAAATTTGACCACATCTCCCCTGTCCTCAAAAACCTAAACTGGCTTCCAGTTGAAGAACGATCCATATATAAGATTGCTTGTATCACGCACAAAGCTCTTCACCAAAACACCCCTTCTTACCTTTCAAGCAAATTACAAAAAGCAGGATGCTCCAGGTCCCTGAGGTGCACTAACTTCCTTGTGCTGATCCATCCTAGACTAAAATGTAAAAAGACCCAATCTCGTGCATTCTCTGATACTGCTCCGACGATTTGGAATTCTCTCCCCAAAGACCTTCGCTGCAACGCCTCTTACCCTCTCTTCAAAAAAAGACTCAAAGTACTTCTCCTCAACAAACACTGGGGTTCCTAATGTTACTGACTCTGACCCCGCTCATCACCGCTCTACTATGATTCACACTTTACCCATACCCTCTCCCTCTTTCCATTCTCTCACTACCCTTCTCTACACCCCCTTCTCTCCCTAATTTCAACTCCCTTTTATCCCTCAGATTATCCCTTTGTTTTGCTTTGTCTTTCCCTAATTTCAACTCCCTTTTATCCCTCAGATTATCCCTTTGTTTTGCTGCCCCCTTCACTCATTCAATTCAATGTTTTACCTTTTGTGAATTTTTTCTGCACATTGTAAATTGTATATTATTTCTTAATATGTCTACCTACCTTGTTAAAGCGCTCTGATACTCTTGGGTCCAGCAGTGCTATATAAAACCTCATCAATAAATAAATAAATAAATAACGATCTCAAAGTCTCTAATCATCAAGTAATTGTGGGGACTGATCACAAAACTCGCAGATTCCTTCACTCCATGCATTGTGAGAAACCTCGTCGTGCCAGGGGAATGTTGTTTTTCTCTTTGTCAAAGTATCCCATGGAACAGACATGGAAAGGCTGATGATTATCACAAAATCAAGACATTGATGAAACTCCAAGACCGGCTCCTTTCATATTTCCTGTTGATAAACTCCACTTTCACTGCAGCTAATTATTTTTTGACTCAGTTTTGTACAAATCAATTACACATCAGCAAGGAATGTATCCAATAAGAATCTGATAAGAAAGAGTAGAATTCTCTCCTACTACATGCTTATTTATTTAGGGTTTCTTAAGAGTGTTATTTTTTTGCGGTGAAGATAAAGCAACAGCAATCATTGCAATGGTGTCACGGTGCAGGGCATGAGAAAGGATGTCAAAGGCTGTGTAAGAATTGCCTTGTGTGTGCACAAGCTAAATCATCAAATACTAAACCAGTAGGATATATATACACCCTTTCCAAACCCTAGATAGACCTTGGTCCACTATTTCTATGGATTTTGTGATTGACCGTCCCCACTCCCACTCTAACTCTGCTCTCTCTATTAGTGGTAATTGCTTTAGTATAGAGGGGTATTTAAATCCTCTGTAAAAAAGGTCTCCCCTGCTGAAGGACTACCAGAACTCTTTTACAACACATTGTCCATTTACCTGAACTCCAGTCATTATCAGCTATAGAGGCTCTTTGTTCATTGCATGATTTTGGTCCGGCTTAAAATTAACTTGAGCTATTTCAATTTATGAGTGTAGCAGTGTTCATCTTCAGCCAGATGGCCACGTTTAGCGGGTAACTCAGGCAATAGAACAATACCTACACATTTATGAAGATGACTGGTCTTGGTGAAGCCCCATTGCAGAGTTTGTATATAAACCTCCTTGCACAGATCCCTAAGGTCCTCTCCATTTTACTGCACATAGGGTTGTCATCCTCACATTCCCAGACTATTTACCCACTTGTTCCTTTGCTTTTGTCTCCACCTTGGAGTCATAGCCTGCAACTTTCCAATAGAGAAGATTATTATTCTGGTTGTCCTTGGACTTTAAGCTTCCTTCTCATTGGAATATGCAACCTGTTTTTAATAATTACCTGGTTAAGCCTTCTCCACTTTCTTCATCCTATGTTTGACCCCTGTCTGGTGATTATCGGCAATGACACTGAGTGTGAGGTTCAAGCAATCCTTGATTACCAGCGAGTCTGTGGTCAACTTCAACAACTTATTGATTGGCAGGATTATGGTCCAGTTGGTCATCCAGCAGCTTTTGTCAATGCTCCCCAATTATTATGCAATTCTCTGAGAAACTGGGGGGAGTTCTGAGGGTGGGATACTGTCAGAACTAACCAGATTAGGCATACCGGATGGACGTCATATTTTGTGACCTTCCTGCCGAGTGCCTTGTACTGATGCTCAGAAGCTTCGTGCAACATTGTGGGGCACTTCACCATGGTATTGTTTGGGCGTGACAGGTTTTATAAGGTGCTGTCAGAGTCGTGGGCTTAACCAAATCTGCGGCAAACCCACCTCTCCCTTCACCTTCACTGTCGTAGGTGTTGCCAAGGAGGTCTGGCTAAACACAGTAGGCGGCAACAGGGGTATGGGGCCTGGAAAAAGAAAAAACACTGTTGATCAGAGAGCCTTTGAACAGGTGGCCCTAAAAACCATTGATGAAATTCCCTTTGGTGAAATGGCACGGAGCAGTGATTTTAAACTGGATAGTAGTAACCCTGACACCTCTAAAACCTGATATTGACAATGGATAAATATCTAGAAAATGGGAAAGAAAAGCACAGGCATGACGTAATTACCAAATATGTTTGAGTTTAATAGAACTATCTCCAGTGAGACTATAATGATCGAAGAGGAAGACCGGGGGAAGAGGGTGGGGGTATTCCAAGCAACAGTAAGGAGGAGAAAGAGGCCACAGGAACAATCAGAGCCCGCAGAATGAGCAAGCAGAGACAGCATGAAGAAACTAAGCACTTAATAGGTCAGGAAAGTAAAAACTGAAACCGAGGGACTGGAGTTGGGCAAACAGATTAAGCGACGAAAATGCCGAGCGACAAACCAAGGCAGCAGTGAAAAGCAGCAGCAAAACAAACAGTAGACCCTATCCTGAGCTAGAAGTAGACTCTACACCGACAGCAGGTATTCCCATTGATAGAACATTAGATCGGTAAACTTTCCGTCCTCTGCAAACTCTCTGTCCATGTCGTATGTCAGTGGAGGGACTGGGAGGCATGGAGGGAGAGGTGCGTGTGTGTGTTTGCGCGGCACACTGGACTGCCATGTGGCATTTAATATTCATATTTAATTATTGTAAAATAAAATGATGAAGGTATGGATTATAAAATGACCTAAAAAATATATATAAACACATATTTATAGTTGAAGATAAAATAATGTGTGTGTTTAGTGCAACCACCGAGTACATTTGAGAATGCTCATTAAAAGGAGAGCACAACATTGACGATGCAAACAGTTACTTTAAATTATTTTGTGGCATGAATTTAGTATATTTAAGAAAATAGTGTAATGTTTGAGGCTCAAAAGCAATTGTGTTAAACTGTTTTGAATCCTACCCATTTTGCCCACTGTTACCAACGTGTTTTACAATGTCCAAATGGACACGGTGTTCGTTTACAAAAATCCTTGTGGGAAAACCCTGCTTCACTTTAAAGTAGTTTTAAATACTATCAAGTTTTGAACAGTGTTACTGGCTCAGTATACCGCAAAATACATCAATTACCGAAACATTCGAGCGAGAGCTCCTTGCCAGCCTGTCTGGAAAGTAGTCTTTGTATTCCATCCAATTTTCGACAATTTTATTGGCCCATTGTGTAGCTGCCAAGTGGCCTCAACTCATGTGTGACTCCTGCAGCTGGTCCTCATATTAGTAGCCAAGGATTACTTTAAGATGTACTTCACACTAATGGTCCCCCAGATAATTGGTGGAGAACGTTCAAACCGTAGCCCGTTCCCCCTTAAGATGCTTTTAAATTATGTCCACTTTTGACCTGGTCGGGCAAAATGTATTTAAAAATGATCCATATTGCTTATTTTTTTAGAACTGTCCTGGGGAAGAGCAACATGCCCCCTGTGAAATCTTATTTTAATGATAACCTGTTTCTAACACTTTTATCACGCCATTGTGTTTTAAAATGAACTTTTCCTTGGGGTAACCACTGAAACCCTCCCACAAAATAATCTGTAAATCTGGTCTAGTAAAACCTAATATTGTTGATTCATTGTACTTTAGAGTTTGACATTTGCCTGGAATTCTTGAAAGGCGCTTTGGGAAAAACCGAAAGCCACCGGTAAAGTCGCTTTTGAATCATTTGAAGTGTTGACCAACATCACTGGCCCCAAAAAGTGCCCAATATGCCAGAACACTTCATCAAGCATTCATTGGGGGAGAACACGGATGTCCGTTTTCCACTCTATAAAATAATCTTAAACAACTTTCCAGTTTCAGGCAATGGCGCTGGTCAAGTGCCCTCTAAAATGGCTCAATTAATCACTCATTTTCCCAACTTAGTCCCTGGGGGACTTTGCCCATCGCATGTCGTTTTTGGCATTTTCTGCACGTTCCATGCTTTCAGACATACTTTGCATGCTAGCACTTAAGCCCAGTTATAATGAATGGAAAACCGAACACATACTCCCAGGAAGCAAAGTGCTGCTTGCTGAAATAGCAGGATTGGAGGTTTGACTGAAAGTGTCACGCATGATATTGAGTCACTAGGCGCTACAACTTTGTAAAACGTGATTTTAAAATTCCGCTTAGCCAAAAAAACTCGACCCTCCCCAGACAAAACAAACTGTTCCTCAGATATAAATGTCTGCCTACACCCTTGGCTCAGGAGCTTAACTGACAGGTATGGTTGCCAGTGGATTGCACGTTTATCAAATGTATCAAGTGCATTCCAGACCACTCCTTTATGGGCATAGCACTTAATTAGTTTGTGTGTTGCAATTGCAGAGAGAAGCATTTGCTAGCAAGCATTTGATCTCAATTCTCCAGATCATTGCATCAACCTGCAGCTTAGTGCCATATGCATTAGTCTGTGACTAATAGATATTTCAACTTATCATTGTCAGTCCGCAGAGTCTTGATCCGTGTTTTGCAGGAGAGGAGCGAGGAGCAAGGCAGACTGCGAGAGGCTGCGGGAGGGCTGTAGCGGCAGCGGCGTTGGCGTTGGTGTGCAGGGAGCCGGAGCAGCTGGTACTTGCTGGATCTAGTACATCGGCGCATCGACACCCTCTCGATACCTTCCCGGAGCCACCGGACCTACCGAGCCCACTGAGTACGCCGAGCCAATTGTGCACGCCGCCGCTCACCCGTCTTCCACCATTCGCCATCAGCCATCCGCTGTTGCTGATTCACTGACGATTCACTGACGGTGAGCGGGGGGAACAGGGTGATTGGGGCTGCTTCTGCTTAGCTGCTCCGCAGTACCGCGTTCCCTGCTCCCAGGCCAGTGTGACGGCGGCGGTCGGCTGCGAGCCCCCGGGACCTGTGCACGAGTGCAGGGGGACTGATAACTTTAACCCCAGTGCCGGCCTGCTACCCACACGTCCCCCCCGTACCCTAACCGCAGGAGCGGCATCAGGAACAGGGTACTGGGGAAGAGGGGGGCGTGGGGAGTGAGGGGCCATGTACAGCCAACTGCCATCCAGAAGCCCACGGAAGCCCACGGAAGCCCCCTCCATAAGGAAACAGAAATAGATGGAGGAGGAGGAGGATCAAGCTTTCGGCCCAGCACTGCCCCTCCACTTACACACTGCCGTGTTGGTCTGTGCTGGTTCACACCTAGACCCAGTACCTCACCATCCAGGGACTACATGGGGACAAGGAGGCAAAAGGCAAAAGGAAGAGCACAAGGCGGAGATAGCAGCACATCACCAGCAACAGCGGCAGAAAGAAACTGCAAAGAGACCCCACAGATTTACAGTGGGAATCAGCACAGCCTGCACTAAAGCAGCAGCCGAGCCGTGCTGCGTTCAGTCAAAAGAGCCCAAGCAAAGACCATTCTGGAGCAATGAGATCTGGAAAAGAAAGAAAGTACACTGCACCCAAGCGAAGGAAGCCCAAGCAACCAGACGCAGCTGGGGTTCAGGGCCACGCCAAGCACACACCAAAACCTCAAAAACCCAAGAGCCTAACCCTACGGGACTATTTTAGAAAGACTCCATCAAAAACCGCAGAATTAACACAATTATTAGAGCAACACCCGCAAACTTCAGAGGCAACCAGTTTTACAACCTCGGACCATTCCGGGTTCGACCTTAAAGCACCACCGCAAAATTGGGTATTCAACACGATGCCAGCAAAAGAGCCGTCAGAGGTCTATATTTTTGGGTCTACTTGTACTAACCACAACAGGGAAAATACCCAAACTGTTCCTTTTCAACCAGGCAAGCCCTTCACTCCTCTGGCAGATGATAATGGGGTTGCCCTCCTACCGCAATCACAGCTGGAAGATATTATGTGTCCAATAGAGGCTTCCCCTTTGCTGCTACAACTTCCACAATTTCCTGCCACTGCCGGACCGGTGTCCCTGATCCCGTCTAAGCCACCCACGGGCCCTGCACATCAAACAACGACGGTACAAATCCACGGGCAAGCTGGGCCAGCGCAATCCAATGGCTGTTACCCACTTTCAAATTCCCTAACCTCACCAATAACAAAAATATTAACAGCATCAACAGACTCAAGTCCTTCACACAAGTTTTTTTCGCCTCCTGGCCAAACAAGGACTCTATGTCAAAGTCAATCAGCGCAGATGGCAGCAAATGACCAACCAATGTCGGATCTGTCCCTTTTCTTTAAGACCACCTCAAATTCCCCAAGCCCGAGCCTCACTCCGGATGATAAACCTAATATAGAAGAGGACACTATGACTAGTGTTTGGCCTCAACTATTGCAGACCCTCCAACAAACTGTGACCGCACTTAACTACCATTCAGTAAAACTAGAGGTGTAAGTAGATTTACTAAACACCCTGGCACTCTTTATGTCAGGGATCGACGGCAAATTAGACAAACTGAACTCATTAATTCTAAGGGCGCAAGCATCCGCGAACTTTGTTCAACCAACGTGCTGCTGCTCTCCAATTATTGACTCCCTCTCCCTGCTCCCAGATTGCCTTTCCACTGTCATCAGGGAAGTAAAGCAGCTGAGGGGGGGATACGTGTCAGCCAAACTGCAACCCGCCAAACATCAAGAACAGGACAAACCACTGGAGGACTTTGGAAACAAATATGCAAAAACAAAGGAAGTAGAGGCGGACATAACAGGATCAATTAACACCCTTTCTTCGATGAACGGTCACCCTCATAGTGCTCCAATAAAACCGAATCCGACGGTTGAAAACGGCACTCTCCCATCACCAACTGGGCAATAATCCAGCATGCCAAATCTGAGGACGGGCGAAACAACAGCCTTGCTTCTTCGCCCGCTCCATCAGTCCCGGCCTCTCCCAGACCTATTCCTCCCTGCAGCAAAAGAGAGTGTAAACGTCAACGCAAAGCGAGAAATAAACTCAGGGCTAACTCCAACTTGGCCCATCAGAATCTCTTCTCCATTTTTTTGATAGCCGAAAACAAAAAATCCTCTATAGAACCTAGTAAAGTGGATCCAACGACAAACCCAACAATAACCTCGAATGGACCAACTGCGGACTTACCCACTCAAGAACTGGCGAGGAGCCCTCAGAGTCTAAGAACATCAACAATTGCCCCGGCAATGACAGCAGAGGGTAGCAAAACTGCAAAAAGCACAAGCGTGAGTCCAGTTAGGTCAAGTAACACTGGGCAAGAGACAGCAGCAGGAAAATCTTGGCCTTTAATGGATCTCCCCCTTTTCGGGAATGAAAACACAACATCAAAACTGAGTTTTACTAAAACCATCTGTAATGACATAGCTACCCGGACCAGTCACACCCCACAATCAAAACGGGCTCCCCTCCGACCACCACAGAAGTTACATGAAAATAGATCAGATGCAACAATCGAAAAACCGATCCTCAGACCCACAATTGCACCAGAGCCGCGAAGCGACAACCAATCGTGTCATCAGATTTTACTAGCCCCCGAGTACAAATCTAAGGGGCGGCACGATATTCTCAACAGATCAAATCTGCTGAAATTAGTGGAAGGCATACCGGGGCTAGTGGGTCTGGATACGAATAACATCGAATCCATTGAATTCCTTCCCCCACGAGGAAACCAACCCTCTAAGGTCACCGTTGTAACTTTCGTACAGGTAGGCTAGGTAGGAGCCGACCTGCCTCCCTTCTTCAAACTAGAGAAGTCATTATGGCCTGTAAGTCAGGAGCACCCTCTGATTCCTGCCCTCCCCAGATACTCCATCAGTTAATTGATATAGTTAACCCCACTATTAGTGCCATTGTTAATGCGTCATTGAGCTCAGGAATCGTACCCCGGGACTGGAAAAAAGCGATTGTCAAGCCGTTAATGAAGAAACCTAACAAATCCACCACTGACTTGTCAAATCTCCGCCCAATATCACTCCTCCCAGTCTTAGGTAAAATAACAGAGCAGATAGTGTACCAAGAACTAAAGGATTTTGTAGATACTCATGATATTCTACACCCACAACAGTCAGGCTTTCGTCCCAGACACTCTACCGAAACTGTGCTCATCGAGCTCACTGATTCCATCAAATTCCTGCAGGATGAAGGGAGTAGGGCTGTCCTGATTCTGCTGGACCTCACGGCAGCGTTTGATACCATCTCTCACGAAATCTTGATTGATAGACTGAGAGGTATAGGGATAACAGACGCTGCTCTGTCTTGGATAGATTCCTTCTTGACCGATAGATCTCAATCGGTCTCTCTGGGCCCTTTTCTATCCAAGGACAAAAAGGTCTTATCGGGGGTCCCTCAGGGCTCGATCTTAATTTATTTATTTATTTATTTATTTTTTCAAATATATTTTTATTGCAGGAATTGGTAAAAAATTACATATTGGACCAGCATTATAAGTTCAATCGGAGATAGTAGAACACATCCCATCCCCCCTCGGCAAGATATATGGTTACACAGCCATTCAGCCCACAACCCTAGGGTCGGGCGTCGATTACCAGTGGGGACCCAATAGGAGGTCGAAGCCGGTCCGGATGATCCATAGTCCGTCATCTGCTTTTCTAAATCATCCTACAAAAAAAAGCAAAAAAAAAAAAAAAAAAAACCCCTAAGAACCCTGTGAACTAGGTAGAACCCCCCCAACCCCGCCATCAGTGTATGGTGGTGCATGCAGGAGGATCCATGGGAGATTCCCCCGAGAATGCTACAGACAGTAAAGTACAGTTGTCTATTGGGACTCGGGACGAGCTGCATCTTCACTTTCGGAATCGCTGGAAGCGCAATAATCCCTGAGGGCCTGCACTAACGTCTCCCATTCTAGCGCTGCCTCCTGCGCCTTCTCGTTGTGCTGCCTCCTAGCTAATTGGTATCGCAGCGTGCTTTCCCCCGCCGCCCATCTCAAAAGTTCGCTGTGCCACCTAACCTCTGTTGGACCAACCCTTGCCTTCCAATTCCTGGTCACCTCCCGTTTAGCAAGGAGAAGCCCTAGATCGATAAATTTACTAGAGATTTTATTTTTGGGGGTGTGCGGGAACCAGTGTAGGAGCCCTACCGCCGCATCAACCGATAAGGACCTCCCCGTTACCCTATTCAGGGTGTCTCCCACTCCGAGCCAATAGGAGGACAACCCCGGACAAGACCACAGCATGTGGAGGAGGTCTGCCCCAGGCGCTCGGCATCTGGGGCAGTCCGCCGAGTCCGTGGCAAAGTATTGTTGGATCTTCGCCGGGGTCAAGTATGCCCTGTGGAGTACATAGAAGTGGACCAATTGAAAGCGGGCGTGGCGCGTGCCCTTCCAGGCCCGCCTCATGAGTTGTGACCAGGTCATCTCCGGAATCTCCTTCCCTATGTCCGCCTCCCAGCGGGTTCTTAAGGTGGTGAGGGGGGTCAGCCCCTCGTTGATCAGTCTGCTATACAGGCATGTGACCGTCTTGACCGTTCCCGCGGACATCATAACATACTGGCACACCGGGGATGTAGGGGGTTCCTCCAATCCATTTTTCCAGTGCGCCTGAATCGCTCGGACCAGAGCCGTGTGCAAAAGAAAGTCGCCACGAGGAACATCAAAGCGGTCAATAAGTTCCTGAAAGGACAGTAGCGCCCCGTCCTCGTAAAGGTCTCCCACCAGCTGCAGACCCGCGTCTTCCCAGTCCGCCAGGCGTGACCAATCACCGCCGTGAGGCAGGGCCGTCAACATACTCAGTGGTATTTCGGGTGCATATGACAGCCGCAACTGTCCCCGGGCGTGGGCACGGTTCCAACATAATCGAATGGTCCTTTCTTCGAGCGTCAGGTCCTGCAAGGCCAGACGTTGTCGCAGCGCGATGAAGGAGATAACATGCCTAGCCATCCCTATGCCCCTCCCGGTCTCCGGGCCTCGGAACTCTCTGGCGACCTCGTGGGTGAAGGTCTGTAGCTGCGCTGCCAAGTAATACTTCTCGAAGTCCGGCACCGCAAGACCACCCTCAGCTTTCGGCCTTATCAGGGTCTTGAGGGCCACTCTCCGGCGGCCCGAACCCCAAAGGAATCCCACCACCATTGACCGTAACAGACGAAAGGTGGCCGGCAGGATCCAAATCGGCAGCGCACGGAAATAGTATAGCAGCCGGGGGAGCGCCACCATTTTTAGCAGAGCGATTCGCCCTGCCACTGAGAGCGGCAGGGTAGCCCAGAAGTCCATGCTACCACGCAGCGCACGAGTACTGCGAGCTATGTTCCCATCCAGGAGGTCAGTCGGGTCGTGGTAGATGTACACCCCTAGGTACTTAAAGCAGTCAGGTTCCCACCTAATCTCCCTACTGATGTCGGGGCTGGGCGTTCCCTTGCGAACTGGGAACAGACAGGTCTTGGCCCAATTCACCCGAAGGCCCGAGACCTCCCCAAATGCCGTGAGCGCCGATGCAGCCCCATTCAAGGCAGCAATCGGGTCCTCAAGGAAGAGCAACAGGTCATCAGCGTACAGCGAGACATAATGTGGGCCCGATGGTGTCCGCAAACCGTTAAAGTGGACCCCCGACCGGAGCAGCAGCGCCAGTGGCTCCACCGCTAGCGCGAAGAGAAGCGGAGACAGTGAGCAACCCTGCCTCGTGCCTCTCTCTACCGGGTATTGCGAGGAGATCAGCGGGCCTGCCCGTACCCTGGCCGACGCCGAGGCATACAGTACCGTAGTCCACCTGACAAAGCCCTCTCCTAGACCGAACCGCAGTAGTACACTGCGCAGGTAGTCCCATTCCAGGCTGTCAAAGGCCTTTTCCAAATCCACTGAGAGGACTACCGGGCATGGGGCGTCCACGAGCGGTTCTCCCAGCAAACGGAACAGCCTGCGGATGTTCATGGTCGTGTTTCGCTTGGGAATGAATCCAGCCTGGTCTTCATGTACCAGAGAGCGCATGTGACCAAGCAGCCTCGATGCCAGTATGCTGCTCAGTATCTTATAATCGACCGTCAGCATTGATAAAGGACGGTAGGACGCCGGGTCGGTCGATTCTCTTCCCGGTTTGAGGAGGGGAACCACTAATGCCTCACACATCGAGCCGGGGAGTCGACCCAGCCGCTTCGCCTCTCTATAAACTATCAGCAGCCTCGGTGCCAGGAGGTCATCGTAGGCGGAATAAAATTAAATCCGAAGGCCGTCTAGGCCCGGGGTCTTATTCCTCGCCATCCCTTTAATGGCGCTGCAAATTTCACCCAGTTCTATGTCGGAGCCCAGAGCTTTCGCTACGTCCGGCTCCACTGTTGGTAGCTCCAGGGGTCGCAGGTAGTCCTCAATCAGGTCGGGGTCCCTGGCAGAGCAACTGCGGTACAAGTGTTCATAGTAGCGCAGGTAACAGCTCAAGATCTCAGGCTGAGTGTACACTTCGGCCCCCTCCGTCGTGCGCATGGACGTCGTCAGAGAGGTCTGGCGTGTGGGATTAGCTAGCCACGCCAGTAGTGCGCCCGATCTGTCCCCCTCCGCGAGCGACCTGGTAGTATAGGCCTTGTAGTCGAAGCAGCGCAACCGCTCGACCTCCGCCGCCACCGCCTCCTTCGCCGCCGCCGTGCGCTCCTGGAGTTCAGGACGCCCGGGGCGACGGAGTTCCAACTCACGGAGCTTCCGATCAGCCGCAGCCAAGTCATCAAGGATGACTCGCCGCATGCCCACCTTTTTAGAAATGCAGTAGCCCCTGACCACCACCTTAAAGGCGTCCCATTCCAACGCCCTCGATCCCGCAGTACCCCCATTGGACGTGAAATACTCTGAGATTTTATCCTCCAGGTCCGCCTTAAAGACTATGTCCTCCAAGATCTCCGGGCGCAATTTCCAGGCGGGCACAGCGGGAACCCCGGGAAACCAGCGAAGGTCCAGCAGGAGAGGGTTATGGTCTGAGATAGTCCTGGTCAGATATTCAGACCGGACCGCTGCGGAAGCCAACTCCGCCGAGCCCAGAAACCCGTCCAGTCGGACGTGCAACTCGTGCAGGCCCGAGAAGTAGGAGTCGGGGTGCTGTGCCCTCCAGATGTCCGTGAGCCCCCAGTGCGTCTGCCAGTCCCTCCTACCTTTTGCCACACGGCGAACTGGAGAGTCAGGGAGGGGGGGGTGCGAGCGGTCGGCCTCCACGTCCACTATTGAATTAAAATCCCCTCCGAGTAGGAGGGGCCCAGAAAAGAAGTGGGCCAACGAGCCCGATAACCTGGAGAGGAAGGCAAGCTGGTCCACATTAGGCGCATAAATACAGCAAACGTTCAGGTCCCTTCCCCCCAGTGTGCCTGAGATGGCCACGTAGCGACCCTCCGGATCCACCACTGATTTCGTAACCTGAAATGGAACCCCAGCTCTGATCCAAATTAGCGCCCCCCTGGCATACGCTGAGTACGAAGTATAGAAGACCTGCCCTCTCCATCTACGCTGTAGCGCCGCCCCTTCCGCCTTGTTGAGATGGGTCTCCTGCAGCAGCGCCATTTGCACCCCTCTACGCACTAAATAAGCGTGAACTTTGTGGCGTCTAGACATAGTGTGAAGCCCCCGTACATTGCAAGTGATGCATTTCACATTAGCAACATCAGCCATTGTCCCATATCGTTCGTTCCGGGTCTCTCCACCTCGGTCCCAACAAAGAAAGAGCAACAATCAACCCAACACTGATGGCGGCCATTTTCCCCAACCAAAAAACAACAACTCCCGTTCGAAACAAACCCCTGCCCACCCTCCCCAGAACAGGACCCAAATAGTACCATCTAGTTCCCATCCAAACCATACCCCCCAACAATCCCACAATCCCCGACTAATCCTGCGGTCGCCACCGCAGGAAGGCCTTAAGGGCTAGGTGCGGGCTGGGCGCCGGTAATGTAAATGTGTTGTATTTGTATAGCGCGAACAGTCACCCGTAAGTATCCCGGCGCTTGTACTCCTACCACTAGGGAACCCCTCCTGGCTTTTCCTTGTGAGGTGTCCACTCCTGGGCATCCCATGGTGAAACCAGGCATCCCTTGTGTATCGGGGGCCGTTGTGGAGACTAAGCAAGCTATTGCCCAGAGTTGCAGCGTGGGGCCCATGCTTAGATTCAGCACTGAGGCGAGAATATCCAGTCAGAGGAATTTTAAGCCCGATCCCGCCGAGGCGGGAATCGAACCCTGGTCCCTGACCAGCACTCTGCATCAAGGTCTGCCGCTCTAACCATTGAGCCACACTTCTCCACGTAATGGGCCCTCGACTCTCGGGCTACCGAGACTAGAGTGAGCCCAAAACAAAAGCTATGTCACGAGCAGGGCACCCCCCCCCCATTTTCACCGGAGTTCATGATCAATCGCCTACCCCTGCCACCCCCGCTGCAGACCCCCACCCAAATGGAAGTAGCTCACCCCGTCATCCCTGTCCATCCAAAATGTCCTCAACCGAATTTGGAGTAATCACCGGCATGTGGACACTGTCGGTCACCGATTCCTCCGAGTCCGTTGGTGCCCCCTCGCCCCCAGGGTCCGTTTCCTCGATAATGGGGCCATCTCGTGAACCAGACAGCATAGACAACATCTCCAACACTCCCTTCCGTTCCGCTGATGTCTCCACAGTTGAAGGTCTGCCTGTCTGGCCACGGCGACTCCGAAGTCTTTTGGACCGCCGTCGCTGCCCAGGTTCTACTGCCAGCTGAGATGACGAGCTGAAACCATCTTTACCAGCCCTATAGAGTTCGAGCCAGTTGCAGACTTCCTCCGGGGAATCAAAGAACTGAGTCTTGTCATCAACGATTATGCGGAGCCTTGCGGGAAAAAGGAGCGAATATTGGATGCCCTCGCTCCGGAGTTCGCGCTTGATCGCCAGGAAAGAGGACCGTCTGCGCTGGGTCTCATACGTGTAGTCCGGGAAAATGTTCACCTGACTATTCTCCACCTTATAAGGGCCATTATGTCTGGCGGCATTAAGGATGAGGTCCCTGTCCCGAAAATGCAGCAAACGTGCCACCACCGGTCGCGGGGCGCGGCCCTGTTGTGGCGGCCTCGCTGGCACTCTGTGTGCTCGCTCCAGGGTGTAGAAGGAGGACAGGCCTTCCGGGGCCACTGTGTCCCGGAGCCAGGCTTCCAAGTAGGCCACCATATCGCCATCTTCAATCTTTTCCGGCAGGCCCACCACTCGAATGTTGTTTCGCCTATTACGTCCCTCCCCATCCTCCGCCCGTCGCTCCAGGGCCTAAATCCGGGATAGGGCATCCTTCATCGTCGCGGCCAGGGTCTTCTGTGCTGGCTCTAAGGTCTTTACTGAGCCCTCCACTTCCTTGACTCTATCCGAGAGCTTGCCATGATCCGCTCTAAGGAGGCCCAGGCTCGTCGCAACCTGGGCAATGTCCTGCTGAAGGGCCGAGCGCGTGGTCGCGATCGCCTCCAGGACCCGGTCAAATTGTTGTTGCAAGTGAGGGCCACCAGAGCTCTCCGGGTTGCCACAATCATCTTTGTCCGGCGCCTCCGAATCCGAGGCGGCTGGGGTGGTCCCCTTGGGTCCTTTCGGCTTTCCCATGGCGATTGAGTCCCACGGTGGAAAGTCAGTCAGAGGCACCACCGAGTGCGGGCGTCGACTATGTCCCTCCCGGCAGGCTGTCGTTGAGCCGAGGGTCGTCGATCGCCGTCTCCAGGGCCCGTTGTTCTTCCGCAACCTCGGGCCGCGCCACCACCGTGTCGTCGGAGGGCACTGAGGAGGAGGCGGGGACAATCGGCGCCAGGTCGGGTAGGCCCGCTTGGCCGATGAGGATCTGGAACGAGAGTCACCAACGCCGCCGGAGACTTTGTGGCGCCAAGGCGCCGTGCTGCCCATGGAGTTCAGTCACTCGGCGGGGTGCAGACGGGTGCGGCTCAAGGGGTCGGCTCCACACACAGGGCCGCCAGACGTCCGTGTTCCGAGGTCAACGATAGTTCGGTCCTCAGACCGTCCGGGATCGGCCACCGTGCTCAAATTCTGATCAAAGCGACACCCAGAGCAGCATGTCATAGGGAGATAGGATGTGGAGGGTGCGCTGTGCCCGACTAAGCTCCTCCGGATTGAGGGTCCCGGCCAAGGAGTCGAGAAGGTCCGGGCGCCATCTTGGGTCCCACTCCCCGGGTCCCCAAACTTCGGTTTTCCGTCGGATCAACCGGTTTTCGAGTTTCACCGGGTGTCTCAGCAGGTCCCAATCGGTCCGATCATCGGTTTGCGGGGGCTGGGGTGCCCCGCGGACTCCGATCTGCAGGATCAACGCTGGCTCAGTCCCGGAGCCGAGCTCTCAGGCGACCATCGCCATCGGCGTCCAAGCCACGCCCCCTCCGGTCATCTTAAGCCCTTTATTGTTCAACATTTATATGATCCCTCTTATTGCATTAATAGAGTCATACGGCATATTTGTAACATCTTATGCCGATGACACCCAACTCGTGGTCTCTCTGGATAAAAATTCTACTAAAGCTGAACAAAATCTTAAGACCTGCTTGACGGATGTATTCCGCTGGATGGATAACAACCATCTAAGATGTAATACCAACAAAACAGAGATTCTGCCTTTGGGAAAAGAGGCTTCCTTTTGCTCTAAGGACTGGTGGCCGGAAGATTCTCCCGCACCGCCTCCTTCAGTCGAAACTGCAAGAAACTTAGGGGTCCTATTCGACTCCTCTCTTTCTTTCGATCAGCATGTAAGGAACACAGCAGGATGCTGTTTCAGCATTATTAGATCCCTTAAGAAGTTTTTCGACTTCTTGCCTATAGATTCTCGAAAATCGGACGCAGTAGGTCTGATATTATCACGATTAGATTACTGCAACAGACTAATGGCCGGTGTTAAAAAAACACACTAAAAAAGCTACAGAGCGTTCAACACACGGCAGCTAGATTAGTATTGAAATTGTCTAGAAGATCCTCTGCTTCTACTGCGCTTCAAACCCTTCACTGGCTGCCCCTACACCAAAGGATCCTCTTTAAAATCCTGCTAACCGCCTTTAGATCCCTCAACAAGACAGGCCCAAAATACCTTACGAGACGTTTCACTCGTTATGATCCGCTGAGATGCTTGAGGTCATTGGGAGGTAATCTAATCAACATCCCTAGATTCAAGCTTAAAACCAAAGGAGGAAAGACGTTTACAGTACTGGCCTCTAAGGCCTGGAATACTATGCCCTTGAATCTCAGACTACTTGTACAGGAAAATGTCTTCAGGAGACAGTTAAAAACCTGGATCTTCAGTTTGCCTGACGGTTTTGTAATGGCGGCCATTTAGAACCTCTCACCTGGGGTGCACACGTGTCTTTCAGCGCCAGGATGCTCCTTCCGGAGCGACAGTTTGCGCTCTAGAAATACCCCATACAAAATACAAAATACAAATACAAAACGAGAGGCTCATTTCAAGATGCAGGAGACTAATTCCAGAAAAAGCACAATGCTTCCTTTAATGTCCCAACTAGTTTCGGCAGAAGCCTTGATCACGGGCAGGAAGTGTCACAAAAGTGCCTCTGTGCTTCCGTTTTTTAAAATGCAACTGCGGGTCACATGACTGTTAAAAACTCCATTTCCCAGACTGCATCATTATTACAGTGAAGTATTAATTCAAAAAACAATGTTCTCTCTACTCACAAAAGATTGTAAATTTTACTCAAAAGTCGGTGATGCAATCATTGTTCAATAACTCAAAACGGAAGACAGTCAAACCATTGCTTAGTGCTGCAGAACCGAGAATCATGGTCTCCTTCTTCCTGCATGATTGGGAAGGGAAGTCTTCCCCTACCAAAACCCTTCCAATGCTGCCGTTGTTTTCGCCTGTTGGCCTCTCCCCAATGGGTTTAGCGGCAGCGTGTGGGTCATGCTCCCATTGCAAGATGCAAACAAGGCTCCCCACAGAAGGGAGTCACCAACCCTGCAGGGCGGCCTCTTTACCATGGGCGCGGAGACGCCCGTTATTTTACTCTCCTATATATATATATGCAGTAGAACTCTTCAGCTTCATATTCCCTTTCCTGTAGGGCACAAGATATATATATATATATAATATATATTCATTGGAAAAAACATAGGTTTCAGGGGTGTTATAGTTAGCTCGACATTTCACTCAAACAAAACCATTGAATTTCCTCCGTTATATTTAGTTGTACTAACTGTATCTCTTGCGCCCGCAATCCACTGGTGATGATGTCACTTATTACGTCATTCATGACATGGTCAGTGACATCACTGATGACATCACTGATGATATCATCCGGTGAATGTGGTTTGGTTTGTAATTTAAATATGTATTATACATATACCAATCTGCACTGAAGAATCAGTGGATATATAAATATCTGGATGGAGGATTTAGTAGCAGTGTGATTGTCTGTTTACTTGACTAATTTATAGTGTCTCACTAAATATATTGGATAGTGACTAAACTGTGTAAATATCTGTATTACTTTGTCTGTTGTTGTGTAAACTGCTGCACCAATTGCTTACTAGCTATGTGTAAGTCTATATTAGTTATTGAATAGTTAACTGACTATTTGTATGGGAGAGTGAATGTGTGTGTGGTTCGGTGAGGGATCTGTGACCGCCCAAAGATATGTGAATAGTTAATTCAGTAGGTATATGACGTTAAGACTATATGTTATAATAGTTGTTTGGGTGAGTGAATATCTTTATGGGTGTGGTAATGAGCAAATATTTTTCTCAATGGTACATGTCCAACAATGTAGAAAAAATAAAAAGCAGTGTATGTGACGGTTGTTGTATATAAATAAGTATAGATAAAACTCATTGATTGCATGAGTGACTACATAGTTAACTGTATACTTGCAATAGTGATTTCTTAACATAGTAAGTATGAGTTAGTACCTATAAGAATAAACACAGTGCTATTTGTATAAGTGTGTAGCTGAATAAATGTAAATATGATACATTGTTTGCAAAAGTGAGTAGGATGACTGCATAAGTGAATAGGATGTGTGCTGGTGTGTAATGCCAATATAGGTGTAAAAGTATATTTGATAGTGTTCTATTTATCATTGACAACATGTGTGAGTAAATTTATAGTTAATTGATTAGATGTGTGTGTGTAAATCTAGGAATCACTGAGTGGGTTTTTAGATACTTGTATTGCTGTATCAATGGATTCCAATATGGCACTCTGAATTTTACAGTGAGTGATAAAAGGTTATAGTACTGTATGATGAGGTGCATCTGATTGTCACGTGGATGATATCATCAGTGATGTCATCAGTGATGTCATTTGAGATGTCATCAGTGATGTCATCAGTAATGTCACTGACCATGTCATCAATTATGTAATATGTGACATCATCACCAGTGTATTGCGGGTGCGAGAGTTACAGTTCGTACAACTAACTATAGCAAAGGAATTTCACTGGTTATGTATGAGTGAAATGTCCAGCTAACTATAACACTCCTGAAACCTATGGTTTTTTCAATGAATTTCTAAGGTTTTTTAAAGGATAATTTCTAACTATAACCTGCTTGAAGCCTATGGTTTTTTCAGTGAATTTCAAAGGTTTTTTAAATGATAATTCCTATTTATAACCTGCCGGAAACCTATGGTTTTTTTCAGTGAATTTCAAAGGTTTTTTAAATGACAATTCCTAATTATAATGTTCACCACTTCCCCATATTTTCAACAAGATGCGAAATCTGCAATGCTACCTAAAAAAAACGGCAACAGTTCCACTTACCACTAACAAATTAATATCAACATTTAACTAGTGTAAGGATGTCTACTATGTACTGTGTGAATTACATCCAACTCACACTTATATTTAATGTGATAGAGGTGTTAATTATGCACTTCCGACACCTAACAAAATCACAATACCCACAGCCACCACCAGTACAACCACCACTCCTAAACCCTCCCCCTCTACTACCTCAGAGGTAACGCAAAACAGGACAACGGAGCTTCCCAAAATAATATATCCCCTAAACAGCACACTAGCTTAATGTTCAGAGATGTGGCACCAACTATGTATAAGGGAAGGAACTCGCACATCAACCATAATGTACACAAACACTACCAGTGAAATGCTACACACAACTCACTACACAAACCAAAAACTTTTCCGTGTGTAGATATACTATTGATATGTGTAGTGTACTGCATAGTGGAGGCAACTATATTATCTCAGATACTGTGGAATATTTTGGTCATGCAGCTGTGTTGTCTCCCCCCCTAGAAGCAGAAGCGGAGTAGGCTGGTCCAACGTACGCAACGTCAGCGTAAGACTATAAATAATTAGCCTACGCCTTGGGCCTGGTTCACTTCTGCAAAGAAAAGCGACTCCGCCACAGCAAAGGTCTTCAACCTGCCACGTGGCTGCCGCCATGACCATGTGCCTCCTCGATACAGGCCCTTTGCGAACTCAGCGCCACAGCACCGCAGACTTATGTCTGTATTGACTACTACCTTCAATCTACACTGCGGACAGCGGGGTTCACAACTTGAGTTCAGATTTGGATCCACACTACGGACAGCATTGAAGTTAGCCTTGATTTAAGTAAGGCAGAGACAATTCTACTCTATGACCTCAGACTTTGTTAAAATAAGTGATAGGGGGCGTGGCCAAGATGGCGGGGTGAGCGGACGCTTCCTCCCGTAGCTCCTCTGGCCCGGCTCAGCTCGAGCCCCGTTTTCTGCGCTTCTCTCCCCCCGCTGCTGCTCAGCGGACGAGAGGAATGTGCCGGAGTTCCTGGTGCACACATTGATACCACTTTGGCTCTCATCGCCTCGGAGGAAGCACTTCGAAAGTTTGTTCAAAGATCGACGCACGGAGGAGAGCCTAGGAGGCGGAGCGAACTGCAGTGCTGTCCAGGCGCCTCGGCTGGGCCTGGTGCTGAAAGCCGCCGCGCTCCGAGGAATAACAGAGCCCTCCGGCCGGTGTCTTGGTGGCCGGTGTCTTGGTGGCACAGTCGACTTCGGACTTGAGTTGGCGCCTTGGCCCTCCGCTAGCGACGGCGATACACAGTGTGGTGCGGACCCCGGCCCCGGGGGCGACGGCCGGAGGCCTCAACACGGGGGCCGGCCTATATGGGCCCTTCGGTGAAACTGTGTGACATTGGCTGCGGACTTCCTTTGATCGCTGTATCCCGGGGGCCGCCGGTGGTCTTGCCAGCCCAGGCCGCTCTCCCTGGCCCCGCCCTGCCGCCATCTTGCCCCTGAAGAGCTGGCGCTGGTGACCTCCGTCCGTGCCTCTAGCTGGCGGGTGCCTGCTCTCGCCTCTGCTACTGGTCTAACTTCCCGAGGGGCGCGCTGCGGAGAGACCCCTGCTTTGGCTCCCGGTCGCCACCGTGGTCTGGTGTCGCGACTGCTTGTGCTTGGGCCGGACCGCCATTTTGTCGCTTGTGACGCAGCACCCCTGCTTTCAGTGCGGTCTCCACATCTGGCGCCCACGGGCGACTGGACAGCTCTGAGGCAGCCGGACTTGGGCCTTGTCCACTGCAGCGGCCACAATGTCTGGAAGAGGCGGCTCGAGGAAGGGGGACCGCACCCTGCCGGACATGCTTGGCAGGGCCCAGCAGTTGCGGGACAGAACACAACCGTCGCCGGGGTCCTCCCGGGCCTCGGCGGATGTGGCTGGGGGCGAACCACCGGTCACGAGGTCCTTTATGGAGGAATTATTTAGTTCCCTCAAGGAAGACTTTCAAACATTGAAGAGGGAAGTGGCCAGCGAAGTCCGCGAAGTGCGCAGGGAGGTGGAGGGCCTTGGCGAGCGAGTTGAAACTGTGGAGACGGCGGGCCAGCACCGAGATGAAGAGATAGTCCATCTTCAACAGGACGTTCTCCGCCTCCGGGAGCAATGTGTCGAGCTCCAGGCCCACTCCGAGGACCTCGAGAACAGGTCCAGACGGAACAACATCCGGGTGCGGGGTGTCCCGTCCGCAGACGAGGGGACCGATTTGGTGGCCTATCTACAAGACTTGTTCCGTGAGATCTTGGGGGAAGATACAGATTTCCCAGTCTGCATCGACAGAGCGCATAGAGTGGGCCGACAGCGCCAGTCATCGGCGCCCCCCCCGGACATTTTGGCGTTCTTGCCCGACTTTCCTTTGAAGGAGCGCATCATGGCGGAGGCCCGAAAGAAGCAGCCTTTAACTTTCAGGGAGCGGCCTGTGCCACTCTACCAAGATCTGTCCGCCATCACGCTGCAGAAGCGCAGGTCCTTCAGGATTGCCACTGACTTTCTGCGCGAACACGAGACGCCCTACTCCTGGGGACACCCTTTCCGTCTGATCTTTAGATGGAACGGGGCGCTACACCAACTGCGCTCCCTCCAAGACGTCTGCGGAGTGTTGGGACTCACGGCCACGGAGGAGGACGGAGCTACGCCGACGTGGAGGCGCCCAGAGAGACGGAGCCGACGGAGATCGACGAGGAGGCAGTCACCGGCGAGTGCGAGTCGCCCTGATTCCCCCACCATCAGGGCGGATATGGCGGATGCTTTGAGAACAGCGGCCAGGAACTTGCCCGACTCCAATGGCGTGGCCTTGACGGCCTGACTTCACTCCGGGGGGAGAGATTCTTAGCCTCTACGATGCTGAGTTGGGGCCGGGAGTTGGGGGGGGGCGGTTGGAGGTGAGTGGCTGAACGTCCACTTTGTTGGTTTCTACGGACTTGCCCGATCGGGCTTGACTGAGACAATGGGGTGTTTCCATTTGTTTTTGGCTAGTTGCCATGAGTACGTTTTGGGAGGGTGTAAGGGTTGTTTTGTTGTTGGGGGGGGTCCCGTCCGATGTTGCCCATGCTCACGCTCGGCCTTTCCTGGCCTTTCCCGCGCGCCTGCCCCATGCGCCCCGCCCACTGATCCCTTGCTTGCTGCATAGCGCTTCTGTCCCCCGGGTGGAATGCCGTCCTTAAAGGTAGTGACCCTTAATGTTAAGGGTCTGAATAACCCTGTAAAAACGTAGAGCGATCCTATCCCTGCTGGAGGGGACGCAAGCAGATATATGCCTTCTGCAGGAGACCCATTTACTGCCCAAGGATTGCCATAGGCTGCGCTCTGCCAAGTTCCCCACTCAGTTCTTCTCCTCAGCAGCGACCAAGACTGCGGGCATAGCCATTCTTTTAGCTAGCTCCTTTAGAGGCGAGGTCCTGTATAAATATGCCGAACAAAAGGGGAGGCTTCTTGCATATCGCATGCGACTGGGGGGAATAGCTTTTACGGTTGGCTCCGTTTATAGCCCAAATGCTCACCAGGATCGCTTCCTGGATTCAGTGTTGGTGGACGTCACTGCCTCGCCCGATCGCCATGTTGTCCTGGGGGGAGACCTTAACATCGTCTTCGACTCGGCTATGGACAGGTCGGCGCAACGCTCCCCGCAGACGGGGGAACTTTCCCGCGCGGTGAAGGACCGGATTGAGGAGATGGATTTGCACGACCTCTGGCGCGCTATGCACCCCACCGATAGGGACTATTCCTATTTCTCCCATGCGCACCGCACTTACTCGCGGCTGGACTACCTCCTGGTGAGTGGCCCGCTACGCACTGCCGCCACGGCGGCGGACATCGGGGTCCTGTCCCTGTCCGACCATGCGCCAGTTTCCGGCGTTTTCAAATGGCCAGCGACCTCTCCCTCTCGGGGGACGTGGCGGCTTCGTGATACTCTTTTACATAAGAAGTCTGTTGTGAAGCGCGTAGGAGAGGTCATTCAGGATTATTTGGTTCACAATGGCAACTCCGACACATCTCAAGCAACGCAGTGGGCTGCCTTAAAAGCGGTCCTCCGTGGGGAATTTATTTCCATCTCCTCAGCCGAGAATAGGGAACAGCAGCGTAAGAGGGATGAACTGACTGCGCAGGTCAGGGAGCTTGAGCAGGTTCACCGCCGCACAGGGGCTCCTCGAGTTTGGAGGCAACTGAAGGCGGCAAGGAAGCTCCTGTCGGCACTAGACCTGGATAGGGCAGTGTATGCCGCTTTGCGCCTGAAGCATGCCTTTTACTCAGGGGGGGACAGGTGTGGTAAGCTCCTGGCCCATCGGCTCAGGGTTGCACAGCAACGTAATGTTGTGAAGGAACTGGTGGGTGCGGACGGGGTTACTGTTTCTGGTGACGCGGAGGTGGCGGAATCCTTTCGTAGCTTCTACGAAGCATTATATGCTGCGGAGCCCTCCTCGCCGCGAGACGCCGAGGACTATCTGGAGTCAGTGGCCCTCCCGGTGCTAGAGCCCGCCCAGGCAGACCACCTAGAGAGGGACATCCATGTGGAGGAAGTCATCTCCGCTATAGCGCGACTGAAGCACGGTAAGGCCCCGGGTCCGGATGGCTACACAGCCTTGTTTTATAAGACCTTCTGCTCCGCTGTGGCACCAATCCTGGCTCGACTGTTCAACTCCTTCTCCGAGCCTGGCGCTATCCCACCGGACCTTCTTGCCGCGACGGTCTCGGTCATTCCGAAACCCGGGAAGGATCGGACCTTGTGTGGTTCGTACAGGCCCATTTCACTCTTAAATGTTGACCTCAAGCTCTATACGGGGATTCTAGCGTCCAGGCTTGGTCTACACCTACCGGGACTGGTGGAGGCGGACATGGCTGGCTTTGTACCCGGTAGACAGATGGTGGACAACACCAAGAGAGTGACGCACGTACTAGAAAAGGCCTCACGTGTCCCGGGGGAGCGGATGTTGCTATCGGTTGATGCGGAGAAGGCCTTTGACAGAGTTCATTGGCCGTACCTTGAGCTGGTTCTCAGGAAACTGGGAATCGGCGAGAAGTTCCGCACCATGGTCTTCAATTGTTATAAGAGACCATCGGCGTTGGTACGGGTCAATGGGTGTAGCTCCGGTAGTTTTGCCATCGAACGCGGTACGAGCCCCCTCTCGCCGCTTCTGTTCGCCCTCTACATGGAGCCGTTTGCCCAGAGGATTCGCAATAATCCTGACGCTATTGGGGTTAAGATGGGCCAATATGTCCATACTGTCAGCCTTTACGCGGACGATGTCCTGCTGACCCTGGACGACCCCAGGAGGTCACTCCCTGCTTGCGTCCAGGAACTGGACGCCTTTGCACGTGTGGCCAGCTTTAAAATGAATATGACCAAGTCGGCGGCATTGGACGTGTCACTAGCCACGGACACCAGGAGAGACCTTCAGCGTCTTTTCCCCATGCAGTGGTCCTCGTCTACGGTGCCATACCTGGGGATCCTGCTAGCGCCCTCGCTGCCTGAGATGGTGACAGCCAACTACACTTCCCTCAGCAGGAAGATCAAGGAGGAACTCGGCCGATGGAGCAAGGGCCTGCTTTCGTGGCTGGGCCGTATCGCGGCGGTGAAAATGACGGTACTGCCCCAGATCCTGTACCTCTTTTGCGCTCTACCTCTCCAGCCCCCTGTGAGTTGGATACAGCAAGCGCAGGCTGATATCCCCGGCTTCGTTTGGCAAGGCCGCAGGCCACGGATGAAGAGGGTCCTCTCCACGCTCGCTCCGGAGGCGGGGGGTCTTGGTATCCCCGACCTCCGGAAGTACTTTCAGGCGGCGCAACTGCGATACTTGGTGGAGTGGAGCAGGTGGGAATCCGACAAACACTGGCTTTTTCAAGACCAGGCGGTGGCAGGCCGTACCCTCCAGGAGGTTCCGTTCCTGCGCTGCACGCATCGCCCGGCTAATCTTTACGCTTCTTTTGTTACGCGGGTCCCCCTGCGGGTGTGGGATGCGGTTTGCGAGGCCCGTGAACTGACTACCTTCCCCTCGCCGTTCACGCCCATAGTGGGTAACCCGGACTTTGCCCCGGGCTTAGAGCCGGGAGCCTTTTCCGATTGGGTGAGTGCGGGCTGCAGGGCACTTTTCCAGATTTACGGGCCGGAGGGCGTGATTCCTTTCCAACAACTCCGACAGGAATTCGGCCTGACGGAGATGGACAGACTGCGCTATATGCAGGTCCGACACTGGGCTCTCCAACCCCAGGTACGCGACGTCGCAGCCCGCCAAATCACACCATATGAGCGGTGGCTGGTGACCCGGGCCTCGGACGCCAAGCTCATTACCGATTTGTACAAATTCCTCCAACCCCCGACGTTCCACTATCATAACCCGGGGAGGGAGCGCTGGCACAGAGAATTGGGCAGGACCCTAAGCCACAAGGAATGGGACAGGATCGCATATCGGGCGAGGCATTCCGCATACCACACTGGGCTTACGGAGACCTTTACTAAGGTGTCTACTTATTGGTATTACACCCCGGAGAGGCTATACGAAATGCATAAACATACCGACAAGGGGTGCTGGCGGGGTTGCGGACAAGAGGGTACCCTTTCGCACATTCTTTGGGCTTGCCCGGTGCTGACTGCTTATTGGAAGGAGGTCTTGGATGAGGTAGATAGGCACTTTGAAATTGAGCTGCCGCGCTTCCCAGCGTATGTTTTGTTAGGCCTTCCCAATGACCTAATGTACCCGTTGAAGTCTTGCAGGGGTAGACAGATTGCTATTGCGCTAGGCTCAGCGGTCCAGAATATTCTTGTCCACTGGCGCACCGCCACTGTCCCCTCCATTACTGGTTGGTTACATAGACTCTGGCAGGTATTGGGTATGGAGAAGATGTCGCTTACAGTGGCTGGGAATGTAGATCAGTTCGAGGAGCTATGGCAACCTTTCCTGGCACTACTATCCACGGAATTCCGGGAACTCACCTGCCCGAGGTACCTTCGTCTTCTTAGGCTGACGCCACCGGCGACCCCGGCGGATTAGAATGCATAGGGGATAGGATCTTAGGGGATGGGGTGTGGGCTGTTTGGGGCGGGTTATTCTAATACGGGCCATTGGACGGGGGAGTTGGGGTGTTGTTTTCTTTCCTTTTTTCTTTCTTGGGGGTGGGGGGCTCGGAGGGCCTGGGTTGTGCTTTGTTGGATCGCTGTTAGCTACTCGCGCTCAGCTTTGGGTGGGGGGTTGGGGTACATGAGAGGGTTATATGAACTGCCTTATTGCTTTACATTTGATGGTTTCCCCTTCTGGACCACCGACCTCCCTTTTGACCAACGCTTCTGACTCACGCTTCGTTTCTTCACTATATTGTATGTAACCTTAACCTCCTATTCCCCTTCCCCATGCTTCTTTTGTCTTAATAAAAAATGCTTTAAACCTAAAATAAGTGATAAAAAGTCTTCATCGATATCTGTGCTGACTACTGCCTTCGATCTACGGTACGGTCAATAGAGTTTACAACTTGATACCAGTGGCACATCAGCACTACAGACATCATTGAATTCAGTCTTGATTTATTTAAGGCAGAGACAATTGTACTATGTCCTCAGATTTTGTTAAAGTATGTCACAAAAAAGCATTCCTCAATGTCTGTGTCAACTACTGCTTTCCATCTACACTGCGGACAGCAGGGTTCACAACTTGAATTCAGCTTTGGATCTACACTACGGACAACATTGACTCAAGCTTTGCTTTATTTAATGCAGAGACAGTTGTACTATATGTCTTCGGATTTGGTAAAAGGATGTCACAAAAAGCATTTGTCTATAACTGTGCTGACTACTGCCTTTGATCTACACTGTGGACAGCAGGGTTCACAATTTGAATTCAGCTTTTGATCTACACTACGGACAGCATGGAAGTTAGCCTTGATTTATGTAAGCAGAGACAATTTTGTTAAATGATGCGACAAAAAACATTCCTCAATGTCTGTACTGAGTACTGCCTTCAAATGTAAACTGCGATCAACAGAGTTCACCACTTAATACCAGAAGCGCATCAGCACTACATACAACATTGAATTAATTCTTGAATTATTTAAGGCAAAGACAATTGTACTGTATTCTCAGATTTTGTTACGGTATATAAAAATAAAGCATTCCTCGATGTCTGTGTCAACTACTGCCTTCGATCTACACTGCGGACATCAGGGTTCACAACTTGAATTTAGCTTTCCATCTACACTACGGACAGCATTCAAGTTAGCCTTGATTTATGTAATGCAGAGACAATTGTACTGTATGTGTTCAGATTTTGTTAAAATAAATGACAAAAATCATTAGGCAATATCTCTGCTGACTACTACCTTCGATCTACAGTGCGGACAGCAGGGTTCACAACTTGAATTCAGCTTTGAATCTATACTATGAACAGCATGAAATTTAGCCTTGATTTTTTTAAGGTAGAGATAATTGTACTTTATGTCCTCAGATTTTGTTAAACGATACAACAAAAATAATTTCTCGATGTCAGTGATGACTGCCTTCACTCTACATTGTGAGGGCTCACGATTCAGGTAGAATGGCGATTGTACATGACGCATTCCAGTAGACAAGAGACATTATACCACTGCGACCGACCGAACCATGAATCAAACGTAGGGTGCGCACACGCCGAGTTCTTTCGGCACCACTAACTCACTGCACCACAAGTCATCTCCCCATAGCGTTATTAAGGCAGAATTCACTATGCAAAAAACATTGCTCCCAGTGCAGCCCCCCTGCACTACGCATTATCGCAGGATACGTACAAGCTCAGCACCAAACATTCTACTAACTCAGTGCACCATAAATAATCGCAAAGAAGAGTGAACACTTTTATTTCACAATGAGACATACTGTCCCTTTTAAATGGAATTCATGCCAAAACCAATTGACAAAACACATTACTCCAATTACTGTGCCCGCCCCAACCACGCATCATTGCAGGATACGTACACGCTAAGCTCCAAAGGTACTAGTAACTCAGTACATGAAAAATCATCGTCACGTGGCGTTACTAAGACTGAATTCACAAGACAAAAAACATTAGTATCAGTACAGCCTACCAGGAGCACGCATCATCGCCAGCTCCACAGAACCTTGTTGTTTCAGGTACCACCAACTCAGTGCAAACCAAACTAAGTATAACACCTATTAAACCAATACAATTTCCCTTTAGTATGCTTCCTTCAAAAACTTCTTTTATATCACTTATAGATTTAGTTGAATAATAAAATTCGTGCTGCAAGTGCAAAGACACACTCAATGTCCGTCTACACTGCGGACAGCACAGGTCACAATTTGAAGTATAATGTCCCTGAAACATAAATGTTATTATTATTTACCTTTTATTTAATCTGTTTTCAGTGGTCTGCACTCCATTTCTCCTATTATTTACCTTTTATTTAATCTGTTTCAGATTAAATAAAAGGTAAATAATAGGAGAAATGGAGTGCAGACCACCTACACAATGTTCATATAAATATAAGCCCCCCCGTTGGTCGTTGCACCCGACATGAGTGAAAATGGATAAGACGTTGAACAAATATTCGGGTCTCCACATAGAGTTGAACAACATGATCAGAGCGACAATCTTCAGCGGCGGTAACCGCAAATATTTTTGCAGCGCGTAACGCGGGTTGAAAGAGGTGAAAGAATGAGCAGTTACCCCTGACGAAGGGCTGGATTTTAGCCCGAAATGCATTGGGTTTGAAAAGAAATAAAAGAATGCTGCTCTGAATCAATCAGTGTATTAGGATCCTATTTCCAAAAGAAGTCTGGATGGACACATGGAAGTATGAGAAGTTTCCGAAATGCAGAACGATAAATATGTGGATTTGATGAATATGATGATAACAGAATGACGAGCATTAATGAAGAATTTGAATAAAATTGCGAAGAGGTCGAATGGTTTAAAATTGAGTTGGATATGGCATCCTCATAAGCAGTGCACCTGGGAGTGGAGCGTGTTACCACGCGCTCCCCATATGTCTTTACTCAAGTTTGCTATGACACAACCGGAACCTCCACTCCCGACCTGCCATACAAACCAGCAGTATCCAGGGGATAGACACCCCGAGACACAGCAGGAGCCGCTCCTGGGGGGTGGTGTTCCCCAAGGCTTTTGACTGCTCCAGAATGGAGACCACGTGGCCCCCATCTCAAAATATAAAAAGCCCCAGAGGGTGGTAATCCTCGGGGCTTAGACAAATCTTTGAGCTCTCTCACCCATTTATTTTGTAGCACTGAGGAATGGCGGTCCCCGGGCTACAGGGCACCTCTGGGCCCCCATCAAATGTAATATTTTAGACCCCGGGATTTGGCCCTCCCAGGTAGCTAATTTTTAAACAAGCACAGCAGCCCCCGCTTCATTTTTATTTTTATTACGGCAGATTCATGCACCCAACGTACATTTCACAGTTTTTTACCAAAAGCAGGTCTAGATGATCAAAATATTTCTTACATGCCCCCTTCATACGTTTTGAACACTTGTCCAACTATTTTCTAGATCCTCGCTTCTACTGAGGCACAAAATGGCTGCCAACAATTCCTGGTTTCGAATGTTAACAGCCACTTGACAGCCAATTAGCATTCAGCGCATGATCGGGACGGTGCGCTTAGAGTGCGCGCAAGATGCACGGATCCACAGAGGTCATACTTATATATGTATATTTAATTGTAATTTTCTCAGGAACTACTGAACGGATTTACACCATTTAACCAAAAGGCACGAGTCTGAACCAAGGACTACCACTTTGACTAATTTGGTGTAATTCCGTTCAGCCATTTGGGCTGTAGCCGTGATGAATAGTTCCTATGGAAAATTGCATGGAGAAAACACATTTTGGGGCCCCCGTTTTTCTCGGCCCGCTTCAAATGCAATATTTTAGACCCTGGATTTCTCCTTCCCACGTAGCTAATTTTTAAACAAGCACTGGAGCCCATGCTTTGTTTTTACTTTTTTTAACGGTGGATCAATGCACCCAGCGCCAATTTCTCTGTTTAAAAAAAAATATATCTTTTTTGGGCCCTAGGGGTCCTTGTGGGACCCCCTAAGCAGGGCTAGAGCATCAACATATTTCTACCGCCCCCTTTATACGTTTTAAACGCTTGTTCCACTAATTTCTAGATCCTCGCTTCTACCGAGGCACAAAATGGCTGGCAACACTTCTTGGTTTTGAATGTTGACAACCACTTCACAGCCAATCAGCATTCTGTGCGTAATTGGACGGAACGCTTATAATCCGCGCAAGATGCGCGGATCCACCGAGGCCATAGCTATATATGTACTTTTAATAATATTTTTCTCAGGAACAACTGAACAGATTTACACCATATAAGCAAAAGGCACAAGTCTGAACCAAGGACTACTACTTTACCCAATTTAGTGTAATTCCGTTCAGCCGTTCGGGCTGTAGCCGCGATGAACAGTACCTATGGAAAATTGCATGGGGAAAACACGTTTTGGGACCCCCTTTTTTCTCAGCCCCCGCTTCACAAATCACCTCAAGACTTTCAGGATAGGAGCAGACCAGAGCACCCCACCAGTTTTGAAAATTTCACGAACATTCGTCAACGGGTGTCAAAGTTATTCCAAATAGAATGTTGCAGATTTCCTATGGAAAATAGGTCCTAACTATAACTACCTACTGGCGACTGCCAGTAGGTAATATATATATATATATATATATATATATATATATATATATATATATATATATATATATATATATATATATATATACGTGTATATATATATATATATATGTATATATATATATATATATATGTATATATATATATATATGTATATATATGTATATATATATATATATATATATATATATATATATATATATATATATATATATATATATATATATATATATATATATATATATATATATATATATGTATATATTACCTACTGGCGGTCGCCAGTAGGTATATATAGTTAGGATTTTTTTGAATAGGGATTTCTGAAAATTCTATGTTGATTAACTTTGGCGTTGATGGACGGAATTGGCTGAAATTTTCAGAACTATTGCACATTTTGTTTCTGAGCGTCCCCTAAAAGTTTGGGGGGGTTTCGTCAAGCGGGGGCGGAGAAAAAAGGGGTGTCCCAAAACATGTTTTTAACATTGAGTTTTCCATAGGGCGGTTGGACTCACTTTTAGCTCGAACGGCTGAATGGATTTCCACAAAACTTGGCAAAATTGTAGGGACTGGTAGCCCAATGTGCCTTTGCTATGTCTCAAGATATATGCTCCAGTGGTTTTTACGAAAATTAACTTTGAAAAATATATATTGGGCTACATTGGGCTATATATATGTTAAAGCCCAAATGTAGCCCAATGTAGCCCAATGTAGCCCAAAGATGGCCACCAGAGACAAAAAAAACAAATGTAGCCCAAATATCAGCCAGATGTAGCCCAACTATAGCCCAGTGACAGAATGTTCCAGAGTGGTCTAAAGAACCCCCATTATTAAAACATATGCCCTGGGGAGGTGGCGGTACCCCGGGTGCCGGGGTTCCTGCGAGGGCAACCCCTGCATAAATGATAAAAAATGCCCAAGGGGGGTGGCGGTCCCTGGGGCTTTAGGGATCCTCGGAGGTTAAATATCCATGTAACAGATATGTGAAGTTTAGTTTAGTAAACCTACCTTAACTGAATTATAATTGACTTCTCTGTTTTTTTACCCAATATTCAGACTGCTATAATTTTGTGGCGTGATATTTAAAACTCAGTATTCTATATTTTGGTAGTATGGTACCATGCCACCAAGAACTGGCCTCAAATGTAATGGCATCTTTCAAGTATGTCAAGGAACACTCTTATAATATTGTGTACGTAACTGTAGAGTGAGAAATCCCAGGATAGTTTCTCAAAATCTTTTTAAGTTATAATAAAATAACATTGGCATACTCCTTTGAATATACCTTTTGCAGACTCATGCTTCATTTTTGGATTACTTAGTGTGACCATTAAGAATACACAATGAGAGCTGCTAAATGGAGTGAGACAAATGTTTAATTAGAATCAACATATACACCTCAGTCACAGCTGTCATCCACTCCTTACTCATAGAGCTGGTCCCTCTGAAGATCAGCTTAGAACTCTCAGGGGTCGAACTCGCCAATAAACAGCAATATTGCAAAGAGGGATTGACAGGGTGGGAACACCATTGGGATACCAAAGGGGAGGAGGGCTACGGGGGGAAGACATCTGTTGGAAGAAGATACCACACATCCTCTTCCTTTACATTGAAAGACCATCTGTATTTTGTGGCAGATGGAGAGGGTGAAAAGTGGAGTAGAGACTAAAAGTGGGAAAACAGATTGATAGATTTGCACAGAATATATCAATGTCACACTTTCGTCAAAATACACATTAAGCATAATCATAGTAATAACCACATATATTTCACATAGTAGTAACCACGTAATCTTTTAGGAAGTTGGTGAGGCATATCTTCCTTCCACTAGACCTGAAAGGGATGCTGACCTCCTCTTTGTTCGGTTCAGGAGAAGTGTTATTCTCTTTGGGAGTGCCTCCTTTGTCACATGCCTTACAGTCAGAATCTGCATTAGGGATCATGCACTTCACCACTTTCCACATGTTCCAAATTCTCCCATCCTGGGTTTTTACCGCATTTTTAAATAACTTGACAACGTTCTATGGCCCCGTGAATTTGGACCCTTTCACCCTTCCTGTGGGAGCTTTAACGTTCAAAAGATCACCTACTTTAAAATCTTGCATTTTGGCGCCATGTATCTTGTCATACCTTGCTATGCAATCAGCTTGGGACCTACAGTCTCGTTCCCTTTTGTGAGTGTTTTCTAAGTTGTTTATCCACCTCTTGTGCCACTTCATCCACCTAGGCACTACCCTGGAATTAGGCTTTCTCGCTTTCAATCATACAAATGGGCTTTCATTAGTGGTTTGGTGGGGTGTTAGATGCTATGCTTACATCTGTTTCATTATCTCTTCTCTCCAGCATAATCATTGGCCTTAGCTGGTTGGATGTCGTTCTTGATGGTCCTATTAAATCTCTCTTCCATCCTGTTTGTTTCCGGATGGCACAACACACATAGTTTCTGTCTTGTGCAATTACAATGAAGCGATCACTTCATCTCGGCAGAGTTGAACCCCATTGTCAGTTAGTATAGTAGTAGTAAAATACTTTATTTTGTCCATAGGCCATTAAAGTAACACAAAGTACTGGTTAAAAATGCATTACATTGATTTGTAGACAGTGCAGCAAACTTGCATTAAAAGTAACATAAGATGCTCCACTAGGTCGTATTACGCAAGGGAAGTTCAAATGAGCAACCAGTGCCAAAAACCTTAATGGTCTGCCAGTCTGCCATGTCTAAGGATAACATTTCTATATAACGTAGTATGAGAAGACATTTTAATTGAGTGCAATTGCAGACCATATAACAGTTAAATAAAGGAGGCGCATCAATTAGTACAAATACATGCCCTACAAGGTCCCATAAGGCAACCAAATTAAATAAAGTGAGAGTGCTAGATTGCGGAAAGTGGGGCAAATTGAGGTCCTAAACAATCGCACTTGCAGGTTAGCTAGATATAAGACGCTAATATTATAATGGGTGTAGTGTAGTTCCTATTTTCCCAATAGGCCCTGCGCATTGGAATAGCATAAACAGTAGTATCGACGTAGAAGTGCGGATCTTCCAGGCCTCTACTGACTATGCTAAACTTAATTGTGTTTGTTACC
Source organism: Lissotriton vulgaris (assembly GCF_964263255.1). Classification (NCBI taxonomy): domain Eukaryota; kingdom Metazoa; phylum Chordata; class Amphibia; order Caudata; family Salamandridae; genus Lissotriton; species Lissotriton vulgaris. Next base: position 1,944,150,430 of record NC_141685.1, read on the forward strand.
AACTAGCTCAGAGGTCACTGGAAACTTTCTTGACTGAATAGGAAGTGATCAGCTTCCCTGGTACAGACAAGAAGGGATTCAGTTTTCCAACAACCGTGCAACATGACAACTTTGCTCCTCAGATAAGAGTCAATCTCTAGAGTTGTGTGAACAATAGACAGTTATTTTACTCAGTCAGTTGTTGTGCAGATTACTTTCACAATATGTAGAGAATAGAGAGACGGGCGTTTTCAATAAAGGGTAACATTTATTGAACAGTCCTTCTTCTCGTACAAGAGAAATGAATTGCCACAATTGCAAGACTTGTTATTATAAAAAAAACGTACAGTAAGATGAGTATTGCGAAATAATACTGTAATAGCATTGATATGGTTTCTTAGCCATACAATGGTTTAAAATGAATAAAACATATATACATTCATATATACATTAGGCTAAAATACTCAACTGGTGCTTCTAACTACGCCTACCCCAGTGTACCTGACCTAAGCCTAATACTTGGGAGGGGAGTAAGTAAGTAGCTTTAGTTAAGTTGGTTTTGCCAAGGTTTGCTTCAAGAATTCTCTCTAAGGGTTTAGTCAACACCATACCTCTGGAATAGAATGATGGAGGTCTGGTATCTCCTTCAGGGGCTCGATATCCCAGTCACCCGCAAGGGTAGACTAGAAACGCCGGAGCTGGATTTCTCTGCAGGAGAAAAGACAGCGTCTCTCTCAGCGCGTCGAGGAAGAGGAGGGGCAGCGTCCGCGGGCAGCTTGCATCTGCTGGGCTCTTGCAGGGGACGGCTGTTCAGCTCCTAAGTTCACCACACCATCGTTAGCAGCGATAGCAGTAGTGATAGCAGCGATGCTATCATCAGCATAACAGCAGCAGCTTCAGCGAAAACAGCAGCGTTTGCTTAAGGCAACGTTGGTAATATTTATACCTGAAAGGTGCCTTGTTTGACGTAAGTTTTTGGACATAAGACGTCAATAAAGATGTCACTAGGAAGTGATCATCTATCAGTGCTCATTAGAGTTCTATTACTAATCAAAACATAGCAAGCGGGGCTTTCCCAGGTTGCTGAGTTTTTATTTTGTTGAAGAACTCGGAGTGTTAGTCTAGGAATTTTAGATAGTAACTTCTGCTATGTCATTGCACTAATTAGCTGCAAAGGAAGTGGCAGAGGAAGCGATTCTGAAATGTGGCTCTGTTCGTGTGAGGCCAGAGACGAGTTTCTGAATATTGCATTTGATCGGATATGCCAATATAGGGAATAAATGGATTTATAGCCGTATAGGGGCATAAGGTCACATTATCGATCAGGGTCCTAGATTAGAACGCAACATGGGAGGCCAAATCTCTTTCTAATTACACCCATTACCAGTAAAAATCTGCTAATGCAGAAAAACGGTAATCTGCTGGTTTCAGAGCTCAGGATTTGAATGGCAAGTGTGTAAAGTTGGAGCCTAGCCTGTGCTGATGAATACAATGGCAACAAAACATAATATGCTCTATAGACTTCACTTTAGCCAACAAAAGAGGATCTTGCCTCAGGGTTCAACTTGTTCCACCTTTGAGTGTGACTGTTTATACCAAAGTGCCAACCCTAAATTTGACAAAAAGCGACTATAGTGCTTCCAGGGTCAGCTTGAGGATTTATTTGTGGGTGTTTGCCAAGGAGGAGTCGTGTCCCTGTTCAAAAGCATAAGTTCATGGAGGCCTTGCCTATAAGATTCAATCTCAGGGCATGACCATAGCCTGACGCAGTAGACCAAGGATCTCAATGCGACAAGGTCACCAATTTGCTTAAAGGCTAGGTTAAAATATAGAGGGACAAGTGCTGTGGATTGGGGAAGAGATAAAAAGGTCCTTATTAAATGGTTTTCTCTAACTGTGGGAATATTTAAGGAACCTGTACTCCAGACCTTCGCCCCTTGGAGCAGGGACGACTGAACTGCTACCTTGTAAACGTCTTCTGCTGGTCAACTAAAATATGTATTGTCGTTTTTGTGATAATCTCAGAAACAAATTTTATTTCTGGCCACCTGGAGTAAAGGTCCATAAGAACCAGTATGTAAGATGTCCGCCTTTTACCAGTCAAGGGGACCCACTTTGTCTGATTCTATGTCCACCCATTGGCCCTCAGGAAGTGGTCTACAGTGTAGGGGTGGAGTGCGTAACTTCAGAACTTTGTCATGTTGAGCATGGCATGCTCTCACAGATCTTCCTCTCCTTACACAAGTTCATTTTAGGCCACCAGAAGTCAAGGAGTAGCATCTGCTTTGTTTTTGTGAACTCGAGGTGGCTCTCATGTGCCAAGTTCATGAGTTTATACCTTATAGATACGGGGAGGGGAATTAGTTTGGTGCCTTATCACCTGCTTTGGGTTCTTATCGCCGATCTGGCTGGTTATTGAGAATGTTGCGATGTGGGGTTGTTGAGGCTTTTGGCACGGGAACTCCTACTATAGTTGTGGGGGTCATCTGTGGCGATATTTTTTGCGGCTGCTATCGCAGGTAAACTGGTGCTATGGGCTGTTAGCACCAGCTTGTGAATGGGGTGATACATTTATCGTGACTTTGGCAGCGATAAAATGCCATTAACTCGGCGATAAGTCCTTGAAAATATGCCCCAGTGAGCGCTGCTGAATGGTGCGAGCCAACATCTTTATTTAGAATCAATCTATACACCTCAGCCACAGCTGTCGTCCACTCCTTCCTCATAAAGCTGGTCCCTCTGAAGCTCAGTATAGAACTCTAAGAGGTCGAACATTCCAATAAACAGCATCATTACCTAAGAGGGTTTGACAGGTGAAAATACCATTGGGGCCCGAAAGAGAGGGGAATTAATGGGGTAACACATATGTTAGAAGATACCAAATCCTTGTGTTGCAATAGCGACACATTTATGTTTGTGAATGTTAATGTTCTGTTCATTTCTAAAGCTTATTACATATAGACAACATAAAGTAATCTCTATTCACAAAAAGAAACTAGACAATTTGTTATTTAATGACATAAGAAGTCATGTTCACCCTTTGAGACAATAAAGGATGAGAGCATATTTAAAGTTTATCTGAAACATGATTTATGTCAAAGCAACTATTTTGTAAGCCAGTAGATTTGATTTGTCATAAGAACGACAAAAAAATACACCCTTCAAATTTTTGAGAAAATATAATAAAATTAGACCATTTCAACGTAATACATTGGTTTCTTTGCATTGAAATTATGCTGTCACATTTGCACGTTATTTTGATAAATACGCTTTTACCATCACTGCACATAGGAGTAAAATATTGATTTGCATAGTTTTAAGTAAAAAGCAGAATACTTACTCTTTGTAGGTGTTCTACTATGGTTTGAGAAGATTTGCTTTTTGGAGAGTCACACACATCTTAAAGAGTAGTCTAAATCTAGTCAGCCACAGTCTCCCAAATCCAGGGTGAGGGAAATGGCCTTTCTGTGAAGGAGACCATGATTGTGATTGGCCCACAGTTGGCCCAGTCAGGATGAAGTAGCTTGGGAGTAGTACACTAAACATCCCCCTGTAAGAATGCCCTTCACTCCTCCTTGCCGCAAGACACATTTGGAAAAAGTGTCAGGGAAGAGAAGGTCCTTTGATATTTCTATGGGGTTTCTGAGGTTTTAGCTCAATACCCCATCAGTGTCACATAAGAGGGACCAGTGCACTACTTGAGGGTGGTAAATAAGAACTTAAGAACATGAAAATAAGATAAATTACAGATGAGAAAATTCAAGAACAGTGATCTCCAGTAGCCACCATCAGGTCATTGGTGTCATCTTGAACACATCGTGCTATGCTGCCTTCTATGGAGTCACTTATGAAGCATTAATAAACAGCCCTGTTTTAAATGGGTAGTGAACCCTGGGAGCTATATTATTAAGTCCCAAATCAGTAGTGTGCCATTTTAGTAACAATATTGGCACCAAACGAATGCCACAAAAACAGCTTTTGCACTATTTGCCCACTTTGCATGCAATATCTACACTAGTTGGTTGGTACAGCATCGTTCCGCACTAGACGTGCACTGTGCAGACTAGTCTGGATTTATGTCAATACATCAAGCCCATTGATTAGAATCAAGGTTAGGTTAGGTGAAAGAGCCAACTCGAAGTAATCGTTAGTTTAGGTAATCATCGAGTCAACATAATGTTGAAGTCAAAGTAATATTCTAGTAGAATTTATGCTAATCAGAGCAATGAAGGTCGAAATTATGCAGGTGTTGCCATTGTCATTATACAAGTTACATCACCATTCCTGTTCTTTACCTTTAAAGTGTATCTCTATTGAATCCAATGTTTTGTATTGTCAGAAAGCCCCAGAGTGAAATAAAGCCTATCTGTGTCAGAGTCAATAAGAAATCCGTTGGACCTAGCCCTCAGCAAAGGATCATGCCCAAACGATCTGCCTTTTTAGGTCTCAGCTAGCGTAGGCTGCGCACATGCGCAGTCTCGCTGGCGAGAATTAATGACTCTGAGTAGAGATGGTTAACCCTGCCCCTCTTCTCCATTGGCTGGCCTCCTGAACGGCAGCCAGCCATTGGAGAAGAGGTCTCAGTGACGTCATTCTCTCGATGAAAGCCCCGTCCATGTCGGAATGGGGGCGTGTTTTTTCAGTTTGTTCTACCCTCTTTTGCATTGGCTGGAATGGTAAACAAGTCAAAAACACACCCGTTGTTTACATTCCCGTCAATGGAGAAGAGGAGAGAAAGAAAAACACGCCCCAATCACAAATGGACGGGGCTTAGTTCCTTCGTGTTTACCCTCTTTGCCTCCATTGGAAGACTTAACATGCATCTGTGTCACGAGCAGTGTTTCCTAGGCTTGTTTTATAACATGTATCTGTGTCAGGAGCAGACTTTCCCCGGCCAGGCCCTCAACGGAGACATATTTCAAAAGACAGTGGTCCCTAGTAGTTCAGGGATTAGGCAGAATTGATGGACATACACTCAATAGTCAGTATGACCTTTGTCCAGCAGGACAGGTTTTTATTTTAAGAGATATGGAAAACATGAAAGGATTTTTTACAAGGTGGGTACAACCAGTAACCCACAGGGGACAAGACAAAACAGGGGGGTAAACTTGACGCAACAAAGGCGGTCTGTGCTAGTATCTCAGTGAACAGACAATGGTAAAGTACAAAGCATCATTGTGAACAATTTTCTATTTGTAGATTTGTAGATGCCTACACACAGATACATGGCATCATCTTCAGGACAAAGAATTAATTTGTTTGTCTTGAAAGCATAACAGTTTTTTGGGGCCAATATTGTGGTCCACAAAGTAGTCTGTTAAGCAGTACCTATGCTTTTGGAACCAAAGCAAGTAAGGAAAATGAAGGGTTTAGGAGCACAATAGTATCCAAACCAGGGCAAGGGAGCCTCTAAATACGAGACCGGACCAATCGTGTCTCATTCCTGGTTTGGCTGCTCCTTGTCTATGCAGGATACAAAATGGCGGGAATCGAGCGGCCCCAAAAAACTGTTATGCTTTCAAGACAAACAAATTAATTCTTTGTCCTGAAGATGATGCCATGTATCTGTGTGTAGGCATCGAAACGCCGTCGACATAGTAGCATCATATGTACCCTACAAATAGAAAATTGTTCACAATGATGCTTTGTACTTTACCATTGTCTGTTCACTGAGATACTAGCACAGACCGCCTTTGTTGCGTCAAGTTTACCCCCCTGTTTTGTCTTGTCCCCTGTGGGTTACTGGTTGTACCCACCTTGTAAAAAATCCTTTCATGTTTTCCATATCTCTTAAAATAAAAACCTGTCCTGCTGGACAAAGGTCATACTGACTATTGAGTGTATGTCCATCAATTCTGCCTAATCCCTGAACTACTAGGGACCACTGTCTTTTGAAATACGTAACTGCCCAAGGTCCCTAGTGATATTCCTTTGGGTCTCCCTTGTTCTTTGAAACTCAACGGAGACATGGCACAGTTTTTCTGCTGATCGGGGCCCGGCGCTTTCTGGTGCTGCATGGGTTAAAGGAGCCGGGCAGGACTGGTGAGTGGCAGCAGGCGGGAAGAGGCAGCACGCTGGAGCACTGAGCTGGGGGAAGATCAGTCCTGCGGCCAGGCGGTGAGGCGGTGAGGCATTTCTACAAAAATTCCATTAAATACGAGCGCTGAATGGCATTCATTTCAGCGTAAAATTTTTTTAACCACATTTCAACATTCTGCACGTCGAGACAACCCGAACAGACAATATATTATAAAAGTTGTCCTACAACTCGAGTGCTTGTGCAAATATGCAGTTCCGAGCACCCCCCACAAATTAGTGCTCAGAACGCCGCCATTGATACAGGAATTAAAACACGCAGCATGCTGTGCATTCCTCTTCACACATACCTCCTCCTTCCAGCGTGAGAGCTGCTCCGGGTTTCCAAGTGTCGTCCTGTAGGTTGCGCTGGAAGTTCAATATGTTTCCTGTTCTGCGGCGGCCACGCGTCTGCACCCCGGTACACTGCAGCCGAGCACGCGCCCCGCAGTGTGCCCCTCCTCGGCCGGGACCCGCTCTGCTCTTCACCCCGCACCTGCCATGCAGCAGCAGCAGCATGACTGCATGCTCTGAGTCACTGCTGAGTTCACACACACACCGGCGAGAGCGGTAGGAGGCCCTCGCTGCGTGCGGGAGAAGGAGTACACAATCCGGACCCAAGGGGCCGTGGCTGCCCGTGCAGCCTCGGTGTCAGACTGAAACCAACTCTTCCACTCCCCGGCAGGCAGCGGTAGCATCTTGTGACCCGCGCACCCTCCTCCTCCCTGCAGTAGCCGGCTCCGCCGTCTTCCTGTGACCATATAGGGTGGATAAACCCGGCTCAGCCGGGCAGGCACTCGCCAATAAGCTGGGAGTTTCCAGGCATACCACAGCTCTGCCACTTCCCGTGGCCCTGAGAGGCTCGAGTTTGCTCTCCACACCCACCCTCCCCACAGCGCTCAATCCACCACCTGTGCAATGAGCGTGGGTGCGAGCCGCCCCGCGGCATGCACCGACTTACCCCGATTCTTCGGAAGGCGGAGGAGGGGGGCGTTTCTGATGAAACTATCAGAAACTCAGTCTGCGATGTAAACACAGCCACTTCCCGGCCCCTTCAAGGGCAGGGTGAAGAGCGAACGTCTTCAAAAGCGAACACTTTGCATAGAGATGTTTCTACTCCCCCATCAACAGCAGGTCGCAGAGTCCAGCCTGCCTGGCATGTGTTTGACCCTGCTGGGCGCAGTGATACTGTGTAAAGAAGACCATGCATGGAAAAACAAAACACGGGATTACCAGTCAATTTATCAAACTTAGTACAAGAGCCCAAGAGGACAAGAACAGCAAACACTCAGGATTTGAGTAGACCACGCATTACATGAGCAAGCCACGACAAAGCCAATAGGTTTGTTGTAGTACAGTGAGAGTAAAACGCATTGTGTATGTATATCACTTTGAAATACTGTGCATGTTAAGAAAATGGTTATACTTGTTTTTACATCTCTCTTTGTACTCCCCCCCCACCCCTCTGCGTTCTGAAGTGGCCATAAGCAGGCAGTGGCAACCTATGCGAATGCGCACCAGGCGAAACCACCTTTGGCACTCGCATAACTTTTGAGGAAAAATATTCCCCAAATTTCTGTTAGCTTAGTAAATATGATTTTTTTAAATAGCATCTTGCAATTTAGTATCCCGCATCTGTGATTGATGTAGACACAGTACGATCTTGTGATGTACACAGATTCGACTATGGCCTGCAGCATCTGGCACAAACCCGTTCATACCGGGTACAGATGTGTGTTTACTCGTGACGGACAGGCCAAAGCACTGTGCGCGATATGCATATTTGATATGCAGGATGTTGTGTGCTATGTTGAAGCAGGTAGACCTCTACGTGTGCCATAATAAATGAGCCATAGCCTTGACTGTGCCCTTTTAAGTAGCCCGCTGTGTCATAATGAGGCTGGTGAAGGGTGCCAAGATTAGCCAGACACAGACAGACCTGTGTGTGACCTACGTGCTCTGGATAGTGTTGGAGAGACAAACAAAGCGTTCACAATGAGTTATTTAGGGTGTTATGAAAAGCAACAGCTTAGTAGTGATTGAGTTGTCCAGCTGTCTGCATCCTCTTGGGGTCTGGACAAGTGGTAGAAGTCCTTGGTAGTCAAGCCAGGTTCTTAGAGGAAGCCACCTCAACAGAAATCAGCCAGACATTCAAATCTGTTGGTACAAAATTTCACCCTTCATCATTAAAGTTTAAACACCAGCTTTTGTCGAATTTGGTAGCACAGAACCTTTGTTGTAACTTGTCTTGCCTGGCAGCCATGATGGTGAAAGTGTCCCTGGGAATGTTAAAGACTCACCCTTTTACCCTTCTTGGAACTCACCGGGTGACGCAGATCACAATTCAGCAGTATTCACGCTGGGTGAATCATTCAATACATTTAAAGTATAGGGGCCTATAGTAAGGATGATCTGCTCCAGTGTACAGTACTTACACGTTTCCTTCACACTTCGCCTAACCTGCAGTGTGAGAGACAGCAGTGTGTATGAGAGACAGCAGTGTGAGAGACTCCTTCAAAAAACAGGGGAAACCCGGTAACCCAATGGCATCTGGGTAAATGAAGACTATTATAAAGCAAAATGATGCCTTGGACTCTGCTAGCACAATGTTATTTCAAGAATGGGACCACTTAATTATCACATCCTATACCCGAAAAGCGTTTGCTGTTCTCTATATAGGGTTGGGTTACAGGAAGAAATGAAATATAAGAATTTGATTCATCCAAATACAATATATTGGGTATAGGATGCGATAATTAGGTGGTCCCATTCTTGAAATAACATTGTGCTAGCAGAGTACAAGGCATCATTTTGCTTTATAATAGCAGTGTGAGAGACAGCATTGTGTGTAAGAAAGACAGCAGTGTGTGTGAGTGAGACAGCAGTGTGAGAGACAACAGTGTGTGTGTTCTAGGGAGAGACAGCAGTGTGAGAGAGACAGCAGTGTGAGAGAGACAGCAGTGTGAGAGACCATTATTTATGTTTTGGTTTTTGAAACATAAATAAAACGCATTGTTATTTGCAATGTCAATAGCTCAAACTCGCGTAAATATGCGACGCATTACAAATGCAATAGGCCTCGCATTTGCGAGAGATTGAGCTATTGGCATTGTAAATGACTGCCATTTATTTATCTGTTTTCAAAACCAACACATAAATAAAAAGTTTGTCATTCACAATGCCAATAGCTCTAACTTTTGCAAAGGTGAGATCGTTGCATTGTAAATGCTTGTTCTCTCTACTTTTTGCTGAATTCAGTTTTGGTGGCCTGAGGACTCTGTGCACTTTACCACTGCTAAGCAGTGCTAAATTGCTTGTGCTCACTCCCCTAAACATCATTTGATGGGCTTATACCTGTAAAATGGTATGCCATATAAAATTGTGTGGTACTAATGGGCCTGCAGCACTTAATGTGCCACCCACTTCAGTAGCATCTTAAAAAATGTTCCAGGCCTGACATTGCAGCCTGAATTCCTTTTAAACTGTAATTTGACTCTGCAAAATAAACCCCATGCCAAGACTTAGACTCTCCTTTTAGTTTATCTAAGTCACCCAAAGGTAGGCCCTAGGTAGCCCATGGGGCAGGGCACTTGTAATTAAAAGGTTGTACCTGTTCTTTTCAGTTATACATGTCCTGGTGGTGAAAATCTCCTAAATTTGTTTTTACTGCTGTTAGGCCTACCTGTCCCATGGGATAACATTGGGTTACCTTATTACAAGTGCTAAAGTTTAATTGGGACCAGGTAGCTGGTTCATGATTGGTATCTATGAAATTGTAATGAAAAATCCCCTTTAATGGTAAAGTAACATTTCTGATTTAAAAATTTGAAAATTACACTTTTAGAAAGTTAACATGTCCAGTCCTTAGCACTTTTGGGCCTGCAGACAGTCTTGGGTCTCATGACTGGCTGTACCCGACAGTTAGACTTTGTGAATTCCTCCTGGACAGTCACACAACAGAGGGATTAAGTGTTTCTCAGTGGGCCATCTGCTGTCGGGCGGAGCTAAGCACAGACCCACTTGCCATCAAATAGGCTGTTCTCTGCCTTAACAAAAATGATTTATCACCTCATATTGTCTCTGCAGCCAGCTTGGAGCCAGGGCAAGAGAGTGAGGAAATTCCATGCCCTTCAAAGAAACTTTCCAAAATCTTCTCCAACCTTCCAGAAGAAGGGCATCCAGTATAAAAATAGGCCCCTTAGACACACTCTTCAGTACTCTTCTGGGCCGGTGGATACTTTGACAGAGACTGCCATGCTGCTGAAAGCACTGCCACTCTGCTAGACTGCTGCACTGAAGGAACCATTGACCTGCTGTGCTGACCTGCTGTCTGCTGCCATGATGCTTGGGTGAGAAGAATTGGACCTGCAAGGACCCCAAAGTGACTCCAAGGGCTGGTTGGCTGGCCTCCTGACTAGAGCCTCAAGGATAGGCATCCTACCCTGCCAAGTGGTACCACTCCAGTCATGGACCCTTGGAAGTGGGTCTGAAGGGGCTCTGCCAGTCCTTCTGTAGACTGAGCAGACCTAACGCACCTCATCTGCTGTACGGTGCAAACCTGAGTAGAACTGACAAACTGCCTGTGCTGCTGGGGTGTCCCAATGCAAAGGACTCTGCATCAACCTTGCAGCATGCATCAGAACCCGCCGCCTGTGCGAAGCTTTCATGATGCAGGCCCTCGCATTGCACTTCTCTCATCGACGGCAGCCTCGCCGATGATGCAGGTTCTCGCATTGCAGCTCTGCTGCTCCTCGTAACCAACACATCGCCTCAACTGGGCAAAACATCCCCAGCATTGGACTGGACAAGCCCTGACCAATGGGATCCTCAACGACAATGCAAGACCTTGCATCACAGCTCAGCAGCTCCTCAGAAGTGACGCATATCCTCATCTGCCCAATACATTTAAAGTACTGGACCTTGAAGCCCTCTACCAACTAGGATTTAAGGTTGTTTTATTCAGCGGGCCTTACTGGGTCCTTGTAGCCAGCCCATGATCCATAGCAGTCAGCCTGAACCTGCCACTTTGTCCAGATATCCGCATTTGGCTATTTGTACTTTTTGGCGCTATATTTACTGAAACAATCTGCCTTTATCCTGGTTTACTGATTGGATTTTTGTCATTTCGGCTTTGTTCTATTTAATAAAGACTAATCTATTTTTCTAAGTCTGTTGTGGGGTCCGTTTGTAGTGTGATTTCACTATGTTACTATTTAATAGGTTACACTAATACTTTACACATTGCTCTGAGTTAAGTCTTGCTGCCCTGTGCCAAGCTACCAGGGGTTGAGCACAGATTAATATGGAGTTGCTTCTGTCTTCATCTTGACAAGGATTGAGGTTTCTGCTTGAGCAGGGTTTAGCTTGAGCAGGTTTTAACTCCCCAACCCCTAAACCCGCATCCCAATTTTTTCCAAAAACTGTGAGGATGATAAAATACTTTTATTTTGATAATACGATACAACGTTTTAGTTTTAATTTGGCGTAACTCCATGAGGGTTTATATTGGTCTTGAAATGAATGCCTTTATGAAATTTCACTCCATGAAGGTCACTATATATATATATATATATATATATATATATATATATATATATATATATATATATATATATATAAACACATTCCTCCTTGGATAATACCAATGCGCGCAGGTTTTATAAACTGGAACAGCAAGCGATTCTTTTCTCTGAAACATTTTTGCATTTAAGAAATATGATGTAAGCATCATTCCAAAGGCTGGATGGAATAGCTTTCTGATTATCTAAAATAAACTGCAGAACAACTGTATTAAGGAAGGCTGTTTTCAAAAGATGCATTTATTTTACTGTGTCAAAAATATTGCTAAATGTTTAGAAGTACTTCATCTACAACATGTCATAACTTTAAAATTCTGTATTGAAACATATTCTAACAATATGGGAGAGATAGAAGGAATCTGAGGTGAACTATTCAGTGTTTGTGGAAAAATGATTTACATGAATCTCCAGAGGTTTCACAATATTCTTGACAGAGAGAGGTTTGAAGACATGTTGCATTCAGTGGTGTGCTTCCATATGGCTGCATGTAAGATGAAAAGCGGTAGAGTCCAGGAATTTGGCAAGCATAATTTAAAAAAAGAGTTGCACTATATAGGAATTTTTGATCACAGTCTGAGATCATTATAGGGAAGTCATTGGCCTTAATTTACTAAATGCAGATGTCTCCAAGAGGTCTTCTACAATCTCCTCTCACATAGTGGATCCGGATTTCTCAGGAGATATACAGATTCTGAATTTGTTATCAGGCACACTTACAAGAAAGTACTGTGTGAAGAGCTCCTTGTGGGAAACCTGCCCATCTGCCCAACCTGAGGAGATTATGGCTGAGCATTTAGCCGTGTGCCCTGTCAAACATGAGAATCATAATTACAAGCAACTTTGAATGTATATTATGATTGTTGAGCAGTAAAAGCAGTGATGTATGTTTCACTGCGAGCCAAAAAGTGGGTCTACTTTTTGGATTCCATATTTCATAGTCACTCCACACAACACAAACATACATATATACATATATATATACATACATTTGGATCTTGTTATGTTGAAATAAACTTATCTACTCGGAGTCTGTGCATGTGTGCTCCTCCAGTTCGACATATATATATAGCGACTGAAAAATAAAAGAAGGTTTTCCACCACGCTGTGTCGTCTCCTCTTCGAAAAGTTTGTCGAGGTTTTGAGCTGGTAATATATATATAAATATATATATATATATATATATATATATATATATATATATATATATATATATATATATATATATATATATATATATATATATATATATATATATATTTATATATATATATATATATATTCACTGGAAAAACCATAGGTTATAGACCATATATAGTTAGGGATTAGCATTTACAAAACCTTATTTTACTCACACAAAACCACCCGCAATCCACTGCTGATGATGTCACATATTACATCATTCATGACATGGTCAGGGACATCACTGATGACATCACTGAAGACATCACTGATGACAAATAAAATGACATCACTGATGACAACATCCAGTGACTGTATGTTTCTGTAAAGTTAAAATATGTCTTACATATTGAAGAATGAGTGGATGTATAAGTGTCTGGATGAAGGATTTAGTAGGTGCATGACTGACTGTATGAGTGAGTGATTAAATGTGTCTCACTGAGTGCATGGGTTAGTGACTAAACTGTCTTAATTTGTGCATCATTATGTCTGTTGTTCTGTAAACTGCTGCATGTGTTGATCAGTAGCTATATGAGTAACTATATGGGTTATTGATTGGTTGCCCACGTATTTGTATGGGAGACTGATTGTGTGTGTGGGGGTGGCTGGGAGGTGTGTGACTCTGTGCATAGATGTGTGAACAGTTGATTCTCTAGATGTATGTGTTTAAAAGTGCATGTGGAATCAGCTGTATGGGCGGTTGACTGTGTGCATGAGTGTATTGGTGAGTGAATGGATATCTCAGTGCTACATGTCAAAGTAAGAACATATGTAAAACACAGTACATGTGAGAGTTGACATATATAAATAACTGTGCATAAGAGCCAGTGAATGTGTGAGTGGCTGTATGGATCATTGTAAACTTGTATCAGGGATTGTATAAGAGAGTAAATATGTGTTAGTATATGTTTGAATAAGTAAGGTGTGTATAACTGTATAGTTGAGGAAATGGAGGTGTGATTGATTTTTTGCATGACTGACTAGGTGTGTGAGTAACTCCATGGATGAGTGACAGTCTGTGAGTGTCTGTTTACACTGATTGTATCTAAGGTTATATAAGAATCTGAAGAGGTTCATCGTATTATCACATGAATGATATCATCAGTGATGTGATGAGTAATGTCAAATGAGATGTCATCAGTGATGTCATTTGAGTTGTCATCAGTGATGTCATCAGTGATGTCACTGACCATGTCATGAATGATGTAATATGTGACATCATCAGCAGTGGTTTGCGGGGGCGTGATATATAGTTAGTGCAACTAACTATATATGCGAATTTCAATGGTTTTGTGTGAGTAAAATAAGGTTTTGTAAATGCTAATTCCTAACTATATATGATCTATAACCTATGTTTTTTTTAGTGAATTTCAATGTTTTTTTTATTGCAAATATCAAAAACTGTTAAATGTATTATTCTTTTAAATGAAAAATATATTTTATATGTTTGTAATATAATTTTTTTATGCATCTGCCAAACCCTAACCTCTTAATAGTGCACTGTGGTGGAATTGATTTTGGGACTATGACTGGGGTTGGTCTGGAAATGCTTTTAAAGGACACCTTTCATCAATTGAAGACACTTTTTCCCCAAACTGCCTTGGTATATTCCAATATATGCCAATGACAGAAATGGAAGTGGTCCAACCAATTTTTTCCACAATTTGAGAAAGCACGGAAAGATGTGAATAAATCTGTTTCTGCTTACATGAGAGAATTTACAATGGGTTTAATATACAACAATAACTTGCGTTACAACATGCAAGACATCTACAGAGGAGATGGTGTGCGCTTCTCCGATGAGGGGAATAGATTATTCCTCCTGAATTTAAAACTGTGCATTGGAACCTACTTGTAAGTACCTTAATTAGCCACAGAACCCAATAGCTCTTTTCATTGCTTCCCTACCTCTGATCATTCAAAACGTTTATCTTTTTCTAACTTTTTTTCACCAAAGTACGCTCCCCGGTTCGCTTACCGGTGCGCGTACCGGGCGCTCCCCCCGCGAAATTTTTCAAATTTTTATTTTTTATTTTTTCATATATCAGCGTCCTAAGCCCCCCTCAGAAAACCTAGAGGGTCACAAAGTGTCTACCGTGCCCCCTTCTACCCATTCCGAACATTGTTTGTCCTCCATCTTGTGTCTCAATTCTACCGATACACAAAATGGAGGACTACCGTAACGCTGCCGGTTCGCGGACCGGGGCGCGCACCGGTGAGCGCTCGCTAAAAAAAGGTGGGAAAGTAATTTACAGAAAAACCACTAGAGACACTTTCATCAAATATAGAATAGGCCCTACTACATAGCAGTCCCTACCATTTACCCAAATTTGATGGAATTCCATTGAGAAAATTATGCTGTAGGCCTGACTAAATATCCTGAGGTAAATTACCTAACAAAAACACTTATGAAGTGTTAGAATTGACAACCAATTAAAATGCTACTTTCATTATCTTCTATTATTTCATGACATTTGATTGGTTATGTACCTGAATATATATAAAGAAAGAGAGAAACACAGCCATTTTGACTACTACTTCCTGAAGTACATTTCAAGTGCATTTCAACTGAGAACTTAAACTTCTTTTTGAAAGGTAAGATGTTATTTTAAAAACTGAAGTATGTTGTGCACTTTAAGTTAATTAGGAAAACATTTTCTGAAGTTATATACTATCCCTCTGTAATAGTTATATAATAAGATAGACTTCTCTGTTATAGTTATGGATGGAGTTAGGCTTGTCTTGTATAATTATGAATTTACTTAGGCTTTATCACATACACTTTTTTATATTTCTTCTTCCACTCTGATACCATACACTGCCCAAAGATAAAATCACTGTTAAAAAAACCAAACTACCTGTCTGATCTTAAACCCAACAGTGGCCTCTCTCTACTGATATATTTTTTTAAAATTCAAATTACAGCACAAAAATGGAAGGAGAGCAAAAAAATACCATCGAAATTGTTCTGGAAAGCAACAAAGATACAGATATTGAACACAATGGCTCTGAATTCTTTGATGAATCACAGGACTATGAACTTCTTCAATGTGTAGAATCAGTAGATTTCCTGATGGAAAATGAGGACATTTCGGACAATCAAATATTAGAAGTTCTTTTAAATTTTGAAAACGAATCTGAGAAATAAATTTATATTTAATAATTCAAAAATTGTTTGAGACATTATTCATTTTTATATGTATTTTTTAAACTAATACCAAATTGATTATAACATAAAGTCAGACTTTAAATATACTGTGCAACTTTTTTGTGTAACATAGTAAGTTTGCTCATAGTTACTTCCTTTCTCCCACTATTTTATCTCCAATGTGTATTTAACATCTCTTTTTCATCTCCTGCCTCCATATTCTTTCTGCTTTCCTCACATACTATGCTATGAATTCCATATACCACAATAACTTCTGGAACAACATGCAAGATATCTACAAAGGAAACAGTGTATTTTTATTTTTAGACTCTGCATTGGTACCTACATGTTGGTACTTAAAAAAAATAAAAAATAAAAATACAACAAAAAAAACAATCAATATACATACATTATTTGAACATTCTTTCATTCTATTTTCCCTATATTACGTCCCCCGGACCGCTTCCCGGTGCGCGTACCGCGCGCTCCCCCCGCAAAAAAAGATAATAAAAATTATTTTTTTTTGCCCCGCGGGGCCCTTTTAAAGCCCCCTCATCAAACCTAGGGGGTCAGGGAGGATGTACTCTGCCCCCTTATGCTCATTTTGCCCCTTGTTTTTGCCACATCTTGTGTCTCGATCCTACTGAGACACAAGATGGCGGCCGCTCCGGACTGTTTAGAATGTTCACAGTCACCGGGGAGCCAATCCGCTTCTCCTCGCGAAGTTCCGTTACGCGTCAGGTACGCGAACCGGGGCGCTAACCGGAGCGCTGTCACAGATATATCTGTTTTTTGAAACGTTAATTTCTCAAAATCCACTGGAGCACATATATTGAGACATAGCAAAGGCAAGTCGGGCAAACCATATCTACAATTTTGCCAAGTTTCGTGTAAATCCATTCAGCCGTTCGAGCTAAAAGTGATTCCAACCGCCCTATGGAAAAATGAATGGGAAAAATGCGTTTTGGGACCCCCCTTTTTTCTCAGCCCCCCCTTGACGAAACCCCCCCAAATTTTCGGGGGCTGCCCATTTTCTGTGCCATTTTCCTGAAAATTTCAGCCAATTCCGTCCCCAAACGCCAAAGATATTTGACAAATAATTTTCAGAAATCCCATAGGAAAAAAATCCTAACAATATATATATATTTATATATATATATATATATATATATATATATATATATATATATATATATATATATATATATATATATATATATATACAAATTTACTGAAAAACCATAGGTTTCAGGCAGGTTATAGTTAGGAATTATAATTTTAAAAAACCTTAAAAATTCACCTGAAAAAAACATAGTTTCAGGTTTGTTATAGTTAGCTGGATATTTCACTCATGCAAAACCATTGAAATTCCTCTGTTATAGTTAGTTGTACTAACTGTAACTCTTGCGCCCGTAATCCAGTGGTGATGATGTCGCATATTACATCATTCATGTTATGGTCAGTGACATCACTGATGACATCACTGATGCCATTTCAAATGACATCACTGATGACATCACTTATGACATTATCCAGTGAATGTAGTTTGGTTTGTTATTTAAATATGTATTATACATGTAGCATCTCCATTTAAGAATCAGTGGATATATACTTATCTTGATGGAGGATTTAGTAGCAGTGTGATTGACTGTTTACTTGACTACTTCATAGTGTCTCCCTAAATATATTGGATAGTGACTAAACTGTGTGAATATCTGTATTACTTTGTCAGTTGTTGTGTAAACTGCTGCACCAGTTGGTTACTAGCTACGTGAAAGTCTATATTAGTTATTGATTAGTTAACTGACTATTTATATGGGAGAGTGAATGTGTGTGTGGTTTGGTGGGGGTTCTGTCACTGCCTAAAGATATGTGAATAGTTAATTCAGTAGGTATATGACGTTAAGACTACATGTTATAATAGTTGTTTGGGTGAGTGAATATCTTTATGGGTTTGGCAATGAGCAAATATATTTCTCAATGGTACATGTCCAACAATGTAGGAAAAAAACAGTGTATGTGACAGTTGTTGTATATAAATAAGTATAGATAAAACTAATTGATTGCATGAGTGACTATATACATAACTGTATACTTGAAATAGTGATTCCTTAACACACTAAGGGCCTCATTAGGATCGCGGACGGACTTGCGTCCGTCCGCGACCCCAGAGGATGAGGGAACATCCGCATGGGCTGCGGCGTTACCTCATGTGCGATTAGGATGTGACCGCCACCCTGGCGGTCACATCCTGGATATTTAACATTTACATGCACAAAGCGGCAGGCACCGCGCGGTGCCTGCCGCTTTGTGCAAGTAAATGCTGGGGGGTACCATAGGTACCCCCCATGTGCACCTCCCACCCGCCAACACCCTGGGGGCCCGCAACGGGCCCCCAAAATCAAAAGTACACATGCTTTTCCACGGCGGAAAAACCGCAGCGGAAAAGCATGTTTACAAATGCTTCCTAATTTGGCTGGCGCTGTCTGATAGACACTGCCAGCCAAATGAGAGCTTTTCCGCCGCGGTTGTAATCTGACCGCGGCGGAAAAGCAGCGGACAGAAACTAAGACCCACCAGCCATCGTAATGTGGCGGTGGGTCTTTGGTGAGTCCGCAGAGGATTTTCCGCCTCCTCCGGGCCGGAGGTGGCTTCCCCCAGCCCGGAGGAGGCGGAAAATCCTCCATCATAATGAGGCCCAAAGTATGAGTTAGTACCTATATGAATAAATACAGTGCTATTTGTATAAGAGTGAAGCTGAGTAAATATAAACATGATACATTGTTTTCAAAAGTGAGTAGGATGACTGCATAACTGAATAGGATTTGTGCTGTGTCTAATGTCAATATAGGTGTATATGTATATTTGATAGTGTTCTATTGATCATTGACAACATGTATGAGTGAATCTATAGGTAATTGATTAGATGTGTGTGTAGATCTAGGAATCACTGAGTGGGTTTTTAGATACTTGTATTGCTGCGTCAATGGATTCAAATATGGTACTCTCTATTTTACAGTGAGTGATGAAAGGTTATACTATACTAGTGTATGATGAGGTTTATCAGATTGTCACTTGGATGATGTCATCAGTGATGTCATTTGAGATGTCATCTGTGAAGTCATCAGTGATGTCACTGACCATGTCATGAATGATGTAAAATGTAACATCATCACCAGTGGATTGCGGGCGCAAGAGTTACAGTTAGTACAACTAACTATAACGGAGAAATTTCAATGGTTTTGTATGAGTGAAATGTCCAGCTAACTATAACACCCCTGAAACCTATTGTTTTTTAAGCTAATTTCAAAGGTTTTTTAAAAGATAATTCCTAAGTGTAATATTCATTAAGAAAATCTGTTTTTTTCTATCTTTTTTAATTATCATCCCGTTCTCAACCTAGTAAAAACTGCAAATATTACCACTCTTCAAGTGATTCCTTCCTCCAAGAAAATCTCTACGAACCAGAACCACAACTAATGTTAATAATATACAAACTAGGCGTTCCCATAGAAAAAAACAAAAAAAACACCACATCCCCATACTTTGAACAAAAAAACTAATCTACAATGCTACCTAAAAAAAAAGGTGATAGTTTCATTTACCTCTAACAAATTAATATCAACATTTAACTAGTGTAAGGATGTCGACTATGTACTTCGTGAATTACATCTAATTCACACCCATATTTAAAGACGAAAATGTGATAGAAGTACTAATTATGCACTTCCAACACACAACAAAATCACAACACCTAGCGCCACCACCTCCACTACAACCACCCTCCCCCTCCACTACCTCAGAGGCAGCGCAAAACAGGACAACAGACCTTCCCAAAATAATATATCCCCTCAACAGCACACTAGCTCAATGTTCAGAGATGTGGCAACTAACTATGCATAATGATGGAAACACGCACATCAACAATAATTTACACTATGCCAAGACTACCGGTAAAATGCTATACACAAATCACTATACAAACCAAAAACTTTTTCTGTGTGTAGATATACTATTGATACACGTAGTATACTGCACAGTGGACACAACCATATTATCTCAGACTCTGGGGAAATCTCGGTCATGTAGCTGTGTTGTCTCCCCCCCCTTGGAGCTGAAGCGGAGTGGGCTGGTCCAACGTACGCAACTCCAGCATAAGAGTATAAATAATAAGGCTATGCCTTGGGCGTGGTTCACTTCTGCAAAGAGAAAAGACTATGCCACAGCGAAGGTCCTCACTCTGCCATGTGGCAGCCACCATGACCACGTGCCTCCTCGATAGAGGCCCATTGCGAACTCAGCGCCACAGCACTACAGAGACTTATGTCTGTATCGGCTACTGCCTTCGATCTACACTGCAGACAGCAGGGTTCACTACTTGAATTCAGATTTGGATCTACACTACGGACAGAATTGAATTTAGCCTTGATTTATGTAAGGCAGAGAAAATTGTACTCTATGTCCTCAGATTTTGTTAAAATAAGAGACAAAAATTCTTAGTCGATATCTGTGCTGACTACTGCCTTTGATCTACAGTGCGGACAGCAGGGTTCACAACTTGAATTCAGATTTGGATCTACACTACGGACAGCATGAAATTCAGTCTTGATTTATTTAAGGCAGAGATAATTGTACTCTAAGTCCTCAGATTTTGTTAAAGAATGCGACAAAAAACATTCCTCAATGTCTGTACTAACTACTGCCTTCGATCTACACTGCAGACAGCAGAGTTTACAATGTGATACCAGTTTTGCATCTACACTACAGACAGCATTGAATTCAGTCTCAATTTATTTAAGGCAGAGACAATTGTACTCTATGTCCTCAGATTTTGTTAAAGGATGTGACAAAAAGCATTCCTCGATGTTTGTGTCAACTACTGCCTTCGATCTACGCTTCAGACAATATGAAATTCAGCCTTGCTTTCTTTAAGGCAGAGACAATTGTACTGTATGTGTTCAGATTTTGTTAAAATAAGTGACAAAAATCATTCGTCGATGTCTGTGCTGACTACTGCCTTCGATCAACAGTGAGGACAGCAGGGTTCACAACTCGAAGGCAGAGACAATTGTACTATATGTCCTCCAATTTTGTTAAAGGATGTGACAAAAAATATTCCTCAATGTCTGTACTGAGTACTGCCTTCGATCTACATTGTGATGGCTCACTATTCATGTGGAATGGCAATTGCACATGACACATTCCAGTAGAAAGAGACATTGCACAAGTGCGACCCACCTAAACCACGAATCATCGCAGGGTGCGCACACGCTGAGTTCTTTAGGTACCACTAACTCACTGCACCACAAGTCATCTCTCCGGGCCTTATTAAGGCAGAATTCATTAGGCAAAAAACATTTCTCCCAGTGCAGACTGCCCGGACCACGCATCATCGCAGGTTATGTACACCATCAGTGCCAAAGGTACTACTAACTCAGTGCACCATAAATCACCACCACATGGCCATATTCAGGCAGAATTCAAAAGACAAAATACATTAGTCCGAATGCGGCCCCCCTGGACCACGCATTATCACAGGGTACGTACAAGCTCAGCGTCAAAGATACTACTAACTCAATGCACCATAAATCATTGCAAAGAAGAGTGAACAGTTTTATGTCAGCAATGAGGCATGCTATCACTTTTAAAAGAATTCATGCAGAAGTCAATCGACAAAAGACATTACTCCAATTACTGTTCCTCCACCCCGCCAACCACGCATCATCGCAGGATACATACACGCTAAGTGCCAAAGGTACTACTAACTCAGTGCACCAAAAATCATCACCACGTTGCCTTACTAAGGCAGAATTCACAAGACAAAAAACATTACTATCAGTACGGCCTGCCTGGACCACGCATCATGGAAGGCTCCACAGAACATTGTGCACCACTTATCATCGCTGGCTGCACACACGCTAAATTACCAATACTGTGCAGCTATACTCAACCCCACGTGGCTGTGTGCTCTTCCTAACCGCTGCCTCCTGCCTACACTGCGTTCATCAGAGCTCACAATGAAGTAGACTGTTGATTCATTATTTGCAGAGTACAATGCCAAACTAAGTATAACATCTATCAAACCTACACAATATTCCTTTAGTATGCTTCCTTCATTTATAGATTTAGTTGAATAATAAAATTCACGCTGCAAGTGCAAAGGCACACTCAAAGTTCAAAGTTCAAAGTTTTTTATTTTTGTTACGGTACTCTTACGAGGACCACAAATAAAATATACATTTATACATTCCATATTAATACATTTTCAATGAGATTTTCAAAAACTTAAAAATTCTGTAACAAACGAATTCATTAGGGGGGCTTTTACATAGTGATAAAAAGTCTTGTGAGCTAGTGATCCTGCAGGACCGATAGATGGGCTTAAGACATGTTGACCTTGCATTTACAATTTCTGCATTAGGGCATATAAAAAATAAGTGTTCCAAATTTTGGTTGCCTCCTTGACAAAGGGTACAAAGGGCAGAGCTGTCGGGCCTCCAAGAGGAAGTAAAGGTTTGTACAGGGAGTGTTCCAAGGCGCAACATCATAATTGCACGCCTTGCGCCATGTTGAAGAGTATACTCTAGGTAAGGCTGACGTTGTTTGTATTCCTGCGAGGCTACATAAAATTTATATGACGATAGTCTATTACAATGAGAGTGATCAATCTCGTAGCTCAATTTGGGAGTGAAGTTTTTTAGAAAAAGTTTGAGTTGAGCTGGTGACCACGTAGACAAAATTTCCACATTGACTTTTGCAAGCTGTAGAGCCTCTCGCATATTTTTAGTAAAGGTAGTATGAGTAGAGCTACTCTCGAATGTCTCTACTTTTAGCAATCTTCTTAAAGTACCTTCTTTTGAAAGAAGAAGATTATGGGCCCACCTTATGATGCTCGCTATAGCTGTAGCATATGCGCTCGTGATGGTACATTCCAGTCTCAATGCCTGTACTGGGGTAGATGTTGAAATCTTCAGTAGTTTTTTCAATATTCTTCCTTCTGTTAAATCCATATATGACCATTGATTTAGAGGAATATATTCCGAGGCATAGGACAGGACCGGTGTGATTTTAGCTCGATAGACTTGAATCAGTGCAGAGAAATGTCTATGTCCAGTGGCCGAATATAAGCGGGACAAGGCCCCAGCATGCAGATCACTTTTCCGTTTCAGGTGGTTGATTTGATTGATGTTGCTCATGTTTTGTGAGAAAATTCTACCCAGATATGTATACTCCTTTACTTGTTCTAGTTTCTCACCTCCCAGCTTCCATTCGTACCGTACCCTTTTCTTCTGATTTGAAAAGGCAACCACTTTTGTTTTGTTCGTATTTGGGATTAGGTAGTTTTTTCTTGAGTACTTATATAAAATATCTAAAAGATTTTGTAGTCCGAAAGGTGTTAGGTCAAACATGACTATATCGTCTGCATACAGCAGGGAATGGATATATTCAGTGGCTATCTTAGGAGGAGTACATATCCCTTGCTGCAGTTGGGAAGGTAGGTCACTTAAATACAGTGAGAATAAAATTGGAGCCAAGAGGCACCCTTGTTTCAGGCCATTTGATGTTCGTATTACCTTCGATAGGCCCTTGTCACTTCCCATTTGGACGCGGCACCAGGTGTCAGTGTGTAGATTCACTATCAGATGTAATAGCTGCTCCGGAATCCCCATTATTCTCAATTTTGACCACAGGGTCGGTCTATCCACTCGATCGAAGGCTGTCGAGTAATCGATGAACGATGCGTAAATAGTTTGTTTTTTCCCTGTTGCGTACTTATCTAATATAGTTTGGAAGATTGCTACATTGTCAGTGACAGAATGGTGTGGGCGAAATCCGGACTGAAATTTAGGAATTAGACCTAATGAGAAAGCCCAATTTTTCAGCCTATCCAGGATTTCTGCTGCAAAAATCTTCCCAGCAGCGTCCATGAGGGCAATTTGCCTATAATTTCCCGGTATGTTTCTTTTTCCTTTTTTGAAAATCGGGATTATGATACTTCCTTTCCAGGAATTTGGCATTTGACCACTGTCGAATACATAGTTAAATAGCGGCGAGAGCACCGTTCCCCACTCTTTATGGTCAATTTGGTAGACCTTGACAGGTATCTGATCGGGGCCAGATGCACCTGTGCTCCTTGCCTTCCTGATATTCATAGAGACTGACACTGCCGACGTTTTATTGATCTTAATATCTTTAGTTTCCACGTTTTCTCCTCCCACTTCTTCATTTTTAATATCTTGATTCTGTTTGTATAGCTCACGTAGGTATATGTCCCAGTTTTCTTCTGATACAGGTGTAGCCTCCAGCTTTTTTTTGGATCCTGTCATTGTTGCGATCAGTGACCAATATTTACGTTGATTATTATGTTTAGCTGCTAGCTGGATTTCAGTCCAATTAAAGTCCTGCTTCAGTTTTTTCTGTTTAGTTTTTTCTCGTCGTATTTGATTCTTTAATCTATTTATTTCCTTTTTGTTTACTGACGAGAATTCCAGATACTGGGCGCGTATCAGTCTATTGATTTGTTTTACGACTGGTTGATTCCAGTTTTTATTCTTGTTTTTCCATTTTCTTTTTGCTGGTCTGTGGTATTCTAGCTTACTTTGCAGAGCTTGTTTGAGATTATTCGTTAGATGTTCAAAGTTCTTTACAGGGTCATCTGAATATATGTTGGTCAATATATTGGTTTCAGTAATTAGTTGCCGCAGATAGTCCAGATTTTCTGTCCCCCAGTAAATGCGACGCCTAGTTGTGTTTACTTCCGTTTTTTCTGTAAGAAATAGTGGCTGGTTATAAAAAGAGGACGGTGCAATCCAGTGGGTTGAAAGGTTTAAAAGAGCGTGATCACTTTCTGCAGTGAATATTATCGAAAGTTGACTCATTTGTTCTTTTCCTTCGATCCCGCATATAAAGTAATCAATAGTTGAAGGAGATCCATTTCCTTGCCGTGTGTATGTTGCTGGTATATCACCATTGATGTTACCGTTTAATATAATCCCATTAATGCCAGAGAGAAAAGCTAGTAGTGCGCGTCCCCTCTTATCCGATTTAGTTCCTTTTGGGAATTCAGGGAGTGATGATTCCAGGGATTCCTCTTTGAGAAGACGAGCCCATTTCTTTATCTCGCAGTTAGAAATTTTAGCATTCAAGTCCCCCATTATGAGGTATGGCAAGTGAGATTGATCATCAATTATATGAGTGATAATTTCCATTAGGCGGTCAAACAGCAAATCATTATTATTACTGCTGGGAGGTGCGTAAATATTGAAAAGTAATATTTTTTCTAGTTTGGCTGAGGCATGGGTTCTAAGGGATACTTTTAAACATTGTAGATTGTCTGTGTTTGTGTTAATTATTTCCTGTGACCAAGTGTGATCTTCTTTTAATAATATTGCCAGACCACCCTTGGCGTGTCCCCTTCTTGATCTTTTTGCCAATGTTTCGTATACATAGTATCCTTTTTGAGTAAAGGTATTGATTAACCATGTTTCCTGGAGGGCGATGATATCAGGGGAATTTTTAATTGCATGTTTCATTTTTATATCAGTTTTCCCTGCCAGGTTCCAGGACAATAACGTCAGACCTTTGCTAAACTTCGCGTTGTTGTGAATTTACCATTTTTTTGCTGTTTAAGGTTTCTGATAACCATGCCCATGATTTTATTGAGTTCTCAGTGTTGCTAAAGGTGGGATTCCGAGACCAGACTGACCTCTCTCCTTGAATTACTTGTATTTTAAGTAGATCTTTCCTCATAGTACTTGATGCTAGGTCTCCCCAATTAGAACTGTTGTTTTCTTTTCTTCTGTGAGTTTTTCCTAATATACCATTATTTGAGTTGTTGGTTTTGAAATCTTCCACCGAGATTACATCATAGCCATTTTTGTGAAGAATTTCCTTCTCTCTGATTATTATTCCAGGCAAAACCGGTGAATAAAAGGATACCTGTACTAGTTTGTTATTTTCTTTTATTGGAAACAGAACTAAGTCAATTTCTTTGCTGGTCAGAGAATTCAAGGATGGAATTTCTTGTAATAGATTGATGATTTTACCGCGATTAAACGGCTCCTTATCTGAAGGAAATAGCTCTTCAATAGTTATGTGTTTGGATGGATTTATTTCCCATGATTGGAAATTATTGTCATATGGTTCTTTTATGTCCATGTTATTTTGCGATGTTGGTCTATTTTCTATCGGAGGACAAAATTCATCTGCTTCAGGATTTAAGGGTTTTTCTGATGATGTTTTTTGAATTACTGGAGTGTTCTCCAGGTTTACAGGATTACATTTTTGGAATTTGAGCCTATTCCCTTTTTTCCTCTGTATTCTCCTCATAGGTTTTCTCTTCTTCTTCCCCTTTACTTTTTCCCTAGTATTACTTTTTTCAGACTGTTCTCTTTGGTTGAAATCCTGTTCAGCAGTAACTCCTGATAGCTCAGTTTTATTTTTTCCGATAATCTGATCGCGATTGTTATCGGATACTTTATTCGAAAAAATCGGATAGTGTTTGGTATTGTTCTCAGCTTTGATTTCCAGTTCTTCTTTGAACAGTTTTTTAAGTGAATATGTGATAGGAGGTTTTTCTTTGTTTTTTGATCCATTAGTTTTATTGTTGATTATTAGTACGTCGTTCGTTTGTGTGCTTGCTTCCTGTTGTTTTGGGGTGGCACTTCCATTTTTATGAAATTCATCTGTTTGTTGTGATTCGACTTCTCCGGTTTGTTTTGATGAGACTTTAGTTAGATCTTTTTTCTTTTTTTCTTCAACCAGGAATTTAAGTATTCCTATTTGTACGTCTAAAGTATCGTCTGAGTTAGCTAAAATGTGTCCAAGATGTGTTAGTACTGAATCCAGAATTTCTTGCAGTGAGAAGAGTGCTTTTGATATGGGAGAGGCAGTATTTCCAGAGTTTAGGTTTATAAAATTCGGGTCTGATAGATTGGTCAGATTAGAAAAAAGGTTAGGTGATTTTTCTGGCGAACTGGTTTGGGGATGTCTTTGACTTAGCAATATTTCTTTATTTTCTTCTTCGGTCTTTGAGTTATGATTTACGGATACGTCGAAAAATAAGTCGTTGTCCTGATTTTTTATAGGTGTTATAGTTGTTATTTGAGACACAACTAGATGAGATTTTTGACATTCTTCCGAAGGAGAGTAATTTGCCAAATTACTCTCTATTGTTATTTGACCTTGTTTGTTGGATTTCTGGTCAGAAAAATGTAACGGATCAGGTTCAACCAACTTATTTTGATCATCATTAGAGTTTGGGGAAAGAAACTTTTTCTTGGAGAGGGTAGAGAAGTATTCACTTATAGCAGGAGTGCTTGATATTTGTCCTGGTTTTAGTGACTTGTCTACAGATTTTCTTACAGCTGCGTCCGTCCCCATTCGCCTCATGTAGATTGTCCGTGAGCGTAGTTTTTTTAGCGCCCTCATACTTGGGGACAGAAATCTGTTTTATAGATGTAATGTATAGTATTGTTAATATGCAGTGGCTTGTCTTAATCACACTATCTCAGTTGATCAGTAAAGGAATGAGGGTTTTTTACACGTATGAATCAAAAGTTTAGTTGAATAGTTTCCTCTTGTAGTGAGCGTTAGTGGGGTGGCCCGTCCCGTCCTCGGTCGTCCCCGGACGGCCACAGACGGCCCGCCCTTTTGCCCGGGCTTATCCCCGCGCTTGGTCCCACGCGTGTCCCGCGTAGCGGGATGCGAGATGTTATCTATATACGTTTTGTTGGGGGCGTGTCCGTGGGCGGTTCGCCTGGGGGAAGAGGAACCAGGTGATCTCCGCTAAGGATTCTGGTCCTCGCAGTCCCCCAGGCTAGGTGCTCTCGCTGTTTGCACCCTGGCCTCAACCCCTCTGACTCCAGCTGGGAGCGACAGGCAGAGCGTGCCGAGTGCAGCTCACGCTCACACCAGCGAGTCAGGGGGAGGCAGCGCCACGACACAGTGAGGAATCAGCGTCAGCTTCAGACAGCCAGCACAGGCTGCAGACGGTAAAACGAGTTCTCTTGCTCAGCAGAATTAGAAACAGTAGATCAGCAGCAGTTTTGAGCTCCTGTGAGTGGCGCCCGCGAAGCGGGTGTCACGAATCTTTAACCAGGTCGTTGGGGGCGTGTCCGTGGGCGGTTCGCCTGGGGGAAGAGGAACCAGGTGATCTCCGCTAAGGATTCTGGTCCTCGCAGTCCCCCAGGCTAGGTGCTCTCGCTGTTTGCACCCTGGCCTCAACCCCTCTGACTCCAGCTGGGAGCGACAGGCAGAGCGTGCCGAGTGCAGCTCACGCTCACACCAGCGAGTCAGGGGGAGGCAGCGCCACGACACAGTGAGGAATCAGCGTCAGCTTCAGACAGCCAGCACAGGCTGCAGACGGTAAAACGAGTTCTCTTGCTCAGCAGAATTAGAAACAGTAGATCAGCAGCAGTTTTGAGCTCCTGTGAGTGGCGCCCGCGAAGCGGGTGTCACGAATCTTTAACCAGGTCGTTGGGGGCGTGTCCGTGGGCGGTTCGCCTGGGGGAAGAGGAACCAGGTGATCTCCGCTAAGGATTCTGGTCCTCGCAGTCCCCCAGGCTAGGTGCTCTCGCTGTTTGCACCCTGGCCTCAACCCCTCTGACTCCAGCTGGGAGCGACAGGCAGAGCGTGCCGAGTGCAGCTCACGCTCACACCAGCGAGTCAGGGGGAGGCAGCGCCACGACACAGTGAGGAATCAGCGTCAGCTTCAGACAGCCAGCACAGGCTGCAGACGGTAAAACGAGTTCTCTTGCTCAGCAGAATTAGAAACAGTAGATCAGCAGCAGTTTTGAGCTCCTGTGAGTGGCACACTCAATGGCAGTCTACACTGTGGACAGCATAGGTCACAATTTGAACTAAAATGTCCCTGAAACATGCATATTTCCACAATGTATTCCACACATGTTTCATCTTTTATTTCAATTGTGATTACAGATGATGCAGTCCAGTAGGCAACAGACAATGCTTCCAGTGCAGCCCGCTCGAACCACGCATCATCGCAGAGTGCGCACACGCTGAGCACCAGACGTACCACTAACTCAGTGCACCATAAATAATCGCCACGTGCCCTTATTAAGGCAAAATTCAGTAGTTAAAAGACATTCTTACCAGTGCAGTCTGCCTGAACCACGCATCATCGCAGGCTCTACACAAACCGACCCTACCTTAGTGCACCACAACTCAAGAACCCTTTATGATAGAATCTTCTGTGTATTATTTCACATATAGTCCTCCTACATTTGTACAGCAGAAGTCATAAACCGTTTATGATTGAATATCTGTGTATGATATCATGATTACTATTCTACTTGTTGCCAACAGCAACTTAATAAAATGGAGTTGAGCACACGTGCCTGTACCCACTTCAACTATCTATCTATGTCTGTGTATTTATTATGTTTGTAAAATGCTGCTCCTGCGCCCTACCACAATATATTATGCTGTAAACAGTGTATGCAACCATCTTACCTCTGCCAGTAACAAAAACTTCGATTATATAACTTTCTCTCGCTCATTCTACAAATACGAACGTACAAACTGGATCATTACAATACTGCAAACAAAGTGTATAGTAAATGTATAAGTGTGTGCTATTGCTCAATTTTTATTTTTTTTTTAGCATATTTATATAGCGCCAAGTCGACCCAAAACTTTATCAGCAATTTACATGAGCACCGTATTTACAGTATATTTTCAGGCACGCGTAGATTGTCATTTCTCTACAATAACAGGATGTCGAACGCTGATTTCCAACAACAAATTCGACAGTATACCCAAATGACCACATACCTATATATATTAGCTGCCCTTCATGTGCCTTAAACTGCAACCTAAAGCTTTCACAACCCTGTATTACCATGGCTACAACACTCCACTGAATGTACAACAAACATTCATATTCGCAGAAATGCGTCATATCCACCATCTTTTATGTGTGCAGCTATGGATGAATATAGGGTCAGTGATACCCTGTGCCTTCCATGTTGGCCATGTTGTGGGACTTTACAGACATAATGACACATTTGCGTTTAAGACCCGGGTGACGGCAGCACTACAACACAGACACCAGAATCAGTTGATTTCTCATATAGCTCATGACGGAACCAGGCCCAAAGCTCCGGAGCCATCGTTCACAGCCTCACGCAGCACTGTCATACATCAGTCCAGCCAACCCCGCTTACGCTTCCAGGAAAACAGAATAACGCTACATGGCCCCGATTTCCATTGTAGTGATTTCTTAGTTCCAGGTCTAGTTGTCAGAACGGCACACACACACTCCCTCTTGGCAGGTATATACCCACACCACACCCATCCAGCACATGCGTCACAACACACGTGACCCTACCAATAAAAAAAGACGGGGTGCACAAGCTGTACACCATTTTAGAGTTGCTCCCATCGCAAGCGCTGTGATGGCCCGTCCTGGTGGTTCAGACTCCTCATGTAGGCCCGAACTACCGAACAAGGGGGCCCACAACCACGTGTGTGGCCTCTTTGGTCACTGAGTTAGTGGTGCCGCAAGTACTGAGTGGGTGAGCTATAGTGATATCAAGACTCAGCACCAAATATGAGACTTCTTGGTGTCACAGCAGGACTGCATGATGTAGAACGTACCCTGTCTGCGAAAAAGTGAGCAGTGAGTCCTGGGTCCACAGCGGATGTAGTAGATGGGGTGCATCAGCTTGGATACAAAAAGGCGGCGCAGCAATTTAGGTGTACACACTCCTATATACCGTATTTTATTGCATTTGAAATTTTTTTCCTATAGCAGGAAAGTTTTTATAGTCGGTCAAAAGTCTGTCTCTCGTGACGATTGAAATCGCGTGTATCACTGCGCACCACTTGTTTTCTATAACCGGATGGAAAACATTACTACTATACTAATTCTTCATAAATCGAAGCCCATTAAACAAGTTGGAACTGTACACATAGTTGTATTTTTAATGCGGGAGGGAAGGTGTGTGAAAGGGCGATGTTATTCTACTCCACATTAAGATAGTGACAATTACCAATCATACCATCTTTCTTTTGCTATCTTTTAGATGTAGAGCTTTAGGGTGCACTATGTCCTGGCACGTGGTGGAAGGCACACCGGTGACAGAAAGGCGAGCTGCGAATTTTCTTTTCAGTCACTCTCTTACTTCCTCTCTCCTTTGATAAACAAATGACACACAATCTTATCTTCCTTTTTATCTAACAGGTTGGGTTTCACCAATTGGCTTCCCCCCCAACACCTCCAAAGCTCAACGTTTGAGGATTCGGCGATGATGCGTGGCCATCGGAACAACGCATAAGGCTGCTTCAACATGTGGTGGACCCTCTTTGACTCACGCCAATGGCACAAGGTGAGCAAAGAAGCATGTTTCTGAAGCAACAAGAAGTCACCTGTTGGCAAAGAGAGTGGATAGTGTACAGCAACTTGACTGCGTACAAATGTACAATTACCTCCTTGCAGTGGGAGTGGATAGGTTGCAACAGTCTGGGTGCGCAAGAAAGGGCACTCACCTCCGGACACCGGGAGTCAATGGGGTGCAAAAGACTGGGTAAGCAGTAATGAGAACTCACCGCTATGCAGTGGGAATGCATGGGTATAGTAGTCTGGGAGAAAAAGAGCACACAGATACCTCCTTCAGTGGAAGTTGATGTAATACTGTATCCTGAGTGTCCATAGGCATAACGCAGAAATATACGTGTGCAGTTGCATGTTTTCTGCTATTACTAACTCTATACTGTCTTTCAGATCACTAAACTTGAGGGTGCACTATGAACCGGCACTTGCTTGGACACACACCGAAGGCAAAATGTGAGCTACAAAGATTTTCTCCAGTATCAACACTACCTCTCCTGCTCCATCTATTACTTTCTCTCTCTCACATTTTCAATGTCGTTTTTTCTCTCTTTTTCTCTCTCTCTCTCACATTGTTTCTCTTTCTCTTTTCAAGTTATGGACGCTGCTGTCCACTCTACAGATAAATAAATAAAGGCTGAATTTAATACAGTCTGCAGTAGAGAACCAAAGCAGAATTCAAGTTGTGAGCTCTGCTGAAAACAGTGTTTGCAAAAGGTAAGCAGAGCGGCCTAGATACACAATGCCTCAAATTAAAAGCGCTGCAAATAAACAATATTGTCCTGCATAACGACGTGATCTTTCACCTAATTTTGTCTCATCTCTGAATCATTTTAAAGACCTGCTGGACCATACTGTAGATCTGGGCCAGCAGACACCTCTTCAGCGCGGGCCTATGATAGGGGTGGGATGTATCAGGCATACTGCACACGTGCAAATAAGCAATATTGCCAAGTGTTATGATAATTTGTGATCTTTTACCTCATTCAGTCACATCTCTTTCTCATTTTAAATACCATCTATTCCATAAGATAGGCCTAAGCCTACAAGCAGCAATGCCCTACAGACTCCTGTTGAGGGTGATTCTGTGGGAGGGGTAAGGTGCACTATCCTGAGGGTGCATGTGAGTAAAAATGATCTTGCCTTTCGTAAAGATGTAATCTCTCACCTCATTCAATCACATCATTCTAATTTTAAAGACTTATTTTCATTTTTGTTTTGCAGGTTACCTACGCTCCTACCTTTGGAGTCCATCTCACATTTTGTTCATTATACTATTATGTTAAAGTTACGTTTCCATTTATTTATTTTTGTTTTAATAAAAGTTAATTTAAAAAAACTGAGTGTACACGTCTTCTTCCTGACAACATTTCACTATTATTTAGTGTGATAATCATATGCAAAGAGAAGATTTTAAAATCAAAAGTAAAAATGATGTTTATAACTAGAAGTATAATACTGAGGCTAACTCTTTACCAGCTCTTTACCAGAGTCTGTAGCTGCGATTAAAGGTTCCTATGGAAAAAATTTAAAAAGTCCAGCACACTTGCTGTTTGGATTAGCAACATTGTGTGGTGAACTTGTGACCTGTGTGCTCAGTCAAGTGTTCCATGAACTGTTACCATGGTAATAGGCAGTAAGCAGTTTGGGGGTTAAGTTGAAAGGTATTAGCTGTACAGAAGCCATTATATATACCAAGGATCCTCTATATGACATAGGGGAAAGCAAACTGAGACAACAGAACACTATGTATATTACGAGCCAAAGAAGTACACAACTCTTCGAATTAACCTCAGGTGAGGGCTCAAGGAATAGCCACTGACGTCACAAAACCCCATGTACAATTTGCCTACTCAACAATGGGCAATTCTTTATTGATCACAATCAGACACTGTTGCCTTACGATTCATAGTGTGCACTTCACTACATACTTTGTGCCTGTTTAAATGGGAGACGGGATTGTCGACATTTCAAAACTTAGGGGCATATTTACAAGGACGGTATTAAAATTATTGCCGCTTTAGCGGCAGCAAACTACAGCTAAAACGGCGATAATGGACTTCAAAATCCTTTGTTGTCTTACCAGAAGATTTTTTCAACACTGCTGTTTGCTATGGCAGGGTGTTAGCCGAGTCTCCCGCCTTCCCATCGCAAACTTGGTTTGCATTTTGAAAGAGAGAACACGGAAACCTACTCTCTCTTTTAAAATTCAAAGCAGAATGCTTTTCCCCACGGGGAGCTGCATATTAGCAGGACCCTGTGTGGAAAAGTAATGATGGCTTCCGAAGGACGCAGGGAACTGATTGGCACCATAGGGACATTGGGACTCCACCCACAGTCCCCAACATTGAATATACACCCATGAGATGGGATCCCAAGGAAAATTAAAATTAGTAGTAGGTGATATTTTTTATACAGTAAAATTAGTCTGTAATGGGTATATTTACAAGGACAGTGTTAAAATGTTCTGGTGTAAACCTGGGCTTCTATTGGAATTCTCACAAATTCTCAAAAGCCTATTATTAAGTCCATTATGGCCAATTTAACAGCACTTTCCTAACACTAAAGCGATGATAATTTTAATGCTATCGTAATTATGCGCCCAATATTGCGCGAAATACAGCGATAATTCATGTTTGCAAGTTTAAAGCTTGTTAATATAAGACTGTGGACTTAACATAGTAATCCACCTCGCATATTAAACATGCGTAAGTCTACTTCAGAACAGATGTTAGGATCCCACATAAACTGCAATTACCAAGAGTTTTGCTATCGATCCTCAAATCCAGGGCCGCCTTGTAAATACAAAGCTGTTGTCATATCTCCCTCTTCCATGTTATATTGTCATAGGAACACCTACCTTGCCACTGGGAACGCCTACATTGCAACTAATTGGAGATACGAGACTCCTAGGGGCAGGCCCTTCAAAATTAAAGGGGGGTGGGGCAGCGCAGACTCCAACTTGGGGCCGATAATGGCCATGGAGACCACCACCCTCCAGGGCCAGCTCATGCTATGTCCTGGGGTGCCCACCCCTGTGACAAAGCTGTTTGCTTTTGCTTGGTGGGAGCTGTGGCAGTTCCGGCCAAGCAAAAGTGAATACTCTGGTTGCAGCAAGCAGGAGCTGTCAAAGTGCACCCACCGCTGGTGGCGGATGTTTCGAAGCAAACACAAAGAGATGATGGAAGGAGTGCTGAAACTTTTCAGACACTCACCTCCAGTCACAGATCTGGGTTGAATCAATCATTGTTCATTAGCTCCCTTTGCCACCTCAAGTCAGACACAGATATATGCAAATCAGTCTTGATCCTGTGCCTCTTGGGAACAGTCCAGCCCAAACTGCCAAGCCAGGTCTTCACTGAACCGGAAACAAGCACCCTAGGACTAGTTTCTGGGTAACACCCCTCATCAGCCAGGCTAGCTTGATTCCAATGGCAAAGTGAGCAAGGGACCCATGTCTGGGCATACCCTGCCAACTTAGGGCGAACAATGCAAATACAAGGTGATGATGGACGGAGCGCTGAAACTTTTCAGACACTCATCCCTAATCACAGATCTTGGCTGAATCAATCATCGTTCTTTATCTCCTTTCGCCACCTCAGGTCAGACACAGCTATATGAAAATCAGTCTTGACCCGAACTGCCAAGACAGGTTTCCCCTGTTTGCCTAATTCATTTCTTTCCCTGCCCACAGACATGCAGGCAGGGAAAAAGATGAAACTATTGCTCCTGCATGCAGGGGGCTGCCATTTCATCAGCAGCAATACCGGCTCCCTCAGGAGGCAGGGAGCTGGCTAGGACAGTGGGGTCCTGAGGCTCCTCCCACGCTCCTGGGGTGAGCACAGAGAGACAAAATAAAAGTCAGAGAGAGGCAGAATAATGGTCAAAAATTAGAAGAACGAGGCAGAATAAA
This sequence comes from Lissotriton vulgaris, assembly GCF_964263255.1. Lineage (NCBI taxonomy): Eukaryota > Metazoa > Chordata > Amphibia > Caudata > Salamandridae > Lissotriton > Lissotriton vulgaris. The sequence continues at coordinate 1,944,185,655 of NC_141685.1, forward strand.
GGCCAGGTATAAGCAAAAAGAGGCAAAATAGAAGTGAGCAAAAAAGGCAGGCTAGAGATCAGAAACAAGCTGCAAGAAGCAGACTGAAGGCCAGCAATGAACATAAAGAGGCAAAATAAAGATGAAAAACGATCAGAAAGAGGCAGAATACAGATCAGCAATGAGCAGAAAGAGACAAAATAAAGTTGAGAAATGAGCAGAAAGAGGTATGATAAAAGTCAGAAGCAAGTAGAAAGAGGCAGAATAAAGGTCTGTAATGAGCAGAAAGAGACAAAATATAGGTGAGAAATTAGGAAAAAGATGTAGAATAAAGGCCAGAAACAAGCAGCAGGAGGCAAAATAAAGGACGGAAACGAGCAGAAAGAGGCAGAATAAAGGTCAGAAATTAACAGAAAGAGGCAGAATGGTTAGCAATGAGCAGAAAGACGCAAAAACAAGATAAGAAACGAGCAGAAAGAGGCAGACTAAAGTTCGGAAATGAGAAAAAGAGACAGAATAATGGTCAGAAATTAGCAGAAAGAGGCAGAATAAAGGTCCGAAACAAGTAGAAAGAGGCAGAATATAGGGCGGCAACGAAAAAAGAGGCAAAATAAATATGAGAAATAAGCAGAAATAGACAGAATAAAGGTGAGAAATTAGCAGAAACAGGCAAAATAGAGTTCAGAAACAGGAGCAGAATAATTGTCAGAAATGAGCCAAAAGAGGCAGAATGAAAGTGTGCAGCAAGTAGAAAGAGGCAAGATAAAGATCAGAAATGATAAGGAGGTGGCAGAATAAGGGTCAGCAATAAAGGGCAAAATAGTGCTCAGAAACAAGCAGCAAGGGGCAGAATAAAGTTCAGCAATGAGCAGAAAGAAGATAAATAAAGATAAAAAACGATCAGAAAAAGGCAGAATAAAGATCAGAAACGAGCAGAAAGAGGCAAAGTAGAGGTCAGAAATGAAGAGCAAGAGCCAACACAAAGGTCAGAAATGATCAGAAAGAGGCACAATAAAGTTCTGAAGGGAGCAGAAAGAGGCAGAATAAAGGTCAGAAACTAGCAGAAAGAGGGAAAATAGAGGTCAGAAACCAGCAGCAAGAGGCACATTAAAGGTGAGAAACGAACAGTAAGAGGCAAAATAAAGCTCAGCAACAAGCAGAAAGAGGTAAAATAAAGGTGAAAAAGGAGCTGAAAAAGGGAAAGCAAAGGTCACCAATAAGCACATAGAGCCAACATAAAGATGAGGAATGAGAAAGGGGCAGAATAAAGGTCAGACGGGAGCAGAAAGAGGCGGAAAAAGGTCAGCCTGGATCAGAAAGAGGCAGAATAAAAGTCAGAAAAGGGCAGATTTTTTTTAAAAAAAGGTCAGGAGCGAGCAGAAAGAGGTAAAATAATGGGCAGAATGAGCAGAAAGATACCAAGTAGAGGGCCGGAGCAAGCAGAAACAGGGCAGAAAAACAAACAGAAAGCACACAGAGGAGGAACAAAACAAAGTGCTGAGGACTGCAGGCAAGCTGGGGTAGTTGGCATGAGGACCTACTCCTGTGTGCCCCAACATTTTTACCACACACCCACTGAAAGACCCACTTATACACTCATGCCCCCACTCACAGACCCCCTCAGAGACTTACGCACCCACTCACAGATCCATTCAAGTACTCATTCACCCACTAACAGACCCACTGAGAGACTCACACACATAGACCCACTCAGAATTTCACACACCCACTCACACACTCATGCGCCCACTCACATAAACCACTGAGAGACTCACACCCACTCATATACCCACTCACACACTCTCACAACCATTCACTGCCCCACCCAGACACTCACGCTCTCACTATTTCATCCACTCAGAGATTCACACACTCACTCATCTACCTATACAGCCACTAACACACCCACTCTCAAAGGTTACTGGTTTCAGTTGGAAAATAAAATTCACTGAAAAACGAAAGGTTACAAGGACGTTTTAAATAGGAAATAGACTTTAAAAAACCTTCGAAATTCACTGAAAAAACAAAGGTTACAGGGATGTTATAGTTAGGTTAAGATTTCACTCATAAAAAATTACAATTCTGCAGTTACAGTTACTTGACCTAACTATAACTAACACCCTCGCAATGCACTGCTTATGATCTCACATATTACATCACTCATGACATGGTCAGTGACATCATTGATGATATCTCAACTTATATCACTAATGACATCATCCACAAACCCCATCAAATGCCATACAACCTCCTCTCATACACCTACTTACATACACACACAACCACTCACGTACCCATACAACTACTGATACACCCACTCACTCACTTATACAGCCACTCATGCAACCACTCACTCACTCATGCAGCCACTCACACAACCACTCACACACCCATACACCTACTCAAATACCCACAAAACCACTCAAACATCCACTCAGTGGAGAAGTGTGGCTCACTGGTTAGAGGAGGCATACCCTGAAGCTGAGGTCAGACCCGGACCAGGGTTCGATTCCCGACACACCAGGGTCCTGAACCCTATTGTCCACGGACTCGATAATTCTCGCTTCGGTGCCCACTCTAAGCACGAGTTCACACTATGCAGCTCTGGGCAACAAGCTTGCTTAATCTCCACAACGGCACCCCCGCGGCGGGATGCCTGGCTTTCACCTTGGGGATGTCCAGCACGGATGATCTCACAGGGAAAAACCAGGACGGGTTCCCAAGGCAAGCGCCGAGATGCCCAAGGGTAAAATCGAGCGCTATATAAGAACACACATGCATACATACATACTCACAGACCCATACAGCTACTCACACACCAATACAGTCACTCACATACCCATTCATACACCTACACAGCAACTCACACAACGACTCACTTACGCACACAGCTAAGCACACATCAATTCACTCTTCTACAAAACCACTTACATACCCATTCACACATCAGTACAATCACTCACGTGCCCACTCACTCATCTATACAGCTACTCACACAAATACCTACTGTGCATAACAGCCAGTCATACACCCACTCACTTAACCATACACCCAGTCAAACAGCCACTCACTTACCCATACATCCACTTACACACCTGCCTATAGAGCCATTCACACAGCCACTGTCACCCATACAGCCACTCACACACACACTCAACCACCCATAGAGCCACTCACAGTCACTCACTCACCCATACAGCTACTCACCCACTTATTCACCCATATAGCCACTCACACAAACATACAGCCATTCAGACACCCACCCCCACACTGATACAGACTGTCACAGAGCTGCACAGTTAACATATATTAAAAATAATATCACTCATTAGTAGTATAAAAAGAATAGCAATTTAACTTAAGCCGTAGCTTAATATATATCTGTAACTCTCAGAATCTTTTATAGAACACTCACTAGATGAAGTGCTCGTTCTACAGGCTTTTATTAGTAGTTATTTGGTATCAATAAGCAGACAGCCCCGTAATATTAGAGAATAATTATAAAATGGCTTAAACAAATATATATCGGTAACTCTCAGAAACTTTAATAAAATACTCACTGGATGATGTTATCAGTGATATCATTGGAGATGTCATCAATGATGTCATCAGTGATGCCACTGACCATGTCATGAGTGATTTAATATGGAAGGTCATAAGCAGTGCATTGCTAGGGCGTAAATTATAGTTATCTCAGGTAACTATAACTGCTGAATTTCAATGATTTTGTATGAGTGAAATCTGAGCCAAACTTTAACATCCATCTAACCTTTGTTTTTTTCAGCGAATAATGAAGTTTTTTACATTTTATTTCCAAACTACAAAGTCCCTGTAACTTTTGTTTTTTTCCTGTGAAAAACAAAGCTTTTCAGGCCGTGAAGGCGATGCACTTCCCATAAAACCAACAAGGGGCCACTCGAGGGGAAGACTCTCCTTGAACTGTGGCGCTGCAGGAGATTTAAATACAGCAGACAAGGTCTCATCCGGGGGCTCAAAATGGGCTGTAATTTGTCCTCACAAACAAATTGTTTTAAATCGGAGCCCACTGGAGGGTTTACATTTGTTGCTCAATTAACACTACAGTTATCAGCATGCATTGGATTAGCATTGACAATGGGAGGTACTCCTGAGGCCAATATCGTGAACTTTAAAAGCGCAGGGTACTGTAGGATGGCCCACTAATTTCCGGTTTGACACTCAGCCTCTGAGGAAGAGGAAAGAAATCCTCGAAACGCGTCAGGCCCAGAGGACACCAACTCAGGATGGGAAGCTGCCTGTTTTTCTTAAATAAAGGGAGTTACTTTACCTGCAGCAGGTGTGCGGCCTTAATCTACTGGTGCAAACTTCGGGGATATGTTACACGGCGGCCCCAGGCCATGAAGGCGACACAACCCCCATAAAGCCAACAAGGGGCCACTCGAGGGGAACACTCTCCTTGAACTGTGGCACTGCAGGTGATTTAAATACGGCAGGCAAAGTCTCATCCAAGGGCTCAATATGGGCTGTAATTTGTCCTCGCAAACAAAGTGTTTTAAATCGGAGACCACTGGAGGGTTTATTTGTTGCTCATTAACACTACAGTTACCAGCGTGCATTGAAATAGCATTGACAAAGGGAGGCACACCTGAGGCCAATATTGTGAAAGTTAAAAGCGCGCAGGGTACTGTGGGACGGCACACTAATTTCCGGTTTGGCCTCTGAGGAAGAGTAAAGAAATCCTTGAAATGCGTCAGGCCCTGATGACACCAAAACGGGATGGGAAGCTGCCTGTTTTTCTTAAATAAAGGGAGTTACCTTACCTGCAGCAGGAGTGTGGCCTTAATTTGCTGGTGCAAACTTCTGGGATATGTTACACGGTGGCTCCAGGCCGTGAAGGTGACGCACCCCCCATAAATCCAATAGGGGCCACTCAAGGGGAACACTCTCCTTGAACTGTGGTGCTGCCGGAGAATACAGCAGGCAGAGTCTCATCCGGGGGCTCAATATGGGCTGTAATTTATCCTCAAAAACAAAGTGTTTTTAATTGGAGCCCACTGGAGGGTTTAAATTTGTTGTTCAATTAGCACTACAGTTCCAGCGGGCATTGGAATAGCATTGACAATAGGAGGCACACCTGATGCCAATATTGTGAAAGTTAAAAGCGCGCAGGGTACTGTGGAGTGGCACACTGATTTCCGGTTTGGCCTCTGAGGAAGAGTAAAGAAATCCTTGAAATGGTTCAGGCCCTGATGACACCAAAACGGGATGGGAAGCTGCCTGTTTTTCTTAAATAAATGGAGTTACCTTACCTGCAGCAGGAGTGGGGCCTTAATTTGCAGGTGCAAACAGGGATATATATCAGATTGATAAAGCCTGTTGTGCAGGCAAAACGTGTCTCTCTATCTTTGCAGGGTTGTGAGAGACCTGAATTAAATATATTAGCCCTATGCTCACCGACCATGAGTACCTGCCATTTTCTCCTTGGAGTTGGATGGATGACTGGGATATAAACACAACGCTGGTGGTGGGCGTTGTTCGCGTATCACCAGTCGGTTTGTGGCTCTGTTTTCAACCGCAGTTTTGTTGGATCAGCATGGAGTCCCCAGAGAACTGTCAAAGCCCAGCTCACCCGAGTTTCTGTATAGTTCTGATGGAGGTTGAAGACAGTCCGACCCCACCCTGAAACTGCTTGTTCCAGCACACTAGTTTTAAAACAGTGCACTAAGAACTGGAAGCTCAAGGGAAGGAGGGAAGTGGATAAAATAAAAAAAGAGAGACAACACCATTCTTGGGTTTCCACTGTAGAAGAGCTGCTAAAATCTGAGGCCCTCTCTGACTTCTGTAGAAACTGGTGCCTAATGAAACATAAACAAAGAACAGATAAGTGCAACCTATCCCTAAATGTGTTCCTGACTAAACCTTAATCTTATTAGAAATTCTCTTCTAAAAGTACCTCTTGGATCCTGGTCTCAAACTTCCAGGTATGGAATGTGTTACTGTTCTGGGATGTGCTTTCTATTACTGTAAAACGTCTGTAAAATCAAACGAATATCATTATCAGAATTACCAACATCTAACATTCACCTTAATATAACTGAAGCTTAAATTCTTAATAGCAAACTCACTATTCACACATTTCCAGACTTTTTATAAAAGAAATATTGTACTTTCACATCAAAATACAGCAGGAAATTTGTGCAAGTCCTTGATTTACTGTTTGCCTTGCTGTCAATGGTTTCCTCTGTTCGATTCTTAAAAAAGTTCCATTTAAAACAATGTTTATTTCACAAAGTACCACAAAGTATTCTTGTCACAAAGGGTTTGAACCACAAAGTTTGTGGGAGATATCTTGTTCCAAATTGTTTTTACATGAATCCAGAAATTGCCGATCCATTCTTTCAGGTAATAAAAGGTTTTGCACTTACTTGTTGCTGAAAAGGGATACTGATCAGTCTAACCTTGACCTCTTTCTCTTTTGCAGGTCAATTGCAGTGGACAGAAGAGGGGCTGAGGCAAGAAGTAGCCGAAAACCAGAAGAAGGAAGAGCCAGAAGCCGTGCCCGTTGAAGTCAATGAAGGTCTGGAGATAGCAGGAGTGCCAGCGCCAAAGGATCTGTTCTCAGGTATGTGGGAGGTAGATGAGCACAAGCACTGGGTGTGGCTCAGGGGCATCCTTTTATAGACAGGGCTGGGTGTTGTTCGAAGAGCTGGGTGTGGTTCGAAGAACTGGGTGTGGTTCTCACAAGCAGATGTGCAGAGCTTCAGTTATTATGCTAATGAGTTGAAGTAACACGCGGCCTAGGAAGGAGTGTTCCAAATAAGCCTTGGTAAAAGCAAGGTCTAATGTTTTCTAAATAAGCCAAGGTCCAATGTGCAAACAAGACAGCAATGTCCAAACTTGTGAATACATTAAGCAACATATACAGAAGTCTTAGGGAGGGGCTGAGATAACAAGAAAGGCTTTCAGTAGTATGTTTAAAGAGAGCTATTACAGAGACCACTAGTGCAATGAGAGGGGACATGCTCTTTGATCTGCACAAACCCTAACAGTCGCCCCCCTCAAAGGCCCTCCTACTGGACGGGGTTTCCCTCGATTTTTTAAATAAAACTGTCTTATCAACCGTGGGGCATGTACATAGGATGCTGGTTCCCATGATTTCTCAGTTTCGTCATATCCTTTACATTCTACTAAATAAAACAGATGTCCATGAATTATTTTTGCGTCTTTTATGCTTTTCACTTCATATTCTAAATTTCCCTTAATTGGTATGGGTGGAGGTGGTGGTTCGGGTCGGGTATTTGGGTTGTTCGGCTTAAGCAAGGACACATGGAATGTAGCATGTACTGGGTATTCTTTTGGTAAGTCCAATTTTACTGTTACCGGGTTTACTATGGCAGTTATACTAAGGGGTCCAATGAAACGTGGTTGCAGCTTTCAGGATCTCTCTATATTTAGGTTCTTTGTGGAGAGCCATACTTGGTCACCGATTTAATAGAATGGTGAGCAAAGTAGACCTGCATGCTCAGTATTATTATGAACAAACTCCGCTACAGGGAGAGCTTCCAACCATTCACTAGAATAATCAGCCAATAAACAATGTAGCGTTTGAAGTAAGGTTTGGTTCAGTCATTCAGTTTGTCCATCTGTTTCTGGATGGAATGCAGTGGATAATGCCACATCTATTTTCAGTGTTTCGCATAATTTTTTCCAAAATCTAGAGTTGAACTGGCTACCTCGGTCTGACACCACTTTACTTGGCAAACCATGTAAACGCACAATTTATCTTATAAAAATATCGGCAAATTCTGCCGCAGTTGGCAATTTCCGTAATGGTACAAAATGTGTCATTTTAGACAAAAAATCCACTATCACTAATACTGTTGTGAAGGATTTTACTGGTGGTAAACCTACAATAAAGTCCAAATTCACAGTGTGCCAAGGTTGTTTGGGTGATGGCATTAGTATTAACAAACCGTCAGGGCCCTTATGAGAAGATCTATGTCTTGCATAAACTGGACAGGTAGTGACAAATTGCTTAATGTCTTTACTCATATTGTCCCACCAAAAGTGTTTTCACACATTTTCCAGGGTTTTTACCAAGCCAGGATGACCTGCCAACGGTGAGGCGTGATGCCAAATTATCACCTGTGTTTGTAATTCTGTGGTGGGCACTAACAGCATGTTGTCGTGATACAATAAACCTCGTTGTATTGAGTTATGGGAATCCTGTAACCAATCTTGAGGTGCCATTTGCATGTGTGGATTATATAGATCTGTGATGAAATCATTCTGTTGTACTGGTGCCAAAAGTTTTTGGGGAGGAATAATGGGTTCTCCTATTTTGTCTTGTGTCATGTCTGAGGTATGTCCGTATCTAGATAACACATCAGATTGAATTTGTTGTGCACCTGGTCTATAGGTTATAACGAAGTCAAATGTACTAAAAAAATTTAACCACCGCATCTGACATGGAGTTAATGCTTTTAGTGATCCAAAGAACTGTAGGTTCTTATGGTCAGAAAAGATGGTAACAGGGTACTTGGCTCCCATTAAATGGTGCCTCCATTCCGAAAAGACTACTTTGATAGCTAATAGTTCTCTTTCAGCCACAGTGTAATTTTGTTCAGCTGGTAATAACTTTTTGGAATAGAAGGCTATAGGATGTAATTGGCCATCTACTTCATCTCGTTGAGAAAGAACTCCTCCTAAAGCTACTTGTAAAGCATCCGCTTCGACGAAAAATGGCAAGTCAGGATCAGGATGTTTCAGAATTGGGGCTGAAGTGAACGTTTGTTTCAGGAGTTGAAAGGCGTGAGCCGCCTCATCAGACCAAAGAAATTGTTGCCCTTTCCACAACAAGGTGGTTATTGGGACCGCAATGTCTGCAAAATGAGAAATAAACCTCCTATAAAAATTGGCGAAACCCAGAAATTTCTGAACATCCTTCACAGATGATGGTTCTGGCCAATCAGTAATAGCACTAATTTTCTTTTCATCCATAATTATTCCTTGAGGTGACAAGCAGTATCCTAAAAGGTCCACTTTGCTGACATTAAAAGTACATTTTTCTAATTTAGCAAAGAGATGATTTTCTTTTAACTTTGATAATACTGCAAGAACATGTTGGGTGTGTTCTTCCGGTTCTTAGAGTAAATGAGGATGTTGTCTATGTATACTATGACACAAATGTCCAGGAATTCATGTACTACCTCATTTATAAAGAATTGAAAGGCCGCAGGGGCATTACACAACCCAAAGGGCATTACTGTGAACTCAAATAGACCAAACTTTGTCTTGAAAGCTGTCTTCCACTCATCCCCCTCTTTTATTCGGACCAGGTGGTAAGCTCCCCGCAGATCTAGTTTAGTGTATACAGTAGAATGTCTTAATTGATCCAACAACACAGGTATTAGAGGAAGAGGATATTTATTTTTTATTGTAGCCATAATTAGTCCTCTATAGTCGATACACGCGTGCAGAGATTTATCCGGCTTCGGGATGAAAAAAAATGGAGATGACACCGGAGATGTGAAATGTCAGATGAACCCAGACTGTAGTAGGTCGTCTAGGTAGGTTCCTAAATATTTGGTCTCTTCGTCAGTCAAAGCATACTCTGTTATTAGGTAAAGGGGCCCTTGGGATGAGATCTATACGGCAGTCATATGACCAATGTGGGGGTAACACACTAGCCTTCAATGGATCAAAAACGTCTTTAAAGTCAGAATATTCAGGAGGGAGACTTGGTTCGTCTTGTGTAACACGAGCACAGTGTATTACTGAGCTCTGTTCTGTACCTGCTTCTTGATAGCAATTGGTTCTACAGAATGAGGAATCCAAAGTAACTGTTCTGCTCACCCAATCAATTTTTGGGTCATGAGTTGTTAACCAGGGTACCCCGAGAATCAAGCCAAAATTAGGGGTATCTATCAGATCAAAGCTAATCATCTCTGTGTGCCCGTTTTGACAGACCATGACAAGGGGACTTGTTTGTTTTGTGATTAATCCAGAGGTCAATTCTGACCCATCCACTGCACATACTGCTTCTGGACAAGGCTTTAGGGAAATAGGAAGACCTAATGTGTTAGCTAACTTATTATCCACAAAATTTCCTGTTGCTCCTGAGTCCAGTAGGACAGGGAGAGAATGTCTAACTTGGGTAGTAACAATTAAAAAGATCTGAATTATGAAATGTCTAGGTATGTGCGGTCCCATGAAGGCTGCAGAATTAGAGGTTTGATTAAGATGTTTTCTCGAACAAGTAACCTCCCCCCTTGTCGAGCTTAATCGTTTCCCGACTCAGTTGAGGAGATGGAGGAAACAGTACCCTTTCGTGAAGTTTTAGGTTTTACTGGACATTCTCTGGCAAAATGTCCTGCCTTGCCACAATATAAACATAATTGAAGTTTTCTCCGTCTTTCTTTTTCCTCTGACGTGAGTGGACCTCTGAGTGTCCCTATTTGCATAGGCTCAGGTTCAGGGAGTTTATTATCTGTGTCTTTCTTCTCATGGCTAATAAAAGTTAACTGCGATTCCAGTTTGGATTTATCTCCCTTTCTTTCTCCAAGTCTGTGTTCCAATTTCACGACTAAATCTACAAAGTCAGAATAGTCTTCTGGAAAATAAACAATATGAGCCAGCGTGTCTTTTAACTTGTCTCTCAAACCTTTATAAAAAAGGGAGACACGCTTTTCTTCTGGCCAACGTGTCTCGGTGAGTAAACGATTAAAACTAGTGAGATAGGTCAATAAATCCTTATTACCTTGTTTAAGATTTAAAAGCTCATTATCGCTTGCCTGCATAAAAGTGTGTTTTGCAAAAAGGCTGGTCATAGTACGTTTAAATTGATTCCAATTATGAAGGATGGGATCATCTCTATCCACGAAAGGAATTGACCAATTGGCTGCTGTACCGCCCAAACAAGACAAGACGAATGCCACTTTCGTAGCATCAGTAGGGAACTGTTGTGGTTTACAAACGAAGTGCATTTGACATTGATTTATAAAAACATGGAATTTTTTACTATCTCCATGAAAACGTTCAGGTGCTGCTAAAGGCACAGCATTAGGAACATTAACAGTAACCTCAACTGAGGGGGAAAGTTCCATGTTTTGCTCGCGCCCCTGTCTCTGAAGAGGTTTTAAACAAAGGCGTAAAAGCTGTGTTCCACTGAGATTCCATAGGTTTATACCTGCTTAAATCCTGTTTTAAAAAGGTGTTTTCCAACTTTAATTTCTCTATTTCCTCTTGCATATGTTGCAAGATGCCAGACACTGATTCATTATGGGCCAAGTCCTCGTTTAGGGACTGCGCCATATCCGTGGTGTCAATGCCCTCTGTTTCTTCCCCGGCAATCAACGTCCAACAGAATTTAATATTTCAAAGGCTCGTGCTTCTGTCAAAGCCCAGCTCACCTGAGTTTCTGTTCAGTTCTGATAGAGGTTGAAGAAAGTCCGACCCCACCCTGAAACTGCCTGTTCCAGCACACTAGTTTTAAAACAGTGCACTAAGAACCAGACGTTCAAGGGAAGGGGGAAAGTGGATAAAATAAAAAAAGACAGACAACACCGTTCCTGCGTTTCCACTGTAGAAGAGCTGATAAAATCTGCGGCCCTCACTGACTTCTGTAAAAACTGGTGCCTAATGAAACATAAACAAAGAACAGATAAGTGCAACCTATCCCTAAATGTGTTCCTGACTAAACCTTAATCTTATTAGAAATTCTCTTCTAAAAGTACCTCTTGGATCCTGGTCTCAAGCTTTCAGGTTTGGAATGTGTTACTGTTCTGGGATGTGCTTTCTATTGTTGTAAAACTTCTGTAAAATCAAACGAATATCATTATCAGAATTACCAATGTCTAACATTCACCTTAATATAACTAAAACCTAAATTCTTAATAGCAAACTCACTATTCACACATTTCCAGACTTTTTATAAAACAAATACTGTACTTTTACATCAAAATACAGCAGGTAATTTGTGCAAGTCCTTGATTTACTGTTTGCCTTGCTGTCAATGGTTTCCCTTGTTCGATTCTTAAAAAAGTTCCATTTAAAACAATGTTTATTTCACAAAGTTCCACTAAATATTCTTGTAAAAAAGGGTTTGAACCACAAAGTTCGTGGGAGATATCTTGTTCCAAACTGTCTTTACATGAATCCAGAAATCGCCGATAAAGTTCTTTCAGGTAATAAAAGGTTTTGCACTTACTTGTTGCTGAAAAGGGATCCTGATCAGTCTAACCTTGACCTCTTTCTCTTTTGCAGGCCGATTGCAGTGGACAGAAGAGGGGCTTAGGCAAGAAGTAGGCGGAAACCAGAAGCAGGAAGAGCCAGAAGCCGTGACAGTTGAAGCCAATGAAGGTCTGGAGAGAGCAGGAGTGCCAGCGCCGAAGGATCTGTTCTCAGGTAAGTGGGAGGTAGACGAGCACAAGCACTGGGTGAGGCTCAGCGGCTGCCTTTTGTAGACAGGGCTGGGTGTGGTTCAAAGAACTAAGGGGCATATTATCAAGGGGGTTTATCTCCGCTTTTTTGGCTTTAAAAGCCAAGAAAGCGGAGATAAAATTATCTCCCTATTACCAAGCTGTCGCTAACACCAGTTAGCGACAGCTAGTAGGAGATAGCGACCATCTTGGGCCCCACTTTGCATGTCAGTGATATTTATCACTAATGAGATGCAAAGTGGGCGTGCCAAGATGTTAGAGACTGAAAACAGTCGCTAACATCGCTATCTCCTATTACCAACTTTTGGAGATATTCGCGCTAAGCGGGAATATCTCCAAAAGCTAACACCTGCCCTGAGCAGTTCTTAGCCATGTTATCCAATGGGAGGTGGATAACATGGCTAAGAGCATTTGCTCGATAATGCATGAATATCGCTGACTTTTCAGCGATATTCATGCATTTCGGCCGTTTTTTATCGCATTTGCGATAAACCTTGTTAATAGCAAGGTTTATCTGCGATAAAAATCGCCGATGTGCGGCGATAACTTTTGTCTCTAAACAAGTTAGAGACAAAAATTATCGCTAGTTGTTGGTAATATGCCCCTCAGTGTGGTTCGAAGAACTAGGTGTGGTTCTCACAAGCAGATGTGCAGAGCTTCAGTTATTATGCTAATGAGTTGAAGTAACACATGGCCTAGGAAGGAGTGTTCTAAACAAGCCTTGGTAAAAGCAAGGTCCAATGTTTTCTAAATATTTATTTAATTTATTTATTTAGTGTATTTTGATATAGCGCACAGATACCCCAATAGATAAGCCCTGGTAAAATCATGGTCCAATGTGCAAACAAGACAGCAATGTCCAAACTTGTGAATACATTGAGCAACATACACAGAAGTCTTAGGGAGGGGCTGAGATAACAGGAAAGGCTTTCAGTAGTATGTTTAAAGAGAGCTATTACAGAGACCACTAGTGCAATGAGAGGGGACATACTCTTTGCTGTGCACAAACCCTAACAAGAACGCACAGGAAGTGGATTTTGGATGACTGGAGTGGCGGCTTGGAGGGCAAAGCGGGCGGTTCTTTAACTGCCAGCTCGCATATCTGCACCCTACATCAAGAAATGCCTTTCCCAAGATACCGAGGCACTCTGGTGACTGGGCACCGTGGATGCTGACTGCTGAGCGGTGAGGTAGGTGTGGCATATAGAATTTTATTCACCTTGGTCTTCTCCAGCCCCTCAAGTGTGTTCATAATTTCATCACATCAGCGTGTTCTTTGCACATTAGGTCGGAAAACTTTGGTTCACATATCTTTTAAGACATTCAAATTGCAACTTCGCAATGGAACATTATTCAGACATGGAATAAGTTACAGGAGTGTTACATCCACACTTGGAACTGTTGCAGCAATTAATGCACGGACTTCAATTTAATATTCCGGCACAGGGAATTCTGGATCTTGTGGTTTTATCAACTTGCAAAGACTGTTCAAAGGCTGACATGCAGTTCGTATGTGCACTCAGTTGGTGCTAGCTTAGCCCCAGGGATTATTCACAAGACGTTCATCTCCTTAATATGTTCCAGAAGGTTTATTTAAACTGTAATCAAAGCAACATCCTGTTTTGTTTGCCGCATTTGATATCTGGGGAAATGTGTTTCTTTTTCTGAATATGACAGTATTTGGGTTTCTGACTTTCATGAATGTTTCCATGAGCACGTCTTTTAAAGTATGTTTTATTTTGAAGTAAAATAGGTTGGGCTGCACGCTTTTGAGAGCTTTGGTGTTGGAACATTATCATCTGCCAATTCACTTATGAATGCCATTTTATATGCTTTTTCCCCAGGCTTAGTCAGCAGAGTGACCCCCCCGAAACAGCTTTCGGGCAATTGGTGGACAAAATTGCGAACGGTGGCCCACGTCGTGGGGGGAGCACCGTCTCTTAGAACAAAAGGGACCATCAGTGCGATGGGAAACTGAGAAGCTGTGCTATGAGACTGGCTTATGGCATACAGCGCTGAAGGACCAAAGTACGGAGTCTCTCTAAAGTGAATCTTATCCTACAAAGGAAATAATCGCTATCACAAGTGCAATGCCAGTGGAAACCCACTTAGGGAAAATAATGCGGTGCTCTTTTTGGAACCACAACTCCCGGCATGCAACGCGAGGGATTGAACTAATCAAGCGTGCTTCCAATTAGCAATGAAAGAAAGCCTCCTCTCCTGGATTGCGAAAAGCAAGCCTCTGATGAGATGCAAGTTGCATCGAAACGCATCAGGCACTAAATTTTAAAGAACACGGCGGAGAGCAGGAAAAGACATACCGAAATGTGGTTCCTCAGCAGAGTGACCCCCAGAAACAGCTTTCGGGCAATTGGTGGACAATATATATATATATATATATATATATATATATATATATATATATATATATATATATATATATATATATATATATATATATATATATATATATATTCACAGAAAAAACCATAGGTTATAGTGGATATATAGTTAGGAATTTGCATTTACAAAACCTTGAAAATTCAATGAAAAAACCATTGGTTTTAGGCCATATATAGTTAGGGATTTGCATTTACAAAACCTTATTTTACTCGCATAAAACCATTGAAATTCCATATATAGTTATAAGCGCTAACTATATATCGCGCACCCGCAATCCACTGCTGATGATGTCACATATTACATCATTCATGACATGGTTAGTGACATCACTGATGACATCACTGATGACATCTCAAATGACATACACACACTCATCCACCCATACAGTCCTGCACACATGCTGTCATATATATATATATATATATATATATATATATATATATATGCATATATATATATATATATATATATATATATATATATATATATATATATATATATATATATCCACAACCATAGACCTAAGAACAACACCATATTCCAATGCATTATGTAGTTCTCAATGAAAATCCAATACGAATTTAGGATTAGAGTTTCTAATCTTCCACTTCTCCTTCTCCCATGTTCAATGAATTCTATTTTGATGTAATTTTGCTTCCTGCGGCCTAGCATTACAAGTAATCACATACATGTTTACCTAGTATTGATTGAACAGTTTAATGTAAATAGAATTTTGATATCTGATCCAAGGAAAATGATTTTGTAAACAAGATATGATATGTATATACATACTTGCTGAATGATTCTTACAGCAATCTCTTATTTTTTTAGATTATTCTTTGCAAATATTATCTGGTGTGCTATCCTGACAGGTTATTCTCCAGACTACAATTAATTGTATGTTACCGGAGCTATGCCGATCCACGGCTTGATTGTTTTCTATCTCTGACGTTGATTATGCAGCTTTTCGCAACTTGGTAATAGAGTTATTTCTCTTGGGTTATGTAGGCCAGTGCAACGCCGATACACGGCGATATAGTTTTTGTTTTTCTGGCAATGGTAAAAACCTTTGCGCCGGTGAACAAATCTTTGCGAATTTCTCCAAGAAAATGGACTGCTCTGCTCCTTCCCTGAAAGTTTGGGGGTGATTCGTCACGTGGGGGCAGAGAAAAAAGGGGGGTCCCAAAATGTGTTTTCCCCATGCAATTTTCGATAGGGACCTTTAGCCAGGGCTACAGCCCGGAAGGCTGAACGGAATTACACCAAATTTGGCAGAGAGGTAGAGTTCGGTTCGCAGATTGTGCTTTTTTAAAAATCTTTATACACATCCACTTATTCACCAATAGTTCTATATAGTCACTCATACATGTGCTCACTCATCATATGTACTCATACACCTATACATTCTGTTACACACCTACACTTATACATAGAGTTATTCACACATATGCTCACACATGCAATCAAACATCCATTTACTTGCATGTACAGCTCTACACCACCACTACACTTATTTCTACAGAAACGTACACATACTTACTTTCTTAAACAATCAGTTATAGAAACACATACGTATTTATACAGGAACTCTTCCAATCTGTCACTGTCATATATCCTTACTTATATACATCAATACTCACATATACTAGCTTAAAACATATGTGCTTACTCATAAAGACACTATTGAGGCAGCCATTCACTCACTAACACACCCATACACACACTCATCCACCCATACAGTCCTGCACACATGCTGTCTTCAAAACACATACAAACAGTGAGTCAGTCATTCATGCATCTGTGCGCTAAGTAATACCCCTACCAAACCATACAGACACTCATTCTGATACTCAAAAAAACAACTAATAACCCATATAGATACTCATGTAGCTACTCACTAACCAATGCAGCCACTTATACACAAACTGAGACACTGATACAGATATTTAAATATTTAAACATTACTCGCTAATACATGTATTCACTAAGATATACTTAATAAGTGAGTTATACAATCAATTTTATAAAAAAAAACATTTAGACACTTATTTACCCATTTATTCTTCCATCAACTTTTAGATATACATATATAAAATAATATTTTTTTCAGAAAGACACATATTCACTGGATGATGTCATCAGTGATGTCATCAGTGATGTCATTCGAGATGTCATTAGTGATGTCATGAGTGATGTTGTAGTGTAGTTCCTATTTTCCCAATAGGCCCTGCACATTGGAATAACATAAACAGTAGTATCGACGTAGAAGTGTGGATCTTCCAGGCCTCCACTGACTATGCTAAACTTAATTGGGTTTGTTACCAACTAGCTCAGAGGTCACTGGAAACTTTCTTGACTGAAATAGGAAGTGATCAGCTTCCCTGGCACAGCCAAGAAGGGATTCAGTTTTCCAACAACCGTGCAACATGACAACTTTGCTCCTCAGATCAAGAATCAATCTCTAGGGTCGTGTGAAACAATAGACAGTTATTTTACTCAGTCAGTGGTTGTGCAGTTTACTTTCACAATATGTAGAGAATAGAGAGACAGGTGTTGTCAATAAAAGGTAACATTTATTGAACAGTCTTTCTTCTCGTACAAGAGAAATGAATTGCCACAATTGCAAGACTTGTTATTATAAAAAGTACGTACAGTAAGATAAGTATTGCAAATACTAATACTGTAAAAGCATTGATATGGTTTCTTAGCCATACAATGATTTAAAATGAATAAAACATATATACATTCATATAAACATTAGGCTAAAATACTCAACTGGTCTTTCTAACTACGCCTACCCCAGTGCACCTGACCTAAGCCTAATACTTGGGAGGGGAGTAAGTAAGTAGCTTTAGTTTAAGTTGGTTTTGCCAAGGTTTGCTTCAAGAATTCTCTCTAAGGGTTTAGTCAACACCATACCTCTGGAATAGAATGATGGAGGTCTGGTATCTCCCTCAGGGCTCGATATCCCAGTCACCCGCAAGGGTAGACCAGAAACGCCGGAGCTGGATTTCTCTGCAGGAGAAAGACAGCGTCTCTTCTTCAGCGTGTCGAGGAGGAGGAGGAGGGGCAGCGTCCGCGGGCAGCTTGCATCTGCTGGGCTCTTTGCAGGTGACGGCTGTTCAGCTCCTAAGTTCACCACACCATCGTTCGCTAGTTAGCAGCGATAGCAGTAGCGATAGCAGCTATGGTATCATCAGCATGACAGCTTCTTCAGCAGCAGCGAGATAGCTGGCAGCATCAGCTTCAGCGAAACAACGGAAGACAGCAACACAGCAGCGTTTGCTTAAGGCAACGTTGGTAATATTTATACCTGAAAGGTGCCTTGTTTGACGCAGGTTTTTGGACATAAGACGTCAATAAAGATGTCACTAGGAAGTGATCGTCTATCAGTGCTCATTAGAGTTCTATTACTAATCAAAACACAGAAAGCGGGGATTTCCAGGTTCGCTGAGTTTTTATCTTGTTGAAGAACTCGGAGTGTTAATCTAGGAATCTCAGATAGTAACTTCTGCTATGTCATTGCACTAATTGGTTGCAAAGGAAGTGGCAGAGAAAGCTATTCTGGAATGTGGCTCTGTTCGTGTGAGGCCAGAGACGAGTTTCTGAATATTGTACTTGAACGGTTATGCCAATATAGGGAATAAATGGATTTATAGCCGAATAGGGGCATAAGGTCACAGTATCGATCAGGGTCCTAGATTAGAACGCTACACCCACTCGACGAATTCATGTCCATCAAATTACTAAAACTAGAGCAATAAGATGCATGTGTAACATTGCCCACCCCAAAATACATATATGCATTCGAAATAGGCGTATTTATAATACGTGAAAATTTAGGTACTGTACATTTTTAAAGCATAGAAATCATTCAAAAATTATAGCATATGAAATCAATGAACGATTATGCAAAAAGAATTACACATGAAATATCTCTGAAACAGAAGAAGGGCGAGATAATTTCATCACATATAAATGCATTGCAATAAAATGTGCTAGAGGCTGGTGTAAAGTTATTATGTCTCTAGATGTATTTAGAAATAGAAGTTGAAGCTTCTGTTCTCTATGAATAGTTTTACTTTAAGCAAATAATTTTTCGTGCCAAAAAAGGGTGAATATTAAAAAGTGTTCAATTCAAAAGAATTATTGCTTGAACGGGGAAATTAGAGTTCCAACGCTTTTAGCAGTTTTTGTTGTTCAAAACTGAAGGCCGAATTCAGAATTCATGGGAACGCTGTGTGTCGGAATGCTTCTCTAAAGTTATTGTTTCTGTTTGAGTGAGAACATCATATCAGACAGCCTCTCAAAGAATTGGTCTACAAAATCAGGTGACAGTTCGACCAAATTCGATAGTGCTGTAACTTGGCAGGTGTGAGAATGATTGCTGTCATCAAAGTCTGGATCAGCAATGCTCACAGAAGGTCGTACCTGGGTGATTCTGCTTTTGTCACTCGCTCCACTGTTACCACCTAGTCGTAGCACAGGAGTCTCAACGAATGCCGTCATCAGGATTGGTAGCCGCTGGGGACAACACAATGTGTGAGCCGTTATCGGACTTAGCAAAGTATTGATATCCATTGGTACTGCTGATGGAAGTGAAAGACAGATGTCCAACACGCACTCATCTCCGCATAGCATACATCGTAGTACAGGTAAGATGCAGGATTGCCATATCGGTCTGAATGAAAGGAACCAGGTCATGTTTAGATCTCTCAGCCTGGCCAATCCAAGGACTCTAGTTATTCTGTCCCGGTAGCGGATTGCTAGGATTGTCTCTTCCATTCCCATAGGAGTCATGTCTGAGCTGTGGCTTGCCATAACGAAGCAGGAGGGTCAAAAATAGAATCCCTGCTACAAGTCCCAAAAATAGGGGTATGCCGCCAAAAACAGAGTGGACACAATTTGGAACGATTCCCAGAATTGCTTGAAATGGTGTTAGGAGTCCCGTAAAAATCGTCTTAAATATGCCTGGGATGCCTGTGGCACTAGACATGTTAAGGAGTTGGCTAAGCATTTCTACGAAATGCACGGGGCAATTTGTTGATAAAAGGTCATGAACCTCCGTAGCTGTCCTTGCAACTAGAAGATCATACGTCTCTTTTGATGACGTTATGGGCACTGTTGTCTGTAAAAGCACAGATTTCATTTTGCTTAAAGTATCAATTCATATAGAAGAGAAATGCAGACGAGGCCAGATGGGAGTCTCTATGTCTCCAGGCCCGCTCGGGAACAATGCTTGCATACAGCATTTGACCGTGGATGTTACGCTTACGAGATAACTTCTCCCTGGAACAAGGCCACAACATCTGTGATCCGTTCTAAGAATGTAACTCCCATTCGAAAGTTGCATAAAGAATGGCTCTATCTGCGTTGCAGGTGTGACAAACTGGTGGCATGAGAGGTTGTTAGAATTACCTTCACAGGCTCCGTGTAAATTAATACCCTGACACAAAAGTATACCGCTTAGTGAACGTTTACAGTTTTCACCACTAAGAAATACATTTTTGTCGCTGTCACTGTAGCATGAATGTGTGTATGGTAATTTCCATGTTGATTTAACATAATCTTTACCCAATCGTTCATACTGGCCAGTAGGTATGTATTCAAGGCACTTTTTAAATCGGAAAGTTGTTGTCGGAATTGTGATAATCCCGTGTATTATCCATTCAATGACAGGACTTTCTGACATTGTCAATGGTAATCTCTCAAGTTTTTCGATGCTCAGGATTGTATAGTCTGCTCCTTTCTGTGCCAAACTGATTTGTTTATCAGTAAGGTTAAAAATGGAAAATAATGACGTTGTGTTGATTAATCGCCAAGGCACATAGCCTGAACGAAGATTTTGCAGCGTCCAGCCTAATTGTACAATAGAACGTAATTGAGATTGGCCATGATGTAACATTAGCAAGTCTCTGTCTATTATGTCAAAGGCAGAAGATACAATACTGTCCAACGAATATATTCTGGAGGACAAAGTCATTAACCCATTGTCCACTACAGAAAGTGATTTTTCCAAATTAATACGATCAATTTCTCGTATTTTTTCAGCTGTTTCAATTTGTGTGACTTTCCAAGCCTCGTTGTACGCAGCATAGATACTGGTCGCTATGAAACGTTTTTGACGCTGTTTGCGTGGTCCAAGAATGAAATCCCGCAAATCAGCACCATCTTTTAGTAAAGACAAGTGTTGCCTAATTTCAGCCAGTGTGGATGTTCCTAGCCATTCGAGGCAGAGTTTCCCTACACTGTATGTTGTTACTATCCCTGGATGTTGTCTCTGGGAGTATCTAGGGTCTTGTCTGGTCATTTTTAACCCCTGTGTTTTGTTCAGGAATCTATCTTGACAGCTGTTTGTGTCAGTAGGCCAGATTAACCACTTTTTCCAATCAGGATGTGTTCTGTTAAAATGTAAAATTTTAGTTACGTCTATCTCAATATCTGTTGTTGCATTTTCAGGTAATGGCTTCGGAATAGACGGTTTGTTAAGGTCTTTGATCTTAGCTAAGCCAAGACAGGATGTTTGGTGAATTGTGTCATTTAAAAACATCATTTGTTCTGGTATCATGCAGGTTCTGAATAGTGCTTCAAGGCCTTGTACCTGCCAATCTTTTGTACCCCAAATGGTTTTTGTTTCAATGTTATTTTTCCAATAATCAAAACCAAATGTCATCATTTTTTCATAAAATGCTTCTGAATATATCAATTTAGAATTTGTCAGCATTGTTTTCATTCCTTTTTTATCTAACAGTTTGTAATAAAACGTTTCTGCATCACTGGTGTTAAACCCTGAGAAGTACTTGAATTTCTCAAAATATGTTTTAGAACTGCTTTTAGTTGGTGTAGCACAATGTTCCCATTGATTATACTTAAAAACATTTCTAGGCTGTGCAGATTTATGCAAATAATGATCACCATAATGTGTAAAACAGAATAACTGTTCATAACTAGATGAACCTTGTAAATAATCATGTTCTGTGAATCTAGCTGACATTACTAAATCAGACATCATGTCATTAATACTGTTAAAGTCCCAATCATCAGAGAATGTACTAGGTTTTACAAAGTTACTTAAGGAAACCTTCAGTTGATGAGGATACTTCAGGATCTCGACCGGACCATGGATCTCATAGTCAGTTTTCTCCCATACTACCCCACCAGGTATTGGAATGGCTGTGACATTTACTGTTGACAGTTCTCTTTTCTTCACGTGGGATGATCTGTGTGGTTTGAGGACTAGGTTGATGTTCTGACTTGCTGTGTCCATTGTACTATATTTTCCCTCAATGAATTTTCCCAAACAAAGTACCATGATGAGCCAAAGCAGGAGGAAAAATACACCTAGACCGAACCAGAACTCTAACCAAGGGGAAATAAGGTAGATTTCCTTTAGTTGATGAAAGAGTTCCGTTGCTTTTTCTTTAAAAGTCATTTTTGTTTCTGGCATCACTTCGGGGTTACTTTGATCCTCGGAAAAGTTGTTGAAGTCGATGAAATAACCAGTGGCAGTTCTGTCAATTGTTGGGATTGTTCTTTCAATCTGTCTTTCGGTAGCACTTTCTGAAGCCCCATTATTGTAGACTGGTGTTTCTTGACGAACTGTTTCAATCTGTGTCTCAAGAGGCACGAGTTCCATGGCATTATTGCATAGTCCTTCTCTGTGCACTGCAGGCTGATCGAATGTGATTAGTCTTTCAGTATGAACCTCTTGGATTGTTGCAAGTTTGGGTATTCTGTTGTTTCTTGGGAGTCCACTGGGCCTACTGTTGATTATAGGCCACATGCTTGTGGTTTTACCAGGTCGATAGATACGACTCTGTTCTCCTTTTTACCAGCAAGGGGCGGTAGTACTACTGATCTTGTTCCGGTGACTGCCAAGACAGGTACTGCTTTTCTGTAAGAAGGCCCAAATTCCTTCTTCACCGCGATTTTTTCTCTGACTAGATCCCCAATCTTTGGAATCCAGACAGGCCTTGCTGGGGCTGTTGCTTGTGGTGCCTTGTCAGTGGTATCTGGCTGTTGCTTTAACTTTATGTTGCTTAAGGATTTTCTTGTTTCATTCAGTTCCTGTAAAACAGCCAAACGATCTTTGATGTCAAAGTCTGTTTTCTTATCTTGTACCACTGATACCTGACTATCTAAGTCCTGAATTGTCATTCTAATTCCGAACAATAGTTCGTATGGGCTGAAACCTTTTAGAGATTTTCTTGGCAAATTGTTAAGACTGGTCTGGACACTTATTAAATGTTTGACCCACCCAGCGCCGGAACCTAATACCTTCGCTGTTATAGATCGCTTTATGTCCCGGTTTTTTCTTTCTACCACACTATTCCCTTCGGGGTGCGACGGACAAGAATACCGCAACCCAATTCCCATGCTGGCCATGGCCTCCCTATAAGCTCGAGAGCTGAAAGCAGGACCCTGGTCAGAATGGAACATGGTAATTGCGTATGTGCCGATAAAGACTTGCAGATCTTTTATAACCGTTCTAGCGTCAGCCGAGCGCTGGAGGCCTCATTTTTTAAGTGTATTTAGCCTTAACAATTAATAAGACACAGGATGGGGTGTAGGCAGCGTCACGCTGTTTCTGATTGGTAGCCGGTAGCATGGTTCACTACTGCGATCCCTGTTACAGTTTTCACAGTTGTTTGCATATATTTGGTGTTGTACACTCATTCCCGGCCACCAGTATACTGATTGTAATTCAGTCAGGGATTCCTTGATCTTTCTGTGCCTAGGACCCAAACCCATGTGTGCCTCTGCTATTAAAAATATTCTCCTGTTCGTGTTTGGAATTACCCTATCCCCCACTCCAGGGATTCGAGCAAAAGGAACGGAGTTTGCATCGATTACGTATGCATAATTGAGTGGATAGTTCACGGGTAGTGCTGCACAGTCGCCTTTTACGGTCGTTTTTACTGCCAGCATGGTTTCCCCGTCTATGTATTTTTCTGTACGCTTTTTTGTGGCTACGAAAGCCGGTTTAGTTGCTTCCGCTGTGGCTGTATTAGCCAATGAATTCCCTGCAACGTGAACGCCATCACGTTGAAGACTCTGTGCGTGTATCACGTGAGTCTTTTGTAGTTCTTTTTGTAAAAGAGCTACCTGTTTCCAGAGCAATTTATGCTTTATTGTGGCACCTGTGTCATCTTTGTAATCGTTTTCAAACCAGCTCTGCAGTTTATTATTGTAAGAGTTGACACATAAATGAGAATCGCACACGATAAGTGTGGGGAATTCACGTTCTGCATTTTCAAGCTCCATCTTCAAAGATCTGATTTCAGCTCTCTGAGCCGAACAGTTTCTTACTGATTCAGTTTTTGTTACTTTCGGTCTGAATTTACCGCACAGCCAACGACCTTTAACAATCGCACAGGCTTCATCGTAGGATTTGCTCTCTACGTTGAAATGCTGTACAAATCTATCTGTATAGATTATACAGGCGTATTATGGGAGAGGCAGAAGTTCGATTGGCAGAGGATATTCTTCTTCATATTCTAAATCATTCAGTTCTTCGAATTGCGGGGCCAAATAGTATTTCACATCTTCCGCTACTAGAGAATCTACACACTGTATCCATTTCAGATCCAGTGACACGGTAGGCAGGTTTACTGGGCTGAATAGCGCCTCGAAGGCGGATTCCGCTGTGAGGATATTAACCCGTTTGCCGTGTGCTAGTTCTCGTTCATTTGCTAATGCAATTTGCACTGCTTTCACAGTTCTTTCTGTGTGACTGAATGTCTTTTCTACTTGTGTGTACAAGTGAGATTTAATTGAAATTGGTACCTTTTCTCCCTCATTAGAGGTCAGGTACGTGAATCCGCATCCTCCTGGGATGACTCGGATTACAAGATCGCGTGTGTTGTCACGTGCATCTAATTTTGTTTTTGCTAACATGTCTGTTTGCAATGATCTCAAAATTTCTGTGTGTTTTTGAGTCCAATTCATTTGTTTAAAATCAGGTTTTATTAGTTCGTAGAGAGGTTTAACCCTCTCTGCGTAATTTAGAATGTATGTTCTTCCGAAATTCAGAAAACCTAGTATGGATTGTAAATTCTTCAGTGTTTTTGGAGCTTGGAGTACAGCGCACTTCTCTAAGAAGTTGTCCGCTAGGCTTTTTCCTTCACTTGATAATTCGTATCCTAAGAATAGTACTGTCAGATGGGCAATTCGAGACTTTTTAAAGTTGAACTTGTAACCCTCTGCTGCGAACCCACGTATAATGGTGTTCACTCTTTTCAAGTGAGTATCAAAGTCGTCGTCTGTGAGATAAATATCATCTACGTAAGATAATGCCTCATCATCATATATTTGTAGTAACTCTGTTACTCTAGCTGAGAATAGTCCTGGGCTGTTCTTGAACCCCTGTGGGAGTCGACAGAAATTTTTCTGTGACCCAAATGCTGAGAAAGCGGTCAAGTATCTGCTTTCTGGTGCAATGTTTTGACAAAAGAAACCATTAGATATGTCTAATGTCGTTTGTATTTTTTCCTAACTATGTTATTCATTAGGGCTGCACTATGCGAGTTTTGTACTGCAAATGTTTTGCAACATGCATTAAGGTGTCTGTAGTCCAAAACTAGACAATATGAATTGTCTGGCTTGGTGACAGGAAACAAAGGATTGTTCATTTGAGAGGTGCATGTTTCAATCACCCCCTGGTATTCAAGTTGATCTAAAATCTCCCTGACTTGTTTTTTAGCTTCTTGCTTAATGGGATACTGCCGTTGGGTAGTAGGTTCACTTTTTAACTGGATTTTGTGGGGAGGAGAGTCCTCATCCCATCCTACATGATTTTTATATAATGCCGGTGCCTGGGCTACTGCCCATTTCCTTGCATATGTATATTTTTGGTGAATCGGAATGTGATTCGAGAAGGCAGGCATAATCATTTCTTCGCCACGAGGGCACTCCCTGACAAACTCTGGGGGACAATCTTTCTCGCTAACAGAATATCATAGCCTTTTGAGAGTTTATCCCAAAATAGACCCTTTATTTTCCTAGTCTTATCACCCTCTATACGCAATGTTATTTCGTATATTTTATGAGGCTCGCTAAGTCTGGTGTCGGCAGTTTCAACCTGAATGTATTCATTCGTGTCCACTGTCTCCAGATGACTCATCAGGATCTTGCGGGCTATACTGATTTCTGCTGCACTGTCTAACATTGTCTGTGCCCACTCCCCGTTTTTCAACTGTGTCCTCAGTATTCTCGGCATGGTTGATTACTCTAATACTGGCTACCTTCTTTTTTGGAAATTGAGATTTTTTACTCTGAGCAGGTTCCTTGTCTTTGGACTTGGTGTGCTCTCCTGGGTCTGACCGTCCTCTTCTTTCCGATTTCTGCAAAAAAGATCGAGAGGGACGTGTATCAATACTTTGATATCTATCAGGTTTTTTCAAATTATCCCTATTTCTAAGGTTATATCTTTTCTCAGAGGGCTCCCTCTGGGGAGACTGGTGTTCTCGAGTCGGAGTTCTTTCCCTCCGTCGAGGAGACCTTCCTCTGGACTGGAAAACTTTTTCCTTGGGAGTGGATTGTTTATTTCCATCCCAGCTCTTTTTAGGAGTATTTGAATTGTTTTTAATAAATAATTTTTCAGGATTTTCGAGCAGTTGGGGCTTAACTGGTTTCCCACCCAAGCTGTCTCTACCTAATTCTTCATAGCATTTCTCTATGATTCTGGCAAGCTCAACTGGCTGATCTGTTATATCTGTTTCCTTCAACTTCTGGCGGATCGCCACAGATGCTGCTTCTCCCTTTATGTTGGCTAATAATATAGCCGAGACCTGCTTGAAGTCTTTCAGTAATTTCATACCAATATTTAAAGCGGCCTCTGGACCGTATTCATTTTGAATCTGTTTTAGCACATCTGGTATTACCGCCATAGACGGAACACCGTGTGTTTTTGTGTAAATGGAAGCAAAGACTGTACCCCAAGTGTCGCAGTCCTCCACGTGTGGTGCGATTCCCATAGGAAGGCAGATTGTCAAGATTCTGTGTTTCTCAATAGGGGTAGTATCCGGAAATACTGCCTCTATTTGAGTGATTTTCTGTGCTAACCAGAAAGGAATTTGTTCCCGTTTTATGGGTTTTTTACCAAGACATGACTGTATGTTCTGTGGTGTAATTTTATTAGTGTTCCCCTGATGAGGGGTCAGCTGTGGTACATTAACAGCTGGTTGGACTGTTGCAGTCCGCATTACATATTGCACTAATTGCCTATGTATTTTTATAAGTGTTTTTAGCTGTACTAACAGCTCTTCTCTAGACATTTTTGCAATGTCCGGATGTGGTGTGTAGCTGGCTAGAACCGGCCACGTTGCTCCTGGTCTACCTAGTGGACTGAGCCTGGTAATATGATCATTATGTTTTAGGGCGCCATTAAACCAGAGCAGGTGCTCTTGGAATTTTAGTGGGATTTCAGTCTCCTCGAAAGGAGCGTACTCTTCCAGAGGTTTCTCTATTTTGTAATAGTGAAACTCTTTTGTTCTAGCGTTTGCTGCTGGAAAGTTTATCCATGAATAGAATACCTCTGTCTGCCGATATTCGTGTGCCTCTATCACGAAAATTACTGTACCACCTTGTGGTGTCAGTCCGTTTTCTATAAGTTTTAAAGTTATAGATTTTCTTAAATTTACCGGGATGATAATTGCATCCGGGTCAATCTGTAGGAGACTCGTGTCTTCCTCTATTAGTAGGGTTGCCAGTCTAACTACTTCCCTTTCTTCTTCACTGTCTGACATTTTATTGTCAGAAACGTTTTTGCAGAGTAGGTCTCCAAGGAGAAAAAGATTAGGTGCACAATATTTTGGAACACTGTATCCTTCAACGTTGAATAAACCAGAGCTTTACATAGGAATCTCTTCCTACTAAGTTCGGGCGGATTTTAACCTTTCACCCACTCCAGACGTCTATTGGAGTATTTACGGGAGAAAGGGGTCTGTGTGAAATATGCACGACTTTACTCTAACGTCTTGCGTTAGTTTATCGCCTTACCAAACGTTTGGGCGCCATGTAGTGTAGTTCCTATTTTCCCAATAGGCCCTGCGCATTGGAATAACATAAACAGTAGTATCGACGTAGAAGTGCGGATCTTCCAGGCCTCCACTGACTATGCTAAACGTAATTGGGTTTGTTACCAACTAGCTCAGAGGTCACTGGAAACTTTCTTGACTGAAATAGGAAGTGATCAGCTTCCCTGGCACAGCCAAGAAGGGATTAAGGGGCATATTATCAAGGGGGTTTATCTCCGCTTTTTTGGCTTTAAAAGCCAAGAAAGCGGAGATAAAATTATCTCCCTATTACCAAGCTGTCGCTAACACCAGTTAGTGACAGCTAAAAGGAGATAGCGACCATCTTGTTCCCCGCTTTGCATGTCAGTGATATTTATCACTAATGAGATGCAAAGTGGGCGTGCCAAGATGTTAGAGACTGGAAACAGTCGCTAACATCGCTATCTCCTATTACCAACTTTTGGAGATATTCGCGCTAAGCGCGAATATCTCCAAAAGCTAACACCTGCCCTGAGCAGTTCTTAGCCATGTTATCCAATGGGAGGTGGATAACATGGCTAAGAGCATTTGCTCGATAATGCATGAATATCGCTGACTTTTCAGCGATATTCATGCATTGCGGCCGTTTTTTATCGCATTTGCGATAAACCTTGCTAATAGCAAGGTTTATCTGCGATAAAAATCGCCGATGTGCGGCGATAATGTTTGTCTCTAAACAAGTTAGAGACAAAAATTATCGCTAGTTGTTGGTAATATGCCCCTTAGTTTTCCAACAACCGTGCAACATGACAACTTTGCTCCTCAGATCAAGAGTCAATCTCTAGGGTCGTGTGAAACAATAGACAGTTATTTTACTCAGTCAGTGGTTATGCAGTTTACTTTCACAATATGTAGAGAATAGAGAGACAGGCGTTGTCAATAAAATTAACATTTATTGAACAGTCTTTCTTCTCGTACAAGAGAAATGAATTGCCACAATTGCAAGACTTGTTATTATAAAAAGTACGTACAGTAAGATAAGTATTGCAAATAATAATACTGTAAAAGCATTGATATGGTTTCTTAGCCATACAATGATTTAAAATGAATAAAACATATATACATTCACATATACATTAGGCTAAAATACTCAACTGGTGTTTCTAACTACGCCTACCCCAGTGTACCTGACCTAAGCCTAATACTTGGGAGGGGAGTAAGTAAGTAGCTTTAGTTTAAGTTGGTTTTGCCAAGGTTTGCTTCAAGATTTCTCTCTAAGGGTTTAGTCAACACCATACCTCTGGAATAGAATGATGGAGGTCTGGTATCTCCCTCAGGGCTCGATATCCCAGTCACCCGCAAGGGTAGACCAGAAACGCCGGAGCTGGATTTCTCTGCAGGAGAAAGACAGCGTCTCTTCTTCAGCGCGTCGAGGAGGAGGAGGAGGGGCAGCGTCCGCGGGCAGCTTGCATCTGCTGGGCTCTTTGCAGGGGACGGCTGTTCAGCTCCTAAGTTCACCACACCATTGTTCGCTAGTTAGCAGCGATAGCAGTAGCGATAGCAGCTATGGTATCATCAGCATGACAGCTTCTTCAGCAGCAGCGAGATAGCTGGCAGCATCAGCTTCAGCGAAACAACGGCAGACAGCAACACAGCAGCGTTTGCTTAAGGCAACGTTGGTAATATTTATACCTGAAAGGTGCCTTGTTTGACGTAAGTTTTTGGACATAAGACGTCAATAAAGATGTCACTAGGAAGTGATCGTCTATCAGTGCTCGTTAGAGTTCTATTACTAATCAAAACACAGCAAGCGGGGATTTCCAGGTTCGCTGAGTTTTTATCTTGTTGAAGAACTCGGAGTGTTAATCTAGGAATCTCAGATAGTAACTTCTGCTATGTCATTGCACTAATTGGTTGCAAAGGAAGTGGCAGAGAAAGCTATTCTGGAATGTGGCTCTGTTCGTGTGAGGCCAGAGACGAGTTTCTGAATATTGTACTTGAACGGTTATGCCAATATAGGGAATAAATGGATTTATAGCCGAATAGGGGCATAAGGTCACAGTATCGATCAGGGTCCTAGATTAGAACGCTACAATGTCACTGGCCATGTCATGAGTGATGTAATATGTGACGTCATCAGCAGTGCATTGCGGGCGCGCGAGTTATAGTTAGCTGAAGTAACTATAACAGGGGAATTTAAATGGTTTTGTATGAGTGAAATGTCCAGCTAACTATAACATGTGTGAAACCTATGGTTTTTTCAGTGAATATATATATATATATATATATATATATATATATATATATATATATATATATATATATATATATATATATATATATATTTCCCCGAAGTTTGCACCAGCATATAAACATACATATATACATTTTACCTACTGGCAGTCGCCAGTAGGTAGTTATAGTTAGGACCTAGTTTCCATAGGAAAAGCGTTTTTGTTTTCCCAATAACTTTGGGGTAGTTTGACGAATCTTTGTGAAATTTTCAAAACTAGTGGAGCTCTTCGGTTAGCTCCTGTCTTGAAAGTTTTGGGCTGATGTGTCAGGCGGGGGCCAAGTAAAAAGGGGGGGTCTCAAAGCACATTTTCCCCCTTTTCATTTCTATAGGAAACTTTAGACAAAGCTACAGCCTAAACTGCTGAATGGAATGACACCAAATTTGGCAAAAAGGTAGGTCTTGGTCCAGAAAGCTACCTTTTTTAAATGGTGTAAATCCGTTCAGTAGTTCCTGAAATTTTGAAAAATAATGGGTTTGATATCTGTCCTGCAAAGGAAACTTTATACAAAGAGAGGAGTTGGCCTAACGGCTAGGGCAGTGAACCTTGAATCTGAGGAACTGAGTTCGAGTCTTGGCAATGACACTGAACATCCTGTTATTCTGGGCAAATCACTTAATCTCCCTGTGCCTAACAAAAAATGAATGTGACCTCATGCAATGCAACTGGTGCTATGTAAAGCACTCTGATACCCAATTCGAGTCAAGTTCGTGCTATATGAAACTCTGTTTACATTTTTTTTTAAAAGCTACATCCCGAACTGCTGAATGGAATTACACCAAATTTGGCAAAAAGGTAGCCCTTGGTTCAGAAAGCTACCTTTTGTTTAAATGGATTAAATCCGTTCAGTAGTTCCTAAGAAATTAGATAAAGAAAGTTTTGAAATCTATGGCCACGGTGGGTTCGCGAACAGTCCTGGGCACGAGCTACACCCTGATTGGCTGCCAACACTCTCAACCAGGTAGCCATCTTGTGACTCGTTAGAACCGAGTTACAAGAAAATAGAAAAAATAGGCTAACAAACAATAAAAGGGGGCAGGGTACAAACACCCTGACACTCTAGGCCTGCTCAGGGGGTCCCACAAGGACACCAAAGGCCCCAAAAAGCATTTGTTTTTATAATTTCAGCGGAAATCGCAATGAGGTCGCGAATTCGGCAGAAATTATAAAAAGAAAATGAAGCGCTGGCTCCCGCACTTTGTTTTCAAAAAGCCCCCGGGTGGGCCAGGTCCCATGGGCACTGGCAATTAATTAGCCCCCCACAGCCCGGGGGACTCCCAAGTCCCCAGGACTGTGAAATACAATGCGTGGGGGTCCCAATCCCCCCATGCTGCCTGGGGACCACCACCTCACCGGGGCTTTCGGAAACAACTTCGGGGGGCACACAAGCCCCCCGCAGCCCCAAGGACCACCACCTCCCCGGGGCTGTGAAAAACAATTCGTGGGGAGGGTCCCAGATGTGTGAAAAAAGCCTGTGTGGGGGGTTTGAGCAACCCACAAGCCCCGGGGACCACCACCTCCCCAGGGCACTAAATATGAAATGCGGGGTCCATTACAAAACCCTGGAGACCACCACCTCCCTGGGGCTTTGCACTGGTAGGGAGGGGGGATGTACACCCCCCTCCTGGATCCCTTGATGGCCCTGGGGACCGCCACCCCCCAGGGCCGGCTCCCGCAGTGTCCTGGATTGCCCACTCCAGGACACTGCTGTTTGCCATGGCAGGGCGGGAGCCATGCGGCTCCCGCTCTGTCATAGCAAACACTGGTTTGGATTTTGGAAGCGAGAGCAGGTTTCCTGCTCTCGCTTCCAAAATCCAAAGCAGATTACCTTTCCACAAGGGGAGCTGCATGTTAGCAGCTCCCCGTGTGGAAAAGCAATGCCGCCTCCCACAGGAGGCGGGAAGCCAGCAGAACCTTGGGGGCATTGGGGCTTTCCCTACGATCCCCAACGGGCACACATGTTTGTATGCTGTTCTTAATTTTCTATCCTAGTATGGTGAGTTTATTCCTCTGTTATTGAATTTCTGTCTTTACCATTCGTACCTCACCAAATCTATGTACGTTAAGAAGAAACCCTACGTGGATGTGTTTTAGGCAGTGTCGGGTGTGAGTGTTGCTTCCTGTGCAAACTCGTACTTATTGTTATTAAGAGTGGGGATTATGTTTTTCTCCCAAACTTACTTTTTTTTGAGGTGGGGTATGGTTAGTGCATCCCACTCAATTCTTAGAGTTCATTGTGATGAGGCAGAGTTTCTGCAACCCAAACATACTTACTTACCATTGCTAATGATGGGCATTTGTATTTAGCCCAAACCGTACTTGCCTTTACTTGTTCTGGGTTACACCCAGATATCACTTATTATTATTGTGCAAATTATACTCTCTGGTGATGGAGCACCTGTTTTTACAACCCATATTATATTTATAGTTATGTTTCATGGTGGTGGGGCAGAGATCTTGCAACCCAAACCATACTATAGTTATGTTTCACTGTGGTGGGCTTTAGCGTTACGCTCAAACCATTCTTACATTTACCTGTTATTGGGTATATTGGTTATAACCCCAAACTGTATCTACATTTCATGATGGTGGGGCAGGGATCTTGCAAACCAAACCATACTTACATATGTGTTTCATGGTGAAGGGGCAGGGATTTTGCGACCCAAACTATACTTACATTCATGTTTCATGTTTGCGGGCACTTGCGTTATGCTCAAACCATGTTTACAGTTACATTTTGGGGCTTTTTGTGTTGTATCCGCAGGGGCATATACTTTGCATTTTAACATTTGACAAGCGTATGGCACCCTTAGGGGCACAAGTGTTGCACCCTTGTGTATGGGCCATATGTGTTGCACCCACAGGGGCATATATTTTGCACTTTAATATTTGGCAAGTGTATGGCACCCGCAATGGCACACCTATTACACGTATTGCACGCATTCACTATGCTGCAGAGTCGGTGACTCTATTTTTAGGTGTCACTTTTGCTGCTCTTCCATTTTTTATTGTCTGTGAAAGGGGGAGTGTGTGGGTGCTTCTCCTGAGTGATGTTTATATGTGTTAGTTTTATCCTTGTATAATTGTTCTCTTCTCTGGTCCTTTTGTTTTTATTTATTGTGTTATTGAACTTGTACTTCCTTTCTTCGTTTTCATTTTTATGGATGATGGGTATTACTGTCTTATTTGCGTTTATGTTGTCTATTTTTCCATTAAGAAGAGAGGTGAGTGGTATCTTCATCTTTGCCATGCATTCTCATCTTAGTGTTATGTCCCCTTCTGCTCAGCCAGAGGCATCCCAAGCCTGTTAAGGGCCCAGGGACCTCATCTCCTGGGGCCACCTCAATGACTGTGCCCTGGGGAGCCCACCACCTGGATACAGTTTCCCTGCCTGTGAGTGCGTCGGGAGGGAAAGCATGTCTGCTCCCATCCGGCAGGGGCTTTAAAAATGCTCCAACCAGGAAGGAGCAGACTTGCGTTTTCCTGACAGCGCTCTTGAGGATAGGGAAACTTGGATTGTTCTCACACAGCATGCACTGTGAAAAATATCTGCTCCTGCCAAGAAGAAGCAATGTTGGCTCCTGATGCACCCCTAAGGCTCCCCCACATCCCCCAATGTAGTGTCTTTTGGGTGCTCCTGGAGGGTACGAGGGGGACCACTATTTGGCTCAAGGAGGAGAGTCATGCACCCTTTCCACTTTAAAAGTATGTTTTGGCCACGGAGCATGTGGTCCTCAGGGCCATTTTTGGCTCGAGGAGGGGGGCTGTCACTTCTCATCCACTTTAATTAAAAAAACGTTCTATGGAATGGGTCTCTAACACCTGAGAGGCTTGAGGAAGGGGGCTGTGTGCCCACTCCCCTTAAATAAAATGGCCCCAGGATTTGGCTCCCCAGGGCCCTAAATGCTTAGGAGGGGGATCGTACCCCATCCCAAATAAGTATATAAAAAAAGGGTGTCCCAATTGGGCAACAGTATACTCAAACTATTAATAAATGAGCAGCAGGAGCTTCTCATTTATCATTCACTGCTCCTTGAAGGAGCGTCCCATACTGCCCTATGGTGGCTTTCTTGTTCATATTTTTTTTAGCTCTGTGGTGCCGGTAGAGTAGGGACGGGCACCACCAAGCTTGTAAAAATAAATAATATATTAAGTAATATCAATATTATAATATTTTGAACATACTGAAATTCAGCAGTTATGTACATTAAATTAGAGGCAATTTGTGGTAACTGTGATGTATAATTGTTATTACCATTTTGGGGCGTTTCATGTTATGAAATATTTAGTCTATTGTCATTTGAAATATAATGAGAATATACAGAATTGATATTTGAATCAATCAATCAATCAATCAGAACATTTGAAAAAGCGCACTACTTACCTGTGAGGGTCTCAAAGCGCTGGGGGGAGGATGGGGGGGGCGGGGGTGCTGCTCTGCTCGAATTGCCAGATCTTGAGGAGTCTTCTGAAGGTTAGCAGGTCCTGGGTCTGCTGTAGGAGGATGGGGAGGGTGTTCCAGGTCTTGGTGGCGTGGTGGGGGAACGATCTGCCGCCGGAGGTCACTCTTCATGTGGGGGACTGGGGCGAAAGGGGGGGGGGTGGCTGAGCAGAGCTGGCGGTTGGGGTGTGGAAGCTGAGTTGTCTGTTGTGGTATGTTGTACCAGTGTTGTGGAGTGCCTTGTGTGCGTGGGTGAGGAGCTTGAAGGTGATCCTCTTGGTGACAGGTAGCTAGTGCAGGTCTCTCAGGTGGGGTGTGATGTGGCTATGGCGAGGAATGTTGAGGATCAGGCGTGCAGAGGCATTTTGTATGTGTTGAATCAATAGATTGAATTTATTTATGTTTAATTTGAAATATTATATATGTTTTAGGAAACTTTAAATTTATGGAATCATTGATAGTTTTTGTAATAACAACAACTACCTATATTTCCTTGTAAGCCAAGAAATAGCGGGGTATCTGCGAAACACGTATAGATTAGCTGTGAAGATGATTTGATGGCAATTTGAGAAGTATAAACATTGTAAAGAAACATTGATCATTATTTTCTCTTTCTTCTATGAGAAATGTATGAACTATGATTGAAAAAAAGTTATTGGATGTTTATGAAAAATATTTTTATTGATATCCCATTACCTTCGAATTGCATCTGATTTCATTGATCAATACTACCATCTTCCTAGTAGGTAACTAGGGATTTGGAAGATGAAGCGCTAGGCTTTTTATTGGTTTACCCCATTACATTTAGCAAAATATATAAATACTGCTCATGTATACAGGGCTGATTTCCCATGAATGTTAATTGTTATATAAAAAGGTGTTCTCCGATACAGAATAAACAGCTGAATGGAATTACACCAAACTTGTCTAAAAGTAAGAATGTCACTCTGAAGGCTAATTCTTTTTTTTTATTTGGTGTAGATTAATTTGCATTTTTGAGGAGAAATGTGTGTTTAGAGAGGTGCTTGAGGTGGTTATGAAGGGGTTATAAATGTAGGTATATTAGGACGGTTGGCCAGTGGGAGTCCCGTGGTACTGAACATTACAGAAAATGGGTCCTCTGATTGGCCAAGGGAGCTTTTTCTCAAGTTGGCTGTTTCAGTAGAGTAGGACTGGTACCTGTCCTGTGGTACAGAGGGACCTGATTGGCTGGCAGTGATCAAGAGAAATATGTTGGGGCATCCATTAAAAGGCTCGGGACTAGGGGTCAGATGTACAAAGCATTTTTATTCACAGAATAGAGTCGTTTGCTACCATAAAAATGCTTTTTCAAATGTACAAAAGGTAAAAATGTTAATAATCTGAATTTGCATTTACGAGTCAGTATTTGGAAGAGGCATGTTAGGGAGTCCCTTCCAAAAACCGAATCAGTATAATATGTATCACTCGTTTGCAAATTAATTCAGGTTGGAAAAGAGTAATACTTTACCACCAGCTTAAAAGTGGTGGTAACCAATTTGCAAATGGTAAAAATTTATAAATGACATGTGTTATTTGTGCCTGTGGGTTTTTCCATGAATAGTTGAGCACAGGGTTTAGCCAGCATCCAGGACATTTGGCCACCTCCTGCTGCATATGGAATGTGCCCATGCTCAGCAGGGAGTTGGCTGAATATGATAAAAAAAAACTGAAATGGATTGAAAAACCAACAGGTTAAAATGCTGTGATAGTTAGGCATGGTAATACGATATTACCTTACATTTTTTTTAAAGACTAGAAATTCAATGAAAAAAAAGGGTGAAGTGACATCAAAGTTAGGCGGTGAAGTAACACAAACATTATTTAAATAACAAAACCATGAAATTCACCAGTTATAGCTTGTTGAGTTAACTGTACTATGCAACCTCATGTCCATGGGGATGTCATAAGTTATGTAGTCAATGTTGTCACTTACTATGTCAAATGGCGTTTGTAGGTGTGGCTTTGAATATGATAAAGTAATTTTGGCTTAGTAATCGTCAAACTCTCAGCGAGTGTCGAATCTCTCATGAGAAGAGACAATGGCACCCTCTAAAGGCTATTTTTATTTAAGTTTTAGAACTCATTTTGTTATAATTTCTGAGGTATATGCTTTTGTTTATAGACTCATTGATTTCACTGGTAACGTTGTGAGTGGTGCCATCAATGGTGTCATGTGTGATGTCATTGGCAGCTCAAGGGGTTGGAGCATGTTATGATTCATGCAGCTATGTTCATAGTTAGGTCAAAAGTGATGTATTCAATTTTATCACTTAAGATGTAATTTATGATGTATTATGATATTTGTAATCCAGGGTGGTGTTGACAGTTATGTGTTTTTTTCCACCAACAGGCGAATTTCAGTGGTTTTATGAAGGTTGAGCTAGAGCCATACCTCATTTTCTAACTATGGTTATACTTAATTATGGTTTTGGTAACACAACCCAATATGACCTGAAAATGTGCCTATTATGTTATGCAACACATAGAAAATACCCTAACTCTTGCTGCCTGCCAAGCGTTGCTCTTGATGGAAAGCCTTTTTAGGTCGAGCCTGGGCAGCGCATGCGCTACTCTGCAAGGCATACTGTATTGACTTAGAACTTAAAGCCCCGCCCACTCTCCGTCCACATTTTTTATTGGTGTGAGACACTGTCCACAGTAAACTGTGGTTGTTCATTAGTCAAAAGGTTTAATAGTCCCTCCTTAGTATCGCCTTGTCTCATTTTGTAACCTCCCATGGCAATAATCCCTGTTAAGTGTGTTGTTGCTCGGTAGGCTTTAATTACAGCCTCCGAGCACTATCTTTTTAACTAACTGTATCCTGCGCAGGCAGGACACACTCTCTTTTAACGCTTTTTTTTAATAGCACGCATTTGCAAAGCAATAGGTCTCGCATTTGCGAGAGTTTAAGCTCTTAGCATTGTAAATGATAATGCATTTTATTTATGTTTTTTTTATTTATGTTTTAAAAACAACACATAAATAAAAGGCATTGTCATTTACAATGCCAATAGCTCAAATTCTCATAAATGCGAGACCTATTGCATTGCAAATGCTTGTTTTCTTGTGCATCTGCAAAGTGATGTACTGAGCGGTGCAGTTTTGAGATGTTGAATACCATAACTGACAAATTTCTGCGCACAACCTCGCAGACAGACAACCACTGCTTGGCATGGCAGCAGCAGGGGATGTCTGACCACAGACATGCTTTTTCATTAGATCTTTGGATAATAATTCTGCTTCATGATATAGGTTGTATTAAACAAACTTTTAAAAAACAATACGTCATTATTTACTTCTTATTAACAATCAAAAGTTTCACAAGCCACTGTGCGACGGACTGGAGCAAGTCTTTTGCACTGTCTGCCAATCGTTTCATTATCCAACTTCAGACAACTCGCTTATTACACTCGTTTTACAATTTAGCTGAAAAGTATCCCATTTTGAAAATACTGTTCAAGTGCATTTTAATTAAAGCAAACGAAGCATATTTAATTAGAGCAAAAGAGGAGTGTATATTTATCTAGTGGCAATATTTTATTCAGAGCCGAGATGAAGAGCGTTACAAATTTACCGAACAGCAATTTAGGTAGAGCGGAAACATATGCTGCCACGCATCCATCACAGACTTGTTTTAATATACCCCACAGCACATGCTAACCACACTTTGTTTTCATTTGTTTGAGCATGCAGGGTTCTTCATCCGCATCTGTTAGCAGTCCTGCTCACCAAGGCTGGGATTTTTTATCGTGATGTTTATCTCTCGATTGTGTGGCATTACAAGCATTGCATAAACTTTGCCAGTCTAAATATACATTTTGTACATTTCGCATATATCATATAACTTGTCGTTCCCCATCAATTGTGCTTAAAAGCCTTATCAAAATGAATAGCACTGTAGTTGCATAATTATGGTTTCTAAGGGACATTTTCTGTGTGGTTTCCTGGTCAAAGGGAAGCGAACATTTCACTTTTAGTCATGTAGTTTTGGTAAAGCTTGACAGATAGGCAGCCGTTACATTTTTTGAGAGAAATACGTTTTCCTTTATTAGCTGCAGTGAGAAAAGACTATGCTCTTCGAAAAAATAAATATAAATCTTACCTCTAGTGAGTATGGCCAATGCTTTTCAACAAACTTTTAGGTTCTATGTTTTCCATCATTGCACCAAGTCAACAACATCTTAAAGATTTGTGGGCCCTAAGCAAAATATATTTTGTGGGCCCCATTTGACGCACCTTTGAATTCATTACCCCTTTTCAACTCATTGAATGCCAAGAAAAAATCAGTTCAATAATTATTATATGCTAAACCTTCAGAAATGTGGGCCTGTAAAAGCAGCCAAACGCATGAGCTGCTTAATGCCCCAGTCGTACCAAAGAAAGCATGAAAAAGCACTGATAAAACCATTTCTTTTTGAGTTTGAATCTAGATTTTTTACTTGCAAAAATAACATGGTATGTAGAATGTAGGGTCTAACTAGCTTGTTACTCCCATTGTAGGAAAAATATGTTAAGGGTACCGTGTTAGATGTTTCGAGGACAAATGCATAATAGAATATTTGTAATCATTTCGTTTTAAAAGAAATGTACCCCCAGACAAATAGAGACAGCACCCTATCTTCTAGCTGCCATAATTTGTCACGCAAGGGAATAGACTTTAGTAATCTGTGTGTTCTGATCATGAATATAAACCCCTTCAGAAATTTCCAACCTATCCTACTGTGTCTCCCCATCTCCTAAAGAGCCCCTATAGAGTGTGCTCTAACATCACCTCACAGATTGCTTTGTTTCTCCTCACCACCTGTCGCATGGCCGATATGGACATTGTCGACATCGCTAAATTAGCATGAGTCCAGCAGCCATGATGCTGCTTTTGCGCACGTTACTACATGGCTTTATCAGGGCCGTTTCTAGGTGTTTTGCCGCCCTAGGTGAGAATTTAAAAAATGCCCCCCCCCTCCCCTTTACAACCATCACTCTGTCCACCTGTCAATCAGGCCTCTGCAGTTTCTCACTCTCTATATACTGTAATTCTTTCTCTTCCCAAAAAATCATTTAGCACTCCTTGAGAACTTTAACTGCCAGTTACAGTGGCAACTCTGCTCGTTTTGCTGCAGAATATAGACTGGCCTTGGTGACTGGCCCATCCCTATACCAGGCTGTCATCTCATCATCTTCCATGTCATCAAAGGGTGAGCACAGGAGCCTCACTCAATCCTGTGACATGATGTGAGAGAGTACAGAGAAAAATTTAGAAGTGAAAAACGTAACTCTGCGCAGTGAAGACAGATCTCACCTTTCTGTTACCTGCCTCAGAGCCTGAGCCTGGAAGTAACTGCATGCTACCTGAGGGTCCATGCAACAGCAGCTGAAGAGCAGTAGTGGATTGATCCTGGCAGCTGAAGCCAGGAAAGTTGGAGAAAAAAACTGTCTATGTGTGAGAGAGACGGTGAGTGCATGTGTGTGCGTTTGATTGTGTGTATGTGTGAGAGAAAGGGGAGAGAGGGAGAATGTGTGTCTGCGTGAACATATGAGCGAGCGCGTGTGCTTGTGAGTGGAAATGACACATTTCTGGCAATGGCATATGTAAAGTAATTCTTGGCCCTATAAATTGCCGGCACATTTTGAATAAATATAGTCCACGCCTGGGGACCGTCAGGCTGCACTGGCTTTGCACACCAATGGCTATTGAGCCAATCTGTGTCAAATTTGACCCCATATCATTCAAAAAATTTCCCAGTGGAGAATCTCCCTGAGCCCTTATAGCAGAAGTCTTTGATTAGGATTGAAACCTGCACTGCTACCATTGATGCTGTTCCTAATCGCTGTGCCTTTCGTACATAGTTGTGCCTTTTCATGTGGTGCTGTGGCTGGTATTGAGGCAGTAACTGGACATTGGGGCTGTAATTGGACAGCATAGCACGGTCATCTGGATATATATATGCCCATGGGTACCATGGGTATATGATAGCCACATCCTTGTTAAAATTGCAGATCTGTTGGAATATGTATAATAACTCAAACAGATTTGTACCTCCTTTAGCATTTTTGTTATTTTATTGACCAGGGATTTGCAGCTAGATTCATCATTGTCCCGTTTTGCGAGTCCTTAATAGCGATTATTAAGGAATCGCTATTAAGGACTTGCAAAACGAGGTTCATGTAGGAGTCGCTAAATAAATTGCGATTCCTACACATTCCTTATTTGCGATTAGCAAATTGCTAATCGCAAATAAGGAATAACTCCCCATTCATTCCTATGGGCCTAAGGCCCATAGGAATGAATGGGGAGTTATTCCTTATTTGCGATTAGCAATGTGCTAATCGCAAATAAGGATGCGATTTCAAGAGTGCCAGGGGTGTCCAAAGGACACCCTGTAGCACCCCTGAAATGAAAATGTAGACTGAAGTTGCACACACACATGTCCAATGGACATGTGTGTGTGTAACATACAACTGAGAAAAATGCACAAAAGTGCATTTTTCTCAGTTTTCGAAATTTACCACGAAGTCAGACTTCGCGGTAAATAGCGGTCAAAAATAGCGATTTTGCAATTTTTAAATGCTTCTTGAATTGCATTTAAGGAATCTCTAATTAAGATTCCTTAAATGCAATTATTCGCAAATATGCGATTTCTAGAATTGCGATTTTTGCATTTGGGATGATGAGTCCCAAATGCAAAAATAGTGCTCAAAAAGGGCCAGATTCTCAGAATCTGGCCCTTTGCGAGCCGTTTTCGGCTTGATGAATCTGGCAGTTAATTTTGCTCTTCAGACCATAAATTGCTGCTTATTGCACAACTGCTGTTGAGCCAACATATGCCAGGTCTGATTCATATTTTATGCAGAGGTTAGTAGGGAGGTCGCGAGGCGCTGGGTGTTTATGAAAGAAGGCCACGGCATCTGACCTTGTCTTGATAAGGCACCTTTAGTTCCCTCCTTGGAACACTGTTATTTTTTTCCGATTCCCTCCACTGGAGCTGACCGCCCCCAAATAGCAGCGTTTATTCGGAGTGTCAGAGCTGTGATGAGCCTAACCATAATTTCCGAGCCACCAAAGATAAACAGCAACACAAATGGATTGTTGCTCTCCCTTTACTTTAGAAACATCTTTAGGGTGACAAGATGGGCTGCGTTGAACTTTGTCCTCCACTGCATCCCTAAACTGTTGCAAGAAAGTGACAGGCACATGGCTGTAACTAATGCTTACTGTATGAAATGACCGATCTAACCGCTGTTTAATGAAAAGATGAAGAAGAAAAAAAAAGAAAGTGACAGGCGATCTCAAGCTCCTGTTTTTTGCCACCCTCCCCCTTTTGCCGCCCTAGGCAGCCGCCTAGTCTTTCCTAATGGCAGAAACGGCCCTGGGCTTTATTTTTGCAAGACCCTGTTTATGACTTTCACATGAGAACCGTCTGCTTTGTTCATTCTCTGCCTGTTCCTGGAATTTAGTCTGAACACAGTGAGCAAGGTCTATAAACAATGCCCCTTGTTATTATGTTCTGGCCAGTCCCTAGCTCAATGTTTGACCTTGATCCTTCTGTTCTTTTGAATATAGTAATTATATAATTATCCTCTTTCGCCCACGATATACTTCTGCAGAACCAATGCTCACACTGGTTTATATCTCAATCTTATAATGACAGAATTTCGGGTCACTAAAGATTTATGAAATTTAATATGTGCGCCCTGATGAAGGAATTTTTATTGTTTTTGGTATTTTCCGAATCGCGCGTCGGCGCTTTTCTTCTGTGTATGACAAAGTTGTTTTTTGTCTTTTGTTATGTCTTATGTTTTTCTATGTCTTCTTGAATTCAGTGTGTGTACTTGTTGAAATTACATAGTGTGAACTGTTATTCGTATTCATTTGTATATTCTATTGTTTGGACTGTTGTTTCTTTCTCTTGAATGTTTCATGAAATTTTATATGTTATGAATGTATCAATGTGATCTGTTTTATATCTTTCTTACTTCTTATCCAGAAAAAGAGAAAGATAAAAATGAAAAATAAAGAAAGAAAATAAACTAACTGTTCTGTGGGTGACTGGCTTTATATTTTTGAATTTGTGTCCTATTTTTATTGCTGGGACACCCTTTTTCATGTTATTGAAGAATACTTTTTCCCCTGGTGGGTTGTTCCCTTTGAATTCGTTTTTGCAGGGTCCCTCTTTTGTTTACTGAACTGGCCTGTCCCTAGCACCAAGACAAACGATGCTAATGCAGCATTTGCTGGAAACTCATACTTTTATATTATGTGGATGGATGTTTAGGTAACACATACGAGGAGAGGGAGCTTTCCAGGGAGAAGAGCAATGCTGTTGCAATGATTTTTTTTTTTTTTTAAATATATCTTTTATTCAGTGCAAAGGAAAAAAAATTACAAGCATATGTCATACAGAGTCTTGGTATATGAAGATTCAATAGTTAAAGAAGTGCATACATAGATCATGGAGCGGATCGCAAAGTGCATTGCAACAGTTCGCTGATAAAGTCAACGTTCAGACATTGCGTGATCATGCTGTCTCTGTTATTGTATCTTGTTAAATGAGCAAATTCAATAAAAGCGTAATGGGAAAAGGATATCGAACTTGGGATCATGCGGCGTGTGGTGTAACGGGTAGCAGGAGCTGTGGCGGGGGGGAGGTTGGGGAAAAAAGGGGGGGGAGGGGAGAGTCCGGTGGTAGCGCTTCGGTCGGTTCGTGTCTGTTCTTGCAAGTTCGGGAGCTATGTTGGCGATGCGGGAGGGTGGCAGCAGTCTTGGCGTGTCGGCGGGGCAGGGGGGGGAAGAGGGGGGATCTAGGTGTCAGGTTGAGGTAATATGAATTTTTATGGTCAATTGTGTCCCCTAACGTAGACCCCAACGGCTCCATGTACGTGCTTCAAGTACATGTATGTTCCCTCCACTTCCAGCTATGAAGACGCAAATACATTTGCGTCCAACGTTAACATGTCCTCTTTCAGACCCACCATGAATGGGTCGAATATTCAGTTCCTAAGTATGCCGTGCCACCGTCTTTACATGGTGCACTTTCACGTTTTTCTCGCTCTGGCGAGTTAGGCCCTGATTCATGCCATTGAGCCCTTTCTGCCTTCTGTCTCTGAAAGCTGCAGCCTGCCGCTTCCATGACCTTTGTCTTACTCCCTGCGCGGCTAGCGGTGCCTGGCTCGGCCTGCTTGCCTGCCAAAACAGTATTCAGCCTTCAAGTTATCTGCTCCGCTCCTCGAAAATCCATATCTGTCTAGTAGTTTAGGTAAACATCTCCCCAGCTGCAGAGCAAAGGGCCCGGCCTTTCTGTCTCCATGCAAGTAATTCATAGCTCCCGTTACCATGGTAGGCCCATGGCTCCTTGCTTTACACGTAGACACGTAGTCGCATATGCACGCACTAGCAGTCAGTATAGAATAGCCTCTGCCCGAGAGACCTTTCCTTCTAGATAATACAGTTCCTCAAACACAAGATACCAGATATGATTTGGGATTAGGTTGTTCTGACACGCCAGACTTCTGTCTCCCCGTATAGCGCAAATGTCAAGTCCCCATCACCCTCCAGTTCCACGTCATTCACACGTCATGCTGCTGCGCGCGCATCTCTGCCACATATTTCTGCTGACTCTGCAGGATTCTTCTATGGATCCACCCACCTGTGACACTTCTCTATGACGTTTCTAGCACACACCTCCGTGTACGCCCTGGTGCACGCCTTCTGTTACGCATGTGTGTTCTTATCTCGTTTCTCTCAGCTGTTACGCCTTCTGCATTCATCACCACTATATGCATTGACTATATATATGATATTCTGTTAATAAAACATTGTACATGTCCATGTCCATTCCCTTCCTGAACCCTCGTGGTGATGGAACATGATACCTGGTTCGAACCAATTCCTTTTTAAGGAATAAAACCCTTATAAACTCAGATGCCACGGACTCTGCCTCTCATTTATTTGACTGAGTTATTCTTATTGAACTTTACCGCATAGAAATTAAGCATAGGTAATTTTAATTTACCACATAATTGGCGCCCGAACAGGGACCCCTCCCCCACCTTACGCGCCGGCGGTGCGTTGCAGGCCTGGTCCCCTGCCACAGCCGTGACGGACAACTACGCGTACCCGCAGGATTTCCTGTATCTCCCTCAGGCCAACGGAGGTGACTGAGGCTGCGATCAACACCCAGACTAGGCGGTGAGGAGTG
Source organism: Lissotriton vulgaris (assembly GCF_964263255.1). Classification (NCBI taxonomy): domain Eukaryota; kingdom Metazoa; phylum Chordata; class Amphibia; order Caudata; family Salamandridae; genus Lissotriton; species Lissotriton vulgaris. Next base: position 1,944,230,400 of record NC_141685.1, read on the forward strand.
CGGAGGATCCCGACCAGAGCCCAGCTGAGAGAGCAAGGTCCGAGGTGTTCAGAGGCCCACCAGTTCCAAAGTTCTGAAGTACCTACGTCACGAATCGAGTCGAGTCCAGTCCGGTCCAGTCCAGTGTCGAGTTTCCGAGGCCTTCCGTTCCGTGCTTCCCGGTGAGTACCGTTGCTGGGGACGCATCTAGACGGGTGCATTAATTTGTGTCCGGTCAAGACGGGTTTGGGTACACAGATCGGGTCTGCACTGTTTAGCAGTGTATCTGTACTGTTTAGCAGTATATCCAGTATTCCGCTATCAAGTTATTGTTCGTTTTCCGAAATGTTTTAATGTGTTTTAATGTCATGGTATGAGTGATTGTTTGATTTTCATTACTGTGTTTATTGTATTAGTGGTGTCCAAATCAGAGTAAGTATCAAGTATCAAGTACCACGGCTCAAAATGCCGCTGTTTTCTAAACTGAAACAGATAGGAACTAGGAAAGGAATACTCGAGGAAGCTGTTCCCATCCCACCCAGGGACACTCCCGATATTTTATGTACCACAAACACGGCTTAGATGCTGTATTATATCTCGACTTGTGGGTGGACTACACCAAAGATCTAGCAGAGAATCAGAGATGGCCCGTTACAGGGACATGGGATGCCGAGTGCATCTTGAGAGTAGAAGAAGCATTATGGAAAAAGAAAGCCAGACAGTCACAGAAAGATGCCATTGAATTATGGTGTAAAGAATCACACAGACGGACAGAGAAAGCACTCAGAAAAGCAGAGAGAAGTAAAGAGGATTCCGAAAAAGCCAAAGAAAAAGAACTACTAGAAGAAGGAGAACGAGTTAGGATAGAACAACACGATAGACGTAGAAATGCTATTATGACAGGACTGTATCCAGTCCTGGCCGAGGGCCTGCCTAAGGCGACCCCGGAAGTACCAAAAGATCTGCCCCCTCCATTTGCTCTGACTAAATTATGTCACAAGACCGCAGCAGAGATTTTCCTTTCTTCTTATTTAGACGATGTAGCACCCGCATACACCAATGTTCCACCTGCACCTATACCACCCACTAATAACCTTCCCCAACGACAGACTACTCCTCCACCACTTCCTGCATCCCCCATTAACACTATTAATCCGCTTAATCCTTTCGGGCCTGACACGACCCTACAGACAGATCATGCTCAAGCCTCCGCCACAGGAGGTGCATCAGGGTGTTATCATACCCCGCCACCAGCACACCGAATAACTACTAGAGAACTAGCATACTGTAGATATGACCCAGTACCAGGCAAAGACGATTGCATGATATTAGCCTCAATACGTATAAGACGTGCTGCAAACTTTTTGGTTTTATTTCCAGGAATGCAAGATTACCTAGACAGGATATATCATTTTGTTCAGACAGGGGAGGGTCAGGAATGTATTCACGAGGCTATGGCACATCAGAAAGTAGACCTTCAAAGTGTACTATTAAGATTTCTCATAAACTGTTTCATAAGAGAACGAGACCGGCCTGGTGTAAATAAAGATGAGATGGAGGTACTAACTACGTGGGGTCAGAATATTTCAGAGGGAAAACATGATAGAAAAGCATGTATAGAGGCCATGTACAGGAAAATTCGTAAAGAAATAGTAGTATTTCATGCAAAAGAGAATGCTGAAAGGGGAGCAGAATCAGACGCGAATAAATCCTCAGAGGATGAGCCAGAGACAGAGCCAGAAGATAGAGGAACGATAGCATATGTAGGAAAGGGTAGATCCTTTAATAAACCGATACGCCCAGAAAGCAAGAGACTTTTTCACTCCGCTATGTCAAACCCGAAGACTCCTGAACATCTATTTCAGGCTACCGATAAAATACTTCAAGAACGAATGGGGTACCATGTACTCGATTCCATGGATGAACAAGAATTAGCCAGGTCAGCAGTACAATGGGCTGACAATTCTGATAAATATAGTGATGACGCATTAGCGCAGACCTTTCTGAATCTTTCCCCAGACGAACAGCGACTAGCTAGTATGTATATGATACAACACCTCCTTATATTGTATAAGAGCCAACATTCTGATCCAGGTTCCTTACCTGATGTACTAATAGAGTTACTCATGAATAAATGAAGAGGCCTGGGTACCGATTTAATTAAGGTAATTCTAGAACATCGACACAGATATAGTGCTTTCCTGAATCCTCAGTTTGTTTCAGCTCCACCCCCAGAAAGAAAAATGTTTTACATAGACAGACAGAATCCCTTGCGAGAAGTGCATCCAGTCAGGAATGCTGATAATACCTTTAGACGTGTGTTTGTGTACACGCCCATAACTAAAATGGAATTATTGGAAATGAAGAAACTAGTGCCCAGTCACGATAAAGACCCTGCAGGTTTCCACCGTGAAATAAAAGACATGTTACTCATGGGTGATTATACCTATCCCGACATCATGAAAATATTGAAAGTATTATTGCCTGCCGGTATTTACGAGAAACTCAAGGAAAAAGAATGGGAGGTGGGAGAGCAAAAGATTAATTGGGCTGCATTAGAGAACGAAGAAAATACTCGAACCCCAGGCCTAGGGCTTGGGGATAAAACTAAAGCATTACCAGGATTGTTAGTACAAGTATTGCCACGTTTATTAGCAACAAAAAAGGAGGACTGGGATGCAATCTCAGCCTGTAAACAGAAACCCGATGAAGACACTAGTGATTTTTATTCCCGATTTGAGAAATGTTTTATTATTAATAGTGGCCTGAAAGCAAGTAGCGAGTCATATCCACACCTTTTTGTATCCAAGTTAGTCGAAAATTCCCTGCCCCAAGTTAAGAATCGTGTACTGAAAGTCGAGAGCACCTGGCAAGCAAACACGCCTTCACAAATGTTACAAATGTTACAGTACCACCAGAATAGAATTAGAGAAGAACATGATCACGAACAAAGACGTATGAAAGACACGAAAATGAAAATGTTAGTAGCTCAGTCAGTTCCAGCTGACGGTCAGAAAAAGGGCATGACACAGTCCAATAATTCAGCAGCTCCTGTTAAAGGGACATGCAACTATTGTAAACAGCCAGGTCACTATATAAACGATTGTGCAGTTTTGAAACACAATATAGCTACAGGTAAAACTAAAGAAAGACCGCGTCAACCTAGACAGGACCAGGTCCAACAACAAGTACCACAGAATATCCAGCCTATGCAGGCTCCACAACAGACAGTACAGACCGTAGCGGTACCACAGCCACAACCGATTGCCGCAACACACCATGCAACTCAGCAGATGTACCAGTATGCCCAAACTGATTATCCTGATTATCAGCGATACACATGAAACAGCCTAGAGAGGGAAGTTGGCTTGCCTCTTATTGAGGTTCCTGTAGATCAAGAGGGTCCTTACGTACATAGCCAAGTGTTAGGAAAAGATAGAAAGTTTTTTATTGATACAGGGGCAAGCAGGACGACAATAAGTCACGACGAGGTTCCAGGGGCACCCCTCTCAGGCTCCCAGAATGTTTCCCTTGGATTTTCAGGCAAGCCTATTGTAAATGAAGTATCGAAACCAGTACCTCTTTTAGTTGGTCCGTTGTCTCGCACTACAGATTTGTTATTAACGAAATCATGTCCAGAAAACTTGTTAGGTATCAAGACACTGAAAGCTCTAGGAGCTGTGATATGTTGTTCTCCTGAAGGAGTAAGATTGTTCTTGCGTGACTTTAAGGGTCACTATGTGTTGAGAGATATTGATCCCAGATTACAGAACATTCCTGCACATTTATGGGCACAAGGCCCCACTGATGTAGGTTGTATGCACATTACACCATATCGAGTCACACTCAGGCCAGGAGTGGTATTACCACGAATACGACAATACAAGTTACCCCCAGATGCTGTAGTGGCTTTGCTGAAAATCATTGACGAGCTCATTGCACAAGGAGTGGTTGTAGAAACCGACTCAAATTTATGTAATTCCCCTATCATTCCAATTCATAAACGTACTGACCCAAATGCACTCCCAGTTTATCGATTAGTGATCGATTTACGAGAACTGAAGAAATGCATTGTACCACAGTATCCTGTGGTCCCAGATATCTCCTCACTGCTGACAGCTATTGATTCCGAGGCAACGTTCTTTACCAGTAGCGGTCGGCAGTAGGTGTTTCTATAGGGCGGTGACGTGGGCAGGAGGAGGGGCAGGGTGGGGGGAAATAATGTATGGATTACGGAGTTTTACAGGTAAGTAAACATTTAAATACATAAAACGAATTTCGTTGCGCACGCTGCATCACCAAATGTGACCCAGGAGGCGGCGACTTCGACTGTCCTCCCATGGACTCAGGAACATACACAAGCTTTTGACGAATTAAAGAAAGCCTTATGTCAAGCACCAGTTTTAGCGACACCATGTTACAGTAAGCCTTTTACACTTTTTGTCACAGAACGAGAAGGTACTGCATTGTCAGTACTCACCCAAGATCAAGCAGGTTCACACAAACCGTGTGCTTATTTTTCTAGTACATTGGATCCCGTAGCCCAGGCTTTGCCTGCGTGCTTGAAATCAGTAGCAGCGACAGCTCTAGCAATCAGACAAAGCGATTTCATAGTGTTAGGACATCAATTGACAGTACAAGTTCCACACTCCGTGGAAGTTCTTTTAAACCGAACACAGACTCAACACCTGACTATAGCACGACTGACAGGTTATGAATTGACATTGTTTCAGCCACACATAGAAATCAGACGTTGTAATACATTGAATCCTGCTACACTTCTGCCATTATGTGAGACAGACCCTTTGGCACATGATTGTATTGAAGTCATTACCATCACGACGAAACCCAGACAAGACTTGACAGATACCGCATTACCAGATCCAGACCTGACACTTTATGTGGATGGTTCATGTATGAGAACAAGTACAGGAGAGTTAGTGGCCGCATATGCAGTCACGACAGAAACTGAAGTCATAGAAACGAATTGTATTGACACCCTGTCAGCTCAAGCAGCAGAGCTCATTGCTCTGACACAAGCCTGTATTCGAGCACAGAACAAGAGAGTTAACATATACACAGATTCATGTTATGCATTCGGAGTTGTACACGACTTCGGAGTACTCTGGCGAGAGAGAGGTTTTTTGACTTCTCACGGTGCCAAGATCCAGCACGGTCCCCTCATTCAAGCTCTGTTAGACGCAATACATCTGCCTACAGCCATATCCATTATGAAGTGCAAGGCACATACGAAAGTCACAGATATCATTTCCCAGGGTAACGACCTGGCAGACCGAACAGCCAAGCATACAGCTCAGACTCAGACTCACACAACTGACCTGACAAAGACAATAGTCCCGACACCGACACATTGCATGACAGTTAAGGATCCCGCCCTAGATGTAATTGACATACAGACACATGCTACACCAGACGAAATCAAGAAATGGACTGAACTAGGAGGGATCCAGACAGAACAGGGATGGATGACGAAGGGAAAATCTACATGGTTTCTCCCCGACTCTATGGTTCAAGTTATCATTAATACAGTACATAGTCCAGCACATTTAGGAGAAAAAGCCATGTTAGACAGTATTCAAAACCTTTGGTTCAATAAACATTTACGAGCAGCAGCCAAACAGAAAGTGCGTACTTGCATGATCTGTTGTCAGTTCAACCCAGGTAAAAGCATTCCCGTAGAGCAAGGTGGTTTTCATCCTCCCAATCATCCTTTTGAAGTCCTCCAGATGGATTATATCCAGATGGTACGTTGTCGAGGATTCAAATATGTCCTCGTAGTTGTATGTGCACTCTCCCGTTGGACAGAAGCGTATCCAGTCCCAGATTACACTGCTCCGACCACTGCCAAGCAGCTGGTTCGTGAATTCTTCCCCTGGTATGGTTTGCCCCGTATCGTATACTCAGATAACGGTCAGCCATTCTCGTCCGAGCTTATGAAGCAGGTATCACTCCTGCTAGGCTATCAATGGAAATTCCACTGTGTCCGACATCCCGAGGCAGCAGGTCTCGTGGAACGTCATAATCAGACTCTGAAAATTCGTCTTGCCAAGATCTGTAGAGAGAAAGGCGTCGACTGGATAGTAGCTTTACCAGTTGCACTCATTTACATGAGAATGATAGCGCACTCAAGAACAGGGCTATCCCCGTATGAGGTGGTCTTTGGTAGGCCACCGAATATGTGGGGGACGCCTCTGCCTCGTAAAATCACTGATGTTGACTGTAACATGCTGACAGATTACCTTGCTTCCTTGATGTCTGCACTACAATCATGTCGTTCACAGGTTGCTGCAGCCTTTCCCGACAACACCGAGGTGAAGCCACATGAGGTTGTTCCGGGGGACCTGGTGTTCGTGAGGAACTTCGACAGGAGAAGTCCGCTGGAGCCCCTTTGGCAGGCGCCGAAGCTAGTACTATTGACTACAAGGACTGCGATTAAGGTGGAGGGCCGTAAGGGCTGGCTTCACTCGAGTCATGTTAAAAAATGCCATGGACTGCCGCCAGACTTAGACTCCCAGCCCTGCCCTCCTCCACAGACTGACTCAAAACTCCCCCTGGTAGAGAAAACTTCTTCTCAGGAGTATAAATTAAAGTTGAGGTCTAGCAAGTCAGACAGTTTAATTGTTTAAGTCCTCCCCTAGGTGAATCGGTTAGACAAGTTTCTGACATGTATCCCCTAGACCCCAATAGAGAGAGAGATAGACAGAAACAGCTCAAGAAACGTGAATATTGTAAATCACTTCGTAGTCACTGTATTGTGACACTATTGATTATGTTTTTTCTGAGTCTTATGATTATTGCTGCAAGTATACTGCTTCATGTATATTTTCCTATTTTCAAACGTGCACATTCTTCTTCAAATGACACTGTCGAGCACACTTTCAGTGAACTGCCCCCACATGAGTTGTCCTACCGACTTGCGCTGCGCAACAATACATTTATTAGTATGTTACATCATTCCCATCAGACCAGCAATGCTACTAATTGTTGGATATGTGGCCGACTCCCTCCCTATCAGAAATACAAGGGAGTTCTGCCCCTCTTTCCGTACCCGTTCACACACAATGGTTCCTGTGGTGCATGGTTTAGTTTAATGAACTCTTTAGACTCCAATTCCGTAGTTTACCAGGGCAATTGGGTATGGGGAAATCTGAACACAGTTCTGCATAAAGTATGTTTCCCTGACAAGGAGGGTCTTCCCCAAAGGACAGGGACTGATCTAGAAAACGAAGTATATGGATTAGGTAACTTTACACTTAACCTCATGATTCTGAATGTTGAATCCGAAACCGAAACAGTCTTGCCCGCTATGTCCGTATTACCCGTCAAAGGTGAATTATGTGTCAGAAAGAATGGTTCAGTACACCTAGGTCATAGCACATGTACTACTGTGATTGAATTCAGTGATAAAGGCAAGTCTACATTCAAGGCTTCCCGTCATTCCTATTTCATTTGTGGTCATACAGCATATATACGCTTACCTTTAGATTGGGATGGCACCTGTTACATTGCCTTCTGCCACCTGTTTTCCTAGCCCCTCCTGATTACCATAGGGACACCCATCTAGTACACAATAGACCACAGAGAGATCTCCCGATTGTCGATTACACTGAAACGGCATGGGAGCAGTATACAGATTTCAATAAAGGTTTCTTTCCCTACTTTGGTGCTGTCTTTAATAGTAAACTGATACGTAAATTAACTAGAACCCTCGAAGCAGTAGTGAATGAAACTACTTCCGCCCTAGGTAACTTAATGGAGGAGCAGTCTGCTATGCGGATTGTTGTTCTTCAAAATCGTCTTGTCCTTGAGGTCATCCTGGCCGATAGGGGCGGAGCTTGTAGAGTCATCGGATCGAGCTGCTGTGTTTTCATTCCAGAAAACGCGCCATCAGTATATAGAGCCATAACCCGTCTTCACAAGATTGCAAGTCAGATACACCAGAATCCAGGCACCTGGACTTGGTCCGGTTGGTTCTGGAGCGTGTTATCAGCCTGGGGATGGAAGGTCCTATCCTTCCTCGGAATAGCCCTTCTCATAGTGTTCAGTTGTTGCCTATGTTTACAATGTGGGCCAGCGATTTGCGGCTTGTGCGCCACATCATGTATTCCTGATTCAAGTCCACGTTCAAAATACCGTAAGAAGAAAGAAGAGCAAATGATGTTACATGAACAGATTGATAGATTAATGAGGATTGATATATCAGGTAGGGGACAAGGAGGGAATGAGGTAATATGAATTTTTATGGTCAATTGTGTCCCCTAACGTAGACCCCAACGGCTCCATGTACGTGCTTCAAGTACATGTATGTTCCCTCCACTTCCAGCTATGAAGACGCAAATACATTTGCGTCCAACGTTAACATGTCCTCTTTCAGACCCACCATGAATGGGTCGAATATTCAGTTCCTAAGTATGCCTTGCCACCGTCTTTACATGGTGCACTTTCACGTTTTTCTCGCTCTGGCGAGTTAGGCCCGGATTCATGCCATCGAGCCCTTTCTGCCTTCTGTCTCTGAAAGCTGCAGCCTGCCGCTTCCATGACCTTTGTCTTACTCCCTGCGCGGCTAGCGGTGCCTGGCTCGGCCTGCTTGCCTGCCAAAACAGTATTCAGCCTTTAAGTTATCTGCTCCGCTCCTCGAAAATCCATTCCTGTCTAGTAGTTTAGGTAAACATCTCCCCAGCTGCAGAGCAAAGGGCCCGGCCTTTCTGTCTCCATGCAAGTAATTCATAGCTCCCGTTACCATGGTAGGCCCATGGCCCCTTGCTTTACACGTAGACACGTAGTCGCATATGCACGCACTAGCAGTCAGTATAGAATAGCCTCTGCCCGAGAGACCTTTCCTTCTAGATAATACAGTTCCTCAAACACAAGATACCAGATATGATTTGGGATTAGGTTGTTCTGACACGCCAGACTTCTGTCTCCCCGTATAGCGCAAATGTCAAGTCCCCTTCACCCTCCAGTTCCACGTCATTCACACGTCATGCTGCTGCGTGCGCATCTCTGCCACATATTTCTGCTGACTCTGCAGGATTCTTCTATGGATCCACCCACCTGTGACACTTCTCTATGACGTTTCTAGCACACACCTCCGTGTACGCCCTGGTGCACGCCTTCTGTTACGCATGTGTGTTCTTATCTTGTTTCTCTCAGCTGTTACGCCTTCTGCATTCATCACCACTATATGCATTGACTATATATATGATATTCTGTTAATAAAACATTGTACATGTCCATGTCCATTCCCTTCCTGAACCCTCGTGGTGATGGAACATGATACCTGGTTCGAACCAATTCCTTTTTAAGGAATAAAACCCTTATAAACTCAGATGCCACGGACTCTGCCTCTCATTTATTTGACTGAGTTATTCTTATTGAACTTTACCGCATAGAAATTAAGCATAGGTAATTTTAATTTACCACAAGGTGTATGGGCGTTATGTCCGTCGTCTGCGGCATCCGGAGTGTGGTGGCCATCTCTGTGTTCCCCGTCTGGGGGTGTCTGTCTCTCTGGAGTCCCTGGTGCCCGGGGACCATTATGGAAGGAGCGGATCATGTCGTCCCAGGATGCTGTTCCAATGATGTAGACAAAACATCTAGGCACTAAGGTATGGGGTCTGCTGACAAAACCCAAAGATCTTCTATCATATAATAATACTTCTTATTAACAAGGGGAGGGTGATTAGGCTTTATAGTCTTTTCTCCACTGTTCACCATGACATGTATGTACAGTATAGAACGGAAATAACAGTCGTCATATGATGTATTGCACCCTTGAAAAAGTCTCTGGCCTGCATGCCAGAAGAGGAGAAACACATGTTGTCTAATTTGCTGTGCATCCAATAAATTGGAGGATTTCTGAACATCCACATTGAATATTTTTATTGAATTGTTTCAAACTTAAATAGTTTAATTTAAGGGTGGCTAGCATTTGTAAGCATAATGTAACCCCCTTCACTTCTGCCATTCTTGCAGCAGCAGTGAAAATTGAAATGATGCTCTGAGGATTTTCACCATTTCATTGGCTAAAATCAAATAACTTTCTCCCAGTTTCTTTCTCTCTGCCTTGTCCCTCTTCTCCTATTTATCTGTGCGTACTTCCCTTGCTAGACAGTTGCCTGAGACCCTTCTGAATAAGAGAAATTAGATGGGGCAGAATACAAGAAATGGAGAGAGACATAAAGAAATGCTACAGAAACATGAAGCAGAGGACTAGAGACAGAGGTGATGTACAAAGATATGTGAGGTAGGGAGAGAAGTCAAGTAAACAGAGAAAGGTAAGGTGGCTAGAAACAAGGATAAGGAGTTGTAGAAAAAGGGTGATGTAGGTAGAGAGAGGGAGGGAAATATGTAATATTTTAGAGTGTGGTTTATAGAGATAGTGCACAAAATTGGATGATTATTTGGGTGGGCAGCTGCTCTTGAAACGTTTTGTCACCCCGTAGCCACACGGGAGGTCAGCACTGATCCTTGACTTTATATCTTTGTCATGAGTACAAGAGGGACCTGGTCCATCCTTCAGTGCTGCTCTCAGGTCATAGACAACTGCTCCAGTCATCTCCTGTTCTTCCTGCGGTCAAGAAAGCATTCTTAATAGGGGGCCTTGGAATGTTATTTTATGCTTGACATTAGTTACTGGATAACCAATGGGGTAAAAGTTGGCAGGGGTAACCCTACTCACTTTTGCAGCAGTTACCATTTGACCTACAACAAACCATACCAAAGTTCACATCAATTCTAAAATCCAAAATGGAGAAATCCATGTTGCAGAGCATATGTGCCCACTCAGAGATGTCATCAGGGTAATGAGCAGTCTCCTCATCTGTTGTTACTTTGAACCAGTCCTGGGGGCAGCTATCCCCCACTGGGGATGGTGCCTGCCTGACTGGGAGAACAAAAACTGGGGCCTTTCCAGGTGTGAAACGGGAAGCCCTTTTGAAGTAGATTTAGCTCCCGGGTACACCCCAACTGGTCTTTCAACCAGGATAAGAGAAAACACCTCCTCACACCCAAACCACTGGCACTTCTCTGGGAGCAATTGTCACACCTCATCAGGACTAATCATAGATTGGCCTACGTCTCGAGAGTTTATGCAGATTAGCCTCCAGGAGATTCAGGCAGGGAAAAGGTAACTTTCTGAAAGCTACTTTTCCTTCATCTTTATTAAAAATCTAAATTCACCATTAATGTAGGCTTTTAATAAAACGTGTAGTTTATTTATTTATAAAGTTTTATATAGCGCTAACATGACCCACAAGGCTATCAGAGCACTTTACAGTGTACAGTATAAAGCATAAAAGGATGAGGTAGTATACAAGAAAATTTGAGGTACTTGTGAGTTGACATTGGATGCAATGACTTCAATTAACTCGTCGATGAAAGTAAAGTTATCACCAGTGGGGGGTGGAATATGTGAAGCTTGCTGGCGATGCGCTTATCATCAGTGATATTAATACAGAGATAATGGCAGGAGGAGAGTCCGATGGAGTCTGCTTGCTTGACTGAGATTGAGTTACGATAAATGCAGGCTACCTCTCCACCGGGTTTCACATTTCTGTATAGGCGGATTAGGTTGTTAGTAGGAGGAACCAGTAAGTCAAGGATGGGAGAGGAGGAGCTATTTAGCCATAATACGGTGAGGACAATAATGTCTAAATCATTCTCTAGAATGAGGTTGAATATGTCAGGAGCATGTTTGCTAGCAGAGCTGCAACTAATGAGCGCACACTTCATCTTGATATTACAGTGGGTTAGGGTATTCTGCTCTATGTTGATATTTGTGAGGTTATCTCTATTTACGGATCTGTTGTTGTGAGTCGGTTCTTGGAGGGGGTTGGTTGCAATGGATTGGATAGTGCCACAATGCGACTTACTGTTATCTGTTGCCCGGGCATAAGATATGAGGAGGTCGTCTATGTTTCTGTCAGATAGTTCATCACTTGCCCTCCTAGACCAAGATGGGGAAGGTAAATTACACTGATTAGGGTTCTCGGGTTGTAAGAACTTGGGTATATATCTACTAGGTTGGAAACTGATTTGGTTACTCTGACTAGTGCTCTTGGGGTGTGAGTTCGTGGGGATGTAATTTCTCGTTTGGAGACTGATTTGGTTCACGGTGCCATTGGTGGCTCTGTGTATGTTTGGAATCTTTAGTGATAGTTGATAGGTTATTCATCTCGACCTTGAGATGGGATAGTCCTGTGGCTCACTCATTGTGTTGTGTGTTCCAAACAGAGTTGGGAAAGTTGGTATTAAGCGTGGTAAGTTTAGTCACATTTATAATTTTATCAGATCCCAAACCAGAGATAGCAATGTCACTGGAACCAAGCTGATAAGCCCATAACTAGGGTAAATCGGTCTTGGGTTGCTTGTGCTCCGGTTCAAGGCGAACCTGGCTTGACAGTTTGGGCTGGATTGTTTCTATGAGGAGAAGGGTTCCTCCCTGAACAGGAATACAGGCAACCTAGGATCGGTTTTGTCCTAGTTAGGGCTCTTCAGACATGTATAGCTTGGTTTCCGAAGCACAGTAAGACCAGGACCCTCCTCTGGGCATACCCGGTGCACTTAGGGTGTCAAATGCAAAAACAAGGTGATGGATAGTTCCATAGATGAGTGCAGAGTGTACCCACCCAAAACAATTAAACTCTAATATAACCCTGTTCATATCATGTGAGAAATTCTTTTGTGAGTGCAATTTGACAAAATGCAGCTTTTTCTTTTTTTTTTTTATAAAACTGCATTTATTCTCTTTGTTTGTTGTAATCATTTATGTAGAACTGTGTTGATTTCATGACTTATTCCACATGATATGTTCCCATGTTGGTTCATTGATATAATAACCAAGATGTATTAAGATTGTATCAAGTAAATTCAGGTTGAGCCAACACGTGTTTCACTAGTTCGCTGACATCTGGGTGGTACACACTTTTCTTAATGCTCATACGTCAGTGCCTGCATTAACTAAGGTAAATTAATGTTAAATTCTAATTAGAGTGCCTTAACAATAAACAGTAGATTGAAACTTGACTTTACTGTCACTTCCAATACGTTCACTAGCTAAAGGGATATGCATGAATGGTATCACTAAGATAACAATATTATCATGCATGGAGGTAGATACATCACATGATAGAGGAATAGATACTCGTGATTCCCTTAACACTACAGCCTTGAAAAATCCTCAGGCATTCATAGCCACTAAAGGGGATGAAGCACGTGTTGGCACATCCTGAATGTATTGAGACCACTGGAGCGGTGCACCAACAGATGAGTATAATGATAATAAAGAAGCATTATCAATGTCTTTGTTGCAAAAATATGTCTTTATTTTAAACAGTCCATGCAATGCATCAGCCTACCCATTTAATTTAATTGTTGAACTTCGTCAGGGCAAGCTTGAAGATGTACGAGTGGTGATGAGCAGTGCTTCTTTACAGAGTAGTTCTTGTGGCCCAATCCAGTCCGAGCCCCAGTGTAAGGTTGAAGGCCAAAGTGGTTGGTCTTTGAACTGTATCAGTAGCGTGAGCCTCCTTGAAAAGAGTCCGCTTAGTGTTCCTGCAATCAGGCACAGCTTCGTCTCTATTCACGGAAAGTCATCTGAATGTACTTGATACAATCTGAATACATCTTGTATATTATATCGGTGAACCAACATTACAATATATCTTGTGGAATAAGTCATGAAAACAACATTGTTCAACATAAATTATATAATTTATGACAACCCCTAAGGAGGATAAAAGCAACTTCATGAAAAAATAAATTGCACTCACAAAAGAATTCCTTGTGTGATTTGCAATGGGTAATTATGAAATGTGAATTTTTTTTGGGTGGGTACACTCTGCACTCATCTGTGAAACTTTGACATGTTAAGAGGTACAGTTGACCCCAACTATCCCCAGACAAAGGATATTATCCAATAGGATAGGAGTGTTGGGCCGTTCTTCTTGCTCAAAGGTTGATGGATGGAATGCTCAAATGAATCACAGCCACTGTCATTCGCTCAGGGCCTTATCCCAATCCATCACTTTTTTCCCACTATGCCACAAAAGTTTGGAGCTAGACATATGCAAATCATTCTTGACCCTGCTTGGCAGCTCAGGCTGGACTGCTTCCATGAGGAGTAAGGTGAAGACTGATTTGCATATTGCTGATTCCAAACTGAGGTGGCATGGTGAGCAAAATAATGAATGCTACCCCTAGCGAATTCCAGTGGTTAGACTTATTGCAGGCAGCCTCCCATTGCCTTTGTGGGGTTTATGTACAGCCCTAAGTGGCATGGGAATGTCAAGAAATGGCTTGCACGCTCAATGTGACACTGGAGCCAAGCTGTACCCTGCTGATGAGCCCATTACTATAACTTGTGTTCTGGTTCAGGGAGAACCTGGCTTAGCAGTTCAAGTTGAGCCCAAAGTGAGGTGGCATGGTGAGCAAAAAAATGATGTGTTGGAGTGCTACTAGTCTAACGACTGGCAATTGCTTAGGCAGGTAGCCTCCCATCACCTTTTGTGTGTTCTATGTACCATCCTCAACCGCAGTCTATGCAGGTAACAGGACCCAGCCATATGCAAACATTCATCCCCAGTCACAAAGATCTGGGTTTAATCCATTGTTCTTTTGCTCACCACACCACCCCAGTTTGGACCCAGCCATATGCAAATCAGTCTTGACCCTGTTCCTCATTGGAACTGTCCTGTCCGAACATCCAAGCCAGCCCCTCCCTGACCGGAAACAAGCATCCTGGGACCGGTTATAGGCTATCCCCCCTCATCAGCCAGGCTTGCTTGAATCCAGTGGTGCAGTGAGCACTGCTTATGTCACCCTAAGTGGGAAGGTATACCCAGATGTGTCCTTTGCTCATATTATTATCAGAAGAAGCATTATTGACGAGATTACAATAAAAAGTGCAAAAACTAACATCATTAGACCAGTCAGCCGATTTCAGACCCTCCTCTAAACGGGAACCTGCCCAGAAGGCTTTAGAAGCTATGGCTCTACGGGAAGAATGGGCTACAAAAATGGAGGCATCAATCCCAGCCAGGGACCTAACCCATTTCAACTAAGGGGCGAGAGTGGGGGAGGAAACAAGTTTGTGGGCTTTTTGAAGGACATAAAGAGTCGAGAACCAGAGGAGATTCTGAGATGTATGGTCTTTTGTTCATAAGTCTTGAGGCAAATTCCTACACATAATTTTGGTTAATTACGAAAGTAAGAGTAAAAAACAAATGTTAAATTCGTTTTTTTTACATTTTCTGATGTTGAAGAGAATACCTGACGGAGTAAAATGACAAGAGGAAAGATCTAATGCTTTTACATCTGATAGACGTTTGATGGAAATTAAACACAGTGACAGTATTAACTTGGCTGAAAGCATCTTAAGAGAGAGGGAAACATTTTCTGACCAAGAAATGAACATTTGAAAAATCACATTGACCTCCCATAACTCACTGTACTTTGGAATAGGAGGATTACAAAATGTTACTCCCTTCAACAGATGACAGATTAGAGGGTGTTCTCTTACAGGTTTCCCATTGATATGAGGGATATGTCATGGAGATAGCAGAACAGTGGAGCTTGACTATGATTAGATTTTCCTGCACTAGTTTGATACACTCAAACTTTTGCAATTAGAGTGATGTTTGCTGAAAGGGATCAGCAGATTTTTCTACACACCATCTTGACCAAACAGACCAGGCTGATTTGTAAGCTATAGTAGTACCTGGGGCCCATGATATGTTCAGAAGCTTTGGCCGAAGTGCCTTGATTAGGTTGGGAAGACCCGCTACCTTCCAGACAGAATGAGATACAGGGAAGATTTACAAACAAATTGTGTAACGCAGCACAGCCCCTTGCAAGGCTACACTGCGTTGCACGACAGGGAGGGAGCAGGAGAGCGCAACAGCTTCAAAGATATGGCTATCTCCTCCCCTTTCCCAGTGCCGGTGCTGATTACAGCTGCTGTGCACCATGCACACACCTTAGTGCCTCAGCGCTAGGGTGTGTGCATGGGTGCAGCATATGTTTTATACAGGAAGGGTACCCTTTCTGTACAAAATACTATGTTTGACACAAGGGAAAGCTTTTCCCACTTTGTATGCATGCAGCACAGTGCAGCACGCATGCAAAGTCAGAAAAGGAAGAAGTTTTCTCAAGCTAAACCTAATCTACTGTTTTCAGTAAATTGGTTTTAGCGTGAGAAACCTTGGGTGGTTGCATGGGAACGCCCATGCACCACCCTACTACGCCCCCATTGCGCAAAATAACGCGAAGCAGGGCAATGCACTGCTTCACATTACTTTTACGTTATTTCCAGGGCTAAACAAGTTTGGAAACTAAATTATAAATAAAGACTTTGCATCATTTTGCATCACTATTGTGACGCAAACACAGCGCAAAAGCTTAGTCAATCTCCCCCATATGTTGTCCAGAATTAGATTGTGTACAGGTATTGGAATAAGCAAGCCCACTGTGAAGCTGATACATTTTCAATCTCTCAAGTGCTCAATAATGAAATGGGGCTGGAAAAGTGACATGTATCAGTGAGGAAAGCAGACCGGCAGTGCTTGAAAGGGACCTGGCGAATATGGTAGACATCTTGAGAGCTTGAGCAATCCCTGATTAGATTGCTTTCTCCTTGGATTCGGCTAAATGCAGAGTTGCATTTGTTGAATTTATAAGGAAACCCAGAAATTCCATCTAATTGGAAGGAACCAGGACTGATTTTTCTTTGTTTATTAGGAAAACTATTTTGGAAAGGAGAGAACGTGATGTGAATTTGAGATTGAAGGCTTTGAATGTTCTGACACATAAGAAGAATTCTGTATAAATAGATAATTAATCTATTACCCTGAAATTCTGAGGAGGTACACGAATAGTTTCATTTTTTTGTAGCACCTTGATGTGGAGGAAAGACCAAAAGCAAGGGAGGAAAACTGAAATGTTTTGCCCTGCCATTGGAACTGAAGATATTTCTGATGTTTGTGATGAATAGGGATAGTAAGATATGCATCCTGAAGATACAAATGTAGATGTATAATAGTTTCCATTTTGAAATGGTGATAAACGACAAACTGATTGAAGTGTTTGAGGTTTGTATCAGTCTCATCTTTTTGTTTTTCTTCTAAACCAAGAAACGCAAGCTTAAAAAGCCTGTAGGATCAGGGTAGGAGAGTTGGATGGCTCATTTGTGTAAGAAAGCGAGAGTCTCCTGGGAAATTAAGGAAGACATTTCGGTTGAGAATTTAAGGAAGAGGAGAACAGCTTGAAAAGTAGTTTCGTAAATGTCTATATAATAACCCTGTTCTGTATTTAACACCAAAGGATCGGATGTAATTGAATGCCATTTTCTCAGAAACAACTTTAAATTACCTTCTACAGAAAGTGGGCCAGAAGGAAGACTTATTGCTGGGTATGAGGCCCTGAGACTTCATTGGCCATGGGCGTGGAAACCTCTTGCTCTTTGAGGTTAAAATTGCGGTTGGAATTCCTGGTATTTGGAGTTAAAGGAGCCTCTGTAGCCTTGATTTCAGAAGTTTTGTCCTGTTAAGTGGCTCCTGCCTCTACTGGCCCTTGCAAAAACACAATTGGAAAACAAATTTTTGAGGGATTGTTGTACCGTGTCCAAGGATGCAAAGGTAGTCACAGTTCCTTGATAAAGGAATCGCAGAACAATAAACCCTCGCCCTTGATACCAAGATACTTTGTGACAAGGTATGGCAATTTGGAGTCTAGTTTGAGAAGTACACCCATATGCCTTTTTTGGGTAATGGCCAAGTTGTCATTGCCTAAGAGACAAAAGGCTCTATGTGTCCACATGGACAATTCTTCAGCACCAATAGATGCGTTATGTAATCTGGCAGTTTCAGCTATATCTAGGATACGTGACAGAGAGCCAACAATGTCCAGCATTTTATCTTGGTATGTAGACCAGGCCTTATCCACTCCCCTATGAGCATCTTTGCCATATTTTGAGAAAAAGTCAAGCTGTTGTATCAATAAGTAGGGTAGATGTTCTCTGACAAGGGAGGGAAGGACTGGGACATTCAGAGTTTAGTTTTGATCTTGTTTGCTTAAATAACGTTAAACAGAGATTGGCAGAAATATTTTCCCTAAGATGGTCTGAAGGGAGCCATTCCTTAGAGTTGGGGTAGTGAATTAATTTAGGGTCAAACATAGGTTGACTTTCGGCATCCAAAATTGTTTTGGAATGAAAGGGATACTTGGAAGTAGAGGTCAAATTTCTTTTCTTTGTCTGAGAACCTGACCAATAGTCACAGTCATCCCCCCATCATGGTCATCATAAGTTCTGGGGCAACCATATCATCATGGGTAGCTAGGATATTGGATGTCACAATTTTTTAACTGCTGTTCTCAATGTTTTTTGTTTTGTTTTTACGTTTAGCAGAAATATTTACCCCCTACACTCCCCCCCCCCCCCTACAGAAGGAGGCCTTGAAGGAGCCTTGTCCTCAAACCTGTGAGTAATCCTCAACCGTTATTAATGCAATATTTTGTTTCAAAAGTGCAGTTTGTTGTGGCTGAGCCAATAGTTTACCCACTATGGCTTTGCACTTTCTGGTTCACCCCGCAGATTGGGCCAATGTGGACATTGGCATAAAATTGAGAACAGTGTTTTCAAATGTGAATGAATTAATTGAGATTATTTGTAAACTTTTCTCCCTTAAACTCATTTTCATCAAGAATTGCCACTTCCATGTTGCTGATTTGGTAATATAGAAAGAATTGGATTAATAATAATTTGAGCATAGTTTGAGGTCCAGGGTGGGAAAGAAATCCTTGTTTTGGACAATATTCTGTTAAATACGTAAATTACGGATTGGTGTCACTACAACGCAGGCTATTACAACGCCTGCTGTTACAACGCGATTTTTACATCGCATACCACTACAACGCATAGTGCTTTTAGGCGCTGGATAGTGAATTATTTAATTTACTATTCCCACTCCAGTCCCCATGGATAGTAGGGAAGGTGTTGGATAGTAAATTAAATATATTCCCTATCCTAGAGCGCCCCCCAGCGCAATGCGTTGTAATGGTTTGCGTTGTAATGGTTGCGATGTAATGGTAGTGCGTTGTAATAAATGCGTTGTAAGTGATGTTCCCCGTAAAGTACAGCCTAGGGTAGAAAGGGTTACCCGGACTGTGAAGCAAAAAGCAGGGAAAGCAAATCTCCATCCTGAGGGACTAGATGGGATGGCTCGTTGTGAGATGAAAGGGGGCGGGATGTTGGGCAACAACCCCAAGGCGTGTCAGAGGCTCTGTAGTCGGAAGAGCCGGTCGGCCGAAACAAGCTGTGGGGAGGCTCTCTAGTGGAGCAGGGGAAAAGGCGAGTATTGAAAGCTCCTAAGCTGGCAGGCGAGATGTAACACTGCAGCTGATATGTTTGTCGTAATGCGCAAAAGAAATGGTGGGCGGCACCAATACAAGAAAAATTGACATGGAAGGAGCGCTTGCGCATGGTGTTGGAATGAGTCAATGTAATCAGTGCATACACATTAAGCATAAAAATGCAATGATTTCATCAGGAAAATAATGTAATAATGTAACACAGGCAATATTTGAAGCAGAAATGAGAAAATACTTATCTTAACTGTGAGCAGTGAGAAAAGAGGCCAGCTCGCAGGCAAGTTAGGTATTATAGGGGTCCCTTGGCCCTGAGTGGTAGGTTATGTTACTATTGATTGCTTCCAATCAGCTTGCTGTTCTCAAGCCTGATGGGTTTTGTAGTCCTTTTTACGTTCTTTACTGCTGCTATTTAAAAGAAAAGCAAGAATGGAAAGCATCATATGAGCCTCCAGTCTTGCCATAAAATAGAGCCTGATTAGGCATAAATGAGTTTTTGAATAGAGACACCAGTCTGACAAACCACAGAGTCAGCACATGAAAGCATAGCAATAAGTTAAAGAATTAGGGCCCGATGTAAAAAAGAATAACGAATCACAAAACCGTTGCAAAGTTATTTAGAATGGAAAATCGGCCGTTCGCTATGAACCCTACCAACTGTACTATGATCAATCTTGCTATCCCGGATAATTACAAACGAATCCACCTAAATAGGGAGGGAAAAATGAGCGGAGGTATAGCTATTGTTTTTCAGGATCATCTAACAGTAAACTGGCTATCCCCAACCAGTAGTGACAGTGTGGAGCTGGGTATTTTCAAAGTCATTCTGTCAGGTTCAGACTGTTGGTACAGAGCTCTTATATATCGACCCTGGGATCTAAATTGAATTTTATCGACCATTTGGTCGAACAAATTGCTCTACATGCCCTAGCAACCAGGTGGTTTCTCCAACTTGGAAATTTAAATTTTCATGGAGAACTTACCTCTAATCCAGAGGTCACTAAACTCTTTTCCGCTCTGGAAGCTTTAGGACTCACTCAAAAAGTGGAAGGCTCGACCCACCAAGCCAGGCATTTGCTAGACCTAGTGTTCACTAATGACGACCAACTCAGATGCAGTCCTCCTGTCCTCCTTACCTGGACAGATCATTCTTTTATTACCTTTCCCATACATCAGACTTCGATAAAGAAGACCGGGAAATTGGTCACAAATAATTCGGTCCAATGCAGGCCATGGCGGAATCTCACCATAGAAGCATTTGATGAGGTCTTTCTTAGGGATCCAGTTAACAATCAGACAGAAGCTCCTAAGAAATTGGAGACTTTCAAGTCTGCGCTAGAATCGGTCTTTAATAAGCTCCTACCCAAGAAACGTAGGCCAGTCCACAGGCGTCCCCCAAATTCGTGATATACAGAAGATTTAAAGGCTGATAAATCAAAATGCTGACGGCTGGAAAGATCTTGGCACGTTAGCAAGGACCCCCAAAATAAACTGCTATATAGACAAACACTGGCTAGCTACCATCTGAACCTAAAGGCAGTGAAACGCAGCTTCATTCTTAAGCAAATTGAACAGTCGGATAACTCCTTGAAGACTCTGTTTAGTATTGTCAAAGACTTTACGTCTCCCAAGGCCTGTAGTCAGGTCCCAAATGAATCTCAGGGGAGCCACGTAACCCTACCTGACATTGCCGTTGCAGCCAGGAGGAGGAGGAGGACGCCGCCACTATCCAAGCTGCCACCGTCCAGAGTCAGTAACGCCATACTTCGCGCCGCCGCCCCGGGATAACAACTCCTGGCAGGCTCAGCGGCAGCGCGCACCACTGACGACGCGCCTGCGCCAGGAGGCGCATATAATCGGCGCAGAGCCCCGCTTCGCGGGACCAGCCGGGCAAAGCCCGGGCCAAGGGCGGGCCCATTTAAGCCCGTTCAAGAACGTTAAAGGACGGGACGGGCCATCCCCCTTTCATCGCCATTTCCACTGGCTCAACTGTAAGTCACAAACTTTTATTGTTTCACCTAGTGATTACTGTATTGGCTCAGAAGGATGGCAACTTCAAAGCGCCAAACACAACCATAATTGGATCCATGGACACATTTTTAATCAAGGTCAATAGCGCATTAGACCAGAGTATCTCCCTGATGGAGAGGCGGGTTTCTCAGGATTTGGAACTCGTCAGGAGATCATCCATGGGGCACATTGCTAATGCACGCTCACCAGACCAGCATGCATTTTTGTCTAATATTGGCGCATCTTTAATCCCAGAATCTTTGCCAAATGGTCTGGTAGAACGTGACCTGGACAACTCCTCTATAGGGAACCAGTCCACGGTATCTGATCTACTTTTGTTACCTTCCCGCAAGGCCTTAGGCGAACCTAGTGTACCAAGCAACTCCGGGAAAGACGGCAAGGGGCTGTCCCTAAGAACAAGCAGGGGCTGGCCATTGCATCGAAAGGGAAAAAAGAGAAACAACCCAAACGTAAGGGAACCCTAATGGCTGAAAAGGGTCAGACGTCAGAGTCCACTCAGGCAATTGTACACTCATCCAATGAGGCTCCTCTGGGGGTGGTATCACAGATCGCGGGTGGAGCTAGTGGCCCAGAGAGTGGGATGGTAATGGAGGAATCCCTACTGGCCAAGATAGGCTATTTACTTAATCTCCTTCTTCGCCCTGTAGATGACAGATTATCCAGGATAGAACAAAAATTTAGTAAGATCGAGTCTATGTCATTGGGAATCGTCGATAGCCTGGACAAGGTGGCCACTCCCAGAGCTGCTTCTCCCCCAAAGGCTATGCGATCAGGGGGGAATGCAGTTGTCACAACAACTCCTTTAAATCCAAATCTAGTGAAGCAGGTTGCAACAGCTCCCTCAGTGATGGCTCCTGCATTAGGCCCAATTGTATCACCTAGCCGAAGTACCCAGCAGATTTGAAAGATGGGGTTGGGGCTTCCAAGGGGTCTGCTGATGTGGGGAGGGTTAATATCGACCTACCATCAGAAGCAAGCCCATACCTGGTAGTTTTGGCTGGGGTCTCGGTTCTAAGAAAAGACAAGCAAGAATCCTTCTCGTCCCTAAGGAACAAGGTGATCGACTGGCTAAATAAATACAGACCTTTACCACGACCCATCTCTAGTAAAATACTTATGGTGCAAAGGGTCTCCTGGGTGGGCTAATCGGTCACGCATATTAGGGGGGACTGCATCCTAGTTAATTTTAAAGATCCTAGGACAGTAGGGCACATTTGTAACTGGAGGCAATCCACCTCTGGTGCTTCCATGGTATCCCCCGGGCTACACCCCACCCACAGATGATGGCTGGACACTAATTCAGCAGAACGGGAGGAGTTTGACTAACCCCCTAATTTAACCTTGTGTCATAACCGGTTTAGCGGTTTAGAGTCTGTGGATTGACTCCAAGCTAAATCAATGGCACCCTCTACTCCAATTGCCCCATTGAGCTCCAGCTGCATCAGTTCCCCCAGGCCTTGTCAATCCCCATACCAACTATAGCCCCAATAAGACAGGGGGCACTGTCTGATAAGGATTTAGGCCCCATCCCCACTAGTTATGGACTGTACTCTTCTAGTGACTCCCCTAGAAACCTTAAAATTGTTTCGTGGAATATAGCGGGCCTGCACAAAAATGTATCCCTACCGGACTAGAAAACTTTTATTGATGACTATAATTTGTGCATATTCCAGGAAACATGGAGTCTAGAGCCTTTGTATAAGCCAGATTTTCGTTGCTTTCACATTCCAGATATTTCCTCTGGGCGTGGCCGTCCGTCTGGTGGGCTGATAATCTGGATCAAGGCTGCACTCATTTGCAAAATTGTCCATCATCCAAATGTCTCACCGGACCTATTGAGATTGACTATTAAGGACCAACAGAATAACGTTACGTTGGAACTTTTTAATATTTATGTCAGAGGCTTGCAAGGGGGGGCAACATCCCCAACCATTTCCACACTTTCAGAAATTCTTACATCCTGCCCCTCTGACTCCTTATTTTTGATTGCTGGTGATTTTAACTGCACTTTTGAACCCTTTCGCAGTAAATGATGATGCAGGAATAGAGGAAGATGATGTTAGATGGGGTATACCACTCTTGCAGATCCCGCCTATGAAAAAATGGTCACCGATTGTTTTACAATTAAATGCACTAACGCTTGGGCATGGTTTAAAAGCTGTTAATGGGCGTACCCCTTCCGACTTCTCAGGAGCTAATACATATAATAGGGTCTCCTGCCCAAGCAGAATTGACTACATTTTGGTAAACAAAAGGCTATGGAAATACTTGATTGACATGTCAGTCATTTCATCTATCCATAGCGATCATAATCCCTTGTCTCTTTGCATGCGGGAACTGTTGTACCATACGGACAATCGGAGTAGCACCAGGCCCCATATGCTAACTAAGGCAATAATTCCCTCCAATTGTAAAAGATTTATTAAATGGCAAACATTCTCTCTGAATGATCCGAAAATCAGTGCCTTGGATGAAATTATAAGCAAACAGACCTCCAAACTTCTAGTAGTTTGCACAAATGAGGTGGGTCTCTCTGAGGCAGAGACAATGTACACCGAAACCACTGATTTGATAGGATCAAATCGGAGACCATGGCCCGTAAAAAGTACCCCACGGGTAGGAAACTAGTCGAGCACTGGTATAATAATAATTGTAAGAGGAAAAAGTCTATCCTGATGCTTGCCATTAAAACTCGCAACCCTTTAGAGGTACGCCTCGCAAGACATCAGTACAGGCAAGTCATATCTGTAGCAAAGAGGAAATGGGAGGATAACCATTAGGCCAACTTGAAAATAGCCAGTCAGTCTAAAAATAGTGAAAACTTTTGGGCTTTAGTAAGGCAATCAAACGGTTGTGGTTCAGACCAACTTCCCAATTATATTACTGACAGTGAATGGTTTGACCATTTTAGTACACTGTATGCAGGGGATGAGGTTGTAGAGGGTAATGGGCACTGTGGCCACCCATTGGCGTTTATGCTGGGCCCATCTGACTCTTTTGACCCTGTAGAGAAAAACGAGGTGGTGGTGGCCATAAACAAAATAGTGCCCGCTAAGGCTCCGGGTCAGGATGGCATACCAGGTGATCTGTTCCGGGCCAAACCTGAACAATGGGCCACCTATTTTGCACTTTTGATCAATGCACTTCTCGAGGACTCACCGGTACCAAGTTCCTGGAAAGGGGCAGAGGTGATCCCTATTAATAAGAAAGGGGCCAGGGAGAGCCCTGCCAACTACCGCCCTATGAGCCTTATTGACGCTGGCCAGAAGGTGGTTGGCAGGGTTCTACTGGAGAGAATCCTCTTGTGGGTGGAAGAGAATAACATCATATCACAGTATCAGGCGGGGTTCAGGCCATGTACGAGTACAATTGACCAGGCTTTTAGTCCGGTGCTATTGCACTGGAAGGTTGTAAGTATTGGCAAGGGCGGTCTCTACCTCGCATTCATAGACCTGAAGACCGCATTCGACCTGGTTCCCCATGAGCGTCTTTGGTCGGTCCTGCGGGATATGGGGCTCCCACTCCCCATTCTGAACCTCTTAGCCCGCATGCATGAAGGGAACTATGCGCGAATCAGGTGGGGTTCTCAGGCTCAAAAAACAGACAAGATCCCTGTAAATAGAGGTGTCTGCCAGGGATGCATCCTGGCCCCTTCCCTCTTCACGTTGTTTGTAAATGGGGTAGTTTCCTGCTTGTCTGAAATTAATGCTGATGCCCCCGTCCTGGCTGGTGTTAAGGTCCCCACACTACTCTTTGTGGACGATACGCTGCTGGTTTCGAAAACTCCAGCGGGCCTACAGAAGCTGCTTGATCGGTTCTGTTTGTTCTGCAAATTGAGGGGCCTAGTTATCAATACCACCAAAATGAAGCTCCTCTATTTTAATCCAAGCTGGGCTGCCAAATCCACCCTTACGCTCGAAGGTGAGCCCCTGGAATGGGTAAAAGTTTTTGATTATTTGGGGATCAGAATTGCGGATAATCTTAAATGGCAGCCGCACATTGAAAAAATGGCTTTAAGCCATAAGCGGGTTACGGGTGTCATTAGGAGAGCACATCAAGCTTCAACCTCTAGACCCATTGCTCCTGCCCTGGAGATCAATTCTGCAAAGGCAATAGGCAGTGCATTATATGGAGCGGAGCTCTGGGACTTCAATAATGTAGATGCCCTCGTGACAGCAGAAAACAAGTTCTTCAGAGAGCTTGTTTCACTTCCTAGGGATCACCTAGTAAACCTCTTTTGAGTGATATGGGCCGATGCTCAATTAAGGACTTGATCGGCCTACGCCCCCTTTTATACTGGGGTCGCCTCTGGCTTACCCCAGAGTTATCCAGCTACGCCGATGGCCTAAAGGAAGTAATGAATCTCCAGGGATCTTACAATCATCGCCTGGTTAGTTAACATCAAAAGACTTCTTTAGGCCATCGGCCTTGCTCCTGCATGGGAGCTAGGGGCCCCGGTGTCCAAATTGACAATCAAGAGATTATATTGGGCATGGGTTGAAAATCATGCTCATAGAGATCCCAATCAGTGCAGGCTGACTGATGAGTTTCATCAGCATAAGACAGTGCCTCGCTTTGAGCCTTACCTGGATTTTATCCAGAAACTCAGGGACAGGGCCCTTTTAATTCAGTTTAGAATGGGAACTCTTCCAGTCCATGAGCGTACCCACAAGTGGAAACCTCCTAATCAAACCCCTGACGATTTCCCATTTTGTACTGGGATAGTTGAAACCATTCCACACTTGTTCTTTTTATGTAAAGCTTACTCCAAACCGAGGGAAAAATGGTTAAGACCTGTTTGTCGATTGCTAGATAGAAGAAACCATTCAACTGCCCTTCAGAATCCTTCAAGCGGAGGCAAACACTACGTTAGCCTGTGGAGTTGGCAAATATTTAAGCTGGGCCTGGCTGATAAGATCAAAAGCCTTACGATGATTCTGTATTGTTATTCCTCGGTAAAGATGTCAGTGGTTTTAGACTTTTTTTACATTTTTAGCCATTGTATTTTAATGATGTCTGTTGCACAGAATCACTATCCAAAGCTGACTCATGGTTTAATATCCCTTTTAACCATTGTATTGTATGATTGATTGTTAGTTTTAAACTCTTTTACTGTTTGAAGGATATGTACTTTTTAAACGTGATGTGCTTTTTAAGATATTTTATATTGAAATAAAGCTTTGTTGAAATGAATCTCAGGACTTATGTGACTTTATAGCCACGCTTTTTCAGGATAAGATATCCAGCATCTATGATAATTTTCCCCAGATACCCCTTTCAGTTTCTGATAAGTTGGCGGAACTGGAGGCGAAGCGGAAGATACCAAATTGCTCCTTGGAAAGCTTTAATCTAGTTACCATTGAGGAGGTCCAAAAAGGCTTAGCCTCGGGAAAATCAGGGCCCCCCAATGATCCTTGCCCCCTAAAACTATGGCCCTCTTAGCCAAGAGCTGCACACCAGTAATTTGCAACATTTTTAACTGCTCCATTTCCATGGGTATTATTCGATCTCCCTGGAAAAAAGCAGTGGTCCGACCCATTCTTAAAAAACCTACATCGGACGCCGCAATCCTCAGTAATTATCGTCCCATCTCCCTTTTACCCCTCCTGGGTAAAGTGCTGGAGAATATCATAAACCAACAAATGAGCCTCCATCTGGAACAGAATGAAATTCTGGATCCCTCACAGTCGGGCTTTTGCCCAGGTTTCAGTACCGAAACCGATGTTTTAGCAGTCATCGACTCTCTAAGACAAATCATTGATTCAGGCGGATCCGCGATATGTATCCTCTTAGATCTCTCCGCAGCTTTCGACACCATCTCTCATTCTAAGCTCGCGGAGAGACTATCGGGCTGTGGTGTCAAAGGAACAGCCTTAAAATGGCTACAACATTTTATGTTGGAGAGAACACAAAGGGTCACCTTAGTTTCCTACTCTTCTGCTAAATTGCCTTTAGACAAGGGGGTACAACAGGGATCCTGTTTGAGTCCTACCCTTTTTAACATATATATGGCCCCACTAGCTCAGATAGTGGAACAGTTGAGCTTCGAAATCATGCAGATGACACACAGCTCATGTTCACTATCAGGTAATGTCCTGAGCTAGAAAAAAAACGCTTTGCTAATGGTATGAAGTTGATCTCAGACTGGATGACGGTGAATTATCTCCAACTAAATCCAGGTAAGACCGAGATCATGTTAATGGGGAAAGCCCCAGCTGTCTGGTCAGATGACTGGTGGCCTGACCAACTGGGTGCCACCCCTACATCTAAATTATCTATGAGGATCTTGGGAATAAAAATTGACCGGTCTTTGTCCATGAAAGATCACATCGTAACAACTACTGGTATATGCTTTTTTAGCCTCCAGCTTCTTCTGAAAATATTTCCATTTATTCCCACCACACACCGTAGAACCCTGGTTCATGCGATGGTGACAAGTCGTTTAGACTACGGTAATGCCCTAATGGCAGAGGTGGGGTAAAATCTCTTGTCCAAGTTACAAATTGTTCAGAATACGGCCGCACAAATGATTTTGAATCGTCCAGCGGGCCCTCCATCTGCTCCATTGCTTAGAGAATTGCATTGGCTTAATGTAAAAAAAAGATCCTTCTTCAAAATCTGCTGTCTAACTCATAACGCCCTTGGTGAGAAAGGCCCTCGCTACTTACAATGTAAAGTGACAAAATACTGCCCTAGTAGGAGGCTTAGATCCACCACACTAGGCCTATTACAAGTCCCCAGAATCCGTCTGACTCGGACTGGTGGTCGAGCATTTTCCTACTTAGCTCCCAGGTACTGGACCCACCAACTCCCACAGGCCTTGCGAGCTATCTCGAATTATGGTACCTTCAGGAGACAGCTGAAAGCCTTCCTCTTTTAACATCTAGGTTTGCCCGATTCCCGTTAGCAGCAGATGAATTTGCTAGTCAGCGCTGAGATGCCCCAGGGTGATTTGAGCGCTTAACAAATCCTAACCAAACCTAACCTACGAAAGCCATTTGCAAACCAAAAATAGAGATGCGCCTGGTTTGCCAGTCAGTATTTTTTGCGAACGAGTTAGCAACTTGTAAACGGGATGTTTGAGGCAGTCGCAAATAGCGATTAGTCTCAATTTGACCCATGTGTACATGCAATTTAACTGGGTGCAAACTGTAAAATCAGGCCCAGAATGCACTATGGCTGTCCACAACTGCTGCCCTGTACATGAGAAGAAAGAGGATGTGCATACTGGCTGCTCAGCAGAGGAGGAGATGGAAACAAGAGAGGATATTCAGAGTCAGGCTGACCATTTTTGACCAAACAAAGGAAGAGATATATGCCAATTACAGGCTAATTAGCACTGTCATTTTGTAGTTAATTGCCATTTTCAAGCCATACCTAGAGAGCAGTATCCTGTGCAGCAATTCCATCCACACCCATGCCCACATGTTGTGCTCATTACACCTGATTATTACTGAATTGCAAAATTTACCCAGGTCATAGGGTGTATAGATGGGACACATGTACCTATATGTCCTCCATCCCATCATGAATACGTTTTTAGGAACATGAAAAATATGCATTCCCTTAATATGAAAGTCATTTGAAATGCTCACAACATAATAACTGACATTGCCTCACAATATCCAGGGAGCACCCATGACTCCTTCATGTTTAGGCACATCGGAATATACAGACGACTGGAAAGTGGGGAGTTTGATAATGGATACTTAGGAGGTACTGATAATGAATGTAAATGCTGGTATGTAGATGCCCAATCCTCAAAATATGTATGTTGTCTCACACTAATATGTGTGTTTCAGGTGGCATCACGTATGCCCTACATCTCTGTATTTTGGAAGGAAAAATGGACAAGCACAATAATCATACGCTTAAATAGATCGTATGTCTTTCGTCCAGCCGGACAAGAATTTATTTTTATATAAGTTCAGTTGATTGTGATTCAAAACATTAAATGACAAGTGGGCACAGCCGTGACCCACAGAACACAAGACAAAACAAACGAAAAACAGAATGGCTAAAGGCAGGGTATAAGATGTGTCTGTTTGTTTGTAATCACTATGACAGACTTAAATATCCATTTTCACACCATTGATCATTACAATATTATAAAATCATATTGCATATGGTGCTTTTAGTGTCGACGACGCTTCAAAGCTATTCACAACAATATAAAGCATCATCTTCAGGACAAGGGATAGTTCATTGTTGTCTTAAGCTTATTCACATATTTTGCCTATATCGCATTACTGTATCAACATTTACAAGGGAATAAAAGGAGGGAGAAAAATACAAAAAATAGAGATAAGTAAAACTAAACTGCTAGGCATTTAATTGGTGACTTCTGTGAGGGTGAATTGATGTGTGATAAAAGAAGAGGGCATCCTGTAGTTTCATCCATCGCTGTTTTTACACCTTAAACCACTGCGGCTTCAACCTTCACTGACATTGCCGTTTTAACACCTTAAACCACTGCGCCTTCAACCTTCACTGACATCTCGGGCACAAGCCGCATGTGTACTGTGCGACTAGACTCTAGTCCTGAAGCGGATGATAAAAATAAATTCTTGTCCGGCTGGACGAAAGACATACGATCTATTTAAGCTTATGATTATTGTGCTTGTCCATTTTTCCTTCCAAAATAGGGACCACTGTTCTCTAAAACATGTTACTGCCCAAGGTCCCTATGGCATACCTTCTGGGTTTCCCTTGTTTTGTATCATACTACATCTCTGTAGCCTCATATCCTACCTTTCTCCCACACTGCACATCATCTCAACAGGACTGTGATCAAGCTGACATTTAGACAACTCAAATCAGGGTTTTGCTGCCTCCATAAGAGTGGGGGTGCCTTACAAAATATATAAGAAACTGCGTGTAAGATTGTAGAAATGTGTGCCATCCTACACAATATTGATTGCAAGAGTGGCCTACACATTGCAGTGTCTGAATGTGATTCAGAGGAGGAGGATCCTGGTCCACCTGTTCAGCAGCCAACAGAGGAGAGCAGAGTAGGGGAGAGGGGGGAGAAGGTGCAGGAACCACATTGCTACGCATTAGTTCTCAAGCTAAGACATGTTCATATCCACAATACTGTAACAAATTGGCAACACACTTGAATGATTGCTCAAAGAAAAGATATATTTAATGTCAGTTGTTAATACACAGTTGACAGGCAAACTGTCATTCTCATGAAGTCAACATGTACGTTGGTTACAGCACTGACAACAAATGAAAAAACAAATATAGCCAGTCCCTGATTGGCGCCGCTCAGTTATTTCTTTTGACTGCATACAGCATGTGATGTGCCACCATGTTGAGGTGCAAGAGTGCGGCTGCTACTGCATCTCAGCACCAGTGCATCTGTAGCAGAGATGCTGCTGCCGCTGGACAGCTCACAATCGGGAGCCTCTGCACCCACACCACTAGCAATTTGCATAGTTTTGAGTGCCTCCACTGGAGCGGTTAACTGGCCAAGGCCACTACATACATCCCCACTGAAGTGGCACATTTTCATCTGTAGCATCACAGTACACTTCAATAGTATAGTGGTGACCTGTGCGAGCCTTCCAATGGACCTGGTCATGGCATCCAAGTGCACAGCACTGCTCCTTTAGCTGTGCCTTTGAGTGCTTTTGTTCTCTGACATCTTAGTGCGGAGTTTCTGAAGGGCACTTGTCAGTCTGTCTATTTTTGTGTCCATGCTAGCCTGATTGTCTACTAACAGATTTTCCACTCTGTTGAACCCCACAGTAATGGACTGTTCCATTATCTGTAATTTTCAGTTGACCATTGTAATTTGTTTGTGCTGCAGGACCTGAACCAGCATCTGTGGCTATGGGGAGAATGACACACTGATGAAGTCGCCATGAGGGATGTGGGCATACTCTCCAGCACTACTAGTTCTTCTGCCAATATTTGTGACTGTTCTTCAACCTCATGTCTTCAATGTCTTCCCCAGCTGCATCTAATTGGATAATGGAAATACCATAAAAAATGTTACACGAGAAACACATTCTCTTTGGTTGCACATATTTATTCAAACTATGTCTGGCACTAACTACACTCTCTCTGCCTATGACCTCGACTCCCATAATGCACCATGAGAGCTATTTTGGACTTGGATAATCCCATACTGATATGTCTGGTTAAGTTTCTTTTACATGCATGTGGACACCAGTTTCAAGGTCATAAATGTTACTATGATTAATGTTTTACACTTACTTTGGGATGGTACAGGTGCAAACATGTCCTAGTAGGCAAACCCAAAGACAGCCTCTGGCTCAACAATGGTCTTTATAGTTAGCTCCAGTGTAGTGGGTTGGGTGCAGTGGAAGGTCCGTCTCCTGTGGCAGGAACTCACTCAGGCATCTAGTGACCTTTTCCTTGGTGCATGAACGGACGTCATAACACCTCTTGCAAATCTCTTCTACAGAGGGCTGTGCCACACCTACAACATTTATCTTCTGCTTCATCTCTTTCCATATTTTTCACTGCTGTGTTTCAGGAACAGTCATAGATGCCTGGCCGAACAGCAGGGCGTGGTTGTTGCAGCACTCCTCGTGAGTATTTTCAAGTTCCTGCTCTGAGAACTTAAATTTTCGCTTCCTCCCCCACCTCCTTATCTTGATCCTGGCCGACCATTCCTGGTGTTGGGTGACTGTTGTCTTGGGTCCTCAATTTACTGTCTGAGCTCTGCAGCTCCTCAGCCTCTCTCCGACTCTCTACCTGGCTGGTGGGATCCTGCACTTCCTGATTCACAGATCATCTCCCTGAACCAGGTAGCAGTTTCACTATTTTTCAATGCATTCACAATTTGTGACTATTTGGTAATTACGAATAGCGATTTCCAATTTGGGAAGCAAACCATTTGCGAGTTACAATTTGAAGACGAGCAGCATCTCTACATGCTGATTTGCCAGTTCTAAATTTTTATCCTCTAAAATTCGCTATTTGGAAATCGCAAATTGCATTTTTCATACATCTAACCCTTCGGGAGATAAGGAATAATCCATTCTTTGCAGTGATAACTAGACAGCCGCAGAATTTAGATACCGGAGAGTTAACTGATGTGGTGTCTCTGAAATCTCTCTTTTTCTCTGCATATCTGGCCCAGTTGTACATAGTCCGTGACACAGCAGTTTAATGCTATACAAAACCTTGGTGGTGCTAAACATATACATGCTGCATAAGCATTTCACGAAATAAGGGATCAAATGTACACATTTTCATGCAGAATGGCTAGCAACTTTGCTATGCTGCATTGTGGAAGCTGGAAACCCCAGAGAAAAGCCATATCTACTAAGTATTAACCTGCTGCTGTTGTCAAACCCCTCCATTTGCACACAGACTTAGGCCAAGATTTACCAATGCTTTACGTCTGGTTTGTATTACTTTTTGAATGCAAACATGGCGCAAAACTGTTTTCGGGATTAACAAACCAACACAAATTGGTACTTTTGTTGGTTTGTAAGGAAAATTAACGCAGACCAGGACAAATTGCTTCTCTGTGTTACTTTGCATAAAAAGGGGGCGTTACCTGCCATGCTTTTTGCCGCAAAACCCTATCTACTTACATTAGTTGACAGGGTTTTCCGCCAACATATAATGCTGCTGGAAAGCAGGCACCAAAAGAAGAAATGTTTTAGTTTCCCCTTTCGTTTCTGACTGTGCATGTTTGTTGCACTGTACAGCACACATACAAAGTAGAAAAAAATGTAACGTGTCTAGTCATAGTATTTTTCACTGGAAGGATAATCTTCCAGTACAAAACCTATGCTACACTCACTTATTTACCTTTTCACTATGGCACAAAGTTGTGTGTGTCTCTGGGCAGTAAAATTCTGTGCCGGCGCTAGGGAGAGGGGAGTAGAGTGCCATATCTCGGTAGATATTGCGCTCTTCTGTCTTTCCCTTTCACGCAATAAAGAGCAGGAACATGAGAGCTGTGTTTCGTGTCAGATTTGTAAACAGGGCCTGACTGTCTTGCACCATAGTGCAAAGGTGAATGTGCACTGTCTAGTTTATGATTTGTGCTGAAAGAATGCCACCATTGGAGAACAAACTCCTATTCATAAACAAACTCAAAAGGATCTCATGCATTGGATATGCATGTGCACTAAAGCACACATGCAATCTGTGTTTTTTTAAGAAAAAAACACCTTACTGTATTTGCACTGATTCCTCCCAGTAATACCGCTTGATGCAAAGCAGCATGAAGGGGGTTCTCCGCCCAGTAAAAAACACCTTCCATTGCTTTTTGAACTGGATATTAAATAGACTTTTGAGACTTTGGGTTGATTTGCATCATTTTGAGACAGCACACAGCTTTACCATATCTTGGCCATAGAGTTTCGGTGATTACCGGATTTCCATTTTGTTACTGTCACAGAAATACCCCTGGCTGGGTGCCCGAGTCTCCTGGTGGAGTATATCTACTTATATCTTAACTGTTTTACTACGTACTGCAAATTATACTCATATCAAGCAAAATGTACACTTACTATTGATATTGTTATAATATGTCTTTATATCAAATTAAGGTAAAAGTGTTCTCAGAAGATTAAGACCCTCAGCTAAAAACACACACAATTCTTCATTATGTGCACAGTGTCAGGTTCCTCCACATAACTGGCCATCCAAAATTAGGCCTGTGATTGATTTTCCATTTTTGACCTCTTGACTGCGATCTGCTAAGAAGAATCAACACCACTTTAGGACTGTGCCAGTGACCTTAGCCCACTGTTATGGGGCATCCAGTAGTAGACCACTGACCACTTAAGTATACATTTCTTGCAGGCCGAGTGAATGGAGGCACCTGAATGGGAGTTTATGGATTCATTAATAGACATAGAACAAAGTACGACCATTTGTGTGAAATCGTGTAGAATGATTTTTCATTGTAACTCAAGAGGTTTTCATATATTTTTTAGAACAATTGATATATGAATACTTATGCTTATTATTTTAATGCAGCTTTGTGTTAGTAACACAATAGCAAGTAAGCATGCCTATGTATGGACGAAGGTAGGTATCCATCTGCAAGTGGGTCCTATTAATAAAACTAGAAGCTCACTGCACGCTAAGAAAAAACATAACATTCTCACTTAAGGGAATACCACATTGACACTTATTCTGTTCCGTGGTCGATTTACTCAGGGAACATAATCTAGCTCGTTGTCCCCAAAGTTGAATAAAAAATTAAAGCGTGGACAAATGTAATGATGGTGATAGATCAAATTTCATCACTTTGCTATTTAAACACATTTAATTGTAAAGTTCTATCTTCAATGTCAAATAACGTAGGCGCCTTTAATGAAAAGGTTTAGTAGGTAGTGTTTAGACATTATAAGTAAACACCGAAATTAACATATTGCAATGAATTAAATTAGGCTAATTACTGGTGCTATTTTAAATGTAGATTTCTTTCCTTAGGGCTAAGATGCCTGTTTTCACGTTTAAACTGTTGCTATACATGACATGTTTTTCTCTTTATACCTACTGCAGATGCTGTCTTTTTCCTGAAGCCTTCTGTTAGCTAGTGAATATACAATTGTTATTGATTAGACAACTGCTGGTGAGGTTCATGTTGGGAGGAGAAGAGATGGTAGGAAATGTGACCCATGGAAAGAACTCTCTGAACCACAAGATCTGTTCAAACGAAGAAACCAAGGACATGATCCATTGTGAAGATGAGAGAAACTGGGGAGTTTACCTGCTCCCAGTGTTTACTGAAAACTGATTGGCTCATGGAAGTGGGGAATGGGAGAAATGTTGCAAATAATGTTTTGATTGGATTATATTATGGAGTGTTCATTAGATTAAGGAGACCTTGCTGCAGTACCTAGGAAGCAGGTCTTAGAGATGGATATTGACTCTGAGCTGAGAATGTGGTACCAACCTTTGATAACCTCCACTGCTTTAGTGCTAAGGCCCCATGACTGTGCTTTCATAATCTTTCATCAGAACCCTTTATTTGGGTTTCTGAAACTGACACTATGCCTTGATTACTCAAAATAAATGCCATTTATGCCAACCCCTCATTCATTTAGATTAGGGATTTTCGTTTATGGGACAAACTTGCTTCACTGTATCCTCTTTGTATATGTACTCATTTATCTTATTTTGAAATAGCAACTTTTAGATTATTTGAATCTTTTATAATGATGACAAAAATGTAAATACTTATTGAACTATTATTTGATTTGAATTAATTTGCTAATAAACCCTTTTAACTCACACTCAGGGGTTTATGTAAAAGCCCCTATCGCCACCACAACTTCACTTTTGTTGTTGTGGTGGTGATAGGGGTTTAGCCTTATTTACAAGGCAGTGTTAGGCCATTTAACGTTGCTTGAAGGAAGTGATCCACTAGGGTCGCCTGGGTCACTCTCGACCTCCTCTTGCCTTCCAGTAATGAAGAGTTGATGTTGCAGTAGAGAATACAAGCAAACTAGTTTATTCACAAGATACACTGTAGAGGAGTCCAATCGGACCAGCCTTCTATGATGGCTGACGAGGGACTGACTCTAACAAGCATAAAGTTACATTATGTAGGTTGTGGAGCCCATAAATACCCGCCTATTATCGAAAATAACTGGTAGCTGTCATAATACAATGGGGGCACAGAACATAAGTTTCGAATCGATTCCGCAGCCTGGTACAATCTATCTACTGACCAAGGTTGTCTGGCCTATCCTCCCCTCTAGACAGGTGGGAGAAGGCCTCTATGTAACAGAAAAGGCATACCTTAATGAGCAAGTTTCAGCATTGGAGAAACGAAACTTGCCAAGGACCGTTTCTCGTAATTGAGCAAGTAACATTTTCGATTATAATGCAAAATGGCGTCTTCCAGAGCTAAAATGGTGGTACTGATGTCAACCTAACTAACGCAACATCTGCATCTACTGGTTGCATCTATAGACAATATGCAAATATAATGTATTAGCCATATAAATGCTAACATAATATTCGGTAAAATATGAGGAAAATGACAATGTTATATTTAAATTCTATCAGACCCTCCTTTTAGCATTTTATGCTAATACGGACGCCTTTCTTCTTGCTATTGATAGAGTGGGGTTGAAAACAAAAAATGTTTGTATACCCCTTGTGAAGTTACTTCTCCATAACAGTAATATGTATTAATTGTGTGGTTTTGAAATTAACCAACATAGAATAGAATGCACATACACAAATACACGTGGGATACTAAATTGCATGAAATTGCAAATCATTATCTACTAATTTGTAATGTATTGTGTCCTAAAATGTACGCATTTGTCATAATTTAATTGAAAATTGCATGAATGTGCCTTCTGTCTGTTTATTTGTGGCATAAATCATGAAGATTGGTAAGTAAAGCATGCATATATGTTGCTTAAAGCTAGGCAACTACTAACTGGGATACTATTAGTAGGGGGGAGGTAAACAGAAGGGCTTTATTTGTGTTTGTTTCTATAATAGTTCAATTATAACAATAACTCTGTGGAAATTGAACAATAATGTGATGAGGTGATGCTCATCCACACCTCAAGTGACCAATCACGGACAGTCTAAGAACGCAAAGTTACACATTTTAGATAGATAAGTTAGTGAAAAAGGGTATGAAAGAGGACATTTGGGACGATGAGGAGAGCTTGCTTCTCCGATTTTATCTTTGCACCCCGACATGCTGTCGGTCTGCGCAATTTTCCTATGGCGCAGGGACTTTGAAATTTTCCTGGACTTTAACTTTTGAATGAGTGTGGATTCCTATGAAAGGGGAACATCGAGAGAGATAGAGAGGTGTTCTTTGGGAACTATTCTGTCCCTATGCTGATGTCTGCGTTTCCACATTTTGCTAATATGAAACTTTTCTTATTTTTCCCAACTGTCATGCTAATAAATGAATGTTTAAATCTTAAAACCTTTCCTTCCAGGTTATTGATGTTTAAAATATATTTTCTTTGGGATTAAAAGATAGAGGTCATGCTAGGAGATCTAGTCTTTAAATAAAAAATAAATAAATGGAGAATTAAGCTGGTCTTGTTGTCCTTTAGTTAACTTTTAGTAGCTGATCCATTGACAAATAATGGTGGGGTGTTTTAAATGCTTTCCTTAAATCAAAACCATGGTATCAGAATTAATCTGCGATGTAAATAATGTATACATTTTAGTTTTAGACACTCCGCTATAATCCAGCAGCTCTCCTTTGGTCTTCACCAAATCCTCGGAGCCGGGTAAATGTGTATATGATTGACTCACAGTGTAATGGGCACCACTGATGAGAAATGTGTGATTAGCTCCTTGGGTTGAGGTGATGGTTTTACAGAGAATTTCTGGAGCCGCGCTGTATCCGTTAAATTACTTGGTAGCAGAGCATAGGTTGCTATAGGTTAACTAGGATATATGATGTATAGAATAGAGTATATAGAATTTTGATGTACAGCATTTATGACTAACATCTGTTGATTCTGTATTGAGTTATATGTAGTCTGGAAAAGGCTTCCGGTTTGTGTGGGAAGCTGTTCACTCTGCCAGCAGGCAGAGGAAGTGTGGCAAGTGTAGTCGCACATCACATAGTCTGTTTCAAAGTGGTGACATTGTCGTATGTTACAAGTTTAGGGACCTTTACGTGTAAAAGTGGTGAATGTATAGTGAGGGCAACCTCTGAAATCTTGGGTCTGAGCATAGGGATCATTGCGTATTCTGTCTTAAAACTCTACCCAGAGAGAGTAATAAAGTTTAACCTAAGCTTGAGAGAAGGGTAAGGTAGAGGAAAGTGCTACTTTCTCGGCGAAAGTAAAATTCTGTGGTAGAGAAGAGGTAAGCGCTGTCTACTGGAAATACAGAATACTTGTGTAATTGAGAAAACTATAACTTTGCTTTTAGCAAAACAGACGAATGGAGTTGTTTTATGTAGTTACTAACTGATTTTGCTGTATAAAAGTATAAATAGAGAGTACCGATACATTTTGTAAAGGAGGGGTCAGTCAAAGCTGCAGAAGCCGGAGCAGGGCTGACGTCAAAAGTGTCGCGCTGGGATTGGTCCGTGTGACCAAGACAGAGTAAGGGCTGATCGGTGCATCAGCGAAAGCAGCGAAATAATTGGTTGAGCACTAATAAAACGTATCTTGTTCTAATTGGTGCGTTAGTGTGAACCGCGCAGTGATAGGCTGGTGTTACGAAACAGTTTACGAAAGAGTGCACAATCTTTTGAAAGACAGGAAATTAACAGAAAAATTGAGTTTTACTATGGAGCGGAGAGAGAAAAATCTTCATGGTTTCAAAAATTGAAAAATGTGTTTTAAAAGGATAAAGTAATTGAGATAAGAGATGGGAAATTGCTTCCTCCGCCTAAAACGCCTGCATCATACATGATGACAAAATATGGCTACCATACATGTATATGGTTTGAGAATTGGGCAAGAGATACCTAAAATGATGGTGCATTAGCCCTCCAGAAGTAGGATCTTTCAGTCTTGCAGTATAAAGAAATTTGAGAGAAAAGATGATGAAGCTTGAACCAAGACCCAGACCGACTCAGTTTGAAGCTTTAGCTGAATGGGAAGACGAAATGCATGATTTAGATCGGGAAAGGTTTGAGGACTACATAGGACCAAAGAATAGATTTTGGAGAGAAACTCAGGAGAATAGAATGCGGAGATGGAGAAATGCTAACATTTGTGAATGTATCCGATTAGAATGATTGATGAAGGAGTAGGACGAAAATGTACTGAAAAGAGAAATAATAAAGGGAAGGTTATGAGGATTGTGAATCAGAGGATATAGTGCTGGAGGAGATCTTAAATAGGAGACCACCACCATATCAACCAAGTTCTAAAGGTACAACCCCAACTTCTCCACCAATGGAGGACAGGTTTACAGAGACTCCAAGGCAATTTTCAAATTTTAGAGATCTTCCGGAAAGAGTAGAAATGAGATTCAATTCTGATGTTCCACTATTGGGAACTAGACTTACTGGTACACCTAAACGAAGTGATGAAACAAAGAAAAATGAGAACAGAATGGAGAGGCAAATTGAAGAACAACCAAGTACTTCTGAATATATACGTTCAACAAATGAGTTAACTGAAAAGATACAAGAACTTACTTAAAATATAGAAGCTGTACCTGTTCCAGTAACAATAGGTCCTGTAATTCCCGTGTTTGAGAATCAGAAAATAAAATAACCATCTTTAACTATTCCTTTGAATCAGTCAACAAAAGTGAAGGAAAAGGTTAACCCAGACTTGTCAGAAATTAAACATACTAATCAAATGACACTGCCTGATTTAACTTTTAATCAAAGTCTTCCGTATAAATTCCCAACAGGTGCGGAGTCTGGTTCTATGACTCCTGAGAAAAGTGTAGAGAAAATTGATTTGACACAAACCCCAGTAGGACCATCAGAGCAGGAACTAAGTCATTGGATTAAAACTTTGAAATTGAAAGAAAATGAACCAAAAACGTTAGATGTGGCTAGATTAAAAATTGATATGGAGGAACTAATAATTGGAACGATTGGGACACATAGATTGAAAAGTTATCAAGATGATGAATTAATGTTTATGTGTAAAAGCATTACATGGAAAACCAAAACTATGCATGATCGATTTGAAGGGTTAGTGAGTGAAATGGATGTAGATTTTACAAAATATGAAGCCCTGCAGAAACCTTATAGAGTGGATTTTACAGAAAAGGATATAGAAAATATGAATACGGCAGGAAGAATAACTCAAATAAAAGAATTGATTGTGTTGTTGAGAAAATGGGGAGACATTGATAAGTGGAAAATAATATGGGCAAAGAAAAGAGAGGAAAACAATGACAAATCAACATTAGCTTTCCCAGTAAGTGAAAAAGAAGAAGCGGTAAATGAATTTCCTATAAGAGAAATACCAGGAGTAGGATATGTACATATACCCTTGAGTAGACAGGACATATTATCGTTTACGAATGACTTTCCTAGATTAAAAGAGAAACCAGTAGAAGGGTATAGACAAGTAGATCGATTTTGTAAAAGTTTCAAAGGTTTTATAGGAAGATTTAGATGGAATGTTTGACATAGTGGTACCAGCAGATCTATGGTCAGAGTGTAAGATCACCGTAGATTGGCCTAAAACTGAAAATCCACAAGATAAAGTAACAGGTGCTCCTGGACCTGAAGTAACCCTGGGCTAAGTACTTCACTACACCCACGAAGTGGGCGTAGTGCTGCCTACTTTGCCCTTTGCGGAGTAGGCGTAGCAGGCAACACTACACCCACTCCGTGGGCGTAGTGAAGTTGTCCGCCACCCGCCTCCCTCCCGCCCTCCGTCAATACTTAAATTACCTTTAAAATGAATTAATAACCACTTACCTTGTCCGCTGCGTCACCGGGGCTCCCTCTTGTAATCGCGCCACCATCTCGAATACTAATGAGCATGCGCGGCCGCCCGCGCATGCGCATTTCTCGTGAGAAATGCGCATGCAGGGCGGCCGCGCATGCGCATTAGTAACCAAGACGGTGGCGCGATTACGAGAGGGAGCCCCGGGGGACGCAGCGTACAACGTAAGTGGTTTTTAATTCATTTTTAAAGGTGATTTAAGTATTTAGGGAGGGCGGGAGGGAGGCGGGTGGCACGTAGGGGGGCTACGCGAAGCGCGTCGGTGGGCGTAGTTTCTCGCCCACTTCACGTAGCTTCGTGTAGCCTCACTACGCCTACTACGCCCAGGGTTAACCTGAAGTAATGCAAAAATATGAGCAAGTAATAGTGTTTCTGAAAAATAAAATCCCACCAAAAGAGACAGATTGGGTAAAGATTGACAGAACAATAGTAGAAGCAAACGAATCAGTGCATGCACTTCATGAGAGATTGTTATTAGTGTTTAAACAATATACTGGATATGAGGAGTTGAATGAAAAAGATATGAGTCGTTTTGTATATGGTTTTGTGTTTGGATTAAGACCAGAAATAGGGGACATGATGAAGCATAATTTGATGGGGTGGCAGTCATGCTCAGTTGATGAGGTTTTGAGGCATGCAAAATACTACAGTGATGAAATCGAAGTAAAACAAAGAAAGCTTAAAGAGAAAGCGATGTGGGCACAAGTGAATGTTGAGGTGCATCAAGTAGCTCAATTAGAGAATACAAATGCAGAAGGAAATCAGAATAGAATAAAGGGAAATTTCAATAAGCCAAAATTAA
The DNA here is from genome assembly GCF_964263255.1 of Lissotriton vulgaris. NCBI lineage: Eukaryota > Metazoa > Chordata > Amphibia > Caudata > Salamandridae > Lissotriton > Lissotriton vulgaris. The sequence continues at coordinate 1,944,271,965 of NC_141685.1, forward strand.
CAGGAAATAGAGAAGAACTAATGAAGAAATATCCATGTCATAATTGCGGCAGTATAGGGCATTGGATAAAAGAGTGTAAGTATCCACTGAAAGTTAACCCAGAAAATACATCATTAAATCCACATGTGCAGAATGAGGTCATTCAATAGCCATCACCACAGCAACAGGTAGTTAATCAACAGAGTCAGGTTCCACACCTCCACTTCCTCACAGTGTAAACTTACGGAGATACAGTTAAGAGACAGGATTCTGCACAGGAGATCAGGTAATAAGAAATCCAAGTGTGAATGTGAGTCCGCAGTATTGGCTGAAGGAAGACGGGAGTGAGTCGGATAACAGTTTTTGACAGTGCCTGAGAGAGGAAGAAGAGTGCGTACTTGGCGCTACTCTAGAGGTAGATCAATCTGGACCTTACGTGAATGGAAAGGTGAATGATGTAGATGTGACTTTCCTAGTGGACACAGGTGCTACCCGTTCTACTGTTAGATCAGTAGAAGTTCAAAACCTTCCTCTCTCGGGAGAACATATATAAGTTAAAGGTGTAGCTAATAAACAGATAAAAACGTTTTTAACAAAACCAGTTGAAATAGAAATTGGAAACTTCAAAGACATGCATCGATTTGTGGTGTGTGACAGTAGTCCTGTTAACCTTCTTGGCTGGGACATACTGTTTAAAATTAACTGTGCCATTTAATGTTCACCAGATGGCATTGAGCTTCAAACCACGGATGAGGATAGCTTGTATAAAATGACTATGTCACTGATAGGATCAGAGAAGAATAGTATGTTTCCGATGTTTGATCAAGAGAAAATACCTGATGAATTGAAGAAGGTAGTCAAAGAACAAGTGTGGGACTTCATAGGAGAATATATTGGCTTGATGAAAAATGTAGATCCTGTGAAGGTTTCTGTGAAAGAAGGAGTAAATTAACCAAACATCCCTCAATACAAAATGACAGCTGAAATAATTGGAGGAATAACCCCAATGATTGAACAAGGAATCTTGAGAGAAATAGAAAGTAGTCCTTGTAATTCGCCTATAATGGGATTGAAAAAGCCAGATGGAACGTTTAGAATAGTACAGGATTTGAGAAAGGTTAATAAAATTGTTGTTCCATGTTGTCCAATTGTGCCAAACCCAGCAGTAATTCTATACCAAATTCCACATGATGCAGAATGGTATACTGTCATTTATTTATGTAATGAATTCTTCGCTGTTCCATTACATCCTGAGAGCCAGCCAATATTTGCGTTCCGGTTTGGAGACTGTATTTTGGCATGGTGCAGAATTCCTCAGGGGTATACTGAGAGTCCATCCATCTTTAATTAATTGCTAAAGAAATCATTAGAAAGTTTAAATATGCCTGGAGAATCAGTTCTAGTGCAATACATTGATGATTTTCTATTGGCATCAAAAACAGAAGATGAATGTGTTTCAGACACAGTTGCACTGCTAAATCATTTAGCAGAAGAGGGACATAAAGTGTCTCTGTCAAAACTACAGTTTTGTCAGAAAGAAGTACAATATTGAGGCCATAAGATTGCTAAAGGAATAAAGCAAGTTACCTTAGAAAAGATCAAAATGATACAAGGAATGAAACCTCCAAAAACACAAAGACAGGTGAGAATGTTTCTTGGAATGTTTGGATATTGTCGACAATGGATTAGTGGATTCTCACTAAGAGCTAAACCTTTACAAAGATTGACAAAGGCAGATGTAAAAGATCCAATAACGCTGAACAAATCAGAAATGGAAGCTTTTGAACAGATAAAAACAAGTCTATGTGAAGCACCTGCATTAGGAATGCCAGATTATGAAAACGAATTTGAGCTGTATTGCAGTGAGAGAGAAGGATGTGCACTGTCAGTTTTAATACAAAGACATGGAAAACTGAGAAAGCCAACTGCATATTTTTCTGCTGTTTTGGATCCCGTTGCAAGGGCATTGCCGGGATGTTTAAAAGCAGTAGCTGCTACAAGTATGAGTCTGGAACAAAGTGAAGGCATAGTGATGGGATTTCCTTTGAGAGTATATGTACCTCATTCAGTGGAGATTCTCCTCACTAGAACCAAAACGCAGTACCTTACCAATAACAGATGACAAAATATGAGAAAACAATTCTAGGTGCAGATAATGTGACACAGAATGACAAAATATGAGAAAACAATTCTAGGTGCAGATAATGTGACAATTTCAAGATGTGTAAATGTAAATCCATCTACACTGTTACCTGATGTTATGGATGTGGAAGTAAGAAATGAAGTTGATCCCAAATGTTCGGATGTTCTTGAATACTGTACCAAACCAAGACCTGACATCAAAGATGAACCATTGACTGAATATAATTATGTGATGTTTGTTGATGGCTCATGCTTAAGAACAGATGAAAGGGCTCTGAGTGCTGCATATGCTGTATGTACAGTGGCAGATGTCCTAGAAGCATCTTGTCTGAAAGGAATTTGTTCTGCTCAAATTCTAGAATTGATTGCTTTGATTCCAGCATGTGAACTGAGAAAAGATATAAGGGTCACCATAGTGAGTGACAGTCAGTATGGTTTTGGGGTTGTCCATGATTATGGTCAACTGTGGTCCCAAAGAGGTTATATGACTTTGGCAGGATCCCCCATTAGAAATGCTGAATTTGTGAGAATGTTGATTGATGCAATTCAATTACCTGACCAGATTGCTGTTGTGAAATGTGCAGCTCACAAGAAAGGAGATGACTGCTATTATTATTATTATTATTATTAAAGGCTCTTCTATAGCGCATGGCTACTCGGAAGCATCCAGCGCTTAGAACTGACCAGAGGGAGATGGATTACAAAGATACAGAGGCCTGTGTTATCTAGATTTTAGGGAACAGGAAAGTTTTTAGCTTTTTCCGAAAGGCGACATTGATAAGTGGAAAATAATATGGGCAAAGAAAAGAGAGGAAAACAATGACAAATCAACATTAGCTTTCCCAGTAAGTGAAAAAGAAGAAGCGGTAAATGAATTTCCTATAAGAGAAATACCAGGAGTAGGATATGTACATATACCCTTGAGTAGACAGGACATATTATCGTTTACGAATGACTTTCCTAGATTAAAAGAGAAACCAGTAGAAGGGTATAGACAAGTAGATCGATTTTGTAAAAGTTTCAAAGGTTTTATAGGAAGATTTAGATGGAATGTTTGACATAGTGGTACCAGCAGATCTATGGTCAGAGTGTAAGATCACCGTAGATTGGCCTAAAACTGAAAATCCACAAGATAAAGTAACAGGTGCTCCTGGACCTGAAGTAACCCTGGGCTAAGTACTTCACTACACCCACGAAGTGGGCGTAGTGCTGCCTACTTTGCCCTTTGCGGAGTAGGCGTAGCAGGCAACACTACGCCCACTCCGTGGGCGTAGTGAAGTTGTCCTAGGTGGTTTATATGGCCTGATCATGTCGTCTAAAATGGGGGGGCCTCTCCCGTAAAGTGTTTTATGGACCGTGCAAAGGGTTTTGAAATTAACCCGCTCCTTTATGGGAAGCCAGTGCAAAGCGCGTGGCGCAGGTCTGGCTGATGTGCGATGGCTGATACCCGTAAGTAGCCTTGCTGCAGAGTTCTGGGCGACCTGGAGTTGTCGGGTAACCGAGACAGGGGCTCCAAGATAGAGCACATTTCCATAGTCCAGCCTAGATAGGATAAGGGACTGGACTATGGTTTTCTTGGCTGTCTCGGGTAGCTGAGGGAGGATTTTTCGAATTGTCTTCAGCAATCCGAAACAGGTGGCCACTGTCTTTCTTGCCTGGGTCTTAAATGACAACTCTGCATCCAACCAGAAACCAAGACTTTTAATCTCGGTCTTTGGAGTGGGCCCAGAGCCCATGCAGGAGGGCCAGTGTGTCAAATTATTGAATATGGCCTTTTTCCCTAGTAGCATCAGCTCAGTTTTTCCTCCATTCAATTTCAGGTGGGACAAGTCCATCCATTTCGCAACCGCCTCCAGGCAGCTGCAAAGATTGGAAGGGAGGGACTCCACCTGATTAAGAGAGATAACTAGCTGAGTGTCATCAGCGTAGCTTACTAGTTGGATTCCAAAAGGAGCTACTACTTCCGCCAGGGGCGCCATATACACATTAAACAGTGTGGGGCTAAGGGAGGAGCCCTGTGGCACCCCACACTGTAATGGTATTGGCAGGGAGCAGCTATTTTCCGAAAAGACCTTGAAGAATCTGTCGCCAAGAAAGGACTCCAGCCACATAAGGGCCTTGCCGTGACCCCAATCCTTCCAAGACGAGATAGGAGGACACGGTGATTCACCGTGTCAAAGGCGGCACTGAGGTCCAGGAGGATAATGGCCGCGCTGCCACCTGCGTCCAGAATCCTCCTGGAATCCTCGACCACCCTCAACAATGCCGTCTCCGTTCCCTGTCCTCTCCGGAACCCAGTTTGAGTCGCATGAAGCAAATCATGGGTCTCCAAAAAAGATGCTAGCTATTTGTTCACCCATTTTTCAGTAAGCTTACTGATGCCAGGGAGAAGGGAGATGGGACGGTAGTTGGAGAAGTCTTCAGGATCGAGGTGTGGCTTTTTTAACAGAGCCCTGACCATGGCCAGCTTCCAATCTTGAGGTACCATACCGGACTCAAGCGAGGTGTTAACTAGATTAGTGATGTGCGTACTAATGTGAGGTAAGGCCAGGTTTAAGATGTTCATGGGGGCAGGGTCTAACGGAGAGCCGCTCTTTATGGAATTGAAAAGCGGGGGTAGAAGCTCTGCACTAAGGGGGGAAAAGAAGGGAAGACAAGGCGGAATGGGGTCAGTATCGTCTATCGGAGAAGGGATTAGTTCTTCCATGGATAGGGGAGGAAGGGAAAGAAGGATCTTTTGGATTTTAGCGGCAAAAAAATTTGCCAAATTATCACAGTGAGCGCCAGATTCCTCAGCGGATGGCGGGTCCGGGGTTTTTAACAGAGATTTAGCTATCTTAAACATCTCTCTTGGGGCATTGGCAGAAACCTCAATTTTTTCTGCATAGAAGGTGGATTTGGCCATATTAAGGGCAAATTTATATTTCTTTATAGCGAGTCTGTATTTCTTTTTCTTCTCTTCGTCAAAGTGTTTTCGCCACTGCCTCTCCACCCGTTTACATTCCTGTTTAAGGGACCTTAGTTCTGAAGTAAACCAAGGTTGTTTAGTGGGGCCTTTCTTATTGGTAATATGTTTTTTTGGGAGCACACTATCCAGTGATTGTTCAATCCATTGATTAAAGTCTTTATTTGCCCTATCAATGTCCTGATTGGCCCGGGACTCACTTATTTTCAGTGCCTCTAGCCAATCATTCACTTCCAATTTCGTCCAGCGCCTACCCAGGACTTTGTTAAAGTGTTTCGTTGAGCTGGATGTGGGCATCTTCCATGTGAAGGGAATGACCATATGGTCTGTCCAGGGGATTGAATATGGTTCGGCTGAGGTTAAATCCGCAATATTTGAGAATATAGGGTCTAGAAGGTTCCCTTTGGAATGGGTGGGGTGTGAAACTATCAGACTCAGTTCACATGCGGCTAAATCCTTGGTTAATTCTGTAGCAATATTGTCTGAGGGATTATTGAAATGGAGATTCAGGTCTCCCAGTACTATAAAATTCGAGACCGTGCTAGCTAACTCTATGGTAGTTTCGATTATTCCTTCCAGAAATTGTCCTATTGAGCCAGGTGGACGGTAAATTAAAAGTCCTGAGAATGACAATTCTGGGGATAGTGTAATAGAAAATTGGGCACTTTCACAATCTGAGATGGAACTATCGGTCATACGGCAGATTAGGTGCTCCCTATAGAGAATAGCTATCCCTCCTCCAACCTTAGGTCCTCTATCCCTGTGTTGAATCAGATATCCAGAAGGAAGAGCCTGAACAATATCTGGGCCAGACGTGGATCCAAGCCACGTTTTGGTTAAAAAAAAGAATGTCAAGATCCAGATCTTGGATTAGTAAGGATATTTCAGTTGCATGTTTTGGTAATGAGCGGCAATTGACCAATGCTATTTTCAGAGCTCCTTCTACTTTCGTTGTATTGTTACCCACTTTCGTTGTTATAAAAGGGCAGTGTTGACAAAAAGGGCGACACATCGCTGGATCCACAGAGTGAGTACAAGAAGATGGAAGGACACCCTTTAGGGCAAGAAGTGTCGAGCGAGAATATGTTTGTAGACAGCTAGGTGATAGATCAGAGGTCCTGGTCCCTGGGCCCGACCGTGCGCGAACGGGCGCAAACGGGCTCAACTCTGGCGCACCTCCGGCGCGCCATCGGTGCGCCCGCTGCGCGCCGTCGCTGCGCGCCAGCATGAGTGGTGAAATTTATAGGGGGTGGAAAGCCCGTCCCAAACACTAGAGCGCCTCCCAGCCTATGGCGGCCACTGGTCTAAGGCCTGCCTCCCCACCCAAGATGGAGCTGTTGTGTGGGGGGAGTGAGTGTTCCTGCTGAAGCGGCAGGTGCCCAATTCAAATTTTTAACGTGCAAGTAAGTGGGGAAGTGTGAGCCTAAAAGAGTCTGCTAAAAAACGGCGACTTCCAGCTACACGGCGATTTAATTTTAAAAATGAACGCAGTCATTAAGGAGTGCTGCCTGTGTCTATGTGGTAAATTTCAGCAGCGCAAGCAGAGGCTCCCACTCAGCGCGATTACACAGAGGTCGTAATCACCTCTGAAGTCCTTGTCAGCTATGGGGAAAGATGGCGGCCGGGTAGGATGTCCGGTCGGAGGCTTCTGACTCGCATCCAGAAAGACTCCGCAAAGTAAGGCGCTTGTAAGCAAAAAACTATGATATGGAATCGGAAATAAAAAATAAAAAAAAACAAGTGAAATAATATTCTACTGAGTGAAACAATACCCTACCTCATGATCGGCTTCGAAAAAATTCTGGCGTCAAGATCGGAAGAAGGGAGAGACGCGAGACGCTGCCGATGGACTGCTTCCAAGAACCTGGGCGGCCGCCGCTCTAGCGAGAAAGAATCTCCGGAGCATCGCCGGGAGACTTGGATTCCACTTCCGGGGCGAAAGTGGCAGAGCTCGCTGGGGGCAGACAGCGCATACGGAGGGCTCGCAGGGAAGCTCGCAGACTCCGATGGTTCATGATTACAGCTACTTCCACAAGCATCAGAACGCTCGCGGTGGGAATTGCCAAGCAGCAGAGGCGGTGGCAGTAACAGTGGAGGCTGCAGCGGTGGAAGTAAGTGCTACGGCGAAAAAAGTATCATTTAACTGGTGTTACATTAAGGGAGAGGACTACTTTAATGTGCCTGTAATTAAACCCTCAGCAGTAAAAGAGCACAACAACAGGTATCAGCCCATGAGCAAGGCATTGGGTGGGGGGGGTGGAAAGGGGGATCTCATCCTCACTGACTCTGACTCACACACGGCTATTGAGAGTATTGAGAGTAGTGAAGCCCCCAGAGAAGTCTTCAGAGTAGAGGCTGAGAGCAGGGGAGTGAATATTGCTACTCCTTTAAACACATTTAATCAGGGGGAATCGAAGAAAGGAATAGACCCCCAAACAGAACAAAATAGACATACAAGGTCTTGCTACAGTCTCAGGAGCAAACAATACCTCAAACAGGATCATAACCCTCCCGCAATTAAAGGTATAACTCCGAAGAAGTCCGGTAAGAAGCCCAAAAAGATACGTCCTATACCTAAGTCCCGAGCAGATAAGGTAAATTCAGAAGAAAAGGGAGTCCCGAAGGCAAAAATTACTCCATCTCTAAAAACCTTCTTTAAAGTCCAACACCTCTCTCAACAAGGCCCCTATCCATCCATCAGAGTACAGAGAGAACAACCTATCCAACAGGGATTGAGTGACATCCTTTTCACTGCACCAAGAAGCCAAGATCCAAGCCTAAAAACTACAAGACCTTGAGAAATTCGAAAATACAATTATGGAGGAAGCAAGCCAAATTGACCAAGCAGGGATAGGAGAAGCGCATCAATCAAGCGGTGAAAAGGAAACAACAGAAGAGGAAGATGAAGCTGAGACAGCGAGAAATGGCGCTGAGTCTAAGACAAGCCACATGGAGAAATTCATGGAGAGAATGTTAAACGAGATGAGAGACAAATTTGCGATCTCAGAAGCCAACCTGGGTAAAATTCAAGATGCTTGTGAAGCTCTAGACTGCAAATTAAAAGAGCTTGGCGATAGAGTGACAGCAGTGGAAGAAGAGGTAGGAGGTCTAAGTAAAAAAGTAGATGCCCATCAAAGGGAGATCAGAACCTTAAGAAAAGAAGGAAAAAATATGAGCGAGAAACTTGAGTCTTTGGAAAATCAGGCCAGAAAAAACAATATAAGGATATTTAATGTTTCCCGAAAATCAAGAAGGATCCGATATCAAAAAATTCGTAATCACACTCCTTGCAGATCACTTCCCATGGGCTAGTAAAGAAATCCTAGAAGAAGACATACAAAGGGTTCACCGAGATCCATTCGGAAAAGCCAAAGAAAGGAAAACACCTAGGAAAATCCTCATCAACTTTAAAACATATACGTTGAAGGAGAGAATACTAGGTGAAGAACTAAAAAAGGGAGTTTTCAGTAAAGACAACTGGCCCTTCAGGATAAGGTTAGATATGTCCAAAGCCTCGCAAGATCGGCAGTGGGAACTGGGACAATTCATGACAGAACTAAAGTCCCTCAGGGCTGTGGTACAAATGAAGTTCCCTCCGTTGCTCAGAATTATGTGGAGGAATAAAATGCGAAACATACGAGACCCTGAGGAGGTCAAAGAATTTCTCGAGATGGCAAGAGACAACATCAGATCCGAAGATCCCACGAACCAATAGAAACACCCAAGAAATTTATTACAGAAAAAGCAGAAAGAGTAAATATAAGCGTAAACTGAAAATAGAAGAGTCAAGGAGCCTGAAAGGGGCAAAAGAATAGCCCTGAAAAAAGAAGAAGAAGGAGGATTCCCCAGGGAGGGTAAACAAGATGCACATGAAACAAAATCCAAATATATAAAACAGAACACGGGTGGGGAGCAAATTAGGGAAAAAAATTAAAAAAAATCCTCAAACTTTCAGAAAAATCGGGATTTAAGGGTTTCATCTATTAAAACCACTATTACTATCAGTACACAATACACAATTCAGATATTAGATGGGGTCAATTAACCGAAAGTTTAATATACTCTCATGGAACGTAAACGGGCTCAGGGTGAAGAATAGAAGAAACAGAATTCTAGAGTACTTAAATACATCAGATAGTGAGGTGATTATATTACAAGAAACACATCTTTTGAAAGAAGAATGGACCTTCAAAATCAAGCTCGAATTTTCTGAAGTCGACAGTAAAGGTAGATGGGCAATAGCTAGAGTAAGAAATGGAAATAATTTCTACACTGTTGCAGGTTATTATGGCCCAAACACAGATGACTCAGAGCCATTACAAAAGCTATATACACACTTGCTGTCAGCCACCTCTCCAATAATATTCGGAGGCGACTTCAACATAATTATGGACCCTAAAGTAGATAGATCACCCCTGGGAAGACATAAAAATCTCCCCAATATGAGAGAGTGGCTGGGAATTTATAAGAGAGACCTAAACTTACTGGATATTTGGAAAATAAAAGGGGACAAAAGACAACTTTTCACCCTGCACAGTAAGAAACTAGGACATAGGTCAAGAATTGATTATTTTTTAACTGACAGAAGCCTTTCAGAAGATGTAATAAAACTAGATCATCTTCCTGCTCACCTATCAGATTACTCTGCAGTCCAGCTAATGATGCAAAGGACGGAAATCAAATCACAAAATAGTATGACAATCGAACAGGCTATATTGCTCGACCAACAATGTATACAAGAGCTCAGGTTAGAAACAGAACTCTTTTTTGAAAACAATAAGGGAGGCACAACAAGACAGAACACATGGGATACCTACAAGTCAGTTTTAAGAGGAAAATTACTAAGCCAAGGAGCATTCAGATTAAAAACAATAAAACACAAGATAAGGGATCTGGAAAATTCAATAAAACTGCTGGATGCACAAATATTGGTTGAACACAGAACAGACAAAAGAGAGGAGATGGAGAAGGAAAGACAAAGACAAAAAGAAAGCCTGGCTGACATTCTAGAAGATAGAGTAAGGACGAAGTGGGAAGCGAGCAAACTAGCAAACCACGAGTATGGCGAAGGTTGTGGGAAACTTCTGGCCTGGAAATTAAAATCAGATCTAGCCAGGAATAAGGTAGTAAGCATAAAACAAGACACCCAATCATCTCCAACATCCGATGAAACGGTAATCAGGCAGGAATTTGCAAAATTCTTTGCCGAGTTATACTCGGAAGAAGTAAATCCATCGGAAGAACAAATAGAAGGCTATTTGAACACTTTACCCACTCTTGCCCTAACAGAGGAGGAGAAAACAGTCCTAAATGAAGAATTTTCTAAAGAGGAAGTAGAAGAAACAAAGAGTCTGAAAAAAGGAAAGGCGGCGGGCCCAGATGCTCTTCCAAACGAACTATACATGGCGCTTAGAGAAACTCTGTCGCCACATATCACAGATCTACTCAATTCGGTGTATAAACAACACAAAAAGATCCCAGATTCTTGGAATGATGCCATCATAACTATAATTCTAAAACCCGGAAAAAACCCAACACTGTGTGAATCATATCGGCCAATTTCACTGCTTAATTGTGATTATAAGATCTGCACAAAAGTCATGGCAAAAAGGCTGGGGAAAGTGATGACCCAATTGATTCATACTGACCAGAAGGGCTTTATTAGAGTAAGACAACTTCAAGATTTGACTCACGCGTTATTTGGGGCAATAGACTTAGCTACCTCCGAAAAATCCCCTCTTACAGTTCTTACTTTCGACGCCGCAAAGGCGTTCGACCGGGTGAACTGGGTTTTTCTAAATAAGGTTATGAGAAGGAATAATCTGGGCGAAACCTTTTTGCATACAGTGAATGAGATCTATAGAACCCCAAGATCAAAAATTCTGGTGAATGGGTGTTTAACCGATAATATACGAATTGAAAGAGGTACCAGGCAAGGTTGTCCACTCTCGCCCCTACTTTTTAACTTGTACATTGAGCCTTTGGCAAATTTGTTAAGGGGAAACGAAAAAATACTTCCATTCAAACATCACGAATGGACCAAAAAAGTGGCCCTATATGCCGACGACTTAATGCTCTTCACCAACGACTACCAGTCCTCTATATCTGAAATCAAAACCACTCTAGAGAACTTTGGGAAAGTCTCAGGTTATCTAATTAATCACTCCAAGACTGAAATTATGACATGGAATACAAATCTTTCCAACCCAAGTATCAAGAAGGAAATTAAATATTTAGGAAGCACACTAGTACACGATCTGGAAAAAATACCACAGATAAACCTAAAAAGAGTGGCAGGCGAAACAAGAAAACTTTTAAAGACCTGGACTAGCCTCCCATTAAGCTTCATAGGTAGATCAAACATTATAAAAATGACTATATTACCTAAATATACATACCTGTTCAACACAATTCCCCTAGAATTTAAAAAGAACTCACTGAAAAAATTACAGGGAAAAATTGCGAGCTTTATATGGGCGTCCAAGGGAACTAGAATATTGTGTAAAAAAATCAGAAGAAGAAAAGAACACGGAGGGATAGCTAGCCCCGACCTATGGGAATATTGTAGACCCTTTTTCATTAAACACATGAGACCACTGTTGAGAGTTCGCCATTACTACCCTGAATATCTTCAAGCAATGACTATGGAAGTTGACCATTTCTTATACAAATTCGGCCACCCAAAATAAAAAAAAATAAAAAATTGAAGGTCCTGAAGGACGCGGCCAGAGTATGGGCCCAGATCGGAGGGACTTTTAAATATTTCATACTACAGCCCCATGGCTCCTATATGGGACTCCCCAGGCACCCCGGACTGCTTAAAAGATAGCTTGGCAAACCCGTTAAAAATAGCTAACATCAAGCTCTGGGGCCAAATACTAATTGGATCATCATTGATCACTTGGGAGAATTTTCAAACCATCACCAACTTTACCATCTCCAAATTCAAATATTATCAGCTATCCAGTTGGGCAAATACTGTTACATATCAGGAAAAGGACACTGAAGAGCTAGAGAAAGAAATGCTGAAAGTTCTACCCATAAAGAAAGAGATAGCCAGATGGTATTGGGCCCTAATAACATCAGAAGATGAAAATGCTCAGATCGCAGAACTAATCTGGGGGAAGAACCTACAAATTCCAGACCTTGAGGGGATGTGGCTAAAATCAATCGAGAAATGCTGGGCCACACTAAAATCAGCAGCTCTAAAAAGGAATCATATCTTCACAATCCATAGGGCCTATTGGACTCCTAAAAAACGATCAAAATTTAAAGGTGCCGAAATCAGGAAATGTCCGAAATGTGGAGAGGAGAAGGCAGAAGACATCCATACCTTTAAAGAGTGCCCATCTCTCGATGAGTTCTGGTCTAAAGTGGGTAAGACCTTAAATTCAATCCTTCAACAGCAACTAACTGTAAGTACCACTCTTGTAATTTTTGGGATTGACAGTAATATAGGAGTCGGTAAACTAACAAAAGAGCAAGAAAACCTGGTTTTTGTTTTGATTCTCCCCGCAAGAAGGGAAATATGTATTAAGTGGGTCGGTCCAGTATCATCAACGGTTGGGGAATGGATAAATTCGGTCTTAAAAATAAACAAACTAGATAGAAGGGGAAAGCATACTAACAGAAATAAATTTGGGGAAATATGGGAAAGTCATTTTAATTCTAACTAGTGGTCGAGATGGAACGATGATCCTATGATTAAGCAATGAAAACCTCTGTTGATGGGTATAATACTCATCGAGTAGTCAATGGTGGCTATCTCCTCCCACTAACGAAAAAACAGAAAAGTTATTTATGTGAGGGCTCCAAAGGGGACTCCTCTGCAAAATTGGATCGATTGGGAAACTCCCCTTGTCCACTCGTATTTGGGGGCAGTGCTGGTACACCAGTTGCAGAGGCTGAAACCCGGTATTCCCAAAAAGCATAAAATCGCATTATGAGGATATAAAAAGAAAAAGAAAAAAAAAAAAGAAAGGAGATGACTATATTACCAGAGGTAATAGGTATGTCGATTCGATTGCAAAATATTGTGCATCTATAAATCGGGATAGACGAACTGAACATGTTTCAAGTCCTTAAATGCTAACCACAGTAGTTGAGACATGGCAGGAAGTGAGACGAATTCAGGAAGAAGCCAGTGAAGAGGAAAAAGATAACTGGTTAAAAGCAGGATGTAGACAGAGAGAAGAGGATTAAATTTGGGTTTACAAAGATGAAAGACAAGTAATGCCTGATAACATGATTTCAAATATGGCCTGAATGTATCATGGTGAAGCCCATATTGGGAGGGACGCTATGATCAGAATGTTTAGACATGGTACAACCCTAAGTTTAGGAAGATGGCCGAAAGCCTGTGCCAGAGTTGTCTTGTATGTCAGCAATTAAATCCAAGACGAAAAACAGTTGTTTGTTTGGGAACCATAGGACGGAAGGGAGGTCCATTTACAAGAATGCAATTGGATTTCATTGAGCTTCCACATTGTAACAGACTTAGGTATGCACTTGTGATCATTTGTCTGTTTTCACAGTGGGTTGAAGCCTTTCCAACCCAGAGAAACTATGGAGTGACTGTTGCAAAACTCCTGTTGCGTGAGATAATACCACGCTACGGTTTCCCAGTAACCATTGAGACAGAACGTGGAACACATTTTCATAATTAATTAATGCAAATGATTTGTGAAGCACTGGACATTCGTCAGAAGTTACACTGTGCTTACAGACCAGAAGCTTCTGGGGTAGTTGAACAAGTAAATGGAACAATAAAAAACAGAATTGCAAAAATGTGTTTGGCCACAGGACTAAAATGACCCGATACACTACCACTTGTTCTAATGACCTTGAGGAGCATACCTGATAAAAGTACAGGATTAAGTCCTCATGAGATTTTGATGGAAAGAGTAATGAGACAAGCATTTGCGCCAGTTGATAAACTGTTGACTATAAATGATGACATCATACTGGATTACTGCAAACATCTGTCTGATGTGGTAACTTCTGTGTTCCATCAGGTGGGAACTGAGGCACAAACGAAAGAAAAACATCCAGCTCATGATCTAGTCCCTGGAGATTGGGTTCGGATAGAGGTTCACAGGAGAAGAAACTGTCTAGTGCCTTGTTGGCAAAAGCCCATACAAGTCATTCTGGTTAGCGCCACTGCAGTTACATGTGCTGGAGTCACGAGATGGGTGCACGCTAGTCATACCAACCGTTTTCTTGAGCCTGAAAATCGGCAAGAAGAGGGTGAAAGCACCACTGACTCGGACTCTGAGGGTGAACCAGAAAGAGATCCAGATCCTGAAGCTCGACATATTAGTCGACATCTGGATTTATCAGATACTAGTTCTACATCTGAAGGAGAAAGTGAAATTGTTGAAATACCAAATTTTGAAAATCGACCTGTAAGTCGAGATTTGGTAGAAACTGATACCAGTAAGGACACTGAGCTAAGTGAAAATAAAACTGGTGGTCGAGAGGATACCGAAGGACAGTCTGAAAGCTCTGAAAGCAGAAACCAAAATCTTGAAACTGGTGAAAAGGAAATAACTCACGATGAGGATGAGCTTCCAAGTGCCAGCTATGGAGAAGTTCCTAACAGAGTAAAAGAACTGACCAAAGAGAAAATAAGCTCAGAAAAATAATCAGATCCTATAAAGTTCATTATAAATACTGTAGAAAGATCTGAAACAGAGACTGATGACAGTGATGATGATACTCAATTAAGGAGAAGTTCAACAAAAAGAGCGTGGAGAGTGGAACGAAACACTGTTGAACCTGAAATAAAAAGAGTTCGAAAAGGAGATAGTTGGCCTAAAGGATCTGATGGACTTAAATTTAAACTGGTTAATAAAGCAGAAGTACCAGAAGATCAAGTAAATGAAATAACAAGTCAAAAGGAATTGTTGGGAAAGAAAATAGAGACTGTGCAAAGGCCAAAAAGAGTGAGGAGACCAAATCAAAAATATAAATCACCTGAGTGGACATATATACTATTGCCTCCAATAAGTGAAGTAAATAGTAGCCAAGAAAAAAACATGTGATTTGCCAAGGTGAAGAAAAAGAAAGTGAGTAAACTGTGACTCAAAGAAAGAAAAAGAAATTTAAAAAAGTTTCTGGAAAATTATAAGAAGAAGAGATATATAAAACAAAAATCTGTAATCTTGACTGAAAAGAACATTGTAAGTCAAAAACAAAGGTAAAGAGAGACAATTTAAAGGTGAAAAGATTGTGAAAATTGCTGTGTAAAAAGAAATGCCTACTAATGAAGTAACCCAATCTAAGTGTTCTATTTTTAGAAAATGGTGTAGAATGTGGTTAATATGTACTGGGTTATTGATGTTAGTATGGTTGATTTTTGCTATTGTTATTCCTTTTAGACCAGATTTTGAAAAATTGAGAGCAAATGAGAGTATGAAAGAAAAGAATAATAATTTGCAAAAATAAAAAATTACATGTGTATAGGCCTGAAATTCATCAAGATAACTCTATTAGGGACTTCTCGCATAATACCTTTTCAAGATTATTATCTGAGTATGTGAGGACGATGGATGCCAGCGATTGCTATGTCTGTGTGAAATTGCCAGCATCTGTGTCCAAGGGTGTGACTTATCACCATTTACCATTAACATATGGAGTTACATGTAGTGTATTAACACGTTTATTTTATAGGACAGGAAAATTAGAATAATATTATTCAGATTCTGATTATGTATTTGCCAAATGGAAAATTGTTGCTGATCTAAATCAAATTAAGCCTGCTAAGGTATTTGGAGAATATTTTTTAGAAACACAAGAATTGACACATGATTATGCCTTCAACCATAATTGGACTTGTAAAATGAGAAATGAAGAGAAAGACTTTTTAAATATGGTTGAGGAAAGAAGGCAACAATATAAAAGGAAAGAAAAAGCGAAACAAACTAAACCTACAATGTAGGGGTTTGCAGATGATAACTGTGTATGGCAATTATTTTGTGGGAGCAAGTCAATGTGAAGATACCTATATCATAAAAGGTGGTTTGGGATTTAAAGGCGGTAATGACCCAGTGTTTCCTGGTATTTATTTTTTATGTGGGAACAAAGCTTATTATAGATTACCAGACCATTGGTATGGTTCATGTTATATTGGCTTGGTCTTTCCTAAAATATTTCATGTAGATAGAGGTATAATGGAATTCATGAAATAGGTAACCCTTTAAGTCGTAGAAGAAGAGAAAGTGCAATTTAAATAATAGGTGATGTTTTTGGAGCACTGATGCCAGCAGTGGGTATATCCTTTAATGCAAACAGAATTAGAACATTGTCAACAATAATAGACTGATTGTCAACAGACACAGCTGGAGGACTTTTAATGGTAAACACTGAAATGTTTGCTATGAGAAGTATGGTGATGCAAAATCCACTTGCTTTAGATATAATGTTAGCAAAAGAAGGAGGAGTCTATAGAATTTTGAAGGTGCAACACTGTTGTACCTGCATTACTGAGAAAAGTCAAAACATTGTGAGATATATTACAAATCTTACAGAATTGCATAAGGAAGTTGAACCACTGGAGGTTGATCGTGTTCTTGAGAAACTTGGTAGCAGTTTTTCAGCAGTCAAAAATTGGTTTTATGAAGTAGGTGGATTCATTATAGGGAAAATACTAATTCCAGTTACTGTAATATTAATAGTGATCTTATTTTTCAGATTAAGTTGCCAATTTAGAAAGAGAAGAAATGTCAAAAGATCTTTAAAGAAAGTAATTGAAAGAAAAACAAGACAGGGAACGAGAAAAAGGTGATATTGAGATGGAAGAGTTTAAAGAGAAGCTTTATCAAGACAGAAAGAAAATGGAAGAAACTAAAGTGTAACTCATACTAATTAAAAGAATTTAAAACATGTTGAGATAAAAATTTACAAATTTTTGGGAGATAGTTGGTGATAAATCATCAAAGGAGGGAGTTGATGGAGCAAAGTTGAAAACAAAACTTTTGTATACCCCTTGTGAAGTTACTTCTCCATTACAGTAATATGTATTAATTGTGTGGTTTTGAAGTTAACCAACATAGAATAGAATGCACATACACAAATACACATGGGAAAGTAAATTGCATGAAATTGCAAATCATAATCTACTAATTTGTACTGCATTGTGTCCTAAAATTGCATTAATATGCTTTCTGTCTGTTTATTTGTGGCATAAATCATGAAGATTGGCAAGTAAACCATGCATATATGTTTATGAAAACCTAGGTAGCTACTAACTGGGATACTATTAGTAGGGGGGATGTAAACAGAAGGGCTTTATTTCTCAAATTAACTCTTATTTGTGTTTGTTTCTATAATAGTTCCTAAAATGTGGCCTTTGTGGCCAATACAAAATAGAGGCCGACTGCGACTTCGAGTTTATGAGGAAGTACGCATGCGCAAGTTTGGAAAGGGAGAAGAGCGAGCTGCCTGTGCCTGTACAGAATGGGTCAAGGACAGTGTGGCCTACATCTTGGAATGAATGCCAACTTTTTCAAATGCCAGCATCTTGAACGTGGGAATAGGAATTGAATAACAAATTAAAGGACACAAGTGGAAGAAGCATGACATGAACAATGGGCTTACTATTTTTTTCAATTATAATGATGACTCTGTGGAAATTGAACAATAATGTGACGAGGTGATGCTCACCCACCCCTCAAGTGACCAATCACGGACAGTCTAAGACCACAAAGTTACGAATTTTAGATAGATAAGTTAGTGAAAAAGGATATAAAAGAGGACATTTGGGACGATGAGGAGAGCTTACTTTTCCAATTTTATCTTTGCACCCTGACATGCTGTCGGTCTGCGCAATGTTCCTATGGGGCAGGGACTTTGACATTTTCCTGGACTTTAACTTTTGAATGGGTGCGGAGTCCTATGAAAGTGGAACACCAAGAGAAATAGAGAGGTGTTCTTTGGGAACTATTATGTCCATATGCTGATGTCTGCGTTTCCACATTTTGGTGATGGCCAAGGTTGTAGAGGCATGCGGAGTCAGAGTGATCTCATATGCTGATGATACACAGCTGATTTTCTCCTTCAGAGATCACTCTGACTCCAGCCTCTCTAGTTTCCGCCACTGTTTGGGAGAAATCTGTGCTTGGATGGCCTCGAACCACCTTCGTCTCAATGCGGATAAGACGGAGGTCCTGTTCTTTAATCAAAAAATGACAATACCCCCCTCACTGTGGTGGCCTACGGTACTTAATCCCCCCCTATTCCGGTGCACACCGCCCGTAATTTGGGATTCCAGTTTGACGACACGCTCTCCTGCGGCCCGCAAATTAATAAAGTCACGGCTGCCTGCTTTGGTAAGCTAAAAATGATGAAAAAAATCTTCCCATTCCTGCCAATGGATGCGCGCAGAACAGTCACCCAGGCGCTAATAACGTCCCATTTGGACTATGCCAACAGTCTTTATGCCGGGGCCCCTCTGTATCAAATTGAACGTCTGCAAGCAGTTCAAAACGTGGCAGCAAGACTGATTGGCAACATCCCTTTCCGACATTCGATCTCCATGTTTCGCAAAAAGCTCCACTGGCTTCCTATAGCCTCTCGGATTAAGTTTAAAATACTCACTCTTGCCTTCCGTGCTCTCAACGGTACCGGTCCAGATTACTTGAGAAAGAGACTCACATTATCCCATTCAGTGAGAGACCTACGTTCCAACAGTCTACGCCTTATGGTTGTGCCACGCTTCCGCCGCGCTCGAATGGGTGGCAGAGCTTTTGCTGTCCTTGCTGCGAAACACTGGAACGGCCTCCCTCTGGACCTCAGATTTGCCTCATCTGAAGCACTGTTTCGCAGCCGCCTGAAAACTTGGCTATTTTCCTCATCTTAGATAGGCTCCTCTTTATCTCCGCTGACAGTCTTTTAGCGCCGGGACACCTCCGACGGAGGTAGCTGTGCGCTCTACAAGATCCATAAATAAAATAAATAAATAAAACTTTTCCTATTTTTCCCAACTGTCATGCTAATAAATGAATGTTTTAAACCTAAAACTTTTCCTTCTAGGCTATTGATGTTTAAAATACATTTTCTTTGGGATTAAAAGATAGAGGTCATGCTAGGAGATCTAGTCTTTAAATAAAAATTAAACACTTGGAGAATTAAGCTGGTCTTGTTGTCCTTTAGTTAACTTTTACTGGCTGATCTATTGACAAATAATGGTGGGGTGGTTTAAATGTTTTCCTTAAAATCAAAACCATGGTATCAGAAATAAACTGCACATGTAAATAATGTATACATTTTAGTTTTAGACACTCCACTATAATCCAGCAGCTCTCCTTTGGTCTTCACCAAATCCTCGGAGCAGGGTAAATGTGTATATGAGTGACTCACAGTGTAATGGACCCCAGAATTTCTGGAGCCGCGCTGGATCACTATCAAGTAAGGGCCTATACAATTCTAACATAGTAAAGGAAAATATAGTTATACAAATGATAATATGTCAGGTACGAATATGTATATAGACACAGTCTGCGTAAAGAAAAATATGACACTAAGCATTAGCAATACAAGTAACATCATGAACAGAACCTGCAAGAGAAGTAGTTGAACCAGAAACTCCCTCGTCCAACTACATGATGGTATCAAGTTCTTTTTGAAGCAATATAGTTGCATTTGTATCATGAATCGAAATTCTTTTGGGAGTGAGATAAGTAGTAAAATATGAGCAACATAAGGGAAGACACTGAATCAAAACACAGCAGCATATTAAATGGACACTGATCCTTAGGCGGGGCCAAGATGGGGGTTGAAGCTGCTGAGTGAAGGAGCTTGCATGGAGTCGCTCCATATCGTACTTTGGAGAGAATTTTGAAGGAAAGAGCCGGGAGAGCCTATAAAGTGACTTTGTAATACTCTGAATGCCTGTGAACACGAGCGGCGTTTTCTAAGCATATCGGAGCCATATCAAACTGTTAGCGCATTTTCTGTACAGCGCTTACTTGCTACGTCGGGGACACCGTGATCGGAGCTGTGGATTAGCCTGGATGCTGCAGTACATTCATCATCTGTGCAGAGGGTTGGTGCCGATCTGGAGACCCCGAAACACCGGCTCCCTCCGAGTGCTCGGTCTGACGGCCTACAGGGCGGGTTCTCGGACTAACCCTCGCACAGCTGCCTGCACTCGCCGAGGATCAGACGACGTCTCCTCGCACGCTGCTAGCAGATTCGGGCTACATCGCTGCTGCGACGCTGATGACCTCACAACAGGCAACCCGCTCCACTAGAACCGGCAGGACGGGCAAAACAACGAAACATGACGAATCAGGTATGCCTGCGGGGGGTCCGCTATCAAACCTAAGACTGCTATGGGACTTATGGCGGGAGCCCCTGTCTTAATAGGGGAAAAAACTCGGCAGAAGCTGAGACAGCGAGGCAGACATTATATGTGACGATAATTAACGAAAACACTAGCAAGACCACTGAATCGATGAATCTTCAAACGGGGGATATAAATTCACAGATTTCACAGAATTTCTCCTCCCCAAAAGATCTAGCTGAGATAGGCATCAAAAAATCAAATATTACCGATAATATAGCTAAAAATACCCACAACTCAGACTCCAGCTCTGCTGGCACTACAGTGAAGGATAATGAGAAAAATCAACATCAAAGCGCGAACGTTGATAAAACTGATAAACCAAACACCCATGCCAATAAAGACTCTATTTCGATAACTGATGGGGTAAATGTTATGGAGAGAGACAAAATTATGATCTCTCTCGATACTGATATTACTGACTCTGTTGATGGAGATATTTCTAATACTGATAACACTGACAACACTGCTAATCCTCAGATATCAAGCCTAAATCTGGGGAATGAGGTAGAAACGAGCATACTAACTTGCAATTTACCGCTCACACAAGAGATTGAGACTGAGACAACTACGAGTAAAATTATATTTGAGAAATCAGGGGCGGAAAATCTAACTGGAAAGAATGATATGCTACTAATCGAGGAAAATGAAACGGTGGAAGAAAGTTCCAACTACGAATACGAATACGAAGAAATCTCTGAAGAGGGCGAGCAATACAAGGAGATACCTCCCAATAGAAACAACGTTGGACAAGCTTCAATCACAAGAAAAGCAAAACTTAAAGCTAAAACCAAGCTAAATCCTACGACTCGCAAATTATTGACCAAAGACACGACCTCCAATAAAAAAGGGCGTAAGGCCATTGTAGATGATAACCCATTGAGGAAAGGGATTGAAGCTAAGGGAGGAGTGAAGGGCGTGGCGCTGAGGTTATCTGGAGCAAGTTTTGACGACTTACATGTACATGACGAAATTGTAGTCTCTAGACAAGAGAATATGGAAAACACAAAACTCAAACCAGATGTAACAACCACACCAACTTTAACAACTGGGAATAGCTTGATTACCAACGAAACTACAACTTTTGTACAACTTATTGCTCCAAATACTTCGATAATTCCTTTATCTGATAACTCGACTAAGGAGTCGGATATAGGAGAGCTTGTTGATTCACCTACCGCTCTAATAGAAGCTAGCACAAGGTCAATACCAACTGAAACCGATATCCACCCACTGGAGGTTTCAAATGTTGTTTCTTCTGAAAGCACAACGGAGACAAGGACTGCAAATCCAAGCCTGATCACACGGGTCACCATTGCCTTGACTCCAACACTAGAATCCAGTCCAAGGATGAACAAAATACAAAGTTCAATATCCGGGCTAGGGGAAGAGACTTGTAACCAAACTGATAATATCTCTATGGGTCTAATTATGCAAACTCTTATGGCTCAGAGGCAAGAAAGCCACCAACAACACTTACAACTGAGAGAGGACAATACAAAAATACAGGCCTTTATGAGTGAAGTGTGACAGAAACTTGGCGGAGTCACACAAGAGATGGAGGACTTGAAGCAACGAGTGGTGGGAGACGAAGAAGGTACCTCACGCTCAGAAGAAACTACGAGAACTCATTCAGCCCGCATTTCTCAACTAGAAACCAAGGTCGAAGATTTGGAGAATAGGGGACGCAGACACAATTTTGGGCCCCTGAGGGCGTCGAAGGGGGTGACCCCCGATCTTTTGTTGTGAAACTTTTCCAAAAAGCTTTCTGCGACCTTTCTGACTGGGATTGGGACCCCCAATTCCAATGGGTACATAGACTACCCTCCTTCCAAAGGAACCAAAACAACAAATTCCCTCGACCTTTTCTAATCTACTTTGGAAACTTCTTATTAAGACAAGCGGTTGCTCTCAAAGCTAAAGTCAATAACCCAGTCACTGTAGACAACATTACTTTTTTCGTACGCTCTGATCTGTGTAAGGCCACAATGGACCGGCGATGGGAACTCCGCAAACTAATAGACTCTTTTAAAGCCATTGGTTGCACTGTGTACTTACAGGAACCAGCTCGCCTTAAAGTCATCAGGAATGGACAGTCACTATTTTTCACGGACCCAGATGAAGCCACTAAACATTTGGAAAAACTCACGAGAGAGAAAGCCTAAAAGAAATGTGAAAAATATTTAACTAGAATTAATTAGAATCTACAAGATATAAATTCAACGCATGTTTATTTGAAACCCAATTATTAATGGCGATGCATCTGGACTAGAATATAATTACTCTAACATCTCTCTAGGGTTTCTTTCCTCCTCTTTTCTTCTTTATATCTTCTTCTCGCTTCTCCTCTTCTTTTCTTTTTCTTTCTCTAGTTGTTTTTTGATTGATATGCACCTTTAAGCACTTCTGAAAAGGAGTAGACTCCATGCTCACCACTTCACTATGCTGCCCCTTCAGCGGCAGCAAGGGATAGAGGGGTGCTCCCCCCTGGGGGCCTTTCAGACTGGGGGCTGGTTGGGTGGGTTTGAACTCCTTGGGTGGGAAGGGGCTAAAAAAGGGAAAAAAAAGTTTTGCAATGGAGAAAAGGGGGAAAAACTCACAAAAAGTTGCAACAATACTATTGAATCTATTATGCAAAGGAGATTATACGATATCAATATAAGATATGTCTTTTCTTAGATGCATGGTTTGGAACGTTGCCGGTCTTAACAATAAATGTAAAAGAAAATTGGTACAAGAAGAAATGAATTTATACAAACCACATATGGCATTTATTACAGAAACGCATATTAGATATCAAGACCGCAAACTACTCTCACAAATGGGCTATGACCTTGTTGTTTGCTCTACCATGGGTGCATCAATTCGAGGAGTTGCTATTTTGAAACAAAAATGGCTAAAAATGAATGTTACTAAAACTGTTGGTGATGATAAAGGCAGGTGGGCAATTGCCCAACTACAATTTAACCAAAAAAGCTATGTATTTTGTATTATCTATGGACCAAATGCTGATATTCCCAAACTGTTGAGCTACTCGAATGGGAAGGGGAATTGTTAATAATGGGAGATTTTAACTGTGTCATGAACTATGCTATAGATTCTACAAGTAAAGGAATTAGAATTAGAATGGCTAAAGTGAGATCCGCTATAGAGGAATTAGCCAGGGTGCACAACTTGAGAGATGCTTGGCGCACTAAACACCCTACCATTCCCGGCTTTACATTTTATTCATCCCCACATCAAACTCTTTCTAGAATCGACATGGTATGGACAACAGCTAACATTCTAAAAAACTATGAAATAGAGATCTGCCCTAAAGTCACCTCAGATCATAACCCGATACTGTTTGAATTTAAAATTCTGGACTCCAAACAAACTACCCGGCAATTCACATTTCCCAGATATCTACTTACTAACCCTAAATTGGTATTAAGAATCACATACAGGAATATATATCATTAAATATCAATTCTACCACTCTTAACTACGTATGGGATGCATGTAAATGTAGCATCAGAGGCTACACACAACAATATATCTTTCGGGACAATGCTGAAAAGTGAAGAGTAGTAAAATCTGTCACATCTAATATCCTAATAGCTGAACAACAACTTTCAGATGCTATTATTCAAGGCAAAACAAACACCAAAGATTTAAGTTTAATATTAGTTTCATTAAGAGCAGCATTAAAGAAGACTCTCAGGGAAAAATATAGCTGCAAAATGCACAAATATAAGCTCTCACAATATGAAGGGGGAGACAGGATTGGAAAAATTCTAGCTTACAAAGTAGCTGACAAGAAGGCTAAAACTACTATAAAAACAATAAAAGGACTAGATTCTAAAAATTACAACGAACCAGAGCAGATTTTGGAACAATTTGCTAAATATTATTGCCATCTTTATACCCCAGAGAACACATCCACTCTAGAAGCAATAGAATTATATTTAGAAACACACAAACCCGAAATAAGGGACCAAGAAATAACTAATCAACTCGGTACTAAAATCTCTACTGAGGAAATAAGCCAGGCTATACAATCACTTCCCCTAGGTAAGGCCGCAGGAGAAGACTGCTTACCCATGGAGATCTATAAGATATGTGAACAAGAATTACTCCCTCTATTCCAACAGGTGATAGACTCTATTGGAGAATCAGGAAGTGCTCCTATTTCATGGCGCACTGCTAAATTAATTTTCTTTTTAAAAAAAAACATATCACCGGAAGAACAGGGATCATATAGATCAATTTCATTAATTAACACCGACGCAAAAAAATTTGCCAAAATACTTGCCAATCGTCTCGCCCCTATAATGCCCGATTTGGTCAATTGCCAACAACACGCATTTGTGGTGGGGAGAGACACCACTGCCCACATTAACACCGCGGTAACTGCTTTTGATGTTGCGTCTATCACTCTTGCCCCACTCGGAATGGTCATGCTAGATGCAGAGAAAGCATTTGACCGAGTGGGGTGGGAGTACCTATGGGCAGCACTAAAGTCAACTGGCATACGGGGCCAATATTTGGGATGGATCCAATCTCTATATGAGACACCAACAGCCATAGTTAGCTATCTTGGAAATAATTTGGATAGCTTTCTAAGAAGCAGGGGTACTAGACAAGGGTGCCCTCTTTCACCACTGCTATTCGCTCTAGCTTTAGAACCCTTCCTAAATGCATTAACAGCGCAGGAGCATATTACCCCAATCGAACATGAAGGCAAGTGCTTGAAAATCACCGCCTTCGTCGATGACATCGCCATATACACCACTGACCTGGTACAAGCTGTACCCAATATAATTAAGGAAGCCAGCGATTTTGGAGATGTCTCAGGCTATCGGCTAAATGTTAATAAAACTCAAGTGATAGCAAATTATCAACCTTTACATCCAATAATAGGGCTATGCTCTAATGCTACCTACTTAGGGGTAAAACTTACCTCTAATATCGACAAAATTATTCCAATAAACTATGATCCTCTACTTAAAGATATTACATCTATACTCAAAAATTGGCATAAAATCCCACTTAGCTTGATCGGACGCATTAATACAATCAAAATGAAGATAATACCCAAAATACTTTACCTTTTCAGATCGATCCCGCTACAATTAAACAAATCATACATCAAGAAAATAGAAAGCATCTGTAACAACTACATCTGGGGATACAAAAAAGTCCGTAGGTCAATGACAGCACTTAAATTGCCAATCGAAAAAGGGGGACTAAATTTCCCAGATCTTAAAGTCTACTTATTTGCCACCTTTATTCAACGCATACGTAGTTTCTTGTCCAAAGAAGCTCCTCTATTCTACCACCAATTCATGCTAGGACCACAAAGCAATCAGTTTTTATTCCGGGTACATGATCCAAATTACTACAAGAGAGTTAAATTCAAGACCGCTAGAGCAATCAAAAGAATTTGGGAACAAATTATGGACATCGATAAAATATCATTTTTTAACGCCGAATTACCATTATGGGGGAACCCAGGGATGCCAAACATTTTCTCTGACGGTGCTTGTGCCCAATGGATAGATCAGGGTATTAACACCCTAGGAGATCTCTACAGCCCGGAAGGTTTCCTAAGTTTTCATACATTAAAATTACTCTATAAAATCAAAGATACTACATATTTCAAATACATGCAGATGCAAGACTTCTTGATTAATAAAATGAAAATTGAAACAGTTGAGCGATCAGATATTCTCCATTGTATCTATTCGAATTACACCAAATCTCTCATAAGCAAAAGCTACACTCTTTTAAATAGAGGACGAATGAGTGACTGTGGGAAAATGGCAGACAAATGGACCAACAGGTTGGGTATTAATATCAACCCTAGCCAGATTGCGGGCTCACTTAAACAATTAAATCGGGTGGTGCATTCTTCAAATCTAAGGTTACAATTTTATAGGACAATCACTCAAATACACTGCACACCGCAAAGAATCGCTAGTTGGACCTCTGGCAACATTTCTAATGAACGGACCAAATGTTTAAAATGCAATAAGGAAGCTGCGGGCATAGAACATATGCTCTATCACTGTCCGAAACTCTCGACTTTTTGTCTAGGAATAACCGAGGTTCTTAACAAAAAACACATAATATCACCCGCTCTCTCCGCCCACTTAGTTCTGTTAGATATACAAGATATCAGTAGCAATTTCAACGACTTACTAACAATAATATTTGCTTGTGCCAGGTTGGCGATTGCGCGGACCTGGACATCAACAGAACCCCCAAGAGTTATGGAATGGTGGTATTTAATGCATGAAATATATACCATGGAGCTTTCATTGGCTAAACTAAGAGGCCCAAAAGCATTGAAAGGAAGGGAAAAAAATGGGGAACATTTATGGACTAAACAGAGGACTTTATTGTGTGACCGGCATGCCAATCTTTCTCTTAGTATTTCTTTTTGCTATGTTTTAGAACCTTGTGAATATTTATTTTGCAATCTCCTGTCTCTTCTTCTTTTCTTCCTTTAAATATAAAGACTTAAATTGTATAGATAACCATATTTATATGTACAACTAATGTGTTTTCAATATTGTGTTTATTTCTCCTCTTGCAATAAATGAAAACAATTTAAAAATAAATAAATAAATAAATGGACACTGAAATATATCACCTTTTCTAAAATCTAACCCTAACCACCGAACAAAGAGCAGCTCCAATTTCGACTCTCCATTCCTTTAACATTTTCCAAAATGTCTAAAATATGTTGTGTAATATTCTTTTCCATATATGTGATACCGACCACACACTGCTCTTCTATTATTGTGCATACACCACCATTTTTGGCTAAAATAAAATCAACTGCATATCTTGTTTGTTTGGAGTATTTGCACATAATTTCCAACTGAGTGGTGATGTCCCGTAAAGCTGCTACTGTAGAATTAGCTAACATTTAGAACTTACACCCAAATTACTCTCTAGCTCGTTCAACCCTGGCCATGACAGTACCACCAAATGTAATAATATAGGAAAGGATATATCCAAAGGTGATACCATTGCTATAATTATTTACTTCCAAATCGGTAATTCCCTCACAGAATTCCTTGGTCAATGTTCTTTTACCCATCTTATCTTTGGTCTACTATACCTACAAGTACCTACAAGGTACCCCAAGAGGTAGCACCATTCCCAAAGCCACGTCCACTGTATCGTTGTACATTTTAGAATACGTACCATTTGATAAAAAAATAAAATCCTGGATGTGCATGGAGTGGACCTTGGTAATCTAATGGAGCATATCTAGTATTCATTCTATTCATTGAAGGGTCATCCTTTCTCCCTAAACGCATTACATTTTTGTGCACTACTTCTCCAGAACAATTAAGATACACATAAGCATCAGTGCTATTTATTACAGGGCAACTCGCAGGATAAATACCTGCCTCTTAAGTGACAGTCAGATCTTTGTAGTGCCAACCTGTCAGGGTGATATTTCTTTTACTAAGGTACAGATCACAACAATACATTTCGGGTATGCATCCAGGGTACCCTGTTCCCCTCGTTTTTCTGTAGTATAAGCAAGGTCCAGGATATCCCAGGCTGAATTCACCTTTTACCTCTACGAATTGGGGAGGACGAACATATATGTAATTTAGCAATGACAAGGGGTAGGCGGTCCATGAACTTGTAACAGAATCAGTGGGATAACAAGCTGTGCTATCCCCAAAGAATTTTCGATGTGTGTCTAAGAAGACATTGCTATGCGTGGCTCTTTTGCTACTATCTGAGGAAACAGCCTGATATAAGACACTGATGAGGTAACTTCAGATCATTCCAATATCCAGAACAGCCTCCCCTACCACCCACAACAGCAACAATATAACTACAGCCCAGAATATTTTTTTACTGAGCTACCGTTCAAAACTAATCTGCCCCGAACACAGGGCGACAAGAAACTGCTCATCTTCTGCAAGAGGACGACCAAACAGATACATGTTTATTACAATTTTACAAATCAAATCACCAGAGTCGTCATATGATGAAGCCAATGATGGAAAGGACAGAAAAACAAAAAGAAAAAACTGCCAAAAATTACAGAATCAGGGTACATTCCAAGCCTTCCTGGCAGGCTTCTATTGTCCAATCCTCTGTGGTGCTATTGAGCATGTGCCGGTGAAGCCACACTATTGCAGCCCGTCAGCAAATGTTCAATGTTCTCAGGATAGGGGACTCTCCCTTCATGATAAATGCCCTCAGCTTATCCTGTCCTGCATCAGAAGCAGTGCACCGTAACTTCCAATCCCTAGTCTAATGGGTAAATGCAGAAACAAGGGGCCTTGGGAACTAACCTCACCCAAGGAAGTCCATCCCTAACAACACTCACTTCTCTTCCGGTGCACTACCCTTCCATCGAGGATGAAGATTGTTCCTTTCTACTCCATACTCTGTCTCATCTCGGAGAAGAATCTGAAATTCAGGGGGTGCCGGGGACTGAGACTCAGGCTCTTGCGTATTAGATGAAGTGGAAACCTGAGCAGCCCTAATTTTTGGGGGAACTGCTGCATTCAGAATGGCATAATTTTCTTCCTCTGTCCGCGTCCAAACTAATTGGGCATTGGAGAGCAAACAAAATGTTGGGACTTTCTCTGTCTCTTGGTCTCCAATGCCTTCATGTACCCAGGTGTCGTAGGGAAGAGGTTATGATACCCGTCTACAGTGAGAAGCATGGATCAAGGGCTTCCGTCCTTCCACTCTTACCGCTGTCCTCGTTGTGATGAGGACCAGATAGGGGCCCTTCTATCTAGGCTCCAAACTGTCTTGTCTCTGGAAGCTTTTTACGTGAATGTAGTCCCCAAGCTGAATGGTGTGCCCAGGCCCCTCAGGTGCTGAAGGTAAAACCTTGTGTATCAAAAATCAAGATGAACTCACACCCGATGCACATAGGTCAAACAAGATTATTCTCCACTGCCGACTCTTTGGACCGAACGATCAGATTCAAGGGTTTCGCCTTTTCACAACCCCAGCCGAGATGACCACTAGACGAAGAACCGCCCGATCAGACAGGCGGGGCAACCGCGAGAACCAAGCTCTATCATATGGGGATCCCCGAACCGCCCATCCAACCAGACGCAACCGGACCCCCTTGACTAAGGGTGGGCGGTAAATTCCATTTCGCTGAAGGAATTAGCAAACTTTCGGCAATTCCGCGTTCCGCGTAATTGCTGAAAATTCCACGATCTGTGGAAGAACAGAATTCATGGGCTGTGAGTAGAGGTATTGCACAAAACGGTGGCACCTACTTGGATAAATGCTGGGCAGGATTCATTCTGGCACGATGCTCCTGTTACAAAAATTATACCTCAACAGAAAGCACTTACAGATATAAAGCAGGTGCCCGAGTCAAAGTGCAAATTCGGTAATGCATTAATCAGCCCCAAAAATTTGTGAGCTCAGTCGAGGCTGGGCAGGTGTGCTTTCTCCCCATATCTACTGTCAAAAATTAGCTGTGATGCTTGTGATCTTTCCAACCATGGCTTTCTTGAGCGCAATCCCCGTGTAGTTCCTGTGACCAAGAGGTTCTCTTTCCATCTGTTGCTCTGATCAGTCTCTGACCTTTTATAAACAAGAGGCATGATTGTGA
The DNA here is from genome assembly GCF_964263255.1 of Lissotriton vulgaris. Taxonomy (NCBI): domain Eukaryota; kingdom Metazoa; phylum Chordata; class Amphibia; order Caudata; family Salamandridae; genus Lissotriton; species Lissotriton vulgaris. The sequence continues at coordinate 1,944,301,998 of NC_141685.1, forward strand.
ACTTGCATAGAAGCCATGCCCCACACACACTAGCGGTATTATGCAATGTCTTCCTGCCCTTTTTCCACTATGATGGTCAGCTCATTCAAGGGACCCCCGGCGCCTTTAAGCGCCATGGCAAAGTTACAGACACACATGGTCACTGGAGACAACTCTGGCCCTTTACACAGCTGTAGTGTACGAAAACTAAAGCACTATACATTTACCCAACGAGGTAGCACTTACTGATTGGCCAGTAGAAAGTACTCCAGTCCAGTTGAGTAGAGGTATTGCACAAAACGGTGGCATCTTCTTGGATAAATTTGCAGTGCAGGATTCATTCTGGCACGATGCTCCTGGCCCGAGTTGAAATTCAAATTTGGTAATGCATTAATTAGCCCAAAAAAATTGTGAGCTCGTTCGAGGTTGGGTAGGTGTGCTTTCTCCCCATATCTACGGTCAAAAATTAGCTGTGATGTGATGCTTGATGGAGGTCTTTGCATCCATGACTTTCTCGAGTGCAATCCCTGTGTAGTTCCTGTGACCAGGAGGTTCTCTCTCCTCATCTGCTGCTCTGATTGGTCTCTGACCTTTTATAAATAAGCGGCATGTGAACCCGCATAGTTGCCCTACCCCACACACACTAACTGTAGTATTACGGGCAGAACAAGCAATTCCGCGAGCTCACGGAATTCCACGTGCTTGCAGAGATTTTTTGCAGTTTCGCAGAACTTTGCGCAAATTCCGCCCATCCCTACCCTCGACCCGATTACGGACGGGATGGGTCACCTGGTGAAGTACCTGTTCAGGCGCCAACAGGTACTGGAAGTGACCCACCAGGTTCTCCCGGTTCACTCTCGACCTCCTCTTGCCTTCCAGTAAAGAAGAGTTGATGACACAGTAGAGAATACAAGCAAACTAGTTTATTCACAAAATACACTGCAGTGGAGTCCAGTGTGACCAGCCTCCTATGATGGCTGACGAGGGACTGACTCTAACAAGCATAAAGTTACATTATGTAGGTTGCGGAGCCCACAAAGACTCGCCTATTATGAAAAAATACTGGTAGCTGTCGCAATACAATGGGGTTACAGAACATACGTTTTGATTCTGCAGCCTGGTACAAGTTATCTCCTATCCAAAGTCGTCTGGCCTATCCTCCCTTCTAGACAGGTGGGAGAAGGCCTCTTTGTAACAGAAAAGGCATGCATTAATGAGCATGTTTCAGCATTGGAGAAACAAAACTTGTGAAGGACCATTTCTCGTTAATGAGCAAGTAACAGTTTTGATTATAATGCAAAATGGCGTCTTTGAGAGCTAAAATGGTGGCACAGATCTCAACCTAACTAATGCAACATCTGCATCTACTGGTTGCATCTACACACAATAAGCAAATATAATGTATTAGCCATATAAATGCTAAAATAATATTGGGTAAAACAAGAGGAAAATGTCAATATTTTGTTTCAATTCTATCATGCCTTGTAAATAAAGCCCCCTTTCATGCCATGGTTAGCGTGAAAGGGGTGGGCAGTGGGTGTTGTGGTGTGCTTTCCACAGCAGCACCCATTGATTTTGATGCTGCCCCCCCATGTACAAGGGCAGCGCACATAGGAGACAGCGCCAACATTAAGACCAGGTAAAACCTCGTCTTATAAGGGAACACCTGGTCATAACATGGCAAAACGAGGAGAAATGCATTATTTCTCTTTGTTTTTGCTTTTTCCATGTGTGCTGCCTTGTGCATCACACATGGAGAAAGCAAACTCCCATGAATTGTTTATGTACAGGAAGGTCCTGTACATAAACAGTGTAGCGCCAACGCAGGCACCATATAGTGCAAGAGTGTCACTCTTGCACTATATGGTGCCTGCGTTGGCGCTACACTTCTATGTTAGCGCAGGGGGAAATGCAATGCTGCACTGTATCCTTGTAAATAGGGTGCAACCTTGCATTTCTGAAGTGGCAGAGTGAGTTGAAGCCATGATGGCTAATGCCTCACTCCGCCACTTCCTCGTACATAGGCCCCTAAATGTCTTTGTCAGTTCCTGTGAAACCCCAATTGGATTGATATAAATGATTGCCCCCCTTTTCCCTGTCCTTGTCGAATAACAAGGGTTCATGCGACCAATGGCGGAGTTTATTTGATGATCACACTCAGCGTCTGAGATATAAAAATACCCACTCCAGCAATAGTTTGTAATAAATGGTTGCATCTTTAAAAATAATATAGTTTGGGGTTGTATACTTCCAAAAAACGACATTATGATGTGATTTTTGTTGCTTTTTTATCCTTTTTGGTACAAAAGATAATCTCAAACACCAATTTTGACATTCATTGTTTTCGTTTTCTTCCATATAAAAATAGACTGTGATTACTAAATTTATTTTAAAAGATCAGATTTTCATTTTCTACTACATTCGTGTTCCAATAGAGAATCGTGTATCTCTTTATGTGCTACTTTTTCAGCAAATATCTTCATTTCTGAACGCACGCAGCTTGACCTTATGAAATCATTACATACTTGGTTAAAACTCTCAGATAAATCAGTGGAATTAAGTGCACTGTTTGCTAACTTTGTCTTTCACGTTTCACATCTATTCCAATATAACATAAGGTCGTGCTTGAACGGGTTGTCTGATTAAGCAATCAATCAGCATGTAGTAAGAAAACGACATTTCACACTCACCACGTGCAGGCAGCTGCAATTGAAGAGAAAATTGAAGCAGCAAAGGCTCTCTCCCAAGCAAATCAGACGCTGAATGGTGAACCATGGAATAACAAGGCACCTGCACTTAACCTTCTCTCTGAATATTTTTTCAAAAATCGCTAGGGCAAGGGGCATCTAGTTCATTAAACTGTTCAGTTATTCTTAGAGGAAAATACATTCACTCCACCTGAGAAATTCGCAACTGTAAAGACCAGGGCCATCGTAAACAGCATTATAGGCCCCCGGACAAAGAAGTGCAGTGGGCCCTGCCGACACAACCACTCACAGGAATAAAAATGTTCAACAGAAAATTTGTGTTAAATTCTGGTCTGCATGGGGACCCTATGATCGTGGGGTTCCCAGACAACTGCCCAGCGTGCCCATGCATTAAGAGGGCACTGGTAAAGACCCATCATTCTCAGGGATATGGAGGTGATGACATATATGACGATCATGTAGAGGCTCAGGGAGGTGAGATATGGTGTCAACGTCTCTGGTGCGGTAAACAGGATCAAGAGCCCTTGGTTGGAGAATGCTGATACCTTGCACTAGCCAGGCAGGGAGAAACAGAGGATGGTTGTAGGACACTTACCCCCAGATTCAGCAAAGCCACATTCTGCGAATTCCAAATTGCGAAAATTACTGAATCGCAATTTAGAATTCGCAGAATGGGATTCATGAAGAAATGCGATTAACAAAAGCGAATCGCAATCGGCCGCAATTGCTGTTTGCAATTATGCCAAAATCGCAGAAAAATCACAGAATCGCCCTTTTTCCGTGTAGAAATTGAGATGTCTCAAATAACGAAATTGCAAATTGCGATCTCGCTAATTGCGAGATCGCAAAAACAGGAAGTCGCATTTCGAGCACAATGATGACATCACAACCAGAAAGTAGGCCGTTCCCTCCCTCATTCTGCTCACTGAGCCTGAAAGTGGAAGCAGCACTGGCCAGAGCTCTACTACAGACCACCTGCAGCAGCAAACCAGGAGACAAACAACCCCAGAAAATGTCCCAGGAAGCAGCAGGGAGCAGTGCCCCTGGAAGGAAAAGGAAAATTAAATTTTCAGAGCAGGAACTAGAATATTTAATTGAGGGAGTCACAAAGGACCTTGACCGGCTTTTCGGTAAGGATTCACGGATAGTGCCTGAGGCGGTCAAAAGGCGCATTTGGCTGCGCATCCGCGCTAAGGTCAATGCAGTGGGAGTGACCCAGCGCTCTATTGACAAACTCAAAAAGAGGTGGTATAACCTCAGAGGGCGAGCAAAGAAACGAATTGTAGAGAGGTTGGGGGAGCAAATTGCAACCGGAGGAGGAGAGCCCACTGTACCACCCAACACCCCACTGGAGGACCTCGTGGAGGACACCCTGAATCCCGAAGCATGCGTCGGGGGTCACCCGGCTGGACTCCTCCCGACCCACCCAACAATCCCAAGGTAAGTGCCATGCGACTGCGACCCAGTCCCCTGACAATGGCCATGACTCCAGAGCTACCCATCAGAAAACCCCAGTTATGCAGGGCATGCACACCAGAAATGTCCAATTGCATTGTGGGACTTGTAGTGTGACCACAATTTCCAGATAGCCCTATACAGTCAGACCTGTCAAGTGAGAGTCATTCCTAAAGCCAGTCAGGGAATGCTAGCCTGCATGCATGTAGCAACCTCCCATGTGCAAGAAAGATGTCATTAATCACGGTCCCATTTACATCACAGGTGACACACAACAACCCAGCAGCGACAGTGAGGCCCTATACATCGATGACAACCCGGACAACACCGAGGGAGAGGGCCATCCTTCCCTTCAACCAGGACCATCACAGCCAGCACCAGCAGCAGTCGTACCACCACCTGCCCCTGTGGACAGTGCCACCCCTGCAGCCACAGGCACGCCACAACCACACCGTGTAACACCCATGGCAGTGGCACAGCCCACAACAGTTGCAGCCAGGAAGCATACAAGGCGCACAGCCACTGTGCAATTACAGTCCAGCGGACTGGTGAGGGAGCAGCACGACACAACACCACGCGCTGGCAGGAGGCAAATGTCCGGGGTCCTGGCCTGTCCATTGAACGTCGGATGCTCCGAGTCCATCAGAAGCAGGCACGTCACTTGGCAGCCATCCACCTGCAGCTGCACAAGACTGCACGTAATGTAGGACAGCTCACTGACCGCTGCTGTCCGTGAAAACAGCCTGGTCCTGTTGTCCCAGCAGGATGTCAACCGCCGCCACCACCGCCAGCTGCTGACCCGCCTGTTAGCGTACACACGCTCAAATCATATCATCGGGAATGCCACCTCCCAACTATCACGTCGCTCCCTAGCGATGCAGATTCAAATGGTGCAGTGCTGCCAGGACGTCGCTAGGGCACTGGAGCAAGTCACCACAGCAGTGCAGAGTCTGCAGGCGACTGGCCATGGCCAAGCTAGTGGGGGGGATGATGCCAGTGAGGGCAATTCCAGCCACAGCAGCCTGGCGTTGCCGCTGGTGATGGTACCCCGCCGCAGCACCAGGCCCACTGCAGCCTCACGGGCCAATGCTGATGTGGAGGAAGTCGAAAGGCGACTGGGACCGTCCACCCGGAGGCGCCTCTGACTCTTTGAAATGTACCTGTAGGGCCATGCTGATGATACAAGCATGCCCTCTTCACATACATGGGGATGTATGAGTTAATACAGCTCTCATGCAATATAAAAAATATTACTACATTATTGTGAAAAAAACAATAACAATTGATATGCACAAGTTAATCTGACTAATGTCATTTTTTAATTTGTCATGCATGAGTGAAGTGTTGGGTGAGGGGAGTGGGTGAACTAGAAACAGTTCATTGTGATTTGGTTGCGGCGCCTGTGTCCTTCAGCAGGATTCTCCCCGCGTGCATGATGCACATGTGCAGGTGGGCGGTTGTCCCCTTCCGACTCACTGCCAGAGATCTCTACAGGTATCCTCCGCTTGGTAGCAATGTTGTGGAGTATTGCACACACAGCCACAATGCGGCAGCAGACCTCAGGCTGGTATTGGAGAGCCCCACCAGTCTTGTGTAGTATGCGGAATCGGCTCTTCAAAAGCCCAAATTTGCGCTCAATACAATTTCTTGTGCGGATGTGTGCAGCATTGTAACGCAGTTGCTGTGGTGTGGCCAGTAGGCGCTGTCTCCTGAATTAAAGGAGCAGAGGGTGAGTGCATGTTATGCCCAGCTACATGGTCGCAATGTACTGTATGTTGGCATGTGTACTTACCTAGAAGGTGTCCTTCGCCAAAGTCTCCCCTGGCCAGTCTTGTGTGCATGCCGCTGTGCCGGAATATGAAGGAGTCATGTGTGCTCCCCCGGTATTGTGCCACTATGTCCGTGATGATTCTCTTAGCGTTGCACACCATCTGGATATTCAGTGGGTGGTAGGACTTGCGGTTCCTGTACATGTATTCTGTTTGTGCAAGTGGGAAGATGTGGATGTGGGTGCAGTCAATGCATCCAATTACATGGGGGAATTGCGCAATGTTGTATAATCAAGCTTGGTTTGATTCAAGTCCTGTTGGGTGGTCGGGAATGTGATGTAATGTTGTAGCCGGGTCAGCATGGCCTCCAGGAAAGTCCTTAGGCAGCGGGACATGGTGCTCTGGGAGATCCACCCTGCATATGCAACTATCCCCTGGAAGCTTACCGAGGCCAGGAGGTGCAGGCTGCACAAGACCTGGACATGGGTGGGCACGGCATTGGTCCTCCTTGTTGAGTGCTGCATCAGGGGGCGATGGTCCCGGATGAGCTTTGTAATCATTGCCCCATTCAGCTGGTACTTTAAGTAGATTTGCTCCACAGTTTGGCCCAGAAGTGTGATCCGCTGGCGGAATATTCGCTCCTGGATCCTGCGTCTGTTCCTTGCTGCAGCCTGGAGCCTTCGCCGCCTAACCACCATGTAGAGTCCTGGCATTGTGAATGTCCTTATGCTCCTACTGTGTTTCCTTAAGTGTGTTTGGTCAGGGCCGCACCTGTGGCTAGTTTGTGATTTTTTTTCTTATTGACTTCAAGGTTACCACCTGGTTTGGGTTCTCCTTAAATTGCGCATCGCAAATAGCGATTTTGTGTTTTTTCGCAATTTCCGATTTTTGATGAATTTGGTTAGCGATTATTTAGCGAATTCGCAAATTAAATCGCAATATCATTGCTTTTTTGCAAATTCCGATTCGCTAAGGGGGTTCCATCTAGATTCTGCGATTTGTTTAGCGATTTCGCTAAATCGATTTTGCGATTTCGCTAACTGGTCTTTTTTTTCATGAATTGCAGATCATTAAATTGCGATCACAACAGCTAATTTGCAGCTATTGCGAACGCAATTTTGGTTGATGAATCTAGCTGTAAGATCACCAAAGACAGGAGGGCCTAGTAAAGCAGGGTCAGCAGGTGCCAGGAATTCAACAAATGAGGCAACCATGGATCCATTTCCAGAAGGTCAGCAACTGCTCAAAATGGCAGCAGAAATAACATTGTATTAACTGGTAAACAAAAAGCTCATGACCCCAAGGTTTCAGCAATTATAACTATTACGTTTTATATCCTTCTTTCTTTCGTTTAGAGCCTGTGTCTTTCATTTCTATCTGGCTTGTTTACACAACTATCACACACTCTGGGTTAATACTGTTGCACCAGGCTGATGGCTGTGGTACACCTCTCATTGATACCATCAAGCAATCTTCTTTGTTGTATCTCTTTCTCGAGTGTCCTCTCCTACATGCACTCAGCTTCTCTCACTCATCATCTCACTTTCATCTCTCGCCCCTTGCCTGCAAAGGGAGTCATTAAATATTTTGTCTTCAGTGGATACCCACCTACCAAAGGGTTCACTTCTCAGCTGGTGTTCTATAACTGTTCATAATGTTCTACTGACTTTGTCCACTTGCTGAATGCATTCTCATTGACAAATCTGACATATGATTAGCTGGGGTATTTATTTTATTCTGTATTTGGATGTGGGGAATCCCATCACACATTCCCATTTTCAGAATAAGAAATTGTAGTTCTGGTTGCTAGTCTACCCAATGGCAAAGTGAGTAGAAAAGATGATTTGACAACAGAATTTTCAAAAATGTTCGAAATGCATTTATGTATACTTTGAACAATATGTTAGACGACTGAGAAGTACCAGCCTATCCTCAATAATGGATGATCATTCGTTTTCTTTAAAACCTGGCAAACTGAAGATAGATCTGCATTATACTGCCCCAACAATTAACTCACATCCGATCATACTAAAAGTTCTTTCAATCAGGATTGCTAATTTCACATATAAATAGTGAACAGAATGGCTTTATTCTTGGTTGACAAGTTGCCACTAACACAATTTATATTACTAAAGCAAAAAATTTACGCGTTACTGACCTCTAAAAACTGGCCCATCATAATATTTAATGTTGATTGAGAAGACATTTGACCTCATGAATTGGGAAAGATTGTTTAACATTCCGGAAATATTAGATCTTCCCTATCCCAACTCAGGAGGGTTGTCACATCCGTGCCAGGGCACCACTTCCACATTACTGGTAAATTGAAATTATGAAGGACAATTAAAATCTCAAGAGACACCTATCAGGGTTGCCTCTTCGCCAACTTATTTTGCCCTCTTATTTGAGCCATTAGCAATTTTAGTATGACTCTTTAATATGATTTTATCCCCCCCACTCTGTCAAAGTAAAGATGTTTGGCACTGACATTGTTTGACATCTTAAAGCAAATATGCAAGATAGTAGAGATACATTTCCAACAATTAAATAATTCACAGAAATAGGTGGGTATAAAATAAATCAAAGGCAAACCGAAAGACTGCCGTTTAATTACATGAATTATTTTTTGCCAGTTTTTATTCTAGGCGGGAATTTCCATAACTTTAAATGGAATCTAGGGTATTTTGACGCAAAAGTTCAAGAATATCTATATGATTTTAAATATGTTTTGCCCTTAAAGTGTCTAAACTCTAATTATAAGACTGCCAGCACTTCCACTTTCCATAGTTGGGAGAACTGGGTTAATTTAGATGTCATTTATCTCAGTTTTCAAGATCTTCTTTACGAACTTGTCTTGTCATTATCAAATTTTATCCTGGAAACAATGAAATAGCAGATAGTGCTTGAAAAACTCGATTTAACACTGAAAGGCCGAGGTCTTGGCCTTCCAAATTGTAGAATGTATTTCTATGCTCCTTTTGCCCATGGTACTTCATGAATAACACTTCCAACTAATATACATAGCTTTGATCATTCACTCTTCAATCATATCTTACAGAATGAGGTACATGATCGCCTATGCTTAATGAATCTGCCACACAAACCCATGAAGTACTATTGGTAATTTTTAACATATGGAACATCTTCTATTCACATTTTAACAGCCCTCCCATATGTCTTTCACTAGACTGACTGTTAAGTATGGATTTCCATTTCTCAATAGAAAGATCTTTGAAATGCGACTAAATGCTGACATCATATATGTGTCAGATTTTTTGATCTGACTCCCAAATTGAACCCTTGACATTCGTATGACCTACTATCAGACATAATGGTATATAATAGACCAAGATACGGTACAATGTGTATAGAGTCCACAAACCCCAGAGGTATAACAGAGGTTAAAGCCAGGTGTGACCTTACTCTCTAAAGTGGTAGCTTTGTCGAGCAGTAAGGCAGTACCAGAGGACAGTGTAAAGCCTTTGTTGTACCCACTCAGTCAGCAAAAGGTTTCACACACTCAAAGACTGAACTCCAGGCCAATTGTTTTTATATCAACGATATAGTTGTTTTATTTTTAGAACCAACAGGTATCAAAATATAGTGTTCTCAATATGAGAGGGGTCAGATGAGTACTTTGCAGAAAGGCAATAAATGTTGTAAACACAATAGGTACAGGGGTTGCAGTAGGCAACACACTTCTAAACACATTTTAGCATTGAGCTCTATGGGTTTCTCTATATAGATACAGCTGATTACTCTGTAGATTACTCTGGTAGATCCAGGACTGGATCCTAGATTCAGTCCTAGGATCTAAGCTGAAAACAGTGTAGTAAAAACGTTTTAGTTATTACAGTGATTTTTAAGGAATATAAAGCTATTTTAAAAGTTCGCACTTAGAAAATTTTCAATGAAAATCTGGCAATGCTATCCAATGGGAGAAAATTCAGGTTGCAGTTAAAGTATGATCTCATTACTTCATAATCCAGTACTGGGCTCCTAGGTCCAGCAGAGGGGTCTCAACTTAAAACAGGTAAGTAATTGCTCAAGTTCAATTGTTCTGGTGGCCAGGAAAGGACGGGCGCTCTACTGTAGTAGGGAATTGTGTCACACTAGTAATTGTCACTATCAGTGCTTCAAGAGGTGGAAATGAGGTTGGCTACCAGACTACCCCTCAAACCTCAATTGAGATCCTTAAACAAAATACTATACTCCTCCTCGAGCACTATACAATCCTTCATCTAAGTTCAAAACAATATAATACAATTCAGTTAAATATTGCACAATAAATACAGCTGTCAAATTTTATATATAGCAAAAGTCTTGTAGCCAATATCTGTTATTTGTTATATTTCACAAATATTCCACTATGAACTATCCAGATCATGTAACAATAGTCCGGGTCCAGGAAAAATATTTTCAAGTCCTTTTATTATTATTGTATTCTCAACCCAATTTTTTCCTCTCAAAGGAAAACAAATTCTTCTTCTTTTAAGATAATCCAGCAGCCAAACATAAACCAGCAGCCAGTGTTTCGTCACGCACTAATCTGTGCTGTTGACTTCTTCAGTGCTTGCCATGATCCTCCTCTCCAATATTAAGTATCTGTTTATCTATAGTTATTGTAAGAGCTAAAATTTCAGCCCTTGTCATAATCTTCCTCTCCAAAATAAATTGTCTGTTTATCTAGAGTTATCGTAAGAGCTAAGATTAACCCCTCTTTGTCCAAGTGTTAGTAGTATACTTGTATGTGCCCTTGTTCGACACTAGCGCAGAAGTTCACGAGTTTGTGACCTTTCGGATGTCTCCGAGGTTTGGAAACAGTATCTATAGGTAGGTAATTACGGTTCAGTATTTGGTACGATTTTTAAAGAATATTTCAAGTTTTCAAAAGTAGACAGAAGAAATTTCACCGAAAAGCACACAATGGATTCCTATGGAGAAAGTTACTAGTAAACCCGACTAGGATTACTTCTGCGGTTCAGTACTGGGCTACAAGATGCAGTACTGGCTTCTCTCCTGATCACAGGTGAGTACTTCAGAATTGGGAATTTGGTTGATTTTATGGGAATATTTTAAGTTTTCAAAACTTACACTTAGAAGATTTTTCGAGTCAAACCAGTCATTGTTATCCAATGGTAGGTAAGTGAGTTACCGGTTTCCAGGTGAGTACTCGACTGGGGAAGTTAGGGTCCTGGGCCTAGACACAGGGGTCCCCCAGGGTCAGGTATGTACAGTTGGTTCACCCTCAGCGGCACAGGGGCAGCCGGGTGCAGAGGTAGTTAGGCCCAATGTTATCCAATGAGGGGCAGGGGACCTCTGGTTGGTGGCTGCTGGCTAGCAGGCCACACAGCTGTGGGAGCTGGGCTCTTGGTCACTTGCTCAGGGCAAAGTAGGATAGGACAAAGATTGCACAGACAGAGGCACTAAGGCGGCTGGGTGCAGGGTGCTTTTGAGCCTTCTGGCGCTCCATGTTATTCAATGGGGAAAGTAAACAGGTAACAAAAGGCTGCAGACTCGGGGACGGTGATTCTTCAGGTGCGGCCACCACTCCGAGAGGTAAGTTGGGATCTTGGAGAAGAGGTAGGTACCCCAAAGGCAGGCACAGGGGGCTGCAGGGAGCCGGGTGCAGGGGTGTCTTTGGGTGTCGGGAATCTTACCCTTGGCTGGTCGAGGTTGGTGGGTTCCCTGGTTCTGAGGATGCAGGCGTCGTCTGGTCCATTGAGGAGGGTCTTTGGGCACTGGATTTTGGGTCCCAGTCGACGTGGGGACGTCCTCGTGGTCTTGGGTCACTCGGGCATGGGTTGGGCTCGGCGGGTGCAGAGCGGGCAACTCTTGAACTTCCTGGCTGGGACCAGGGGGTGGTTGTTGAAGCAGAGCCTCTGCTTACGGGAGTCCCAGTCTTTAAGAGGGTCGAGGCAGGCAGGTCCTCCAGGTGTCGCAAGGTTGCTGTCCGTAGGAGTCGCCGGGATTAAGCAGGAGCAGGTTCCAGGATCGACAGGCCGGTAGGGCTGGGGCCAAGTCAGTGGGTATCATCCTATTGTTAGCAGCTGCAAGGCGTGTCTTCTTCTTCTTGATCTTCTTTCTTCTTTTCTTTTCGGGATCTGAGGAGGGAAGGTTCAGGATGCCCTAAATACTAAATTTAGAGGCGTTACAGGAAGGGCAAGGGCAGGGACCAATAGGTCCCTGTCCTGGGGTGGGTACACCCCCTAGCCTGCTCCTCTCCTGTGGGAGGGGGGCAGGAGCCTAGCTGTGATTGGGCAGGGCTCCCCATCTTCAAGATGGCTGGAGCTGGGGTTGTGCTTCACCTCGCCTCTCCCATCTGAGGGGTGGGGTTGGCACAGACTGGCACACCCCGTTTCCTGATGTAGGGTTTTTTGACAGTATTCCCACCAAAGTGGGGGTTGGACATTACATTAAATCCCACAATGGCATCAGTGCAGGTTTAATGTGCTGAGAAGTTTGGTACCAAACTTGTCAGTCTTCAGTCTAGCCTTTATAGTGCTGTGGAGTTCGTAATGACATCCTCCCACCACATTATACTTTTAATGGCATTCCTGCACTTACTGTGCCCAGGAATGGCTCTGGGCACTGTAGGGGCACAGGGCTCATGCACCTGTGCCCACACCACTGGCATAGGGCACCCAGATAGAGGGGTGACTGAAGTATGCCAGGGCAGTGGGTTCTGGATGTGTGCCATGTCGACTCTTTGTTTAGTTCTGTACCTAGACACTCAGCCTGCAAATGCAGTGTGTGGGTGTCAGGGTACCGGGCCCCTAAGAGTGGCACAATAAGTGCTGCAGCGGGGTCTTCTCTGGTCACCAGGCCCTGGGCACATAGAGTACCATTTACTGGGGGCTGATAGGTGGCCAGAGATGCCAATTGGGTTTTGTATCAATACAGGTTTAGGGAAGGGAAGGAACACAGGCCCTGGGTACCTGGTTGGCAGTAGCCCAGGGCACACTCAGTCATAGCACATCAGCAGTTCAGCAAAAAGTGGGGGCATACCAATGCAAGAAAGATGCCACTTTCTCGCAATGAGAGATGGTACTAGATATCTAATAGGAAAATTGTTAGTGCCTTGGGAACCTTATCATTAACACCAATTGTATGTCACGTTTAGTAAAGGTTTTGTTTAGTAAGAAAGTTGTTTTACGTGGAATATGACAGTGGTACGATTTTTTCTTAAAAGCAATACTCAGTCCATTAAACCTGATGAACTCATTCTCAAATGAAAAAAGAACACATGCATTGACATTGATAAAACATGTTAACTAAATGAACAGATGCGAGTTTTTATTTACTTGAGGAGCACATTTTCATTAGATGCAGATATTCACAAAGTGAAAAGTATATTACACCCCATAGTTTCTTCATTGAGCTAATGCCAGTAGTTTGTCCAACTGTCCTCAATGTTTAAATTAGGGTCTGGTTTCATATGATGTGAAATTGTCCATTACAGTCCAACTTCTGGCTATTGATTAATAAATGCATGGGTTCATGTACAAATTATTTGATTGACCAAATTCTTTAAGTCATTTGCTAGACTTAATGTCTATTTCTTTAGATCTAGAATTAACTGTCTGTATATTTTTTCTATATCATACCGGTGAAACATTCAACAATCACCCAGTTTTGGAGAGAACTTGCAACACCTAGATTTCATCAAAGTATATTACAATGATGAATGCAAGGAATAACGAATGTGTATATGTAATACATAATGTTTATGCAGGTATAGATTTATTTTGATAATTTCAATAAATTATTAAAAAATCAAGGTACATTGTTCAATGCCTCCTTCGACCCTACTTACACTTCCAGTACACTATCCCTGGATCACTTCCCTCTCCTGGATGTTCCGTCGCTGTCTACCTTTACAACTAGGGTCAAGTCGGGTTCTCCACATGATTGCTGCCCCCTCTATGTGCTAAAAGAGGTGATTACCGCCTTTCCCTCTCCTATATTAAGACTTCTTAATACCTCCTTGACCCAAGGCTTACGGCCACATGCATCAATGTATTTAGGAGTCGCAAACGGTGCGATTCAGTAAAATCGGCCGTTTGCGATTCCTAAATATTTTTTTCGTATGCATCAATCATTTTTGGCAAAGTCGCTATTTTTAGCGATTTGCAAAAATGCGATTGCTTCTAAGGAATCGCAAATTTGCGATTCCTTAAAACCAATGCATGATTGTTTTTAAAATTGCAAATTCGCAATTAGGGGGTGCAAATTACCACGAGGGTGAACCTCGTGGTAATTTGCGAAAAATAATTAAAATGCTCAAATTAGCATTTTAAACACTGTCATGTTACAGACACACATGTCCTTAGGACTTGTGTGTGTGAAACATCTACTTTAAAATACATTTCAGGGGTGCAGGGGGGTCATTTGGACCCCCCCCCCCCCTGCACCCATGGAATGCATTAACATTTTGCGAATTCTAATTTGCGAATTCGCAATTCCCTTTGATTCCTATGGGCCTTTTGGCCCATAGGAATCAATGGGAAATGCAAAATCGCTAATTAGAATTCGCATAATATTTGCGATTTGGTAAAAATTGCGATTTTTACCGAATCGCAAATATTATGCGAAAATATACATGCATCCCATTTTGCGAATTCCAAATTGCGATTCCCTATTTTTCGCAATTTGGAATTCGCAAACGGCCGGGATGATGCATGTGGCCGATAGTGCCTAACTCATTTAAAGAGGCAGTGGTAGTGCCCCCTAAAAAAAAAAACAGGTGTAGAAGCCACTACCTTATCTAATTACAGACCTATTTCTTTACTACCGTATCTGGCCAAACTGTTGGAAGCCCATGTAACATCTCATCTTTCAAGCTTCATTGAACAATCCGACTTCTTGGATCCTGCCCAAGCCGGTTTTCGTCCGGCTCATTCAACTGAAACGGTTATAACAGCAGTTCTGGATTCTCTACGACATAACGCTGATTTAGGTATTCCTCAGACTCTGGTCCTGCTTGATCTGTCGGCCGCGTTTGACACGGTCGACCATGACATCCTTCGCGACCGTGTCAGACTAGCTGGCATCTGTTGCCCGGCTCATGATGGGTCAGGTCTTTTCTTAATGAGCGTTCGCAAGCAGTTGGCCTGCCCCCTTTCTCATCTCCTAAATTTCACACTACTTGTGGGGTTCCCCAGGGCTCCTCGCTTTCACCAATCTTGTTTAATATTTATATGCTCCCCCTACTTCACTCACTAAAATCTTTCAAAGTCACCACATTCAATTACGCAGACGATCTGCAACTCACTTTCACCATCGATGACTCCCCAGACTCTATTCATCAATTTCAGTCCACCATGCTTTTCATACGCCACTGGATGGACAGCAACCAACTAAAATTGAACCCCGAGAAAACAACCTCGGTAAAAGCAAGTCTTTGTGGGGGCCACACTACTGGCCTCCCGAACTGGGCCTACCCCCTACTCCCTCCAGTTCGGTGAAAAAATAGGGGTACTCATTGATGAAGAGCTTTCATTGAGGCCTCAAGTCAACTCGGTGGTGTCATCCTGCTTCTTTCAGCTCCAAAAAAAAATAAAAAATCAGTCAGATGCTCACCCAGTCTGCCTTGACCCAGGTTGTGATGGCCTTGGTGTTGTCACACTTAGACTACGCCAACGCTATCTACCTGGGCCTTCCCATTACCCTTGGTAAACGCCTCCAGATGGCCCAAAACCAGGCAGCCAGGCTTATATACCGTATTCCGCGGTGGCAATCAGCAAGACCCTGCTGAAGCAACTGCATTGGCTTCCAATCACACAGTGTGTACTTTTTAAAACCGCCTGTATAACCTTCAAGGCCCTTCATGCACGCAGTCCCAAGTTTATCCAGGCACTTCTCCCTAGATATACTCCCACACGCAGCCTGCGCTCTGCTTCACAAATCCTCCTGGCTGTCCCTAGTTATAAATTCCAACGTAAAGGAGGTCGTAGGTTTGCCACGCTTGCCACTAAACTGTGGAACTCTCTCACTCAAGAGACCCGTTCTTGTACCACCCTCCTTCAGTTCAGGCGGCAACTTAAAACTTGGCTATTTGCCCAGACTTTAGCCTAGTCCCTCTCCTGTCCTCCATTAGGTAGTTTTCTGGCTATGTTGGTTAGCGCCAAGTCACCACATTCAATTACGCAGACGATCTGCAACTCACTTTCACCATCGATGACTCCCCAGAATCTATCCATCAGTTTCAGTCCACCATGCTCTTCATACGCCACTGGATGGACAGCAACCAACTAAAATTGAACCCCGAGAAAACAACCTCGGTAAAAGCAAGTCTTTGTGGGGCCCACACTACTGGCCTCCCGAACTGGGCCTACCCCCTACTCCCTCCAGTTTGGTAAAAAGCTTAGGGGTACTCATTGATGAAGAGCTTTCATTAAGGCCTCAAGTCAACTCGGTGGTGTCATCCTGCTTCTTTCAGCTCCAAAAAAAAAAAAATCTGTCAGATGCTCACCCAGTCTGCCTTGACCCAGGTTGTGACGGCCTTGGTGTTGTCACACTTAGACTACGCCAACTCTATCTACCTGGGCCTTCCCATTACCCTTGGTAAACGCCTCCAGATGGCCCAAAACCAGGCAGCCAGGCTTATATACCGTATTCCGCGGTGGCAATCAGCAAGACCCCTGCTGAAGCAACTGCATTGGCTTCCGATCACACAGTGTGTACTTTTTAAAAACGCCTGTATAACCTTCAAGGCCCTTCATGCACGCAGTCCCAAGTTTATCCAGGCACTTCTGCCTAGATATACTCCCACACGCAGCCTGCGCTCTGCTTCACAAATCCTCCTGGCTGTCCCTAGTTATAAATTCCAACGTAAAGGAGGTCGTAGGTTTGCCACGCTTGCCACTAAACTGTGGAACTCTCTCACTCAAGAGACCCGTTCATGTACCACCCTCCTTCAGTTCAGGCGGCAACTTTAAACTTGGCTTTTTGCCCAGACTTTAGCCTAGTCCCTCTCCTGTCCTCCATTAGGTTGTTTTCTGGATATGTTGGTTAGCACCAAGAAACCTTCGGGTGAACGCGCGCTGTATAAATTCTTGTTAAGATAAGATAAGATAAGAATATGCTATGGTGATATGATTCATTCTTTGTACTATGACCATCAAGTATTCATATACGTCATTTTTTTCATTCAGTTATTTACTTATAATTTCATTTTTGCTTTTCGCTTTTCTTTTAGCGCGCTTTTTAATATAAGTATATGTGAAATCTTGGATAACCCAAATGAATAGAACACTAAGGCGCACATTCACAAGGAATGTGGTGAAGCATTTTGTTAAGCCAAGAAGGCTAGTAACGCGCTACGTCACTTTAGAAAAGCAGGTCTGCACCATATTTACAAGAATATGGTGCAACCCTTCTTTTCCCCCTGTGCTAGTGCTAAATTTTGCTGCCTATGGCCAACGCAGACACCCTTGCACCATAGTGCTAGGGTGTCTGCATTGAGGGGAGTGTCAAATGTGAATAGCTAAAGATTAAATTTTTTGTTGTCAATATGGCAAATCATATCTACATGAAATCTGGAATATATTGTATTTAGTATTTTTTGTCTGATATTGGGAGCAGGAATATTGTGGTCCAGGTTGTGGGTCACGCAATAGCGAGTTTTGACCCGCACTGGGAGTGTGGATGTATGGTGTGAGAGTGTATGAAACTAGTGTTCGGCCAAATTTGTGTGGGGTACGTTTGCTGGTGTACATTGAGTGGGTATAGGTGTCTGTTGTAAATGTATTGCATCTAATGTATATAGTTCGTCCATTTGTATTATATGAATTTATATGCACAAAAAATCTGTTTTTTGGAAAAACAATTGAGAGTTAATAAGTGAAATAAACCAATTAAAAAAGTGGATCTTTACGTTTCATTCGCAAGGTCTAATTAGAAGTGTTTGGTGAGTGTAGTTCAGTACTGGCAATCGTTTTGTTCTTTGTAAATAGGGACAGCATCAAGAAGCAATTGGTGTTGCGGCGGAATGTCCATTGCAACACCCATTGTCTGTCCCTTTCACGCTAAGTGCTGCATGAATAGGGACATTGTTTACAAGGCAGTGTTAAATCACGGTAGGTGGCTTAATGCCACCTTGTAAATAAGTTGAAGGGAATATCACCCCCAGAATGTCAAAAAAATATATTCTGGTGGCAATTTTTGTAACTTTGTTTTATTTTATCACGAACGCTGTGTGAGTTGGACACAGTTATAAAAATTACCCAGCTCTTACCGACAACTTCCTCGTGACCCCTCCGAGGTCTCACGCTCCACTGGTGGCCGATTTAGGGTCTCCTGAACCGCGGGACTAGGCAGGCTAAACAGCGCTTTCGCAGGCGCCATTTTGGGAAGGTTAGGTTGGCGCTCTAGTGTGTGGGCGATTGAGGCCCTCGCACTATATATAGGGTGGGATAACAGTCAAAACTTATTGACAGATACTCGCGACTCCTGAGGTGGAAGCCGGGAGCCTAGGGCTACATTTTAAAACTTTGCTAGAATTATAATTTCTTGTGCCTTTTGTAACTTTGTTTTATTTTATCACGAACGCTGTGTGAGTTGGACACAGTTATAAAAATTACCCAGCTCTTACCGACAACTTCCTCGTGACCCCTCCGAGGTCTCACGCTCCACTGGTGGCCAATTTAGGGTCTCCTGGACTGCGGGACTAGGCAGGCTAAACAGCGCTTTCGCAGGCGCCATTTTGGGAAGGTTAGGTCGGCGCTCTAGTGCTGTGGGCGATTGAGGCCCTCGCACTACAAAATGCCCACTCCCTACCGGACGCGCAGCGGACGAGCGCAGCGGGCACGCCGTTGGCGCGCCGGAGGTGCACCAGAGGTAAGCCCGTCTGCGCCATCCGCGCCAGGACGAGCCGAGGGCCAGGCACCATGGAGTCCTCTTTTCAGTCAAGGCTATCATACTCCAGAGATTCCCTGCTTCAACTAAACCAGCCCCTCCAGCCTTCTTGCACTCATACCATTAGAGGTGAGAGCTCTTGCACCCATTGCCCTCACTGCCCATTTAAACTTTTTCCTGCGAAGACTAGTCAGGCTTCCCAGACAATCATTAACATGGCCTTGTTAAATTGCAGATCCCTGCCCAAACATGCTCAGGAAATCCATATGCTACTAGAAGAGGATCAATTAGAGATTCTGTTTCTTACTGAAACATGGCTCGCCCCAGATTCAGACTCTGATATTGTACAAGCGTTACCTCATGGTTACCTTGTGCAACATTTGGGCCGAGTGAAGGGAATGGGAGGAGCGATAGCTATAATTTATAAGGACCATCTTGCATGTAGATTTCATGACAGCCCCCTATTGAACTGTGAAAATGTGCACTTTAGTATTCAATTGTCCCCATGCAACTCCCTCTCAGGAGTCCTCATCTACCGTCCACCTGGGGCCTTGGGACTGTTTAGCAGCTCCCTATTGGAATTCTCCACGGCCATGACTAGCATCTTACCCAATTTGTTAATCTTAGGGGATCTCAATATCCACTTTGATAAAAGTAATGATAACACCGCCTCAGAATTGCTTTTAGACCTGGCAACTCATCACCTCCACCTACAGAGCGACCAACCCACACATACTTTCGGGCATTTACTTGATCCTATTTTATGTAACATCGCTGATCTTAAAATAAGTGCCCCCATCCCTCTGCCTTGGTCGGACCACCTGCTTATCCCCTTCAGTTGGGAGATCCCGACTATTTCCCCTCCCAACCAATCTCCCGGCAGACCGGCTCGTCCCTGGGCCAAACTAGATATTGGAAAATGGAAGCAGGTCCTGGAACTTTCCAAGCCAAATCATGAAACTGACCCTGTAACAGCGGATGCCGAGCTTTCTTCCTGGAAAGAAAACTCTCTCAACACGATCCTCCCAAAAAAACCGTACCTGAAATCCCGGAAAAAAACTTCCTCCCCATGGTTTACCCAGGAGGTCTGCCTTCTGAAAAAGCTCTGTAAAAGGGCAGAAAGAGTGTGGCGGAAAGACTTCGACCCTAACAGCAAGAGGGATTATAGATTGGCTATTCTTAATTTTAAAAAAGCCCTTAAAACTGCCCAAACAGCTTTTTTCCAGGAAAAAATTTGTGCTGCATCCTGCTCGTCTAGAGAGACTTTTCAAATTGTAAAACAACTTTTTAAAACACCGGAGCCTATATGCATGAATGACCTCTCGGACAATCACTGCAATGAGTTGGCCACTTATTTTGATCAAAAGATTCAAAATATTCTTCAGCAACTTCCCCCGCTTACCCTTACGGATCCCCCATCTGTGTCCCTAACTCAGGTCCAGAACCTCAGTACGGGACTTGACATGTTTACTCCAATCAGTAAGGACACTTTGTCCCCTATTCTCCAATCACTTAAGAGTGGCTCCCCGTGTGACCCTGCCCCAGTTAAAATTTTAAAACAGGTAGCATCTACCATTCTTGCGCCGATGGTAAATTTAATCAATGCCTCTCTAGCAGACGGAACGGTGCCCCCTAGCTGGAAGAAGGTGATGGTCAGGGCCCTACTTAAAAAACCCAACCTAGACCCCCTTAATCTAACTAATTTTAGGCCTATCTTTCTCCTCCGGTGTATCAGCAAGATGACAGAAAAATTTATTAACGGCCAGCTGTCCAACTACGTGGAATCTAACAAACTACTTAAACCCTCTCAGACAGGCTTTCGCCCTGGCCAGGGTACCGAAACAGCGATGGTGACGGTGATCGAGGAGACCAGGAAGATCATTGATGCAGGAGGATCAGTGGCAGTGATCCTCCTGGACCTAAGCGCGGCCTTCGACACGGTCAACCACCAGATCCTGGCCCAGCGGCTTAGAGATCTTGGAATTACAGGCACCGCCCTGTCTTGGCTGAAGTCTTTTCTTCATTGTCCTTCATTACAGGTGATAGAGGGTAGCTACATCTCCAAAGAGACCCCCATACGTTGCGGAGTACCACAGGGCTCATCCTTGAGCCCCACGCTCTTCAACGTATACATGTCCCCTCTGGAAAAGATCGTCACCCCATATGGAATTAAACTTCTGACGTATGCGGATGACACCCAGCTGGTTGTCTCTCTTAGCCAGCAGGAAAATCTTACCACCGACCTGTACTCCTGCCTGAGAGACATAGCCAGCTGGATGGACAAATTTCATTTGAAACTTAACAGTGACAAACCTGAGTTACTGGTGATGGGGAATCAGTCCCATTTCCGTCCGGACTCTCTTTGGCCCCCATGCATGGGCCTGCCTCCAACCCCCAAATCCGAGATTAAAAGCCTCGGACTATGGCTGGACCAAAATCTTACTATGTACACCCAAGCAAGGAAAACGGCTAGAGTCTGCTATGGTCTCTTGCGCACTGCCCGGAAGATCCTTCGCTGCTCCCTTTTCAATCGAGGAAACTTCTGATCCAGGGCCTTATCCTGTCCAGGCTGGACTATGGAAACGCCCTGTACCTTGGCGCTCCGCGTAAAGTGACAACTAAACTCCAGGTAGTGCAAAATGCTGCCGCACGGATTCTTACCAACACCAAGAGTCGCTGCTCGGCAAACCGGCCATTAGAGCACTGCACTGGTTGCCCGTCCTGGAAAGAGTGCAGCTTAAGGCGCTTTGTCTTACACACAAGATTCTCAACGGGAAAGCCCCCCCTATCCTCAAAGATCTAGTCACTCCCTACACCACCTCCAGAACCCTCCGATCCTCCAATGCCTCCCTAACCCTGCCACCTAGGATCAAGAAGGCGCGATCAGGAGGCCGGCGTTTCTCTTACAACGATTACAAATTGTGGAACTCTCTCCCCCCTGATCTCCGTGCACAACCCAATCTTCTGTCATTCCGAAAATCTCTAAAGACCTGGCTGTTCCCGTAAACTCCTTCTCTTGATCTCGCCTGTACTTCTGTCAGCGCTGGGACGCTTACAGGCAGCCATGCGCTTTAGAAATCTTTTAACATTTAACATTTAACATTAACATAACCCCTTGAAAATATGCCCCTTAGTTTACTTGTAAGTCCTTAGTACAGTAGTACTCCATGTACCCCTGTAAATTAAATGTGACTAGTGGACCAACAGCATTCATTGTTCCACCCACTTAAGTAGCCCTTTCAAATATGTCTCAGGCATTCCATTGCAGCTTGTGTGCAGTTTTAAACTTGGCAAAATAAACCTTTTGCCAAGCCTACAACTTTATTTTTATTACATATAAGTCACAACTAAGATAAATCCCCTAGGTAATGGTGTGCTGTATTTAACATGTTTCCCATGTATTTTTATGTTTTACTTGTCCTGGTTGTGAAAAAACGCACAAACTCATTTTCCACTGCTATGAGGCTTACCTCTCCCATAGGATAACATTGAGTTGCCTAATTACATTAAATAAATGATAACTTTTGATTGGGAACAGGTAGAAATGTCATGTTCCGTCTCAAAAGAATTCTAATTTGATATCCTCATTATTGGTAAACTTAGTTTTTTGGTCACAATTCTGAAAATGCCACTCTTTAGAAAGTAAAAGAAACAAATTAAAAGAAACAAATGATGGATGGAATGTTGAACAATGCAATGCCACTGGGGTCAAGCTAGACGGGCTGATGAGGGGTCATACCCCAAACCCGGTCCTAGGATACTTGTTTCCGGTCCAGGATGGAGCTGGCTTGGCAGTTCGGGCTGGACTGTTTCCAGGGTGAGCTGGGTCAAGACTGAATTCTATATGGATGGATTTAAACTGGAATGACATGGGGAGAAAAAAAACAATGGATTTAGGCCCAGATCTCTGTACTGAGATGAAGGTTCGATAATGTTCACCATTATGTACATCAATTGTTTTTTCTGCACTTTTAGAAAGTTGCTGTCCTTACCATTTGGTGCCTGTAACCCATTTCCTGGGTCACATGACTAGGTGTAGTTGGCAGGTTGTGGGTGGAGCTGTCAAAAACCTCACTTGCACTTCAAAGGCACTGCCCTGGCACACTAATAAACAACTTCACACTAGCCTGTTGTGCCCCCAGACAGATAAGACCAGGGCAGGGAGCAAAGAAATTCCAGACACTTGTGTGTGAGTGTGGGGACTCCAGAATACTTTCCAATTTCAAAGCTAGATCCAGGTGTAAACATAACCCTCAGACCCACTCTGCAGATCACATCTAGACCTGTGTAAGACCCAGAAGAAGGCCTGCCCTGCTGCAAGAGGGAGTGCTGTTCTGAGTAAAGATGGAAGACTGGACATGCTCCTTGAACCCAGAGCTGGCAGAGGCCCTCCATGTTCTAGATGAATGGCCTCCTGTTCTAAGGAACATAATAAGCTCCAGACACATGCCCTGCATCTGCCCAGCCACCCAGACTCAACTGAACCTGCCCCTGCCCTGCTGCTGTCCTCTGTTGGAGTGAGTCCTGATAACACTGAGGTGTCCCCTAGGTCTCAGACTCTTGGCTGCAATCAGAGCGATACCCCCTGTGGGTTTCCTCAGAACTGATATAGTGCAATGTAACTTGATATAGCGTGATAGAGGACCTCCCATAGCAGCACCTCCCAGACCCTGATTGGTGGCCTCCTCGGAACTGACACAGTACAATACAACTTGACACAGGACATCACAGTATAGCTGTCATAGCTCTTCATCAGAACTGACACAGCGTGATGTACCCTGATGCAGGCCCTTGCATCACCGCTCTTGCAGCTCCTCATCAAAACCGACGCAACAAGATGCAACTCTATGCATCAAAGATGTGAGGCACAATTCTCAGTGGAACTAACCTGGTCCCTGTATTTGGCTTGCACTCCATCATCAGCACTACCAGATAACCACAGATGGCGCTTTGTGCTTTTAGGAGCTATACTTATCTTAAAACTTTGAATTTAAACTTCTGATGTTCTACTGATTATATGTTTGTTGTTTTGGTGCAAATTAATTTATGTTCTACTGATTATATGTTTGTTGTATTGGTGCAAATTAATTTATTAGATTTTACTTCATATTTCTAAAGTGGAGTGGGATTTTTCCTGTGTGGTGTTTTCACTTTATTACTGTGGAAATGCTGCATAAACACTTTACATATTGTCTCTAAGTTAAGCCTGAATTCTTTTGTGGCAAGCTACTAGATGGTTAAGCACAGGTTAATTCAAAGACTTTTTTATGGTTCACCCTCAACTGTTTTGTGGTGGTTGCTTGAGAAGGGTTAACACCCCCCTCAACCAAAAACCCATTTTCTCACATTTGTGCTCAGGGTTGGGCTTCAGTACTTGTGTTTATGCAGTGCCATTCAGTGATTTCTGTAACACAAAAATCCCATTATAAATTATTTGATATTACGTTTGACCTTGTTAGACATGGCATCTTTGGCGTGGTTTCCCCTGACATTTTTGCCTCTACCTCCTGTATTTTTGACGCTGTGCTGAGTTTTGTTTTTGCTGGTTTAGATGCTTTGGGCACTTTGCCACTGCTGATCAGTGTCAAAGCGCAAGTGTTCAGTGGGTAAAACGTTATTGTAATTGGTTATCCATGATTAGCAGATTTGTTTTACCAGTAGGTCCCTTGTAAAGTGCACTAAGTGTGCCAGGGCTGGGGATTCAAATGTTACTAGTGGGCCTGCAGCACTGATTCTGCCACCCACAAGAGTAGCCCTAAAATGGTGTCTCAGGCCTGCCACCGCAGTGCCTGTGTGCAGTTCCTAATTGCTTTTCTGGCCTGAAAGGCTATCTTGCCCATAGGCTATAATGGGGAATGCTGTGTATTTTATTATGCAACTTGTACTGCGCAAACTAAATCCGAAGGTGTCAAGGCGCCTATCAAAAAGATCAAAAAGGCAAAGCACAACTACATGTACGCGCGAACAAAGAGATGGGTCTTCAGGGCAGTTCTAAATGATTGTAAATTGGGAAGAGACCATACTTCCAGTGGAAGAGCGTTCCACCACTTTGGGGCCAGATTGGAAAAGGCTTTACCACCCCATCTAGTTTTCCGAATACGCGGGACTGAGAGAAGGAATCTATTTGAAAAGCGAAGGTTCCTGCCAGGGTTGTAATGGGACAAAATGGATCCAATTCCAGTTCCAGTTAGGCTGTTTTTTGCTAAAGCCTTGTAAACCAAACACATGGTCTTAAAAAGTATCCGATCCTCAACGGGAAGCCAATGAAGCTGCTTCCTGGTGGAGGTGGAGGTGGCAGAGGCACATCGGGGTAGATCCAGAACAAATCTGGCTGCGTCATTCTGGACCACGTGCAAGCGCTGCAGCTGACTTTTATTCAGTCCCACATACAGCGCATTGCAGTAGTCCAGCCGGGAGCCCAGGAGGGCAACAGCAAGTTGCTTTCTTGCCTGCAAAGAAAGATAGTGCCTAATTTTCCTCAGTATGCGGATGATGCCCCAACAGGTCGATACAGTCCTGTTAACCTGTTGGCGCATACTGAGGATGGGATCAATCATAACCCCAAGATTTTTGGCTGAGGAGGTAGGATCAGGACACGCTCCCAGTGAGTCCGGCCACCACTCAGCTGACCAAATCTCCTCCTTTCCTCCGAAAACCATCACCTCAATCTTCTCCCCATTCAGTTTCAATGAATTGTGAATCATCCATTGGCCGACTGCCTCCATACAAGATCTAAAATTGGAGGCAGTCGACGTAACTGACTGGGAGAGAGAGACGGGGATCTGAGTGTCATCCGCATAGGAAACTACCTCCATCCCAAAAGATCTAATGAGTCTGGCAAGAGGGGTCACATAAATGTTAAAAAGGGTGGGACTTAGCGCCGACCCCTGTGGGACCCCACATTGCACAGACAGGGATGGAGATAGGAATTTGCCCAGTATCACCCTTTGCTATAATGTTTACCTGCATATCTTCCCATAGGAGCAAGATAGAAAATTAAAGCCTGGTATCCCTGAACTCAGAATTTAATAACCTATCTTTTAGGAAGGATGATTTTTAGATCCTCTGTTTGAAAACAGTACTTTTAGAAAGTGGCTGTTTTCTTTTCTAACCTTTCTGTGTGCATTGGCCTGTTTGTGAATTGACTGTCTGGTTTTTGAGTGACAGGGGCTGGGGTGGCTCACAGAGGCTGAATGAGTCAGCCTTAGGCTGAATAGCTTCATCTGCATCTTGATTGGTGGTAGGGAGAAGCACCTGGGCCTGAATAGGGCTGTGCCTGCCTTCCACAATGCTGGCTCCACCTCCTGCTGGGAGCTGATGACCCTGCCCCTCTCTCTCAAAGGAAAGAAGGAGTCAGGTAAACAAAGTGCTCCAGAACTGGTTTGGACTAAGCCAAGGCCTCTCTGCCCTCAGAGAACAAAGAGAATAATGGTATAAAAAAGGGCTACCCAGACTTCAGAAAATTAGATCATCCTGGAATCAAGAAGGAACCTCTGCCAAGAAGAAAGCTGGAAGACTGAAGAAGAAGGACTGACCTGCTGAAAGGCTGGCCTGCAGTTGCTTTTCTGCCAAGGAGAGGGGAAGGACTTTGCTGTTGCTGTGTCGCCTTGATTGAAGAGATCTCCAATGGCCTGAGAAGAGCTGGCCTCCTGTTAAGAAGTCCCAGGAACAAAAGTACTTCATCCCCAGCTTCCCCCTAAACTCTGCTGTGTGAGTTCTGACCTGCCTAGAATGCTTGATCCATTTGTGGGGCCTCTGGAGGTTGTTTCCTGCTGTTTGGGGAGCTGGACAAGAAGAAAAGAAGAAGATCTACAATTTGCCCACTTCACTGGTTTGCGGATCGCATCGTCGACAGTCCGAGAGAATTCCTGTTGCCGCGAAGATCGTCGCATGGCCTGTTGCCGCTGCAAGAACCGACGCATCGTTTGCTTGCGGACTGCATCACGTTGCTGCGAACATCGTCGCAGAGTCAACGCATCGAGGGGCGTGACAGAAGAAGATAAATGCTGCGCCACGCATCGCAGCCGCACCGAAGATCGCCGCCGCCCCGAAGACTGTCGCATCGTGCGTTTGCAAGACGCTTCTACCAGAGAAACCTGCATCCCAGAATCCATACAAGGTATAGCATCGCTGCCTATACAGACCAGATTTGCCGCAACACGCCTGCTGTGTGCAGCGAGGCTGTCGCATTGCCTCCCCAGGGTCTCAGGAGTGATGCATCACTTGTTTTTCGATGCTGCAGCTGCCGCTAGGAACTTTTGACTCATCTACAGGTACTTTGGGCTAAAAGTGACGCAACTGTGGATTATTTTGCCGCAAACCCTAAAACTCTTTTAAAATCATTTTCTTGAACTGTGTATGTTGAATTTTTGACGTTTTGGTCTTGTGTAGTTTAGCTAAAGATACTTTATTTTTCTAAACTGGTGTGGAGTCCATTTATGGTGTTTTCACTGTGTTACAGTGAGTGTTGGTACAAATACTTTACACATTGCCTTTGATAGGTCTGTCTGCTCATGCCAAGCTACCTAGGGTGTGAGCAGGGGTTATCTAAAGAGTGTATCCTCCTTACCCTGACTAGAAGCAAGGGTCCCTATTTGGACATTGGTACCTACCTCTGCCAACTACAGACCCCCAGATCCAACATACCTCTTTTAAATTCTCCTTTTTTTCCACTCAATTGGTCATCTTCCCAAATATAATTCCTACCTTACATTTCTGCACTTCAGACTTTTTGGTATACTTTTGATACTGTGTCTGAATGAAAATAGATCACAGCTGTCTACTAAACTACAATTTTATTGGGCTGAAGGAGTTCTGCAAGGATAAGGAGCTAAACATGAAAAAACGGTCCACTAAGCAAGGACCACTGGGAAGTCCTATATGATTCTTAGGTAGCACACCGTTAGAAAGCTCCAACAGAAGACCATGAGAGTGATGACCCTGGGACTAATGAGGAAGAGAAGGGAAAGGACTTGGCAATTGCTCAATAAGCGAGAGGATGGCCAACAGAGGTTGTGTCCCCAGCTGGAGCCCTTTCTGGAAGCAATGTGTTCTTTCACAGCCTGTCTCCTGAAGAGCTTAAGGACAGACAGGCTGAGAGGAACTTGAAGCTGTAGCTAGCCAGACTGGCTGAAGAAAAGAGAAAAGCTGCAGCAAAAAAAGCCTTGGGCGAGGACAGAAAGGCTGAGGCAGAAATAGCATTTGGATAATGAGAAGGGTGAGGCAGAGAAAACCTTGGAAGAGAGAAAAATGTTGCTGGCACATGTTCTACGTCTAAAGGAGCTGGCTGGACCTAAAGTTCAAACAAGCGTCGGCATTCAGCAGTAATGGTGGCTGTGGCAGTGACTGCACAGAGTCCAATGGACAAAGGAGGATCCATATAACCCAGGACTGGATGCCTAACTTTATTGTGCAAGATGATATAGAAAAGTAGTTTGAGGCATATGAGTATGCCCTTGAGATGCACAGGATCCCTGAGGAGGATTGGGGAGCCAGTCTCTGGGGGGCACATTCCCAGTGAAAAGAGGTATGCACTGTTAGCCCTAGGGAAAGGGGACAAGTTAAGGTATCTGCTCATGAGGGACACACTAATCAAGAAATAGCGTTTCTGATTTAGATCTTGGTGGAACTGGTCCCACTGTCACTAATCTGACGGTTTCAACACCCGCCTACTTGGCGGTCCACCCTTTCTATTTCGAGGTTGCAGGTTTGAGTACAATAGTCCGTCTGAGTGCTGCTGTCACCACCAGAATTTCTCCTCCCATGTCAACAGCTACATAGGCAAAAGAGGCTGTTGGGGGGAGTGCAGCCAAAATTACCAACGGGCCAATCACAATGTGCCTAACCATTAAGTAAACTGTGGTGCAGACACCTCCAAACTTGAGTTGGCTGAATCGAAGGGATTGAGGTAGGAACTTAACTTTTTTTCTGCTTTCCACTTCCATTTCCATCTTGTTCAGGTCCTTCTTTTGCTGCTACTACTTGACCATGACGCTAATCAACTCCTTTGTTGCCGGGATCAAAGGTAAGCCTCTTTTTCACTCATCTATTTATGAATCATGAATTAACATGTACTTTGGCCTCGTGTATTTTACATGGCTCTTACATGCAATGTATTTCTTATTTGTAACGCTGTAGTGTTCCTTTTACAACTTATCAAGGTAAAATTAACACACCTGTATTTACACGTAAAAAATATTTATTTGTTGTGGTGGTAGTGGGTTTTGTGCCTGTGGTACCTTTGGGTGAACCTACAATAGTGTGTGTATGTGGTTTGTGTTCTATGCTATTTGTACAAAAAGGGGCATAACACATTACCTACAAACCTTTTTGGAGCAATCACAAAATCTATGTGTACTGTCACATTATGTAGAACTACTTACCAGTCTTCACTCCACCACAGACTTACTAAGTCAGGAATCTGCCCCTAGGACAACGCCAGCACAAGGAAAAGAAATCTAAATAGGCTTGACACAAACCCGCTGACCTGATGGTGATGGAGTACTGTTAGCCAGCAGAGGAGTCCACCATGTCAATGGAGGTGTGCCGCTTAAGCGACGGAAGACAGTCTATTGATGTGGATGGGGGCTCAGCCAGCCTGCGTCTCAATAAGTCGGGCCGGACTCAATCATCTGGACGGAGTACTTGTAACTGCCACCACAGAGGGACGATGAGAGTCCCGCCATGATCTAAAAAAGGTCCACAGCCTCACCCCTGAAAAGTACAGGTTGAAGTTTAAGGACAGCCAGCAGATGCCCCAACAGTCATGGGTAGATTTTGTGGACTCTTTTGTAAGGCACGGGTTGGTTGGGTGAAGAGCTATGAGGTAAACACTTATTAGGGGCTGTACAATTTGATGGCCAGAGAGAATATGTGCAGTGAATGTATTCCAGAGCTACGCCAACAGCTGAGCTTGCAAAGGAGGCAAACCTCTGGACCAGTACCAGAGTGTCTGGGAAGGTACAGTGGGTAAACTCAAAGAGGTGGTTCTCCTTCTCCCTTACAGAGTCAGGAGGAGGGCCTCAATGCACAGTGACCAAGATATAGTGTGTAGGGGGAAGGGTTTCCATGCCCCTTCTAAGAGTAGGAGGAGAGGTTCTGGTGGGTGGCCACCCAGAGTGTCCCAATTCCAATCCTGCTGCTTTGAGTGTTCCCAATTTGGACACAAGCAGGGGAGCTGTGTCTATCCTAAGAAATCTCCCAGTGATAGGATTTGCACAGGGGTAGGTGGACCCCAGATGCCCATTAATTGAATTCTGGATGATGAGTTACCACCAGTGTTTACTGAACTGGGAGGGGTAGTTGCCAGGGGCACCCATAAGGCTCAGATTTATACGGGAACTACCTCCACAGGGACAGTACAGAGGCACTGATACTCGATAGTAAGGAAAGGCTCACCCGGACTCCTGATTAGCCTCAGGTGCAGACACTAGGTTAGAGAACCATTCTGCAGATGCCACACCTGGACTGGTGGGAAAGAGAGTGGGAGTGTTTCTCCCACTCTGAGACACCTCAGAGGTCAGAGGACCCTGGATGGCCTTGGGCCTGGCTCTTGAAACTGACAGCTCTCAGTTGCCGCTGTTGATTACTGTGCTATGGGCTGAATTTTCCTTCAGTTGCGTACGGAAGTCTGGTCCAAGGGGTGGAATGAGCCATATCACTTTCTAGACCATGGTGGTGCGATCTGCCTATTGGGGGGCATATATGAGAAGGCTAAGGTTAGGAACAGCACTGAAGGGGTTTACAGATGAGGTGAAGAATTCTCTATGGGTCAGTCCAGTGGCTCACGAGAGCATAGACAGAGGGATCAAATTGAGTTCAGAAGGGCATAGAACTGACAAGTACCTCTGCAGTAGAGGGCCATCATCCATGTTCTATCACCTGAGCAGGGAAAACTATCAAGGCATTGATTAGTCTACCCTGGCTTTAGGCCCTCTCTGCAGGGTCACCCACAAACATTTTGCCTTCACCCCTCCGATGTTGCTGAATTCATATTTGTTGCCTTCTTGGACACTGCACTTTACCACTGGCAATCAGTACTAAAGTGCTTGTCCTCTTACCTTTAAACCTGGTCAAATAAGACTGCACACAATTGGGACATTTAATTAGCTTGCAAGTCCACAGTAAAGCGTTACTACATGTACCTAGGGCCTGTAATTTAAATGCTACTATTGAGCCTGCCACACTGATTGTGTGACCTACTTAAGTAGACCTTTAAAACTTGTCTCAGCCTTCCATTGCATCCTGTATGTGCAGTTTTGAACTGCCAATATGACTTGACAAAATAAACCTTTTGACATGCCTAAAACCCTCTTTTGAATACTTATAAGTCACCCCTAGAGTAGACCCTAAACATCCACTAGGGCAGGGTGCATTGTATTGAAGCAAAATTGTGAGTGGGTCCTGTGCTCGCTACTCCACGCTACCAGATTCAGGCTAAGCTGGCTGATATGGGGTGATACCCTGAAACCAGTCTCAATATGCTTGTATCTGGTCCAGGGAGGACCAGGCCTGGCAGTTCGGGCTAGACTGCTCCCATGGGGAGCAGGGTCAAGACTGATTTGCATATAGCTGTGTCTGAACTGGGGTGGCATACTGAGCTAAAGAGCGATGATGCATTCAACCCAGATCTGTGATTGAGGGTGAGTGCCTGACAAAATTCCAGTGATCTGGCCTACATCTGCTCAAACTCAACTGGACCTGCCCCTGCCCTGCTGGAGTTAGTGCTGATCCCCAAGAGGTGCGCTCAGGTCTTAGACCCTTGGCTTGCTTCAGAATGTACAGCTCCTGGTCCAACTGCGGGTTTCCTCAGAAGCACCACAGTGCAATGCATTTTGACACAGCGTGAGACAGGACCTTCTGTTTTAGCACCTTGCAGACCCTGGATGTCGGCCTCATTGGAACAGATGTAGGGTAATGCAGCGCGATGCATTGCGACGCAATGCTCTGCATAAAGCACATGAGATACAATTCTAAGTGAGACTAATCTGATCTCTGTTTCCAGTCAGCCCTCCATCAGGGTCAGCCTGAACTTGTGACTTGTGAGGGAGAGGTGTGGCGCCGCGGACAGGGCGACTGACGTTGGAATGTGGGGATCACGGTTCGATCCCCGGCGCCGGCAGCAGATTAGCCCAGCACCATGTGACTCTGGGCAATAGCTTGCTTAATCTTCCCGACGGCCCCCAGCGCCTAGAGACCCTTACGGGTGATTGTGCGCCTTACAAATGTGGATTATTACTTTGTCTCGTTCCGGTACGACCAGATAGCCCTAGTTGGCACTTTGCGCTTTTAGGCGGTATGCTTACCTTACACATTTGAAATTGCATATCTCCAATTCTACTGATTGCATTTTTGTTGTCAAATCATTTGTTACATTTTCCTGAAATTTTCTAAATTGGTGTGGGATTTTTCTTGTGTTGTGTTTTCACATTATTGCTGTGTAGGTGCTGCATAAATCATTTACACATTACTGAGTGCTTATGTGCCAAGCTACCAGAGGGTTAAGCACAGGTTAATTTTGTGACTTTTTGAGGTTCACCCTAGCAGGTATTGTGGTGGTTGCTTGAGAAGGGTTAACACCTCGCTCAGCCAACAACCCAATTTCTTACACTTTGGCTATAATTCATATCTAAGTCAGACCTTTCTACTAAAAAAGGACCACGATTCATCCTTCCGGGTATACATAAGCTCATACCACTTAAGATCATTCCACAGCTGGTGCAAAGTGAAATGTTGTACATACAGTGGCAAAGAGAGCATGTTCTGTTCACTTGAAAAGAATTGCATGCTATAACCAGAGAACATAATTTGCTGTCCCATGCTCTGCATGAATAATGGATCTATAAGTTGATTTGCACCAAGAAAATTACAAAACATTTACTTCAGTGCTTTAAGTGGAATGGGTCCCTGTAAGGTTCTATGGGCCAGATGTAGGTAAATATCATTTACTGATTATAAAATACCGAATTTTACTGATTCGGTATTTTAGAATCAGTAAATGATATGTAGCTAATGATTCTGTAAATTTTACAGAATCGGTAAAATTTGGTAAATACCGATTTGGTATTTACCGAATCGGTATTCCCCATTCATTCCTGTGGGCCTGGAGTCCCATAGGAATGAATGAGAATTACCGATTCTGTAAATACACCCTGTTGCACCCCTGTATAGTGCATGGGTGCATTTGTGGCACACTTACATGCCCTGTATGTCTGCCACATGGCACAGTTGAAAAAAGCACAAAATTGCTTTTTTTAAAGTTTTCGATATTTACCACCAACTATTAGTTGGTGGTAAATACCGAATCCTTAATGCACAGTGGCCCACATGCATCATTGTGACATTTTGCACTTCCTAATTTGCGAAAAATAAGGAATCGCAAATTAAGAAGTGCAAAATGCTATGCATCATTATTTTCGGTATTCATTTGTGATTCGGTAAAAATCGCAATTTTTACCGAATCCCAAATGAATACCGAATTCTTAAGTTAATTTTCGCAATTCCCATTGATTCCTATGGGCCAAAAGGCCCATAGGAGTCAATGGGAATTGCGAGTGGCACTTTGAAAATTTCATGGGTGCAGGGGGGTCCAAAGGACCCCCCCATGCACCCCTGAAATGTATTTTTCGCATCATGTTTCACACACACATGTCCTTAGGACATGTGTGTGTGAAACATGAATGTTGAAAAAAAACCATTTTAAGCATTTTAAACACTTTTCCCAAATTTACCGAGTGGTTCAACCACTCGGTAAATTTGGCACCCTAATTGCGAATTTACAGTTTTAAATTTAATGATGCATTGCTTTTAAGAAATCGCACATCTGCGACTTCTTAAAAGCACCCGCAATTTTAGAACTCGCAAACATGTTACGAATTCTAAAATTGCTTCATGCATCCCAAAAAGCACTTTTGCATTCGCAAACGGCCGATTTTAAGGAATCGCACCGTTTGCGAATGCAAAAGTGCTTGATGCATGTGGGCCATAAGCACTCGTAAATGTGCTTGCTACATATCATCTACCGATTCGGTAAATAACGAATCGGTAAATACGGAATCGGTAACATCTGATTCGGTATTTACCGGCTCGTATTTACCGAATCGGTATTTTTTGGCCTCCTACATTACAAATTCCCAATACCGGTCGGCAACGGCCGAAATTCGGTAATTTCGGCCGTTACCAACCGGTATTGGGCAACCTACATCTGGCCCTATATTCCTATCCTTAACTTTATTGGCAAAAATAGTTTTCAGCTTCTAAACAAAGGCTGATAAAAGCCTAAAGATATTCCGTGTGCAATGACTGTTTACATTTCACTCCGTCTCATTTTGCATTCCAGATGTTGTGTTTCCGTAGTTTTTGTATACAACATAAGACTCTATAATGCACACTTTGAACCGAGTAGCCTCCAGGTGTCTAAGTGAGCTCAGGTTGGGGTATTTCAAACAGCGCATGACTGAGAGCTCTAGAGTCGACGCTGAGCATAACTGAGAGCTTTAGCTGAGTCGAGGCTGAAGGGAGTGCGAGTTACTAACATTGCCTGTTATGAAGGTATGCAGACTACATGCCCATCCAATCCCTGGCCTCTGTGCACAACTGTTGAATTCTGGACTGTGCCAAAGGAAATGAAAATACTGTGCAGCAGAACGTGAGGCACTCCAGGGCCAAGACCCCCTTCACAGACCTTAGTAATGTTTAATTTACAGTCTCACATTTTCAGGATTGAAACATTTTCAATTCTATTTACAAGAATATCATAGTTGTTATTCATTTACATTTATCTGATGCTGGTATCAAGCATTGGCAATCGATCTGGCTGTTTGGGTTAGGTTGTGGTGTGATATGACTGGATGCAAAGAAATGAAACTCAGGGAGGCATCCATAGATTTGTTAGCTGGCACCTGTGAGAAGCACGGGATTTTAGTTTGCTTGTTTTAAATAACTCTCTCAATTACAAAGGTCATGCCTCGGAAAGGATTCCTAAGTATCTTTTATGGCCTCGCCCCTTTTAGACACTCCTCCTCCGTTCTCATCCCACTTAAAGCATTCCTTAACTTGCATTGCTGATTGTAGGGTTGTACCGTCGTGCTAACATGTAACATGTTTGTGGGCCTTTGCGTGCACACACTCTTCCATAATACTTCTCAGCAATTGGAAATGGATTGATGTGTTTCAAGAATAAAAAATGCCGCTAGAGGGCACTGTCTGCCCTAATTCCTCAACTTCAAATGCCGATTTAATAAAAGTCAGAGTCGTTCTAAGCCTATGATTAGGCGGAAGAAACCCCGCGGGAGATGTTTGCATTGCATTGAGAGCTATCAGTAGCGAGGCCAATATGTCACTTCACAGAGATGCGCACAAATAAAAACAGTACTGACGAACTAACCCAGCTCAAGATGTTCTGCCTTACTGCATCGCCATTTAGACCGGCTTTGAAATTATATGAAAGGCCCTCCTCTCCGCCAGTAACAGCTTCCTGTTGTTTTCTCCCTAGGGTAGAGAAAGAAACAAGTTCAAAGTGTCACGAGGGATATAAACTTACACGCAGCTGGATACTGAACGCGGTATCTGTCTTTCTTTACGCACAATAGTCACACGTCCGCTCATCCATAACCAACCGAGGAGCGCACTCTTGGCTACAGCCGATAAATAGGGACATTTTGTTCCGCTTACGGTGAAGTGTTTTTTTGGCAATATGTGCAACACTCTAAATAGAAAAATGGCAGTGTTTGGGGGGAGTTTGTTTTCCGCGCAATTCAAACAGTTTTGGGTTTCTCGTCGTGAACTAATCCATAGTATTTTCCACTAAAGTTTTGTTAGGAACCTACCTTCCAAATATGGAAGAGTTCTGTGCAAATATGTACGGTTTATATAAAAAATATATAATACATAGCAGCATATAAAGGCATCGAGGGCTTGCATATATTCGACGCCAGTATGTCCTCACCAAATCCTGAGTGAGGGAGACGTGGAATTTTGGTACATGTGGTCGAAATATTCTTTTCATAAAAAGCGAAGGTATGCGAATTCCGCTGTATGGAGCTTAAATGTTTGTAAAATATATTTTAATTTGTTATTGTCAACATTTTTTAAGTTACTGGATAGATATGGTATGCTGAAGAGCATTAGCTTTGAGGGTAAAATATTTCCGATTTTAGTGGAGCAACTTGTTGTTTAGGCCAAGGCTGGCTTCAAGAGACTACACTGTCACTTCTGTGATTTTGGTGCACTAGCAGGCCACAATTCGGCGTGATTCGATTAGGGATTCACACCTAAATTTCCTTTATAGTTAAATGAGCACTGTTTTGCAACAAGTCCAGTTTAGTAACATAAAGTGTACAGCGAATAATGAAGGTGGGTGAAAATCTCACGCTGGAGGCTGAAACGCAGGGATTTCCCCTCCTTTTTTGCCCATCCACAGCACAGAGTGGAGTGGGCCTGATCTGCTACCCTGCCCCCCACCCCCCTCCCCCGGCCAATGGAAAACACTCAAAAGCACAAGTGCTTTTGAAGCACCGTGAGGAGCTGGCCAATGTATTTACCTCAGTGATAACTGTGTTAAGGTATATAGGTGGATGCCTGGACTTCTGTCAGTGCACTTCAAAGCTACGTTTCCAGCAGGGAAGTATATGTGCAGCGCCTGCATGCAAAGTCCTCCAGGCGCTCAAGCAGGTAGGTGCAACACACAAACTTCCCTGCTTAAAAAGTTTCTTTGAAGAGCATTGTCCGGGCATGCCATTATAATTAGCTTTAATTACAACTAAGTTAATTTCAATTGCTGGCCACTGACAGTGCTTGACAGCACAGGAATCCCTGATTCCTGTTATTCCTAAATTCCCGTAATGAGGAATTCTTGTTTTGAAGGGCATTTCACCTGTATTTCTCTCTTTTTTTAAACTGCGGCAGCAAATATGCAAACGGAGCAGTTTCCTACAGGTTTTCATCTGCTTACCCCAGATGGGAAAAAGGGAATTTCGCTCACCATAACGCCTTAATAAAATCAAGAAATAATACACAAATCAAGAATCCACTCAAATTAAATACATCTCCTTATATCATCAGTATCATGGCCTATCAGTAAAGTAAAGTGGGCGTTTTCTGCATGGATGAATGAAACATAATTATAATTTTCATAGTTAACTTTATTTTTGTTTCATAAGGAGAGAATAATCCATATCCTACTTTTGGAAACCGCCCTTTTTGAAGTGTTGTCTTCCTCCTCCTCTTTTTCAGAATTCGCTTTTGCTGGCCAGAGGACTCTCAGCACTTTACCACTACTAACAAGTGCTAAAGTGCATGTGCTCTCTCCTCCAAACAAGGCAATGTTGACCCATACCCAATTGGAAGATCTAGTTTACTTATAAGTTTCTAGTAAAGTGCACCATGTGTGCCCAGGACCTGGAAATTAAATGCTACGAGTGGGACTGCAGCACTGATTGTGCCACCCACTTAAGTAACCCTCTAACTATGCCTTAGGACTGCCATTGCAGAGCTTGTGTGTGCAGTTTAAACTGTCACAAACCTTCTTTTTTAATACACATATCAGGCCTAGGGTAGACCCTGGATAGCCCTAAGTTTAACATGTCCTGGTAGTAAAAAAACCTCTTAAATTTGTTTTTTACTACTGCAAGGCCTATATTTCCCATAGGATAACATTGGAATCACATTATTAAATTGTATTGATATAATTTCCAAATGGGAAGATATGACTGTTTCAAGTTTGGTGTCTCTGGAATCCTAATTTAAAATCCTCACTTAAAGTGAACATCAGATTTTAAATTACAATATCACTTTTAAAAGATGAAATTTTCTTGCCCTGGCTATTTGGTGCCTGCAGCCTGTCTATAGTCAAATGACAGGGTGTAGTTGACAGCTGGGAGTTGTGTATTCCTCCTAGACTGCCACATACAATGAGAGTTTAGATGTGACTGAATGGGCCATCACGACAGGATGGGAAAGAGAAGATGGACCTATTCTCACTTACCGGACTATATAAAAAAGAAACCTCTAAACTGACCTATCTAATTTATCACATGGAAATAAATAAATCTTTGTTTTCTATAGATGCCGCACACATATCAAATATCAGACAGATAAATTGATTTCATTCTGTTTATTATTCTTCAAAGTAAATGCTTCTTTTTGCATTATTTCATTAAAAAAACACTTATATTTACCCATTCTCACTTACACCTGAATAGGCTGTGTCCTGTTCCCACACAAAGGCTACATACCCCCTGCAGTGAGTCTGGAGTCAAGGCAGGGATGCCAGGGCAACTGTGCACTTCAAAAGTGTGCCTCTAGAAGCTTCTCCCCACTTCAAAGGCACAACTGGGTATACAAAAGGATCTCCGACACCACCACTTCAGTACATTTCTGGACCTGTGGATACTCTGCAACGAAGAAGGGCTGTTGTGCTGTTGAAGGACTGCCATTCTGTTGGACTGCGCTCTGCTGGACTCATGCTCTATTGTGCTGATCTACTGCCATCTTGCCTGGGTGTGAAGGACTGAGCCTGCATCTCTTGACCCCAGAACCCAGCGTGACTCCAAGGACTAGTTGGCTGACCTCATGATCTGTAGCCCCAGGAACATAACAGGCTTCCAACACTGCACCTGGACTCTGCCATCTGTAAGTCCACCCTGCCAAGTGGTGCCACCCCAGCACTGAACACTTGGAAGTGGGCCACAGGTGCCTGCTAGCGGAACAGATGCATCTTCTCCACTGAGCGAAGCATCCCCAAGCAGAAACTACGCATTGTTCCCGCTGTGTGGATTGGACCTGTCACAACAGACCTACATCACTGCCGCAACCTGCAGCTTAAGACCTATGCATTTGCTTTAGAACTGCCACAGCGCGATGCTTTCCTTGATGCAGGTTCTTGCATCTCTCATCGACTGCAGCCTCAAAGACAACAATGAAACTGCATCACAGCTTCCCCACTCATCGGAATTGATGCATCGCCTCAAATGACCATCATATCTCCGACATCAGACTTCACATCGCAAGCAGCATAGACTGAATCGTCGACACAACAAGAACTTGAACTGCAGCCTTGCTGCCTCACGGGACTGAGACATTACCATGGCTGCGTGACGCATCTTCAAAGCGGATTCACGCAATGCCCCACAACCAGGATTTAAGATACACTGTTCAGCGGGCCGAACCGGGTCCCTGTAGCATGATTTTTTTTTGAGCCATAACCCAACTCGTGATATGCATTTCTGGCATTTCCATTATCTTTTCAAAGAAAGTTTGAAGGAGTCAGATATAGTAGCTCTTTCAAATGTGGTATTTTGGGGAAAAATCTCACTAAATGTGTTTTTTTTACTTTGTTTACCATATGTACTAGGACGTAAGGTGTTTGGTGACATTCATAATTTGATTATTGAATTGAAATAAAACAGCAAAGGAAAGCCAATATTTAAAATAATTCAAAAACAGTAAAAAAGACTTCAATTATCTTTTTGGTTTGAAAAAGCAGACTTGTCTTGCTTGAGGATGGAAGAATACATTAAAATATTTAAGAAAAAAAAACGTTATTACTAAATTTCCTCCTTAGGACCTGTTGAGCCTTGAGGATATGTTTTGTTTTTATTTTGATTCTATTCTCTTGTTCTATTGTTTTTTTTAATGGGAACTGTTCTTTTTCATTCTGATTTGCACTCAGTAAAATGGCATCGATTTACAGAGATGGCATAGGAGACATGGAATACCCGATTTACTAAGGGTTTGCAGTGGGACATATTATTGCACAATAACCCAAACTTTTGCAAGGCTACTTGTTTTCCAGTGAAAGAGACATTACCACAAGCCACCTTGTGGTATTACTTATGCAGATCACTGCAAACACCAATAGCTTTCAATGTAATCCCCAGTCTATTAGGATAGCCAAACCAGGCTTTGTGTAAAAAAAATCCTCTGGGGCAAAAAGGGCTAAGAAGAAGAAATGTTTCGATGTCTCCAAACTTTACACAGATTGTATATGTGCTGCACTGTACAGTATCCATACGATGTATTGAAAGTTTAAGATTTTGTCGAGGCATCCGGTTTTGAATTGGAAGGGTATGCTTCCAGTACACGTCCTAAGCTAGACACCAAAAACAGACAACCCTGCACCATGGTGCAGACATTAAGCATAGCGATCAGCAACCAGTTTGAACACTAGTGCAGTGCAGTCCTGATAAGGCCCAAGATATGTCGGGCGGAAACGGGCGACCTTTTCTGG
The DNA here is from genome assembly GCF_964263255.1 of Lissotriton vulgaris. Classification (NCBI taxonomy): domain Eukaryota; kingdom Metazoa; phylum Chordata; class Amphibia; order Caudata; family Salamandridae; genus Lissotriton; species Lissotriton vulgaris. The sequence continues at coordinate 1,944,341,993 of NC_141685.1, forward strand.
AGAAGCCCTATATAAATTGAAACAATAAATAAAAAAGTGTGAGAGTACTAAATATTAGAGAAGGACTCATGAATTGTTGTCCATTTATGTACTTCCTGGTGATAAGAAGGGGCGATCTCAAAACAAAATGCTTTTGAGTACTTATGAGTAGCATCTGTATTAGCGAATAGGGTAATAAGGGATATTGTGGCTATACATAGGATTATTAGCCTGTGGTACATATTGTATTTGCTATTTGAAATGATGTATTTAAGATGTTTTTTCAATTATACATAAAAAATCAATTTGGAGAACTACAATTTGTGTTGGTGCCATTTATTTAAATCAAATAATTTTGAGAAGTTGGCTCTGTGGAAGGATTAATGAATATTTTCCTATCCATTTAACGGTGATCACAGTATTGATTCCAACGCATTCTATTTTGTATTTACAAGTGGTAGCGAGACACAGCACATCATTTTTAGTTTGAGCCTACCAAACTTGCTGATTGCAAGAGACATAACACGAACACGAACATACTGTGGCTTACAGCACACCCATTGCTTGCCATTGGTTGGCTTTGCCATTACTATTATTTGCTTACTTTCTGTTGGATAGCTTTTCTTGTTTTAATCTTATGTTTGACCTTCCCATCGAGCACATTCTATTTGTCATCTCTTTGATTGCCTGACAATTGTGCATCCTCTGCTCACTTTTAGGGAACTACTGTTCTCTTTTTGTTCAATCACTCCATGACCGTGCATATGTTAACAGCTGCCTACCTTGAATGGATTTCTTCCCCCTGCTCTCTCTTGCTGATGTGCCCTCCTGCACTCATGTTGCTCTCTTCTCTCACCTGTGTGCCTCTGCACCCAACTGACCTACCATCCCTCCAAATTGATCTCTTTTGTCTGTGTTCGCTTCCTCTTGATGCTTCACCCCCAACATGGCCAAACATAAATGTTTTTTAAAGCACTTGTGTACTTTAAAAAAAATGTACATATCCATCTCAATTGGTAAAAGTATCCTTTAGTAGGAACATGCATGCTTGTTGATAACATACACATGACTAAAAATGGCACTATGCTGCACAGCAGCTGTGATGCTGTGCAGCATGACTAAAAACGTCAGCAAACCTACTAGATCTTAAATTTGGGATCTACTGGCTTTGCCAATGTTTGTTAATGAATAATAAATATAGCTCTTTGCTGCTTTCTCCCCCTTGAGCAATTTGTGATTTTCAGGAATAGAGACACAGTCTCTTGGGGGCTTGCCATTCTGCTTGAGTCCTAACCCTGGGCCAAAAATGCTGTTTTTCAGTGAATACGATTTTGCCATCCCTTATCGCCCAGGGAAAAAACTGTGCTAAGGCAGATGTCGTGGCCAACCTGGGATCATCTGTGACAGAACCCCAATCAAAACCAAATATTTTACCAGAGGGACCAGTAATCGGAATCCTTGATTCTGAATAATTTCAAGAATTTTTAGAGTCTCCTAAAACAGAAATGTTTCGCTCGAAATACATTTTTGGTTACAAGACCCAACTCATAAAATCAGGGATGGTTTGTGATACAAAGATCGGAACTTATATGCGCCAACTCTTTCCTTAAAACTTCAAATTATAGGGGTTCCATTCAACATACCTTGTAACATGCTCACAGGAAGCAAAAATCGTATTAATTAAAAAGTGTTTTTGGTGGGAGTCATTGTCTCATGATTTTGTACAAAACCTATTCAACATGTCACACGAAAAATCCTCTCTTGAAAAACATGTGAGTAAATTGTTGTCTTTGCCTTTCGACCATCACCCTGACACACAGTGTCCATGGATTTTGTTACCGATTTACGACATAACCAAGGGTATGCTTGTGCCAAAAATCTCCTATTTAGGATGCCACACTTTATATCATTACAATGTATAATCACCACCAAAAAGTTAGAATCCATTTTCATCCACAACATTGTCAAATTACATTGTCTTTTATGCAACTTCATTATAAGTGCAGATAGAGGTTCACAATTAATTTCCAGTTTATGGAGTTCCTTTTACATGCCTTTAGACGTAGATGTCTACTCTCTTTAGTTTACCATCCACAAATAGATGGTCATTCCAAAAGAGTGAATCAAGCGACCAAGTAGTATCATCTGTGTGTTTTGTTAACTTAATTAGACTATTAAGAAGACATTTGAAGTGTGCCCTAATTTAAATATACCAGAAGCTCACATTTAGCTGTTGGACAGTCAACCCTTTTCTGTTTGTATGGTTTTCATCTGAAGGGTCTATCTTAGAAAGTCTTGCCTGCAGCAAGTACCATCTGTGGACAAACACCATAAAAATGCTGGAGTATTATATAATACACACCAAGGAACAGCTCAGAAATGCAAACAAAATATATAGACTACAAGCTGATAAAAACCGTCAACCAGAATCTAAGTATCAACATGGTGATCAAGTCTGGCTCGCAAAAAAGAATGTCCAATTACAAGGTCAAAGAGAACTTCAACCCCTGTATCTGGATCTTTATTTTACAAATTAGCAACCCAGTGACAATAAAATTAGATCTGCCCTCTAAAATATCCATTCATCTGGTATTTTATGTATCCTTCCTTAAGCGATACAATTGAAAAAATAGATCAGTGCCACCTCCCGCACCGATTCTTGTGGATGATCATTTTGAATATAAGGGTTGAGCCATCAAAGACTCAGAAAGAAACAAGGGGCCTCCCCTTTATTTGTAAGGGTATGACCTTGAGAATCACTCTTAGGGACCAGCCAACAACGTCCATGCTTAATAAGTCTACATATTTCTTGCCTGTCATTCTGAAAAGTCTTGTCCTGCAGGACGGCCTTTGAGGTGTGTGTATTGTCATGATCTGCTATGCCTGAGTAGCCTTGAATCCTGGACGCACCCCAGACCCTCAAAACCCCTGTGGTTTCATGTTCCCTGCCACTATGTATACTCTGTACACTGGAAATCACCATGATCTCTTATTAACACCAGTAATCTGGGTCCTGAGCATCAGGTTTAGAGACATACATGCAGCACTGTCTATGGGTTGCACAGGTATCTTTGGGATACGGAGTTGTCACACTCAGGGATAGCAGAGATTCCTAAATTCCAGTCTTTATGTTTGTGGTACTGCTGATCCTCTTCAGTATTATGAATGCTGCAAATATTCGCACAACTGGGGTGAGACCGTATAAAAAATAAACAGTTAGGGCTCAAATCCTTACTTAGTCTAACATTCCTGAACTTGGATAGGGAGCCCATTCTGATGCTCTTGTTAGAACTTCAGGAGTACAGGTTTCTGGACAGGAATTGTTCTGGATTCAATGCAGATGAGGACTTTATATTCCTGAGAAAAGAAACAAAGCTTTGAATCAACCTGAGATTGGTCAGTGATCACTTGTATCATGCACAACTGGAAACAAATGTGAGACTTTGGTTAATGGACATAGAGATGTGTCGACATCTGGGGCTCTGTAAGTTTGTTTTGAAATCTGAAATGAGAACCAAGAAATTCAAAAGCTCTTGAGCTAGATGTATGAATTATTTTTGCATTTTCAGACGACTGGATTCACAGAACAGGCCCGTTTTTTACTGCAAAAATGCTTTTTTTGTTATAAAAATCCCAAATTGCGATTTGGTAGCATGTTATCGAATTGCAAGTTGGGTTTTGCGATTTAGCATTTGAAAGGGAAATGTTGAGGTTGTCCCTTCCTAATACCGAATCGCAGTGTTATGTCCGAAAGTTTTGCAATCAAAATACACTCACAAAAGGTTACAATTTACCACCAACTCATTGTTGGTGGTCACCCCTTCACAAATACAAAGGGGTCCAGACCACTGCTTACTCATAAACTATGAAACTTTAACGTTTCTTGTTATTCTTTTTTAAACACATCCCACTGTCCTTTAAGAAAACAGGATATGTTTAAAAAAAATGCTTCAATTAAAAGCAATCACAGACATGGTGAAATGCTGATGCAAGCAGGCCACCATCCCTGTGATAGCAGGGAATCCCAGTGGATCACTAATTGCAAGGTACCTCATTAATATTCATGAGCTAGGTCTATTTGCGACCCACTGCAAATCTCTAATAAATCTCAAAAGAGCGTAACACATTAGAAATAGCGATTTCCCAATTGTGATTCACAAAAAATCAGAATTAGGAAAATCACTATTCCTATTTTCATACATCTGGCCCCTTGTGAAGTAATAAGTCAAAAAGTGTAGTATTAAGTGAAATAATAATAAGGACATGTAGTGAAAAGGAAGTGGAAACTAACAGGAGAGTTGAATGCGAGATCTGATTGTGAAGCAGCAGGTACATTCTTGTGCACAGCAATTGTGTGTTGACAATGTTTTGATGCGGAATCAAATTCTTAGTAACGTTTTTAATGTTCACGTTCTCATTGACCCCAGACAAAAAAGTCAAGTTGTCCAGCAGTATATGATTTCTTGAAAGCTAGCAGTTGCTGTCCAACAGATTCCCCTGAAGATAGGTCAGACAGATTCTCTATCTCTTATCCCAGTTCCCCTTCGTCTTGCAGTGCCAGCAAAGGCAACCACAGTCCCTGATGTAAGGGCAGTTTCTGGCAAGGCAGGGTGAGGTGGAGACATGTTACTTCTACAGTGGGTGGAGACATGATACTTCCACAGTGGCAAAAAGGCCAGGGACATTCCTGTCAAGCACAGGCGGCGTTCGTGACAGCTACTTTGTGTTACTTTAGGGCAACTTTCAAATGCATAGCAAGTTGTGTGCTGGAAAGTAAATGCCTAATCAACACTGTGCCAGTGCGCATCCCTTTTGGTAGCACTGCACCGGTGCAAAGTGTAGATAAATCTAGCCCTTGATACCTGAGACAAAGGTCACCGCGGTGTTTTATTTCTGATACATTTATCCATGACCTTTGACACCATCGACCAGGACTTGCTACTTTGTGGCAAGGCTCAGCTGGATTTGCACCTTGCTCACCGACAGAATCTGACGAGCCCGACTCAGTCATTACTTATCTGAGGAAAAAGTCATATTCAGTAGGATATCCCAGTACAAAGACTTTTCACCTCTTCCCTTCGACACTTCTATGTTTCCCGAGTAGATTTAATTTCTGCAATCAGACACAGTTGTCAGATGTATGCAAACAATGCCCACATCGTCTTCAACTTACACCTTACTAGCCCAAAAGCATGGATGGACAGAAACTGCCTCTACACGAACACTGATATTTTGATACTAAGCTCAACAAATTCATTTGAGGTCCCTCTCCTCTAGCCACCTGAATCCAGCACCGAACTCTCTTTCACTCCACAGGCAATGACGAAAAATGCTCACTTTCACTTACACACTAGCCAAGGTCTCATAGTACATTTATGTGGGTGTCTACCCTCCATCTAATATCTTTGGTGTTTCTCTCTTTGTAATATTAGATTGTGTAGAGAAGGGCCACTGAAATTATGCAATTGTGCGGCTGTGTTTTTTTTTGCATAATAATTATAGATTTGCCACATGATCCGTCATCGGTTGCATACTCTTCAGTTAACAAATAAACATTTTTGCTTCTAGCAAAATTGATTCAAAAGTTACTAAAAAAGCAGCACGCTGGAAGGCACTTTACAAAGGTTGATTGGTGACCTTTCTGTTGCTTATTGCTATATGTGCGTTTTAAGCTATTACTAATGAGTAATAACCAATACCCTGATAGTATGAACAAGTGTAAAAATGACTAAATAATTAAGTAATACCATCAAAATATGTGCCGCAATACGCATAATTTGCCTTTCTTGCCACATAATTTACTCAACCGTGCTGCATAATTTGGCCCTGTCCTGCTGCATGATTCCAGTGGCCCTGGTCTAATGTGATAAAAAAAGAGGTAGTGTAGTTAGTCCTAAAGTGTGTTCCATCACGTATGTTGTTTAGGTCATGTAGCTGTGAACTTGTAATATGGCCTGGGGCAGAACTGTCAACTGAAAGTTCGCTTAGACTTTATTGACTACTGACTAGTCTGTGTGATGTGTGTCGTGTCATAGGCAGCAAACGATTTAACTGTTCCAAGTAAGTCCTGAGTGTGATCATGTTCGAAAGAGAAATATTGAGGAGCCACCACACCAGGCATGTTTCTGCTGGCAGACTTTATTGCTGTGAATGTAAATGAAACTACTCTGAAAATAACTTTCAAAGCTCCCACCATAGTAGATGGACCCTCATCATGAGAAAGATCGAAAACTCTACATTTGGTGGCCCACCCTCTGCCGGCATGGCAAAGGCAAATCCCGTGGCATACAGGCAGCCGATGGGTCGATAGCACATAAGTCCTTGAATCCATTCTCCATAGAACGTTTATGCCTGGGGTCTCGTGAGCACTTCCATATGACATTATTCCTATGCAGTGGTTTATTTTGCTACGTGTGACTGGACTCCTTAAATCTGAAGCTTTGTGTAAAGTTATCTTCAGATTATTTACACTTACATCCACGGTGTTCAGTGTTTATACAAAGGGACAGGGTGATAGCAATGACTGCATTTACATGGACTATTTTCCTCACTGCCTTCAATTAACAGTTGTTTGTGTGCTCTGTTGGTTGTACAGAAGCTCTTTTGTTTTTCTTGCTGACATCCTATGAAAACAGACTCCATGCTAGCAAAACATGGTAGAAGACAACTCAAGAAGGTGGATTAATGCAAGGAATGCTTACGTTTTCCTTTCACAGCGGGAAATAGTTTTCTTTCATCAAAATGCAATTGACCCATTACAAGAGACTGCAGAAATAATGCATTAAAATTAAAAGACTTGCAAATGTGAGCATCAAACAAATGACTGATGATTGAATACATATAATTTGTACGTTTTGATAAGTTGAGAGACTCATGTTAGTAATGAAAAGGCTTGCCGCCCAGACCCTAAACATTTCACATGCAACTTAATTCAGTGAGTAAACAGACACTAATCATGTTAGCATACATCAAAGTCTGAGTTTTAAGCAACATTATCTAAACATGGTAAAGACTGTGTCACACTTGACACCAGGGCAGTGCTTTGTCACTGCTGAGCTGCATCTGTGCACAAAGATGTCCAGTATCCCTGCCTGCATAGCCACAGTGCATAGCAAAACCAAAGGGGATGATGAACGGAGTGTTGAACATTGCAAGCACTCACCCCCAGTCAACTGATCTGGGTTTAATCCATCATCATTCTTAAACTCACTCCGCCAGCCAAGTTCAGACATGGCCATATGCAAATCAGCCTTACCCTGTGACTCATGGGAACAGTCCAGCCTGAACTGCCAAGCCATGTCTTCCCTGGACCGGAAACAAGCATCCTGGGACCGGTTTATGGCTAATCAGCCATCATCAGCCAGGCAAGCTTGAATCCAGTGGCAAAGTGAACAAGGGACCCACATCTGGGCATACCCTGCCAACTTAGGGTGAACAAAGCAAAACCAATGGGGATGTTGGACGCAGAGTTGAACATTGCAAGCACTCCCCCCCCTGTCAAGTGATCTGGCTTTAATCCATCATCAGCTATCCTGGCTGATGACGGCTGATAGCCAGATACCGGTCCTAGGATGCTTGATTCTGGTCGAGGTAAGACATGGCTTGGCAGTACGGGCTGGACTGTTTCCATGAGGCGCAGGGTCAACACTGATTTGCATACGGCTATGTCTGAACTGGGGTGGCGTGGTGAGCAAAATAACAATGGATTAAAGCCAGATCTGTGACTGGGGTGAATACTTTGCCAATATGCAACATTCCGTCCATCATCTTGTGTGTTTTGCTCTTCGCCCTATGTGGGAAGGGTATGCCCAGATGATGGTCCCGTGCTCACTATGCCACTGGAGTCAAGCTATCCAGGCTGATGACGGCTGATAGCCAAAAACCGGTCCGAGGATGCTTGATTCCAGTCCAGGGAAGACATGGCTTGGCAGTTCAGGCTGGACTGTTCCCATGAGGCACAGGGTCAAGACTGATTTGCATATGGCCATGTCTGAACTGGGGTGGCGTGGTGAGCAAAATAACAATAGATTAAACCCAGATCTGTGACTGGGGGTGAATGTTTTGCCAATGTGCAACATTCCGTCCATCATCTTGTGTGTTTTGCTGTTCGCCCTTTATGGGAAGGGTATGCCCAGACTTGGGTCCCGTGCTCACTACGCCACTGGAGTCAGGCTATCCTGGCTGATGATGGCTGATAGCCAGAAACCTGTCCTAAGATGCTTGATTCTGGTCCAGGGAAGACATGGCTTTGCAGTTTGGGCTGGACTGTTCCCATGAGGCACAGGGTCAAGACTGATTTGCATATGGCCATGTTTGAACTGGGGTGGCATGGTGAGCAAAATAACGATGGATTAAACCCAGATCTGTGACTGGGGGTGAATGTTTTGCCAATGTGCAACGTTCCGTCCATCATATTGTGTGTTTTGCTGGTTGCCCTATGTGGGAAGGGTATGCCCAGACGTGGGTCCTGTGCTCACTATGCCACTGGAGTCAAGCTATCCTGGCTGATAGCCAGAAACCGGTCCTAGGATGCTTGATTCCAGTCCAGGGAAGACATGGCTTGGCAGTTCTGGCTGGACTGTTCCCATGAGGCACAGGGTGAAGACTGATTTGGATATGGCCATGTCTGAACTGAGGTGGCGTGGTGAGCAAAATAACGATGGATTAAAGCCAGATCTGTGACTGGAGGTGAATGTTTTGCCAATGTGCAACATTCCGTCCATCATCTTGTGTGTTTTGCTCTTCACCCTATGTGGGAAGGGTATGCCCAGACATGGGTCCCGTGCTTACTTACCCACTGGCGTCAAGCTATCCTGGCTGATGACGACTGATAGCCAGAAACCGGTCCTAGGATGCTTGAATCTGGGCTAGGGAAAACATGGCTTGGCAGTTCGGGCTGGACTGTTCCCATGAGGCACAGGGTCAAGACTGTTTTGCATATGGCCATGTCTGAACTGGGGTGGTGTGGTGAGCACAATAACGATGGATTGAACCCAGATCTCTGACTGGGGGTGAATGTTTTGCCAATGTGCCACATTCCGTTCATCATCTTGTGTGTTTTGCTGTTTACCCTATGTGGAGAGGGTATGCCCAGACGTGGGTCCCGTGCTCACCACTCCACTGGAGTCCAGATATCCTGGCTGATGACGGCTGATAGCCAGATACCGGTCCTAGGATGCTTGATTCCGGTCCAGGGAAGACATGACTTGGCAGTTCGGGCTGGACTGTTCCCATGAGGCACAGGGTCAAGACTGATTTGCCTATGGCCATGTCTGAACGGGGGTGGCGTGGTGAGCAAAATAGCGATGGATTAAACCCAGATCTGTGACTGGGGGTGAATGTTTTGCCAATGTGCAACATTCTGTCCATCATCTTGTGTGTTTTGCTGTTCCCCTATAAGGGGAGGGTGTGCCCAGACTTGGGTCCTGTGCTCACTACGCCACTGGAGTTAAGCTATCCTGGCTGATGACGGCTGATAGCCAGAAACCGGTCCTAGGATGCTTGATTCCGGTTCAGGGAAGACTTGGCGTGACAGTTCGGGCTGGACTATTCCCATGAGGCACAGGGTCAAGTCTGATTTGCATATGGCCATGTCTGAACTGGGGTGGCGTGGTGAGCAAAATAATAATGGATTAAACCCTGGTCTGTGACTGGGGGGAATGTTTTGCCAATGTGCAACATTCCGTCCATCATCTTGTGTGTTTTGCTGTTCGGCCTATGTGGGAAGGGTATGCCCAGACGTGAGTCCCGTGCTCACTATGCCACTGGAGTCAAGCTATTCTGGCTGATGACGGCTGATAGCCAGAAACCGGTCCTAGGATGCATGATTCCGGTCCAGGGAAGACGTGGCTTAGCAGTTCGGGCTGGACTGTTCCCATGAGGCACAGGGTCAAGACTAATTTGCATATGGCCATGTCTGAACTGGAGTGGCGTAGTGAGCAAAATTCTGATGGATTAAACCCAGATCTGTGACTCAGGGTGAATGTTTTTACCAATGTGCAACATTCCGTCCCTCATCTTGGGTGTTTTGTTGTTCGCCCTATGTGGATAGGGTATGCCCAGACGTGGGTCCCGTGCTCACAACGCCACTGGAGTCAAGCTATCCTGGCTGATGACGGCTGATAGCCAGAAACCGGTACCAGGATCCTAGATTGCCGTCCATGGAAGACATGGCTTGGCAGTTCGGCTGGACTGTTCCCAGGAGGCACAGCGTCAAGACTGATTCGCATATGGCCATGTCTGAACTGGGGTGGACTCGAGAGCAAAATACCAATTGATTAAACCCAGATCTGTGACTGGGGGGTGAATGTTTTGCCAGTGTGCAACATTCAGTCCATCATCTTGGTTGTTTTGCTGTTCGCCCTACGAGGGAAGGGTTTGCCCAGACGTGGGTCCCATGCTCACTACGCCACTGGAGTCAAGCTATCCTGGCTGATGACGGCTGATAGCCAGAAACCGGTCCTAGGATGCTTGATTCCGGTTCAGGGAAGACTTGGCGTGACAGTTCGGGCTGGACTATTCCCATGAGGCACAGGGTCAAGTCTGATTTGCATATGGCCATGTCTGAACTGGGGTGGCGTGGTGAGCAAAATAATAATGGATTAAACCCTGGTCTGTGACTGGGGGGAATGTTTTGCCAATGTGCAACATTCCGTCCATCATCTTGTGTGTTTTGCTGTTCGGCCTATGTGGGAAGGGTATGCCCAGACGTGAGTCCCGTGCTCACTACGCCACTGGAGTCAGGCTATCCTGGCTGATGATGGCTGATAGCCAGAAACCTGTCCTAAGATGCTTGATTCTAGTCCAGGGAAGACATGGCTTTGCAGTTTGGGCTGGACTGTTCCCATGAGGCACAGGGTCAAGACTGATTTGCATATGGCCATGTTTGAACTGGGGTGGCATGGTGAGCAAAATAACGATGGATTAAACCCAGATCTGTGACTGGGGGTGAATGTTTTGCCAATGTGCAACATTCCGTCCATCATATTGTGTGTTTTGCTGGTTGCCCTATGTGGGAAGGGTATGCCCAGACGTGGGTCCTGTGCTCACTATGCCACTGGAGTCAAGCTATCCTGGCTGATAGCCAGAAACCGGTCCTAGGATGCTTGATTCCAGTCCAGGGAAGACATGGCTTGGCAGTTCGGGCTGGACTGTTCCCATGAGGCACAGGGTGAAGACTGATTTGGATATGGCCATTTCTGAACTGAGGTGGCGTGGTGAGCAAAATAACGATGGATTAAAGCCAGATCTGTGACTGGAGGTGAATGTTTTGCCAATGTGCAACATTCCGTTCATCATCTTGTATGTTTTGCTCTTCACCCTATGTGGGAAGGGTATGCCCAGACATGGGTCCTGTGCTTACTTACCCACTGGCGTCAAGCTATCCTGGCTGATGACGACTGATAGCCAGAAACCGGTCCTAGGATGCTTGAATCTGTGCCAGGGAAAACATGGCTTGGCAGTTCGGGCTGGACTGTTCCCATGAGGCACAGGGTCAAGACTGTTTTGCATATGGCCATGTCTGAACTGGGGTGGTGTGGTGAGCACAATAACGATGGATTGAACCCAGATCTCTGACTGGGGGTGAATGTTTTGCCAATGTGCCACATTCCGTTCATCATCTTGTGTGTTTTGCTGTTTACCCTATGTGGAGAGGGTATGCCCAGACGTGGGTCCCGTGCTTACCACTCCACTGGAGTCCAGATATCCTGGCTGATGACGGCTGATAGCCAGATACCGGTCCTAGGATGCTTGATTCCGGTCCAGGGAAGACATGACTTGGCAGTTCGGGCTGGACTGTTCCCATGAGGCACAGGGTCAAGACTGATTTGCGTATGGCCATGTCTGAACGGGGGTGGCGTGGTGAGCAAAATAGCGATGGATTAAACCCAGATCTGTGACTGGGGGTGAATGTTTTGCCAATGTGCAACATTCTGTCCATCATCTTGTGTGTTTTGCTGTTCCCCTATAAGGGGAGGGTGTGCCCAGACTTGGGTCCTGTGCTCACTACGCCACTGGAGTTAAGCTATCCTGGCTGATGACGGCTGATAGCCAGAAACCGGTCCTAGGATGCTTGATTCCGGTTCAGGGAAGACTTGGCGTGACAGTTCGGGCTGGACTATTCCCATGAGGCACAGGGTCAAGTCTGATTTGCATATGGCCATGTCTGAACTGGGGTGGCGTGGTGAGCAAAATAATAATGGATTAAACCCTGGTCTGTGACTGGGGGGAATGTTTTGCCAATGTGCAACATTCCGTCCATCATCTTGTGTGTTTTGCTGTTCGGCCTATGTGGGAAGGGTATGCCCAGACGTGAGTCCCTTGCTCACTACGCCACTGGAGTCAAGCTACTTTGGCTGATGACGGCTGATAGCCAGAAACCGGTCCTAGGATGCATGATTCCGGTCCAGGGAAGACGTGGCTTAGCAGTTCGGGCTGGACTGTTCCCATGAGGCACAGGGTCAAGACTAATTTGCATATGGCCATGTCTGAACTGGAGTGGCGTAGTGAGCAAAATTCTGATGGATTAAACCCAGATCTGTGACTCAGGGTGAATGTTTTTACCAATGTGCAACATTCCGTCCCTCATCTTGTGTGTTTTGTTGTTCGCCCTATGTGGATAGGGTATGCCCAGACGTGGGTCCCGTGCTCACAACGCCACTGGAGTCAAGCTATCCTGGCTGATGACGGCTGATAGCCAGAAACCGGTACCAAGATGCTTGATTTCCGTCCATGGAAGACATGGCTTGGCAGTTCGGCTGGACTGTTCCCAGGAGGCACAGCGTCAAGACTGATTCGCATATGGCCATGTCTGAACTGGGGTGGACTGGAGAGCAAAATACCAATTGATTAAACCCAGATCTGTGACTGGGGGGTGAATGTTTTGCCAGTGTGCAACATTCAGTCCATCATCTTGTGTGTTTTGCTGTTCGCCCTACGAGGGAAGGGTTTGCCCAGACGTGGGTCCCATGCTCACTACGCCACTGGAGTCAAGCTATCCTGGCTGATGACTGCTTATAGCAATTAACCGGTCCTAGGATGCTTGATTCCAGCCCAGGGAAGTCATGGCTTGGCAGGTCAGGCTGGACTGTTCTCATGAGGCACACGGTCAAGACTGATTTGCATATGGCCATGTCTGAACCTGGGTGGCCTGGTGACCAAAATAACGATGGATTAAACCCAGATCTGTGACTGGGGGTGAATGCTTTGCCAATGTGCAACATTCTGTCCATCATCTTGTGTGTTTTGCTGTTAGCCACAGTGCATGCCTTTGTCTGTGCCTGGGAACAGGTGGGTGCAGAGGTTGGGTTTTGAACATGCCAGTTCCTTTGGCCCCAATGTCCTTTGAGTACTAAGGGTGGGAAGCTTTTATATTTGTGAAGCTTTTGCACATGTTGTGAAGTACTCATGATCATATGTTATTTTAGGGTTTTCAGAAATCATGCTGTGTAATAAACATAAATTACATCATCACTTCCACGTTCCCATTGGGCAGGTACAGATTTGCTAAGCATGCATTGCAATGTAATTTATTTTTTAAAGGGGTTTTCTTAAACCTCTCTAGGGCATCCCCTGATAATCCCTGGTGTTGGGGTATTCACCCCCAAACAATTCTGTGACCTTAGGTTCAAATACTATTCAACAAATGCCTTACATTGTGTAATGGCAGTTAAAACAAAGATATCAGCCAACAAGCCAGATTTGCCATCATGAAAATCAGCTACATCAACTTTTTTTGCATTTAGAATCTGTGATTTGTGAACCTAATTATCAAATATACATAAAGTGTGGGTCAGTAATATTAACGTTGCGCATTTTTCGAAACTCCTGAACAAATGTACGCTACATTTTGAAAGGCTCAAAGAAGGAGCAGGTGTGTGCACAGAGCAGAATGGGTGCCATTTCATTCAACAGTTTTATTAGTTGCTCATTCCAAAACCTCAGCAAATCAGGTCTTTGAACCCACCATAACTTTGTCATGTTCTTGTTAGCCATTTTATACTGAGCCTTAAAGAATTGACCAAACATGAATAACATTTTTTAACTGTCATTCTGATTGGTCAAGCAGCACCATCAGTGATAGCAAAGTTGTAATACATAGTGGTGCGGAGGGTTGTCATATGCTTGTCGGGACCACGATGGTTCTGCCAAGCATATTACTGCCTCAAGACTGCTGCATCATCGCCATTAAATGGTGGTTCCCTGGCAGGTTCGGCTGTCCCAGGGCGGCACGACCATCAAGGTCATAATGCGGTGGTACCACTGCCGCCCCACCATGACCCACCCTCTCCCCACCAGACTCTTAATTAGGCCCTAAGTGTGTGAGTGATTGAATGAGTGACTCAATGGGTGTGTGCCTGAGTAGGTATGTAATGGATGTGAGAGAGTATGAGTGGGGCTGTAAGTGGGTATATGAGTGTCTGAGTGGCTCTGTGAGTGGGTGTGTGAGTGTCCAATAGGGGTAGGTGGTAAACTCCCCTCTGCTGGGAGAGTTTGAGGAGTTTTGCCACTCCATGCTCTGCTTGGAAGGCGGAGTTAGGCAATAACTTTGCCAACCACCGGCAGAACGGAGTTTACCACTAATCTCACCCATAGACTTCATCTTTCAACCAGTAGTGCACTGGTCCTCCGAAGAGGTCTGAGCAATCACGCTGTAGGGGACTTACTTGTGGCAAAAATAGGGGTTCTTGATCCCCAACAACCCTAAGCAAGCGAGGAGACTTCATCCACCTACCAGTATTGTGCCAGGAGACCCCTTTGCAGAGTGGCTGAGAAAGGGGCTGTGGCCTCTGGTGAGGTCCGAGCAATTTTGCTGTGGGGGACTTACTTGTGGGTGTCATTTAGACCTGACGAGGTGGTGATCCCTCGGGCTCGGGGATCAGTGCCCCCATTGATCGTTCTTTATCTCCGGGGAGGTGATCATGGCTGAATGAGCCTTTTTTTAAAAAATCCCCAGGCACCTGGCCCACTCGGGGGCTGTATTCAAAACAAGCACAGGTTTGTGGCTCTGTCGCATTTTTGCTACAAATTTACTTTTCTAAAAACTGATTTTTGGCACTGTTGCTAGAGCTAAGGGGTCACAGTATTCCTACCCTACCCTCTTTTCTTTTAAAAAAAAAATATTTTTGTAGGACTCATCTGAAGCCGAGTTCCAAGATGGCTGCCGACACTTCCTCATTGAAATGTTGACAGGCAAACAGATCTCAGCATGAGATAGGGATGGTTTGCAAACTCTACATGTCCCTATAAATACACATTTGGATTTTCATTAACATCTAAAAAAATACTGAATGCATTTATACTATTTCACAAAAGGGTCACTTTCTCAACCAAAAGCTAACTTTCTGCCAAATTTGGTATAATTCTGTCTAGCAGTTAGGGCTGTAGTCGTGTCTAAAATCCCTACGGGAAATTGCATGGTTAAAACACATTTTGGGACCTCCCGTTTTCTCTGGCACCCCCTTGACGAATGACCCCAAAACTTTCAAAACACGAGCCAAACCACAGGTTTCAGGGATGTTATAGTTAGTTGGACATTTTACTTATACTTAACCAGAGAAATTCGGCCGTTATAGTTAGTTGAGCTAAGAATAACTCGCGCCCCCGCAATGTACTGCTGATGAAATCACATATTACATCACTCATGACATGGTCAGTGACATCACTGATGACATCTCAAATGACATCACTGATGACATCACTGATGATATCATCCAGTGACTGTGTGTTTCTGTAAAGTTTAAATATGTGTTATATATATAAATATAACTATATATATATATATATATATATATATATATATATATATATATATATATGTCAAGGTGTATTGAAGAATTTGTGGGTGTATGACAATCTGGATGGATGATTTAGTAGGTGTGTGACTGACTACAAGTGAGTGACTAAACGTATCTTACTGAATACATGGGTCAGTGACTAAACTGTGTGAATGACTGTATCATTCTGTCTGTTGGTGTGTAAGCGGTTGCATGGGTTGGTGAATAGCTACATGAGTGTCTATATGGGTTATTGATTGCTTGTCTGAGTATCTGTTTGGGTGCCCGAGTGTCCGTGTGGGGGTGTGGGGTGTTTGTGACTCGCTGCATGGATGTGTCAGTGGGTGATTCACTGGGTGTATGGGTTCAAGTGTGCATCAGCGAGGGGCTGTATGGGTGGGTGAGTGTGTGTATTGCTGTGTTGGTGAGTGAATGGATGTCTCAGTGGTACATGTGTGAGTAACTACATATGTGAAAGGCAGTATATGTGAGGGTTGGAGTATATAAATTACTATATGTGAGTGAGGGATTGTGAGAGTGTCTGTGTGGATGAGTATGTGCTTGTGTCAGTGATTGTATAAGAGAGTAAGTATGTGTTAGTACCTGTGTGAATAAGTGAGATGGTATGTGTATAACTGTATAGGTGAGTAAATGGGAGTGTGATTGATTCTTTGCATGACTAACTAGCTGTGTAAGTAACTCTACGGGTGAGTGGCCGTGTGTGAGTGTCTGTATAGGTGTATAAGTGCATATGATAGTGGCTGTATTGATGAGTGACTGCATGTATGAGTGACTGTGTGGGTGAGTGAGTGGATATGTGTGTAGACCTAGGACTCAATGAGTGGGCATGTAGTAACTGGTATTGGTGTGTCTATGGTTTCGAGAATGGCAGTCTGTATTTTAGAGTGGGTATATCAAAGGTTTTATTAGGCTGTGAGGCGGTGCATCAGAGGATCACGTGGATGATGTCATCAGTGATGTCATTTGAGATGTCTTCAGTGATGTCATCAGTGATGTCCCTGACCATGTCATGAGTGATGTAATATGTGATGTCATCAGTAGTGCATTGCAGGGGAGCAAGTTATACTTAGCTCAACTAACTATAATGGCCGAATTTCTCTGGTTTTGCACGAGTGAAATGTCCAACTAATTATAACGTCCCTGAAACCTGTGTTTTTTTCAATGAATTTCTAAGGTTTTTTAAATGATAATTTCTAACTATAACATCCCTGAAACCTTTGTTTTTTTTCAGTGAATTTCTAAGGTTATTTAAATGCTAATTTGTAACTATAACGTCCCTGACACCTACGATTTTTCAGTGAATTTTAAAGGTTTTTTATTGCTAATTTCAAACTATATTGTCCCAGAAACCTATGTTTTTTTCAGTGAATTTCAAAGCTTTTTTAAATGCTAATTTCCAACAATGCCTGCAAAGGTTGGACATGTGCAGAAAGAGGAAGAAATACACAGAAAGAAGCAAGTGAAATGCAGAGGGAGGCAACAGAAGTCCATAAAGACGATTAAAAGTGCCAAAAGAAGTAAGAAATCTGCAGAAAGAACCAACAGAGGTGCAGAAAGAGGCCTTGTTGCAAAGTCATCCTGTTCCCTCAACTTTTTGCTGACTATCACTGGTTGTAACTGACTAAACAGGCCCGGAGCCAGTGCTAACTTAGAATACAGTGAAAAAACCTACATACAGTAAGGTACACTATGGGTTGGGGCATGGGTACTCACAAACTTTCTCGCGGGGGCAAAATTTCCAATGTGGTTTGTGTCCGAGGGCCGCACCGGTGGGGGTGGGGTAAGTGGGTGAGGGGGCGAGGCTAAAGAAACAAAAAAAAATGAGGTTGAAAACAGGTCCCTGCAGCGGACGCCTTCGTCCACTGAGCCACCAGACCCGGCATACACACATCTCTCTCTCTCTCCCTCTCTCTCACTCAGACTGTCTCACTCCCTCTCTCTCCCTCCCTGACTCCCTCTGTCTCACTCACTCTGACTGTGTCACTCCCTCTCTCTCTGTCTCTCCCTCTCTCTCTGTCTCCCTCTCTCTCCTTCCCTCCTCACTCTGTTGCCCTTCCTCCTCCCTCCCTCTGACTGTCACCTCCCTCCCTCCTCCCTCCCTCTGTCTGTCACCCTCCTCCCTTCTGTCTGTCACCCTCCTCTCTCCCTACTCCCTCCCTCTGTCTGTCACCCTCCTCCCTCTGTCTGTCACCCTCCTTTCTCCCTCTTCCCTCCCTCTGTCTGTCACCCTCTGTCTCCCTCCCTCTCCCTTTCTCTGTCTCCCTCCCTCTCCCTCTCTTTGTCTCCCTCTGTCTGTCTCCCTCTCCCTTTCTCTGTCTTCCTCCCTTTCCATCTCTTTGTCTCCCTCTGTTTCCCTTCCTCTCCCTCTCTTTGTCTCCCTCTGTCTGTCTCCCTCTGTCTCTCTCCCTCTGCCTCCCTTTCCCTCCCTCCCTTCCTCACTCTCCCTCCCTTTCCCTCCCTACTTTCATTCCCTCTCTCGCTCTCCCTCTGTCTGCCTCCCTTTCCCTCCCTCCTTTCCATCCCTCCCTCGCTCTCCCTCTGTCTGCCTCCCTTTCCCTCTCTCCTTTCCCTCCCTCCCTTGCCCTCCCTCCCTCCTTCGCTCTCTCTCCCTCTCCCTCTGTCTGTGTCTGTGTCTGCCTCCCTTTCTCTCCCTCACTCTCCTTCTGTCTGCCTTCCTTTCCCTCCCTCCCTCGCTCTCCATCCCTTTCCCTCCCTCCCTCACTCTCCCTCCCTCGCTCGCTCTCCCTCGCTCACCCTCCCTCCCTCGCTATCCCTCCCTTTCCCTTCCTCGCTCTCCCTCTGTCTGCCTGCCTTTCCCTCCCTCCCTTGCTCTCCATCCCTTTCCCTCCCTCCCTCCATCTCTCTCACTCCCTTTCCCTCCCTCGCTATCCCTCCATTTCCCTCCCTCCCTCGCTCTCCCTCTGTTTGCCTACCTTTCCCTCCCTCCCTCGCTCTCCCACGCTCTCCCTCCCTTGCTTTCCCTCCCTTTCCCTCCCTCCTTTGCTCTCCCTCCCGCCCTCGCTCTCCCTCCCTCCCTCGCTCTGCCTCTTTCTGCCTTCCTTTCCCTCCCTCCCTCACTCTCCCTCCATCGCTCTCCCTCCCTTTCCCTCCCTCGCTATCCCTCCCTTTCCCTCCCTCCCTCGCTCTCCCTCTGTTTGCCTACCTTTCCCTCCCTCCCTCGCTCTCCTTCGCTCTCCCTCCATCCCTCGCTCTCCCTCCCTTTCCCTCCCTCCCTCTTTCTCCCTCTGTCTGCCTCCCTTTCCCTCCCTCGCTCCCCTCCCTCCCTCGCTCTCCCTCAGTCTGCCTCCTTTTCCCTCCCTCCCTCTCCCTCCCTTTCCCTCCCTCACTCGCTATCCCTGCCTTTCCCTCCCTCCCTCGCTCTCCCTCTGTCTGCCTCCCTTTCCCTCCTTCCCTCTGTCTCCCTACCTCTACCTCCCTCTGTCACCTTCTTCACCTCGCCCTGCATGTGTGTGCCCGGGCTGAAACAGCTTCTGGGGGCACACACACAGCCGCACCCGAGCACTTCACAGGTCTTTAAAAGACCATTTGTATGTTAATGAAGCTTCTGTATTTCACCTCTTAGGCCCCTGCAGCTGCACTCTGACTATCCCTGGAATGCCCGGCCCCAACAGAGCAGCATAGTCTCAAAGGCGCGGCGCGCAGGACACTTTAATTTTTTTTAATAAAACATGGGTAAATTGTCTGCAAGGTCCGCGGGCCGCCAGGGAAGGTTTGCCGGGCCATACTATGAGTACCCGTGGGTTGGGGTAATCCTGTGATTGGAATGACCTCTCCTGTAAGGCCCTAGTATATAATAGGGCAGGGGGATTAAAACCACCTCTAACTCAGAGGTGCAAAAAGAGGCAAGAGAAGTGCAGAAGGAAGCAAGTGAAGTGCAGAAAGAGGCAAGAGAGGTGCAGAAAGAGGCAAGAGAGGTACAGAAAGAGGCAAGAGAATTGCTGAAAGAAGCAGCAGAGCTGTAGAAAGAAGCAAGAGAAGTGAAGAAGGAGGCAAGTGAGGTACAGAAAGAAGATGCTGGAGCAGGGGTCTCCAACCTTTTGTGTAGTGAGAGCTACTTCTGGCCAGTGAAAATCGTCGTGAGCTACTAAACCCCAAGCAACTCGCACATTTTTCCGAGCGACCTCCCCCACCCAGTTTAATTGGCGTTAAGTCTATTTCTTTAGAGCACATGGGCCCCACACTGTGGTTACAACACTATAACACTTAAAGAAACAACTTTTTCCCTTTTGACATGTACACTGCCTTCTGCAGCACAGTGAGACAAAAAGCTAAAGCACAAGCCACAACAGTGACACAACAAAAGCACAAGCCCTGCAAGCGGAGGCCGATGCTTTTCGGAATGGGACAGAAAAGAGGCTCTGGCACCAAAATAAAAGCAGCCTCATAAGCAGGGTCTGGTGGCTCACTGCACTAAAGCAGCCACTGCAGGGGCCTGTGCTTGACCTCATGGTCACAGGTTTAAATCCCAGCAGGTCCACTCATCCTTTCATCCATTTGAGGTCGATATAATGAATAGCATTGACTTGGGTAACAATAAACATCTGTTATTCTGCCCCAGGACACCTTCAGGTAATTGTGTGCTTTGCAACTAGACCTGTTATGTTATTAAATATAGGGCAGGCAAATCAAATAGCTAAAAAAAGTGGGCCACATTTGCAAAATAAGTAAATCTTAGACATGTTGTAGGACAGTGTTTTTCAAGGTATGGAAGGCTTGGTTATTTGTGCTTGCAGCAGGCAATGTTTGGTACTATCAGAAAAATTAACAATAAAAAGCAGCCCACCAGCCAATAAAATCGGCACACAAATAGCCAAAAGCCCACAGACAAGCATTGGCACAGACCACCAACCAATAAAATCGTCACACAAACAGACCACAAAACAACCATACATAACATCCTGAGTGGCCACACAATACCATGGGACGGTCAAGGCCTCACTGTGGAGCGGTCAGAGCTGGGAAGCCAGAGCTTCCTGTGTCCCTGAAGAGCGCACAGAGGCCAGTGAAAAGGCACATTGTGGTCCAGCTCATCCCTGGTTCAGTCAGCACAGGCTCAGAATGGACCAGCTTGAGAGGTAGAAGCTTAAATGGGGCATGGTAGGGGAGGTTGGTGACAACTATTGGATGTTATATTGAAGTGAAGGCAGGAGTCAGAAAGCTAGCATCAGTGTAACAACAACCTATTTTTGTCAAAAGGCCTCCTGCACCTCTTTCTGACTTGTTCCCACACACAGCTGTGTTGCACAGGTCCATCAAACGAGCCTCTTTGCTAAGGGCGAACAGGGAGTCTTCAGTCAGAGGGGTCTCGACATTCAGAGCAGTCTTTCATATCCTCTGAGTCGTTCTCAATGTGGAATCTGGATTGTCGTGGTGTGGAAGTTACATTTGCTCTGTACCTGGGTGCTGGCTTCTTTGAGCAATACCTGGGCATCAGCATCTTCATTGATCGCAATGTGCACCGATGGCACTGGCTGCGACACAGTTAGTGCCCAGATGTGCTGGCTGTGCAGCGCCTTCAGTCTCGGGATGCACAGCAGAGATTCCTTCACAGCACTGAAGTCTACTCTACGCCCCTTGAGTCCCTTCCATCAGTACAAGCAGCACATCCCTCAGTATGGCTAGAATAGTGTGACCCTCAGACCAGGATGGAGAAGACGAGGAATGTACAGATGGGATCCACAATTTTATACTCTGACTTGAAGTAGATGACGTAAGAAGCCACCAGTACCCCAACGCTCTGCACCAGGTCCCCCACAACATGATTGAAGGCAGCTCGCACACTGGTGCTCTGCTCCTTCTTGGGGGTGGTCTTGTGTGAATTTTCATGTGATCCTTCCGTGGGGCCATGACCTTGACCATGCCATGTTTGATGCAGGATAAAACCCACCATTATGATGTTAACTGTTCATAATGGTGAGGTGATCAGCATAATATTCCCTGCCCACTCTCACGATGTGCTTCTGGTGCCCTCTCCCTGCCCAGCTCCACGCCCATGCAATTGCCCCCTGCACCCTGTCCCCTATTTCTACTCTCTGTCCTCCCCTGCTCTCACTCCATGCTTCCGGTACCCCCTGCCTGTCCAGCTCTGTGCCACAGCACCCTGCCTCTGTCCCACTCCCTACTCACTGCATACCCATGGCTAAGGTCCCTGCTCCATGCCCTGCTCACCACTGTCCTCTATCGCTGCACTCCCCCCTGTCCCTTGTTCTGCCCAACATGTCCGCCTTTCTGCCACTGCTCCCTGTCCCAACCCCTGCACTCTGTCCTGGCTCCCGGACACACTCTCTGTTACTGCACCTTGCCCATGCTCCCTGCCCCTTCTCTAACCCTACACTGCCCTTATCCTGCCCTTGCTCCTGCCCTGAGCCCTGTTCACCGTCTCTGGCTCTCCCTCACTCTTTCCTTGCCCCTCCTCTCTCCCAGTCTACGGCCTCAGTCTGTCGGTGACATCTCGACAATCTTCTCGTCGAACCCTCTGACTCTCTCCATCCCCACTGTCTCTCCCCGGCCCCTCTCTCTCCTCCTGCCCCTACTGTCTCCCCCAGGCCCCCTCTCTGCCCTGCCTCTCACAGTATCTCTGCGCCTCCACTGTCTCTCCCGAGCCCCTCTCTTGTCTGTCCCTCACTGTCTCTCTCCACCCCAACTGTCTCTCCCCAGCCTCTCTCTTTCTTGCTCCTCGCAGTCTCTTTCAGTCCAGCAGCCCCTCTCTCTCTCTCTCTCACTCTTTTTCCAGCGCCCCCGTCTCTCCCTGGCACCACTGTCTCCTCCTGCCCCCTCTCTGTCCTGCCCCTCACTGTGTCTCTCCAGCGGGTCCTCTCTGTCTTTCTCCGGCTCCTCTGTCTCTCCCCAGCTCATGGTCATGATCTTGGTTGCTGGCCGTAATGACATCCATAGTAGCGCAAAGACACTGATCATCATGATGGCAAAATCAGTCAACAGGTGTGATCATAATCGCCAAGGCCAAGCTCTGTGTCAGATATCCACTGGTTATTGGACTGGCGCTGGAGAAGTCTCCGCTTCTCATCGCCTTGTATGCCTTGCATGCCGCGGTGTTCCCGGTTTGGCCGTGCAAACGAGTGCTTGTCCCGCCTTAACATTAACTCAGTGCGGGTTTGGGCTCGGAATATGTCCCGAGCGGACTACGGATCTCTAGACCTGATCCTGACCTCCTTTGCTCCAGTCTCGCTCTGGTTCCCCCGTCCCTCTCTGGCTCTGTCCCGCCGTTGTTGTGGTCGCAGAGCTGATAGTGCCCGAGCCGGGCCTGCGCAAAGGGGGAGGAGGGTGTGTGTGTGGGGGGGGAAGGGGTGCAAAACACTTGCACCAGCTGCAAAGTCCCCTCCTCCATTTCAGATACCCCTCCTCGATGACCTCCACTGATCCTCCCTCTCGCGGCACTGACCCCCCTCCCCCCGCCCATTGTCTCTCCCTTAACAGGCCCAGCTCATTTCCAGCAGCCACACCACTCAGTATCCCTCGGTGCACCCGGCCCTTGTCACTATTCCACGGCGTACACCTGGGCCTTCCCTTGACTGCTGAAGTTCATGCCTAAAACTCGCCTTGCACCTGTACATCCATGCATGGTATGACTTCACTCTTTTACATTTGTTTTTACCGGGACCTAACTAAGAGCGTTGTGGCTTACCTGCTGCTAATCTGGTGTGGAAGGTTTTACCCACTGGTCCCGGCAGTTTTTTGGCCTGCAAACAGCTCCACAATGCTCCCCCTGCCACGCCTGCTTGATCTCCGCACTCGCACAATGGACAGTACGGTGCCAGTAGGGAAAAGGCAGGGGGCGCCTGCCGGCGTAAAGCCATAACAGTCATCACGAGATTCTGTCGCCCTGTCATGAGAGTAGCGCAGAAAGAACCAACAGAGGTGCAAAAAGAGGCAAGTGGGGTGCAGAAAAAGGTAAGAGATGTGTATAAAGAGGCAAGAGAGGTACACAAAGAGGTAGTAAAAGTACAGAGAGAAGGAAGAGAAATGCAGAAAGAAGAAACAGAGGTGCTGAAAGAGGCACGAAGGGTGCAGTAAGAGGAAGAGAAGTGCAGAAAGAGGCAAGTGAGGTATAGAAAGAGACACGAAAGGTGTAGAAAGAGGCAGGAAAGGTGCAGAAACAGGGAGCAGGAGCACAGAAAGAGGCAAGGCAGGTACAGAAAGAGAAAAGAGAGGTGCAGAAACAGGGAGGAAATATGCAGAAAGAGGGAACAGTGATGAATAAGAGACAAGATAGGTGCAGAAAGAGAAAAGAGGGGTACAGTAGGATGTAAGATATCTGCAGAAAAAAAGCAACAGAGGTGCTGAAAGAGGCAAGTGAGGTGCAGAAAGAGGCAAGAGATATGTAGGAAAAAGCAACAGAGGATCTGAAAGAGGCAAGTGAGGTGTCCAAAGATGCAAGAGAGGTGCAGAAAGAAGGAAGAGAAGTGCAAAAGAGGAAACAGAGGTGCTGAAAGAGGCGCAAAGGGTACAGAAAGAGCTAGAGAAATGCAGAAAGAGGCAACAGAGGTATGGAAAGAGGCAAGAAAGGTGCAGAAAAAGGGAACAGGGATGCAGAAAGAAGCAACAGAGGTGCAAAAGGAGGCACAAGGGGTGCAAAAAGAAGGAAGAGAAGTGAAGAAAGAAGCAACAGAGGTGCTGAAAGAGGCACAAAGGGTACAGTACAGAAAGAGGCAAGAGTGGTCCAGAAAGAGGGAAGAGAGGTATAAAAAAAGAGGCAAGAGAGTTGCAAAAAGAGTAAAGAGGGTTGCAGAAAGAGGCAGGAGGGCTGCAGAAAGAAGCAAGTGAAGTGCAGAAAGAGGCAACAGAGGTCCAGAAAGACGCAAGCGAGGTACAGAAACAAGCAAGAGAAATGCAGAAACAGGCAAAAGTATTGCTATAAGAAGCAACAGAGTTTTAGAAAGAACCAAGAGAAGTGCAAAAAGAGGCAAGTGAGGTGCAGAAAGAAGCAGGAGCAGGGCAGAAAGAATAAATCAATCAAACGCACTAATAACCTGTGAGGGTCTCAAGGCGATGAGGGGGGTGCAGCTACTGCTTGAACAGCCAGGTCTTGAGAAGCCTCCTGAAGGTCAGCAGGTCCTGGGTCTGTTGCATGTGGGTGGGGAGGGTGTTCCATGTCTTGGCGGTGAGATAGGAGAAAGATATGCTGCTGGTGGTTGTCCTGTGGATGCATGGAACTGTGGTGAGGGCGAGGTCAGCAGAGCGGTTTTGGGTGTAGAAGGTGAGTCATTTGTTGAGGTATGCTGGACCAGTGTTGTGAAGTGCTTTGTGAGCATGGGTGAGGAGCTTGAAGGTGATCCTCTTGTTGAATGGGAGACAGTGCAGGTTTCTCAGGTGGGCTGTGATGTGGGTGTGGCAGGGGATGCAGAGGATGTGGCACGCAGAGGTGTTCTGTCTGCATTGTAGTCTTTTCTGGAGTTTGGCCGTGGTTCCTGCGTAGAGGGTGTTGCCAAGAACCAACAGAGGTGCAAAAAGAGGGAAGAGGAGTCCAGAAAGAGGTAGGAGAGGTGCACAAAGAGGCAAAAGGGGTACAGAAAAAGGCAGGAAGGTGCAGAAAGAAGGAAGAGAAGTGCAGAAAGAGGCAAGAGAATTGCTGAAAGAAGCAACAGAGGTGTAGAAAGAAGCAAGAGAAGTACAGAAAGATGTAGGTAAGGTACAGAAAGTAGCAAGAGCCAGGCAGAAATAACTAACAGACGAGCAAAAAGAGGAAAGAGGGATGCAGAAAGAGGCAAGAGAGCTGCAGAAACAGGAAGGAAATGTACAGAAAGAGGGAACAGGGGTGCAGAGAGAGGGAAGAGAGGTAAAGAAAGAGAAAAGTGGGGTGCAGAAAGAGGCAAGAGATCCACAGAAAAAAGCAACAGAGGTGCTGAAAGAGGCTGGGGTGCAGAAAGAAGGAAGATAAGTGCAGAAAGAAGTAAAACATGTGCTGAAAGAGGTGCAATGTGTGCAAAGAGAGCAAGAAAAGTACAGAAAGAGGCAACAGAGGTACAGAAAGAGACAAGAGAGGTGCAGAAAGAAGAGGGAACAGGGGTACAGAAAGAGGCAAGAGAGGTGCAGAAAGAGAAAAGAGAGGTGCAGAAAGAGACAAGAGATCTACAGAAAAAAGCAACAGAGGTGCTAAATGAGGCAAGTCAGCTGCAGAAAGAAGCAAGAGAGGTGCAGAAAAAGCATCAGAGGTGCAGAAAGAGGCAAGAGGGGTACAGAAAGAAGAGAGAGAAGTAGAGAAAGAAGCAAAAGAGGTACTCACAGAGGCAAGGGGGATGCAGCAAGAGGCAAGAGCAGTGCAGAAAGAACCAAGAGAAGTGCAGAAAGAACCGACAGAGGTGCTGAAAGAGACATGAAAGGTGCAGAAAGAGGCAAGCGAAGTGTTGAAAGAAGCAATAGAGGTAAAAAAGAGGCCAAAGTGGTGCAGAAAGAGGGAAGGGAGGTATAGAAAGAGGCAATCTAGTTGCACAAAGAGGGAAGACAGGTACAGAAAGAGCCAAGGGGATGCAGAAAAAGGCAAGAAAAGTGCATACAAAGAAAAGAGAATTGCTGAAAGAAGCAACAGAGGTGTAGAAAGAAGCTAGAAAAGTACAGAAAGAGGCAAGTGAGATGCAGAAACCGGCAAGAAAGGTACAGAAAGAGAAAAGACAAGTGCAGAAAGAGACAACAAGGGTGCAGAAAGAAGAAAGACAGATGCAGAAAGAAGCATGAAAGGTGCAGAATGAAGCAACAGGGCTGAAGAAAGAGGCAAGAACACTGCAGAAAGAGGCAAGAGATTTGTAGAAACAGGAAAAATAGTTACATAAAGAGACAACAGGGGTGCAGAAAGAGGGAAGAGAAGTGCAGAAACAAACAAGTGAGGTGCAGAAAGAGGCAGGCAAGGAAAGTGCAGAAAGGGGCAAGAGAGGTGCAGAAACAGGCAAGAGAAGTGAAGAAAGAGGCAAGAGAATTGCTGAAAGAAGCAACTGAGGCGTAGAAAGAAGCAAGACAAGTGCAGAAAGAGGCATGTTAGAGGCAGAAACAGGCAAGAAAGGTACAGAAAGAGGGGAGACGAGTGCTAAAGGAGACAACAGAGGTGCAGAAAGAAGCAAGGCGTGTGCAGAAAAAAGCATGGAAAGTATAGAATGAAGCAACAGGGGTGCAGAAAGAGGCAACACAAGTGCAGAATAAGCAACAGAGATACAGATGGAGGATGCAGATAGAGGTACAGAAAGAGGAAAGAGAGCTGCAGAAACAGGCATGAAAGGTAAGGATAGAGGCAAGGGAGGTGCAGAAAGAGAAAAGAGGGGTACAGAAAGAGGCAAGAGATCTGTAGAAAAAGGCAAGTGAGGTACAGAAGCAGGCAAGAGATTTGCAGAAAAAAGCAACAGAGGTGCTGAAAGAGGCAAGTGAGGTGCAGAAAGAAGCAAGAGAGGTGCAAAAAGAGGCAATAGAAATGCACAAGGAAGCAACAGAGGTGTAGAAAGAGGCAAAAAAAGTGCAGAAAGATGCCAAAGATGCAACAGAGGTACAGAAAGAGGCACAAAGGGTGCAGAAACAGGCTGGAAAGGTGCAGAAAGAGGGAACAGGGTGTAGGAAGAGTCAAGAGCGGTGCAAAAAAAGAGAGGTGCAGAAAGAGGCAAGAGATCAGCAGAAAAAAAATAACAGAGATGCTGAAAGAGGCAAGTCGTGTCAAAGGAAGCAAGAGAGGTGCAGAAAGAAGGAAGAGAAGTGCAAAAAGAAGTAACAGGGGTGCTGAAAGAGGCACAAAGGGTGCAGAAAGAGCAAAAGAAGTGCAGAACGAGGGGACAGAGGAACAGGAAGAGGCAAGAGATGTGCAGAAAGAGGGAACAGGGTACAGAAAGAGGCAAGAGAGGTGCAGATAGAGAAAAGAGGGGTACAGGAAGAGGCAAGAGATCTGCAGAAAAAACGCAACAGAGGTGCAGAAACAGGCACGTGAGGTACAGAAAGAGGCAAGAAATCTGCAGAAAAAAGGCAAAAGAGCTGCTAAAAGAGGCAAGTCAGGTCCAGAAAGAAGCAAGAGAGGTGCAGAAAGAAGCATCAGAGATGCAGAGGGTACAGAAAAGGAGAGAGGATTACACACAGAAGCAAAAGAGGTTCTCAAAGAGGTAAGAGCGATAAAGCAAGAGGCAAGAGCAGAGCAGAAAGAGAGGAGGTGTAGAAAGGGGAAGAGGGTTGCACAGAGAGTGAAGACAGGTGCAGAAAGAGGCAAGAGGGGTACAGAAAGAGGCACGAGAAGTGCAGAAAGAGGCCAGAGAATTGCTGATAGAAGTAACAGATGTGTAGAAAGAAGCTAGAAAAAGGCAAGTGAGATGCAGAAACTGGCCAGAAAGGTACAGAAAGAGTAAAGACAAGTACAGAAAGACAACAGGGGTGCAGAAAAAGCAAGACAAATGCAGAAAGAAGCATGAACAATGCAGAATGAAGCAACAGGGGTGAAGAAAGTGGCAAGGGAGGTGCAGAAAGAGAAAAGATTAGTACAGAATGAGGCAATAGATCTGTAGAAAAATGCAACAGAGGTGCTGAAAGAGGAAAGTGAAGTGCAGAAAGGGGCAAGAGATCTGCAGAAAAAAGCAACAGAGGTGCTGAAAGAGGCAGGTAAGGTGCAGAAAGAAGGAAGAGAGGTGCAAAAAGAGGCAATAGAAGTGCAGAAAGAAGCAACTGAGGTGTAGAGAGAGGCACAAGGGGTGCAGAAAGAGGCAACAGAGGTACAGAAAGAGACAACAGATGTACAGAAAGAGGCAAGAGAAGTACAGAAAAAGGCAGGAAAGGTGAAGAAAGAGGGAACAGGGGTGGATAAAGTGGCAGGAGAGGTGCAGAAAAAGAAAAGAGGGGTGCAGAAAGAGGCAAGAGAACTGCAGAAAAAAACCTCAACTGTGCTGAAAGAGGCAAGTGAGGTTTCGAAAGAGGGAAGAGAGGTGTAGAAACAAGGAAGAGAAGTACAAAAAGAAGGTACAGGCATGCTGCAAGAGGCCCATAGGGTGTAGAAAGAGCAAGAGAAGTGCAGAAAAAGGCAACAGAGGTACAGAAATAGGCAAGAGAGGTGCAGAAAGAGGCAACAGAGGTACAGAAAGAGGCAAGAGAGGTGCAGAAAGAGGGAACAGGGGTACAGAAAGAGGCTAGAGAGGTTTGGAAAGAGAAAAGAGGTGCAGGAAGAAGCAATATATCTGCAGAAAAAAGCAACAGAGGTGCTAAAAGAGGCAAGTCAGCTGCAGAAAGAAGCAAGAGAGGTACAGAAAGAAGCATACGAGGTGCAGAAAGAGGCAAGAGGGGTTCAGAAAAGGAGATAGAAGTAAAAAAAAAGCAAAAGAGGTGCTGAACGAGGCAAGAGGGATGCAGCAAGAGGCTATACCAGTGCAGAAAGAACTAAGAGAAGTGCCGAAATAAGCAACAGAGGTGCTGAAAGAGGCAGGTAAGGTGCAGAAAGAAGCAAGAGAGGTGCAAAAAGAGGCAATAGAAGTGCAGAAAGAAGCAACAGAGGTGTAGAGAGAGGCACAAGGGGTGCAGAAAGAGGCAACAGAGGTACAGAAAGAGACAACAGAGGTACAGAAAGAGGCAAGAGAAGTACAGAAAAGGCAGGAAAGGTGAAGAAAGAGGGAACAGGGGTGGATAAAGTGGCAGGAGAGGTGCAGAAAGAGAAAAGAGGGGTGCAGAAAGAGGCAAGAGAACTGCAGAAAAAAACCTCAAAGGTGCTGAAAGAGGCAAGTGAGGTTTCGAAAGAGGGAAGAGAGGTGTAGAAACAAGGAAGAGAAGTGCAAAAAGAAGGTACAGGCATGCTGAAAGAGGCCCAAAGGGTGTAGAAAGAGCAAGAGAAGTGCAGAAAAAGGCAACAGAGGTACAGAAATAGGCAAGAGAGGTGCAGAAAGATGCAACAGAGGTACAGAAAGAGGCAAGAGAGGTGCAGAAAGAGGGAACAGGGGTACAGAAAGAGGCTAGAGAGGTTTGGAAAGAGAAAAGAGGTGCAGAAAGAAGCAATATATCTGCAGAAAAAAGCAACAGAGTAAAAGAGGCAAGTCAGCTGCAGAAAGAAGCAATAGAGGTACAGAAAGAAGCATAAGAGGTGCTGAACGAGGCAAGAGGGATGCAGCAAGAGGCTATACCAGTGCAGAAAGAACTAAGAGAAGTGCCGAAATAAGCAACAGAGGTGCTGAAAGAGGCACAAAGGGTGCAGAAAGAACCAAGAAGAGAGGTGTAGAAAGAGGCAAGAGAGTTGCACAAAGAGGGAAGACAGGTGCAGAAAGAGGCAAGAGGGGTATATAAATAGGCATGAGAAGTACAGAAAGAGGCCACAGAATTGCTGATAGAAGTAACAGACGTGTAGAAAGAAGCTAGAACAGTACAGAAAAAGGCAAGTGGGATGCAGAAACTGGCAAGAAAGGTACAGAAAGAGTAAAGACAAGTGCAGAAAGAGACAACAGGGGTGCCGAGAAAGCAAGACAGATGCTGAAAGAAGCATGGGAAGTGCAGAATAAAGAAACAGGGGTGAAGAAAGAGGCAATAGAGCTGCCAAACCGGCATGAAAGGTGCAGACAAGAGGCAAGGGAGGTGCAGAAAGAGAAAAGAGGGGTACAGAGAGAGGCAAAAGATCTGTAGAAAAATGCAACAGAGGTGCTGAAAGAGGCAAGTAAGATGCAGAAAGAAAAAAGAGAGGTGCATGAAGAGGCAATAGAAGTGCAGAAAGAAGGAACTGAGGTGTAGAAAGAGGCAGATGAGGTACAGAAAGAGGCAAGAAAAGTGGTGATAGAAGGACAAAGGGTGCAGAAAGAGCAAGAGAAGTGCAGAAAGAGGCAACAGAGGTACAGAAAGAGGCCAGAGAGGTACAGAAACTGGCCAAAAAGGTGCAGAAATAGGAAACAGGTACGTAGAAAGAGGCAAGAGGGGTGCAGAAAGAGAAAAGAAGGGTGCAGAAAGAGGCAAGAGATCTGCAAAAGAAGAACAAAAGAGGTACTGAAAGAGGCAAGTGAGGTGTCAAAAGAAGCAAGAGAGGTGCAGAAAGAAGGAAGAGAAGTACATAAAGAAGTAACAGGGGAGCTGAAAGAGGCACAAAGGGTGCAGAAAGAGAAAGAGAAGTGCAGAAAGAGGCAACAGAGGTACAGAAAGAGGCACGAGAGGTGCAGAAAGAGGGAACAGGGATACAGAAAGAGGCAAGAGAGGTGCAGAAAGAGAAAAGAGGGGTGCAGATAGAGGCACAAGATCTGCAGAAAAAGTAACAGAGGTGCAGAAACAGGCAAGTGTGGTGCAGTAAGAGACAAGAGATCTGCAGACAAAGCAACAGAGATGCTAAAAGAGGCAAGTCAGCTGCAGAAAGAAGCAAGAGAGATGCAGAAAGAAGCATCAGAGGTGCAGAAAGAGGCAGGAGGGGTACAGAAAAGGTGAGAGAAGTGCAAAAAGAAGCAAAAGAGGTGCTCAAAGAGGCAAGAAGGATGCAACAGGAGGCAAGAGCAGTGCAGAAAGAACCAAGAGAAGTGCAGAAACAAGCAACAGGGGTGCTGAAAGAGGCACAAAGGGTGCAGAAAGAACCACGAGTGGTGTAGAAAGATAGAAGAGTGGTGTAGAAATAGGCAAGAGAGTTGCACAAAGAGGGAAGAAAGGTGCAGAAAGAGGCAAGAGGAGTACAGAAACAGGCATGAGAAGTGCAGAAAGAGGCCAGAGAATTGCCGATAGAAGTAACATACATGTAGGAAGAAGCTAGAAAAGTGCAGGAGAAGGCAAGTGAGATATAGAAACTGGCAAGAACAATACAGAATGAGTAAAGAAAAGTGCGTGCAGAAAGAGACAACAGGGGTGCAGAAAAAGCAATACAGATGCAGAAAGAATCATGGAAAGTGCAGAATGAAGCAACAGGGGTGAAGAAAGAGGCACGAAAATTGCAGAAAGAGTCAACAGAGGTAAGGAAAGAGGCTAGAGAGCTGCCGAAACAGGCATGAAAGGTGCAGATTGAGGCAAGGGAGGTGCAGAAAGAAAAAAGAGGGGTCCATAAAGAGGCAAGAGATCTGTATAAAAATGAAACCGAGGTGCTGAAAGAAGCAAGTGAGGTGCAGAAAGGGGCAAGAGATCTGCAGAAAAAACAATAAAGGTGCTGAAAGAGGCAAGTAAGGTGCAGAAAGAAGCAAGAGAGGTGCAAAAAGAGGCAATAGAAGTGCAGAAAGAAGCAACAGAGGTGTAGAAAGAGGCAAAAGGGATGAGGAAAGAGGCAAGAAAAATGCGGAGAGAAAGAGGCAACAGAGGTACAGAAAGAGGCAAGAGAGATACAGAACCAGGCCAGAAAGGTGCAGAAAGAGGGAACAGGGGTGTAGAACGAGGCAAGAGAGGTCCAGAAAGAGAAAAGAGGCAAGAAATCTGCTGAAAAAAAACAACAGAGGTGCTGAAAGAGGCAAGTGAGGTGTTGAAAGAAGCAAGAGCAGTGCAGAAAGAAGGAAGAGAAGTGCAGAAAGAAGTAACAGGGGTGCTGAAAGAGGCACAAAGTGTGCAGAAAGGGAAAGAGAAGTGCAGAAAGAGGCAACAGAGGTACAGAAAGAGGCAAGAGAGGTGCAGAAATAGGGAACGGGGTATGGAAAGAGGCAAGAGAGGTGCAGATAGAGGAAAGAGGGGTGCAGAAAGAGGCAAGAGATCTGCAGAAAAAAACAGCAGAAGTGCTAAAGAAGCAAGTCAGCTGTGCAAAGAAGCAAGAGAGGTGCAGAAAGACGCATCAGAGGTGCAGAAAGAGGCAAGAGGGGTACAGAAAAGGAGAGAAAAGTGCAAAAGAACCAAAAGAGGTTTCTCAAAGAGGCAAGAGTGATGCAGCAAGAGGCAAGAGCAGGGCAGAAAGAACCAAGAGAAGTGCAGAAATAAACAACAGAGGTTTTAAATACCTAGGGATTTTCATCTCTCCGGACCCGAAACTATTCTATGAACATAACCTAAAAGCTCCACTACAAAGACTACATGATGACATCTCCCATTGGTGATCATTGTCACTGTCCCTCCCTGGTAGGGCCGCCCTGTTCAAAATGTTAGCCCTCCTGCGCTTTTTATATGCTTTCCAGAACTGCCCCTTTCCCATCGCAGAATCGTTTTTTACAGTGCTGGAGGGAGACATGCGCCTGCTATTGTGGGACGGAAAGGCTTCTCGCATTGCTCTCCATAAACTCACCAAGGGATGGTATGACTGTGGCATTGCCCTACCCGATATGCACTTGTATTATTGGGCATCACAGCTAGTGGATGTCAATTCTTGGATTCATGGACCACCCACAAATCCAGCTTTTCATCTGGAGAGATATCAGATGGGACGTTAAGGCTACTTGGGGGCCTTGTACAGTAAACCCGTTCGTAACCGTTATGTCGGTCCGATGTGTCAGACGACGGCCTTATGGCACCGGGCCACAAAAAGTCGGGATGGTCGGGTAGGTTTACCAAAGCCACTCCCCTCTGGTCCTCTCAGGCCCTAGGCTCCCTGTGCTTCCACCTGGGTTTTGGTAAGTGGGACACCATAGGCATATCCACCCTAGGGGACATGTTACACAAAGGGATGCTCCTCTCCTTTCCTGAACTTCAGAAGAAACATGCACCTACACAAGGGGATCCCTTACGGTATCTTCAGATTAAACACGCCATTCTCACGACCATACCCAACCTCCCTTCCCTTCCTGAGGCCTCACCTCTCGAGGATATGCTACTCTCTGAACCCCTCCTGGTGAAGGCTATCTCCTGCACATACCGTAAGCTCTGTAATTACTTACCTGACTCTTTCCAGGCCCTGCGTGACAAATGGAAGGGAGATGTGGATGTGGAACGTCAAGAGGAGGAAGACTGGCGAATGGCGCTTATGTCCCCGCGGGAGTCAGCCATTAGTCACCATTTCCACCTGATACAACTTAAAATCCTTCATAGGGCATACATGTCCGGTCCCCTACTGGCGAAACTCGGCAAGCAAAAAACGACTTATGTCTGCGGGGACGCGGCGTAACCGGTACTTTCTATCATACTCTGTGGGACTGCCCCTTGGTTCAGCTTCTGTGGACTAGGGTAATCAAGAAAATGGCAAAGGCACTGGGGAAGCCGATCCCACTGACACCTAAGGGAGGGCTCCTTAATGTCTGGGAGGCGACGGATCCGGCAGAGATAGAACATCAGTGGTTGGCCCTCGGTTGTCTCCTTATCAAACGGTCCATAGCAATGAAGTGGGGTTCTCCTGATTGTCCTCTGGTGGTGGGTTGGACCGCAGAAATGGATAGGGCTATGATCGCTGAACAAACAGTCTAAAAACTCAGAGGGTGCCCCAAGAAGTGGGATAAAAAGTGGGGTAAATGGAATGCATACAGGGGAGAAATCTGTAGCTCTCCCGCAATGGACATGGCCATGGACAGGTCGAGAATTGTGCATGATGACCCAAATTGATCAGTATTGATTGCCGTATTAGTGTATGTATTGTTTTATGTTATCATTTACAGTTTTGTATGACTGCAAGTGGACTGTTTTCAATCGCGTCCGTGATTATTCTGCATTGTTTTGATTTGTCCTGCCGTCATATTATGATTAGTTTTCATTAATTGTACTTGTATTGCTGAATGTGCTTTGCTTTTGTGTTTTAATAAAAATGTAATTAAAAAAAAAAAGAAGAAATAATCAACAGAGTTGCTGAAAGAGGCACGAAGGGTGCAGAAAAAACCAAGAGTGGTGCAGAAAGAGAGAAGAGAGGTGTAGAAAGAGACAAGAGAGTTCACAAAGAGGGAAGACAAGTGCAGAAAGAGGTAAGAGGGGTACATAAACAGGCATGAGAAGTGCAGAAAGAGGCCACAGAATTGCTGATAGAAGTAACAGACGTGTAGAAAGAATGTAGAACAGTGCAGAAAAAAGGCAAGTGAGATGCAGAAACTGGCAAGAAAGGTACAGAAAGAGTAAAGACAAGTGCAGAAAGAGACAACAGGGGTGCAGAAAGAACCAAGACAGATGCAGAAAGAAGCATGGAAAGTGCAGAATAAAGCAACGGGGTACAGAAAGAGGCAAGAGAAGTGCAAATATAAGCAACAGAGGTGTAGAAGGAGGCAAGAGAACTCCAGAAAGAGGCAAGAGATTTGCTGAAACATGCAAAACAGGTACATAAAGAGGCAAGAGGGGTACAGAAACAGGCATGAGAAGTGCAGAAAGAGGCCAGAGAATTGCTGATAGAAGTAACAGACGTGTAGGAAGAAGCTAGAAAAGTGCAGGAGAAGGCAAGGGATATGCAAAAACTGGAAAGAACAGTACAGAATGAGTAAAGACAAGTGCAGAAAGAGACAACAGCGGTGCAGAAAGAAGCAAGACAGGTGCAGAAAGAAGCATGGAAAGTGCATAATGAAGCAACAGGGGTGCAGAAAGAGGTACGAGAAGTGCAGAAAGAAGCAAGTGAGGTGCAGAAAGAGGTAAATGGGGTGCAGAAAGACGTAAGAGGGGTACAGAAAAAGGGAAGAGAGGTGCAAAAAAAAGGGGGAGAAGGGTGCAGACAGAGGCAAGAAGGGTACAGAAATAAGCAAATGAGGTGCAGAAAGAGGCAAAAGACGTGCAGAAAGAGGGAAGAGAGGTGCAGAAAGTAGAAGAGATTTACAGAAAGAGACAGAGAAGTGTAGAAAAAGAAAGAAATGTGCAGGAAGAAGCGACAGAAATGCAGACAGAGGCAAGAGAGGCGCACAAGGAAGCAAGAGGGGCTTGCACACCATTAATACCAATTTAACACCAACATTTAGCAATAAGTAACAGGTGACCATTATAGGTTTGCAAAGGGAATTCCACCATGCTGTAACACTTATCGCTGCATTTTTGGTAATGTTTGAGCCGTTTGAACTAGAAAATAAGGCTTTTTTGTTTAAATCTGCAGATTAGGGAGCAGATGATTAATTATGTCGCTAGTGCAGAAAATGTATAATTGTGTGAAAGTCGGTGCAGCCAAACAGTTGCATAATTCCAGTGGCCCTGCTCATACCTCTGACTAGGTCCACAAGTGCCCCTTAGTGATTCCTTCTTTTTTTGTGTCACTGAGTTCCTAGTTGAGCTTCTATGGAAATGAGGAAAACGAAACCTGAGGTTACCACTCCACAACACAGACTACCAGACCACATTATTACTCTCCATAATACATAATCCTTCTTTACATAATTCCTACACACTAAATACCACATTCTTTCTATCCACATAATTTCACTGCAAAACATAACACATAATTCCACTACACACAAGATACATCCACTCCAGTCTCAAAAACATTAGTAAAAAATTTTTACATTTACAGCGCCAATAGCTCTAATTCTCGCAAATGCGAAACCTATTACATTGCAAACACTTTTTTTACTAGTAGTCACATTTGCAGAGTGGAGGAGAAAGGGTGTTGGGCCTCCGACCAACGCTCAGGACTTCAGCTGAGTATGACTTACAGGAGGTACCAGGAGGGATTCTTGGCCCCCAAAATTCCTCAGGAGTAAATTGGACTTCATCTCCCATCCCATAACCTCATAGCCTGCCAGGAGGCACATTTGCAGAGTGGTGGAGAAAGGGGGACATGGCCTCCAAACATGTTTTAGCAATCCCACTGTGTGGGGCTTACTGGAGGTAACATGGGGGGAAGTTGGGGGCCAACAACCCTTTCTATTACCTCCAGTAAGTCCCACACAGCAGGATTGCTAAGTTCTTATAGCAGCCAATGCCCCCTTTGCCAGCCACTCTGCAAACGCCCTCCCTGGCGTGCTCTTGGATGGGGATTGAAGTCCCCTTAGCTGGTGGGGGTTCTTGAGGGGCCAACTAGCCTACCTCTTACTTCCAGTAAGCCCCACTCAGTGGAATTGCTGAGAGGTGGACAAAGGCCACACCCTGTTTCCCTACCACTCTGCAAACACACCTGCTGGCACATTCTAAGTTGGGGTATTAAGTCCCATTCATTCCTGAGGTACTTCGTGGGTTAGTTGGCCCCCAGGGACCCTCAGTATTCAGGGGACTTAATTCCCTATCTTAGAACATGCCAGGGGGCAAGTTTGCAAAGTGGTGCAGGGAGGGAGCGGGGCCTCCAGTGATTTATATATATTTTTGGAAGGGGCTGAGTGACCCCCTTCTTTTAGTATTTGTGAGGCCCTGGGGACCCCAATCCCAGGGCCTGACCCTTTTAAAAAAATGGGAAGGGGCTGCGGGTCCCCCATTCCGAGGCCAATTTAGGCCCTGGGCACCCCACCTCCCAGGGCATGGCCTCCTTTTTTTATATATATTTATAGGGAAGGACCCCCCTTCCCTGGGCCACTTTTGGCCCCGGGAACCCCATGCCCGGGGCATGG
The DNA here is from genome assembly GCF_964263255.1 of Lissotriton vulgaris. Lineage (NCBI taxonomy): Eukaryota > Metazoa > Chordata > Amphibia > Caudata > Salamandridae > Lissotriton > Lissotriton vulgaris. Next base: position 1,944,379,044 of record NC_141685.1, read on the forward strand.
ATTTCTTTTACATAAAATATTTTTAGTGAAAGTGGGCCATGTGGCCCCCTTTCCTGGGTCACTATTGGCCCTGGGGACCCCATTCCCTGGAGATTGACCATTTTTATGAATCTATTTTTATATTATATGAGGAGGGGGCCCCCCCTCCTCAGGCCAATTTCGGTCCTGTGGGTCCCATCCACCGGGGCCCGGACATTATTTTTTTAAATAAAAGGAATGGGCAGCTTGGCCCCCCTCCTTGGCCACTTCTGGCCCTGGAGACCCCACCCCCGGGGCCAGCCCTCTCTACCATTTCAAAGCCTTGGGGTGGTGGTGGTCCCTGGGGTTGCGGGTCCACTACAGACCCCCACATTTGAATAATGAGTTCACCAGGGAGGTGGGGCAGTGTGGGGGGGGGCAAGAGCCCCCCACACCACATTTTTGTAATTTAAGCCCCGGGGAGGTGGTGGTCCCCGGGGTTTTGGGGGGACCATGAGGCCCCACACCCATAATTTGGAATGCGATTGCAATCCCCAGGGCAGCTTGGGGGGGCAGGAGCCCCCATGCATTTTTTTTAACAAAAGCTCCGGGGAGGTGGTGGTCCCCGGGGCTGCGGGGGCAGCATGCCCCCTGCATATGAAAAAACTAAGCCCTGGAGAGGTGGCAGTCCCTGGGGCTGTATGGGCCCCCACACCATAATTAAGAATTGCCCCCAGGACCTGGCCCACCCACGGACTTGAAACAAACGAACCACGGGAGACCGCAGGTCTTTTTTTTAAAATGTCAGCCAGATTCATGCACCCAGCACAAATTCGTCCAACATTATTTAAAAAAATGCTTTTTTTGGGAGCAGGGCTAGGGGGTCAGGGTGTTCCTCCCCTGACCCATTTTCTTCATTTTTCACTTTTTTTCCACCTTTTTCTTGTGACTCCATTACCAAGTCACAAGATGGCTGCCAACAAATTCTGCTTTGGAGTGTTGGCAGCCAATCAGAAGTCAGCTTGTACTCGGGAGGAGTTGCAACTCCTCCTCTCTGCTCAGATATATAATTTTATTTCAACATTTCATTGCATCTACTGAACGTATTTAAACCATTTAAAAAAAGGTCGCTCTCTGGACAAGAGCTACCTTTTTGCCAAATTTGATTCCGTTCAGCAGTTTCGGCTGTAGTCGTGTCTAAAGTTCCTATGGAAATTAACATGAGGAAAATGCGTTTTGAGACTGTGTATATATATATATATATATATATATGTATATGTATATATATATATATATATATTACCTACTGGCGGTCGCCAGTAGGTAGTTATAGTTAGGATTTTTTTCAATGTTAAATCTCAAAATTCTATTTGGAATAACTTTGGCACCGGTTGACGAATCTGCCTGAAAATTTCCTGAAAATGGCCTCGTTGAGCTCCGGTCCTTCCTTGAAAGTTTGGGGGGGATACGTCAAGCGGGGGCCGAGATAAAAGGGGGGTCCCAAAACGCGTTTTCCCCATGTTAATTTCCATAGGGCGGTCGATTTCACTTTTAGCCCGAACGGCTGAATGGATTTCCAGCAAACTTGGCAAAATTGAAGGGACTGGTAGCCCGATGTGCCTTTGCTATGTCTCAAGATATGTGCTGCAGTGGATTTTGAGTAATTTAGGTTCAAAAAAATATATATATCTATAGGCGCTCTCCGGTGCGCGCACCGGAGTGCGCTCCAGGCGCGACACGCGACTTGCGCGCAGGAAGCTGATTGGCTCTTGGGTGTCTGTAAACATTCTAAACAGTCTGGAGCGGCCGCCATCTTGTGTCTCGGTAAAATCGAGACACAAGGGGTTTGAAAAAAAAAGGGGCAAATGACCATAAGGGGGAAGAGTAGACCCCCTCTGACCCCCTAGGTTTGATGTGGGGGCTAAAATAGGGTCCTGTGGGGCATTAAATTTTTTATTTTTTTTTCCGTTTTGCGCGGGGGAAGCGCATGGTACGCGCACCGGCGAAGCACGGGGAAAATCCAGGACCATATTTATGAAGGCCTTGCGCTGCCAGTTTTGCGCCGCCTGTGCGTCAATTTTTGTGACGCACCAGCGGTGTAAAAAAATGCGCATTGTTACGCAATATTTAAAAAGTGACGCATCTATCTAGATGCGTCACTTTTTAAATATAGTGCAACGAGGCACATTTTTTTACACTGCTGGTGCGATGCGTCACTTTTCTGTGCGCACTCCTTATGACATTCCAGATGTGTCATATTTAATGTATGACGAATCATGTTGCAAGGAGTTACAGATACATCAGTATTTCTGACATATCTGTAAACATAAAAGTGACGCGAGGCAGGCGCAAGATTTTGACGCAACAGCATCCTAAAAGTGACGCAGAGAAATCTCATAGATTTCAGTACGTCGTTATTACCAAGCTTTTTGCGGGGGAATGCCCCCTCTGCATACATTATACCTGACGCAGATATAATGTGGCGCAGAGTTTTAAAAAGTGACCCATGTACCTAGATGCGTCACTTTTTAAAAATAGCGTCAGGTATAATGCATGCAGAGGGGGTGTTCTCCCACAAAAAGCTTTGTAATAGCGACGCAGTGAAATCTTTGAGATTTCACTGCGTCACTTTTAGGATGCTGTTGCGTCAAAATCTTGCGCCTGCTTTACAGCAGGTGTTAGACTGACGCAAGACCTGTCACATGGTGCTTTTTCCATGTGAAAGGACACATTACTGGAGTTGCGTCACTTTTGTGACGCACTCCAGCAATGCGTTACTTGGAATGTCATAAGGAGTGCGCACAGAAAAGTGACGCATCGCACCAGTGGTGTAAAAAAATGCGCCTCGTTGCGTTATATTTAAAAAGTGACGTATCTAGGTAGATGGGTCACTTTTTAAAATCAAGCGCCACATTATATCTGCGTCAGGTATAATGCATGCAGAGGGGGTGTTCCCCCGCAAAAAGCTTTGTAATAGCGACGCAGTGAAATCTTTGAGATTTCACTGCGTCACTTTTAGGATGCTGTTGCGTCCTTTAAATAAAGTGCAACGAGGCACATTTTTTTACACTGCTGGTGCGATGCGTCACTTTTCTGTGCGCACTCCTTATGACATTCCAGATGTGTCATATTTAATGTATGACGAATCATGTTGCAAGGAGTTACAGATACGTCAGTATTTCTGACATATCTGTAAACATGAAAGTGACGCGAGGCAGGCGCAAGATTTTGACGCAACAGCATCCTAAAAGTGACGCAGAGAAATCTCATAGATTTCAGTACGTCGTTATTACCAAGCTTTTTGCGAGGGATTGCCCCCTCTGCATACATTATACCTGATACAGATATAATGTGGCGCAGAGTTTTAAAAAGTGACCCATGTACCTAGATGCGTCACTTTTTAAAAATAACGTCAGGTATAATGCATGCAGAGGGGGTGTTCCACGCAAAAAGCTTGGTAATAACGACGCAGTGCGTCACTTTTAGGATGCTGTTGCGTCAAAATCTTGCGCCTGCTTCACAGCAGACCTTTCACATGGTGCTTTTTCCATGTGAAAGGACACATTACTGGAGTTGCGTCACTTTTGTGACGCACTCCAGCAATGCGTTACTTTTGTGTTTACAGATACGTCAGAAATACTGACATATCTGTAACTCCTTGCGAATTGATTAGTCATATATTAAATATGACATATCTGGAATGTCATAAGGAGTGCGTCCAGAAAAGTGACACATCGCTGTTTTCACGTAGCGATGCGTCACTTTTCAGAAATGAGGCCTCCAGTTTATTCACTGTGTCATAACTTTCTTTTCTAACACTCACCTTCTTTCATTCCTCCTACTTCACTTCCTTTCACCTCTCATACCTTTCTGTTCTTTCTTACTCATTCTCCTTTCAATTATCAATGCACTATATTTCACTTACTCTTCATTTTTTTAAGAATATAGCTCTTTGATGAGAATTGGAGGTAGTTCTGAAAAGAACTTTTGGTTTTCTTCTTTTAACTGAACAGGAACAAAAACAGGGAATGGAAACTGCTCAACAGGAGCAAAAACAAAACAAAAAAATTAGGGGTGGGAAGGGCAGCGATGGTTCTTCAATGCTCGAACCATGAGCAGGACACTTTGCTCCCCATAGGTGAGGAGTTGATTGCAGTATCTGCATCTGACGACCCCATGGTTAAATGCAGGTTGTATGTTTGGCACCTGCTCCTGCGATTGCTCTCTCCCAGAAGAAGTTGCTCCTCCGGTTGATGTAGAGGCCCCATCTCTGGGAACCTCTTGTGCCAGAGCCCTGACACTTTCCCGGGCAAAATTCTGGGGGTGCCTCCTCTCCACATGTCGGATCATGGTAAAGTTCCCAAAAGAGTACTTTTTTGGGGGGTTACCCCGTGACAGGACCTGTTTGCAGATCCTGCACTCCACTTTTGGTGCATTCACCTTCTTCTGGTCTGCTGGAAACTTAAAAAATTTCCATATGAAATGCTCTTTCACCTTTGGTTGAGGAGGCGCTTCATCGATGAATTCAGGCTCATCTTCACTGCTGGATGGTCTGGCAGCCATGATTAAACAAGAAATATGCAAGAGCAAAAAGGCAGGTCTTTCAGTCACAAAAGTGAAAGAAGAAGTGAAGGAAATGAGTGGGGATTTCATTCATTGTAAAAAAAACTGTTAGCAACCAATGAAAAGTGTTATTTTAGGGTCACATGACCCGACGCGTTTACGCTGCGCGCTCCGGAGCACTTCCGGGTGCGTTTACGCAGCGCGATCGTAGGCGCTTCCGGGGCGCAAACGTGGCGCGATCGTAGGCGCTTTTGCGTGCGTTTACGCACCGCGAACGTAGGCGCTTCCGAGGGCACTTACGTTGCGCGCCGAAGTGACGTCATCAAACTTTTACAGAAATGCATAATCATTTTCCTTATTAAAAAAACTAATTTTATTTGTATGGTACGAAATGTTTTGCATTATTATTAACTTTTCATTCATATTTTTTTCACGAACGACAGTAGCGCTCTGGGTGCGCTTTCAGGTGAGCTCACGGAAAAGCTTACCGGAGAGCTTAGCTGAAAGCTTCCCGGAGCGCGCACCCAGAGCGCAAAAGAAAAAAATTATATAAAAAAAATGAATACTTAAAAAAAAACAGCAAATTGTAAAAAAAAAAAAAGGTTAGAAACTCGATATACAAAGGAATTAGCATTTAAAAAACCTATGAAATTCACTGAAAAAACCATAGGTTTCACACCAGTTATAGTTAGGAATTAGCATTTAAAAAACCTATCAAATTCACTGAAAAAACCATAGGTTTCACACCAGTTATAGTTAGGAATTAGCATTTAAAAAACCTATCTAATTCACTGAAAAAACCATAGGTTTAACACCAGTTATAGTTAGCTGGAAATTTTACTGATATAAAACCATTGAAATTCCTACGTTATAGTTAGATGGACTCACTATAACTAGCGCGTGCAATGCACTGCTGATGACGTCACATATTACATCACTCATGACATGGTCAGTGACATCACTCATGACATCACTGATGACACCATCCAGTGAATGTGTGTCTTTCTGAAAAATAAATATATTTTATATATGTATATGTAAAAGTTGATGGAAGAATAAATGTTTAAATAAATGGTTTTATATCAGTAACATTTCCAGCTAACTATAACTGGTGTTAAACCTATGGTTTTTTCAGTGAATATATATACAATTCAGCAGTTATAGTCCCCAGGGATTCAGAAAAGTCTAGAAAGAGGATTTAGCCCATCCAGAGGCTTTAGAAAAACGTCATGTGGGAGTCTGGGACCCCCTTTTTACTTGGCCCCAGCTTGATGGATCATCCCGAAACTTTTAATACAGCAGCCAAACCACTTGCATTAAGGGCTGGAACATCAAGGGCACACGAGAAAGCCTTAGGACACACAAACAAACCGGGACTCTCCATTCGAACATACCGCACCTTGGTCCTCATTAGCAACTGTCCAATGGGGTTAATATCTATTTTGCTTTCCCCACTCAATACCTACCCAGGAACAGTGTTCTCTGGGAACTGTAGTTATGACTGGACTACAGTGGGTGTGCAACCATGTGATCTGGGGTCAGAACGCTCCCACCAATGCGGGTGAGACAGGATATTCAAAGGCGTGTGTGGTGCTATACCCTGGTAACAGCGGCATCCGATGAAGGCTACTAATGCCAAAATGATCATGCCCAAGCTGTCTCAATAAAGGCTTCCAAAGATTTCTCAGAGTGGCCTCTTACCTTTCTTCATTGGAGGGGTTTGTGAGTGGATATATATATATATATATGTGTGTGTGTGTGTGTGTGTGTATATATATTCACTGAAAAAAACAGTGGTTACAGGGACGTTATAGTTAGGAAGTAGATTTAAAAAGTAATAGAAATTCATTGAAAAAGACAAAGTTTTCAGAGACGTTATATTTAGGCTTACATTTCACTCATACAACACCTGTGCGATTCAGCAGTTATAGTCCCCGGGGATTTAGAAAAGCCTAGGAAGAGGATTTCGCCCCCCCAGAGGCTTTAGAAAAAAGACATGTGGGAACCCAGGACCACCTTTCTCCTTTTTACTTGCCCCCGCTTGACGGATCATCCTGAAACATTGAACACAGCAGCTGAACCAGAAAGAGGAAACTGTTGTGAAGATTCAACTAGTGACGCCAATGTTATTGGCAAAACAGAACTATGGAATCTTTGGTCCTAACTATAACTACCTATCGTCGACCGCAGTAGGATAAAGATAGATAGATAAATAGAGAGAGAGATAGATAGATAGATAGATAGATAGATAGATAGATAGATAGATAGATAGATAGATAGATAGATAGATAGATAGATAGATAGATAGATAGATAGATAGATAATGGTATTAATTGGTTACTTTAAAAAAAAATTTTTTTATTGTTTAGCTTGCAAAATTACATCATTTGGCATTAGCATTAGAACGAATCATGACTCCCATAAAATCAATAGAACAGCGTTGATACATAAGGCAAAGAAACAAACAACAACAAAAAAAGGAAAAAAAAAATACAAAAGTAACAAAAAGCAATCAGGTTACATAGAGAAACAATTTTAATATAATATCATATCAATGGACAACAACAATATATAAAACCAATCGGGGAATCAATAATGCTGCAATGAAGAAATGGAGCCCAGATTCGCAACTCCCTCTCTCGCCTCCTCTTGCCTCCCCGCAAATACAATGCCGACTCTAAGTTATGCAGAGCCAGAAACCTGGTTTGCCATTTCACAAATGTGGGGGGATCTGGACTGATCCATTCCGATGTAATACATAAACGTAGTATAGACATCGCTATGAATATTAAAGCTGAGGAATAGCACGGTCTAGAGTCCCCCACACTTGTCTCGCATCCCAGTATTACTACTTCAGGGGATAGCAACACGGATATTTTAAGACTAATGTTGATAAATGTTTGGACATCTTGAATAAATAAAGCGAGATTGAGGCAGGTAAAAAACATGTGTATGTCGTTAGCAGCTACTGAGCCACATCTCGGACAGCTATGGCCGCGATTGCTTCCCCACTTAATATTAAAACCATATTAGCTAGCTCCAATGAGTGCATAATATCAGTTCCTGACTGACCAAGTTTATTATCCCACTTAGAATTTTGAAGGACTAGGTCATCGGGAAGGCCCAATATAAGGTTTCGATAAATCAGCCCAATTTTCCTTTTTTTCAAAATCAAATCCATAAGTAAATTTTTAACAAAAAGAGTTGGATTCCCAATCAGATGTGTCTCTAAGTAACTACGGATCTGTAGGTATTTAAAAAATTTGTAGGAATCCAGAGCAAACTTCTCTTTAAGAAAAAGAAAAGGGGCAAGACTCTCCTGCTGGGCTAAATCTCCCAAAACAACAATACCATGCATCCTCCACCTAATTGTAATATGGTCCTGAAAAATGGGTGGTAGTAATCTAGCTGCTGCCAGGGGTGTATGATAGTTAATATTAGCAATTGACCATTTCCGCTGCACTTTCTTCCAAATCGAATACATGGCTATGATAACTCTAAATTTAGTTTTTTTATAATAACTTGGTTCGCGAACAGTTAATAATATTCCTTTCACGTCCTCACCCAGCCCAATTGCAAAGATATAGGGACTGCAACACACTGGAAGTACAGATCTATCTACAAACAATGGAACAGAAAAATGTTCTAACAGTGCTGCCCAATTGTACAGCAGCAGATTGGGGACTGACCAGCCACCCCGATCAACCGTCAACTGCATCCATCTCGAGGGCCTTCGCGGCTGACGATAGCTCCAAAGAAACCTATTACAGCATCTCTCTAACCTAGAAATACTGGTCCGTGCAAGTTCTAACGGGATAGTTCTAAAGAGATACAAAAGTTTTGGTAGTATCAACATCTTTAGAACATTTCTCCTTCCAAACAAGGATAGGTGCAAATTATCTAATCTATGTAAGGTGGTAGCAACTGAGTCTATAATAGGTAGAATGTTCATTTCAGGGAGTTGTTCCACCGCTGCTGTAATAGTCATGTACGTGAGGCCACTGGTGCATCGAATCGCTCCATAGCTAATGACTGGACCACCTGGGTTTTTTGAGCATTGAGTTTATAGCCCGAACACCGGCCAAATTGCCCGGCCAGAATCTTTAAAGCCAGGAACGAGGTTGCCACATCGCTTGTCAATACCACAATATCGTCAGCGTAAGCCAGAACTTTAAACTCAAAGGCATTAACCCTTACTGGAAGTATTGATAAGGCAGTCTCAATTCTGCTTAAGAATGGGTCAATGTATAAAGGGAATAGCAGGGACGAGCAGGGGCAACCCTGCCTGGTGCCCCTGCTAATAACAAAAGGGCGCGAGGTTATGCCGGAGAGGGATACAGTTGCCCGCGGCTTAATGTAGAGTGCCTGTAGAGCCTGAATAAAGCCGGAGCAGAACCCCTTCCACTCCAAGACTTTCCACAGGAACCCCCACGCAACCCTGTCAAATGCCTTCTCGGCATCTAACAGGATTACGCCACGGGGGGACCCGGTGGCTTGGGCCCAGTCTAGGAGCGCAATGACACGACGAACGTGGTCCGCCGTGCCTCTACCCGGAATAAATCCGTGCTGATGGATAGAAACTAACGGAGAGATGACTAAAGCTAATCTGGTGGCCAGAATCTTAGCAAAAATCTTGTTGTCCGTTTGATCAGAGAGATCAGGCGAAATGATGCTGGATTGAGGGCAGGCTTTTTCTTTTTTTTAAATAAAATATTCTTTTTATATTGCCAAGAATCTGGTATGTGCCCAAGCTGGGCCTCCCTAAGTACTGTTAGGAGATCTTCGCAAATATCCAAATGAAAAATACTATAAAACTCCAATGGAATGGAGTCCAGGCCGGCCACCTTACCCTTAGCCATTATGTTTAACGTAGGTTCAACCTCCTCCCATTCTATAGGCGCCGCTAAAACTGAGTTCTGATTGTCAGATATTTTTATAGTATTAAATTCAGAAACAAAGGCAACACATTCTTCATCCGGAATATATTCCCTAGATGACTCTGTATATAATGAAGAATAAAAGTCAGAGAAGACCGACAGGACTCCTGAAGTATTGTGGATCCGGCCTTGAGCATCCTGAATCGAGTCAATACGATTGGTCATGCAACGCTGTTGAAGACGCTTGGCAAGGACCCTGCCTGCTTTCTCACCGAGCTCAAACATAGTTGAGCAGTACTGTATGTACTTAGCTGCTAGGTCCTACCCAAAAAATTTGAGAAGAGAAGCTTTAACACGAGCCACCTGTAATTGATCATGGGCAGTATCCCGACCTTCCTTAATAGTGTTGGTAAGTGAGACCTCTACACTGCGAAGTTCATCAGTCTGCACTTCGGTTACCTCAAGAATTTGCTTCTGGCGAGACAGTGAAAAGCTTTTGGTTTCTCCACGCCTTAAGAGTATCCCAGACTATGGTGTTTGGAGCAGACCCTCTATTAAGGTCCAGGAATTCGCAAACCCATGGTCGGATTTGATTTAAATAGGCTTCTTCCGAGAGTAACTTCCTCTCAAAGGTCCAATGTCTAAGAGCCTTTGGGAGAGTGGGTACAGTACAATTAATAATCAAAGGATTGTGATCCGAAATTATACGTGGTGAGATGGTAATTAATGTTGTATCTACTAACTGACCAGACAAAAAGAAATAATCCAAATGCACCATTTTATTATGGGGAGCTGAATAATACGTGCAACAATCTAAATCCCTATGGTGATGATGCCAAATGTCGGTCATCAAGTGCTCTTGAACTAGTGCTTGTAGTGCCCTAAATACCTTAGTTTTTGTTCCTCCATAATATCAAAATCTGCTGGCAGATTAACATTAAAATCCCCACACAAACAGACCGGATGGGGCCACAGGGCCAGATCTACATTTAAATGATGTAAAACAGAAGGGTCATCGAGATTAGAACAATAAATAGTACAGATAGTCATAGATGCCTCATTAATGAGAAGTTCAACAATAACCCAGCTGCCATGATAATCTTGAATTGTTTTTATGCATGATCCAAGCCCACGCTTGACCAGAATAGCAACGCCACGTATCATTGAGGTTTGTCGAGAACAGCCCACAAGATCAAAGCCAGGAATTTTGAGATATTCTCTGTTTTGTCATGGTACGTGTGTCTCCTGGAGACAGAGTACCTCTACTTTCAAAGCTTAAACCACCCTAGAAAATAAAGCCCTCTTTTTGCCATTGTTCAATCCGCAAATATTTAATGAAGCGATGCGTATTTTATCTGACCCCATTGAATCTTTTCAAAGAAATCAATGAAATAACCAACAAAATCATTATGGAATCATGATACATAGAACATTCTACAAGCTGATTTTTTACGATGCACCCTCCACCAATTCCCCCAAGCACGCACCCCCAGACCCAAACCACCCCCCTTCCCCCCGCCCTGAAACACCACCCCCCACTGCAAGTGCCCCCCATCCTCCCCCCGGACTAGGCAGTAGGACCGAGGTCCAAATAATGGGGAAACTGGTGAGTGCTGGGAACTCCCCCCTGGATTTACTACCGGTCTACTCATGCAGGAGCATGCCCGAGGAGGTTCCCTAAAGGATACAGAAAACAAAAACCAGACCAGCAATTGTCAACCTCCAAAATGAGCAAGCCCCGACTACGATTTAACCAAAACCATGAAAAGAAGGGAGAGGTAACCAAAGACAATCCTTAGTGAATTTTCCTAAATTGAGTCCAGAAATGCCTTAGCCTGAATCTCAGACTCAAAAAAATTTGTTTGTGACTGATGCATGACTTTAAGTTTAGACGGATAAAGCAAAAAGACCTGTGCCCCCGTAGCTTGAAATGGGGCAATCAGCTGGCGGAACTGCCACCTCCGTTCAACTGTAGTTGGACAAAAATCTGGCCTGATAAAAAATGTGTACCCTTTCCCAGATCTCTGATCCGGCCTCGCTAGGTCATACAGCTTTTCTCTGGCCAAGAAATTCAGCAGGGAAATTAAAATAGCACAAGGTCTATTAGATATCTGGCCAGATTGCTATTTAGGTTTGAAGGGGAACCGGTGGGCGCGCTGATTTTCAGTCTGCCAATCCAATTCCTTCACTTCAGGGAATGCTTCCGTGAAGAGCTCCACCAGAAATCGACGAATATCCGTCCCCTCAATGCCTTCAGAAACCCCCAGGATCCTCAGGTTGTTTCTGCAAGCCCTGTTTTCCATGTCGACAAGTTTCCATTGTATGTCCTCCCTATGAGCTTGAATTGCATCTATTGCATTCTTCTGGATAGACACATCATCCTCCAAAGTTAGGATGCGAGTTTCAGCTTCAGCAACTTTAGATACAGTTTCTGCACAGGTTTTCATGACTCGCTGGAGTGAATTCTGGACCCTGCGGCACGCCGCTTATGCCCTGGCACTTTCTTGGCGGGTGTCTTCCCGGTGGGCAATGATGGTTTAATATATTATTGCCAGTGTGATTTCATCCAGGGGTGGACCCAGGGTAGGGTCAGACAGATTGCATGTTGGGACTAAAGGATTGGGTTGAACACCCGACTAAGTTGTAAATGAATAGTCCCAAGCTAGAGAGCCAATCCCCTGATCCGGCTCTTGAGGATGCTTGCGAACAGTAGAAAGTACCTTTGAGATGGCTGCTGAATTCAAAACTTCATTTGTGCGCCAATCCCCGGTTACACTACCCTCATCATCCGTCCAATCCCTATCTATGCCATTATCATCTACAGAGGAGCCGGTATGTTCCGATAGAGAAAAGAAATTATCACCATCTGTGTCTGCATCCGTGTTAATTGAGACTGGTGGAAGAGGAGCCTGAATGGATTCAGCATGCGTAAAGACACTTAATGACGGTAAAGAAATTGCTGCCAGGGAGTCTATAAAATTACGTTTCTGAGGAATCTGTGCAGGAGGAACTACATCTCCCAGAAGACCTTGGGGCTGTGCAGACAAATCCATTGTGGAGTCAATACAAATCAAAGTTCCAGAGTCATTAGCCTCTGCCTGTACCGTATCAACTGCGCCCTCCTTTGTAGCATTTGAAGCAACACCTAAAGAATGTGATTTATCGGTCTTACCAGCTACAGCTATGGAGACTGTGGCGGCGCCAGCAGATGTGGTAGCTGCTACAGGCTGCCGAGTCTTCTGAGCAGTCTGAGGCGTTTTGCTGACACTAACAGCGCGTGTCTGAAAGATTGCGGGGACTGGAGCTGCTTTAACATTTTTAGAGTTTTTTCATGATGCAATATCCACCTGAGTCTTCCTTACGCTGTCATCAGAAGACACCGATTGAGCAGACGGAGGCTGAGATGCTGCAGCTTTCACAGGGATCTGAGGCTAGTTTCTTGTTTGCCCCTTCGGCGGCATCACGGCGTTCTGGATACAGAGCAGCTGGAAATGCTGAAGCCACTGCGTGAGCAAAACACCACCAGAAAGTAAACGCCACGGAGCCAGGACCCGCTGGGTGAGACGGAGACGATTACTGCCAGGCAGCCGCTGCATCGAGGATTTTCAGGTAGGCTTTTCAGCAATATTCAGCTAATCCTCTCATTTACGGAGTTTGCACCGGCAGGACATCCAGGCGGGGAGCAGCTCTACAACCCGTTTACTCGGCCACAAGAGCGGCCGCCATCTTGCCTCCCGTCAATGTCCGGTATTATTTGGTTCATGTATTAATTATGCTATTTTGTAAACTGGGAATTATTTGCTGCCATTTTAATCAATACTAGCATTTTTAAATGTTTGTTTTTATATTTGCTAAGGAAATGTTTGTATTTTTTAATGGGCTGTGAGCTATACTGTGAGAATGGGTGGGTAACTTTTTTAAGTATTAGCAATTAAAAGCTTAAACTGTACAATTAAAAAAAAATGTTTTTTGATTTGTGTGTTTTATTGTTTTATTCTGGAGTTTGATAGACTGCTTTAATTTTGCAAAATGTTTTAAAATATTTGTAATTTCTTTTAGCAATGCTGTTAAACTGTTACAGTTTAAAAAAATGTAGATCATTTTATTAATGTTTAGAATTTTTTTAAAGTTTTAATTTTTATTTCTTTAATATTTTTTAAAGAGCACTTGTATTATTTAGGTGTAGTGAATCTAAACCTCCAGATGTATTCACTTTCCTCAATGTCTATTACGATGTCAGTTGTAAAGCCTCCGACCTCAGGACGGACACTTTACGACCAACATCGTTGGTTTCAATTCTGACCGGCTGATTACAATATAGCCAGTCGGAATTGAAACTGGCCGGTCATTCCGGCTGCTATCCAATGGGCTCAAGGAGCCTATCGGCCAGTCAAAACTGGCATGTAATCCATATGGATGGCGTATTACGCCTTTTTTATTATGATGCCTGGTTTCTGGAAAGCTTCCCATGCCGGGCTTTCCGACATGGATAGCCTGTCAGAAAACGCGTTTGGGGGCTGATAGCAGGGCCTCATTTCCCTTGCAGCCTCCGGCTGGGAGCGAGGGGAAACAATGGTGCCTCCCTCTTAATTCCTGCACTTTGTGGCAGGCACCTTGAGGTGCCTGTCACGGGGTGTAGTGATTAACACAATATCCCATTTCTCTATGGAAGCTTGTAATTCGGCCAGTTTATGACAGTAACACAAGTTCCCATAGAGAAATGTGAGAATGCGACAGCACCATGTCTGCTTTCATCATAATTAGGCAATTTTGACCGCAGACCGGAGGTCGGTCGTTCCCATTTCTGCCACGGTGTCGTTCGGAGGGCACTCGGACCGACATCGTAATAGGCCGCTTAATTTGATTTCCCCTAGTGCATGAACTTTCCCCAATGTTTATTAGACTTGAGGTACAGTAGTAAATCTTATGACTCAAATGTATGCACTTTCCTCAATATTTTTGGCACTCCAGGTAGAATAGTAAACCTGACTATGCCCCCCCCCATGTCTAAACTTTTCACAATGTGTGTTGGTCTAGAGTAAGAGTATTAAACCCCACCCTTTCAATTTGTGCATTTTCTCCAATGTTTGTAAAACTAATTATGGCCTTATAAATCCGTTCCCTTATCCACATATAGGCACTTCTACCAAGGTTTCTTAGTCTGGATTCCAAATAGAAAACCTGATTCTGAACGCACAATGTAAGTACTTTACCCCAAGTTTCTTCGACTGGAGTTAGAATAGTAAATATGACCCACCCTAATCCAGGCACTTACCCCTGAGTTTGCTATACTGAAATAACAATAGTAAATATGCCCTCCCTCAGCAAGGTATGTATGTTATGTTAAAAGGGACTTTTATAGCGCAACGGCTACTCCAAAGGAGTGTCCCGGCGCTTTGTGCTCCAGACCTTAAGAAAGAACTGGAAAACATAACAGTAAAAAAGACAGAAATGTATTTTCCTGAGTCCCGGCGCTTTGTGCTCCAGACCTTAAGAAAGAACTGGAAAACATAACAGTAAAAAAGACAGAAATGTATTTTCCTGAGTTTGTAGGATTATAGTTAGAGTTATAGTTTTAATTGTTTTTAGTTGTTCATTCGGTTTAATTTTTATAGATTAGAGATTGGTTACTATATTTGAGTCTGACTTTTTATATGATAATATGAAGATGTTTCATTTAAAAGTATATCTTTATTTTTTCAATAGTTCCCTATTTTGGTATGTGAATTCGTATTGAAAAATATTAGTTTTTGGTACTTATTTTCAACATTTATTTGTAATGGTTTAAGGGAATAAAATATGTTTCAAATATTATTAATAATGATAAATGTTTATATTGACTTTTTTTATTCATTTAAATGAATAATATTATATTTTATTTACAAATCTTACGTGTTTGTATAATAAATGCATTTAAATTTATAATTTAATTGTAGAATCATTTATAATAATTGGTAAATGTAGTTTTATGTATTGTTACATTTCCAGGTTTTAAAAAGTTAATACAGAGAAGTGGAGAAGTGTGGCTCAGGGGTTAGAGGCGGCAGACCCGGAAGCTGAGATCGGCCCTGGACCAGGATTCAATTCCCCGCCTCGGCTGGTCTTGGGCTCAAAAATTCCACGGACTCGATAATTCTAGCTCCGGTGCCTTCTTGACTCACGGGTTCACACTCTGCGACTCTGGGCAATAGCTTGCTTAATCTCCACAACGGCCCCTCGCGGCGGGATGCCTGGCTTTCACCTTGTGGATACCCTGCCGGGGTTATCTCACAGGGGAATACCAGGACAGGTTCCCTAAGCAAGCGCCGGGAAACCCTTTGTGGGTAGCTGTGCGCTATATAAGCTCAAATACATTTACATTTACACTTTGTATATTTTTGTTGTTCAGTTTGTAAATGTGTTATATTTTTTAAAACAATTAACTACACCTTTTTTGTTACAATATTATGAATTACTTTTAAATACATATACTTACCAATACAATATAGACATATTGGTCCATAATATTTTGAGGTTGATATTCTTGTACTTCAAATTATGTGTGTGTAAAGTCAACAATTATGTTTTTGTACCATAATATTTTAGTGCTCAATATTTGATTCAATAAGGCTTAAAGTTATTTCATATGATTTTATTTTATAGCACCAATTTAGCCACTTGTACCAGTAAGGGCTGTATAGCTTTGTTTGGAACTACTACACATAAACAAATGGCAGAACCAGTTGTCTCAAATACATTCTAGTTATTGTATTTCATAGTGGTATGAAGAACTCAACAAATGAAAAGAGCTTGTCATCGGTGTTGATAAAGCTACTGCTTGAGGTCTCTGGATTAGTGTTTCTTGGTATGAGAAATCAGGTTATTGGTTGAGGAAGGAGAAAGCACTACTCAAGCAGCAACAGCAGGCCTTGTCAAGGTACGCCACAAAAGTAATTACATTAATACTCACCTACTCCTCTGGTGGTTTGGCATAAAAGCAGTCAGGCTTAACTGAAAGGCAATGTGTAAAGTATATGTGCCTCCTTACAAACAGTAAAGTAAAAACACAATACAAAAAAATCCCAAACCAATTTAGAATTTTTTTTAACTTGTAATAAACAAAATGGTAATAGAACGACAAAAATCCAATCTGTAGAACCGGAGATATCCAATTTTAACGTTTTACGTAGATAAAATAATGCCTAAAAGCCCAAAGCGCAACTCGCCATTCTAGACCATTCTAGACCATTCTAGACCATGAAAAAATTCTCAAGTTCAGGTGAACCGTGATGGAGCATGGGCCAGATACAGTGACCAGATTAGACTTGCTGAAAAAGTTAGCTTCTCAAAGGCTGGTACGAAGAAATCTGTATGCAGTGGAGTTGTCCTCGAAGAGCAGAGAGAATGTCACAGATGGTCATCGCTATAGCGTCATGAGAAGGTCTGGTATTGCGAATGACCATTGTGTAGTACAACGACCTGGTTGGGTGTTGCAGACCTTTGTTGCTGAAGCTAAGCATTGACTGTCACCACGGGCTGACATTGGGGTAGCGCAACGTGCAGATTTTGCGCTGTTAGTCATCTCTGCCTGTCTGGTTCACTGGAGCATTGCCATGGCAGTCATCCCGGCAGGGGATCAGCACAAACAGGCCTGGTCGTGGTCGCAAAGAGCCCAAAACTTCTGGATTTGACATTTCTTTAAAGGAGGAGCTCAATGGATGCTAGCCAAGGGTGTGGGACCTCGGAAGGCACCTCATGGGGATCACGAAACGTCACAAAGTGACAAATATCCCACCTACTTTATTACATGTACCATATGATATAATGCAATCGTAATTGGGCCGAAGGGATAGCCGTTATGTTTGTGATGGAGTAATTCATTTGCCAAACTCTAAGCGCCCAATTACCAATTTGGAAGTCTAACTGCCAAACTGCCGCGGCAGAGGATCAAAACACAACACAGAGTTGGCGGTGTTCCGCATACCCTATTACAAGCATGGAGGTTGAGAGGCAGACCGCCACGATGGAGTGATCCCAGTCAACGTTGTCGCGGACTGCAATATATAAAACACACCTCATTTCAGACCATAATCCTTTGTCAGTCCACAGCTCCAGAGCATTTGTGAGGTAAATCTGGGAACGAGAAGGTAGGCTATTTTACTTTACAATGCCTGTCACTCTCCACACACTTTTCCTGCTCTTTTATTTCTGTTCTCCTGGGTGTAATTAGTTGTTGTTCCTTCATTTTTTGATAATGCCCAGACCCACAAATCCATGGTTTTTTGAGAAAGAGTTGTCAGTCATGGTGGATGAAGTCATTAAAGTAGAGCCACATCTGTTTTGAGCCCATATCCAAAATACTACTATCACTCAGGAAAGGGAAATGTGGGACAGAATAATCATTAAAGTAAAATGCTGTAGCTACCATACCATGCACACCGGGGAAATTAGGAAGAGGTGGAACAACCTGAGTTGGAAGGTGTATAACCTGGCCTCCAAGCAACACCTGGAGGTCCAGAGGACTGGTGGTGGCCCTCCCAGCATTCCTGTAAATGTTTTCCCCTGGGAGAAGAAGGTCTTGGCCATTTTACAAACCAAAAGCTTGCATGGGAAACATGGAGGAACAGAGTCTGGTAAGTGACACCTTGCACATTTACATTAAGCCTAAATCCCCTGTTTGTTCACAAAACAGCTCTAAACAATTCAATTTCCACATATTTCCCTAACATCCAATCAGTGTAGTATCAGCATTTAAGATGTTAAAATGTCCGTGTGAATGTTTTGGTGTTGCATATAGGGTTTGTTGCATCAATCTCTACTTTATGGTACATGATGGAATGAGATCTGTAAGTGTTGTACAGACTATAATATCCCCTGAAACATCATATTTGCCCCAGTGGAAAGGTATGGGCCATACCAACCGCATAATGTCAACAGGTATGTCACACTAACCAGCTTGATAATTTAGACAATTTGAGTTAGAAATTACAACTACCGTGGTACCCTATTTCTGTCACCCAAAACAAGATTAAAATGTGCTGTTGCAGTTTTTCACATGTGTCACAAATAACAACTGATCTTCAATTCTCATGGTGTGAGCAATCTACGCCCAATTCTCTTCTCAAAGACATGTCACTATACTGTCCTGTATGTAGCCATAGTTTCAGTAACTTAAACAATTGATGGCATGAGGGACCCCACAACAAATGTGTTTGCGCCACATAGAAAGCCGTGAACTCAAATCAAAATATTTTAAGTGGGAAATGATGTTTTGACTCTGCACTGCTCTCATGATCACGAATGGCAAAGACACTACCAAGTTGTGTAATCTGCTGTTTTCTACTCCACTTGGCCTTGGAATGGCTAAATTCACATGTCACATCTCCACTGTGTGGGATAGAATGGTTTAAAGATGTCATGGTTACTTACTAATCTAACTAACTACAACTCAGAACATGGTATGAGCTGCATATCAGAAGTACATGTGTATAAAATCTGAACATGTTTGCTCAATATGTGCATTACCTCTGAAATCTATCAACACATTAATATCTACCTATTGCATTTTTCCTTGTAGGTTTTACTGACTGTGTCTCAAGATTTGGAGGTAGATGTCCCATGTCCAAAAATAACATTGTTCTTCATTTCCCGACAGGTTTATTGGCCAAAGCAAGTGGCCACAGCTCTGCCACCAAAGAGACCCACACTGCAACCCAGGAGGAAGCCAACAGTGATGAGGACAGTCCTGGTCATCTTGCTGTGGACAGTGGTGCTGGTCCATATGGTCAGGCTAGGAACACAGCAACAGTGAGTGTCACTAGGCCCACAACATCCCCCAGCTGCAGCAACTCAGCCACCAGTAGTAGCCCAACCTATGTATCTACCATAGTGTCTCCCATTATTTGTACCCTAGTACTGGCAACTAATATCACTGTCATTACCACGGCAATAGAAGAGCCAGGATCCAGTGGGGTGTCGCAACCTGTGCAAAGGGCACAGGTTTGTGGGGGTAGGGCTTGTGGAAGGGTATCTATGAGCTAGCAGAATGAGGGCATTGAGGTCACTCACACCCAGTCTAACATTGACCATGTCTCGAGAGCATACCATCAGTTCCAAGACAAGATGGGCCAGATACTCACCAAAATCTGGGGTATGAAGCAGGTGCAGAGGGACACAAACATGGAGTTGGCAGCCTCAATGCCAACATAGGCTCCCTCATTGGGTTGCTGCTGGACATGAACACAACTCTAGCCAAGGTCTTCCACCACCATCCACCTTTCCCTGAGGTGCCCCACCATCAGGCCCCTCAACACCTGTTGCAGTCACATGAAATGAGTCCCTGCCAGAGGAAGAACCAACAGACGACACCCCGGGCCCTGCATCTGTGGATCCACCCGCACTGACAAGCCATTCTGTTCGGTTGGTCAATCCAATAGCACCACCAGCAAGAAACGTCAGACCTAATTTCCCCCTATGTGTAACACACATTCACTTTGTGATGGCATTAGTACGTTGGACTTTGGACTCTAAAAGATTTGGCATCTACAACTATGGTTTCAACCCCATGACTGACTCCTCAACTTTTTGATTGCCCAGTTGTATTTTTCCACTAGGTTTATATCTCCTTGTTCACCTAAAGAAATGCACTAGTCTGGAACTCATTGACTGCTGTAGTATGTTTCACATCTAGAACACCATATATGTACTTCAATCTGAACTTAACAATTCAGCAACTTCTGCTTGTATAAGAAAGGATATTTTGCATGTACACAATCTTTAGCATGGGCTAACAACCTTGTCTCAGCAAAACATACAAACAAATGTGTTGTCAAATACCATCTTTAATCTATCCCAAAAACAATGGGCTGTCATGATGTCACTTACAAACTGAATCAAACATTACAACAATAGTCTGTGCCAGTGAACAGATTTAAAATCCCAGACCACAACTACAGAGAAAAGGGCTACATCCCACAAATTACAATTGATTAGGCCATATAGCTTCAAACAGTGTCATCAGCTGGAGCCATATACCCTACCTCACAGATGGAATCCCACATCAATTACACTAATAGACAAAACATGTGGCAGTATTACACTTCTGATATCAAACTATCATTCCAATGCACTGTTCTACCATCTGATGGAATGTCACCTCCAAATTTCAGTGGTATGCCACTAGAGATATGTCCCACAATTATGAAACACATCAACAGCAATATACACGTTACCCACAATGAGAATTTAGGCAATGTGATGGGAGCTTTACATGGATAGATTTCACTACCACATGTGGTTTAAGTGTATGATGACACATATATTGCATTAAGTCCAATACATGACAAGGAACAAGTCTAATGATTCATCAGAACTCCCATCCAATCACTGTGCAAGCTGTCTTTGTACAGGATTTGTACACCCTTAATCTAAGTGTGTCTGTACCAGGAACAAGCCATGTCACCCTTGACCTTCAAAACCACAACATAGGCCTGCAGATGTCACAACTCTGAACTAATCAAATGAAGTTGACAAGCTAAATGTACCTACAACAGAACATCACATAAAGAGTACATTACAAACCATATATATACAATAATTCATAAGACTGCAGTGTAGGCTAGTGGCTAGTGCTGTGGCCCATAAAAGGGCCACAGCACAAGCTGCAGCAGACAAATTAATGTTTTTGAACATTCATGCACCGTTTGTGGAGTCACAACATGTGCACCCTTGGCCACTGAGGAGTGGCCGACGTAGGCCCTGCTTGGGGGGGCACACAAGTCCCTTTTCGTTTCCCTTTACATGGTGGTAGGACCGTCATGTAAAGGCTGAGGGAAAGGGACATCGTAATCCCTACGGTGGTGCCTGCACAGGCACTGCTGAAATTGTTGGAATTACAGACAAACAACCCTATGCCCACACATCAAATTTCCAAAAATACGTAGATAGTGTAACATGTAGCAAGAAATACAGGTAAAGCTGCAGAATAAACAATCATTTCAAAAAAGAAAAGAATAGGTAGTCTTCCGTTCTTTAATTTTCATGTGATAAACAGCAGCCAGCCGACACTTGTTTCATCGCTCTCGCGAATCTTCAGGGCTGGGAATAACAAAACAATTCTTTTGTACATAGACTATTTCTAGTGTCAATAAAGTTTGTTAAACATATTGATCAGGTGATCCACACATCTCGACAAGTTCAGTAACATTGGATCCCCTTAGACACTTACTGAGAATCATGTGAGCACCATTGTGCACTGTGCAACCTTATCGCGTGCAAAGGTACACGAAATCATAAAAGATCACGAGGCAAAAATATGGCGTTTGTGCTGATTTCAAAGATAAGTTGACATTCAAAAGAAAGGTCTCCACAGTTCTGCTGTAACATGCTCTTTGTATAAAGGAATATAACAAAAGTGAAAATAGGTGGCTCTTGTCAGAGAGTGAGGGTGTAACCTTTACCGCGATTCCACAAATAGTGTTTTGGTGAAATTAGTAAAGGCTATCCTATATAAAGAATGTAATCAGACAATTATATCTACCCAACACATACCTCTGAATGGCTGTATCTATGCAAAAGGTCTGTGGGGACAAAGATATGAAAAGAAAAGGACCAAAAAGATATAGGGGAGGGGGAAGAGAGAGTTGAGCTAGTTAAGTAAAATAAGAAAAACAAGGAGCGACCAAAAAACGAGAGTAACAGCCTAAATAATGGGCAGCTACTATATACATATATAAAGACGCTCACTGCTCTGCCGGTGATACTTCCGACCCGGTGGGGCCATTGACCAATTCGAATGATAATATTGAAATCAAGATGAACACTATATGTCAAAGTAAGAGAGAAAAAAATCCTTTTTTTAAAATAACAAATCGTCATACCGATCTACTTTCTTGATTTGAAAATACAGAACTAAACGTATGGCACATGATCAAGAAAGCCTCATGTGTTGAATTAGGGGCTGAACGTTATCAACTAAAAGGATATGAGCCGAGTTTTATCTGCACAAAGTACATAACAGAAATTAGAGTTAACTGATCATATTGTTTATATTCGACGATTAAGGTCTAGTTGAGCAACTATTATAACATGAAGTATTAATAAGAGAAATAGTGGGACTTTAAGTAACCATTCTATCCTATATCTCCCTTAGGTGAAAGAAATCTCTTGTAGATTAGTCAAATTATCACCTCACTGCCAATTTTAAATCGATAGAACAAGTATGGATTGTGAAATACAACTTTTCCTTTAATATACGCAAGAAATGTATCCACAAGGCCATGTGCAGCACCCTACCTGTCGTGTTTACCTGAATCGACTGGAATCCCCGGAGCTTCTCACAGTGAAATAAGTAGAGGAGCAAGTAACTCTCATCTACCGTCTATCATAAAGGAAAGTAAAATAACATAAGAAATAAGAGATAATGGGCTAGATGTAGGTAGAAAAGATTTACCGATTTTAAATTACCGAATTTTACAGATTCGGTAATTTAAAATCGATAAATCTATGGGTCCGACATGTAGGTATTCCAGATGTGCTGGAATACCGAATCGAATGATTTCGGTATTTACCGATTCGGTAAATACCGAATCGGTAATGCCCATTCATTCCTATGGGCTTTGAAGCCCATAGGAATGAATGGGCATTACCGATTCGGTATTTACTGAATCGGTAAATACCGAATTTCACAAGGGTGCAGGGGGTGTCACTTTGACACCCTCTGGCACCCCCAAAACAGGCTCGGGTGCCATGTGGCAGGCATACATGCCCTAAGGGCAGGTCTGCCTGTCACATGGCAAAGGTGTGCATGCACACATGTGCATGCACACCGGAATCGGTATTTTACCATCAAATTGGATTTGATGGTAAAATACTGATTCGGTAAGGCTTCTGGGACTCTGAAGAGTCCCACCTACATATGGGTGGCTCAGATTCGGTAAATTTACCGAATTTTTATTTTACCGAATCGATAAAATTACCGAATCGGTAATTTTACCGATTCGGTAAAATAATGCCCCCTACATGCCAATCACCTGTTTACCGATCGGTAACGGACGAAAATACCTATTTTTGGCCGTTACCGACCGACCTACATCGGGCCCAATATCCCTTATCTACTTGCATGTTCGATATTTAGGTCTAAAAATGGGGTAGGATTACAAGGATTACAGTCCGGTCACTGCTCTGACAGGCTCCTTGAACCTGTCGTAGGCGGCAATCTTTCCTCCTGACCACTGCTCTCCACCCTCCGGGATTCTAATCCAGTGGTCGGACCGCTGCCCTGGATCTTGGACAGACCACCACTGATGACCGGTCGGTGGCAGTCCGCCCAAAATCGTAATGATGGCCTTAGTCTTGGCCTAAAATCTGAGATAAACAACACTACAGAAACTAAAGTCCCATGTTTCAAAACCTTGTTTTAAATACACCTTTGCCTACTACTTCCCCATGCTTGCCCTTCTTTCTATTTTAGCTGAACATACTTATCTCATCATTACAACAAGAGGAGCTTTGACAGTATCAGTAATGTAAGGTCAAGAAATACTTACACTCAGGAGAAAAAGTTGTTGATGAGCTCCTGATGCAAGTCTCCTTCTTCTTCACATCTATCATCTTCATTTGACATTTCATGGTCCTCACCCATTGGCTCGCAGTGGTCTCCATCCTGATGTAAGAGATGTTCAGTCACAGAGTGAGGTTGTGGAGCATGCAGCAGGCCAGGGCAATTTAGCAAACCTTCCTGAGTAGAGTAGGGCTCCACCTGTTTTGTCCATACATTTAAATCTGACCTCCAAATGCCTAAAAGCCTGCTCCACTGTCTGCCATGATCTTCCTTGGGCCTCATTGAAGCGGAATTGTTGTTGGATTCCTCAACAGTGTGGTAACCAAAGAAAGCCCGTCCATTAAACGGAACTATCTTTCCACTTCTGATGTTTTGTAGTAAACAGACAGTTTCTTTGAATAAGTCTCACCCACCTGGGATTTCCCTTGGTGGCATGCTTCATCATTGGGTTCTTCCCGTTCTGCTACGGAACGGGCTGTGCTACGACCGACTGGTGCGTGGGAGCAATTTGATCATATACTATGAAGGGTGGAGAGACACATAAGAGTGGGGAGGATTTTTTTAGTGGAGAAATTAAAAATACCTGGCTTAGTAGGAAAACTATTTTATTCTTGACTATATCTGGTATGGTAAAAAAGTGGGGAAACGTTTTAGAATCACACAATTATGTACATGAATTTCTGTGGTCTACCTGTTTCAAGCCCTACCCCAAGGCTTTTCTTTAGGACCAAGAAATGATCACTGCTACCATTCCTGTCGCAAAAAGTCCAATTAGAGTGCAATTTGATATAGATCAGTGGATAAAAATATATATACATACAATGACCAATTGGTCGTTTCTGTAAGATATGGGGGAACCCAAAGCTCGGGCCTCATGAGCTCAAACGGGGGTAAGGGACACATTTAGTCAAACTTTCTACAAAGCTACTCCTTTGCCTTTGAAGATATCCTGCCTGTGTCTCTAATAATCCTCAGCGGTGTCAACAACCATGGTTGGTTGGGATACCGTGAATCACCTTGATGGAAGTCACACATAAGTGCAACAATGAGTCACACAGTTTGAGACAATACTACATGACATTACCCATGTAGAGTTAGAACAGTTCCTACTTACCAACAAGCCAGGCCCTCTCTGCTGGGCTATAGAGCTGTACCGTAGTTCAAACAAATCATGGTTAGAACCTGGGAACCGGAAACAGATGCCTGAGATGTACAAATCCGCTATGCAGACCTCTTGTATGTTGATTGAGTAGTGGTTCTACCTGTTACAATAAGCTTGTTCCCTGCCGTGTGGAGGTATCAAAACGATTTGGGTGCCATCAATGGATCCAATCACATTTGGCATGCAAGCATAACCATAAAACGGGGCCTTCACATTTGCCAAATCTGCACATCTGGGGAACTTTATGTAGCTGTCAATGTGTTGCATCAAAGAAGAAAGGACTACTCCTAGTACACCACTGAACATTGATTATGAAATACCACCAGATATTTCCACTGTGTACTAGATTGAACTGGTGGCACAAAATGCAGTGCTTCCTTAGTTGAACTATTAGAGAGATACAATTTGGATTTGTTTGTGAGGCATGAGATCAGACGGCAACTGATGACATAAATCATGGATTGTTTGCCTATTCATGCAAAACTTTTTAATTACATCTCTTTCTTCCATGGTCTGTAGGTCTGCAAATGGGTGGTACACTGGAGGCTCCTCTCCCAAGGCACCTATGCGTGAAGTGACAACATATCAGTATAATGTTCACAGTGATGTGTGTGCAATTTAAATTAAAAAATCATGTGACTCAACATAAATGGTAAACTATTTACTATACATATATAACATGTTAGTAGTCTCCTGTCCAACATCCCTCAATAATCCCCATTGTGTACTTTACATGTGTTTGTAGCATTGATGTGCAAATATTGACTCACAAAGATGATATTTGCATCTTTTTATTTTTTTTAATACTTTTTGGAGGGCAAAATACCATCAACTATGGTATACACTGGACTGCGCTAATCTAGCGATAATGCCCAGTAACACACAACACAGCATCTGAGTTTTGAGGATGTTAAATGGCTATGGATTTCTTCCTATATCAAAATGTAACCCCTTCATATAAGTGGTGATGATGCATTTAACTTAAAAAAACTCTACTTTTAACCATTGGCATGGCGGCTGCATGTCCTCGCTCTTGGGACTAAATTACGGTGATGCTACCGGCGGAAGTCGTACACGCAATGGACGGTCACCCCACAACAGACACAGTCATAAGCTAATGCTGTTGATTATGATGCTAGTTGGCCAATGGGTGTGTCTGTGTCCACTGATTACTGCATACGTCGCGTAAATGTACGTTACAGTTTCAAAAGGAGCTCATTTTCCTACAGCCACTACAGCTACCAACATCTCCTCCACTTCAGCTGCTGTTTGAGAACACTGGGAGCACTCATGGAAGGCCAAAAAGCAGAGCAGGCCACTGTCTTCTCTGCAGAAGAACTGGAAATGCTGGCAGACGAAGTTGACTCCTGGGAAGGCCAGCTCTATGACTCACCAGAGGAGCAGGTAAGTTACTAACAATGTATATAACTCTGTGTAACGCAAACTTTGCAATGTCAACAGGTTACATTGTGCCCCCGAGTCACATTATGCGCCTATATGGTCTTCTATCATTTGTAGCTGACTACATAGAAGAATCATATTAGTGATTGTTGAGCACTATACATTGTGGATATGAAATCACCATAGTTTGGGGAAAATATGAAAATTACTGGAGTATATGTTGGGTGTATGTAGCCATCTAAGCATTCATACATTTAATTGGACCCGTGAGATTGTTTTAACTCTGATGATGACAAATATGAAAATATGTCTATATCCTTAGCAGCATGAGGACTGTATGTACTCTGGCAGATGAGGATGATGTCAGAGATGTGTCTAGCCACACATATCACTTACCCTATATTTGGGCCCTCAAAAACGTTGTCTGGGAGGTAGCAATATATCGCAGATCCTTTCAGGGTGCCACCCAGCATTGAGTTTGTTTATTGGATGTCCACAAGCTGACCTTTATGATTGAGATATGATGGTAATGTGCTGGACAGAGGACATCTGTATGCTTAGCCTGCAGAGAGCAAGGCCTGACAGTGAGCTATGGCCAATCAGAAGCATGTCTCAGGCTGGGGAAAGATGTTTGTGGCACTACAACTGATGCCAAGACCTATGGCGCTGTAGTCCTATTTTTTAATGTGAGATGACAAATTGAGTTGTGCCCACCCCACATTATTACTGAAGCATCTATTGGAGTGTTTGTATACCTCAGCATGTGTGATATGCACATTTTGTGTGCTCACTATTGGTGTAAACTTGTGGCAGGCGTAATACACTTGTGTTACATCAAAACTGATGTACATTAACTTTCACTTACAGAATGTTTACTTCCTTTCTTTTATCTAAGCAGGTCACTTCCCATCAGAAGCGTGACATCTGGAAGGCCATTGCAAAGAAGGTGCGGACCCTGTGGGTCTACATGTGGAGTAGCTTCCATTGTTGCAGGTGGTGGCAAGACCTGAAACGCTGGAACCAGAAGATTGTGGAGGTCCAGCTGGGGTTGTCCTCCCAACGTGTGCAGGGCGCAAGCCACTCCCTGACCCCCTAATGGCTTGTATACTTGTGGTGGCCCAACTCGGGAATGATGGGAAGTTGAGGGCTCAACAGCAGCGACAAGGAGTCATGACCAGAGTTATACAAGTGATCCTAACATTGTTTTCAGCTCACAAGCATGATTGTCACCATTTGAACTAAGGCAGACCCAAATTCAAATGTACAAGAAGAGTACACAAATGTGTAGGGCTGTGGTACTTGAAAATGATGTCCTTTGTCTATTGTCTGTGTCAACCTGCCACACAGCAGTGACCAGTGTTCTATCTATGTAGGTGACACTCACCCACTCCTACAAATGCCTCCACAACACTGGACCCCAATACCTCAACAGGAGAATTTCCTTCCACATACCAAAGAGAAACCTCTAATCCGCCGTCCTCGCCCTTGTCTACACCCGCGCATCCTCAGAGCCAGAACAGGTGAAAGAGCCTTCTCCTACATCGCGACCAAGACCTGGAAAGAGCTCCAGATTAACATCAAATGCGCACCCTCCCTGAACATCTTCTGGAGGACACTCGAAACCTGGCTCTTCGACAGAAAGGAGCTGCTTAACCCCCGCACCTTGAGACCCTGATGGGTGAGTAGTGCGCTTACAATCACCCCGATTGATTGATTTATTGATTGGCATGGGTTGTTACATGGCTAACTTTAGTGATTTATCTCATGTTGTTGGATAACCGGCTGACCCTTGTCCCCAACAAGCCAATGGTCTACATTGTGGAGTGAGTGAAACTCACTCACTACTGTATGTCATGTGATGGTAAGCCAATCTCATGTGACAAAGTATGATGTGGACCTTTGATGCAGTGACTCAACAACACTTCCCATTGTTATGCTGGGTATGTACAATAACAAAAGTGTTCCTACATCACTGGTGCAATCAGTTATAGGACCTACATATTGGACTGTAACCTGTTCCTGTAGTTGTGTCATCAGCAATCCTGTGTGCTAAATGGTGTAACTGATTTTCTTACGTTGGTGTCTGTTTGTATGCCACTGAGAATATTTTGTGAGTTAAATATGCTAATTAAACAGTCACTGTTTTACCACAGCCAGAACTGTGCACACATTGGTGAGTGTGTGACACATACCCTGATCCATTACTCAGACTTCTATGGAAATGTCTGAATGGTAAAGCTATGAATGACATGATAGGTACTGTAATATGTTATCACAGTGGGAACAAACTTATGCTACATATTGATGACACAGATAGTCACTGTGACACATGAGCCTTGAATAGCAAATTTTCTTTATGAATGGTAAGTATGCATGGAGTGGTCAGACTGTCAGAAGATGGAATGGGGATGTCCTTTGGACAATGTGACAACTTCTGCTGTGGGCATTTGTTCACTAATCACCCAAATGGGCCAAAGTATAGAAGATGGGGACCAATACCAGTAGATACATCTGGATGACATGGAGTAAACTTCACTTATGGTCATGTAGCTGTGTGGGGCCATGACATCACTGTGAGCAACTGTTTATAGGTTATGTACCATGCATTCATGTGTTTAGGCTAATGTTGGAACCAATGCTTTGAAACTTGGAGCTGGTGTAATCGGTGCACCTTTGAAATGCTTTGTGTTAACATCTCGTGGTCAGGTGTGTCATAATAAACTGATTTCTATTTACACTACAGCATCATCTCAGGCAAGCAAAGGAGAAAGGCCCAACATCTGTAGGGGAGTAGCCAGCCACAGTGGTTCTTGTACTTCCGACACAGATGGACCCAGTGGCCGAGCGGGTGCATGGAGTGCCACAGAGGAGGCAAGCTTGAGTTTTTCTGAGTCATCAGAGTCATCCTCCAGTGAACACTCCCGGCTAGTGGTGGACCCCACAGGAGATCTACCACCATCTTCCTTGTCCGCCACCCCACGTTTCAGCTCCACCATCTCAGTTGCTTCCAACCTAGTTGGCCATGCCCCTAAGAGAAGGCTCGTCTCCTTCACTCGAGACTCCTTAGCTCCCACCCGCTGTGCTCATTCAGGAGGCTATTGAACGTCTCTGTGGGTGCGACTGCACTGCTGAATGCCACGCAGGTGCAAGGCAGCCATCTGTAGCAAATGGTTGGCTACCTGGAATGCATTCATGTTGGCATGTCTGCTTACAGAGATCTTTTCAGGGTCTGGCCTCCTCACTGACCGCAGCCTCCCATCCCCGCAAACTTGTGTTTGTCCTGCCTCCTACCCATCCCAATACCCTATTCACAAACCTGTTCAAAGCACACACAGACCTTTGCATGCACCCACCCATACAGACCTAAAAGCACATCCACACACAAGCACAAACAGAAAAAAGGCAAACACGCATCCAAACATACAGACATCGCACTCACCACCACACTCACCGGCACCTCCACCACCATGGCAAACACAACTGACAACACAATGGCCACATACTCCCACCCCTCACCAATAACATCCCCACACAGGACAGGGGAGACCCCACACACATGTACACATCCACCATCGTACCCCACATACCACAGACACACCTGTACCCACATGCAAACCCACCAGCGCATCCATGGACACACCCACAGTCAGCACATCACCATTTACGACTCTTGCATCAATCACTTCCACTGCAGCAACATCCATAGACACATCACCCAAACTCTGTTGTCCTTAAAAACTCAGGTGCAAACAATCAAGCACCCAACGTACAGTAGATAACGCACATTACTATCAATATCCCTCCAGCCAATAATAACTTGCCTAAGATTCTTAAGCGTCCATGGAGAAACTTGAACCTAGAGCACTTTCACCATCTCTTGCTGCTGCATCATCCCCAACCTCCTGAGGAAGTTTCCCGTGGTTACGACGACTTTTGCAAGTGGCTTGAGCAGTCTCTGGACTCCCTTATACCAGCTAGGTGGAGCAAGGCTAGATCTGGCTCCCCCAGTCCCTGGTATGATGAATCCCTTAGGGTATTGAAATCATCTTGTAAAAAAGCAGAACGTGCCTGGCGCAAAAACTATGATACTGATCTTAAAGCAGCCTACAGATCCTGCACCAGGACGTATCATAGGGCATATTTTCAGCCAGGGCTGCTTTTTATTCACAGGAGATAAAAAATAGTACTAACCCTACCAAGACCATCTTTAGGGTGTGCAAAGACCTCACCAATAAAAGAACTGCCTCCACGTTCATTGCCTCCATGACACACTGCGAAGATCTGGCCTCGTTCTTCGTTGAAAAAGTGGAGGCCATATACAGGTCGTTTGCTCTGCCTTTTGTCAGGGAAATTAACAGTGCCCCTCTGGTCTCCAAATCCCTATTAGCCATTCCAGGGCCTACCCTAGAGGAGTTCCTAAATTTGACGATCAAAGTTAAATCTGGTTCTCCGGATGACCCTATGAGACCCATGCAATTCCGCGATCTCGCCGATTGCTGCTACCCGGCGATGCAGAGCCTAATTGATCTTTCTTTCAGAACTGGTAGTGTTCCCACTGCTTGGAAGCAGGCCACTATTATACCAATTCTCAAAAAACCTTCTCTTGACCCTTCCAAATCAGAGCATTACCGACCTATTTGGTTGGCTGGTAGGAATGCATTCATGTTGGCATGTCTGCTTACAGAGATCTTTTCAGGGTCTGGCCTCCTCACTGACCGCAGCCTCCCATCCCCGCAAACTTGTGTTTGTCCTGCCTCCTACCCATCCCAATACCCTATTCACAAACCTGTTCAAAGCACACACAGACATTTGCATGCACCCACCCATACAGACCTAAAAGCACATCCACACACAAGCACAAACAGAAAAAAGGCAAACACGCATCCAAACATACAGACATCGCACTCACCACCACACTCACCGGCACCTCCACCACCATGGCAAACACAACTGACAACACAATGGCCACATACTCCCACCCCTCACCAATAACATCCCCACACAGGACAGGGGAGACCCCACACACATGTACACATCCACCATCGTACCCCACATACCACAGACACACCTGTACCCACATGCAAACCCACCAGCGCATCCATGGACACACCCACAGTCAGCACATCACCATTTACGACTCTTGCATCAATCACTTCCACTGCAGCAACATCCATAGACACATCACCCAAACTCTGTTGTCCTTAAAAACTCAGGTGCAAACAATCAAGCACCCAACGTACAGTAGATAACGCACATTACTATCAATATCCCTCCAGCCAATAATAACTTGCCTAAGATTCTTAAGCGTCCATGGAGAAACTTGAACCTAGAGCACTTTCACCATCTCTTGCTGCTGCATCATCCCCAACCTCCTGAGGAAGTTTCCCGTGGTTACGACGACTTTTGCAAGTGGCTTGAGCAGTCTCTGGACTCCCTTATACCAGCTAGGTGGAGCAAGGCTAGATCTGGCTCCCCCAGTCCCTGGTATGATGAATCCCTTAGGGTATTGAAATCATCTTGTAAAAAAGCAGAACGTGCCTGGCGCAAAAACTATGATACTGATCTTAAAGCAGCCTACAGATCCTGCACCAGGACGTATCATAGGGCATATTTTCAGCCAGGGCTGCTTTTTATTCACAGGAGATAAAAAATAGTACTAACCCTACCAAGACCATCTTTAGGGTGTGCAAAGACCTCACCAATAAAAGAACTGCCTCCACGTTCATTGCCTCCATGACACACTGCGAAGATCTGGCCTCGTTCTTCGTTGAAAAAGTGGAGGCCATATACAGGTCGTTTGCTCTGCCTTTTGTCAGGGAAATTAACAGTGCCCCTCTGGTGTCCAAATCCCTATTAGCCATTCCAGGGCCTACCCTAGAGGAGTTCCTAAATTTGACGATCAAAGTTAAATCTGGTTCTCCGGATGACCCTATGAGACCCATGCAATTCCGCGATCTCGCCGATTGCTGCTACCCGGCGATGCAGAGCCTAATTGATCTTTCTTTCAGAACTGGTAGTGTTCCCACTCCTCGGAAGCAGGCCACTATTATACCAATTCTCAAAAAACCTTCTCTTGACCCTTCCAAATCAGAGCATTACCGACCTATTTCCCTCCTTCCTTGGATGGCAAAAATAGCCGAAGCTCACGCCAATAGGATCTTATCCTTCCACCTGCAAGAAGCAAACATACTGGATAATTCCCAGAATGGGTTTCGAGCCGGTCATAGTACCGAGACCGCCCTCTTGGCGGTGGTGGAACACATCAGGAAAATACTAGACCAAGGTCAGACGGCGGCACTGATCCTATTGGATGTAAGTTCCGCCTTCGACCCGGTCTCTCACCAGATCCTTTTACGCCGCCTCATGGAGGCAGGAGTTGGAGAACAAGCACTTGAAGGGCTTCGATCATTTCTTACGGATCGAACCTTTAAAGTCTCTACACCTCCCTATATTTTTGCCCCACGCCCCATTCTGCAGGGAGTTCCACCCTCCCTCTTTAATTTGTATGTTGCACCGCTGGCGCAGGTAGCTGCCAGTTTTGGTCTTACAATAGTGTCATACGCCGATGACACACAGTTGGCTGTGTCACTTAATGGCGACTCCAATATGAACGCCCCCACCTTTCAGGCAGCCCTCAAAGCTGTCGCCGGCTGGATGGCGAATAATCGTTTACAACTTAACGCCACCAAGACGGAGGTCATCCTCTTCGGTAGGGACAGTGAGCTCTGGGGAGACCAATGGTGGCCTCCTGAATTGGGTCCTGCTCCCACTCCTGTAGCCGAAGTCACAAATCTGGGCGTATGGCTTGATGATCAACTGTCTTTTATTCCTCACATCAAGCGTGTCGCGGGAACTTGTTTTGGCGCTCTACAGTGCCTACGGCCTATTTTTAAATTCTTTGACGCGGACACCAGGCAGATCATAGTCCAAGCTCTGGTGTTGACCAGATTGGACTATGCTAGCTCCCTGTTTCTGGGTGTTAATCCGTGAAGTAGTGTGGCTCACTGGTTAGAGGCGGCAGACCCGAGAGCAGAGGACGGCCCGGGACCAGGGTTCGATTCCCGGCGCGGCAGGTTTCTGGACCAGGGTCAGCGGACTCGATAATTCTCTCACCTCGGTGCCCACTCTGATCAGCGATCACACTCGGCAACTCTGGGCATTAGCTTGCCTCATCTTCACTAACGGCCCCACCAGACCGCCGGGGATGCCTGGTCTCACCCTGGAGATACCCATTAAGGGACCATCTCTCAGGGAAGCCAGGAAGGGTTTCGCAGCGGTCGAAGCGCCTTGGGACCCTACGGGTAAGTAGTGCGCTATATAAATGCCAATACATACATACATACATACAGCTAGCCCGCCTTCAGCGTGTACAAAACGCGGCGGCCAGGATGCTGGTCGGCCTCCCTAAATGTGTTTCTGCTCGCAGTACTATCCACGACCTCCACTGGCTCCCAGTAGGCCAAAGAATTAAGTTCAAGGCTTTGTGCCTTACTTTCAAAATTCTCAATTTGGCCTCCCCTCCTATTCTCACCCAGACTATTATCCACTATGTCCCCTCAAGAGCCCTTCGGTCTGCAGGGTCTAATCTGGCCATTATTCCTCGCTTTAAAAAGTCCAGAATGGGTGGACGTTCCTTTTCGGTGATGGCGGCTACGCTAAGGAATTCTTTGCCTGCCTCACTTCGTTCCATCCCTTATTTGTTTCAGTTCAGGAAACTATTAAAAACTCATTTATTCTCCTCTGCTTAGCTTCAGTGTTCCTGGTCCTTTCTGTTGTGTTGTGTGTTTCATCTCCAAAGCGCCGGGACGCCTCTTGGCCGCGGCATCTGTGCGATATACAAAATAAAATAACATAACATAACATAACATAAACTAGACACTCCCATACTAGCAGCACATTCACCTGACACACATGCACATGCACCTGCACCTGCAAGAGACCCAAGTACAACACTCAGTCACTTCCTCTCCCTACAAGTCCAAACTCCTTTCCACACCCCTTCCAAAATCTCTACAGAAGACCCTTCCTTTGCCCCTGCCCTCACAGCTACCAAACCTCCTATCACACCTTCAAAGAAGCTTCCTCTACCTACCACAGCCAAGACCACCGCTTCCATCTCCAAATCCACCCCTAATCTTGACCCACCCACCACGTCCCAGTGTACCCCTTCCATCGTCGCTCCACCCCTTCTGACTCCAACTCCCCCTCCTTAACATCAGTCCACCCCTTCCTCTTCCAAAGTCCCACCTTCACAATCCCAAGACACCCCTTCGAAACCCAAAAGTCCCCCTCCCAAATCAAATCATCGAGATTCCTGATCTACCTAATTGATGCCCATTTGTGATGAGGTTGCCTGGAAGTGTCTTGAAACGCAAGTTTAGTGGCACAGTACAGTCTTGGACCATTGAATGTAGACATTTACTGCCCATTGGCCTTTGGTTAATTCCATAATGTCCTTTTGGAACAATAACATTTTGTTTGGTTTAGAACACATTAGTCCTGCCATTAATTTTCTAACTATTTTGTGATGTTGTGTTGTGATGTGTGACTACAGTTGTGCTTGTTTTACCCAGACTGCTGATCCATGTAAATAATCTGACATTGGAACCAGTGCTGGTGTTACACAGGAGAAGGGTAATTGTTCCAAAGATGGATCTGTGGGATGAATTCCAGATAGGGCTGACATTGCATTTGGAGGTACATCATAGGGTGAGTCTTTCTGCTTCTCTCCGGGCAATGAGAACATTTTTTAGCTTGCAGCTTTCACTATGATGTAGATTGGAAGTGTTTGATGTGTGCAAGTTAGGTATTTCTTTGTCCACACACGGAGGGTGGTAAATAGTCATACCTTTTTTACATTTATTTATGGACATCTGTCCTTTTTAGTGTGATTAGTTTACACCTACTTTATATATGTATGTGCCAAATGCTGTTAATACGGTGTTTGCTTTCCTGACTTGCACTTACACATTTCCCACATATGCATGGCACTTGGTTATGCTGTTGGTTGTCTCTGATATACTTCAAACCACAGGTCCTGTGCACATAGAGGTTTTGAAGCATGTGTAAAGTGGACTGGGGCTAAAGTGCCAAGCCTTTCAGGGGTGCCTCTGGTAGAGGAAAGCCTATTTTGCAGAGTGTGTTTACAATGTTACCTTTGTATGCTTCTCACACTGATTATTTGACATCTCTTTAACATCACATTTACCTTTTTATGTGGTGATGTGTGAGAGTGTAATACAGATATCTAGTGGAGAGGATGTGTTTAAGTCTCATGACACATTCATCCAGAAGTCTCTTTGATATGTATGACAACAGAACCTAGCAAGTGGTGAATGTGAGGGTGTCACAGAGATGAATAGCTAGGATATTGATGGGGAGGTGCTGTTATGTTACTCCTATCAATGCACACATCAGTGTCCCTGATTCTTAATTGTATACACATGTTCAAATTGGTTACGTGACCCTGTGCAGTGTCAGTGACCTGCCCAAAGAGGGCATCATTGAACAGTACTTGGAACATACATTCTGATTTATTGGGAATAGGGGCCCATATGCCAAGTTTGAGCCAGGGATCCCATACACCTTCGCTTGTCCAAGACAGACCAACTATTTGCTAATGAGGCAATGGGAATGGGTTGGTATATGGCTTACAGTCGGTTGTGTCCACGATGGTGCTGGTCATCATTGAGTAGCAGCAGCAAGCCATTGAGGGCAGGCTCCGTGGCAGTGCAGGACATATGAAGGTGAGTAGAGGTGAGTTTGTGCCTTATATCTTTCCCTTTCTGCCAGTTCAGGAGTGGAGGATTAAATGCCACAGTCACTTTGTTGGTAAGGAACATCATAAGTTGGCAGGCGGAGAAAATGGTGGCCTGCCCTCTGACAGACACATTGGCCTATCCCGCCACAGACGTGGTTGGGATTTACTGGCGGTGGTCAGTGCTTAATTTGTAAGACATTAAGTGCCAGGGCTCTGACCAGAAGGCCACTGAGGCTGGCACCACACATCGCCCTTGTCATCGCTGACAAAACAAGTACTCACCATCTCTCTTGCATGTAAATGCGACAGTCAGATTATTCCAGGTCCCCAAATATAGAGAAATGGTTGGGGAGGCAGGTATTAGCACTATTTTAATGTATATTGTATTCCTAAAAAACATTGTTCTGCTCATCTCTAAATTAGATGAGCAGCGCCACTATGTGGTAGACTGCCAACACCATACTTAGAACAGTTAGGTGCCGGTGACCAGCACCGAAAACCAATTAAGTGCCGGTGCTGAGCACTGGAAAGCACTGGCTCAAATTATGCACTGGTGGTGGTACCGCAGTGGTCTCGGAGTGTATGCATCGTAATAGGGCGGTTGGGCTGCCAACTCAGTAGCAGTGATTCCGACGTTATTTCAACAGCGGTCACATTACCACCAAATTTGTAATAAGGCCCTAAATAAGGCCCTTAGTGCCATTCCTGCTGCTAATTTCTTTGGTTAAATCCTGCTGTCTCATACTTGTTTTGAGGCCAATTCAGAGCAATTACAGAACGTTCATTGGCAGTAAGAAAAGGCATATATGAAGTTAGAAAAACCTTCATTAGCAGTCAATTTTGTCTCATTAAATTAAACTCAAGTCTGGATTGTGTACAAGACTGTGGCAGGTTAAATAGTGTGCAAAATGCAGAGCATTCTGCTAAGTAAAACCAACGTGAAAGCTTACTTGGAAAGGTTATCTGTTGGGCATAAGTCAGAGCAGGCATCAACTTTGCTAAAATCACGACAGGAAAGGTTTGAGTGTGGTAGAACTTAGGTTAAAGTATTGCCTGCACTAACACTGAAGGCCCTCCTTTTGTTAGGCTATTCCTGGAGCTGTTTATCTGGTGAGTCATGCAATGCATTGCATGCTTTTAGCTGTGCTTAACCAGTAATACTGTATATTTTCATTCATGACACCTCCCCCAACCAAACATAGCTAATCTTTCCTGGTGAATAGTAATGACCAAGAAACACCAATGTTTCCAGAGATGTCAAGCATTTGCTGAACAGATGAAGGCTCATTTCTAATTGTGAGTTTTCAATTATGAATCACAAGTAGCAAACACATCAAGGACACCAGGGTCCTGAACATATGGGTAAGTCCCAAGACCCTGTTATAATTTTGACAATCTAGTAAAATTTGCTGCTTGTGATTTATAGTGTGTTGTGGGAAGATGTAAATGCAGACAGCCCATTCCTTCGGGAAACATCGGTTAAATTACGGTGTTCACACCACAATACCTTTACAACACGGGCATTACAACGCAAGTCATTACAATGACTTGCGCTGGATGGCTCTCTAAGCTAAGGAATAGTATGAGTTACTATTCCAACACCTTCCCTACTGTAACATAGGCTGGAGTTGGGATAGTAAATCATACTATTTCTAAGTCCAGCGCCCTCCAGCGCAAGTCGTTGAAACGACTTGCATTGTAATGCCTGTGTTGTAAACGTATCGCGGTGTGAACATCACGATGTAACATCATATATTCCATTCTTTCTTCTCAGCCCCCTGGCTCCGTTCATTTAAGGGATCATTGCTTATAGACACTTTTAACTATCACCTGCAACAACCAGAATGTACTTGGGAGGACTAGTGCTGATAAGTTGAATAAGAAATTGGGCTTTTGGTTGACAAGGTGTGAGCTCTGGTCAAGAATCAACCACAATCCATGTCAACCCTAAATTAATCTGTGCTCAACCTCTTTGTACCTTGGCACAGAGCAACCAGGGTTAACTTAAAGTATTTGTAAAACACTTCAAACAGTAATAAAGTAAAAACATCACACAAAAAGGCTCCCACAACAAGTTAGGAAATTTGAGATGTCTTTAATAAATAAGATAAGACCAAAAAACAAAAATCCAATCAGTAGAACCGGAAATATATCATTCGAAAGATTTTAGTGAAAATAGCACCAAGAAGCACAAAGTGCCACCTGTAGATATCTGGCCAAAGCCACAGGTTCAGATCAACTGTGATGGAGCAAGGGCTGGATACAGGGACCCAGTTAGGCCCACTGAACAGAGTACCTTAAATCTTGGTTTGCGGACAGCAAGGATTCGCTTCGAAGGTGCGTCGCTCAGCGGAAGCAAAGCATCCATTCCGACATACTGCAAGGCGGTGGCGCTAGGTCCTGCATTATCATTGAAGATCCCATCAACAAGGCGGTTGAAGCCTTCTGTCCTTGACGCTCATGTTAGGAGGCCATCTAACTAGCCCTTGGGGTCACTCTGGTTATCCTGGGTTCAACAGATGTAGGTCCAGTCCTTTTCACCCAGACAAGAGGACAGCAGACAGCAGGATAGCAGGGCAGCAGTCCTTCAGAGCAGCAGTCAAACAGAGTGGCAGGCCCTTCAGAAGCACAGCAGTCCATCTTCCTGGCAGAGAATCCACAGGTCCAAATGTATAGTGAGGATATGATGTCTGAGGTCCAGTATTTATATATACCCAGTTGTGCCTTTGAAGTGCGGAGACACTTTTAGCAGAAGGCCAATGGAGTGCCCAGGTGCCCTGCCTTTATTGCCATGGCTCAAGACTTACTACAAGGGGTATGTAGCCCTTTTTGTGGAGGCAGGGCATAGCCTATTCAAGTATTAGTGGGGCTGGGTTTAGCTTCTCCCTCCCATCCTGCCACTGATGGCCCATCCAGTCACCCCTAACTTCAATGTTTTGTGTGGCTGTCTGGAGGAATACCCAACGCCGAACTGTAAGGAAATGTCTCTTTTTGCATTTTCACCCCCCCACCCCATTTCTGCATTGATGCAACTGTTTTTGTGACTCTGAGAGTGCAGTGAGTCCTGGTAACCAGACCTCAGCACCCGTGTCCTAACCCTATACCAAAGATATGCTAAACTAAATGCACCCAATTGCAAAGTATTGACTTACATATAACTCTCTAGTATATAGCACACAGGACATGTAAGGCAGAGTGTTCACCCAGAGCTGTAACACTGATTGTGCCACCCTGCATGTGTCAAGGACAAAATGGACCCCAGCCTGCCCCTGCAGTCTGAAAGGGCAGTGTTTACCCTACTAGTTTGACTTTGCCATTTCACCCAATGGCTAAGCCACCACTTCCCTTAAGGATATATGTAAGTCTCCCCTAGGGAAGGCTTATTTAGCCCAATGGCAGGCAAGTATATATTATTAAGTAGGGCTATGATATTTGCTTTGTCTTAGCAGCAACACATCCACACTGTAATTTTTCTGTGGAAACAGGGTTACCGGCTGGCATCCAAACCTGGCTAATCTCTGAATGGGGCTGCCTATCAAAATAACCATGGTAATAAATCTGTCCTGATGCTCAGGCTAGGTTTAAAGTATTGATTAAAGTTAGCAACTTTTAGAAAGTTGCCACTCTGCACTCCATCTAGTCCAATAGCCTCACAAAGGCCCTGACACACAAAGAGATTTCTGGCCACCTGGGGAGATGTGTGACTACTCCAAGGCCCAGAAATAAAGACGGTTGCCACAGAGCCAGGCGAGAACTCCTATCCCAGGATGGCCACTCAGGGTGTTAGTTCAAAAGGCGAGCTTCAAAGGGAAGCCACCTTTGAAGGGCAGACTGCAACAACAACCCTAAATTTGTCCCTGCCGACAATTTGAAGACAGAGCCAGAGTTTGAAAACCTGTCCCCAAACCGGTTTTCCCATGGGCATGTAGCCCACTGGTAGCCACACCTCTAGGGTGGGCTACTGTGCTCCTGATGAACAAGGAAATGCCGTGCCATTTTGAAATGGACAAGAATGAGGTCATCCAAGATTGCCAGATGGCACACATAAAATACCTCACTAGATACGAGGGGACCCAGCAGCTCATTAAATGGCAGTTTAATGATCCCATTAGGGGGTCTTTCTTGGGATAAATGTGGCACCCTTGGCAACCTGCCCCTCAGATAATGCTAGAATCATAGAGTGGACCGAAGAAGGACTCAAGAAGAGGCTGCACCATTGAGATGAATGGATAAACTAATTCGATAGGAACCGTTATGGAAAAAGTTACCACACTCAAAGTCATTCCTAAGAACCGGTGCTATCCTCCCTGGGTTGACTATTCCAACAAAATATGCAATTTATAAATAAGCAAAACAGATTGGGAGATGCACTCACTAAATTGATTCACAACAATAAGAATGTATCAACAAATGAAATGTAATACATTCATTAGTCCATCACGTCTCCAAAACAGACACATCCTCTTATTTGATAAAAACTCATATTTCTGTATTTTCATCTTGACATTTTCAGGTAAGATATAAACACAGCCAATGCGTTTCATCCCAAAGATACTAGGACTTCTTCAGGGCTGATAAAAAAAACATATAAGCCACAATAAATAAAAACTAGGATATAAAATACAGACATGAAATACAAATCAAAATACTTCAAACAACATTAATAACTAAAACATGACAATTATACATTCATTAGTCTAAAAAGTCCTTCTTTATAACCAAACTAGTTTTTTAGGACATCGAAACATAAAGGAGTTCGGTCCTAAAAACAAGACTGAAAACCAGAACATATCCTAAATGCAGAGTGAGTTGTATACACACTACATAATTTATAATACATTTTCACAGACCCCCATATAGTGCATTATTAATCAACATAAATTATGATAGACAAGGCTATCTTCACAATGAAATACTATAAAGAAACCATATACATTTTTATTTCTCAAATCACATGGCCTAGAACATTTATTTCTGTTGTTACATCCTAATATGTTATCTTTAGAAAAGGATTTCTTTCAAAAACAGTACAAATTCTAAACACATAGTACATGTAGTTTATATAGCATTACTGCATAATGAAAATTAGTTAATAAAGACCCTCAATTATGTCCACGCACTGCCAAAAACTCAAGCCAAGATCACCTGATACGCCCCACAGAGAAAACCCTGCATGGCATCATACCAAATTCTTTCAAAGTAGCAGCAGTCCTATATGGTGGCATTTCCAAAAGATGCCATGCTTGGATGTTTGAATATGTGTTGATCCCGAAAGTCTAGTCCAAAAAACATTGGCACTTCCTGTAATCTATCCAAAGGTGACACAGTAAAAAACAGAATGGCCACGGTCATCTTAAAAGAGTAAATTGTTTCTACAGATTCAAAATTATTAAATATGAACCTATCAATTAAGCATGGGTGCAAAATCCGTTCCGATCGTGGATTTTGCTGATTTTCGGCAAATTCGCAATCTGCGAATTCCGGCGAATTTGCCGAAAATCTGAAAATCCGCGAGCGGAACGGATCCGGGGGGCAAAAGTTCAAGCTTCAAGCTTGTAACTATTTTAGAATGGCGCCGGCAAGCTGCCAGAGCCATTCTAAAATAGTTACTAAGTTAGCTTCAACAGGAAGCACTAATAGATAAAATGAAGCAGGTAATCGAGTTTAACTGAATTTGAGCATCAACTCGAGCACCTGCTTTATTTTATCTATTAGTGCTCCCTGATGAAGCTAACTTAGTAACTATTTTAGAATGGCGCTGGCTGCTTGCCGGCGCCATTCTAAAATAAAACAGGAGTGGGGCAGAGGGCAGAAGGGCACAACAACGAGTGTGGCAGAGGGCAGAAGGGCACAACAACGAGTGGGGCAGAGGGCAGGAAGGGCACAACAACGAGTGGGGCAGAGGGCAGAAGGGCACAACAACGAGTGGGACAGAGGGAAGAATGGCACAAAAATGAGTGGGGCAAGGGGCAGAAGGGCACAACAACGAGTGGGGCAGAGGGCAGAATGGCACAAAATCGAGTGGGGCAGAGGGCAGAAGGGCACAACAACGAGTGGGACAGAGGGCAGAATGGCACAAAAATGAGTGGGGCAAGGGGCAGAAGGGCACAACAACAAGTGGGGCAGAGGGCATACTGGCACAAAAATGATTCGGGCAGAGGGCAGAAAGGGCACAACAATGAGTGGGGCAGAGGGCAGAAGGGAACACAAATGAGTAGGGCAGAGGGCAGAAAGGGCACAACAATGAGTGGGGCAGAGGGCAGAAGGGAACAAAAACGAGTGGGACAGAAGGCAGAATGGCACAAAAATGAGTGGGGCAAGGGGAAAAAGGGCACAACAACGAGTGGGGCAGAGGGCAGAAGGGAACAAAAACGAGTGGGGCAGAAAGGCACAAAAAAGTGGGGCAGAGGGCAGAAAGGGCACAACAACGAGTGGGGCAGAGGGCAGAAGGGAACAAAAACGAGTGGGGCAGAAAGGCACAAAAAAGTGGGGCAGAGGGCAGAAGGGCACAAACACGAGTGGGGCAGAGGGCAGAAGGGAACAAAAACGAGTGGGACAAAGGGCAGAATGGCACAAAAATGAGTGGGGCAAGGGGCAGAAGTGCACAGCAACGAGTGGGGCAGAGGGCAGAAGGGAACAAAAACGAGTGGGGCAGAAAGGCACAAAAAAGTGGGGCAGAGGGCAGAAAGGGCACAACAACGAGTGGGGCAGAGGGCAGAAGGGAACAAAAATGAGTGGGGCAGAAAGGCAGAAAAAAGTGGGGCAGAGGGCAAAAGGGCCCAAACACGAGTGGGGTAGAGGGCAGAAAGGCACAGAAACAAGTGGTACAGAGGGAAGATGGGAACAAAAAATGAGAGGGTGGCAGTGATGAACCAAAGGGCGCATTGCGTTCTCGCACAAAAAAACCCTGCGAACACGCAAAGCGCCATGCGAACACGCAAAGCTCCCTGCGAACACGCAAAAATAAAATATTCCACAAATTTGCGAATTTCGTGGATCGTGAATTCGCAAATCCGCGGATCGCGAATCCGCAAAATTCGCCCATGCTTACTATCAATCCACTATGTTCCAACTAATTTAAAACCATGCTAACTCATATACTAGACAAAGAAAATTTTACAGTATTGAAGACATCTTGCCAAAATAACTGAATTACTGTGAAATGAAGCACATTTATACGTTGGTTGGAAACTGCTTATTATGCGCACTGGAGCAGCAAGCAAAAAAAATTTAACAATCCACCAAAATATCTGTGAAAAAGAAGGCTGGGGCAATAGTAACAAAGATTTTCTTGTCGTGATGAGAATGGATATATTCCACTGTTTTATCAAAAGAGAAACCATAGCTGTATCAAGGAAAGACATTTCCCTATTACCTCAAGAATATTCCTAGTTACCAGCATTATACCCAAGGTGCGCACAGAGCTGAGCCTGTCTGTGGGTAAAGGGCATATGTGACTTGTCTGTTTGGACTTAGAACCCAACTCATCACTTATTGGTCAGGAATTGACTTGATCTATTTGGAACATATCCGTATGTAACCCATATACATGTCACTACATTAATAATACCAGTCATGTATGACTGACAGCACCCCATATTATAATCCAGGGAGAATACCAGTAATATGTGTCAGCTTCCCATATTGTAATCTATTAATGATGGTACTCATTTTCCTTATTTAATTGATAATCAACTGATCTCAAATGGCATATCCACTTAGCCTCACATTGTCTGAGTTGTCGCTCCCTATCGAGAAGACTGCACCTGCTGCACTTTCGGGCTAGTGATATTGGGACTGTGCCTGTGGCTCCTGATCCCACCTTCACCCACAGCAGTGACTCCAAGGGTC
The DNA here is from genome assembly GCF_964263255.1 of Lissotriton vulgaris. Classification (NCBI taxonomy): domain Eukaryota; kingdom Metazoa; phylum Chordata; class Amphibia; order Caudata; family Salamandridae; genus Lissotriton; species Lissotriton vulgaris. The sequence goes on from NC_141685.1 coordinate 1,944,423,155, forward strand.
AGACGGTTGATACCCTGGAACCAGCTTCAGGAACACAAGAGCTGGAAGAGCCCAAATTGACATGTTGGTAGCTACCACAGATGTTTTGCTGCTACCAGTTTCCGGGCACGCAAAAGGACAAATCCGAGCCAAAAGTGGCACCTGTGTCTGCCAGATCCGAGAGTGCTATCAAAGACAGACTTCATTGTACTCAAGGGATCCTATCCACTACCTAAGGATTTTGCCCCAACCGCAGTGGACGAAGAACAGTAGAGCAGCGTCGGCTGATTGACATCTGCAATGTAGAGGACTTCCGGAGACCCGATCTCCATGGTCAAAGTTGCCCCTAATCACCTGCCTTAAGACTTTACAAAGCTGCACGGCAGAAAACCCAGGCGGCCTTTTTTGAGGACAAAATTAATACGTCCGCCAACTCCTCTAAGGAGACCTTCAAAATTGTAAAGCAACTGCTTAAATCTTTCATTCCAACCACCAACCAGGAGTGCACAGAAGCTAGGTGTGACTTGCTTGCAGAGTACTTTGACATCAAAGTACAACGAATACTTGACTCCCTCCCACAGGCTGTCCCCATTGCAGGCGATGAAGCCCTCTCGGTCCCGATCAACATACCCCGGCTGGATAGCCTTAGAACCATCTCTATGGATGATTTCCGTAACACGCTCTCTGCGGTGAAGAGTGTTTCTCCATCTGACCCTACACCCATGTACATCCTTAAACAAGTAGCAGGTACAATCACCCCCCTTGCAACGGATTTATTAAATGCCTCCTTCACTAAAGGGGTGGTTCCACCTAGTTGGAAGCAAGCAAGAATCAAGACACTCCTAAAAAAAACGGGCCTAGACACGGCTGACTTGGCCAACTTTCGCCCAATCTCGCTGCTACCCGGTCTGGGGAAAATCGCTGAAAAAATTGTAAATCAGCAGCTCTCTGGGTTTTTAGAAAGCAATGACCTGTTAAGTGGCTCGCAAACGGGCTTCCGCCCAGGTCAGGGCACTGATACAGCCCTTATAGTAGTAACTGAGGAGGCAAGGTGCATCTTGGATTCAGGGGGATCAGGAGTTCTGATCCTCCTGGATCTAAGCGGTGCATTTGATACGGTGGACCACAAAATACTAGTCCACCGTCTTGCAAGACTCAGGATTACGGGAATGGCCCTGAAATGGCTGGAATCCTTTGTGGATAAACGAGCATTTAAGATCTGGGAAAATGGCATTATGTCCAAATCTACTCCCCTCCAGTGTGGAGTCCCCCAGGGCTCATCCCTGAGCCCTACCCTGTTTAATGTATACATGGCTCCACTGGAGGAGGTAGTAGCCCCGTTCGGGATTAAATGCGTCACTTACGCAGATGACACCCAACTAGTCATCTCGCTGACGCAAAAAACGGGATGCTGAGACAACCTCTCGGCCTGTCTCTCTGAAATCTTCTCCTGGATGACTAACTCCAAGCTCAAACTGAACGGAGCAAAAACCGAGATTTTAATTCTGGGTCACCAATTTTCCTCCCTACCCAATTCATCTTGGCCCCCCTGTATGGGTGAGGTGCCCCCTCCAAAAGACAAAATTAAAAGCCTGGGGGTATGGTTCGAGCCTGAAATAACCTTCAGGTCACATGCCCAGAAAGTGGCAGGCACATGTTTCGGCTTGCTCCGAACTGTGCGGAAAGTCCTCCCACTGCTACCCTTCCAATCTAGAAAATTACTAATTCAGGGACTGATCTTGTCCAGACTGGACTACAGTAATGCGCTGCTCCTGGGAGCCCCGGAAGCCACTATTAACACCCTATAACGAGTACAAAACGCTGCTGCCAGGATGCTCATGGGCACCCCAAGAAGAGCCTCTGCAAAACCATTGCTGAAAGCCCTGGATTGGCTCCCAATCCGTGAGCGCATTTCCTTTAAATCATCATGTATGGTCCATAAAGCTCTCCAAGGCAAAGGACCTCAGGCACCAAGAAGCCGGATTCGCCCGTACAGACCTCCTCATGCCCTTTGATCAGACCTTGAAAATTTGGTCATAGTCCCCAGAGTCAGAAAAGTTCGCTCGGGAGGCCGCCGCTTCTCTGTAAATGCAGCAAAGACCTGGAACGCTCTCCCGAGACACATTCGCACTGAACCATCCCTTGTCAAATTTCGTAAATTTCTTAAATTTTTTCTCTTCCCCAAAGACCCTTAAAAACTCCTGCCCCCTTTAGAGCTTCTTATTATTTGTCAGGTAGCGCTGGGACGCTTACGGGCAGCCATGCGCTTTATAAATCCAATTTCATTTCATCACCTGTGGATTGAACGACCACCACAGAGACACCCCCGTCAACAGCACCACAACCAGAGCAGCATCGTTTGCCCGTATCCTCAGGAACAGGATCACTCCTATGTCTATGGCTGTCATCATATAAAGTTTGCAACTTGCTTTAAAAACACTCTTTCCAAAGTATCCTTTCTGCCTTCCTAGCCCTTTTCCCTGCTGGATTTGGGTGCCCAAATCCAGCCAGAGTACCCGCGCTAACTATTTCAAACTCTTGAAAAGTTTACAAACTTTCTGTTGACTAATATTTGTTTGCGGTTGCATTTAAAAGTGATAACAGCTTCGAAAATCAGTATCACTGGAATCTTCTGGTGGATTTCAATGAGCAAAGTCTCTAAAGATTCATAAAAATAAGCTCTATATTTTATAAGTTGTTGCTGTGTCTCTTTATTGGTGTGTGACTTTCTTATTCTGTTGTTTGTTGCTGTTAAATGCTTGACACAAAGTTCCTTTGCCAAGCCTTACTGCTCACAGCCACAGTACCTAGGGTTAGGCTAAGGTTTAGTAAACAATTGGCACCTCTTCTAGTAAAAATAATACATTGACCACCAAGCATGAACAAATAATGTTGACTCATTTTTCCAATATTTTGTAACAGTCTTTAAAGCGGCTGATAATAACACATTAAGAAGTTTACAATCTAAGTCAGACAATTCATTAGAAAGGGCAACAGATTTGGATATCAACATATTAAATGAAAGTCTATCAGAGATATTGAATATTTTTTGTATGACATCCCAAACTTCTTTCCAAAATTTAGAAACAAACGTACAATCAAAAAGCATATGTTTTAATGAACCTGTATGAGAATTACAATGCCAACAATTCACAGTTGGAGTAAGCTTAGCGTGGAATAACTTTAAAGGAGTCCAGAAGCAATTAAACGGAATATAGGAATTTGTTTGCTAGAGTGATACAGGTAACCATCCTGAAATAATATGCAACAATATTTTTTTCCATGTATCATATGGGAAAGTTATTGAAAGTTCATTATTCCAGAACATCGAGTTCATCTCGATATTGTTACCTTGAAAATTATTTTCTGTGAGCAAGATCTGGATAGCGATATTGCAGTAAAACTTGAGGCCCCAATACCGATGTTTGAACTTGAGGCGGCTATTAAGGCACTCCCAGCAGGTAGAGCAGCGGGCCCGACAATTTTCCGTTAGAGATATACAAAACCTTTTTTGAAGTTCTGAAACATGATATGCTTGCCACATTCCGGCTCGCGCAGACTGGGTTGTACCCTAAAACATTGGATGAGGCCAGTATTGTGGTTTTTAAGAAAAAGGGGAAACCCACTGATCAGCCAGCCTCATACCGAACCATCTCGTTACTAAATACTGACGGGAAAATATATTCCAAAATTTTGGCGGCAAGGCTTTCCGGAGTGATATCTCCAATGGTCTCTGTGCATCAGCATGGGTTCATTCCAAAACGTGGCACAACTGACCATGTTAACCGGGTGATTGCCCTAATTGATTACGCAAATGGCATGGAAACACCGCTGAGCCTCATACTATTGGACGCCGAGAAGGCGTTGATCAAGTATCATGGGCTTTTCTATGGGACGTGATGAAATCTCGCGGGTTTGGGCCAGACACTATATCAACAGCCAACCGCTCGGATGTACTCAATGGGGGTTCAATCAGCACATGTTTCAATACAGAGAGGGACAAGGCAAGGTTGCCCTTGTTCCCCTCTTCTATTCGCCCTTTACATTGATCTGTTTTTAAAGATGTTGGAAAACAATTCCCGGATTCCGCCAGTATTGATACGTCAGCAACAATATCGTGTGCTCGCGTACGCTGATGATGTGGCCGTACTCTCGCCTAAGCCCGCGGTGGCCATGTCCAAGATTGAGTATTTGGCAGCAGTATATGGGTCGGTATCAGGCTACAAGCTGAATACTGCTAAGACGCAGATTCTATGTGTTAATATCAAGTCTTTTACAGATTGGAGGGTCCTCACAGAAGTAACATACTTAGGGATACAGATTACAGCCTCTGCCACGGCCACAGTACATTCTAATTGGCAAAGGCTGCTCATTGGGACTCGAAAACAACTAGACCAGGCTGAATGCCTTCATTTAACGTTAGTCGGAAGATGTAACACGCTAAAAATGATGGTATTGCCTAGGAATCTCTATTTCTATCGCTGCGTACCATTAGATATCCCCCTGTCAGACATTATACAACTGCAATCGGTCTGTATGAAATTTTTGTGGTCTCGCGGAAAGGAAAGGCGCTCAAAAAAATACATGGTTCTACCAAGGGCGGTTGGTGGCTGGGCGGTCCCAGATTTTCTTCTATATTACTATGCTTGCATGCTCCAGCACATGAACATCTTGCTTACAGGGGTAGGACCTGTGGATCTAACATTTCAACCCTCAATATATACCCTACTCCTTGGATCAGAAGCCAGGAATCGCCTTTTTGTTAATTTAGATTCGAACTACTATAAACGCACCAGATTCAAAGTGGTTGCTGCTGTTTTTAAGGTCTGGAAGGCAATGAAAAAGCTTTATATAACGGAAAAAGTCTCTAGATACACTCCATTGACTGCCCCGATTCTGTCTCCTAGTATTTTCTGGGATCGTATAGTTGTGAGCTGGTGAAAGAGTGGCTTAATCATGGTAGGGGATCTATTTACAGCGGATGGGTTAAAATCTTTTAATCAGTTGAGGGAACAATATCACCTCCCAACTACACATTTCTTCAAGTATCTGCAAATTCGTGATTATTTAATGAAAATTAATATATCTCTGTCTATTAATCCCCTTATCGAGGCAAACATGAAAGGTGCCCGGATAGGAGTACTTTATAATTTAATGCTTGGGGATCTCCCCAATGATATAGAAACACACATACGTAAATGGGAAAACAGATTAGGCTCTCAAGGGATTCCGTTTGAGAGGTCAATTGAATTAGCAGGGCAAATACTCATCTCAGCCAATCTTATTACGCAACATTACAAAACTCTATTCTATCTTTACCATACACCAGATACAATATCTAAATGTGGTGGTGACCCAGAGGGGAAATGTTTTAGGTGTAACGTTGTACAGGCAGACTTGACCCATATCTTTGGCACCTGTGCTAAACTAAGGGATTTGTTTGGACATATCAATAAGTTTTTGTCAGAGATACTAGGTGTGCCTGTCCAGATGTCACTTATGCAGATCCTTTTGGGACTGGATTCAAATGTATCCCTAAGCAACAACGGGTATATGATATTTGTAGCCACAGCGGTACTAAGGCTGTGCATAGCCTCGTGCTGGTTGCAAAACGACCCTCCTTCGTTTGAAGCATTGCGGCGGACCCGCATCCTTTTTACTTACAATATTGAATACAATCTTTATGTTTTCAAAGGGAGACGGAAAAGGGCATTAGGACAGCAAATCTGGGGCTCAGTTTGTTCATTTATGGCTCTAGAAGGCTGATTACTTGGGAAGGCCCCCTCACTGTATTTGTCTGTATCTTTGTGTACTCTTTTCTGTTTTTTTCATTCTTAACCCTGCATTTTGATGTATTTTACTCATTTCTCTCTAATTTTGTTATAATCGCTTTATTATGGTGTATTGTCGTTTTGTACAAATTACGTAAATGTGTGAAAAGGAGGAATTTCCAAAATATTTGTTCCACGGTATGATGCTTGTCATCGACTCTAATCCACTTTTGCATAATGAGAAGGTTTTTTTTTTCTTCGTGTTGTTGGATCATGCGCTCATGTTCTAAGTATCTCAATTAAAAAAAATGTTTTAAAAAGAAAATTATTCAGCTTTTTATACATTAATGAAACAACATGAGATGAAGTAGATACTGCTTGAATATAAATTGTTAAGTCTGAATTTAAATTTGAAGGGATGCTATTAGGAAAGAAGTCTATTATAGAATGACAAAAAAGCTCATATTTAGGAAAAGCAGAAGAGGGTAACTGAAATCTTTGCTGTATTACATCAAACCATAAAAAACTTATTATTATGGTATATATTTTTTAGATAAAAATACCTGCCTTAATCCATATATGCCAAAACGTTACAGTTCAAGAATGTTTTAGTTGTGGATTGTACCATAATGACATATCTTCAGTATTCGAAATAGTTGATTGAAAAAGTGAATCTAAATATTTTAATATTAACTTTGTGGATTTCAGAATAATAGATGTATTAATTAACATTGAAGTGTTGGACATGGTTAGCAAAGTAGATAATAGAAATGAAGTTTCCAAACCTTTTTCTATAATGAGCCATGTAGGAGGATTATTAAGGTGGGAATGACTAAACCAAAGAGAGCTTTGTTTTAAGACAAATGCTTTATGATAGTTAAAAAAATCTGGCATACCAAATCCTCCATTACATTTTGCCATTTTTAGTTTTCTATAACCAATACGAGGTGATTTATTATTCCAAAGAAACTTAGAAAAGTGCTGATCAACAGTTTTATAAAACTTCATAGGAAATTGACAAGGGATCGTAGCTAGAAAGTAAAAAAATGTAGGGGCATTAATCATTTTTATTGAGTCCATTTTCCCCACCATGAAATGTGAAGTGCAGACAATTTGGATAATTTATCTTTAATGTAGTTTATAATAGACTCACAATTCAATGTGATTGTTTTTTTAACAGAAGTAGAGAACAAAATGCCAAGATATTTGATTTTATCTCTTTCCCAAATTATTTATTGTATGGGTAATATATCAGGTGTATAATGAAGATTTAAAGGGAAAAATTGAGGTTTATTTGTATTTCACATATAGCCGGAAATCTGAGAATATAATGAGATAATATCTAATAAAGGAGGGAGTGAGGATTCAGGATTACTGATAAGCAAAAGTACATCATCTGCATATGCTAATCTTTTAATGGTGACCTCCTTAATATTAATACCAATGATATCATTACATTTTCTAATAGAAGTAAGAAAAGGTTCCATAACGAAGAAATAATAAAGGGGACAATGGACAACCTTGTCTGGTACCGCTAAAAAGAAAAAACATATTCAAAATTTGACCTTTTATAAATAACTGAGCCGAAGGGCTAGAGTAGAGAGCGGATATCATGCAAATAAACAAATCACCAGAATTAAATGCTACTAAAGTATGAAGTAGAAATTGCCAATTATCTTTATCAAAAGATTTTTCAGCATCCAATGCTAATACTTCAGACGGTAAGGATAAAGTAGACCACTGTTCAATAGCATGTAACAAAACTCTTGTGTTATTGACAGAATATCTATTTTTCATGAAACCAGATTGGTCAGGATGGATAAGGGAATCCAATAAAGCGGTCAATCTGGTTGCAACAATTTTAGCATACAGCTTACAATCTTGATTTATTAAGGAAATAGGGCAATCATTTGATACAATTGTCGGGTCTTTGTTAGGTTTTGGTATAACTATAATCAAAGCTTCAGTAAAAGAACCAGAAGTTGAGCCTGAAGCACTAAAAAAGGTAAAATGTTTAAACAAATGAGGAATAAGTTGAAAATCGAATTCTTTATAAAAGTCTACTGGAATGCCATCTGGGCCTGGGGATTTATTTTGTTTAAGGGACTTAATAGCCAAATGAATTTCTTCTTCAGTAATTGGCAAATCTAATTTATCTTTGGTTAACTGTGAAACTTTAGGTAAACCCCATTTGTATAATCAATCATCTGGGATCATCCAATTGCGGTTTTTTATATATAGTTGCGTAATAATTGTGATATTCATTAACAATATCTTTTTGTGACAGTGCAATCATTCCAATTGGTCCATGAACTGAACTTATTTGTGTTTTATCCTTTTTAATATGTAAATAGTTAGATAAAAGCATACCTGATCTGTGAGCATTAAAACAATATTTCGCTTAAGAATTAGAAAGTTGTAAACCAGCTCTTCTACTTAAAATTGAGTTAAATTCGTGACACAGCTTTTGTAATTTTATTTTAAATTGGGGATTATTAGAAGTTATGAAAAGTCTCTTGAAGTCTGCAATTTATTTGTCCAATTCTTTAATTTTGGAATTGGAGGTTTTGTTTTCATGTGCTATAAGAGAAATGGAAATCCCTCTAATATAGATTTGAAGGTGTCCCATTGAGTCACCATAGACGTAGAGTCTTCTGGGTTAAGCAGAAAGTAATCCTGCGTGCTGTTAAGATTTTTGGTTTATTTTATTTGTTCAGAACAATGCTAGTATTCATGCACCATCTCGTCTGAGCTTGAAAATTTGAGGTAAGCTGTAATACCTTCCGAAATCAGAGCATGGGTAGAAATATCAATATTATAGATATTAGGAGTAACAAATGAATGAATTAATTGTCGAGAACCTAAAAGTAATCTACTCTTGAATAAGAGTTGTGAGGATTTGAGATAAAGTGATCCATTTTTCAGTAGGATAATATACCACCAAATATCCACCAACTTAGTTGTTTTAAAAATGAACTTTAGAGTAAAAAAGCTCTAGGTGGACGAAATTTAGCGTGAGATGATCTAATAAGGGGTCACCTCTAAGGTTGAAATCTCCTCCAACTATCAGTGGGACATTACCTAACTTAAGAACTTCTGTAGTTAAAATAGACCAAACATCTGGGTCATCAATTATTGGTCCATACACATTAAGCAAAAACATATACTGTATCTTAAATTTTACCTTTGGCTGTAATATATCTACCATCTGTGTCCGAAGATTTACTTAAAATTTGACAATGTAATCTGTTTGCGAAGAGGATGGCAACACCATTTTTTCTACTTACAGCAGGAGAAGATATTATAGTATCAATCCACTTTTTTTTCGTAAAAGCGAAAACTTTATCATCAATATGTGTATCTTCAATGAAACAAATATCTGCCTTATAACTACATAAATAATCTATACATTTTGAATGCTTCACAAGATGTCGGAAACCTTTAACATTCAATGAAACTATTTTAAAATTATTAAAACTAGCCATAAAGAGATAAAGAAAATACAGAGAAGAAGAAGAGACAAAGTTTGACACATAAAAAGAAAAAAATCGATCTAGAAAAGAACAATAGGGAAAAAAGAAAAATAAAGACATGCACAAATATAGAAAAAGACAACATGTAAACAATAATAACAATCTTGAAATGCACACAAGCTTTTCAAGCATGACCAAACCATCAAAGCCCTGTAAGGAGTTAAACAATCAGGTGAGACAGAAAAAATAATGAATTAATTTTCAAGTAGCAGTATCATGCGGATCCATAGAAAACTGTAAATGTTGATCCAAAAATAGCCGTAGTCTACAGGGAACTAAAAGGATTTTGAAAACCCGTCTTTCCATATTCGCATTGTAAAAAAGGATCAACAAGACCACATTTAAAACCAAGGCTTCTTAATCGTGGACATAGGTCCGTGAATTCTTTGCAAGTCTTAACAGTTTCTTTAGCAAAGTCTTGGTGAATAAATATTTTATTGTCGTTTACCATTAAGGAAAGAATTTCTCTTGACGCTTTTCTTATCAAGACTAAATGATTATAACATAAAACTTTAAAGATCATTTGTCTTGGTTTAGTTTGGTGTGGATTACGATGAGAGGGAATCCTGTGAGCCTTAACTATTAAGAATTTCTCAGGAAATTTTATGCGTAAAAGACCAGGCAATATATTCTCCAAATATAACCTGCAATCATTACCTTCTACATCTGCTGGTAAATTCAAGTTATACTGTCCATTTCGATTTTCTAAATCAAGAAGAAGGTTAGACATAGGAGATATCTTTGCTAGAAGCGGCAAGGAAGTATCAATTTTGACTTTATTGTCTTGAATTTTAATTGCATTGTCAGATATTTTCATTGAATACTAGCCATGTATTTTCGTATGTTTTCAATCTCTGACACAATAGTATCTGTGCTAGTGGGAATTGCCTGAATCTAATTGAGTAGCAAAGCCAAAAAAGGTTTGTTATATTCCACCACTTTAGATTTAACAGGAGGAGGAGAAACATTTTGCTTCCTTTTATTATGTTGAACCTGCACAATTTGCACTCCATGTTTCTTAAATAGGATTTCAGCAGCAAAATATAATAAAAACCTCAGGAGAGAATTAATAGTGAAGAAATTCTTTTAATATGAGGATGTGCAGCAGCTAAAACTTTCTGTGGGAGTGACTAGACCACAGCCTCGCCCTTTTCAGAGTGTTACTCTGCCCCCTGATGGGAATGCTAGCCTGTACCTGTGTGGAAGAACCAGAATGGGAAAAAAACTGCTTCCGATATGCTGTAGAGCCGGGAAAATACCTCACCAATAGGTAAATGCTTCCAAATACTGTTGACAATATGTTTAAATAAAAATTCTGGGTCTTGATGTCGAAAATCGTCAAAGAAGGACTGACGCGGTTGAGAGTTCACCAGGGGGAAGCCATTTTAACTTGCGTGCTCGTGCGAAAGTGCTGACTCTATTTTGACAACATGGGGGCATATGTAGGTAATTCACATTTTGAGATTTTTAAGGAATCTCTATTTGAGAATTGCAAAATGGAATGTGGGTAAAAATGTGCAATTTTTTAGCGAATCTCAAACATTCCTTAATTGCGATTAGTAAATTGAGAATCGCAATTAAGGGATGAGTGTCCGATTCATTCCTATGGGCCAAGAGGCCCATAGGAATGAATGGGGATACATTCTCAAATTGCAATTTTCTATGAGAAAATCTCAATTTGAGAATCGCAATTCCAAGGGTGTCAGGGTGTCCACTCCAAAGGACACCTGTTGCACCCCTGGAATGTGCCTGTAAGTACATGTGGCACATATACATGCCCTAAGGGCATGTCTGTGAGCCACATGGCACTTTGAATTTAAAAAAAAAATCATTTTGAAAGGAATTCGCAAAATACCATCTACTTGGAGTAGGTGGTATTTTGCGATTCCTTAAGCCCAAATCACTATTTCCAAGGCACCCCTACATAGCATTTAAGTAATCGCAAAATTGCGATTCCTTAAATGCTTGAGCAAATGGGGCACCTACATACCAAATCGCAATTCTGCGAATTCCGGCGTTTGCGAATCGCAAGCACCTACCTACATATTCCCCATAATGATTTCAATTTGTGGTCACACCACTAAATTACTGTGATCACCCTTTAATGTTCACATTGAACATCAAATATTATTCAATCCACATACAACTGTCAATGACAAAGGAGAAACATCTTCATATAACAGACTATAAATATATACATTACATATCCCACATCAGTTTGATATGATATGATTCAACACCTTTATTGCGCATAGCTACTCAAAGGAGTGTCACGGCGCAGTACCAGCTGGATGGTTAGGATGGAAGCACGCACAGTTTATTTAAAAAAAAAAACAGGCTTTCAGCTTCTTTTTAAATAACCATGGATCGCTTACAGCGCACCAATTCCAGCGAAAGCAGATTCAAAGCTACAGCCCCAAAAGGGAAAGTGATCTGCCATCAGCTCTATGCCGGCGTATGTTGGAGGTACAGAATAACCCTGGCCTTAATACTACGCTAACAGAGCATGCAAAGTTTGTACTAATTTGCACTTTGAAAATTGCACATAGTACAGTACCGAAACTGTGCTTAATCACGAAGCGTAGCAGCTAAATCAACAACATCCTCAGATGCTTTAAAAAAACAATCTTACATGCTTAAAAGCATATAACCAATTCACAAAAGTGAACTTTTATAATGAAAACATTAGGCAATGACAGAGCTGATGATTTTGGGGTCCCCCCCTAACCTAGGGGGAGGACCAAGCAGATGCCTTGAACACAAAGAGCATAAACAAAAATCAAATGTTGTTGCACTTCAGTGGTGGTCCTATCCTCTAAGGACCACCCCAAGCACAGTAATTGGCAAAAAACACAATCCCAACCAAAGGCCCTGCCATGCATTATGGGACGAGATTAGCAGTGGGCAGTGAATATTATAGTATCCAATATTAAAATATTTCTACAAAGAGCTGCAGTTCACCTAGTCATTATTGGATGTCTCTCACGAGTCAAATACAAAACCATTGAAACTCTTTCATCAAGCATTTGCATTTGACTCGTGAAGGACATCTAGTAACCACCAGTTGAACTGCAGCTCTTTGTAGAATTATTTTGATATTGAATACGATATAATATTCACTACCCACTGCTAATCTCATCCCATAATGCTTTGCAGGGCCTTTGGTTGGGAATGTTCTTTTGCCAATAACTGTGTTGGGGTGGTCCAAAGAGGATAGGGTCACCACCAAATCGTTCAATAAGATGTGCTTTTTTGTTTACAAGGCATCTGTTTGATACTCCCCCTAGGTTAGGGAGGATACCAAAATCATCACCTCTCTCACTGCTTGCTAATTTTTCAGTTTCACTTTTGTGAAAGTACTAAATGCACTTTAGCATATAAAGATAGAGATAATTATTTTATCATAACTAGCACTGTACAGATGCTATTTGCAATAATTTAGTAATTTTTTCACAGTGCGTACAAGTACACAGTGTCATCAGCTACACTATGTGTACTATGTGTAGTTCAAAGTATAGTACGTGAAGCTACGTGTAGTGCTGCTATGCAAACTTCGCCCAGGCCTACAGAACAGCAATTTATTCCAGGTTCGCAGTTGCCTCAATGGATTGTAGAAGCTGAATCTGGCCCTCAAGGAGATAGGACCTTTGCCATACAGGGTGGCATGGACCAGCACCAAGAACTTTAACTTCATTCTTTCCCTAAGAGGAAGCCAATGGAGATTCCAAAATTTGGCCTAGTACTTCCCTCCTTGGAAGGTAGAGCAGGAGCCAAGCAAAATGCATTGCCATAGTCAATGCAAAACATGATTAATGCTTGAATGACCATTTTCTTAGCATGGAAAGGAAGATGCAGTAGAAATTTCTTCAGCGATCTCATGGTCCCGAAGCAGGTTCCAGCCAGCCTTTTGATATGGGGTCCAAATGATAGCCCATCATCAAACCAGATCCACACACCTTTTACCAGTCCTCCTTGGGAAGCCAGCTGTGGCACATCATCTGGCCAGAAGGTGAGCCAGAACTGTGGGGGGAATTCTCCAAAGAGGAGAATTTTAGTTTTGTCCTCATTACATTTCAGTTGCTCTTTTGCTAGCCAGTGGAAGACTGAGGTGAAACAGGATTTTGCATTAGAGCTATTTACCTCTTTTCCCTTATTCCAGGAAAAGAGCAACTGTGTGTCATTCGCATAGGAGATCACTTTTGCGCCGAGTTTGTCTGAAAACTCGATAAGAGGGGTAAGATAAATATTAAACAGAGTAGGACTCAATGCTGAGACCTGAGGAACCCAAGTGCCCAACTTTTATGGACCTGCTCAGTGGGGGGGGGGGGTCCAGATTTGTTGCCTTCTGCCTTACAGGAAGGATTTTAGCCAACTTCATGCTGACCCTAACACTCCTATCTTGTGCAAATAATGTAATAGAAGGGCAGGCAGCATCACATCAAAGACCGTCGACAAATCCAATAATACAAGTCCTACCCCACCCCCTGTGTCCAGGGTACCCCAAAAAGCTTCTGATACCTCTACTAGCACTGTTTCTGAGCTATGCAAGCCCTGAAGCCTGATTGACTCCAATGAAGGAGCCCACTGAGCTCCACATGCCTCAATAGCTGTCTAATCACCTGCTTCTCAAGAATCTTAGAAAAAGCTAGTAGTAAGGAAAAGGGCCAGTAATTAGCAGGGGTGGTTGGAAGTGCTGTAAGGCGGGAGGAGCAGGAAGGAGAGCGGCCAGGCAGGGGAGTGAGGTTCCGTGACAATTGTAAGTGGTGTTTTCGATTCACACGAATATGGTCGAGTCTAGTATCTATGAACCGCAAATGACGAGTTTAGCAAGTGTGCGCAGTTTCGCTGTGCTAACTTAAACCGTTCGTTTGTTATGTGGGTTTGTCATCTGTACCCACGGGTTCCATCTTAGATACGGCATCCATTTTGTCTCTTGCCCTCAAGTAGCCAGCGAACGGACGCTGTCCGCTTCGCGACCCTGGGACTCCCAAGATATTTGCGGAAGACACATGTTCTTTGAAAGTGTCTTTATGACGAGGGGGATGCTACTGTAAGGCAGATGGCGCCGCTCGAGGCTCATCTTGCCGCACGGGCTTATTGTCTCAGTTGTGCATCTCATTAGGCACGTCCCTTTGATGCCTGTATCTCGTGCTTCTCGACACTCCCCTTTTACACCCTTTCCGATCTCCCCACTGTCTCCGTCTTCCTCTGCACCTGTCTTCGTTCCTATTTCGACCTACTTTACTGCTGATTGGAATTTGCTAATGGTGGGAAGATGGGTTTTTACAGTTGGGAACCGCCAAATGTTTCCGCACTTATGTTCCGGATCTTGTGTGTTTCAAAGTGATCTAAGCGACCCCTCTGAGAGCGACTTGTGGGAACCAGGTTGTAAACTATTGTGTATCATGTTATCCTATGGGTAGAAACTGTATAAAAGGAGCGATCCACAAATACAATTTGAAGCAGTCTCCCCGAACTACACTCGATGTACTTCTTGTGACTTCTGTGTTCCCTGCAGTAAATAAACCTTGACTCTTTTGACGCCGAAGGAAGTGTCCCGTGTCTCTGTGATTTGTACGCCGGAGCAGGTTACCCACGAAGGTTTCAGGTGTTGTGCCCTGGCACCGCTGGGTCCAGAGAACCCAGTCCTTCAGTTGGCGCCCAACGTGGGGCTGCATCAGTGGTACCGGTCCAAGCCTGACGATCGTGAGGAACTTCGTGTGAAATCTCCGAGGGAAGGTGCACCCCGCTTCATCGATCCTGTTGTCGAAATAAGTGGCCCGAAGACTTTTCCCGCGAAGATTCCCGCCTCCTAACGGCTGCGACGGACTGCTACCCTGACTGTAGACCTGTTTTGGCGCCTGGCGTAGACCTTGGTATAGCGAGACGATTGACGGGCCTTCCTGAGGACGCCATTGATCTTTGAGTTAAGTATTTGTGGGTCGCTCCCAGAGTTCTTGGTTGTAGACACTTTAGCGAGTGTTTTTGTTGTAGACACTTTAGCGAGTGTCTTTGTTGTAAACACTTTAGCGAGTGTTTTTGTTGTAGACACTTTAGCGGGTGTCTTTGTTGTACACGCTGTGTGAGTGTTTTTGTCGGTGACACTTTGCTAGCGTACTTTGTTGTTGTTGTATTTGTTTGACGACTGCAGCCGCCAAAGACCGAGGGTTTAGTTCTTTGCTGGGACTTGGTAAATCCCGAAATCCCGTAACCCTTGAAGTTTGTGAAACTCGGCTAGTGTGCAAGATGCCTGGTCGCAGTACTTTGTTCAGTTGCTTTAGACCTTGTGGTGCGGATTCCCTGCTGGAGGACTCGTGTCCGATACCTCCGGTTGGAACTCCTACATATGACTTATATAGCAAACATGGGCTAGGCCCGATTGCTTTTAACGATTATTGGATCAAATATACAAAGAAAGACGGCGATCTTCGTTGGCCACCTCACGGTAGCTTCGAAGCGTCGATCTTAGATAATTTGGAAATAAAGTTGTTCGAACGCAAATCTAGGCCGGCCATGTTTGATGCCTTTCGGTTCTGGCGCAAAGAAGCCCGACAGAAAGAGATCAGACAAAATAAACGTAGTCAGCGAGATACTGTTGCTACTATAGTGAAGAAAGCTGAGCAGTTTCAGCGTGATAAGGAGGATAAGGATAAGGAAGTGTTTGAGAGATTACAGCGTATGTCCATAGACAAATGCTATCCTGTTTTGTCTACGGAGTCGGATAAGAAGGAAGAGGCAGTTGAGGATTCTTTAATGTCCTATCTTATGAAGTCGCCACCTCCGTACGTACAGGGTACCGCAGCTCCTGTGGTCCCTGCCGTACCTGTTCCACCAGTTCCTCAACCTGCACTTGCTCTTCCGACTGTTCCTGCTCCTTTGCCTCTTTCTATTCCTACTGCTCCTCCGCTTCCACATACTCCTGTTCCCGCTACTGCTCACGCTACTGCTCCTGTGTTGTTAACCCCTGTTGCTGCTAACGTCTCTACTCCTTCTCTTGTTAGTCCTGTGTCTTACTCTTCTCCCTCTACTCGTAATCGTGATTCTCCCCTTGCGACAAACTTCTTTCAGTCGCTCGGACCTGTTTTTGGGTCTGCAGGTTCTGATGGTCCACAGAGACGTAGCCAGCTTCCTGGTAATAGAGAACGTGTTGCGCTATACAATATGGCGATGGGTTGGATGATAAACCCTGTTAGAAATCCACCTCGTGTTGTCCTCGAAACGTTTGATCAATTCAACATACCTACTCAGAGATATGTGTTTGATGAAATGTGCAAGTTCTTACATGATCAGATAGCGGACAATGCGCCTGACGAGGTGCTGACCGCCCTGTCTGAACTCCGGCTTCAGTTCGCAACTGGACTGATAGTCGACACTAATGTCCGACGTGCTATTGAACGGTTGCTATCTCTTCGTCCCGCTCCTATTCCTCATGCATTGTTCGTTGAGGACATTGAACAACGAGATGGGTCTGGCCAATATCCTATGCGAGAAGTTCCGCCAGTTTGGGTACCCGCTGATAATACTAATGCTAATGCTCCAATACCAGCACATTTCCAGAGAGTGTGGATACACCTCCCTTGGAAACGATCGGAAGTGCTTCAGGTGAAACAAACTTTGCCTGATCCTCGCAAAAATCCTGCGGGGTATTACAAAGAATTATCGCAGCTCGTGGACGCTACGATAATGAATCTGGCCGATATCGACATGTTGTTTGGCAATGTCGTACCGCAACCGGTATGGGCCAAGATTCGTCACCAAGATCACGCGAATGAATTAGGTGGTGATTGGGCTGCCATTACCGCGGCAGACGCTGGACAAGTGGCTGCTACTAAACCCGATCAGTTGATTGAACTTCTTCCCCAGCGAATCATTACATTAATGAAAACGCTTATGCCAGCTATGAGGGTAAATTGGGATAAGTTGTCAGCCTGCAAGCAGAAGAAAGATGAGAGTGTTTCAGACTTCTTTACGAGGTTCGAGGAAACATTCGTCGATCATAGTGGGCAGGATATGGGTACTGAGGGTGGACAGAGGTTGTTTGTGGATAAATTCGTATCGAACTTATTGCCCGACTTGAGCCATAAATTGAAAAATTCAGAAAGTTCATGGGCCGTTTCTACCTCAGCTCAGATATTGGCTACGGCACAATATTACGAAAATAGAGAAAAAGAGGAAAATGACCGTGCCGATAAAAAGACGAAAGAGCTGAAAACTAAAGTGTTGTTACAACAAGCATATCCGCCGCGTTCTAATCAGAATGCGCCTCAGCAGAATAGATCGCAGTCGCAATCAAATCGATCGCAGCCGCGTAATGATTCATCTTTTCAGAGATCTTCGTTGGGGTACAACCAATGTGCTTATTGTAGACAGGAGGGACACATTAAATTCAATTGTCCTGCTTTGAATGTCCGTAGTGGTGGTAATTCGTCTAGAGGAGGTCGTGGTGGTGCACAGCACGCATCACGTGGTAGAGGTCGTGGTGCTCAGAACGACTGTTCTGATAACTCGTCAAATTCTAATAATTGTTTCGACCAACGTGGATCATCGCAAGGACGATCTGCGCAGTACAATGTAGACGATTATTACGTCGATCAGGGAACTGACGATAGTAATTACTAGGACAGCCAAAGACAAGGAGAGGGAGTGGTATCAGTTCCGGTTGATCAGAGAGGGCCTTACGTCGCAGTTGCTACATCGGGCGTCGTTGAGCCTTTTCTGTTGGACACTGGTGCAGCGAAAAGTTCTATCATGCATTCGAAACTCCCTGGCGCACCTTTGTCTGGCTTAACAAATGTATCTGTTGGATTCTCTGGCGCCCCCGTTAGCAATCCAGTTTCGCGCCCTTTGCCCCTTAAAATTGGGCCTCGTGAGCTCGAAGCTCCGTTGATTTTAACCACTGGTTGTGGTGAAAATCTTTTGGGTCTGGATTTGCTTAAACGCTTGTATGCGACTTTGTATTGTTCTCCTGCGGGTGTAAAGCTTACGTTAGGAGAGAGGGTAGTCTCTCCCATGTACTTGTCCCTCGATAAGCTTCCACCGGAATTGAGTTCTCTTCCTGCACCTTTGTGGGCGACGGGTCCAAATGACGTGGGCCTACTTGATATCTCCCCTTATGTTGTTCAGTTGAAATCGAATGTGCGATTGCCACGTATTCCCCAATATCGTATCTCCCTTGATGGTGAACGAGCTTTGTTAGCGATCATCTATGATTTGATCGAGAAAGATGTCATTGAAGAAACTCGGGGAAACGTGTGCAATAGTCCTGTACTGCCCATTCTTAAACGTACTGATCCTACCAAACCGCCTGTTTATCGTTTTGTTATTGATTTACGGGAGGTGAATAAAATTGTGGTTCCTCAATTCCCTGTTGTGCCTGACATTACGGCGCTACTGACTCTGATTCCAGCTACGGCTTCATGGTTTTCGGTGATTGATTTGAAAAATGCGTTTTTCAGCATCCCGATTGCCGAAGAGAGCAGGGACCTTTTCGGTTTCTCTCTTGGTGGACGTAGCTTCCGGTTCAAACGCGCTCCTCAGGGCTACTGTGAAAGTCCATCGATTTACAGTCAAGCTTTGAAGGGTCAACTAGATGCGTTTAGGTTGCCGGTTGGTGCGGCTTTAATCCAATACGTCGACGACTTATTGGTGGCTGCTGATACTCAGGACATTTGCAAAATTGCTACAGTGTCGTTGCTGCAACATCTCTGTGAGTTAAATCACAAGGTGTCACCTTCTAAACTCCAATATTGTTGTCAAGAAGTAACCTATCTAGGTCACTTATTGTCAAAGGAGGGAAGGAGATTGACCCCAGAGAGAATTGCAGCGATTGCGCGCATGGCTGTGCCACAAACCCAAAGAGATGTGCGTGCCTTTCTAGGTATCACATCGTACTGCAGGCAGTGGATTCCTAATTTTTCATTGCTAGCGAAACCGTTGGTGGCTCTTACGTGCAAGGATGTTTCGACTCCTTTACCATGGACGGAAGAATGTCAGAAACGTTTTTCTGAATTACGTGATTCATTGTGTTCGGCCCCTGTGTTAGGTACCCCTGATTACAGTAAACCGTTCACGTTATATGTTCACGAGAGGGAAGGTTGTGCTTTAAGCGTCTTAACGCAACCTTTTGGTGGTAAGCAACGTCCATGTGCATATTTTTCCTCGACCTTAGACCCAGTAGCTAGAGCATTGCCGAGTTGTTTGAGAGCAACTGCGGCAGCTGCGGTCTCCATCCGACAATCAGCAGGATTGGTCATGGATAATATGCTTACGGTGATGGTTCCGCATGCAGTCGATACTCTTTTGAACCGTACGAAAACTCAGCACTTGACGAGTGCGAGGTTATCTGGGTACGAATTGACGCTCTTGGCAAGCCACATTCAGATAAAACGTTGTAATGTCCTAAATCCGGCAACTTTGTTACCAATTAGTGCAGAGTCAGATGCAGTAACAGAACATGACTGTTACTTGCGGACAGAGGAGGAAACAAAAGGTCGTGTGGACCTTAAAAACACCCCATTGGAAGACCCGGATGGCATCCTGTATGTGGATGGGTCATGTTTTAAATTGCCGAATGGTGATGTGACTACTGCTTATGCTGTGGTGACATTGAATACTGTTGTTGAGACTGCGAGATTGAATCAGAATTCTGCCCAAGCTGCAGAGCTGATCGCTCTTACTAGAGCATGTGTATTAGCAAAAGGTAAACGTGTGAATGTGTACACCGATAGTCAGTATGCTTTCGGTGTAGCGCATAGTTTCGGACGATTGTGGCGAGAACGTGGTTTCTTGACGTCACATGGCACGAAAATACAGCATGGCCAGCTTGTGAACGATCTTTTGGATGCATTGACTTTGCCTGCTCAAGTTGCAATTGTTAAATGTAGTGCGCATCGTAAGGTGACGGATGATGTTGGTCGTGGTAATGCGTTTGCAGATGAGATTGCTAAGGAGACTGCCCGGAACCTTAGCACTCGAATGTATGTGACGAATTCGGTTAGGTGGCCTACAGAATCAAGTATGTGTGAGAATACTATAGAGAGTGTGAAAGCAATTCAGAATGAGGCCACCGACACTGAAAAGATGAAGTGGAAAGAAAGTACGGGAAGGTTGGATGTGAATGGTTGCTGGATTGATTTGTCAGCACAGAAAAGATGGATGTTGCCTGATGCGTATGTACTGGCCGTTGTGCAAATGGCACATGGGTTAGCACATATTAGCGCGAAAGGTATTTGCAAGTTGTTGGCTGATGTGTGGAAGAATGATGGAATTACTAAGTGTGCTGAACGTTTGGTGAAGAATTGTATGGTGTGTATAATGTACAATCCTGGCAAAGGAACCCCAACTCCCCCTGGCAGTTTTGCTCCTCCTTCGTATCCCTTTGAGGTGATCCAATTGGACTTCATCCATATGGAGCGATGCAATAACCTGAAATACGTTTTGGTTGTGGTTTGCGCATTCTCCCGATGGGTCGAGGCCTATCCCCTCAAAGATAATACTGCTCTGTCTACTGCGAAAATCCTACTGAAGGAATACTTTCCTCGGTATGGAATGCCTAGAGTCGTGTGGTCAGATAACGGAAGTGAGTTTGTTGGAAGTGTGATGAGGAGTGTGTGTAAGGGCCTTGGAATTAATCAAAAATTCCACAGCGCCAATCATCCCCAGTCAGCTGGATTGGTTGAAGGGTACAATGGCACCCTTAAACTAAAATTAGCGAAGATCCAGGCTACGACTGGACTTTCGTGGCCTGACGCTTTGCCTCTAGCATTACTGTCAACTAGGGCGACTGTACACTCCCGAATAGGGCTTAGTCCCTATGAAATAGTGTTCGGCCGTCCTGCGAATGTGTGGGGGGTTCCTAGGCCAGGTATATTCGTTGATCTTGAGTACCCGATGTTGATTGACTACTTACATGACTTGACTGCTAAACTGAGGTTAATTCATCAACAGGTTTACGACGCCTTGCCGACGCAGACGGAGGGTCCAGGCCACCAGCTCCAGCCTGGTGATTGGGTTGTCACCCGAAATTTTTCGCGCAAGAAGAATCTGGACCCCCGCTTTGTTGGACCTCACCAGGTGCTTTTGGCCACGAGGACTGCCGTTCGTCTTGAGGGACGGAAGAACTGGGTACATGCTACCCATTGTAAGCGAGTCCCTATTCCTTTGCCGGCAGACCCGTGGGTGAGGAAAGGCATTGCGTCAACAGAAGCAGCGACATTGCCGGCGTTTGTACCTTTCAGTGACGCACAACTTGTTGGTGAACACTCAGTGCAGCAGAAAGCCATTGTTGGAACATTGTCAGCAAAAGACTCAAGACCAAATCAACAAACTGATCAACAGGACGCTGTCTCTTCGACAGATCCTTTGTTCGACGTGCAGACACGTCCCGGGAAACATCGATATTCTTTGCGATCTCACACTAAGGACAAATAAAAATTTTTGCTTGCTTTGCTGAAATTGATAACTGCAATATCTTCGTTTCCCATGATCAACTTTGAACATTCGTATCATTGAAAATTGTTTTGTATATATATATATATATCAAGCTTCTTCCTTGTATCTTTTTCCTTCCACAGCTGAATTATTGTGCTAAATAAATACATATTGTGTATTGAGGGCCGTAGGGCCGCGCGCGTACCTCCTTCTGGACAGTAGGTCTTGACGCTAGGTTAAAGGCCGTCGGTTCCTAGGAACTCCTGGGAATTGACTATTGCTGCACAGAACGAAGTGCGTCAAGAAACGTTGCGGACGGTCGTAGGGAAATGGCATTTTCAAAGCTGAACGATTTGGAAGGAGCTCAGGCATATAGAGTCAAGCTGCAGAAACTCAGTCGTACGAAATGTTTTGTATCCCAATTGTTTGTATTGTTTTTAACTGCTTCCGCATTTTTGGCGGGTGGGGTGTATTACACTATGTCTTACTTCTTACTTCCTACCCCTACTCCTACTCCTTACCCTAACATTACTTCTACTGCTTCTCCTCATTCCTTTCATATGTTACCAGAACACGAACAGGCTAGACGTGTAGAATTCCGCAACAATTCCTTTATCCAGCTCCTCCATCAGCATCAGTTAGTGGTTAACACTACTAATTGTTGGGTGTGTGGGTTGATGCCACATACTACGGGTAAGGGAATTCCATATCTGGTGTTACCGTATAGTTCCCAAGGGTCAGCTCGAGCATACCAAACAATGCTTCGAAGCGCACTAGGTTTCCACCCCTCTCCAGAACGTTCCCCCAAACCGGGTCCTACCTCATGGCAGTGGGTGGTATCGATGATAATACAGGATTTGGAAGATGAGATCTATGATGCTTATCTCATCCCTAAGGCAGAGGTACAAGCCTATAGGGCACCGAATAAAGGGGAATATAGTACGTTCACTAATGAAAAGCAGCTTAAAAGCTCGTCTCCAATATGGGTCGTACCCCACACTGGTAATCTTTGTCTTGTGGGTCGTGGCTCGCAAGCCTCACTTGGAGTAAGTGCTTGCACTGAAAGTTACGTTCTGTCAATGTCCCCGATCCCTGTGCTTCTGGCTGCCAAGGGTACGTACTTCATCTGTCATGATCGTGCATACACATGGTTGCCCGCAGACT
Source organism: Lissotriton vulgaris (assembly GCF_964263255.1). Lineage (NCBI taxonomy): Eukaryota > Metazoa > Chordata > Amphibia > Caudata > Salamandridae > Lissotriton > Lissotriton vulgaris. The sequence goes on from NC_141685.1 coordinate 1,944,446,031, forward strand.
TCATGGGCTCATGTTTTGTTGCAAATCTGTTGCCTCCGACGTTTACTGTAGATGCCGATTATCATAAGACTAGAGTTGTACGAGGCGTAATTAGTGAAGAGGATACTGCCGGTCAAGAGGCAGGAGACTTTTTCAAGGGTTTCCTCCCGTTTTGGGGACCTATGGTTAATAGTAGGAACCTGAGACATTTGACTCGAGTGGTAGAATCGACAGCTAACATTACTGCCAGTGCCCTTGGTAATATCACCACAGAACTTCAGGCGGAGAGACTTATGACATTACAAAACCGTATGGTTTTAGATGTTGTCTTAGCAGATCGCGGTGGGGTATGTAAAGTGATCCATTCGAGCTGTTGCATTTTCATACCTGATAATGCTCCTACTGTCTATCAAGCCATCTCGAAGTTGCACAAGATCTCCGAATCCATACACGTGGATGTAGGGGATTGGACGCTACTTGGTTGGTTTTGGGGCCTGGTGTCGACTTGGGGTTGGAAGATTCTGACGATCATCGGGGTTGTGGTAGTGTTCCTGTTCACGTGTTGCCTTTGTGTGCAGTGTGGTCCTGCCTTATGTGGCCTCTGTGCTACAACGTGTATGAGACAACCATCTGTTACCAAGGGGACTCGGTTGGACAGAGCTATGCTACAACGACATCTTGATGGTCTGATGAATATCGAGTATGATTCCGACTAGTGCTTGCCTACATGAGGGCAAAAGGAGCGTCTGAGGTTCCGTGACAATTGTAAGTGGTGTTTTCGATTCACACGAATATGGTCGAGTCTAGTATCTATGAACCGCAAATGACGAGTTTAGCAAGTGTGCGCAGTTTCGCTGTGCTAACTTAAACCGTTCGTTTGTTATGTGGGTTTGTCATCTGTACCCACGGGTTCCATCTTAGATACGGCATCCATTTTGTCTCTTGCCCTCAAGTAGCCAGCGAACGGACGCTGTCCGCTTCGCGACCCTGGGACTCCCAAGATATTTGCGGAAGACACATGTTCTTTGAAAGTGTCTTTATGACGAGGGGGATGCTACTGTAAGGCAGATGGCGCCGCTCGAGGCTCATCTTGCCGCACGGGCTTATTGTCTCAGTTGTGCATCTCATTAGGCACGTCCCTTTGATGCCTGTATCTCGTGCTTCTCGACACTCCCCTTTTACACCCTTTCCGATCTCCCCACTGTCTCCGTCTTCCTCTGCACCTGTCTTCGTTCCTATTTCGACCTACTTTACTGCTGATTGGAATTTGCTAATGGTGGGAAGATGGGTTTTTACAGTTGGGAACCGCCAAATGTTTCCGCACTTATGTTCCGGATCTTGTGTGTTTCAAAGTGATCTAAGCGACCCCTCTGAGAGCGACTTGTGGGAACCAGGTTGTAAACTATTGTGTATCATGTTATCCTATGGGTAGAAACTGTATAAAAGGAGCGATCCACAAATACAATTTGAAGCAGTCTCCCCGAACTACACTCGATGTACTTCTTGTGACTTCTGTGTTCCCTGCAGTAAATAAACCTTGACTCTTTTGACGCCGAAGGAAGTGTCCCGTGTCTCTGTGATTTGTACGCCGGAGCAGGTTACCCACGAAGGTTTCAGGTGTTGTGCCCTGGCACCGCTGGGTCCAGAGAACCCAGTCCTTCAGGAGGCGGCAGCCAAGCAGGTAAGTGTTTTCTTTTTAAAATGTTAAATAATTTGGGAGGGGCTGGCTAACTCCGGTCCAGCCCAAAGTTGGCGTTTTGCCTACCTCCGCGTTCGCAACGGAGCGCGTAGTAGGCAAATCTCCACAAATTCCACTGGGGTGTGGAGTTACCTGCCCTGGGTTACATTAAATACACCAGATCGGAATTTAAGAACTGCTAAAAGGGGGCACAAGGTGAAATGCCCTTCCTCAGCCCCTAATTAATTGGCTGTGTCAACTTAACCCTTCCTTTAGTTTCAGGCCTCAAACAGGAATCTGGCCATTCACTTTATTTTACCCTTATCATTCACTGTTAGCCTATAGTTCTCTTTAGCATAGGCACATTTCCTAGGCATCAAGTTGCTGGGGCATTTCAAACCCAGAGTTGGCTAGGGGTTCTCTTCAGCAAAATTAAGACAGTACATACTATAAGCAGATTAAAAAAAATAACATTAATAATAAATGTGGGTTTTGTGTGGCACCTCAATTTTTTAACTTACATGGATTTATTGGTGTCTTGTGACAGAATTCTTCAGGACCATGTTTTTCTGAAAAGGGTGATCACAGCAATTAAATTGTGTGACCACAAATAGAAATCATTGTGTTGTCAAAATAGAATCAGCACTGGTGCATGTTTGTTGTTGTTTGAACTTTCTAAAAGTGGCATTTTAAGAATGGCAGTTTAAAATCTCGACGTCACTGTAAGTTAGGATTTTAAATTGCGATTCCAGAGACACCAAACTTGAACTGGTTATCTCTTCCCATGTGAAAATTATACTTGTAAAATGTTATAAGGCAACTCCAATGTTATCCCATGGGAGAAATGGGCCTTGCAGTAGTGAAAAATGAATTTGAGAGTTTTTCATTACCAGGACATGTAAAACTTTAAAAGGCATGTCCTACTTTTTAAATTCATTGCACCCTGGCCTCTGGGCTACCCAGGGCCTAACCTAGGGGTGACTTATATGTATTAAAATGGAAGGTTGGACCTGGCAGAAGGTTTATTTTGTCAGGTCGCCTTGGCAGTTTAAACTGCACACATAGGCTATGCAATGGCAGATGTGAGACATGATTAAAGGGCTACCTAAGTGGGTGGCACAATCAGTGCTACCGACACACTAGAAGCATTTAATTTACAGACCCTGGGCACATGTTGTGGCCCTTTACTAGGGACATACAAGTAAATGAAATATGCTAATTAGGAATAAGCCAATCTTACCATGTTTTAAAGAGAGAGCACGCACACTTTAGCACCGGTTAGCAGGAATAAAGTACACAGAGTCCTAAGGCCAACAAAAATATATTCAGCAGAAATATGAGGAGAGAAGGCAAAAAGTTTAGGGGCGAACCTGTAGAGAAGGCCAGATCGAACACTTTTACATGTAGGGCCCGATTCACAAAAGTAATCTGAAACAAGATCCTAACTTTATGACTTTCGGTACTCACAAAAGGCATTTAGTAGTAGTAAAGTTAGGATTCCTAACTTTACTACTACTAAACTGAGACAAAATGCTAACTTTATGACTTTCGGTACTCACAAAAGGCTTTTGGTGGTAGTAAAGTTAGGATTCCTAACTTTACTACTACAAAACGGAGAAAAATCCTAACTTTAAGACTTTCGGTATTCACATAAGGCATTTAGTAGTAGTAAGTTAGGATTCCTAACTTTACTACTACGAAATGCCTTTTGTGAATACCAGATGTCTTAAAGTTAGGATTTTTTCTCAGTTTAGTGGTAGTAAAGTTAGGATTCCGAACTTTACTACTAGTAAATGCCTTTTGTGAATACCGAAAGTTGTAAAGTTAGGATTTTGTCTCAGATTACTTTTGTCAATTGGGCCCTTAGTTTGTATCTAGGTGCCGCTGCTGTGCGTTGAACGACCGAGGTCAAATGTCAGGTTATGTCTTCTCTCAAATTGCTGCTTACTTTTTTAACGAGGAGAATCAGGTTTGCTTTTCTTTCTCTAACTGTAAACTGATAGCATTTTGTAAAGTGAACTACGTGACAATCTTGCTCTGGTACAGGGAGCATGAAAGGCAAGACTGTAGAATCCCAATTTTTCCTAACACACAACAAAATGTATGTACCTTAAATGAACTGTACAAATTATTCAAAATATATCAGCACAGTTACGAAAGCATAAATGGACTGCTTTATTTGTAATTCTAAAGTATGATGAAAACATTGTCCTGTATTATGATGTTGGGTGACCACCACTGGCAGGACATCAGTAGCGGTCTCCCTGACATCCAGGGCAGCGGTCCGACTGCCAGATTGCCATACCTGCATTCGGAATGCAGTAGTAGGGGGAAAGACCGCTGCCTCCGACAGGTTCAAGGAGCCCGTAGGGGCGGCGGACAGACTGTAATCCCTACAATGGAGGCGGTGCCTGCGCAAACACCACTGTAAGGATTAAAATGTCTTTCCCTCAGCCTTTATATGGTGGTCCCACTGCCATGTAAAGGATGACTGAAAGGGACTTTAGGGGCCCCAAGCAGGGTCTCTGATCTCCATAGGACACTGCTAGGTGGCCAGGGGTGCACATGTGATATCTCCCAAACATCCATGCACTGTGTGCCAGGCACCACATGGTGTCTGCACACAATGCATGGATGTGCGCAAAGTGCTCAAGAACACTGCGCTTGTGCTGCAGCCCTTATATTGGGCCACAGCACAAGCCACAGTGTTCTTGAGCACATTCTGAAAACTGTGCTGGCGGTTCTATCGTACGCCGATGGGTGGAACCTCCTACTCCTTGTTGGGCAGTCCCATTCCCACTGTGTAAGACCAAGCTTTCTCAACAGGTTTAGCCACAGAATTTTTGCTTTTGGGCCTCCTGTTCGGGACCATTTGTGTGCTGGTTTAATGACTGGGCACTTTGCCACTGCTAATCAGTGCTAAAGTGCATATGCTCTCTGTGAAATTGTTATTATGGATTGGTGTGCACAGGGTGTGCCCAGGGCCTATAAGTCAAATGCTGCCAGTGGGCCTGCAGCACTGACTGTGCCACCCACCCAAGCAGCCTTTCAAACAATTCTCAAACCTGCCACTGCAGTGTCTGCATGCAATCTCTCCTGCCATGTCAACCTTGTAAGTGCACCCACTAGCCAGGCCCTAACCTTCCCTTTTATTACATGTGAGCCACCCCTAAGGTAGGTTGATGCATGTCCTGCCTTTCCTGAATGAGTCAGGGCTGGGCTGAATAGAACTGGTCTGTATTTAGAGCAGTGGGAGAAGATTTCCCTGCACCTGAATGTGCAAGGTCTACCTTACACAATGCTGTCTCCACCATCTGCCGGTAAGCTGGGCCAGAGAGAACATAACTGGTTTTGACTAAGCACAGAGCCTTTCTACCACCATAGAACAAAGGACATGCTTTATAAATATTGGGGCCCAGGCCCCAGAACTTTAGAATACTTCTGGTCTCAAGAGGAACCTCTGCCAAGGAGAAGAGCTGGGAAAACTGAAGGAGAGGTACTGCCATTCTGGTGTTGGCCTGCAATGGCTGTTTCTTTCAAGGAGAGGATAAAGACTTTGCTATGAGCTGTGTATCCTGCTTGAAAAAGATCTCCAAGGGCTGGAAGTAGAGCTAGCCTGTTCTGAAGTCGCAGGGACTCAAAGACTTTACTATCAGCTCCCCTGAACTTCCTTGCAGATAGTTCTGACCTGTCAAGTGGTGTCTGTTGCTGTGTTGGGCTTCTGGAGGTTGTTCCTGCTGTTGGGTGCTGGAAAAGAGACACAACTAAGAGAAGTGTGATGCATCCGAAACCGTTTCCGACGCCATACCACTGTACTGCTGAAGAAACAGACACAAGACCTGCCTGCGTCTGGAGAAATAGTTGCATTCTGAATTCTGTGCACCGATCTCCGAAGTCCGAAATCACCACAATGACTCTGACGCAGGTCCTGCTGTGCGGCTGCAAGAACCAACGCATTGTCGAACCGCAGCTGGAGAGACCAACGCAGTGCCATTGCCACCTTTGCCTCATTGAAAACTACTGCATCCTGATCCCCACGCATTGCACCGGCACACAAAGTCTACAGGAAAACCGGGCCACAGTAAGAAACCAAAACATCACCTACTTGCACAGTAAGAAACTGACTCATCACCTCCCTTTTAGCATGAAACCAACTCATCACCTCCCCTGCATGGCAGTAAGGAACTGACGCATCACCTCCCCTGTGTGGAGAAAGGAACTGATGGATCACCTCCTCAGAAGTACGGAACCAACACATCACCTTCCCTGGGCGTAAGGAACCGATGCATCACCTTCCCTGCTGCTATTTTTGTTTATGATTGTGACTCTTCCAAGGTACTTTGTGTTGAAAGTGTCACATCTATAGTTTGCCATGGACAGAACTGTTTTCACCTTCTAAGAATCACATTTTGATTATTGTACGTTGGATTTTTGGCATTTTGGTCTTGTTTGGTTTTGATAAAGATTACTTATTTTTCTAAACTGGTGTGATGTCCATTTGTAGTGTTTTCACTGTATTACTGTATATGTGCACAAATGCTTTACACACTGCCTCTGAGATAAGCCTGTCTGCTTGTGCCAAGCTACCAAGCGGGTTGAGCAGGGGTTATTTATCCTTACTAGGAAAAAGAGTCTCTACTTGGACAAATGTGCAAACCATTGGCAACTAGAGACCCCCATTTCAAACGTGCTGCGATGGCGCTTGGTCGTCCAACCGACACATCCGCACTCGTCTCCAATGCATTGCCACTGTGCCGCTGAAGAAACAGATGCGGCCCCTGCCCGCAGCTGGAGAAATTGTTGCATGCTGAATCCTGTGCACTGATCTCCGAAGTCCGAGATCACCGCACTGATTCTGACGCAGGCCCTGCTGTGCGGCTGCAAGAACCAAAGCATCGTGGGACCACAGCTGGATAGATCACTCAACACAGTTGCCGCCTCATCTAAAACCTGCAAACAAAACAGGTGATGGACAGAATGTGGATCAATGTCACACATTCACCCCAGTCCAAAGATCTGGGCCCAAATCCATCGTTTTTTTGCACTCCACACCACCCGGGGTTAGACAATGGCGATATGCAAATCAGCTCTGACCCTGTGCCCCATGGGAACAGTCCAGTCCGAACTACAAAAGCCATGTCCTTCCCAGAACTGAATCAAGCATCCGAGGACCGGACCGGTTTCGAGGTAACACCTCTCATCAGCCCGGCTAGCTTGACTCCAGTGGTGTGGAGTGCCTGGGACGCACGTCTGAGCATCCCCAGCGCACTTATGGCGGCAATTGCAAACAAAACAGGTGATGGACAGAATGTGGATCAATGTCACACATTCACCCCAGTCCAAAGATCTGGGCCCAAATCCATCGTTTTTTTGCACTCCACACCACCCTGGGTTAGACAATGGCGATATGCAAATCAGCTCTGACCCTGTGCCCCATGGGAACAGTCCATTCCGAACTACAAAAGCCATGTCCTTCCCAGAACGGAATCAAGCATCCGAGGACCGGACCGGTTTCGAGGTAACACCTCTCATCAGCCCGGCTAGCTTGACTCCAGTGGTGTGGAGTGCCTGGGACCCACGTCTGAGCATCCCCAGCGCACTTATGGCGGCAATTGCAAACAAAACAGGTGATGGACAGAATGTGGATCAATGTCACACATTCACCCCAGTCCAAAGATCTGGGCCCAAATCCATCGTTTATTTGCACTCCACACCACCCTGGGTTAGACAATGGCGATATGCAAATCAGCTCTGACCCTGTGCCCCATGGGAACAGTCCAGTCCGAACTACAAAAGCCCTGTCCTTCCCAGAACGGAATCAAGCATCCGAGGACCGGACCGGTTTCGAGGTAACACCTCTCATCAGCCCGGCTAGCTTGACTCCAGTGGTGTGGATTGCCTGGGACCCACATCTGAGCATCCCCAGCGCACTTATGGCGGCAATTGCAAACAAAACAGGTGATGGACAGAATGTGGATCAATGTCACACATTCACCCCAGTCCAAAGATCTGGGCCCAAATCCATCGTTTTTTTGCACTCCACACCACCCTGGGTTAGACAATGGCGATATGCAAATCAGCTCTGACCCTGTGCCCCATGGGAAGAGTCCAGTCCGAACTACAAAAGCCATGTCCTTCCCAGAACGGAATCAAGCATCCGAGGACCGGACCGGTTTCGAGGTAACACCTCTCATCAGCCCGGCTAGCTTGACTCCAGTGGTGTGGAGTGCCTGGGACCCACGTCTGAGCATCCCCAGCGCACTTATGGCGGCAATTGCAAACAAAACAGGTGATGGACAGAATGTGGATCAATGTCACACATTCACCCCAGTCCAAAGATCTGGGCCCAAATCCATCGTTTTTTTGCACTCCACACCACCCTGGGTTAGACAATGGCGATATGAAAATCAGCTCTTTGGACTGGGGTGAGTGTGTGACATTGATCCACATTCGGTCCATCACCTGTTGTGTTTGCATATTCCGCCCTAAGTGCGCTGGGGATGCCCAGACGTGGGTCCCAGGCACTCCACACCACTGGAGTCAAGCTAGCCGGGCTGATTAGAGGTGTTACCTCGAAACCGGTCCGGTCCTCGGATGCTTAATTCCGTTCTGGGAAGGACATGGCTTTTGTAGTTCGGACTGGACTGTTCCCATGGGGCATAGGGTCAGAGCTGATTTGCATATCGCCATTGTCTAACCCAGGGTGGTGTGGAGTGCAAAAAAACGATGGATTTGGGCCCAGATCTTTGGACTGGGGTGAGTGTGTGACATTGATCCACATTCGGTCCATCACCTGTTGTGTTTGCATATGCCGCATCTAAAACCAACACATCCCGATCCCCATGCATCACACTGGGGCGCTAAGTCTACAGGAATGCCGGGACCGCAGTAAGAAACCAACACATCACCTCCTAGCACAGTAAGAAACCAACGCATCACCTCCCCTCTGTAGCAATAAGGAACCAACGCATCACCGCGGCAGAAGAAATTATACCAATGCATCACTCTATCTGGGTGTAAAGAACCAATGCATCACCTTCCCTGCGGCTGTTTTTGTTTAGGATTGTGATGCATCCAAGGTACTTTGTGTTGAAAGTGTTGCATCTATAGTTTGCCATGGACAGAACTGTTTTCACCCTCTAAGAATCACATTTTGATTATTGTATGTTGGAGTTTTGGCATTTTGGTCTTGTTTGGTTTAGATAAAGATTACTAATTTTTCTAAACTGATGTGATGTCCATTTGTAGTGTTTTCACTGTAATAGTGTACGTGTGCACAAATGCTTTGCACACTGCCTATGAGATAAGCCTGCCTGTTTGTGCCAAGCTACCAAGCGGGTGAGCAGAAGTTATTTTAGAAGTGTATCCCCCTTACCCTGACTAGGAGGAAGGGTCCCTACTTGGACAAAAGTGAAAACCATTGGCAACTAGAGACCCCCATTTATAACATGCTGCGATGGCGGCTGGCTGTATGGCCAACTGCCATCCTAATAAACCCCATATATATGAACAGGATCAAAACAAACCAAGGCACTTTGTTTGGTGATATGCAAATGATAAATATTTGTTAACCGGATTTCCAAACATCATCATTTGTATACTATATAGTTTTATCTGGTCTGCACAAATGTAGCGGCCATTTCAACGGGAAAAAGTGCTGTCTGTAAATTACAGTGTGTTACCACACCATGCTCTTGTGATGTGTTTGGGAAAGTGTGCTCCTAAATGCTCTACCGGGTACATAGTACATCCGTATCACTTTCCTGGTGAATGGGCTTGACCCATTGGCTACACCTGCTCTTAATGTGATGTTTGGATGTTTCATGATCCCTCTAACTTCAGTGACATAACATTGATCGCAGCACCTTCACTCTAAAAAGTGTTCCAGCACCACAGCTTCACTGTAATTTTATATGCAATGGATAGAGGCTTTCTTTCTCGAGTGTGGTATTACTGAATGAAAGAGTGAATTCACATGTTACACATGAGAGCTTTAAACTAAAACAAAAAAGCAATATCGCAAAACCTAGTTTTCTGAGGGCTGCCAAGAACGACATTTGCTGTCAGCGAGTTTTGATTGCATATTAACTTGTTATATTTCAGAATTACACACATCGGGAGGTGTCTGCTTTTTTTCTTCATAACAGAATCATTTGTAGATTCTCATGAATCTAAAACAAACTGGTAAAGAACTTAAATTGTAATAATCGAACAGAAATATGCCCTGCAACATCATTTATATCCTTTTTCAAGTGGCAAACATGTAAAATGAGAAAAATCCCTTCAGAACTTTACACCTTGCAGCTGCCAGCAGTGATCTAAAAGGCATATGTTGCTTGGGGTATCCCATGACCCCTTCAATACCGCGTTTCTGTTTATGATTTTCGTCGCATTCACTTTAGGAAAAAAGCATATTGAAATATTAACTAACAAAACTAGTGATGTTCTTGCGTAGAGCTACTTTGTGGGAATCTTCCTTTATTTTAATTGCCTTTGCATTTGTCTTTCTGTTTCCTTTTTCGTTTTTTTCTACTTCTTTCTTCTATTCTCCCTTCCTTGTTCCAAACGTATCATATTCTATCGTTTTTCATTTTGCTTTTTCTTTTCCTTCCTCATTCCTTTACTTTTCTATTGGAGAAAAGTCCTTTATTTTATTATTCTCTTTCCTTTTTCTTTATTTCTCATTTTATTTTTATTTTCTCTTTCTCACTTTCTTTCTTCGGTGGTTTCCTTCCTAACTTCTCCTCCCATTCAGTATTTCTTTCTACCCTTTTCCCTTTCCTGTCTCATGCAGGCCATCTTCTATACGCCTTGTCCGTTTTTGTCTATATCCTTTCATCTTTCCTTTACTTTCCCTCCTTCATTGTTTCGTTTGCATTCCCCCTTTCTTTTTATAGCCACAATGTTGCCGAGTTTAAGAGCATGCTTCTTTGAAGTACTCTAGGGGATATGTACAAAGAAGTGGAGGAGGGAGGCGTTAGAGTTCCTGGCCTAACGCCTCTCTCCTCCACCTCTGAAAGGCAAGGCTGCATCATATTTACAAGAATGTGATGCAGGCTTGCGTTTCCCTCTGCAATGGAGCTAAGGTCAGCAACTTAGCGCAAACGCAGGCATCCTTGCACCAGAGTGCAAGGGGTGCAATGCTGTTGGCTTGCAGGGGAGGATTGTTTATGTGTAGCAAGGTGTCCCTTCCTGCACATAAACAATACTAGAAATGCCATTCTGTAATTTTCATGTGTGCTACTTCATGCAGCACACATGAAAGTCACAACATGGCATTTTAAAAAAAAGTTTGTTTATGTTCAGGAAGGGACACCTTCCTGTATATAAACAAAGAATGGCATTTTGCTTTTTCCATGTGGGTTGCACAAGGCAGCACACATGGAAAAAGCAAAAAAAAAGAGAAATAATGCATTTCTCCTTGTTTTGCTATCTTAAGACCAGTTTTTACCCGGTCTTTATTTTGGCACTGCCTCCTCTGTACGCCACCCTTGTACATAGGAGGCAGCGTCAAAATGAATGGGTGTTGCGGTGGAAAGCCCACCGCAACACCCACTGTCCACCCCTTTCACTCTAACCATAGCGTGAAAAGGGGCCTTATGTACAAGGCAGCGTTAAGCCACGTTAAGTGGCTTAACGCTGCCTTGTACATAAGGCGCAGTATAGGTGATATTATGGTGGTGATAGGGGCTTGTACATATGACCCTCTGTTTTTATACCGTTATGCATTAACATAGTGAAATTAAATATTATCAGTTTTAAAGTCCCATTTTTCTAGTAGAGGTTTTTATCTGGAAGTGACCAATGTCTTTTTCTAGATTTGTTGTTTCTGTTTGCTTATCAAATGTGCTGAACTATCACTGCAACCGAGTCCAAATTGAGAATAGAAAACAACAACCCTCTCCACAAAGCGTTTTCCACACTTATCTCTGGAAAATGTTGTAATTTACATACAAGCCTGAGGCATGATTCAGAAAGCTTGAAACGCATGTAAATGTGGGCCTGTAAGTGGTACCTCTGTGTGCATTGTACATATTCTCAACATGCAATGCAATAGATATTGCATATATAAGTTTTGGGACACCGTGTGGCTAGAAATAATGTTTTTAGCTGCACATAAATCCGGATATTAGGAGTGCAGGCTCGATATTTCCAGGGAAAACGTTTAAGTCCCAATTTCGAGGAATCAATTCCCAGCAGGTGGTAAATGGAAATTCCCTCGAAATGGAGACTTTAAGCAGGTGGTAAATGGGAGAAGGTGTAGAGGGTTGTGGGGTAGGGGTGTGGACAGTGTGAGTGGCGAGGGGAGGATGGATCCGGCGGGGGGAAAGGTGGGGTGGGGTCATTACATGTGCCCCCATCCGCAGGAGGGATAATGTAGATAGGGTGGGACCCTGGCTGGTGTGTACATGCAGCCCAAGCCTAAAGCTATTTACCAGCTTATTTCCCAACTGGTAAACTCGGGCCCAGTATTCCGTCCCCTAGGAAATTCAGGCGCAGGAACACTGGCTTATTTATAAATGGGTGCAGTGATCTCCCACCTGGGGATACACTCTGTCCAATTTGTAATCAGCCCTTAACGAAGTTTTAAATATAGTTAAAACCACCAGGTGGGTGTCAGAAGAATTGCAAAGCAAACTAGGCAAATAACCACACAAGCTTTAATAGGGTGGGTATTCACAAATAGTTTGAAATGCATTTCCCAAGATTATGTTTCAGTGTCTCTCTACTGAGTGAGTGTCTGCTATGACTCTGTATGGGCCTCATTTAGAATTGTGCCAGACAGCCTATCATCCGCCAGAGTGGCTGAGGTCACAGCCTCCCCGATCCTGGTGCCTTCTTTGCCGCCGTATTTTGAAATCTCTTCCTGCCTTGGGGATATCTCCATGATTTCAGAGAGTCACTGCGTCTCCTTGGAAGGCACTGAAGATTAGGTGAGCAGCGGGCATTTTTCATTCATCCACTTTGCAAACTTTTTGTTTTACAAAAACAAACTCCCGAAACTGGAGTTTGTTTTTGTAAAACGAAAAACAAATTACCCGGACACCTTTGGAGTTTTCCTCTGTCTGTGTATGGTTTCCAGCAGCAGAGCCAGTGGAGGCACTGGGGTAAAACATGATGGTTCATCTGACTGTAAATAGAGCCGGAGGATGTCACTTTAAAAGAGAGGGTAATCTGTTATGCTTATGGTGAGTACCTTTTCTGTTAAGCTCTAAATAAGACTCCCCCGTCTTAAACATTTGGGGTCTGAGCTGGGTTGCTGAGGCCATTGTGCCATACATGGGCTACTAGGAGTGGGATAACTGACAGCTAAAGCCAAACAATATGAGGGTGGTCTAAATAGTCTGCTAGTGCAAATTATAGCTGTGATTCTGTCTTTTGCCAGTGACTGATTAGAAATCTGGGTAGAGTGAGGAGTCTGATGCGTGCATGCGCCTGAATGTTTTTGTCAGTGTTAGTTAATGTTAGAAATAGCTAGCCTTTTACTCTGGACACAGCTAGAGGGGTACACTTCTTCATCTCTCACTGTCACCAACAATGTCCACTCACAGCAAGGATTTGAGGACCAGAAGTAGACACAGGAAAAGAGAATTGACTAACGAAAAATAGAAACATTGAACACCACCACTCTGACTTATCACTTCCGCTGGGCACTAACATCTGAAGGTCGATGTGGGTAGGTATAGGCATTAGAAAATATCTTTGTAATCTGTAAAGCTAAAGGATATACCTTACCTGTATCACTGTGTAATCAGCATTTGTCCTCTATTAGTAAAGTAACTACCTCAAGCTTCATAACTATGCACTCTCTGCTGAAGTTAAGCTTTGGAAAGAGATTTGACCAAGCTCTAATTTAGAAGGAATCCCACTACGCCAAACCAGTAGTTTCCCTGAATTATGTAGAGGTGAGGAAACTTGACGGTTCCAAATATCAGAGCCCCAGTTTTCTCTGCAATTGGAAATCGATGACCAGGTGGTCACAGTGTAAATGCTTTGGAAGGCTAGTCCTATTTAGAGTTCGTGTTCTGGGACATATTTTTCCTGCATCGGACTGACATTCGGGGGGGGGGATGACTAATTATCAATTGACCATACAGGAAGGGAGAAAACTCCCTGTGTGTCAGGACCATTGATTATTATGTGTTTCATAAGTAGACCCTCGCCCCTCCATTTGGACAAAATGGGAGGTGGGAGCAATATTGGAAAAAAAAATATTGTGATAGAAAAATACAATGATGAAGAAGTCTCGTTGTCAAGAATATTGTTTTTTCAGGTAAGTAATATCATTGTTAAGAATATCATTGTCGTTAATATTGTTTTCAATATTATAGTTGTAAAGAATATTGTTTCTTAATTAGTTTAATGTGTTTTAGTTGATATATTAATTTTATGGTTTACTATTGTTTGTATAATTGTTAATAATTATTTTAATGTCGTTTGTAATTTCAAATGATTTAGAATTTTTGTATGTTGTTGCTAATAGGAATTTATAGTGTCATAGAGGGTAGTTGGGTTTACAGGGGGTTAGGGTGGCACTAACAACTGCGTAATCTCTGCATCCGCCACTGCCAATTATTTCTGCTCTAGTGACTTGCTCACTCTTTAGAAGCGCTTAGAGACCGGTTGGTGATTTGCGCTATATAAAAAAATAATATAACATAACATAAGTTAGTTAAGTAATATTTAATTCACTAATATTTTTCAGTTAAGTATGTGATTGACATTAATGATGTATATTATTTAAAACTGGTTTATTTTAGTTATATTTTAGGTGCAGGTTGCTGCCTTTGTATGGGTATAGGGTGGGAAGTGAATTAGGTAGTAATAATAATTAACAATTAATTTATAATATATCATGAATCATTGAATTGATTAATAATTATGTACATTATGTAACACTAATTTAATTTAGTTATATTTTAGTTGTGTGTTGCTAGGTTTGTAGGGCTAAAGGGTAGGAAGGTAAATAATGTATAATTACAAAGTAATACATATTATTGTAGAATTAAATATTTAATTGATAATAATTTAGTACATTTTTAATTTTTTTATATTTTAGTTATATGTTTGGTGTGGGCTGCTGAGGGTTGTAGGGTTAGAATTTAATTAAGTAATAGTTATTTAACAATAACGTATTATTATGCAAATACTTATTTATTATTTAGGGGTATAGAGTGGCAATCTAATTAAGTGATAATTAAATAACCATTATTTTTAACGGCAGATTATTACATTGTGTATGAATTTTGTAAATAGGTTAGTTGTGTGTATATATATATATATATATATATATATATATATATATGTATATATATATATATATATATATATATATATATATATATATATATATATATATATATATATATATATATATATATATATATATATATATTCACGCATATATGATTCCCAAAGTTCACAAAAGTCTGACCAAGCCCCCAGGGAGGCCTATTATCTCCGCCAGACAGGGTCCATTTGAGAATGCCTCCAAATATATCGATCACTTTCTGCAGGAGCATGTGAGGGCGCTTCCCTCGTACATCAGGGATACTGGTGATTTTTTGGATAAAATCAGAACCATTGAGTGGCAGGAAGATTACTTATTGTTAACGCTAGACGTAACTTCCTTATACACCAGTATTAATCACGATGATGGCTTGAGGGCGGTAAAACATTATCTGAAGCGTAGACCTGCCTGCATGCTACAGCACAACAACATGATCAGTGAGATGATTGAGATCTGCCTCAAAAGCAACTTCTTCTTGTTCCAAAAACAGGTTTTCCAGCAATTGAGGGGAGTTGCGATGGGGGCCTGCTTCTCCCCAAGTTATGCCTGTCTGCATATGGGGCATTGGGAGGAGCAGGTCCAGGCAAGAACTTATGAGGATACCATGGCTAATAACATCATAGCCTGGTATAGGTTCATTGATGACCTCTTCATTATTTGGAGGGGGTCAGAGGAGGAGGCAAATAGGTTCATAACTAACATCAATGAGAATGATTTGAACCTACATTTCACTGGTCAAATTAGTAGCATGAAGGTTACCTTTTTAGATGTGGAGGTGAGCATTGCCAGTGGCAGGTTAGTGACTGACCTACATCGCAAGGTAACGGCGGGAAATACTGTGTTGCACGCCACCAGCCACCACCCTGTGCACTTAATTCAAAGCATCCCCTACGGGGAGATGCTGAGGATCAAAAGGATTTGCAGCACAAATGAGAGCTGTGAGAGAGCACAGAAAGCCAGCAGAAAGAGATTCATTGAAAGAGGCTACTCACGAGCGGTGGTGGAGTGTGCCATGAGACGTGCCAACTTAACATCCGGGCATAGTCTAACAGCAGGTGATGGGCCTACACTGACCGTAGAGAAGGAGTCTGGTCAACCTAGACTAATAACGGCATACAGCAGACAGCACAAAGAAATATTTAACATCATTCGCAAAAACTGGCAAGTGGTTAAGGGAGATCCGGTCATTGGTGGGACTCTTGCCAATAGGCCAGCCATAACTTACAGCAGAGCCAGGTCCATGAGCGATATGATAGTGAAGAGCAGCCCGGAAGTAGCCGATGACAACTGGCTAGGCAAGAGCAAGGGCTTTCTAAAATGTGCAGTTTGCAAGGCATGTAGGATAGGTAAGAACAGGACTACCTACATGACGGCCTTCAACAACGAGGTGATCACGATTAAAAAGAAAATCACCTGCAAATCAGACTTCGTGGTGTATGTGTTGGAATGTGCTTGTGGCCTGCGCTACGTGGGCAGCACGAAGCTGCAGGTGCATAAGCGCATTCTCCAGCACCTCAGGGCGGTGAACAACAAGGATGAGGCATACCCTGTCGCCAGACATGTAAATATGTGCCATGGTGGGGATATAGGATGCTTGCAGTATTATGCCATTGACATGGTCCCACCACTTCGTAGAGGTGGCGACAGAGAGGCCCAATTGAGAGTTTTGGAAACACGCTATATCCTGGAGCTCGATTCCAAAGCCCCCAACGGTTTGAATCAAACGGAAGACTTACATTCTTGTCTTTATTAGGGATCTAATTGTTCATACCGGTTGGGCCAAACATTGTCGGTAACTGCAGATCTCTTAAGGGGTAAAAGTGTATCAGAGTCGAACATGAAAATAGTCTGCCTCCTGTTTTTAACTTCAACTCATGGTGAAGGGAGTAACAACAATTTTAATCACTAGGTTATAGGGTTTTATTTATTACAATTACGATTTTGATATTCTCTTAAAGTGCACCAGCTTTTGAACCCATGTTATAGCAGTGTGGATGCAGTGGTTATAGGTAGCAGCGAATGCCCACTGGGGCACAATTTTGAAAACCTGATCCAAACCATGCGTTCCCATTTAATCAATGATGTTTTCCTTTTGCGAAATTTGCACATTATATAGCGGATTTGCACGGAACATATAAATTGTATATATAATATATATTTTTTTACATGATTTTAACATGGTATATACAAATTGTTTATTTCCGTAATTGATTGCAGATTTTAATCAATTTATTTATATGGAAGTAATCATGATGAGTCATTGGGAACAATGAGCTGAACAAACAAAAGAAGGGTGACATTCTCTTTTAAATTGTTTAGCTTTCTACCTTTTAAAGCATGGTCAAATGTAAAATCTGTTTTTGGATCATAGAATATGGGTCATTGTAATTGTACAAAAACAGTTCACTATTCAAGCGCTACTGAACCAGGCTGAAGTATGTTTTTTATTTCCACAGGCTGTGGGGTCAGCTGACTGTGAATCAGCACTTTAAGAATGATGGGTGTGTAACCGACCATGTCATGTGATCAAGGGGCGGAGGTCCCGAAACGCGTCATGGCGGCGTGTTCTGTGCACAAAGGATGGAATAAATTCTAAACGCTTGCAAAATATCCGTGAGGGTCCGGTTTCGTTATTTCCTTTTGAGTTTTACTAAGGGGACTTGGCGGAGTTCGTGGCATATATATATATATATATATATATATATCCAAAACCACAGTATACACCGCGCGTAGCGATCACAGCCTGCACAGATACACCAAGCACGGACCAAGTTTTTCGGCATTCAGATCTTTATTCGCCTGTCGATTTATATATATGAAACCACAAAATGCCCTAAGCATCCTGGAAGGCACTCGACAGTTCTCTCCCCTCCGGGCTGTAAGTTGGCATGCCTTTCCGCCTCCTTTCGATCATTGATTCTGCCCGACGCGTTTCGGGGTTTGGAACACCCCTTCCTCATGGGCTTGCAACAACTGACACTCGATTACAGCATTACTTGCATTTCCGGCACGTTTTTATTGTTTTCATCAAGCCCCCCAGTGGGCGTGTGTTGCCTGTTCAGTCTCACTGGCGTCATCTGGGACTTGTAGTCCGTAATGCTGTGGGTTCGTTAATCCTTTTAGTAAGGTCGAGTATTCTTTTGTTATTTTGTGCAGTCCTTTAAATACCTTGAGTAGGCTAGGGTGCGGTCGAGCATGCTAACTAATAACGAGTCCTGTGCTCCAAGTGTTCTATTAGTTAGAATCTCGAGCCTTGTGCTGACCGGTGAAGCCTTTTTTCCCAGCGCACAATGGTGCCTTCCACACGGCCGGGCCGCCGTGCAAAACATGAAACCACAAAATGCCCTAAGCATCCTGGAAGGCACTCGACAGTTCTCTCCCCTCCGGGCTGTAAGTTGGCATGCCTTTCCGCCTCCTTTCGATCATTGATTCTGCCCGACGCGTTTCGGGGTTTGGAACACCCCTTCCTCATGGGCTTGCAACAACTGACACTCGATTACAGCATTACTTGCATTTCCGGCACGTTTTTATTGTTTTCATCAAGCCCCCCAGTGGGCGTGTGTTGCCTGTTCAGTCTCACTGGCGTCATCTGGGACTTGTAGTCCGTAATGCTGTAGGTTCATTAATCCTTTTAGTAAGGTCGAGTATTCTTTTGTTATTTTGTGCAGTCCTTTAAATACCTTGAGTAGGCTAGGGTGCGGTCGAGCATGCTAATTAATAACGAGTCCTGTGCTCAAAGTGTTCTATTAGTTAGAATCTCGAGCCTTGTGCTGACCGGTGAAGCCTTTTTTCCCAGCGCACAATGGTGCCTTCCACACGGCCGGGCCGCCGTGCAAAACATGAAACCACAAAATGCCCTAAGCATCCTGGAAGGCACTCGACAGTTCTCTCCCCTCCGGGCTGTAAGTTGGCATGCCTTTCCGCCTCCTTTCGATCATTGATTCTGCCCGACGCGTTTCGGGGTTTGGAACGCCCCTTCCTCATGGGCTTGCAACAACTGACACTCGATTACAGCATTACTTGCATTTCCGGCACGTTTTTATTGTTTTCATCAAGCCCCCCAGTGGGCGTGTGTTGCCTGTTCAGTCTCACTGGCGTCATCTGGGACTTGTAGTCCGTAATGCTGTGGGTTCGTTAATCCTTTTAGTAAGGTTGAGTATTCTTTTGTTATTTTGTGCAGTCCTTTAAATACCTTGAGTAGGCTAGGGTGCGGTCGAGCATGCTAATTAATAACGATTCCTGTGCTCCAAGTGTTCTATTTGTTAGAATCTCGAGCCTTGTGCTGACCGGTGAAGCCTTTTTTCCCAGCGCACAATGGTGCCTTCCACACGGCCGGGCCGCCGTGCAAAACATGAAACCACAAAATGCCCTAAGCATCCTGGAAGGCACTCGACAGTTCTCTCCCCTCCGGGCTGTAAGTTGGCATGCCTTTCCGCCTCCTTTCGATCATTGATTCTGCCCGACGCGTTTCGGGGTTTGGAACACCCCTTCCTCATGGGCTTGCAACAACTGACACTCGATTACAGCATTACTTGCATTTCCGGCACGTTTTTATTGTTTTCATCAAGCCCCCCAGTGGGCGTGTGTTGCCTGTTCAGTCTCACTGGCGTCATCTGGGACTTGTAGTCCGTAATGCTGTGGGTTCGTTAATCCATTTAGTAAGGTCGAGTATTCTTTTGTTATTTTGTGCAGTCCTTTAAATACCTTGAGTAGGCTAGGGTGCGGTCGAGCATGCTAATTAATAACGAGTCCTGTGCTCCAAGTGTTCTATTAGTTAGAATCTCGAGCCTTGTGCTGACCGGTGAAGCCTTTTTTCCCAGCGCACAATGGTGCCTTCCACACGGCCGGGCCGCCGTGCAAAACATGAAACCACAAAATGCCGTAAGCATCCTGGAAGGCACTTGACAGTTCTCTCCCCTCCGGGCTGTAAGTTGGCATGCCTTTCTGCCTCCTTTCGATCATTGATTCTGCCCGACGCGTTTCGGGGTTTGGAACACCCCTTCCTCATGGGCTTGCAACAACTGACACTCGATTACAGCATTACTTGCATTTCCGGCACGTTTTTATTGTTTTCATCAAGCCCCCCCAGTGGGCGTGTGTTGCCTGTTCAGTCTCACTGGCGTCATCTGGGACTTGTAGTCCGTAATGCTGTGGGTTTGTTAATCCTTTTAGTAAGGTCGAGTATTCTTTTGTTATTTTGTGCAGTCCTTTAAATACCTTGAGTAGGCTAGGGTGCGGTCGAGCATGCTAATTAATAACGAGTCCTGTGCTCTAAGTGTTCTATTAGTTAGAATCTCGAGCCTTGTGCTGACCGGTGAAGCCTTTTTTCCCAGCGCACAATGGTGCCTGCCACACGGCCGGGCCGCCGTGCAAAACATGAAACCACAAAATGCCCTAAGCATCCTGGAAGGCACTCGACAGTTCTCTCCCCTCCGGGCTGTAAGTTGGCATGCCTTTCCGCCTCATTTCGATCATTGATTCTGCCCGACGCGTTTCGGGGTTTGGAACACCCCTTCCTCATGGGCTTGCAACAACTGACACTCGATTACAGCATTACTTGCATTTCCGGCGCGTTTTTATTGTTTTCATCAAGCCCCCCAGTGGGCGTGTGTTGCCTGTTCAGTCTCACTGGCGTCATCTGGGACTTGTAGTCCGTAATGCTGTGGGTTCGTTAATCCTTTTAGTAAGGTCGAGTATTCTTTTGTTATTTTGTGCAGTCCTTTAAATACCTTGAGTAGGCTAGGGTGCGGTCGAGCATGCTAATTAATAACGAGTCCTGTGCTCCAAGTGTTCTATTAGTTAGAATCTCGAGCCTTGTGCTGACCGGTGAAGCCTTTTTTCCCAGCGCACAATGGTGCCTTCCACACGGCCGGGCCGCCGTGCAAAACATGAAACCACAAAATGCCCTAAGCATCCTGGAAGGCACTCAACAGTTCTCTCCCCTCCGGGCTGTAAGTTGGCATGCCTTTCCGCCTCATTTCGATCATTGATTCTGCCCGACGCGTTTCGGGGTTTGGAACACCCCTTCCTCATGGGCTTGCAACAACTGACACTCGATTACAGCATTACTTGCATTTCCGGCACGTTTTTATTGTTTTCATCAAGCCCCCCAGTGGGCGTGTGTTGCCTGTTCAGTCTCACTGGCGTCATCTGGGACTTGTAGTCCGTAATGCTGTGGGTTCGTTAATCCTTTTAGTAAGGTCGAGTATTCTTTTGTTATTTTGTGCAGTCCTTTAAATACCTTGAGTAGGCTAGGGTGCGGTCGAGCATGCTAATTAATAACGAGTCCTGTGCTCCAAGTGTTCTATTAGTTAGAATCTCGAGCCTTGTGCTGACCGGTGAAGCCTTTTTTCCCAGCGCACAATGGTGCCTTCCACACGGCCGGGCCGCCGTGCAAAACATGAAACCACAAAATGCCCTAAGCATCCTGGAAGGCACTCGACAGTTCTCTCCCCTCCGGGCTGTAAGTTGGCATGCCTTTCCGCCTCATTTCAATCATTGATTCTGCCCGACGCGTTTCGGGGTTTGGAACACCCCTTCCTCATGGGCTTGCAACAACTGACACTCGAGTACAGCATTACTTGCATTTCCGGCACGTGTGGAAGTTGAAGAAATTGATGTACATAAACAGCATTCATTTCCCTTCTTCTCCCACTCCTCTCCCTGTGAGCACCATGAATACCATAAATTATTGACCGTATCACTCTGCCAGTAAGAGCCCGTACCCATATGCATATGTACAGCCATTCTTGGCACCATGGCCTTCTACCCATTGGAATCCCCGGCTTCCCTCCTGCGTGTATCTCATGCATAGACCATGAAACCCTCTCTCTCTGCGTGACCCTGCTGCGAAAGGCAACTCTCCTGCTTGACCCGCACAAAACCCCCCCCATTCCCTCTTGAAGAGGCATCCTTCGCCTTAGCTGACATAGCCCTCCCCAGCTGCACCTGACTGCCCCCGCTCTCTCATGTACGGGTCATAAGATCTCTCTCTCTCTATGTGACTCTGTCCCTGTGTCCACCCTGGCTACCCCTCCCTTCTCCTCACATGGGCAAGTCGTAAACCCTCTTCTTCTGCAAGACCCTGTCCTTGGGAACCACGGCCGCGCCTGACCAACACCTCCTTCCCTTCCATGAATGCCCCTCTGTTGACAAGCCTTCCCTCCGCGCTCGATTGTCCATGCGACATGAATACCACTCCTTTGATGACCCCTTCCCCCGGGTCCGGCTGACCACACATGTCCGAGGCCATCGCCTGAGTCAGAAGATACCATTTACTGCCCTTATTGTATGAAGTCACTCCTCTTCAAAGGACCCACTATTGATCCTGGCCACCCCACCCCCTGTCTATGATTAGGCACGCACATCCTAAACTGTTGACGGAACACTCAGCTGCGTGATTGCCCGCCCCTCTTATCAGCAGGTCAAGGGTCCCTGTCGAGAGCACATGTGGGGTAGGATTGACACGAGGATTATAGGGATGTCTTTTCCTTTGCGTCACACTGTCCTGATTGTACTATCAAGTGTTTTGTAAAGTATAAAAGAAGGAGTCTCAGCTCACTTGTTAAAGCACCTCCTGAAAGACACCGTGTTTCGTGTCCGAAATGACTGGCTCTCCTCATGAGAAATAAACTCTGTTCTTGATTCCTGCTTCCAGCGCCCGTCTCTTTATTTGGTAACTATTCAACATGGGTACTAAGAGGCGGTTTGCGCCAGCGGCCTGGGCATCGATAGAATTATGGGCTCCTGTTCCACAATTGGCGTCCCAACGCGGGGTCCATCAGTGACATAAGGTCCGGTAAGAGAGATCCAGACGAAGAAGTGAACATCTAAAATGATCGGAGTATACCTGCCTTGAGAGGGCCCTAGCCCGGCTGCCGATCGAAAGAACTTCACCAATTCTGAACGGACCTCTCTTGAGTGACCTATTGTCCTGACTGGAATCCCACAGGAATGCTGCATGGAGTAAGAGAACGATCGGGCGCTGGAGGAGGAACACGAAGAACTGTCCGTATGGTCCGGTCCGGGTAAGATTAAGTAGGGTGTTTTTACGCCTGATTGGTAGGGTGGTTCTATCCACCTGATTGATTGATTGAATGTATTGAAATCGGTATTTGTATACTGATATTGTTGGTATTGGTTCATTTAGCTTTGAATGCTACTTGACATATCTTCTTGAGAACAAGACATTCTCTGTTTGCAAACGGCGGTGAATAGGAACGTTCGTCCCTCTTTGCAGATAGAGAAGGGTAGGTAATGCAGACTTTTGTCCCCGTTGTAATCCGTCATGCCTACCTTTCTCCCCACTGATTGTTTGAAATCGATTAATAATCGATTGTTGCTCTTTGAGATCTTCCCTGTCTACAAACTGAGACGAGTAGAAATATTCTGTCTTCCTTTCTGGATAGCGAATGGCAGGTAATGCAGACGTTTGTCCCCGTTGTAATCCGTCATGCCTGTTTTTCTCCCCACTGATTGGTTGGTTGCCTGGACATCGTTGTTCCAGGAATTGTTTCGTTTGAGGTATTTTCTGCCTGCAAACAACGTGGAATAGAAATATTCTATCTAGTCTTTGCAAGTAGTAAAGGGTAGGTTATGCCCCTTTGTGAATTCGTCAGTCCTACCCACTCCCCACTGTTTGGTTATTTGGGGGGTAGCTCGCATGGTCCGCCCAGGAGACTACCCTTATGGAGGACATATGCTCCCCGCTCATGGGCCATTTAGTGGAAGTAGACCATCTGGTCCGTCCAGGAGGCTACCCTAGTAAGTGGAAGTACATCGCTCGGTCTGTCCAGGATGATACCCTAATGAAGGAATATATGTTCCCCTTTTGATCGATAATCTCGTTCCACCCCGGACGATTTATTGGAGGGAACTCGTCTGGTCCGTCCAGAAGTACCCCTAGTGAAAAGGACACATAAAAATATGAAGTGATCACCGTTCCCTACTAACAGAAAACTTTAGCTCGAAACACGCTAAGGAAGAGAAAAAAAAATAAAAAGAAATCAGGCTAAGTCAGTAACCCCCTGATGAGCTTTTGACTGCACTAAAAATAAGAAACATTAGAAATAGTTCGTAATAAGAAATATAAAATGGCGAAAAGTTCGACAGCAAAAAAAAAAAAAAAAATAGCCACGAGGTAACTAGGCTCTACTGCCTATTCCTGCTCCCAACATGTCTGCCTCATTGCCCGCCACGCCCAAATAACGGTCACATGAAATAGAAACAATTCAATAGGTACCTACCCCCATTCCGGAAGCTCCCGAAGTGCAAGAGGTCCGCGGTTACGCCCATCCGGAAGGCGAGGCCTCGAGGCACGAGGGGCTCGCCTGGCCGCGGTCGGTAGGAGAGGATGTTGGGCAGGCGGTCCAAAGAATGACAGGGACCTCTCCATCCCTCCTCTTCTGCCGCCCTGCAGGCCACGGGGAGAGAGGGGGCTGTCTTGCCTCGGCCACCGACCACCCCTCTCTCTCACCCGATCCGGCTTTCGTTGAAGGGCGAAGCCAAAGCGAGGATGGCGGCATTTCTTTGAGCTATAATGGCCGCAACTACACCCAACGCCTGACAGTTGCAGGTAGTCCCGCCACATGCCATCGCCCGGATAGTTACAGGTAGTCCCGCCACATGCCGACGTCTGGACAAGAGCAAGTAGCCCCGCCACGTGTCCACTCCTGGAGAATTGGAGGTAGTCCCGCCACATGTCAAAAAGGAAGGGGGGGGCTGTCTTGCCTCAGCCGCCGACCACCCCCCCCCATCTTCATCGCCTGACACGGCCTTACCGAAACGCTGGAGCCGGAGAACGGCGCGGGGTCGCTGGAAGGGGGAGGCGGCGCGAACGAGCATCCCCCACCTCCCTCCAGGTGGAGGCTTCCAGCGACACCCCAATGCTCTTACTTAAAGAGGGTCAACATCAAAAAGCGGTCTTTTGCCCAGGACGGGCACGCACCCCATGCCTTCTCTCCTCAACCTTGAAGATTCTATGAGAGCCGGGGGGCACCCCGATCCCTCCACATGGGCGCCCCCGCCCCCCTCACTGGGAACCGCGACATCGGTGCAACTCCTGCCGGCGCCAGCCTCGGATTGGAAATGGCTAAAATGCAGCCACGGCACAGACTTGTTCAGTTCCGGTGGAACACCAGAATGACCCGGTAGGAAAATTGTTGCCGCCCTCCCCACTCTTTGACTAATGGTCCATATTGTTAGACTGTTAACCACATAGCACAAACTTTTTGAACTACCAACGGAAGGTTCTGGTCCAACCATACGAGACTGGAGACATTCTGACTATGCTGGAACCAGCCTGACCTCGCCCAAAAATGGCGCCGACACGAAATGAGACTTTTTGAGTAAAGTTTGTTGCATCCTGACCGCCCAGCTTTTTGTCCCGAAATACGTATGCAGTTTCTTGGATAATGAAAGTAGATATGAAGGATATTGAGTATGTGCTTGGACAATGAACTGACTTAGGGTGGGTACTGATTATGATTTGGAAAATGAATTGGTGTAATTTAGGTAATGAATGAACATTGGATAATGAATTTATGAATTTATTAAAAATGAATTACCGACATGCATCATGCTTGCTTTGTAGGAAAGTTTAATACGATTTTATTGCACTGCTGCACTTTATGCAATGAACTGTCACCAACTTCGTTCTTCTTATGTACAGTTTCAATCTGCTTCGTAGCCGGCCCACTGAGTTGTAGGCCTGTATTTGTACCTCAACACTTTTTATTAAAAGTATTTTGAAAGGGAAAGTATGGTTGTAGCAGTTGCATTAATGAGTTTTGGATGTTTTACTACAATGAGCGAAGAATAAGTATGATGAAAGCTGAAGGTTAAAAAGGATCAGATATTTAGCAGCTACATTATGTGTCACAGGCAGCCGGAAAAGTGTTTTAGACGCCCTTAAATGCCACCTGACCGTCACCCTTGCACCCGACAAAGAGGGTTGCGACCAAGTAACTCATGTAGATACGCAGATCGTCAATGATTATCTATCTGACCACTGGTCCCTCTGGGCTTAAACGCCAAGATGGTAAAGAAATGCAGTACGTGGAGATAGGTCGAGTATGTGGTAGGTAAAAGCATTTTCGGATTTATGCGCGCTGATGTGTTTTGAATGCTGCCCCCCCACCCCTTCTTTCTCCTCCCTTCTGCAGGTCACGTCAGAACGTCGGCTGAAGTGTGGGAGAGCGATGGTCGAACCACCAACGAAAAGGGAAGGAGGGAATATGTGCATAGTCCTTATGACGATAAGTTTTTAAAAAGACGTAGACTTAAACATGACTGTTCCTCCTTAGAACATAGCGACTGGGAGGATGGACTGACATAGAAACTTGACGGGTACTGTATGACGACAATTGACTAAGAAATAACACGTTAGACAATGTAATTAGACATTTGACTAGGTAGGGTAAGGACAAGGAAAAGTGTGTGGGTAAGGGCTACCACGGCACCACCCGTCTGGAAAGTTAGAAATGTTGCTGATGTTCAAAATGCACTGCCCCCCTTTCTCACACTCTTATAGATCTAGCCAAGCTGTCCGACTGTTCTCCCGATCAATACTTGCCGTTGCCTCAGCCTGGAGAACTTCCCACCAAAGGAAGGAACTGAAAAATGGTTTAAAATCCAGCCATGGGTAAATAGCGCGACCAGGTTAATCTCTGATCGACTAACCGAGGTGTAAGTATTGGCAATTGAGAACGCTCGCAGAGATAGCAAGTGAGAAGGAAAAGGAGGGAAGGGTAGAAAGAGCTAAGCACGTAGATAAATAGGATAGTAAAGATACGTAGGATATAATATGGATATTGTTGGCCACCTGTTGTTTTCTGTTTTGTCGTGAATGTCTTATATATATATATATGTAATACACGTGCTGTCTTCCTTGTCTGAGTTTGTGTGTATGTAATGTACGGATTTATGTCTTCCCTCTGTCTGTATTTGCGTGTTGCCTGACCTTTGCTGTTCTGTGTTGTGAGCGCACTAAATGACCTATTTTCGTACACGTCTCTCTCTCTCTCTCTCTCTCTCTCTCTCCCTCTCTCTACATGTCATACGTGTACCGAATGGCTCGTTTGGATTGCGGACGACTCTCACTCTCTATGAGAGTCTCCCTATTTTCTCTCCCTCTTTGTGGTAAAATTGTGCCCCACCGGCACCAGTCTGATTGGATATTTATTGAACACGAAGGTGTTCAGCGAAATTGACCGAAACTAAAATAATTGTATCTCGCCATATTACTACCTCTCCTTTCTGCAAAATGAATGGACTTGAATTGGCTGAGAAGGAAAGGACAGGTAAGACGACTAAGGTCCCCCAAATCTGGCCATTTATAGGGGAACTGTATGTCAATGGCACCTCATTTCTGTTCTTCAGAGACGAACGCCAACGTCTAGATTGACCCCCGAACACCCAGATTGCCCTACCCCCTTCTTCACCCAAGCGCGAGCACCCGATGCATCCCCGCCCCATTTTTGATCGACCCCCAGCTACTGTCCCGGATGTAAACACAATGACCATGCGCAACTGTTGTCCCTCGAAAAAGGAAAAACTGTTTTACCCTGACTCTCGATGATAGCGCCCCCCGCCCTGTTTGAAAAAGTTAGCCAGCCTTGAAGGGAAATGTTAGACTGTTACGGCTCAGGTTAGAAAGACGAGTCTCCCTGGAGGCTCCGAAATGTAGAGTTTGATGAAATACACAGTTAATAAGAGTCTGACTTTCCTCCATATGTGACCTGTATAGACAATGAATAAAACTTGGCATGAACTCAGTAGGAATGCCGACATATGCACTGCTTGGTAAATGAACTTCTGACTGTGACCAATGAGCGTATCTCCCAGGTGCGTTGGAGTGAGGGAGGAATTCACATGCATAAATGTCTTCCCCTGACCAGTTCTCTAAAGCTTGTTTTGTACCTATTCAAAGATTCACTATCACCGAAGGAGAAGGGTCAGATGTGACATACAGCCTGGCTGCAGATCTTGAGACACGTGTGACGTCGACCAAAGGTGGAGCTGCAGAGCAACAAGATACGGGACGAGACCGCAATTTCAACGTGGAAAATGAAAAATGATGGGCCACCTTGAAGCCCTTCGTCTGCTAACCCACGTGTGCCTGGAGTCTCTGCCCCCCCTTCTTTGGGCCCGATTGATGGGCCTGCCTGCTTGTTATCCTTTGCTCCCTTGGTCCCTTTTGTGTGTCCCAGGAACTCTGACCCAACTCCGCTCTCTCTCCTATCGACTATTTGAACCACACTCACCCTCTTTTCACCAAACGGATTGTTTAGGGAACAGGACTGTGGTCTAACAGCAGAGGACTGACCGCACCCTGCAACGCGTAAGGATAGAACCGAACTGGACCTATAGCTCCACCGCCGGTGCTCAACAGCGCCAACGAAAGTACACGGACTAGAGCCTACCAGTGATGGCTCACTGATAAAAAGACACTGTGACGAAGAGATCTTGTGTATTGAACTGAATTCCGCTCTCAACTGCTTGGTCAAAACTGCTCATTGGTCACATTTTTAAGTCCGAAACACTTATGCTATGAAGTGTGCTTAATTGTTAGGAACTCAACGAAATGCAATTTCCTATGTGCTACATTCTGCCCATCACCTCAACTGTCTATGATTGTACGCCAAATGCTAGTATCAACGAATGCTAATTCTTCAACGATGCCTGTCTATCTGTAACCCCATCAATTGCAAAAATGAACGCTGTAATGTAAAAAGGGGCGACTGTGGAAGTTGAAGAAATTGATGTACATAAACAGCATTCATTTCCCTTCTTCTCCCACTCCTCTCCCTGTGAGCACCATGAATACCATAAATTATTGACCGTATCACTCTGCCAGTAAGAGCCCGTACCCATATGCATATGTACAGCCATTCTTGGCACCATGGCCTTCTACCCATTGGAATCCCCGGCTTCCCTCCTGCGTGTATCTCATGCATAGACCATGAAACCCTCTCTCTCTGCGCGACCCTGCTGCGAAAGGCAACTCTCCTGCTTGACCCGCACAAAACCCCCCCCATTCCCTCTTGAAGAGGCATCCTTCGCCTTAGCTGACATAGCCCTCCCCAGCTGCACCTGACTGCCCCCGCTCTCTCATGTACGGGTCATAAGATCTCTCTCTCTCTATGTGACTCTGTCCCTGTGTCCACCCTGGCTACCCCTCCCTTCTCCTCACATGGGCAAGCCGTAAACCCTCTTCTTCTGCAAGACCCTGTCCTTGGGAACCACGGCCGCGCCTGACCAACACCTCCTTCCCTTCCATGAATGCCCCTCTGTTGACAAGCCTTCCCTCCGCGCTCGATTGTCCATGCGACATGAATACCACTCCTTTGATGACCCCTTCCCCCGGGTCCGGCTGACCACACATGTCCGAGGCCATCGCCTGAGTCAGGAGATACCATTTACTGCCCTTATTGTATGAAGTCACTCCTCTTCAAAGGACCCACTATTGATCCTGGCCACCCCACCCCCTGTCTATGATTAGGCACGCACATCCTAAACTGTTGACGGAACACTCAGCTGCGTGATTGCCCTCCCCTCTTATCAGCAGGTCAAGGGTCCCTGTCGAGAGCACATGTGGGGTAGGATTGACACGAGGATTATAGGGATGTCTTTTCCTTTGCGTCACACTGTCCTGATTGTACTATCAAGTGTTTTGTAAAGTATAAAAGAAGGAGTCTCAGCTCACTTGTTAGAGCACCTCCTGAAAGACACCGTGTTTCGTGTCCGAAATGACTGGCTCTCCTCATGAGAAATAAACTCTGTTCTTGATTCCTGCTTCCAGCGCCCGTCTCTTTATTTGGTAACTATTCAACATGGGAACTAAGAGGCGGTTTGCGCCAGCGGCCTGGGCATCGATAGAATTATGGGCTCCTGTTCCACACACGTTTTTATTGTTTTCATCAAGCCCCCCAGTAGGCGTGTGTTGCCTGTTCAGTCTCACTGGCGTCATCTGGGACTTGTAGTCCGTAATGCTGTGGGTTCGTTAATCCTTTTAGTAAGGTCGAGTATTCTTTTGTTATTTTGTGCAGTCCTTTAAATACCTTGAGTAGGCTAGGGTGCGGTCGAGCATGCTAATTAATAACGAGTCCTGTGCTCCAAGTGTTCTATTAGTTAGAATCTCGAGCCTTGTGCTGACCGGTGAAGCCTTTTTTCCCAGCGCACAATGGTGCCTTCCACACGTCCGGGCCGCCGTGCAAAACATGAAACCACAAAATGCCCTAAGCATCCTGGAAGGCACTCGACAGTTCTCTCCCCTCCGGGCTGTAAGTTGGCATGCCTTTCCGCCTCATTTCGATCATTGATTCTGCCCGACGCGTTTCGGGGTTTGGAACACCCCTTCCTCATAGGCTTGCAACAACTGACACTCGATTACAGCATTACTTGCATTTCCGGCACGTTTTTATTGTTTTCATCAAGCCCCCCAGTGGGCGTGTGTTGCCTGTTCAGTGTCACTGGCGTCATCCGGGACTTGTAGTCCGTAATGCTGTGGGTTCGTTAATCCTTTTAGTAAGGTCGAGTATTCTTTTGTTATTTTGTGCAGTCCTTTAAATACCTTGAGTAGGCTAGGGTGCGGTCGAGCATGCTAATTAATAACGAGTCCTGTGCTCCAAGTGTTCTATTATTTAGAATCTCGAGCCTTGTGCTGACCGGTGAAGCCTTTTTTCCCAGCGCACAATGGTGCCTTCCACACGACCGGGCCGCCGTGCAAAACATGAAACCACAAAATGCCCTAAGCATCCTGGAAGGCACTCAACAGTTCTCTCCCCGCCGGGCTGTAAGTTGGCATGCCTTTCCGCCTCATTTCGATCATTGATTCTGCCCGACGCGTTTCGGGGTTTGGAACACCCCTTCCTCATGGGCTTGCAACAACTGACACTTGATTACAGATTTACTTGCATTTCCGGCACGTTTTTATTGTTTTCATCAAGCCCCACAGTGGGCGTGTGTTGCCTGTTCAGTCTCACTGGCGTCATCTGGGACTTGTAGTCCGTAATGCTGTGGGTTCGTTAATCCTTTTAGTAAGGTCGACTATTCTTTTGTTATTTTGTGCAGTCCTTTAAATACCTTGAGTAGGCTAGGGTGCGGTCGAGCATGCTAATTAATAACGAGTCCTGTGCTCCAAGTGTTCTATTAGTTAGAATCTCGAGCCTTGTGCTGACCGGTGAAGCCTTTTTTCCCAGCGCACAATGGTGCCTTCCACACGGCCGGGCCGCCGTGCAAAACATGAAACCACAAAATGCCCTAAGCATCCTGGAAGGCACTCGACAGTTCTCTCCCCTCCGGGCTGTAAGTTGGCATGCCTTTCCGCCTCATTTCGATCATTGATTCTGCCCGACGCGTTTCGGGGTTTGGAACACCCCTTCCTCATGGGCTTTTAAAGGATTTAAAGGACTGCACAAAATAACAAAAGAATACTCGACCTTACTAAAAGGATTAACGAACCCACAGCATTACGGACTACAAGTCCCAGATGACGCCAGTGAGACTGAACAGGCAACACACGCCCACTGGGGGGCTTGATGAAAACAATAAAAACGTGCCGGAAATGCAAGTAATGCTGTAATCGAGTGTCAGTTGTTGCAAGCCCATGAGGAAGGGGTGTTCCAAACCCCGAAACGCGTCGGGCAGAATCAATGATCGAAATGAGGCGGAAAGGCATGCCAACTTACAGCCCGGAGGGGAGAGAACTGTCGAGTGCCTTCCAGGATGCTTAGGGCATTTTGTGGTTTCATGTTTTGCACGGCAGCCCGGCCGTGTGGAAGGCACCATTGTGCGCTGGGAAAAAAGGCTACACCGGTCAGCACAAGGCTCGAGATTCTAACTAATAGAACACTTGGAGCACAGGACTCGTTATTAATTAGCATGCTCGACCGCACCCTAGCCTACTCAAGGTATTTAAAGGACTGCACAAAATAACAAAAGAATACTCGACCTTACTAAAAGGATTAACCAACCCACAGCATTACGGACTACAAGTCCCAGATGACGCCAGTGAGACTGAACAGGCAACACACGCCCACTCGGGGGCTTGATGAAAACAATAAAAACGTGCCGGAAATGCAAGTAATGCTGTAATCGAGTGTCAGTTGTTGCAAGCCCATGAGGAAGGGGTGTTCCAAACCCCGAAACGCGTCGGGCAGAATCAATGATCGAAATGAGGCGGAAAGGCATGCCAACTTACAGCCCGGAGGGGAGAGAACTGTCGAGTGCCTTCCAGGATGCTTAGGGCATTTTGTGGTTTCATGTTTTGCACGGCGGCCCGGCCGTGTGGAAGGCACCATTGTGCGCTGGGAAAAAAGGCTTCACCGGTCAGCACAAGGCTCGAGATTCTAACTAATAGAACACTTGGAGCACAGGACTCGTTATTAATTAGCATGCTCGACCGCACCCTAGCCTACTCAAGGTATTTAAAGGACTGCACAAAATAACAAAAGAATACTCGACCTTACTAAAAGGATTAACGAACCCACAGCATTACGGACTACAAGTCCCAGATGACGCCAGTGAGACTGAACAGGCAACACACGCCCACTGGGGGGCTTGATGAAAACAATAAAAACGTGCCGGAAATGCAAGTAATGCTGTAATCGAGTGTCATTTGTTGCAAGCCCATGAGGAAGGGGTGTTCCAAACCCCGAAACGCGTCGGGCAGAATCAATGATCGAAATGAGGTGGAAAGGCATGCCAACTTACAGCCCGGAGGGGAGAGAACTGTCGAGTGCCTTCCAGGATGCTTAGGGAATTTTGTGGTTTCATGTTTTGCACGGCGGCCCGGCCGTGTGGAAGGCACCATTGTGCGCTGGGAAAAAAGGCTTCACCGGTCAGCACAAGGCTCGAGATTCTAACTAAAGAACACTTGGAGCACAGGACTCGTTATTAATTAGCATGCTCGACCGCACCCTAGCCTACTCAAGGTATTTAAAGGACTGCACAAAATAACAAAAGAATACTCGACCTTACTAAAAGGATTAACGAACCCACAGCATTACGGACTACAAGTCCCAGATGACGCCAGTGAGACTGAACAGGCAACACACGCCCACTGGGGGGCTTGATGAAAACAATAAAAACGTGCCGGAAATGCAAGTAATGCTGTAATCGAGTGTCAGTTGTTGCAAGCCCATGAGGAAGGGGTGTTCCAAACCCCGAAACGCGTCGGGCAGAATCAATGATCGAAATGAGGCGGAAAGGCATGCCAACTTACAGCCCGGAGGGGAGAGAACTGTCGAGTGCCTTCCAGGATGCTTAGGGCATTTTGTGGTTTCATGTTTTGCACGGCGGCCCGGCCGTGTGGAAGGCACCATTGTGCGCTGGGAAAAAAGGCTTCACCGGTCAGCACAAGGCTCGAGATTCTAACTAATAGAACACTTGGAGCACAGGACTCGTTATTAATTAGCATGCTCGACCGCACCCTAGCCTACTCAAGGTATTTAAAGGACTGCACAAAATAACAAAAGAATACTCGACCTTACTAAAAGGATTAACCAACCCACAGCATTACGGACTACAAGTCCCAGATGACGCCAGTGAGACTGAACAGGCAACACACGCCCACTGGGGGGCTTGATGAAAACAATAAAAACGTGCCGGAAATGCAAGTAATGCTGTAATCGAGTGTCAGTTGTTGCAAGCCCATGAGGAAGGGGTGTTCCAAACCCCGAAACGCGTCGGGCAGAATCAATGATCGAAATGAGGCGGAAAGGCATGCCAACTTACAGCCCGGAGGGGAGAGAACTGTCGAGTGCCTTCCAGGATGCTTAGGGCATTTTGTGGTTTCATGTTTTGCACGGCGGCCCGGCCGTGTGGAAGGCACCATTGTGCGCTGGGAAAAAAGGCTTCACCGGTCAGCACAAGGCTCGAGATTCTAACTAATAGAACACTTGGAGCACAGGACTCGTTATTAATTAGCATGCTCGACCGCACCCTAGCCTACTCAAGGTATTTAAAGGAATGCACAAAATAACAAAAGAATACTCGACCTTACTAAAAGGATTAACGAACCCACAGCATTACGGACTACAAGTCCCAGATGACGCCAGTGAGACTGAACAGGCAACACACGCCCACTGGGGGGCTTGATGAAAACAATAAAAACGTGCCGGAAATGCAAGTAATGCTGTAATCGAGTGTCAGTTGTTGCAAGCCCATGAGGAAGGGGTGTTCCAAACCCCGAAACGCGTCGGGCAGAATCAATGATCGAAATGAGGCGGAAAGGCATGCCAACTTACAGCCCGGAGGGGAGAGAACTGTCGAGTGCCTTCCAGGATGCTTAGGGCATTTTGTGGTTTCATGTTTTGCACGGCGGCCCGGCCGTGTGGAAGGCACCATTGTGCGCTGGGAAAAAAGGCTTTACCGGTCAGCACAAGGCTCGAGATTCTAACTAATAGAACACTTGGAGCACAGGACTCGTTCTTAATTAGCATGCTCGACCGCACCCTAGCCTACTCAAGGTATTTAAAGGACTGCACAAAATAACAAAAGAATACTCGACCTTACTAAAAGGATTAACGAACCCACAGCATTACGGACTACAAGTCCCAGATGACGCCAGTGAGACTGAACAGGCAACACACGCCCACTGGGGGGCTTGATGAAAACAATAAAAACGTGCCGGAAATGCAAGTAATGCTGTAATCGAGTGTCAGTTGTTGCAAGCCCATGAGGAAGGGGTGTTCCAAACCCCGAAATGCGTCGGGCAGAATCAATGATCGAAATGAGGCGGAAAGGCATGCCAACTTACAGCCCGGAGGGGAGAGAACTGTCGAGTGCCTTCCAGGATGCTTAGGGCATTTTGTGGTTTCATGTTTTTCACGGCGGCCCGGCCGTGTGGAAGGCACCATTGTGCGCTGGGAAAAAAGGCTTCACCGGTCAGCACAAGGCTCGAGATTCTAACTAATAGAACACTTGGAGCACAGGACTCGTTATTAATTAGCATGCTCGACCGCACCCTAGCCTACTCAAGGTATTTAAAGGACTGCACAAAATAACAAAAGAATAGTCGACCTTACTAAAAGGATTAACGAACCCACAGCATTACGGACTACAAGTCCCAGATGACGCCAGTGAGACTGAACAGGCAACACATGCCCACTGGGGGGCTTGATGAAAACAATAAAAACGTGCCGGAAATGCAAGTAATGCTGTAATCGAGTGTCAGTTGTTGCAAGCCCATGAGGAAGGGGTGTTCCAAACCCCGAAACGCGTCGGGCAGAATCAATGATCGAAATGAGGCGGAAAGGCATGCCAACTTACAGCCCGGAGGGGAGAGAACTGTCGAGTGCCTTCCAGGATGCTTAGGGCATTTTGTGGTTTCATGTTTTTCACGGCGGCCCGGCCGTGTGGAAGGCACCATTGTGCGCTGGGAAAAAAGGCTTCACCGGTCAGCACAAGGCTCGAGATTCTAACTAATAGAACACTTGGAGCACAGGACTCGTTATTAATTAGCATGCTCGACCGCACCCTAGCCTACTCAAGGTATTTAAAGGACTGCACAAAATAACAAAAGAATAGTCGACCTTACTAAAAGGATTAACGAACCCACAGCATTACGGACTACAAGTCCCAGATGACGCCAGTGAGACTGAACAGGCAACACACGCCCACTGGGGGGCTTGATGAAAACAATAAAAACGTGCCGGAAATGCAAGTAATGCTGTAATCGAGTGTCAGTTGTTGCAAGCCCATGAGGAAGGGGTGTTCCAAACCCCGAAACGCGTCGGGCAGAATCAATGATCGAAATGAGGCGGAAAGGCATGCCAACTTACAGCCCGGAGGGGAGAGAACTGTCGAGTGCCTTCCAGGATGCTTAGGGCATTTTGTGGTTTTATATATATATATATATATATATATATATATATATATATATATATACATATATCAATCAGTACTTCACTGAAACCCCTCCCCTATGCACTAGCATCTTATTCCTCTTATTGTCACTTTCAGGATGACATTGTCTAGCATCAGTCAGCTGTATTTCCCAAAGTAGGGCTCCCTGTGAATTCTAGACAGAATGGCAAATTCATCCATAACTAGAAGAATAAGTGCACTAGCTTTTATATGATCTTTGCCCTTTTGTCCTCAGAGATCTGGACTAGATGACAAACATATAATGGGCTTAAAATGTTTGTGTTCTTCACCCTGAAATTGATTCTTTAACCCATTATTCACCTTTGCACCAGTCACTTTAACATTACCTCTTCATGCTCTTTCCATTTTCTTATATATTGTGAACCAGCAGCTCTTTATTCCTCGTTTTCAAACAGATTGTATTAATCTTGGGACTCTCTTATTGATTTTACTCTCCTTTTACAGAACATGCAGTTTTGGCTATGAAATCGAATAGCTACATGTTGTACTTGCACATGCACTTTATGTCCTTTGAGCATATTTAATGAAATATCCAATGTACTTCACAGTGATGAGAGAGAGTACATATAAGAAATTTTAAAAATCATAAAAATTGTAAAGATATTGTAAAAATTGTGAACATATAAAAGCACATTATGTATTTCACTGTACTGTTCAAAAATTCGTTGCAAAAAGGTGACATATTTTGCCATCTTTTATATTCGGGGCAATGCAAAGTCTGGCTGCTTGAGAGCAGTAAAAAGTAAAAAGGGATCCAGCACTTTTACACTTTAAGAGACGCACTAGACGGTGCTACTCTATGGTCCAGTAGAAGGCTGTGAAGCCAAAATGCGTAAACCGTCCTTTTAACCCTTTCTGCACTTGGGTGTGCGAATATATTTTTGGGGACAACTTACCTCTGTTGTGGTGCCGTGAGTGCTTGCTAGAGGAGGAGAATCAGCGTAGAGTTAATCTTTGATCTATATATATATATATATATATATATATATATATATATATATATATATATATATATATATATATATATATATATTCACTGACAAAACCATAGGTTTCACACCAGTTATAGTTAGCAGGAAATTTTACTGACATAAAACCATTGAAATTCCCACGTTATAGTTAGTTGGACTCACTATAACTTGCGCGCCTGCAATGCACTGCTGATGACATCACATATTACATCACTCATGACATGGTCAGTGACATCACTCATGACATCACTGATGACACCATCCAGTGAATGTGTGTCTTTCTGAAAAATAAATTTGTTTTATATATGTATTTGTAAAGGTCGATGGAAGAATAAATGTTTAAATAAGTATGTAAATGGATGATTTTAAAAAAAAAATTGGTTGGTTAACTGGCTTATTAAGTGTATCTTAGTGAATACATATATTAGCGAGTATTGTTTAAATATTTAAATGTTTGTATCAGTGTTTCTCTTTGTGTATAAGTGGCTGCAGGGGTTGGTGACTGACTCACTGTTTGTATGTGTTTTGAAGACAGCATATGTGCAGGACTGTATGGGTGGATGAGTGTGTATATGTGTGTGTTAGTGAGTGAATGACTGTCTCACTAGTGTCTTCATTAGTAACGACATATGTTTTAATCTAGTATATGTGAGTATTGATGTATATAAGTGAGTATAGTATATATAGTGAGAGATTGTAGGAGTTCCTGTTTAAATAAGTATGTGTTTCTATAAGTGATTGTTTAAGAGAGTAAGTATGTGTAAGTTTCCTTAGAAGTAAGGTGGTAGTGTGTGTATAAATGTATATGCAAATAAATGGATGTTCAATAGTTTATTTGCATGTGTGAGTATGTGTGTGAGTAACGTTTGGATGACTGCTGATGTGTAACAGGATGTATAGGTGTATCACTACATATAATGAGTGAGTATATATATGAGTAACTATATAGAACTGTTGGTGAATGAGTGGATGTGTATATAGATGGTGGAATTACTGAATTGGTTGTTGTTACTGGTTTGGGTACCTCCATTTTTTTGAAAATGTTTGTTTCTATTTATGAATATGTGTTTCAAGCGTTACATTACACTGAAATTAGGTCTGTCACTCTGTCACAAGGATGGTGTCATCAGTGATGTCATGAGTGATGTCACTGACCATGTCATGAGTGATGTAATATGTGATGTCATCAGCAGTGCATTGCAGGCGCGCAAGTTATAGTGAGTCCAACTAACTATAACGTGGGAATTTCAATGGTTTTATGTCAGTAAAATTTCCTGCTAACTATAACTGGTGTGAAACCTATGGTTTTGTCAGTGTATTTAATAGGTTTTTTAAATGCTAATTCCGAACTATAACTGGTGTGAAACCTATGGTTTTTTCAGTGAATTTCAAAGGTTTTTTAAATGCTAATTCCTAACTATAACTGGTGTGAAACCTATGGTTTTTTCAGTGAATTTCAAAGGTTTTTTTAATGCTAATTCCTAACTATATAAGACCTGAAAGCCCACCAGGAATCTCCAGTATGCGCCAGGGGACTGCATTGCAGAGAGGTGTAATGAAGCCACAACCCTTTTTACACCTCTCTGCAACGCAACCCCCGTGCATGTTTAAAGAGGGGGAACTAATTCCCCTTGCACACTGGGGGCCCCTGAGGGCCAATTAGCCCACCTGGAACCTCCAGTATGCGACAGGGGCTGCATTGCAGAGGTGTAATGAGACTATGCCCCTTGTTACACCTCTCTGCAACGCAGCCCACTGCCGCGTTTGCAGAGGGGGAACTAATTCCCCTTGCATACTGGGGGTCCCTGGGGTCAACTAGTCCACCAGGAGCCTCCAGTATGCGCGAGGGAGCTGCATTGCAGAGAAGTGTAATGAGGCCACACCCTTGTTACACCTCTCTGCAATGCAGGCCACTGGCGCGTTTGCAGAGGGGGGACTAATTCCCCTTGCATACTGGGGGTCCCTGGATCATATCTGCCCAAACACCGATATTCCGAACGATTGTAAATGACTTTTCTTGAGAAACATGTGGATTTGGATTATCATGTTCTATACTTTGGAATTTTTGAAAGACTGACTTTGAGGATGCTATAAATTACTCAAGTCTGCCCGAATTGTGTGGGTAAAATTGATACCTAGTCACTTTGAATAAGAATATACTTATGTCTCGTCTAACATTTGGAAGAAATATCTAGTTATATGACAACTGGATACCGACATAACTTGAAGGAAATAAGAACGCCCTGAAGAAGTTCTGTTGTACAGAACGAAACCTTTCGGCTGGCTGTGGTACATAAACTTAAGGAAAATAAAAGCATTTGAATATACACCAAGATTCAGCGCTTCAATAAGGACTCTAAGTGATATGATTTGATTGGACTCATTGTGAAAGTGGTGCTGTGCCAAACTTTGGAATATTCTCCACTACTCTCTACTACTTACTCTCTCCGACTCCACTACTCTCAAATACTCACTGTCTACTACTCATTCTCTACTACTCTCTACTACGCTCTCTCTACTACTCACCCCCTACTACTCGCTACTCGCTACTCCCTACTACTCACTATCTACTACTCTCTACTACTCACTCTCTACTACTCTCTCCCTACTACTCACTCTTTACTACTCACTACTACTCTCTACTACTCACTCTCTACTACTCACTCTCTACTACTCTCTACTACTCACTCTACTATTCACTCTACTACTCTCTACTACTCACTCTCTGCTACTCTCTCTACTGCTCTCTACTACTCTCTACTACTCACTCTCTACTCTCTATTACTCACTCTCTACTCTCTACCTCTCTACCTCTCTCTTCTTCTCTCTCTACTAATCTCTACCTCTCTACCGCTACCTCTCTACCTCTCTACCTCTACACCTCTACCTCTCTACCTCTCTCTACACGCACACATATACACATATATGCATATATATATGCATATGCATTTATATATGTATGTGTATGTATAAAAAAACAACAAAACATTTTTTTTTTAAACAGCTACTTATAAAACTGTCATTCTTTTTCCCCATGGTACACTCCCCGGTACGCGCACCGGTGCGCGTACCGGGCGCTCCCCCCACGAAAATCAAAAAATTTATTTTTCTTTTTTGCCCCGCGGGGCCCTTTTATGGCCCCCACATCAAACCTAGGGGGTCAAGGGGGGGTCTACTCTGCCCCCTTATGCTCATTTCCCTCTTTGTTTTGGCCACCTCTTGTGTCTCGATTTTACCGAGACACAAGATGGCGGCCGCTCCGGACTGTTTAGAATGTTTACAGACACCCGAGAGCCAATCAGCTTTCCTCACGCAAGTCGCGTGGCGTGCACGGTACGCGCACCGGTGCGCGTACCGGTGCGCTGCTATAGATATATATATTTTTTTGAACCTAAATTACTCAAAATCCAGTGGAGCACATATCTTGAGACATAGCAAAGGCACATCGGGCTACCAGTCCCTACAATTTTGCCAAGTTTGGTGGAAATCCATTCAGCCGTTCGGGCTAAAAGTGAAATCGACCGCCCTATGGAAATTAACATGGGGAAAACGCGTTTTGGGACCCCCCTTTTATCTTGGCCCCCGCTTGACGAATCCCCCCCAAACTTTCAGGGAAGGACCGGAGCGCCGCGAGGCCATTTTCAGGAAATTTTCAGGCAGATTCGTCAACCGGTGCCAAAGTTATTCCAAATAGAATTTTGAGATTTAACATTGAAAAAAATCCTAACTATAACTACCTACTGGCGACCGCCAGTAGGTAATATATATATATATATATATATATATATATATATATATATATATATATACACATATAGTTTATGTTTTCAAAATAATAGGGTTATTCAAATATGTAATGTCTTCAAAGTGAAGTAATTTACCCACTTTTGCCTAGACTGGAGTGGGAATAGTACATTTAACTCCTCTGAAGTACAACGCTTTCCCTACTGTTGCACAGACGTTAGTGGGAATTGTAAAACGTACCCCTATGAAGTCCAACACTTTCCCTACTGTTGCTTAGACTGGTGTGGGAATAGTAAATGTAACCCCTCCGAAGTCTAATGCTCTTTCTACTGTTGTACAGACTGGAGTGTGAATAGTACGTTTAACCTCTCCGAAATCCAATGTTTTTCCTTGTCTTGTGTATTGGTTTCACCTTTGCACTGTGTTAAGTTAGCATGTGCTGGTTAGAAGTTAAACGTCATTTTTCCTTTCCTGCTGCCACTGCACACAACATCTTTTGTTATTAATGCTTTCCGCCTAGTTGGGTATTTTGCTTTACACGAGAATAACATGTTTGCTTATAATATCAGTCTTGCTTGGTAAGCTATGTCTGTACAGTGAGTGCCGAGGCCTTCAAGGTTATTTCAACACAGCGCTTATTGTTTGGATTGATCATAGCACAGAGTAGACATGATATGGATGCAGCTGTGGCTAACTTTGGTTTTAGGCATGAAAAATAATGCACTGCACAAGGCAGGAGACACACTTGATGAATATCCGTATGCAGAGTGTTGGTGCAGGAGATGATGTGATCCATTTCCACTGAACCCAAAGGTATGGGCCTGCCCTTATAAACCCAAAGAGACCTTCTGTAGATATAATATAATATACTAGCTAGGGAGGGTAAACCGAAGTTCTATTTAGACCTGTTTCCTTTAGCATTTTAACATGCTTCCACCCTTTGTATTTTATGGAATAGTAACTATGCTGTTCACCTTGATCTTTATATTATGTTTGCTGTATTAGCTAAGATACTGCGTTTGAGAACACTGCATTAGAAATAAACATTTCAAACTCGCACGTGTCCTCATTGACTACTCATTCTGGATTGATATGTTAGCATAACGAAAGAGTGTTCATGTGTTCCACATTACCTGAGGTGTTCTAAGTCCATGTCTGGGTTGTCTAAATCATTGTGGTT
Source organism: Lissotriton vulgaris (assembly GCF_964263255.1). Lineage (NCBI taxonomy): Eukaryota > Metazoa > Chordata > Amphibia > Caudata > Salamandridae > Lissotriton > Lissotriton vulgaris. The sequence continues at coordinate 1,944,487,763 of NC_141685.1, forward strand.
TCTAAGTACCAATAAGACACTGATAGCTAGTCTGGTAGGGGATTTTGGATGCTGAGGTGAGTTTTGGCACACCCTAATTCACTGAGGTTCCAAGTCTCTATGCACAGTTCTGTACATGAGCAGAAATCCCTGCTACACCCTACTGTCACCTTATTTGGAGTGGGAATAATATAATTAACCCCTCCAACATCAGATACTTTCTCTACCGTTGCATACAATGGAGTGGGAATAGCATATCTATTATTCCATTCTCCAATGCATTTCCTAATATTGGTTGAGTATATTTTTTATTCACAACTGGCTGCAGGAGGTGAGAGATTGGGACCCGCCCCATTGGTTCCTTTCCTTAGATGCTGAAAAGGCCTTCGACTCCGTGCACTGGCCGTTCCTTGAGGCCGCCTTGCAAAAATTTGGTCTCTGCCCCAAATTTCGCACGTGGGTACACCTGCTCTACACCAACCCGAGGGCCAAGGTGCGGGTGAACAGGAGGCTCTCCCGCGAAATCTCGATCCAAAGAGGCACCAGACAAGGATGTCCTCTGTCACCGCTTCTCTTCACATTGACAATTGAGATACTGGCGGCCAGGATTAGGCAAAATCAGAGGATCTCCGGTTTCCGACTTACGGACGCAGACGGTCCGCAGGAGAAACTGTCCCTCTATGCGGACGATGTACTCCTCTATATCACTGATCTACAGACCACAGTACCTGAACTGTTCCCGGAGTTGGACGGCTATGGCAGCTACTCCGGGTACGCAATAAATTGGCACAAGTCCGTCCTTTTCGACCCCAGAGGAGACACGAGTTAGGGAGCTCTTCCAGATAGATCGGTAGTGTCCGCGGAAGGCTTCCAATATCTGGGAGTATTCATCACGCTGGATAGGCAGCTGTCGCATCTCAGAAATGTTGACAGAATACTCGTGAATTCCGCGGCTGATATGGCCCGCTGGCGCCAGCTCCCTCTGACGCTCCTGGGTAGGGCGGCGATGTATAAAATGGTTATATTGCCCAAATATTTATATGCCCTACAGAATGAATATTACCCGATTCCGGACGGCCTCCTCTGCAGAATACACGCCGACCTCAGATCTTTTATATGGCTGGGGAAGCAGCCGAGAATAGCATTGACCACCCTCCAACGCCACCAGTACAGCAGTGGAATCTCGCTACCAAACCTTGAGGCGTACTATTGGGCGGAGCACCTGTCCCCCATTAACGACTGGCTTCACGCCCCGGCGGACCACCCTACGTTTACACTGGAACGTACCAAACTGTCCCCACATAATCTGCTCTCGTACTTATACGGTGGTGCGGCGAGGAGGTCCTTACTTCCGGCCACGAGTATTACACTCCGGGCTTGGAGAGTGGCCACGAGACGCACGGGATGGGATAGGAAGCTCACCCGACAGACCCCACTCTGGCACTGCGCATGGCTTCCCGAGCTCCGCAAACTCACAGGCTTTAAGCAATGGGACGACATTGGGATTTCCACGGTGGGAGACGTCATCGCGAGGGTGGAACTAAAATCCTTCGCAACCTTGAGGGCGGAATATGGACTCCATCGCTCGCAGTTTTTTAAATACATTCAACTGAGCCATGCATGGAGGGCGCAGGCTCTGACCCTAGAGGGTCTGCCAGAATATGCGCCTCTGGAAGGCAGACTGCTACAGGAGCAGATACCAAACAAGGCTGTGTCACTCACATACAAAACACTCACTAACAACATGCTGGGAGACCTGGTGAAGCTTAGGGCCACTTGGGAACAGGAAGTAGGGACACTGGAAGATATTAACTGGGACCTAATCCTCATGCACCCGAGGGAGGTGGCTATTAAATCCCGGCTCCGCCTGATCCAATATAATGTGCTCCACAGGACGTACTTTGATAGAGTGAGATTGTTCAGAATGGGGAAGACACCAGACGATAGATGCCTGAGATGCCACCATGAGGGAGGGGACTTCTTCCACATATTATGGGCTTGTGATAAAATACAATCCTACTGGACGCTCATTTTCACCGTACTGAGGGAGGTACTGTCTGTGCCGCTCGATCAGGAACACAAAATGGCCATCTTGGGAATGACTAATGATGTTGACCTCCCCCGTCCCTTACTGGCGTTCCTGACACTAGCCCTAGTAGTAGCGAAACGTGACGTCGCAAAATATTGGGGGGCTGTGACCGTCCCCACTATGGAGGAATGGAGAAGGGGGTTAGACCTTTACATGGCGGCAGAGCGAGTGACGTATAAATCAAGAGGTTGCCCAAAAAAGTTTAAGAGGGTCTGGTCAAAGTGGAGACACTATCATGGGCTGGATAGTGGGCTTGGAGAGGGAGGCTCGTGAGTGGGCCCCGGGATAGGAGGGAGTGCGAGGTGGGAACAAGAGGCCATGTTAGGAGTGGACACTGATGCGCCAGTCACGCAATGTTCGCTCGAATGTCTTCATACCACTTGTTTACCAGGTATGGGGGGGAGGGATGGGGTTGGCGGAAACTGTATGTGCCCTTAACATGACTGTAATGTTAAGTTTTGATTGCGAAGATGTTATACCGACTTTCTATTCATAGTAATGCCCGTGGGGGGGGGGGGGGGGGGGGTAGTTCAACAAAATCTAAATAGCAGATGCCCAGATGGCTAATGTGGCCATCACTTATTTTACGGCGGTGGTATACCGCGAAAGACTCGATGATACTGTCAGACTGACCTATGGACTACCCGTCGATGCGGCACAGGGGGTTCCGTGAGCTATATTTCAATATGTAACTGTTTTGCCTGAATAACATTGCCAATGTAGTCCTTATCATGTCTGAGTGTCTGCAATAAAAATTGTTTTAAAAAAAAAGTCTATTTTTTATTAATATTTGTATATTATTTAAATTTTATAGTATTTGTTTATATTATTATTTCATTTAAAATTATAATAATGTTTTTGTAAATATCTATTTTGTTATTTAAAATGCTCTGGGGATGAGGATGGCGGTAGCTTGGATCGTGCAACATCAGAAGAGCTAGGAAGCCAGGTGATATCCTGTTTCTACTACCACCATAGGCAATGTGTGTTCTAGCCACTACATTAGACAGTGGATGCATGTGTTTGCCTGAACGAGTGCGACCCTAGTCCCTAACTATCTTGGACACTTTTCTACACTGTACCTTTACTAATATTGACTCATCTTGTACTTTCTGATAACCCCACTGTAGACTATGTCTTTCAGATAACCTGTAACGAATCACAAATGTGCATCTTAGGGTTAACCGAAATAGCTTGATCACATATCATGTTTAGGGACTAGCATTATACAATATGTCCTGCAGATAACCTCAAGTCACACCCAGGTGGTTGCCCTAAGGCTTACCAATTTAGCGTAAAGTTAAAGTACATCCATGCACCAGCTTAATGTGATTCTCTGGTATGACTCAATCCACAAACAACACTTCCCCCTCCTATATGAAAACTAAACTATGTTGTTCAAAGCAAACCAAGGAGTACATCCTAATGCCTGAATATCGCTGAAATCCCAGCGATATTCACGCATTGAGCCGCTAACGCCGGATATTTTATCGCATTTGAGATAAAAGTTGCTAATAGCACGTTATCTCTGCGATAAAATCCGGCGATGCGTGGCGATAAAAAAAATATTGCTAAGCTCATTTAGCGATAAATATCGCTAGTTGTTGATAATATGCCCCATTGTTTTTTTTAAATTGTTTTTATTTTGGGACACGTGTAGTCGCACATACAGTACAATTACTTGAAAGAAACACATGGTGCATAGTGGGTGACAAATCAAGTTACAGTGTGTGGGGCAAAAGGCGGCCACAGTATGCAACCGAAAAACACTAAAGACGCTGCACATCCCCGATCAGGCAGCAATGATATATAAAATAAAGTAAAACATAACCGTTAAAAACTAGGCAGCAATTGACAGAGCAGTGCAATACATGTATCCACATATAATGCAGATTAACAATTCTACATCTATGTCCAAAATGCTAAATTAATGTTAATACTGTTCTGTTTTAACTATGCTATATACTTACTATTCTTGGGCTGATTAACCTTAACTGGTATTGCTTTACAACAAGGTATTTTGTATTTGTGTTTATATAGCGCATAAATCACCCATAGGTCTCAGAGCGCTTGCAGATGTTAGAAAGGAGTTACTGGAGCCGGATGGCTTGAAAAGCCATGTTTTTAAGAGTCTTTGGAATTTCATGTGGTGGGCTCAGTTCTAATGTGGAGGGGGAGAGCATTCCAGGCATCTGGGGCTAATTTGGAGAAAGACCTATCCCCATTTCTGATGCGAACTTTGGGGACAAGTAGGAGAGAATTGTTAGTGGATTGAAGGGTTCCGACCGGACAGTGGTTTCCAAGTTTCTTCTCTAGGTACTTAGGACCTTGTCCATTGATGGTTTTATGGACTAGGCAGCAGACTTTGAAGTTAATGCGCTTTCTTATGGGTAGCCAGTGAAGTGTTCTAAGACTGGGCCCAGAGTGGTGCGGGGGGGGGGGGGGGGGGGAAGATCAGGCACCATTCTGGCTGCGGTGTTTTGCAGGACTTGGAGTTTAGCCAAAAGACTCTCATTAATGGAGGCAAGTAGTGCGTTGCCATAGTCCAAACAGCTTATGATTAGGCCTTGGACTAAAGGCATGCACGAGTGAAGGGGATCCATTTAAAATTTTTCCTGAGACTGCGCATCAGTCCGAAGCTTGTATGCACTATTTTGTTAACATGGTTGGCCATGGACAACTTGTCATCAATTGTCACCCCCAGGTTTCGGACCGATGACTTAGGAGGGGGAAAGGGCCCCAATGATGGTGGCCACCACTCGTCAGTCCAGTGTTTGTGGGCATTTCCAAACAGTACGATCTCGAATTTACCGGCATTAAGCATTAAGAAGTTTGTCAACCAGTCCTTAATTGAGATCATGCACTTTTGGAATCTGAGCTTGGTGTTACTGGGGTCGGGCCCAGGGTGATCAGTAGCTGTGTGTCGTCAGCATAGGGCACGGTATCAAAGCTATGTGCCCTGATCACTCGCGCTAGGGGGGCTACATATAAGTTTAATAATGTGGGGCTCAGAATTGATCCCTGGGGCACCCCCTTATCGTTATCCTGGCAATTTGAGGTAAAAGACCCGATTTGCACCTTTGAGCCACGATCAGTTAGGTAGCTTTTTATCCAGAGGAGGGCTGGACCTTCGACACCCATCTCTGACAGACGTTCTAAGAGGACGTTGTGTGAGATGGTGTCGAAGGCCACTGACAGGTCGAGCAAGATTGGCAGATTGGACTGCATCGAGGGTCAGCCTAATATTGTCCACAATCTCTAGCAGAGCCGTTTCAGTGCAGTGGTGTGCCCTGAAACCAGACTGAGATTGGTCCACTAGTTGGTTAGCCTCTAGATGTTTGCATAGTTGCTTGTTAATTAAGGATTCCATAACCTTGGCGAGCATTGGTAAAAGGGAAACTGGGTGGTAGTTGGAGAGTTTCTTAGGGTCGGCAGAGGTTTTTTTAAAAATAGGTCTTATGATGGCCTCCTTCCAGGAGTGGGACAGAGAGAGATTAAGGGTTTTCGTGAGAAAGGGAATCAGAGCAGGCGCGATTTTTGCAAGAATAAGAGAGGAGGCTGGGTCTGTTGGGGATCCAGATTTGATTTTATTCAGAGAGTAAGCTACCTCTGTTTCTGAGATTGTTTGGAATTCTTTAAGCACAGCAGCACACGGTTGTGGTGGAGTATCACCCAGACTGGGGGGGAGGTTGGCTGTCTGGGGGAAAGTTTTGTGGATGTTATTGATTTTGTCCTGAAAGTAGGATGAAAGGGAGTTGACCCATTCCAGGGATTCAACGGTTGGAGGCTGGCAAGCCGGAGGGTTTGTAAAGTCTTTGACTATTTTGTATAACTCTTTGTGTGAGTTGACTGCCAGATTTATCCTGTTCCCCAGGTAGGTTCTTTTAGCTGCGGCTATCTCGTTCATATAGTGTCTGTGAGCTATTTTGTATTGTAGTTTGTCTGTTGGGTTTTTTGTTTGTCGCCATTTTCGTTCAGCTGCCCTTGCCGACCGTTTGATTTTGTGTAAGTCGGGGGTGAACCATGGGGAGAGTTTGTTAGAGCCTCTGGGTACCTTTTGGGGGGCAATTATGTCTAAGGAGGAGATAATGGCGTGTTCAAGGGCGGTAGCCGCCTCGTTGGGATTGGTGTACTTAGTGATGGGCGGGGGAGAGAAGTGAGTGGTGAAGGATTGGATGTTGATCTTGTGCCATGGCCTGCTCCATTTACCGTGGTTTTGACCAAGGGTTGTGTTGCATTTATGGAGATGCTGAACCTAATGACATGGTGGTCTGACCATAGGACGGGGAGTATTTGGTCGACCACAACTTTGGGTGAATTTGTGAATAGGAGATCTAAAGCATGCCCTGCCTTGTGGGTGGAGCCAGTGGCTAACAGGTTTAGGCCTAACGAATTAATGCTGGAGATAAAGTCACTGATGTGGGGATCTAGCGTTAGTTCTGCATGATAATTAAAGTCCCCTGCTAGATGAAGTTCCAGAGGCTAGGGCGTGTGGGGCTATTAACTCCATGAGTTTGTTAACAAAGTTGGTTTTGGTGCCTGGAGGCCTGTAGAGGAGGGCAACTTTCCATTGCTCCTTGTTTCCTGTCACAACGGAGACGATACACATTTTGCCCCAGTTGGCTAGGAAGGTATCAATGACATGCAGTTTGATTTTAGTCCTGTAAACGATTGCGTTGCCCCCTCCTCTTTTCCCAACTCGGTCCAATCTGAAAATCCTGTAGTCAGGAGACATGGCTACAGCAATGTCGGAGAGTACGAGTCTTGGAGCCAGGTTTCAGTCACGAGAAATAGGTCTGGCTTCTTGCTATCTAGCAGTGACCATATTTCTAGAGCGTGCTTTGGGAAAGATCGTGCATTGCAATACAGACAGGTTAGTTTAGATTGGGGCTGTAGTTGGGGTTTGCTTTGGTTGAAGTTAGATTTGTTGGACTTCAATGAGTATTGCTGTCTGGATAGGGTGAGTTCCTGATCTATGGAATACCTTTGCCTGAGACAGGGTGCAATGTTTAGGGAGTGTAACTCCTGACTAGTGTATTGTAGTATGGCCATCTGTAAGTGGGGTGAAACAGCTGAAAAGTAATAAAAATGGGCAGGGTACCTGGCGACTGGCAACGGACAGGCGCGGACGGGAGCAGACGGGCTTGCCTTTGGCGCGCCGCTGCGCGTGTCCGCTTCCTGCAATCCCTTTTGAGAGGGAGTGGGCGGGACCATGAAGCAGTGTGTGGAATGCTGACCTTGCGTTCCACACAGGAAGTGAGGACTGCCTCGGTGTTCCAAAATGGTGTATGGCCCCTCCGTTCAATCGGCACAAGCTGCAACGGACCAGGGGGACACCAGGACACTCGAGGTAAGCGGGTGAGGGAGCGGGAATACGAAAGTGCAAACAGCAGTTGAAGGTTTTAAAACAGACCGAAGTCACAGTAATTAAAAAGCAGAGCCAGTCAGAGACCTGGCTGTTACGTTTAAAAGATACAAATTCACTGAGGACCTTAAGACGTGTCTCACCAGTACCTGTTGACTAGAGTTGTCCTTTCAGTGCTAGTTGTTAATGTTCTGCACGCGACCGCTCGGCGCCATCCCTTTTGAGAGGGAGTGGGCGGGACCGTGCACAGTGTGTGGAACGCTGACCTTGCGTTCCACACAGGAAGTGAGGACTGCCTCGGTGTTTCAAAATGGTGTATGGCCCCTCCGTTCAATCGGCACAAGCCGCGACGGACCAGGGGGACACCGGGACACTCAAGGTAAGCAGGTGAGGGAACAGGAATACGAAAGTGCAAACAGCAGTTGAAGGTTTTAAAACAGACCGAAGTCACAGTAATTAAAAAAGCAGAGCCAGTCAGAGACCTGGCTGTTACGTTTAAAAGATACAAATTCACTGAGGACCTTAAGATGTGTCTCGCCAGTACCTGTTGACTAGAGTTTTCCTTTCAGTGCTAGTTGTTAATGTTCTGCTAATGGTAATATTCCAAACTTTTTTATGATTGTCAATGTTCTGCTTAATTGGTACAAAATGTACATATGTATGGCCATGGGCATCTTTCTTCTCCACGTTTCTTCTCCATGTGTCTGATTATTTTCAATTTACAATTTCAACTCGGATTTTCCCCATGATTTTGATTTGATTAAATACTGGATGTTCTTGTTTTCAATTTCTACACGTACTATTATTTCAAGAATATTTTTGAAAATATATGTGCCCCAGGCTTGCATGCCAGACGGCGGCAAAACACGTATTGGCTGTAGAGTATATAGACTTTGGCTTCAGTGATTCTGACTTCCTAAAACTGACCTTTGAGCATCATATGTGTGGCTAAATAAACAGATTACCACATCTCATTGAATGGAGCTCTCCAATTAATTATAATTATTTCTACTTGTCCTGGCTCTTTTTACATGTTCTTGAACTTAATGAGTGAAGGGTTTCCAATTCCCAAGGACAAGTGAAAACTAATATATCCTCATTAAAGCAGGCCGGCTGATACCCAGGATCTTTCACCCCTCTAATTTTGAATTACTCTAGTCCAAAATTGGATACGCCTGAGGGGGCCTCCTCTTCCAGTATTATTTTATTATACCCCTTCTCCCCCAACGGAATGTATTCCCATTCTAAGAGACTAGTACACATAATTTGTGCGAGTGGTGTTTGGGAAACGGATAATATCTTGAATCCATTTTGAAGACCAGTAAAACACTAATTGTAGAAAATGTATTGTATTTGTGACATACTTTGCACTAGACATTACAGTTCCTTACTCAATCAATCGATCAGGATTTAAAAAGCGTGGCTTATGACCCAATAGTGTATCCAGGCGCATGCAGGTCCCGGAGGCTTATTGGAACAGCCAGGTCTTGAGTACCATTTGGAATGCCAGAAGTGAGGTGATGGTCCAGAGTTGCCTAGGGAGGTTGTTTCAGGTCTTTGCTGCGATGTGGGATAAGGAGCACCCTCCACTTCTGCTTCGCTAGATGCAGGGAGTATGGGCAAGTGAACTGGAGGTGGAGCGTAGTATTCTCAACAGTTAATGGAAGTTCAGGTGGTGGTTAATATGGGTGGGTTCTCGGTTGTGTAGAGCCTTCTGCGCATGGATCAGCAGCTTGAATTGGCATCTCTTCTAAACGGGGAGCAAGTGGAGTTGCATGAGGTGGGGTTGATGTGGGTTTGTTGGGCAAGGCTGAGGATGAGTCTGGCTGCAGCATTCTGTATGCTCTGAAGTCTCTGTAGGAGCTGTGCGGTGTTTCCTACGTAGAGGGCATTGCCGTAGTCCAGTCAGCTGGTGATGAGGGTCTGTGTCACTGTGCATCTCATCTGTAGGGGTACACATTTGGAGATCTTATATAGCATGCACAGTTTGAGGAATCAGGAGGAGGAGACAGCGTTGATCAGTGATTTCATGGTGAGCTGTTTGTCAATTATGTTTCTGAGGCTACTGGCATGGTCAGAGAAGTGGGTGTGGGTCCTAGGTAAGATGGTCACCAGGAGCCGTTCCATGTGTTGCTGCTGTTGCAGAAGATCAGTACTTCCATATTGCCTGTGTTCATCTGCTGGCAGTTGTTCTTTCTCTAGTCAGCGATGCTTGTCATGCATCTGTGAATGTTGATTATGGTGGTGGTGGGATCATCAGTTAGTGAGAGGATGCATTGGGTGTCACCTGCGTAGGATATTATGTTGAGAACGTGTGATCTGATGATGTTGTTAGCTGTGTCATATATGTGTTGAGGAGCACGGGGCTTGAGGGATTAGCCCTGGAGGACACTGCATGTGATCTCCTTGGGTTTGGAGTTGAAAGGTGGAGAATCCTCTGGGTTCTTTCGAAGAGGAAGGAGGTGATCCATCTGAGCGCATCCCCTTGAATGGCAATGTGGTGGAGGCTTTCACTCAGTGTGGTGTGGGATACGGTGTCAAAGGCTGCTGAGAAGACAAGGAAGATCAGAGCTGCTGTTTATCCTTGGTCGAGGAGAGTTACTGATCTCTTTTATATCTAACTGAACTATTAGTTCTGTGGAAGGTTTGGCAAGTGCCCCAATAATTCCAGTTTTCACAGGGTTTCAGTATGAAAGAAAGTCATTTCAAGTACACACATGTTTACAATAAAAGCTAGTCACAATGTTTTAAACTACACACATTTCTCAAGCCATGTGCAAGTGTAGTGTACCTCATGAAGATTCGTGATCTGGTTGGGGATTCATGCATACAAGAGGATAGTCACAGTACAATTTTTGCTTCGTAAAGCTTTCAACCACTCGTTTTGCAAAACCCTTCCGCCACAACGGCTATTTCTTGCTAACAGTCGCAATATGCCCACCTTATGAATATTAAGGAGACTGGAGCAGCCTATATTTCTACTCCTTGTTAATAAGTAAATACTGTGATTGCGGCCTACATGTGACTGCCGACATGTGACTGTGCCTGTATTGTTCTCCCTGTCCCTTAAAGAGGTTGGGTTCAAAATGCAACAGCCAATAGTAAATAATGAATGTGACATCAGGGAATTGATACAGTTATATGTGGGACCACTGTCTGCACCTCCACTTGTCTGCTGACTCCACAAACTGAGTGGAAACTCAAAGCTTACACTTTGGGAATGATTAGCACTTGCCCTCAGCAGGGTCTAACCTTTCCCTGCTGTGCAACTAAAAAGAAAGAATTGCACATAAGATGTGCATTTCCATAAGATTCGCAAGGAGGGAGTAGGATTTGTTGGCTGCCCCTTTTCAACGACAATCACAATGGTTCTCAATACTTGCACTGTGATTAATATTATACATTACGAATTACATTGCATTTTTGGAGATTGTGAATTAGGACTTTGTGTTCACATGTTCAGTTGCATTGACTTTACCTATTCAAAATATTGTTCGCATCAGACCCCAGGTTGGTAAAACTGATGTAAGTCTTATGTGTTGTCAGATACCAGGCAGGTCGGAAATGTGATTCAATCAGAAAAATGTTAATGAATTATAATCAGGCATTTTTGCAAACTACATTTATTAAACTACCATAGTTTTTTGTGTACAGAAGCAACCTGTTGTACATATGCAAAACTACAAATACACGGAGTGCACATTCTTACTTTTATTTTAGTTTCTAAAAGAAAAACTACCTTTGAGTTGACATTAACAATGCCTTGGTGTCCTTCAGGCTCTTAAACGGTTGTGCCTTGACTATTCTTCTGTTTTCATGTCAGTTTAGCACACAGTTCTGCGTCTCTCTCCGAAGGCTGTTCGGAAGGCTGAGGCGTGCTCGCTCTCTGGTACTCAGGGCCGCCATTGTACCTTCCCGGTATTATCTACTTCCAACAAATGTTCCATTCTTCATTGTAGTCAGCCGGAGGCTTAGACCTTGGGCACTCAGTCGGTCGCCGACACAGACCTATTGTGCATTTTCTCGGATTGAAACTTCAGCCTGTAAATCTGCTGAGGGGCTTTGCTTCTTTGCTGTGACAATGAAGAGGATTGTCAAGAGATGCGGCATTTCAGGGTACAGCCCAGATCGTGTAATTCTATTTTTCCTACTGGATATTTTTGTTCTACTTTTTAAATGCATGGCTTTTCTTATGACCTTGAACCACTCGTGGTATTACACATGCTTAGTTCAAAAAAGTTCCTCCGCTCACAATGTGCAGATTGAGAAGAAATTGATTGCCTTTTTAGCAAGTGACATCTTTTATATCAGAAAAACAAATAGTATTTCACTACAGGGTACAAAGTATGAAACATAGCATGGTGTGTTGGGTGCTCTGTAATGCCTCCACAGCATTACACAAGAATAAGTCATTCATTTTACGTTTTTTAGAGGAAGAAGGACTGGGTGCTGATTGAAATCTGCATGTTATCAGAGAATGAATGTATCAAATGTATCAAGGATGCGGGTTCATTGCATAGCAAATGCTGAGCATTTACACTGTGCTCAGCGGTGCAGATTCGCACAAATATTTCCTGCACTCTGCACTGTTGCAGAGGGTAAAAAAACATACATTTTTCCATTTGCTGATTTGAGAGGGAATCGGCTCATTCACACCTGATAAGCAATTTGCCTTTCTATTCACATTGTCAGAGTCCTAGACACAAAATGTATTCTTGTAGGTCGTTATAGGAGTGCCACAGATGCATATCATGCCACACCTGTTATGTAGGGATGCAGCGAGGAATGTGTCTGCCATGCAATCCATTTTTTTGCACCAGGACTACTTTGTGCATGGCTAGTGATGAGAATTGCTCAAAGATGACAGAAACGTCTCCTGTCAGAACTTCAGTGTTTATGTACCAGTGGCGTAGCTAGGCACGTTGCAGGCCATGGCGGTCCCTACCTTTGCCACCGTGCAGCCGCGATGAAGAGCATGCGGGGGGTGCTAGGTACTGGCAAGGATACTTGCAGTTTGCTGGTGAGGATACTTGCGGTTTGTTGCTTTTACTCATGTAAAGCAGGGGGGCGAGCCCACTGCCCCCAAAACTTGTGCCATCCGGGGCAGACCGCACCCCCCTTGCTATGGCACTGTTATGTACACCACAAAGCAATCCACAAAGGTGTACTGTTAGAAATGGGCTTTCTTGTTGGCTAGGGTGTGCACCTAGGGGGGAGATCCTTCTCAGTACTGGTTCCCCAGCTCTGGAACAAGCTACCTGACCAGCTCCGTAAAAAATCAAATTTGCTCCAATTTCGGAAATTACTCGAAACCTTTCTTTTTAAAGAAGCACTAAATACAGTTTAAATCTCTCTAGAGCTTTCTTTTACCATCCATGCAGTAAGTCGTTTTTTTCCATCCGGTCTTGAGCGCTAAGAGACCTGTCGGTGATTTAGCGCTATACAAATCTCAAATAACATTAACAATAACAATACCAATAACCTAAGGCAGGCCTAACCCACTAGTCTAGTCAGGGCAAGTCAGTTACACACCAAAGATGATTTGTACTCACCCTCTAGTAGTTTTGTGCAGAGCAGGCAGGCCTATCATCAGAGGCAATGTGTAAAGCATTTGTGCACTACACTCACAAAGCAACACTAGGAATAAACCACAAAAGAGACTCCACACAGGAATATGTAACCTATAGATTGCTATATTATACATCCAACAAGGCCAAAAACGACATGACTCATAAATAATGCAATTATGTAGATAGTATTCATTATCCTGACCACTACAGGCCTAAAAGCGACATACATCATAAATACTTTGCAAGTAATGCAGAAAGTTTGGGGTAAATCACCCAAAATTGCAGTGAACACATAGGCACAGTGCACCTGCACTTCGATTGCATGTTATACAGTCATTTCAGTGAGCCCTTTTGCATTGATTACATTCAGAAACAAAATGTAGGGCCCAGATTCACCTGTGCACCTACTAAGTGTTATATGGGAATTTCTGTGAGGTCTAATCAAGTCACATTAAGAATGACTCCATGCAAAGCAAACCAGGACCCCGAGATCATCCACAAGTGTGCCCTCCACAGAGGTCTTATCCTGTTATGTGAAGAAAGTACAATGCACCAAAATTGGATGAGTCCAAAGCCCTCTGGTGCCACTTGGGATCCACCTTTTTGCTAAAAACAGAGCCGCCAGTGAAGGAGTACGGGACGGCTTTAACCCTTTGCCAGGCCCAACCCGCCTTACAGCACATTCGTAGGCACACAGTCTCCATGCTCACGGAATCAGCAATTATTTGTCATGCACAGAACCACCCATGAAGAAGCATGGATTACTTCACCTCTCTTCCAGGATGTCGGCTGGCCTGGATGCCGAAATGGTGCAGTCAAGTTTCTGAGTTTCCTGTGGGCAGGGTCAGGCAGCACTGACGTCCACAGACATTCTCTACATTGCAGTGATTATCTCTGACTGCATGAAGCAGGGGGGTTTCCGGCACTGCAGTGACTCTCTATCCTAGGAGAGTGCGGCATTGGGGAGAGCCCAAAACACTGAGGCATGCACTGACCTGGGAGAAGAGGTGAGCATTCCACACGTGCTAAGGAGCTCAAAGTGCCCAACATGCGCTGAGAAGCTCAAAGTGCCTAAGAATGCTGATCTTAGAGGAAACACAAAAGGGCTCCACACCCACACATTGACCACTGCAAGAGGTGCATCGAGGAGCGACAATCACGTTTCAAGTCAGAATGTGGTTGCCAGGCTTCACAGATGGGCAGGCAGGAGGAATATTTTATGACTCTGAGATTCCAGAAGAACAGGGGGCAAGCCAAAAAGCCCTTGGAGAATACTTGTGGGGGCACACAAGAAGTAGCAAGCAGCAGACCAGCTAATCAAGGTAAAGTGCAACAGTGGTAGGTCCTCCTGCTGCCCAGAAGGCAGCAGGCCAACACAGCAAAGCAAATAGCAATAATGGAGGTTCCCCCTGAAGCACAGCAGTACTGGAAGTGTGCAGATGTAGAGCCATCAGCATCTGGTTACAAGTCTCACTCAGCGTCTAAAACGATGGCATCACAGCCCCACTACCTATACTAAATAATGTCTCAGATGAAGGGTGAATTCAAACAACCCCTTAGAAGTGTGCCACAATCATTTCCAGCCCAGCCCTTTCTCCAAACGACCAGTAGGGGGTAAATCAGCCCTTTTTATGAGAACAGGATACAACCTATACAAATGTTAAGTGTGAAACACCTCTCCCTCTCTCAGCCCAGAAAGACTAACAGTATACAGATGAATGCAGATGTATCCCCTGCCACACCCAGCTCGTTCTGTGTTGTGGCTGTCTAGAAAGTATGCACAAAATGTAGCTGTCACCCCTCCCAGACGTGTATTGGAGTCAGGCTGCAAAGCAGAAAGAGTCATAAGCACAGATAAATGCTCAACTCCCAAAAATCCACAAAAATGTGATTGAGCCCCCCAGAAGACCAATCGTCTCAGGGTGTGAATCTGTGTTGGAGCCGATTGCCAAATACGTGGATATCTTTTTAAAACCTTTTGTCAATCAAGTACCATCTTATCTTCGAAACACTACTGACTTTATCAAAAAAATAGAAGGACAAATATTCGATGCTCGTACTCATTATACACTCAAATACCGCAGGAAGAAGTGTTGGAATCTATGGAATTCTACATAGAGACACGGATAAAACCTCAGAGAGTACCTACTGAATTCATATTAGATTTGGCTCGGATTGCGCTAAAAAAAACCTACTTCAAGTTTGAGAACACATTTTACATGCAGGTCAAAGGCTCTGCGATGGGGTCCTTTTGCCCCGGAAATGGCCATTCTGTTTATGGCACTTTTTGAGAAAAGATGTATCATTGATGACAATCCCTTCTGTGAATCAATCCTACAGTGGTACAGATTCATAGACGATATCTGGTGCATATGGAGTGGAACAGAAGGTCACTTCCATGATTGGCTGAATACAAGGCATCCAGATATCAAGTTTACGATTACAAAAAGCAAGTCTGTTCTTATGTTCTTAGATGTAGAAGTATTTGCAGAAAATCAGAAACTAAGCACAACTCCACACCGTAAACCAACAGACAGGAACACCATACTACACTATCGAAGGTTCCACCCCAGCAGTCTAAAAAACAACTTACCTTATGGGCAACTGTTGTAGAATAAGACAAAACTGTGTATGCAAAGAAGACTTTATGACAAAATGCGGCTACATTTTGTGATCAACTAAGAGAAAGAGGTTATCCTCGTAAATTGATAAAGCATGCAGTGAAGCGTGTGTGGTACACACCATGTGAAACACTTCTGACAAAAAAAGAAAAATCACCTCTGAACAAACTAGTATGCATGTCCATGTTTGGTCCTCATACCAATACATATCGGAAAATAATTTTAACAAACTGGCATCTTCTAACTGAAATGGAATGTCCTATGGAAAGACCTCATGGTCAGTGACTGGCTACCTGCCCCTCCCAGCTTCCCACACCGCACCTTGAAGGATTGACATAAGCAAGTTGTCTTTGGAAGGCGGGGGGTCACGGACTCCCCGGCCGTATTTATTATACAAAAACAATAAAATTATGAATAACAACATTACATCAATATGTTAGAAAAACAAAATTCGTAGACATTAGATTACAGTATTGAAGACAGATATCAAAGGCTAACCTTAACAAAAGTCTAATACAGCGTGTTTCCTATCCGAATCTAACATCCTGTCTGAATTTAGCATTCTAACATTTCTGGCCCGACGGCAGGGTCGCTAACCGGTGTCAAGTCCTAATAACCACGCCCATATGGAATGGAATGGAATTTACCACCCATTCAAGGTCCCCGAAAATCTGGCAACCGCTCAGCATGCAGTACAACAATTGAAGGGCACACACTTGTACATGATTCCGTTAAATGGACCAACACGGAATTCAATAATTGCAAAACAAAAAATATCATCTATGCAATCCATGCTCAAATATATATTTTGGAAAAACTACTCAGCAAATTGACCAGCGAATAGTGCAACACCGCTCATGCATCAAAAACCAAATTATGACAGCGCCAATGGTGCAACATTTTGTGCAATACAACCACTCAGAACGTGACTTTGAATGGACTGTCCTACCAGGACTAAAATAATCACCTCGTGGTTGAAAATCTTGAGAATTCTTTACTAAAAAGAGAAGCCTATTTAATCCTAAAATTTCATTGCACATCAAGAGGCTTAAATGAAATGTCTGAATTAAACCAAGCGATGACATAACATCGTTGAAAAGGAGGACTACAAGTCCCACAATACCGTCCATTTCCTGCTTGGGAGACTCCCTGCTTGGGAGACTCTCTTTGAAAAAGGAGAGACAGCACAAGCACACTGGAGTGCATGTTTCTCTAATTGAACGATCGTTGGAAGAAGATGTGAAGCTCTTCTGAACGTGAGTGTTTTTAAGGATACAGCCTGCTAAAAATGTTCTGTGCCACCTAATGCGAAGAAACAAACTGTGTTAACAATGAGACAAGGCCCACAGAAATATCACAGCGATGTGAATGAGTTGCTACTGTCTTAGAACACACCAAATAAAAAGGAATGCCATCACTCGGAGTAGGAAATTGCCACATTTAAACTTGAATCAACCGGTCTTTCAGGGCTTTAAGTGGGATGAAAAAACTGGGGGGTCTCTCAAAGGGGCATGGCCAGTGTAATTAGGGGTGTGGCTTTAAATCACTTACGCAAAAAATCCAGAAAGAAAATGACTCTTAAAGGATTTCCCTTCCCCCACAACGCTCCCCTGGCATGACGTCATGCTATAACTTCTCTACTTCTGAGAAGTGAGCAGCGCACATCCATGTGCCTGGTGCTGTCTCGAAACGGGTCTCTATAAGGCTTTGTTTTGCTCCATTGCACTTTTTTCCGGACTGCAGTGACAGCAAACAACGGTCATTGCAGTCCGGAAAAAAAAACGGGATGCCTGTGTCAGGGCTCAAAACAGAGCCCGATAGAGACCCGTTTCGAGGCCCCCTGAAAAAAACTGCCGGTGCTCAGACCCCTTGAGACCCGGCCCACTTATAGCCCTGCGGTCTTTGTAATGAGCGCGGGGGTTACTGTGTAACTGTATGCTTCGAGGTTGAGTAGTGCGATAAGTCTTTGCCACGAGCAGCGAAAACAACATTGGTGCAAGCAGCATTCCACCCAAAGATGAGAAACGCGCAATAACGAACCTGTCATTTAAATTTGTAGGAAATGGAGTCCGAAATATAAATGAAGCCTAAACGAAAACGGGTGATTACACAGAGAACACTGATTCAGAAAAGGGGGTGGTGATGAACAGAGTGTCTGAATTAAGCAGACCGCTCTTACCCAGTCCAAAGATCAGGGCTTGATCCATCACTGTTTTTTAACTCACTGCACCATCCCAGCTCAGAACCTGGCTACATGCAAATTAGTCTGTTCCTGTCCCAGTGCATGATGGGAACAGGGCAAACCAAACTACCAAGCCAATTCTTATACTGGGAAGGAAACAAGCTACCGGGGACCGGTTTCTGGCATTTCAGCCGTCGTCGGCCCGGCTTGCTTGAATCCTGATGGTGCAATGAGCAAGGGACTCACATCTGAGTATACCCTTCCACGCTTATGGTGGACAAAATGATTCAGAAAAGGGGGTGGTGATGAACAGAGTGTCTGAATTAAGCAGACCACTCTTACCCAGTCCAAAGATCAGGGCTTGATCCATCACCGTTTTTTAGCTCACTGCACCATCCCAGCTCAGAACCTGGCTACATGCAAATTAGTCTGTTCCTGTCCCAGTGCATGATGGGAACAGGGCAAACCAAACTACCAAGTCAATTCTTATACTGGGAAGGAAACAAGCTACTGGGGACCGGTTTCTGGCATTTCAGCCGTCGTCGGCCCGGCTTGCTTGAATCCTGATGGTGCAATGAGCAAGGGACTCACATCTGAGTATACCCTTCCACGCTTATGGTGGACAAAATGATTCAGAAAAGGGGGTGGTGATGAACAGAGTGTCTGAATTAAGCAGACCACTCTTACCCAGTCCAAAGATCAGGGCTTGATCCATCACCGTTTTTTAGCTCACTGCACCATCCCAGCTCAGAACCTGGCTACATGCAAATTAGTCTGTTCCTGTCCCAGTGCATGATGGGAACAGGGCAAACCAAACTACCAAGCCAATTCTTATACTGGGAAGGAAACAAGCTACTGGGGACCGGTTTCTGGCATTTCAGCCGTCGTCGGCCCGGCTTGCTTGAATCCTGATGGTGCAATGAGCAAGGGACTCACATCTGAGTATACCCTTCCACGCTTATGGTGGACAAAATGATTCAGAAAAGGGGGTGGTGATGAACAGAGTGTCTGAATCGTTTTTGGCCACTATAGGTGTGGCAGGGTATACTCAGACATGAGTCCCTTTCTCACTGATCCATCAGGATTCAAGCAAGCCGGGCCGAAGACGGCTGAAATGCCAGAAACCGGTCCCCGGTAGCTTGTCTCCTTTCTGGTGAAGAATTGGCTTGGTAGTTTAGTCTGCCCTGTTCCCATGATGCACTGGGC
Organism: Lissotriton vulgaris; assembly: GCF_964263255.1. Taxonomy (NCBI): domain Eukaryota; kingdom Metazoa; phylum Chordata; class Amphibia; order Caudata; family Salamandridae; genus Lissotriton; species Lissotriton vulgaris. The sequence goes on from NC_141685.1 coordinate 1,944,506,775, forward strand.
CAGGGACAGACTGATTTGCATATAGCCAGGTTCTGAGCTGGGATGGGGCAGTGAGATAAATAACGGTGATGGATCAAGCCCTGATCTTTGGACTGGGTAAGAGTGGTCTGCTTAATTCAGACACTCTGTTCATCACCACCCCCTTTTCTGAATCGTTACACAGAGAACACTGGTACCTTTGTACAAAGAGGAAGCCACTTTAAAGTAAGCGGAATGATGAGTACAGTCTGTGTCTTTCCCTGATAACTAATGAACTGCAAAATCGCTAAGGAGTTACAAAAATACATCTTTCAGGCGATTGTTGGGGCTTTCTTAATTATTTGATAAAACAAGTAGTGGAATGAAAACGTCCCCGCGTGAGGCACAAAAGTTAACTTGAAAACACGCATGAAAATATTCGTTGCCCAAGTAAGTTTTGAATGAGCGAGTTATAATAACGAAAACATGAAGTATCAGACTCAGTCACTTATACAGTTTTTTATAATATCTTTAGGTACCCAGCCATTGTGTCCCAAGTAAATTAAAGAAGGTGCACAGCGAGTGCCAGTTACTTCAATAAACATCAGGTACATCAATTGTTGTTTAAAAATGGAACACAAATAAAAGGGAAGTCTAGAAACAGAGTTTTAATTTGTGGTGTTGTTTTTTCTCACCCTCCCCTCTTATTTTATTTAAAAAAAACATGTAGATTACACCATGGTTCAACCCTGACGATAATCCCCAAACCTAGAAGGGGATTAGAAACGTGTCCGCTTTTTTCCTTCCAACCTACGAGGGAACCAAATTGTGTCGGACTCTTGTGAGGGTTTATCAACAAAAATATACCCGCAGAGAGATTGAAAATATTAATTTCCCCGTAATTAGTCTGCTTTCGCTTAAAAAACACAAAGTGCAAATAACTTTGGCATAGGCAGACTGATTGTTAACAATATTGACTGGTGTATCAATGTGAAAATGTCCATGAGTTGTAATGCATTGACATTTTTTTAAATGTTTTGTTATATTAAGCACACATTTTTTCTACTTTGTTGATGAATCATTTTCTGAAAAATGGAACATGTACCATTTGAATGCATCAAAGAAAATTATGTTGCATGAAGGTGATTCAAATAGATTACAATTATTAAAGTAAGGTACAATAACTGAATGTGTTGTATCTAAAACCTGCTGAATGAAAAAGCAGTATTGTGAATTGGAGGCCAGGTAATTTCCGCTTTTTCATATAACTTCCTAAAAGTAGCATTTCTAAAATAGTAATGTAAAATACGACTATACCAGTAAGTAGGATTTATCACTACAATTCTAAACATACCAAATATGGCAACACCACTCTTTTCTGATCAGTAATTACAAGTTAAAAGTATATAAGGGAATTCCCAATGCTAGCCTATGAGAAAAGAAGGCATCACAGCAGTGAAAAACAAAATAGGCTGTTTGTCACTGCCAGGACATGCTACACATAAAGGCACTTTTCCTTCCTTTTAGTTACACAGCACCATGCCCATAGGGCTATCTAGGGCCAACTTTAGGGGTGACCTATGTGTAATAAAAGGGGAGTTTGAGGCATAGCAGGTAGGTAGGTATAAATGTCAAGTTGAAGTGGCAGTAAACTGTGCGCACAGGGCCTGTGGTGGCAGACCTGAAAAAGGTATAGAAAGCTTCTTCTGTGGGTGGCACAAGTAGTGCTGCCGGCCCACTAGTAGCATTTAATTTACGGGCCTGGGGTATATGGGATACTACCTTACAAGGGACATACAATTAAATCAAACGTGCCAAACAGGTGTAAACCAATTATACCTTATTTAGGGGAGAGAGCAAATGCACGTTAGCTCTGATTAGTAATGGTAAAGTGCCTAGGATCCTAAAACCAGCAAAAAGGTCAGAACAATAGGTGGAGGAAGACAAAAAGTTTGGGGATAATCGTGCAAAAAGGGCCAGGTCCAACATGTACAAATTCATATTGTTCCCTGGTTTCATAGGAATATTTTTTATGTGTTCATACATAAAGGCCATTTAAGGAATTTGCTCGTCAAGATTTCCTACAAGTGATGTGGGTGAGGGGGCAGGAATTTGGCTCCTGTTGCTGAACACACATAGCAGGAAGGCAGGCATCTACCACTCTAAGATCCCATCAAAACTTTGCATAAGCCCAAACACCCCCTCACCCATATGTCCCAATTTGGAACCTTAGAATTAGTACATTTGCCTGTGCATTTACAGCAAGATTCATGTGTGCAGCAATATGCTTGCTCTGTGCATTACATATAATTCAGTGTATGAGCTAGAGGTAGTTTAGATAGAGGTCTGACTCTGTTGCTAAACAAAAGGCACACTTGCAAATAAGGGAGAGTGAAGATAGGCACTACCTTGAAAATTGTCAGCAGCTGAAGAACTTGGGACCAGATATATGAAGCCTTTTTGTGGTCTCAAATGGCCCGATCTGCAGGATCGGACAATTTTGTAATTGCAAAATAGCTTCTTCTTATGTACAAACACCAAATTGCGACTCTATAACTTGTTACAGAATTGCAATTTGGGTTTGCGACATAATTCCGAATATTTGGCGAATTCAGTATTCGGAAGGGGAGTCTCAAATACTGAATCGGAATGGTACATATTATTGTTTTGTGACCGGAATCCGGTCGCAAAACTTTAATACCATACCCACTACAGTGTAGTGATAATGAATTTGCAAAGGGGAAGGCATCCTCAAATGGCCTCTTCTACTTTGAAAATCTTAAAAAAATATTGTTAGGAGTAAGCGATAGTACCATAAACCATTGCCTCCTCTTAAAAAATGTAAGTAAAGTTTCACATTTTTTTTACGCATCCCATTTTCCTTAAAGGAAAACGGGTTGCGTTTCAAAACAAAAACATTGCTTTATTTAAAAGCAATCATAGACATAGGGGTCTTCTGACCCCAGCAGGCCAACATCCTTGTGATGGCTGTGATTCCTAGAGGGTCTCAAATTATGACCTACCTCAATAATATTCATTAGGTAGTTCAATTTACAAACCACCAGGAATCTGTAATTTGCAAACCGATCTATTGATAAATAGATTGGTTAACAAAATAGCATTCTGGTTGTAAAAATACTCATAGCAAATTGTGACTGGGTATTTTGTGACCAGAGTTTACTAAATCTGGCTGTTGATATCTACACTACATGTGCATGTTAAAATCAGTGACTAGCTGGATAGCATTCGAACCCTTGCAACAGTTAAAACTTCCAGAAAAGTTGTGGAATTTTAGGCACAGTGGTTTGTTATATTGTCTTTGGATTCATGTGCACTCTGCTGCATCATTCGAAGAGAGCAGAGCAAGCCTTAAATTGCAAAGCAGCCCTCTTGGGAACAAAGTAGGCCTCAAACATCAATGCAATCCTCTGGGGAACAAGGCAAGTTTCAAGCAGCAGGGATTCCTCTGGTAACAGTCGGGGAGCCCTCTGAGGAACACAGTAGTTCTCAGGCAGGAGGACATTCCTCTGAGGAACAAAGCAGGCCTCAATCAGCAATGCAGTCCTCAGGGGAACAAGATATCTGTAATATCTGCAGGCCCAAGAGTGTGCACTGAAGAGTGCTGCATGTGTCAATGACAGGTAATAAGCAGTTTGTTTCCAAATGTGAGTTGTCTAAAAAGAGGAAAACAAAATCTTCAGTAAAGGGCGATTTTGAGCTTGGGACAGGAGCATATAGCAGCAGAAGAATGGCATGACCTGATAACAACTGTTGCTTCTTTTAAATTGGGACTAATACAAAAGCTGAATATCATTAAGGACCAATTGAGTCAAGCATCACAGGAATGTTATGTGACAGCTAATAAAGCCATAATTAACAAATACAATACCTGCACAAAATAACCCTTCAAATAATTTTGCTTTTAATATGTGTGATGCTGAATGCATCACACATAGAGAAAGGAAGCATGGAGGAGAAAAAAAGCTATTTTTCCTTGCACCTCCGTGGTCTGGGAGGCACACAATTCTAAGGCATTCCCAGGTTTACAAGTCTTTTTAAATCTGGAAATGTACCAAAATCCATAAATGAATGGCAACACCCACACTCCACCCATGGAACATCTCCCTGGTGCAAAGCGACAGATGGTGGTGTAAATCCCCCCTTGCATCGCTTTGTAAATCCCAATTAAGGACTTGCGTTGCCTGGAAACGATTTGCGTCATGGAAGGACAATGCAAGTTTGTAGCAAATCTGGGCCTGGATCTGTAAGTTGAATGTAAAATAGTATATATTATTTTTTTCTGCAAAAGCTATACGTTTGAGTACCGCATTTGGCAGCAGAAAGGGTGTTCAGGCATGGAGAATGCATCACAGCCTCCTTTGTGCCACTTCCTTCTGCACAGAGGTGCTAAGGTGTCAGCAGAGGCTGAAGTCGGTGGTCCTAGAGGCATGTATGCTCCGATTGTTACTGCCATTGCCCCTGTATGCCTTAGCCCTGCTTCCTGCATGCCCAGCGGGTGAGTGGTTGTCGCTGCCCCGACTCTCTTCCTCCTTACATACCCTAATGCTATCAATGTTCTTGTCTTTTTAGCTGTCTGAACTGAGAGGTTGTGCGTGCAACATACCCCCTGCTGAGCAAGCTCACACAACTCAAATAAATTATACGTATATTCTAAGACCTCCTCAGAAAAGGGTGTCTGATTGGTGGGGATTGTCCTCGCCTGTGTACATATGATATGGGAGTGTTTAATGACCCTGGCTCTAGGGACAGAAATCCAGGGGAGGAGCAGGCTACACTGCTGTCATCGACAAACTGGATGGACATTTGTAGTGTGGTCCTCAGGTCTCATCCTAGTATGTTAGTTGGGGATGAGGGAAAATACAATAACTGTTCTCTCATACTATTCCTTCCTACCTCTAGTTAAAGAGGTTCTGAGAAGGGGATCCCTGTCACCGTACCCAAGAAACCTTGCATAATCGCAGTGTTTTTAATAAAGGGACTATCCCTTCCCTTAGGCATTACCTTGTCGTCTCTGTGTCTATGAAGAACATGTATGGTGCTTTGTTCACAAGTACTGTGACTACTGGTTCTTTCTCTTATCGGCCTTGGGTGGATAGGATGGTGTGTGTGTTTTTGGGCGCCTCTTCTGCTTTGGGCATCGATTCCCGATTTCCCCCCTTGTTTAGCTGGGCTAACCCTGTAGTCTCATTCTCAGCATCGGATCCCAGGGGTTGGACCCTCTTCCACACCCAGCTAGTTTTTTCTATGAATCTCCCTGTACCCGAGTGTGTAGCCTGAACTGGTGGGAGTGCATGTTCTCTGCGCTGCTGGTGTTTGATTGGCTGAACTTAACTGATGGGGAAACCAATTTTAAGGAGCTCTTATACTGGACTGAGGTGGTGCTGGAATTGCCCAGGCCTGTAGACCAGTTAGACTCTAATTCCAGGACCTAACAGTTTGTTGTTCAGTAGGAACCCTCTCTCAGCTGGCAGGTTGGTGTATCCAAATGGTGGGATGAGCTGGAAACGTGCCGAACTCAGCGCCCTCCTGAAGAAACCCACAGCAGACCCCTCTGAACTTAAGAACTACCGCCCCATCTCACTCCTCCCATTCCCTGCCAAAGTCATTGAGAAAGCCGTCAACAATCAGCTCGCCGCCTTCCTTGAATCCAACAATTCCCTCGACACCTCACAGTCCGGCTTCCGAGCAAAACACAGCACCGAAACCGCCCTCATCGCAGCTACAGACGACATCAGAACGCTACTGGACAACGGAGAAACAGTTGCCCTCATCCTACTTGACCTCTCCGCCGCATTCAACGCAGTCTGTCACAGCACCCTCATACAACGCCTCAGCAACGTCGGAATACAAGGAAAAGCATTGGACTGGATCATCTCGTTCCTCGCCGGGAGAACACAGAGAGTCCGCCTCCTCCCATTCAAATCAGAGGCCACCGAAGTCATCCGCGGAGTACCACAAGGATCATCACTCAGTCCCACCCTCTTCAACGTTTACATGAGTCCCCTCGCATCCATAGTGCGACAACACAACCTCAACATCATCTCCTACGCAGACGACACCCAGCTGATCCTCTCCCTCACCAAAGACCCTAACACCGCCAAAACCAATCTACACGAAGGAATGAAAGAAGTAGCCGAATGGATGAAGAACAGCCGCTTAAAACTAAACTCGGACAAAACGGAAGTCCTCATTTTAGGATCATCCCCCTCTACCTGGGACGACTCATGGTGGCCACCGGCCTTGGGTACAGCACCCATACCTACAGACCATGCAGGTAACCTGGGCTTCATCCTAGATTCCTCCCTCTCAATGACCAAACAAGTCAACACCGTCTCATCCTCATGCTTCAACGTACTTCGCATGCTCAAAAAAATCTTCCGTTGGATCCCCACCGAAACAGAAAGACTGTCACCCACGCACTGGTCACTAGCCGACTGGACTATGGAAACACCCTCTACGCCGGAACCACAGCCAAACTACAGAAAAAACTCCAACGCATCCAAAACGCCTCAGCCAGACTCATATTGGACATCCCCCGTCAAGCTCACATTACTGGTCACCTGAAAGACCTCCACTGACTCCCCGTCAACAAGAGAATAACGTTCCGTCTCCTCACCCACGCACACAAGGCCCTCTGCGACCTAGGACCCGAATGCCTCAACACACGTCTGTCCTTCTACACACCCACCCGCCAACTACGATCATCCAATCAAGCCCTCCCCGCTATTCCGCGTATCCACAGATCCACCATGGGAGGAAGATCCTTCTCCTACTTAGCGGCCAAAACCTGGAATTCTCTCCCCACTCACCTCCGCCTTACACAGAACCACTTTTCCTTCAGAAAGCAGCTTAAAACCTGGCTATTTGATAAGTAATGCACAACCCTCCCCCAAGCGCCTTGAGACCCTCTGGGTGAGTAGTGCGCTATACAAATTCCTGAACTTGAACTTGAAACTCCATGTTTGCATATGGCGGGGAGATGCAAACAACTTGCTTGTTGTCTGTGGGATAGGATTATCGGTCAGGGCCTCCTCAAAGATGACCCAATGTTATAATAGTGCCTATCTCCAGTCCATCTTCTGTCCTGCATATTTGGTACGTATGTGTGCTCTCATGTGTTTGATTGCTTTAGTGTCAAAAGTTCCTTCATTTGGCCAGGGAACCACCTATGCCATAGTGTGTGAATGCTGTTCTTGGCAACATTTCTTGCTTTTTTTTAGCCTATGTGGAACCTGGTTTGCATGTGTTTTAGTGATGAGTCCATGATAAATTGGTTAGTTTTAAAGGACAGATCTGCCCTAGTTTCCCTTATTTAGTGAATCGTTAGTTTTGCTCTAAATGTGGAAACAATATATATACACAGGGGTTTACTGGTTCTATCTACTTACTTTGAGCTCTGTACTATCTACAGATGCATCAACATGAATATTTCACAAACACAAATAACAATGCATATGGGCCATTGTGATGTCGCTGTGCCTATCTGTGGGATTGGTCCGAGTATCCAGTTTGTGCATTTGTCTTCCAGCTACGCCTCCCCCAATTTTGTGATAGGTCAGTCAGTAACCTCAGGCCAAGGTCTCAGAGCCTGCCTAACCACTTATTTCTGATTTGTGGTGACGGAGAGTTCAGGACAGGTGAATTCAGTAATCGAGATTCGATTTCATTCTTACATATGAATGTATCATTATTAACACTGACATCAACTTTTTCAATATTATCATGCCGATTCTGTCCTTGGCCCTTCAACTGAGGCAGATATTTAATACCTGTAACTAATTTAATTGAGTACAAACCACTGCAGTTAAATGTTGGCATCAACCTAGCCGGTTGTTGGGGCACTAAACAGTCGTGTTGCAGCAGTCAGTCAAAGGCACAGAAGCCCTTGCTAATAGACTGTTGCTCAAATCTAAACCAGCATGATTGACAGTCTTGCTTTACAAGACAGCATCGGTTTCAGCAGGAGAGGGGCGGAGGCAGCACCCATAGTAGAAACCAGAGCACAATGAAATTCTTACGCCATACTTGCAGCCAGACAGAAACGAAACAACGGATGAGGTGAATCCTTTGCGAATCATATGCCCCCCCCCCCTTTGTGTTAGGTCATTCTCTACATTGAGAAATGGCATGAAAGCAAATGAACTTCCGGATGATTTGGCACCCTTGATCATCTTGGACTGATACATTAGTAGCTTTCAGGTAAGTATCACAGTTCACTTTCAGAATCACAAGCAGAGGTTCAAGTACAGGACGAAATGGGCGCAGCAATGTACTGAACCACAAATGCCACTCTAGCACCATGAATGTTGGAAATGGCCCTTTTTGCAGGTTTATCCCCAAACATTTAGCTTCTTCCTCCAATTTTTCCTGACCTGTTTTAGTTGGCTATAGGACACTGGGCACTTTACCACTGCTGATCAGTGCTAAAGTGCATGTGCTCTCTGTGTAAATTGTAATTATGATTGATGATCCATGATTGGCATATTTGATTTACTGGTAAGTCCCAAGTAAAGTGTACTAAGTGTGCCAGGGCCTGTAAATCAAATACTACTAATGGGCCTGCAGCACTGATTGTGCTACCCACCTGAGTAGCCCGATAATGGTATCTCAGACCTGGCCCTGCAGTGTTTGTACACTCAGTTTTAAACTGCCATGTTGCCCTGGCAAGTGCACCCACTTGACAGGCCCTAACCATCCCTTTTTAATATGTGGAATGTGCCCCTCAGGTAGGCCCAAGGTACCTCCCCGGGCAGGGTGCACTGTATGTAGGGTGCACTGTATGAGCATACCCGTCCCACTCGGGGTGACAAATGCAAAAACAACAGTTGATGGACAGAATGCAGAACAATGTCATACATTCACCCCAGTACAGAGATCTGGGCTTAAATCCATTGTTTTGTGCTCACCATGCCATTCCAATTTGTACCCAGCCATATGCAAATCAGTCTTGACCCTGTGCCCCATGGCAACAGTCCAGCCCGAACTGCCAAGCCAGGTCCTCCCTGGACTGGAAACAAGCATCCTAGGACAGGTTTCAGGCTGATATGTATGACATTGTTCTGCATTCTGTCCATCAACTGGTTTCTTTGCATTTGTCACCACGAGTGGGACGGGTATGCTCAGACGTGAGTCCCGTGCTCTCCATGCCACTGGAATCAAGCTATCCTGGCTGATGAGGGCTGAAGCGGCAAGAGTGGACAGCCTTGGCGGGTGCCCATCTGGATGGGGAACGCCTCAGAGAGCATGCCAATAATTAGGACCCGTGCTTTAGGGCTAGAGTACAGAACTCGGATGAAACGCCTGAATGGGAGCACAAATCTCATTGCCTCCAGCACATCTTCCAGGTAGCTCCAATCAACTGTATCAAATGCTTTTTCAAAGTCAATGAAAAGCAGAGCCAAGTACGGGGTGAGCTGATGGCGATGTGCGAGGGTTAGGTGAAGACGGCATATGCAGTGCCGGGTGCCACGAGCAGGCATGAAGCCGCACTGGTCGGGATGGACCAAGTCGTGCAATAAGGGGCGGAGACATTGAGCCAAGGCAGTAGCACAGATTTTCACCTCATGTTGATGAGGGAAATGGGGCGATAATTCAGGAGAGGGAGGGCGGTTGGGTCTTAGGAAGAACCACAATGTGGCCACGTCGGTCTCTGAGGGGAAGGACCCCATATCCACCACATGCTGGAACAGATCCACCAGGTGTGGAACCAACATGTCACAATAAGTCGCATAATATTCCTGAGGGTATCAATCTGGCCCTGGCTTCTTACCGGAGTGCAAGAGTGAAATGGCCCTGTGTAATTCCTCCGAGGTCTCCGCGGCTGCCTGGGGAAGGCGGGCAGTTGTGTCTTAGCCTCTGTCAATAATTCGGCAAGGTAGGCCTCAGGAGGTCGGGCCTCATACAGTCGGGCATAATAGCATGCAAAGGTTTGGGTGATAGCATGTGAGGTGAAATGATGAGTGCCGGCCGCATCGCAGACCTCGGGGATTATGAGATTGGCTTTCGGATATGGCACCAGATTATGGGGTAGCTTCCTGTTTTTTGTCACCCCAGCTGTATACACGTACCACCGAGGAATGCCATAACATTTTAGCTGATTCTAGAGAGATCTGACAGATCTCCACATGGAGCAGTGCAAGCTGTCAGGTGGAGCAAGCGCCATCGGCAGAAGCCTGGGCTGATTCCAACTGTGCAGCTTTGGCCTCGAGCTGTAGCAGGTGGGTGGTCTGGGCTGTGCGCCTTGCGTAGACCAAGCCTCTAGCCATGCCCTGTATAGTACCCTTGCCAGCCTCCCACAGTATACCCAGAGAGGGAACTGATCCCTAGTTGATCAATAGGCATTGCTTCAGCTCTTGTCCGAGGGTCTCAATGAATTCCACATCCTGCAGTACCCAAGCGTTCAACAACCAATTTGTGCTAATTCCCTTGGGGCACACCCGAGACCAATGGAGACTGGGGAATGATCGGAGATACCTCGTGGAAGAATAGTGACCCCCGACACCAACTGGCAATCAGTGGCCGGCAACAGGAGCAAGTCATTACATGAGTGGGTACGGTGAGCCGCCGAGGTGTGAGTGTATTGTTCTTGTCGGGGGATCCATACCCTCCAGGCATCACAGAGACCCAGGGAAGAGGATCAATCAGAAAGGCACTTAGCAGAAGCAAGGCGGGGCGCAGAGGGAATACCTGTTGTGTCGCAAGAAGGCTGCATAAAAGCATTGAAGTCGCCCCCGACAACCGTCAAACCCTGAGGGAAAGTCGAGATTAATAGTGTGAGGCATCGGAGGGTGGAGGGCATTGTGGCAGGGGGAATGTGTGCACACAAGAGATTGAGAAGATGACCCTCGATCCTACCAGTTAGGGCAACTTAGCGCCCCTGCGCGTCAATCTCCACCTGTATCAAAGTAAAGGGGAGACCTCTACGAATCAATATGGCCACTCCCCGGTAGCCCCATATGAAACCAGAGTGCCTGACCCTGTCAAACCCATATCAGGCGAGAAAGGTGCATTGAGTTCCCAGAAGGTCGATTCTTGTAGGAAGAGAATATCAGGTGCTTGGGCACTGCTGAGAACTGCAGTTCGTTTTATGCGGTCTAGTAGGCCATTGACATTCCATGACAGAATGTGGAGAGGTCTATAAAGAGTTGACATTGTGTGACTGAGAGGTGGGTGTGTGGACCAACGAGAGGGGACCCAGGTCCGAGGGCAGGTAGCATCTCATAGCCCGGGAGTAGGGATTCAGCTTGAGTATTGTGGTAGGTCTATTGTCATTGGTAGTGGCGTGTGTGGGCAGTGATCTGCCGTGAAAAAACAAAAAACATTGGCCCGAACAAGGCCAGAAACAGTACACAATTCGAAGACAATGGTCCTTCCAACCCCCCTGCCCCCAACACCCCCCACCCTACATTTCTGAAATTGAAGCATCTGTCGCCCTGAAACGGAATTCAACAAAAACAACAATAAAAACAAGTCTGAGGCTAAGCTAAAATGGTCGTGGCAGAGATGGGCCCCTCCATGTAGACAGATCTGTTATTGTTAACAGCTGCAAGAAAGTTTAAGAAACAATTTGTGATCCCAATTCCGCGGGGCTTCAGATGTCAGACTCTAACTCAGAGGTAATGAGTAATTGAGACACTGCTTCCGGTGAGCATGAGGTCCTGCTGCACCTGTCACCCTTCTTGCGGGACCAAGTGCGGCGCGGCTGCAGCTTGGGAAGAGTTGATTGAGGTTGCTTAGGCTCCTGCTGAGCAAGGGGAGAGGCCGGACAAGTCTGGAGGGGGCGCTCCTCCATGAGCCAAACCCAGGCCCCATGGGGGGTATCAAAGAAGAGTGTCTTGTCTTGAAAAACAACTCTGAGTCGGGCAGGAAAGAGAAGACCATAGCGGAGACCCAGATTACGGAGCTTCTGTTCGGCATCATCATAAGTTCGTCACTGGCCTGCACCTCCCTCGTATAGTCCGGGAAAAGCATAATTGTGCTGTTTTGGTAAGTCATTTGACCTTGTGTCCTCGCCGCCTTGAGGATAGCATCCCTGTCTCAGAAGTTGAGGATCCTCATGATGATGGGCCGGGGTGGAGAGATGGGCGCACTCTACCGCGAACAATGGAGAGAAGGATTCTTTAGGTATCCAGGATCTCACCCAGGTCTCCACGAATGCGTCCGCTCGGCCTTGTTCAACCCCCTTGGGAAATCCTATGAGACGTAGGTTATTCCTTCTTGACCTGTTTTCGGTGTCTTTAGCCCGTCAGTGAAGTTCTGAGGTCTGAGTCTGGAGCCGTGACACCTGCCTCTTGAGTTGGCCTATGTCATCCTCGACCGTGGAGATGTGCGATTCTGCCTCCGAGATCCGGGTCGTGGCATTACGCAGGTCCTGACGAATAAGGGCCATGTCCACCATCACCTCGTCAATCTTATTCTCCCCCAAAGCTTGTGAAGTGCCAATTACTTGGAGGATCGTATAGAGATCACCCCCAGCGGGGGCAGGGGTATTCGACGCCACCCCTCCGGGGTCCCGGTCATTGGTGGTGTATTGGTCCATTTTGGTATGGGTCTGTGGAGCAGTTGTCTTTGGGGCATGGTCCCTGCCCATCGCGACAGTGGATAGAGGCCCCTGATGCCGATTGGGTGGAGGAGGCAGTCAGCAATTGCAGAGAGGGAGGGAGCAAACACCCAGACTGGCAATACTCAGGTCCGGGTATCAAGGCTGGTCCTCCTAGGACCCCCTGAGCTCCAGGAGATAGTCAGCACGAATCGGGGGACCCCTCTTCTGCCGCCGCCCGATGCGACGGTCGATTGTAAGATTGCGGCGATACCAAAGGTATATTGTCTGAACTGTGGTGGTGGAGTGAGCTAAAGACTGATGATGGATTAAACCCAGATCAGTTGACTGGGGGTGAGTGCTCAAACGCTCCGTCCAGCATCCCCTTTGGTATCGCTTTGGTCGAAAGTAAAATGGCACCACCCCCATCTCAGGATGGATGGCAAGAGGTAAGTGAAGGGGGGCCGGGAAATCAGATTGCTGCTTCTCAGAGCAGTCAGCCGGCAACTATTCCTGCTACCTCGAGCCTGCAGCATGCAAGGGTCCGATGCCGCTCGATGGACGCAGCCGAGGGTGGACAGTGGGCTCCAAGCATCAGGGCGCAGGCAGGGACCAGGTCGAAGCGGGTGGATAGTGAGAGTGGAGGCCAATAGCAGGGCCCCACGCCGCCCTACAGCGACAGCCGAGATCAGTCCCTCAGCTATGGAAGTTCTCCAACCAACAGAGGAGGCCAAGGGAAGGAAAAGAAGGGCTCAGCTTCACGGGGAAGCTCGACACCGGCAGGGGGCAGTCATAGGACATGGACAGCCAGGTAGGCCCACCTCATGTTTACAGGCCGAAAGGCGCAGGAAGGCACCCCCAAATGTGCTGCATGGCAGGAGAGGGGAGAAGGGGTGAGTCAGTGAGGGAGGGAGGTAGGCGGAAGCACAACATTGCCCCTCTGCATTGCCACCCGACCAGGCAGCCGATCCCCAATCCTGAACCCCACTCACCGGTAGTCTTTAGGTGGAGGCCACGGGAGAACTCTTGTTGCCCCTAGAAGCCATTAACTCTTGGAAGCAGGGGGTGAGGCCTCAGCACCGACAGAACATGGAGGACAGGGGGGCCCAGACAGGGCAGGATCCATCTTTCATACAGCAGCGGGCCGTGCCAGTGAGCTGCGAGGAAGAGGGGCCCTCCGGTGATCAGAGGGCCGTGCCAATGGCCAAGTTCAGCGTCCCACCCCACGTCCGGCTGGGCGCAGCGAGGGCGGGTTGGGACACAGCCTCTTGCAGGCCTGGATGACCCCCCCACCTCCAGCTCCAGGGGGTGGGTTGGTCAGACACGGGATGGAGGAGGCCATTTTAGCAAGGGGGAGAGGGGACCTAACCCCTCATGCTGCAACCCGACAGCGGTAGCCAAGCAGCTGTATCCCTTTATTTGTGGATTCTGTATTCGAGCCCAGCAAGCCCTTACTCACTGGGCAGATGCTCACGAGGCGATCCTGGACCGACCCCCTTAGGCTCATGAGTCAGGAGGAAATCACCAGTGCGGTTAGTCTACGCTCGCCTCCCGCTCCCCTCAAGCTCTGTCAGCACAAGAGGTGAGCCCCCAACCGCAGCACCAGGAGCCGATGCGCTGCGGGCAGACGCCAGCATGGAGGTCCAGCTACAGGGTAAGTCCCAGGCAGGGGGAGGGCAAGCAGACCTCGGCCAGGCACGGCCGCCACCCCGCAGCGACAGGGGAGTCAGGCAGTGGACCGTCAGGGCATAAGCATCAGGCCCAGAGTCGGTACGCCGAGGGGGCCGCCATTTTGGGATCTCAAGGCATCAGGAGGAAGGTGATCAGACTGGGGCTACTGAGGCTCTGATCCGCCAGCAAAAGGGACCAAAAAAATGCCGGCGGGCAGGGAACCTCTCGGGTAGATGAAAGGATCCGATGGCAGCTGCAAATGGGTGGATAAGAGACGGAAGACGGAGGGGGTCCGGAGCACTCTTAGAGTGCGACCGCCATCTTGATGCCTCATGCCACCGAAATTCTCACTACTTTTAACCTTAGATTTTATAGAGCTGTCAAATACTGATGTGGTAACATAAGTGGGTAGAGGCCAAGGCATTCTGATTGATTTTATTATTTTGTCTGATTACTTTAACTCCCAATCAGTTATTTTTAACATACCCAAAGTATATTTTAGTGATCATTATCCACTAACATTAAAACTGGTGGTTCCATCTGACGAGTTAATTACGCCAGATAGAGTAATACCTTTGTCGTATACTAAAAACAAGGGGCTAATCAGGAAGTGGTCTACTGTCAATCCAGACTTTGTTCTGGAGGAGATCATAAAGAGTAACCTTGGGCAAGATTTGGACTGTCTGGAAGATAATTTAAATGTTACTACCATGTGTAAACCATATAAGGCAATATCTGAGACAATCAAGGTACTTTTGACTAAGAATCAGCCTGATAGAATACAGAAAAATAAAAGGTGGTTTAACAGTGAATGTTCTCAGTTACATAATAAACTAATCAAGATTTAAAAAATTAAACTATGTGACATGGTGGCTGTGAGACAGACACACATAGATTACAAGCGCGCACTGGAGAATCACAGGATGGAGATCAGGAAAGACGCATGGGGCCAATTACATCAGGCATCGCATAGTAAAGACTCCAGACTCTTCTGGCAAACAGTCAATGAAGAGTATTTTAGCAACACAAAAAATAGTAATTTTTGTGAGAAGTTGGCCTGGCATATGCTGTCCACACTTCATAGTGGGTACCTTGCACCAGTCCAAATGAGCCTCATTGATGGTAGGTTTAAAGACAACCTATATAGAAAGCTATCCTAGTGGTATCTGTGGAGAGCAGCAACAGGTATATATATATATATATATATATATATATAAAATATATGTATTTAATCTAAACACATCCCTCTAGTCTCTTTATGAGGCTATAGGCAAAAGTACACACAGTAAACTTATTTAGAACACAACAAATTAGCACAGTATACATTTAGCCCTGGGGCCTCACTAACCATATACTAAGAAAGTGGTATAAGTACCGCTACAGTCATAGAGACAAGGCCTAGGGCCTGTAGAACTTCTGGGGCAACCAAGAACCACCCAAGGTATGGATGCAGGAGACCCACAGGGGACGCGTGCATTGTCTAAATATAGTCGCGAATCACCATTGACTTCTATGGATAAAGTTGCGATTAGTATTTTAAAGATTAGGGACACTGGGAGCGGACTGGGAGCAAACACCTTCAGAACTAGACAGTTTGAGAGTCAAGACCCATGGGAGCACCAAAGTACTCATGTTACCTCACCCAAGGAAGCCGGGTGCATAGGTGTCTTTTCGTGTCGGGTTTCGTCATCGTTTCCTACGGCGAGCTGCAAAGAAGTGTTGCAGGCGACCAGGTGACAAGTGTGCAGGTGGATCCAAGGGTGGATCAGAGATCTGAAGAACCTGAAAGCAGAGTGGACAGAGTCTGGGTCACTTGCCAGTGACCAGGGAGGCAATAAGAAGATGCCCACCGATGTTGGGTGATTTCAGGTGCAGGAGGTGAAGCTTGACTCTTCAGCCACGAGGACCAGAAGGCATCGACGACAAACAGGAGCTGGATTCGAGTTTCCCAAGTCAGATGTCAAGTGCTGTGGTGTTGGTATCCAGATTGGACCCAACAAGCCTGGGCAGCAGCAACCCATGCAGCATGCAAAGATTGTCTCTGGAGCAGACCAGCAAGGTCTGAGGGACTCACCCTCTGGAGGGGAGTCAGGGCACATCTGGAGCAGCCAGGGAAGCCCAAGAAACAAAAGAGTTACATTCATGGGGACCCACCAGTTGACCGACCAGGGATCGCAAAGGGGTCTCAAGCAGAAATGCTAGAAGTGGGCCCACAGAACACTCGTGGAGTGAAGGCCCACAATCTTCAGTGCAGAGGGTGCTCAGGGCTTGGACTATGAATAGTCCAATGCACAACTTCAGGATAGCTCAGGAAGTAGGTGCACTAGCAAATGTGCATGTTGTCCAGGACTTCCGGTCCCACGTCTCTTGTGATGGCTACAGGTCTCAGCTTTGCTGGGAGCTCATTTTGGCCTTGGAGATGTCGGGAAGTCTATGTCTTGCCTTGGAAATGCTGGTCTTGCCTTGGAAATGCAGACCAGCAAGATGCTTCTTTGGTGCCTGTTTGAACAGGGGAGTCAGTCATTGACCCCAAGGGAGAGAGACCCTTCTGTCTTCTAGTCAAAATAGAATGTTGAAGTTCAAGAATATATGTTGCAGAGTTTCATCCAGGGTAATCTGAAGTCCTAAGAACTGGGTTCCTATACTTATACTAAGTTTAGGGGTTGGATTTACTGTAGGGTCCCACCTATGGGAGGACCTGGGGAGGGGATGTTTACACCCCTTCCCCTTTGTCCATTTTCACGCCAGAGCAGGGGCTGAGTGCCCCTGCAACCGGTTTGAACTGGGGTATGCACAGGGACACCAAGTGTGCCCCCCAGCACTGTCTGAAAAGCATTCACTGAATGCACCCACCCAACCCCAATACACTAAAGCCTGTCTGGGGAGGTGGTTACACCTCCTTGTGACAGGAAACCTATTGTCCAGGCCTCCCCTGCCGGAGTTTCATCCAGCAGCAGGAGCTCAGACTTGTGTCTGTGGCTGCAGCATCGATTTTGTGATGCTGGGGCCCGTTTAAACTATTACTGGTGTACATGTCTTCTCCCTCTAGAAGGATGGAATTCTACCCCAGCCGCCAGGACTGGCAGCGGGGGTGGGGGTGGGGTAGGATTCGTGTTTGACAGCACATACGACATGTTTTAATGCTGCCATTCCAAAGTTAGCATTTACCGCGAGGTTATAATGCACTTAAGAGTATATGGTATGGCTGTATCACAGAACAGCTACAGAGAAGTGATTCCGAAAGCTGCAGAGGAGCTCAGCTCATGCCTGGGCACCCTCTCACACAAAACCAAGCACTCTGCCTTCAGGATTGTTAAAGCCTTACATAGGTGTGACTTATAGGTTTATATGTGTCTGTTATTAAAAGTAGATATAGGTAGCCTATATCTTAGTAAGGAGTGCAAGCACCACCTTACTCAGGCTGCAGTAGCAGACCTGTGGTGCCATTTTGAAAGGCTTCCCAGGGGTGGCATCATACAAGCTTCAGCCCCTGGTAGCCTCTGGGGTACCTATGCCCTTGGTACCTAAGGTACCATATACTAGGGACTCACAAGGGTAACCCAGTAACCAATCTAGAGTGTACCTAAAGTACTTGCAATCAATTTAGAGAGGAAGCAGCTAGGCTGAAGTCCTGGGCAGCAGGGCCCCAGCCAGACTAAAGTCGACAAATCTGTGAAACACCAGCAAAAAGTGGGGGTAACCATTGTAAGCAGATCCTACTCTCCTACATTATTGATGTAACAATTATGCCTGAAATGTGGCTGAAACACTTTGCTGGTCTCTATGGTAATCGCACTGAGCCACACTGGTACTGATTTTCAATATGTGGCATTTCCTTTGGAACCCCTGACTTTACACGAGGTGAATAGGGCACTTTGTTAGACTGTAAAGAATGAGGTCCCCGGGCCGGATTCCTAGAGATCGGTTATAATAGTCCCTATATATAACAAGCATTTGCAATGCAATAGGTCTTGCATTAGGAAAGTTTGAGCTATTGGTATTGTAAATGACAAATATTTTTATTATGTGTTAGTTTTGAAAATAGCGAAATTAATAGCTTTGTCATTTACAATGCCAATAGTTTTAACTTTCGCAAATGTGACACCTATTGCATTTGTAATTATATATGTGTTGTATTTACGTGACTTAGATGTATTGATATTACAAATAACAATGGCTTTTATTTTTTTAAAATAATTAATACTTAAAATAAAAGTTATTGTAATTTATAATGGCAATAGCTTTAACATTTATAAATAATTTTTGTGAAGATTATGTTCAGTGTAATTTATTGTGACAAAAATCCAACAACAGAAGTGAAATATTAACATCTTTTTGTGACATTTGTAATAAAGCTTAAAATATTGAGAGAGCATATTTGAACCAGTTGTTGTTGAATGGTTGCACAGATTGATGCTGTGGTGGTGCTGAGTGATGTTGTGGTGGCGACCAGTGATGCTGTGGCGTTTAGTGATGCTGTGGTAGTGCATAGTGATGTTGTGGTGCCCCTGAGTGATGTTGTGGTGCCCCTGAGTGATTCTGTGGTGGTGCTGAGTGATGCTGTGGTGATGCGATAGATAGATAGAGTGAGTGCGATAGATAGATAGATAGATAGATAGATAGATAGATAGATAGATAGATAGATAGATAGATAGATAGATAGATAGATAGATAGATAGATAGATAGACAGACAGACTGAGGGCGATAGATAGATAGACTGAGGGCGATAGATAGGCTGAGGGCGATAGATAGGCTGAGGGTGATAGATAGTTCTGAGGGCGATAGATAGAGTGAGGGCGATAGATAGAGTGAGGGCGATAGATGGATAGAGTGAGGATGATAGATGGATAGAGTGAGGATGATAGATGGATAGAGTGAGGATGATAGATGGTTAGAGTGAGGATGATAGATGGATAGAGTGAGGATGATGGATGGATAGAGTGAGGATGATAGATGGATAGAGTGAGGATGATAGATGGATAGAGTGAGGATGATAGATGGATAGAGTAAGGATGATAGATGGATAGAGTGAGGATGATAGATAGGTAGAGTGAGGGTGATAGATAGATAGACAGATAGAGTGAGGGAGATAGATAGAGTGAGGGTGATAGATAGATAGAGTGAGGGCCATAGTGTGTGGGGGGCGTTTGTGTGTGTGGGGTGTGTGGGGGTTGTGTGTGGTGGGTTGTATGTGGGTGTGTGGGATGGTTGTGTGTGTGGTTATGTGGTTGAGTGTGGTTGTGTGTGTGGTTGTTTGTGTGCGTGTGGCTGTGTGTCTGGTTGTGTGTGGTTGTGTGTGGTTGTGTGTGTGTGTGTGGTTGTGTGTGTGTGGTTGTGTGTGTGGGGTTGTATATGTGTGGGTTGTATGTGTGTGGGGTTGTGTGTGTGGGGGGTTGTGTATGTGTGTGGGGTTGTGTGTGTGGGGGTGTTTGTGTGTGGGGGTTTTGTGTGTAGGGTTGTGTGTGGGGGGTTGTGTGTCAAAGGGTTGGGTGTGTGTGGGGTTGTGTGTGTGGGGTTGCGTGTGTGTGGGGTTGTGTGGATGTGGGGTTGTGTGTGTGTGGGGTTGTGTGTGTGGGGGTTGTGTGTGTGGGGGGTTGTGTGTGTGGGGGTTTGTGTGTTTGTGGAGTTGTGTGTGTGGGGTTGTGTGTGCTGACAGAGGGGCAAGGATCTTCTGAGGCATTCCCCTGAGAAGGGCATAGTCTTGCTGTGGAAGACCAAGTGATAGCTCTGCTGTTTTTAGGACTTCAGATGGCAGAAAGTCTTTGCAGATTTAGATGAATGTACATAGGAACTGTAAAGTGCTGCTGTCTAAGAAGTGATACCTGAATGCAGATGTTTAAGTAGACATGGAACCTTGAGGCAGCTATGACTCTCTGGGAACTAGAAGGAAATCTCCCCGGGCTACCAAAAGGCACAGTGACCTCCAAGTCCGACAGACCTTTCAGAAGTGAGCACACCCATATTGTTGCCTTTGCTAGATCAGCAGCTTGGACTTTGTGCCCGTCATCAATTCTGGATTATAAAATGCTGCAGTCTCGGTTATCTTGTGTCAGTCAGTCAGTCAAAATTTCTTTATTCGATTAATTAAAATCATAAAAGAAGAACGAGCAATACACGGTAACATTTCATCATGACACATAGTAATACATACAGGAAAATTTATGAAATTACAAAGTTTTTATAAGTTTTTATAAAATTTTAAAAATTTATAAAAAACCCTAAAAACACATTATACAAAAATAAAATTGTACCATAATCTAAAAAATTCATTTAAATATAGATGGTAATCATTGATCAAGGACACAGTGCCTGGCGTTGAAGCGATGCTTATTTATACGTGCGCCAGCAACCAAAAAACTAGCAACATGAAATGCCACTTTTAAACTGGATAAAAGTTGCAGAAATAGCATAGCAGGTTTAACTTGAGTAAAACCCATATTGCACAGTATAGGCAGCAGGAATTTTTTTCTGCACTCTTTGTAATGACCACAGAACAGGATAAAGTGCGTTGTGTCTTGAATAGAAAATTGGTCACAATCACAAGGATCGGCATATTCAGGTCTAGACCACTTTTTAAAATTGCCCAGTATAAAAGGAATTAAATCAAGGCGGAATCTTGTTAGGAGGAAACAATGGTATGGTTTATGTACCGAACAGAGATATGGTTCCATACCTGGGACAGTTATTATCATACAATGTTTCCTAACTGTATGTTTGTTCAACTCTGTGGCTTCCCTCTCCAGGACATAACGCTCAGTCAAAAGATTTTCTACTGTCTTTGTGTCTTCTAGATTTATCAAATGTGGGGAGGAAAAAAGTTCAGATCGGCCAACTAGAGTTAGCTGCGTCTTGACATATTTTAACCAAGGAATGCTTGGACTTTGTGCCCGTCATCAATTCTGGATTATAAAATGCTGCAGTCTCGGTTATCTTGTGTCCTTTAACATAGCCCATCACAAGGAGTCAACCAGTGAGTGACGTCACTTCCGCTTGTCACAAGAGTTTGGTGAGATTACACCACTGGGTGAGGCTCTGGCAAACCATTGACGTTCAGACAGAATCCTCCGGGAAACATTTGCATAAGCCTGGTGCACCGGAGAAGGCATGTGTTAATAAGCACTACCCTCTGAATCTGACACTCTCCTAGACCACGGTCATGATGCACTTTTTTGCGGCCCTTTACCCTTCCAGCAACGAAATAGGCAACGGCTTCAAAACGCCTCTTGCCCACACCCCTGGAAGTTAGACGTATGTACACATTCCATGATTGCTGACGTATTTTCAGTGGCGCAGCCATGGTGTCCTTAGCCCTAGTGCAAGGATGTAAATGAACCTTCCCCCGCTCGCCACCCTAGAAGCTGTTTAAAGTGCAAAATAAACAGCAATACTATGGGTTCAGTGGGCCCCGGTGCAACTGCACCTATGGAAGCCACGCTGCTGCATATGCTGCGTGGACACTATGACAAGGCACAGGACAGCGCACGCAGGGTGACGTGTTACGGATGTTCAATGGGCGAGTTCTTTATTAGTATTATCCCCAGCTCTGGGCCTGGGTGCGTGAGGCCTCAAAGGGAGAACTGTTTATTGTGGGCAGTCCGGATCCGCGGGTGATGTGCACACGGAAGGGAAGGGTGGAGAGAGGATGTGCGCGGCAGAGCCCTCTGCTTTCTAAAGCAAACAAACCGCACGTGAATACTTGTAATAACGGTAGAGAGTGTCTGAACTCTGCGCAGACAAGAGAAGGGCTGAGCTATAGTGGCATCACGGGAAAGATCACTCCTCTACCTCTTGAAGTCTCGCATGAGCAGCTGTCCGGCCTGGGTTGACATGGGGCCCGGCTCTTTTTACGGCTTCCAGTTATCGCTGCTGTTGGGAGACATGGGGATGGTGTGGCAGCCTGAACAAGGGCAGAACATTAAAACATAAAATGAAATAATAACCGTCGGCTTCCTCCTGTGGGCGAAAACCGGAGGTTAAGGAGCGTCACGCCTGTCGTGGGGCGGGACTTCCGCCTTCTGCGGCAAGCCCGCGCCCGCGGAGCGGCTAACCTAGAGGATCAGTGGTGACGCGGGGCTCCCATGCCTGAGCCTGTAGCAGCCACAAAAGAGCCCGGTGAGTGGGGCTTAGTTGTAATGGGGGGAGCTGGTGTGTGTGTTTTTTTTTGGGGACTGAGTAGGCGTGCACTGGCTGGGGGCGGCTGCTACATGTGTGTATGCGCGCATGCACAAGTTGCGTGCACTGGCTGGGGGTGTGTGTGTGTGTGTGTGTTAAAATAATGCAATTGCAGGAGGCTGACTTGCCTCGTAAGCGGGACAGGCGATGTGCACAGCGCGTGGCTGTACGTGCGTGTACACCTGCGCAAATCGCCAAAAGCTATGTGCGTGCCATCTCCTGTCCCACTTCCAAGGCAAGTCCTTAACAATAGGCCTCGCTGGCGACAGCGCTTCACGCTGCGTACGTCAGGCTTGACCTAAAAAAGGAGACAGGTCAGACCCTAAATGTTATTGACCAATCTCTCTAATTGATTGCTCCTGTAAGATCATGGGACAAGTAATACTGGAGAGATTGGAGACCTGGATAACGGAAAACGGGAAATTCTCTAATGTCCAATATGGATTTAGGAAAGGCCTGGGCACTGTAGAACAATGCCACAATCTGCACCTAGTCATTGGCAAATACACTATGGCAAAGTCAGGGTCCTTATACCTTGGGTTTATGGACCTGACTTCTGCCTTTGACTGGGTGCAGAGGGGGAGACTCTGGGAGAAAATGTTGCTTATGGGCATTGATCCATCTATGGTCCATTACCTAGCAGCAATGGTTCAGGGAGTCACAGGGAGAGTACGTTATGGAGCAGCTGACGAGCTTACCTCACCAATAAAGATGGACTGTGAGGTCCTTCCGGAATGTGTACTCGCTCCTTTTCTATTCTGTCTATATATAAATGACTTACAAAGCCACATCAGAATTGGAAATGTAGATGCAACAACGGTAGGCCGCAGGTCTCTACCTGCCTTGCTATACGCTGTTGTATGTGTCTTAATGTCGAGAACTGGGGTGGCACTACAAAGGCTTTTAACTAGATTTAATGAATTTATGAGTGACCTTGGGTTAAAAACGAATGTTGCAAAATCACATGTTATGGTAACAGGCAAACCCCCATCAAAAACAAAAACATTTTATATAAAGAATGAAATATTGTGTCAGGTACCAACTTTTTCTTATTTAGGCATTCTTTTTAATGGAAAAATTCTCGGTCTCACCTAGTTGATGCAAGTATTGGAAGTTTCAACAAAGATGTGGAGGCCATTTTTAGATTTACAAAAAAACGAGGCTCTCACCCTATAAAAAACATCATAGACATTTATAAAGCACGAACATGTGCTGTTACCTTGTATGGTGCTGGAGTCTGGGGTTGCACCAACACTCTGGACCTTCAGAGAGCAGAAAACATGATGTCAAAACGTGTAATGGCATTACCTAAAAGCACTCCTGCCATCATGTGTCATAATGAATTAGGTGTAACACCATTATCTTTTAGCATGCAATTAGCACCTCTGTTGCTCTGGCATAACATTTGGATAAAAGAGGAACCAATCCTGTATCGGGATATAATTTAAGATTGCTTGAAATTGGATTGTGTAAAAAACATTCCCTGGCTTTCTTATATGCAAGAACAACTGGAGAAGTTGGGACTGCAGGATTATTTTAATACACCTGGAAACATACCCGCTATCCCAAAAGCCAAGCTGAAAAGAGATTTTCTCTTTTACCTTTTCACGTAGATCAAGAAAGGGAGTTTAGTGAGGGTTGTGGGGTGTCGAAAATGTGACATCATCCTAGGTTCCATGTGGAATCGAGCTATGTAAGGGGGTTCTAAAGAAATCAGTTACATAGGAGCGGTTGATGGATGAGGTGAATAAACCAGTTTTGAGACTTATCTGATATATGTCTTCTTTTTCCAATGTGGAGGACACCACATTAATTTGGGGACCAGCGTGGGTTTGGAGTCAACATCAAGCTTGAGCTGGCTTCCTCCTTTTCCGTCCAGTAGGGAAGTTGTGCATTCACTCTTCCCTGGCGGACGTCTTCAGAATCAGATGATAAGTGGAGCGCACACCCTTCTCCAGCAGCTGTTTTAGGCATGTAGGAGTCGTGCCAGCGATATCAGCAAATCACCCGGTGAGGAGATCCCTGGGAAGGGCAAGCGGTAAAATGCATCTGCATTCCACTGTCTCAGCGTGCCTCTCCTGTGTTGGAAACACAGGCCAAGAAAGTCACCTGTGGGAGAGGCAAGCGCTCGGATGCATTTGCGTTCCACTGCATTAGCGTGTTGCTCCTAAGACGTGCGTCAATTGGGTGGCTTGTGGCATGGTGCTACTCCATAACAAGCTCCCCCACTTGTAGAAACAAGCACCAGGACATGCGTGGAGATGCACGGGTACCACTTTGGTCAATTGGGAAGTTAGAGTCTGACTAACACTACTTTCACGACGTTACCAGTCTGCTGACTCCTGCTCGCATGCGTGAAGGAGCTTCTGTGAATTGGGTCTGCAGTGTTCGGCAGAGAGCAGCATTTTCCCCGGACATTGGGTGCCAGTTTTGAGGAATATTGTTCATTGGTGATTGGCATACCACTTCATTTTCTGTGTACTGTTTCTGTGTGCTGCTTTAAATATTTCACGGTGATTGCACACCTTGTTGTTGGCAAGTACAGTAAGTTATTCATTCGGCTTTCCTTAAACTAACTCCAAGTCTCCGGTTTCCTGTGACAGTATAACATTTAAAGAATCCAGAGATGACTTTGTTTCCTGCTAAATTTTTTAAAATTTGTTTTAAAAATTAAAAGACAGTTTTGGCTGGTTTTAAATAGTATAGGTTTACATGAAAGTAATTTAGAGTGTCTGGCTTCACCACAAGTGTAAAAGGTCATTAGCACTCATTGTTGATACCAGTTGCAATGCAGAACGTAACCTAACCACAATTTTTCTTGACCAGTCCTGGCGAACCAGCGATTAAGTGGCAAAAATGGAAGAAGATCTTCACGAACTATGCAAAAGTGTGTGGAACAACCTTAAGTGCAGAACATAAACATTCTTTGTTACTTCACTGCTTTGGAGGAGAAGGACAGGAAGTTCTTGAGAAATTACCTGAACCAAGTGCTGCTGATCAGAGGACATTAAATGAATATGAGATTTGCATTGTACAATTGGATCAACATTATCTCCCACGTGTCAACACTATAATGGAGAGATATCATTTTGGTTTACGTGAACAGAAGGAAGATGAGTCTGTTGGAAGAGTTTGTGACGGGGTTATGGAAATTAGCAGCCAGATGTAAATTTGGTAGAGCTGAAGAGGGAAGAATAAGATATCAATTTGTTTTAAAGTGTGCGCATGATGAGATTAGAGAGGAGTTATGGTTGAAAGATGAACTTCCCTTGGATGAGGTATTGGCGATTGCTAAACGTGTTGAACACATGATGAAATACGTAGACAAATTAAGTAATGCAAAAAGCAAGACAAATCCTTGATTATATATCAAGTAGATGACGGTAAAGCAAAACATCTGTCTCATGGTGTCATGATTGGAGGAATTGAATTTGAGATTAAGTTTGATTCATGTTCACACCTCACCAGGATTAACAAAGACACATTTGATGTTTATTTTAGAGACAGTGTAACACTTCTTACAACAGACGTTTCCCCTGTTGGTTATGGAGGATTACCGATAAACATGCTGGGCAATTTCATGGCATATATTGAATTGAGTGAACGAATGACTGCTGGAAAGGTAAATGTTGCCAGAAGAGGAAACACACTCTTATCGTGGCCACATCAATGTTTACTTGGGGTTCTCCATAATCCTAATGCTGTTCCACTAGTTCAAGTTCAGATAGTTTACAATCCTGTAGCAGTTCTAGGTGTACAGTTTGCTGATGTGTTCCAAGATAAGTTGTGATGTCTTAAGGAGTACAAGTATAACATAAAACTGAAAGAGGGTGCCATTCCCATTGTTGCGAAAGTAAGGAGAGTACGGATGTATGACGTTAGCATGCATACTATTACCACGCATACCTTTACAACGCGGTATTTACAACGAATACCGTTACAACGCATAGCGCTTTGAGGTGCTGGATAGTGGTAAGTATAATTTTATATTCCAACTCCAGTCCCCGTGGACACTAGGGAAGGTGTTGGATATAAAATTAAACTTATTCCCTATCCTAGAGCGCCCCCCCCCAGTGCAATGCGTTGTAATGGTATGCGTGGTAATGCCTGCGTTGTAATGGTAGTGCGTGGTAAAAAATGCGTGCTAAACGTTGTATACCGGAGAGTACCATTGAACGAGCGAGCCAGTGTGCAGAAGGAGATTGAACGTCTGGTTAATATGGGCTTCATAGAGACTTTCGAGGCAACAAAGTGGTTGTCTCCGATTGTTGTTGGCGAGATTCGCCTTTGCATTTATTTCCGCTCTCTTAATAAGGAAGTAGTGTGGATAGATTTCCCCTCCCCAAGATTGATGAGAATATCAGCACTTTAGCTGGTGCTAAGTACTTCACTACCCTAGATTTAGCTTCCGTCTACCATCAGATGGAGTTGGATAAAGTATTGCCAGACTTGACAGCGTTTGTGACACCAATGGGAACATTTACATTTCTAAGGATGCCATTTGGGCTAGTATCAGCAGCATCTGTGTTTCAGCGGATCATGTCAAATGTGCTTAAAGGAGTTTCTGGAGTAAAATGCCATCAAGATGACTTGTT
The DNA here is from genome assembly GCF_964263255.1 of Lissotriton vulgaris. NCBI lineage: Eukaryota > Metazoa > Chordata > Amphibia > Caudata > Salamandridae > Lissotriton > Lissotriton vulgaris. The sequence continues at coordinate 1,944,533,731 of NC_141685.1, forward strand.
AATTTATGGTAGCTCGAAGGCTTAGCATTTTTCTAGGGTTTGTGCTTTGTTGGAAAGACTGAGGAAAGCAGGTTTAACACTTAAGTTGGGAAAAGTTCTGTGTAGAGGAAGTTAATTATCTGAGACATTGCATCACGGGCCATGATGTCTTCCCTAAAAAAGAGATAGTTGACACCATTTTGAGATTGTGAATATTATTGCAAATTCATCCCAGGTTATCCTGATAAGACACAAAGTCGTAGGGGTTTGACTGGTAAGAATGTGTTTTTGATTGGAGTACAGAGTGTGAAAGGGAATGTGTTTCTATCAAGGAGGATTTGAAGAAAGCACTTTGCTTACAGGCCTTTGTTCCAGGTAATGAAACTCATCTTGACGGACGCCAGTGCTCAAGGCACAGGTGCTGTGTTGCTCAAGAAGAGTTATAGAGTAGAACGACTGATAGCTTGCGCTTCGAGATGTTTGAGGGTTTCTCAGCTAAATTATTCTGTGATTGAAAAAGAGGCCTTGGCCATCTTTTGTGCTTTAAGAAAGGACAGGAATTTGGTTAGAGGTACGAGGATAAAGTACTCTCAGACCATAAGTCCTTTAAGGAGGTTCTTTTTAAAAAAAAAAGGTCTTGATTCGATTTTGTGAAAATTAGGAAGTGGATCATTTCACTTCAAGAGTATGACTTTGAAGTTAATTATATTCCAGGTGTGATCAACATTTCTGCAGATTGCTTATCTCGTTTAGTAGATGTCAAAGAGATTGATCTGGAAGAGGAGAGTCTGGTGGATGAAGTTATAAATGTCTTCAAAGTAACATTGGGTGCAGTAGACAAATTGGAATGGAAAAGTGAGATAATGAAAAATGTCGGCATTTTGAAAGTGATTGAGTTGTTGTTGTTAGGAAAGAACAAGCATCTTGAAAAAACTTGGTCTGTGGTTTATGAGGAGTTATCTGTGATGGATGGTATGCTAGTTCGTGGAACTAAACTTATTCCACCCTTAGGTGTGCAGAGTAAACTTCTCAATCTTGCACATGTTGGTCATCTAGGCATGGTAAATACCAAGGAGTGTTTGAGGATGCAATTTCGGTGGCCGGGGATTGATAAAGAGGTTGAGAGGATAGTCAGAGATTGCTTAGAGTGTTGTGCAAGTGATAACATTTTGAAAAACAAACAAATGCCCATGGTCTGCAGGAAGCTACTCAATCATCCCTGGAATTAAATTGCTATTGACATTGTTGGTCCGTTGCATGGCATGAGTGATACCCCTTATTTGATTGCTGTCTTGGATCTTTATTCAAGATGGATCAAAGTAAGCTCCGTTAGGGATATTTCTTTTTTAATTTTTTTTATTTTTATTCAGTTCATAGCATAAATATAACAAATACAAAACATACATAAACCAACTAATTATACAGTGTGCTGCAAAAAAAAAAACATTACAAAAACTGGATGGTTGAACAATGATTCAAAAATCAATCAAAACAGAGACAGAGGCACTAATCAGGACATTCACTTTCCATATGATGCATCATGGGCTGCCAAATCTTAATCCCTAGTTGCATTTTCTTCAATTACTTAATACGATAAAGTTTAAATTCTAGGTGGAATACATTACAAAACTTAGCACCCCACATTTCATATGAGGCTTCAACCACATAGAAGCGATGCATAATCGGGCGACTGACATGGCCATAAAAAGAAGGAACCTATATGGATAATACAACGGCAAAATATCTCTATCTTTACACAGCCCAAAGAGCATCAGCTCTCTAGATATCACCACATTGACATTTATAATATTAGACAAAAATTTTGCAATAGATGAGAGAAAAGGTTCCAACACACTACAATAAAAAAAATATGTACAATGTCAGCCACGGCAGCTTGACACCTTTAGCATTGCCATTGTGCATATCATCCCACTTCATTTTAGCCGGTGTATGGTATAAATTAAACAAGGTTTTATAATGTTGAGCCCGTAGATTGGCAGTCAAAGTAACTTTGCAAGCCATATCAATAGAATCTTGGACAAACTGACCAGGGGTACCAAGTCTAGTACTCCATTTTACATCTTGAACATCAGCATCATCAAGCTGCATAATCAACAAACTGTCATATAAGGTCCCAATCTTGGCCCATTTTATCAGAGCTTCAAGAAGATCATTAGTGACTATGGGCATAATACTGCGGAGCTTGAAAATGAAATCCCGTAGCTGTAAATATTTTTAAAAAATCATTCTGAGGAATTGCATATTTATCCATTAACTCGGCAAATGTAACCATAACCCCGGCATTAAAAATATCCCCTAAACGACCAATCCCTTTATCCGCCCAAGTCCTCATCTTAATGTCCCAAAATATTGAAGGAAATAGTTCTATAGAATCGCAGAGAGTATAGAAATTAATGCGGTTGAGGACAATAATTTTACGTATCCACCTCCACCCTTTAAATGCGGCTAATACAGTCTTAAATATGGTTCTTTTATAGTAGCTTGGTTCGAGAAATCTGAGCAACGCTTGTCGGGACTGACAACCTAGTAACATCAAATAGATATTTGGGCTTTCAAACACCTGTGTCTCACCCCCAGTCACCAGAATTTTCATATTTTGAAGAAGGCAAGCTAAATAATAAAAAACAAAATTCAGAACCCCCATACTCCTCTTGAAAGTGGTAGTGTCATATATTTTGAAGCCCGCAGGGCCGTCTTCCAACCCCAAATGAACCGATCCGTTATGGATTGTAACTGCATTAGTTGTGCACGTGTCAGCTCCAGAGGTACAGTCTAAAAATAATAAAGCGCCCTAGGTAATATACACATCTTTAAAACATTACGTCGCCCCACCATCGACAAATGAAGACATTCCACCTTTTCCAACTGCCGCTTGACAGATCTTAATATATCTGCCCGGTTCACAGCTACAATCTCCTGAAGTGACATCCTAATTTTGATCCCCAGGTATCTGGCCTCATGTGTCACTCGCAATTCATTAGGGCATAGCCCAGCAGTACAAACAACTTGGGTTTTAGAGATATTTAATTTATAACCCGAAAATTTCCCAAATTCTTGTGTCACATACTCAATTTCACATAATGCTTGTTCTGGATCAGATGTCACTACCGCTATATCATCGGCATAGGCTAGGACCTGGACATGATGATTGGCCACTACCATTGATTGTATAGCCTGGGTAGTTTCAAGCTTTCGCAACAATGGCTCGATATAAATAGCGTGCAATAATGGTGAACATGGGCATCCTTGCCGTGTGCCCCGAGAAATATAAACGAAAGCTGATTCTTTTCCCATCGCGCAGATCTTAGCCCTTGGTCGCTTATACATAGTCTGTAAAGCAAGCAAAAACAGGGGCCCAAACCCCACTTTATGCATTACAGACCAAAGGAATGCCCATGCCACACGATCAAAAGCTTTTTCAGCATCTAAAAACGCCAAACCAATATTTTTTATGATACACCGAAGCATAAACCAACACAGCGATAACCCTATGCAAATGATTAACCGTGCTTCTACCGGGAAGAAACCCATGCTGATGGTAAGAGGCCAATGATGGAACAATTTGAATTAAGCGAGTGGCAAGTATTTTAGAATATATCTTGGCATCTGCATTTATTAATGATATAGGTCTATATGACCCAGGGAGATTAGGGGCTTGTCTTTCTTTTTAAACACCACAATATTTGCGCCATCCCACGAAGGAGGGGGGTTACCAGACTGAGCAACATATCCTCCTTAATGATAGGGTATAGCATTCGATAAACCTCTAAAGGAAGTTTATCCGGACCAGCTGCTTTCCTGAGCGCAAGATCGTTAAGTGCTGTCTCTAATTCCAGCATAGATATTGGGGCATCTAATTCCTCTCTTGCAAGGAGCCCTACCACAGGTAGATCAAATCTGGACACGAACTGGTCAATCTGATCTTGAGATATACAATCCTGGGTATATAGTTCTTTATAATACTATTGAAAGTCATCCATTATACCATCCATCGTTTCCACCAGACAGCCCTGATTATTCTCCAATGCCTCTATTCGTTGGGATGTTTGCCGACCACAAAGTCTTTGATCTAGACATCTACCAGCAGATTCACCATACTCATATCTCTCAGTTTTATTTGTTTTATATTGAATTTCTATATCCTGGCTCCTGACCCCATTGACCTTTGCCTTACAACATGCAACCTTGGTCTGAGCAGTTTGACTATCCCTATGTGATTTAATTGCCAGAATAAGTTCATGCTCAGCGTCTTTCAAATCTAACAGCAGCTTTCCCACTACAGCTTTCTGTTTCCTCTGTTGAGCCCACCCATAGCTACAAGTTTCACCCCTTATCCCAGCCTTAAAACAATCCCAAACCATTGATTGAGTAGCTGTGCCTCTATTATACTCTAAGAACTGCTTAGCCCATACTTGAATATGGCATACATATTCCTCATCAGCTATTAACTTTTTACTAAATGTAAATGACTGTACCTCACTCGTACTTTAATCACTAAGAGCTCCTAGAGGGCTGCTGAGTCGCTATCTGATATATGCTAAGTGTTAATTCAGCATTCTAAAACAAGCGGCTTACGGTGAGGTAAGACCTAGCGAACTACAGCTTATAACAGGATGCAGTCTATCGCCATCACTAGCATTAAGATGTACTGAGAATTCAGATGGGAACCTTTTTAGTTTAAGAACGTCTTTAATATGTAAGCGTGTAACGTGATGGTAGATGTTATTGAATATATTATTAAGTTCTGATAGATATATTTTCATGTTGTAGATTTCCCTGATGAAGCCCGATGGGCGAAATGCATTGGAATATTCACGGATTGTTAAATTTCACTTCATGATTGAATAATGAAGAGAATACATGACAGTAAAACATTACTGCAATAGTAATTCACAGAAACATTGTCGAAATTCCAAAGTATGAATAAAATACCTTGAAAGAAAAACCAAAAGGAAAAAGTTTCGTTTATCATTGAAACCGCTGTTGAACAAAACTTTATTGACAAACTTTAGCTGAAGATTTCAGCAGTTAACGACCAGTGCCCTGAGAGCCACTCTCGCATGACTTGCGCCGGTGCTATCTATAAGTTTTAATGTTACTCCCGAGAGGGGACTAATCCCAAGGAGCACAGTATCCATCAGAAGCCTGGGTTTAACTAGCAGTGCACAGTTTATAACCTACATTTGTTATATCATCCATCAACTAAGCCATGCTGAGACAGTAATTGATGTAATGCTCTAAATACTTTCGGTTTACGGCCACTATAACCAGTAAATTGGGGATCCCAAGTAAAAGATTCACCATGTATATTAAAGTCCCCAAGCAATAGCAGGGGAGTGCCCCACAATGCAAGCTCAACATTCAGTAAGTCCAAAGTCTCAGCTTCATCTAAATTTGAACCGTATACAGTAAATACTGTGGTCGTGACACCCCCGATAATGCATTCAACTATTACCCACCGCCCGAAATTGTCTACCCTTTCTTTACCTCTAGCATTTATTATTTGGTGCCCCAAGATTGCCACCCCACGGTTCATAGTAGCCTGCCTAGATGCAGCTAGTAATGTATAACTCAATTCAGTCAATGTCTTGAGATTTACCCAGGGCATTTGTGTTTCCTGAAGACATATAATATCAGGATTAATTAGCCGCAGTTCCTCAATCACACGCTTCCGCTTAAGCACATTATTTAACCCACATAAATAAATGAACGTAGATGCAGACTATTATTAGCCATTACCCCCGAACAATCGCTGGTCGTTAATATACAAGAAAAAAAATTAAGTTGTTCCTGAACCCTTGCAACACTTGCTATGAACTTACGTTTTACCCTTTTCAACCAGGGATATTTCTTTGGTAAGTGTGATAAAATTCTTAGAAGAAATCTTAAAGAGAGAAAGCTATCCCAATTTCATTCTTTCAGATAATGGCCCTCAGTTTTGTTCTTCAGAAATGCAGACATGTTTGAAGGATTATGGTATAGTTCATAAGAGAAGTTCAGTTTATCCAGAAACCAATGGGGCTGTGAAGAGGATGAATAAAACCCTCAAAGAAAGTATTCAATTAGCCAGGGCAAGTAATCTTAATTGGAAATCTGTCCTGCAAGATAAGATTACTGCCTATCGTATGTCTCCTCACTCAACCACGTAAAGAACTCCCTTTGAGCTGTTCAAAGGAAGGGCTTTGCAACAAGTTGTGTCTAGGTTGTATAGTATTGAAAAAAGGGTTGAAAATCAACGATATTGGTGATTCGAGGTGCAAAGAGCTAGATAAACAGAGGGCAAAGAAAATGTACTTTGATGAAAAGAAATGTGCACAAACAAATGATGTGACTGTGGGTGACTATGTAAAAATCAAGGCACCTGTTGGTTGTCAACCATGGTCAAAATATACCAAAGTAAGAAAAGTTGTAAAAATGTTCAAGAATGCCGTGAAGACTGAAGATGGTAGGAATTGGAATAAGAGCAGAGCTGTTATTGTCAAAACTAATCCTAATTCAGTCTTCGTGAAAGATGGCTGTACTGGCAATTATTTCTCTTCAAATTATGTTGATTCTTCTCAAACAGGGTCTCAATCTTTGCCTGTCAGTGTTAGAGAGAAGAGTCAGAGGGTGCGTAGACAACCCTTGTACATGAAAGACTATGTTTTTTTAAGTTCTCCTACAAGCGTTGTCATTTTCTTTAAGTCTGATGCTTCATTAATTACTATGCTTGTAACCCTCTTCCCTACCCCTGCCTTTTGGTGCTTTGATAAGTTCTTTTGTTGTGAAGAGGGACGATGTGTGACATCATCCTAGGTTCCATGTGGAATTGAGCTATGTAAAGGTGTTCTATAGGAATCAGTTACTTAGGAGCAGTTGATGGATGAGGTGAATAAACCAGTCTTGAGACTTATCAGATATATGTCTTCTTTTTCCAATGTGGACACCACAGAAAGCGTTTGCCAAGTTTGCACCATAGTGTCACAGCCTCTCAATATGAATGTTTACGTTTGGTTTAATTTTTAAACTTGAGGCACTGCCAGTCGACCCTTTCTCATTCCTCCGTTTTTAGTTACATTACATTCGGTATTCAAAGCTGTGCAATACTTTTATTAGACCCAGCAACTCTGCTTGTTTAATTTATTTATTTGCTTTTAAAGTTCGGTATATATAATGTGGACCAGACCCAAAGGGTGGCCGAGTGCATTAAATAGTACCAAGTTAAAAGAGACAAAGGGGCAGATTAACAGATTTTCAATTCAATGAAGCACAGCAAATCCATTTTTACTTCCCCCGTTGGGCAACACGCCCAAGGGGGAAAACAAATCACAGAGCCTGCTGCTGTTGTCTTCCCCTGGCGCTCTTAAAAGTTGCCTTGCATAAAGCATAGTGTTGTAATGTACATATGCTTGTTTCTTATTCATTATCTTATGACATAGTGACATTCTTTTACTGGCACATTCTGTTCTACTCCTTGTTATTCCATGCCCACTTGAGTCTTGGAGCCTGGAGGAGTTGGCGGTGACTTTGAGAGCTGTTGGTGATGTTTTACCATTAAAGCTTCTACTTTAACTCATCCAGTGTCTGAATGCCTTTTTAACACTGGCGACGATTGGCAGCTTGGAAGGGACAAGCCACATCACCACTCAACCCTGAACCCACTTGCTTGGATTTTCGTTTGGATTTGGTTTTTGGATATACTCATTTTTGGATCTATGGACTTATTCTACTTGGATTTTACATTCTACCTTTTTGAATTTAAGACTCTCTGACTTTTGGGACTCTCTGACTTTTCATCGCAAACGTTTTTTTTATTGACTTCAACTGATTCCACAGACCGCTGATTTAACTTTGAATTGTGACCTCTTTTTGAGCACATTTTCCGTTTCAAGGTAACTCGTTTATACTATTTTTGCCCCTTTTTTTGCTCGTTCCCTATTGGAAGCGCTGCCCTGTTTACCTTTGTTTTCCAATGGTCTTTCCTGCCGTTGTGCGCGCTCCGGCCATTTCCTCGAGGCATTGCCTCGTTCTCCCTCTTCATTCGGCCATCTGTTCAACACGCTGGAGCGGTGCTGACATTCGCGCAAGAGCCGCGCTGTACTTGGAACACCGCCATTGAATTCTGCATTCTCCTAGAGATCCCGGCTTCCCTTGCGTGACGTCTAAACGCAGTGACGTCATGCGCATACGTGCCGCCATCTTCCCTTGACTGGTTGCCTAGTTACCGAAGATCAGCGTTTTCGCTAGTTACCGAAGAGCAGCGTTTTCGCCGGACTGTGTTAATTCACATTTTGACTTTGGTTTTATTGTTACGACTACCTTCGAATTTCATACATCAGCTTATTCAGGTTCCACCTATTTTTTTTGACTGTGTATCTTCTGTGATACACACACATTTGCAGTTTTATTTATTTTACTTTGTTTCTTTTATTTATTAAGTGCTGTATTGATTGTCACTTTTCACCACATAATGTCTTCTTCTTCTTCCATGACTCAACCTCCTGCCTTTCTTTGCGAAAAGGGTGAACCTATTCTCCCTTGGAAGAGATGGAAAAATCTTTTTGACTTGTATCTTTTAGCTATAGGTGGTGAAAAATTTTCTGCTGTAAGAAAACAAGCAATTTTGCTGCACAACTTAGGTGTGGAAGGTCGTAACATATATGACAGTATTGATGAAATACCCATCAATGATGGTTCTGGTGATTCTCCCACAGATGTTTTTCACATGTCTTTAAAAATGTTAGAGGATTATTTTGGTCCTAGAATTAATGTAGTTTTAGAACGTCATAAGTTCTTTGCGAGGGTACAAGAGCCTAAGGAAAAAGTTGGTTTATATGTTGCCTCCTTAAAGACATTGGCACGTACTTGTGAGTTTGGAGAACTCACTGATTCTTTGATTCGTGACCAGTTGGTCAGGTGTACGAATAACCCCAGAGTACAAGAGAAACTCCTGTCTAAAAATCCCTCCCTCAGAGAAGCGTTAGTCATCGTTGAGGGTATTGAGAATACTTCTGGTTGGGCTAAGGAGATGAAAGAACACAAAGTCTCTCCTGATGGTTCTTCCAGCTCCAGTAGTATTCATCAAGTTGCTCAACCTCTGAGTTCTTCTCAACCTTCTATCTCTGAAGATACTATTTGTAAAGTTATGCAAAACACCAAGCCTAAAACTGCTTTTGATCGTAGCAAGATCAAGTGTTACAGATGTGGCAGCCCTAATCATTCTTCTTCGTTTCCTAACTGCTATGCCAAATCTTCCACTTGTATCAAATGTGGCATTAAAGGACATTATGCCAGAGTATGCAAATCCTCCACAAAAGTACACTCTATTGAATGTTCCATGCCTCCATCAGATTCTCCCAGATTTGTAGTTTCTAGTGTCACAAGTGATGGGAGCATTGATGCTGATCCTATTTTCATGCCTGAGTGTAATGTGATTATTGGTGGGGAAGATTTTATTGTCTTAGCTGACTCTGGTTCTCCCTTTACCCTAATTGGAAATGAGAATTGGAACAAAACATTTCCTAAAGTTGACTTGTTTAAACCTGATATTAATGCTGTTAGTTACAATGGTTCCCATATTGAAGTATCGGGTTACACTGTTATGAGAATTCATTTCAAAGGACGTGAAACTGTTGGAAAAATGTATGTTGCTTACAGAGGTGACAATCTCTTAGGCTGGAGACACCAGAGGGATTTGGGAATTATTCTTAATCCTAATGCCCTAAAACCCTCTGACCAGGTCATGCTTATTGATCAAATCTCTATCTCCAACATTTTCTTTGATGAATTTCCCCATGTTTTCTCTGACAAATTGGGTTTATTGAAAGACTTTCAACATCGGATTATTTTGAAAAAAAATGCTGTTCCATGTGTGTATAAGGTTAGGAAAGTCCCTAACATGATGCTTGCTCCTCTTAAACAAGAACTTTCTAGACTTATGGAATTGAATGTTATTGAAGAAATTGAGTCTTCAGAGTGGTTGGCCCCAGTAGTTTTGGCCCCCAAGGATGGGGGAAAGAACATTCGCATGTGTGTGGACCTTAGGGGGTTGAATAAATGTATTTGGGTGGATCGACAACCCCTACCTAATATCCCTGAGTCCATCACTATGCTTGCAGGGGCTAAAATATTCTCTGTTCTTGATTTGTCCTCAGCTTACCACCAGGTCCCACTTCATCATGATTCCAAACACCTCACCTTCTTTGTCACTCCTCTAGGAGCATATCGTTTTGTAAGGATGCCTTTTGGGTTGGCATCCGCTGCGGCTTGCTTTCAGAGAATTATGAAAATGGTTGTAGGAGATGTCCCTAATGTCATCTTTTTCCAAGATGACATTTTGGTTTTTGGCAAAGACAATATGGAACATGAAAAAGTTTTGAGGGCAGTCCTATTGAGGTTGGCTGATAAAGGTTTAACGGTTAAAAAAGCCAAGTGCAAGATTGGGGTAACTTCTGTTACCTATCTTGGTCATGTAATTTCTGGTGAAGGAATACAACCCAAGTTGGAATTAGCCAAGAGTATTGCTGAGGCTCCCACCCCTTCTGATAAGGATCAAGTCAGGTCGTTTCTTGGCCTAGCCGAATTTTATTCCAAGTTCATAAAGAACTTTGCCTCTGTCGTGGAGCCTATTAGGAACCTTCTCAAAAAAGGTGTCCACTTTGATTGGAGTGATGATTGCAATGGTGCATTTCTTGTTGTAAAAAAGACCATCAGTCAGTTACCTAGTTTGGGTCATTTTGATACCAAGAAAAAGACGATTCTTTCCACTGACGCGTGTCTTTCCGGTTTGGGTGCAGTTCTTTCTCAAGTGGACAATGGTGGAGAAAGAGTTGTGGCATTTGCGTCCAGAGCCCTAAAAAAGGCTGAAGAGCATTACTCTTGCATAGAAAGGGAAGCTCTTGCTGTAGTTTGGGCTATTAAACACTTTACATTTTATTTGTGGGGTATTCCTTTTATTGTAAAATCGGATCACAAACCTTTAATTCAGGTGTTCTCTTGTATGGAGAGTGAGAGATTAACTCCTAGGCTCAAACGTTGGAGTGAAGGGTTAGAAGAATTTAATTTCGTTGTACAATATGTTCCTGGGTCCTTGAATAAGATTGTGGATTGTCTCTCACGTTTACCCTTACAGGATCTGGATGAACATTTGGATTTAGGTACTGTCAAGGTGTCTTGGGTTTGTGAGAGTGCTGTTTCTCTGGATGATTGGGTACTTGCTCAGTCTAATGATCTAGTCTTGCCTTTGGTCAAGGATTTGGTGGTTAAAGGTTGGCCCTGTAACAGCAGAGACATCAGCTGTGAGCTTCTGCCTTTTTGGTCAATAAGAGATGAACTTACTATCGTTGATGGCATTGTTATGCGTGGAGAGAGATTGATCCCTCCTTCTGTTATGCGTTCCAAACTTATCAATCTTGCTCATGATGGACACATGGGTAGGAGTTTTACAAAATCTCGCCTTAGAGAAAGGTATTGGTGGCCTAATATGGACAGTGAAGTTGAGCTGGTGGTTAAGGATTGTTATCAGTGTGCCACTAATGATAAGTCTAAGGTTGTGAGTAAGGCCCCTCTTTCTCCTGTATCAGTTCCCGACCAACCTTGGTCCAAGTTGGGTTTGGACATCATGGGACCTTTTGATCTACTAACACCCTCTGAAAGATTTGTTATTCTTCTTGTTGACTATACTTCAAAATGGGTTTCCACTAAGTGTGTAGCCACGGTCACTTCTAGGGTGGTCGTTGATTTCTTACGTGATGAATTTGTTTCTGAAGGCATTACCAAATGCATCATTACAGATAATGGTTTCCAGTTTATTCCCACCGACATGGAGTTTTTCTTAAATGACCATGGTATATCTCATCTTAGAACTGCACTCTATGCACCCCAGGCCAATGGTCTTGCTGAACAAATGAATCGTGTTGTCAAAGGGTGCGTGCAGAGAGCTATAGAAATGAAATGTTCCCTCAAGGATGTCTTGCGTGATACTTGGTGGGCACATCGCACCACCATCAATTATATTTCCAAGTCTTCTCCATTTTGTTTGTTACGGGGTAGACAAGCTTGTTCTAAGTTGAATCCCCCTTGGCTTCCTCTTCAATCTTCTCTTCCCTTGGATAGGGGGAATGTGGGGGATAGGATTCTTTCTCACCAACAAAGGTACAAAGAGCGTTATGATCTGAAGAATTCTACCAAACCTGTGTTGTGGAGTGTGGGAGAATGGGTTCTTGTTAAAAAAACAAGATTTTCTAAAAAAGGTTCTTCTGAGTTCATGGGTCCTTTTAAAATTACCAAGATTCACAGTAATGTTGTTACTTTGCAAAATGGTTGCAAATGGAGCATGTCTAGGCTTGTTAAGTTCTCTCCTGGGGATCCTTCTACTTCTTCCAATTTGGATTCTTTCTTTCCCTCCTTCCCTCCTGAAGGTCATAGTGCTGTTTCCTATAGAAGGTTTCCTCAGAGAACTCATCAAGCTCCTGTACGCTTCAGAGACTACGTTTAGATTTCTTTATCTTTAATCTTTTTTAAGTGCGTTCCTCATGGTACAATGATTTGTTATGTTTCTGTTTTATTTCTCTCATTGTTTTTCCATTCCCTTTAGTAATGGGGATGTGTTGTAATGTACATATGCTTGTTTCTTATTCATTATCTTATGACATAGTGACATTCTTTTACTGGCACATTCTGTTCTACTCCTTGTTATTCCATGCCCACTTGAGTCTTGGAGCCTGGAGGAGTTGGCGGTGACTTTGAGAGCTGTTGGTGATGTTTTAACATTAAAGCTTCTACTTTACCTCATCCAGTGTCTGAATGCCTTTTTAACACATAGCCTTGCAGAGGTCAATGCGCTTTGTGTAGTATAGGATTTGTAGTGGAAATATGCCCTTCCAGCTCCACGTGATGATTGTTTGCTCTACTCTTCAGCACACACTCAATGTGTTAATTGTTTTGAGAAATGAAAACATTTCTCTTTATTAGGCCTGCTTCAAGTGAGGCGTTTGTTTTTGATGCAAAGGCCAGTCTGGCAATTTTAATTGATCGGGCTGTGCATCAAAAACTATGTGTGTTTGCCCCCTTAATGTAAAGCAACACAAAGCAGTGCAAAGCCCATTTTGTACTGAAAACCTGGTACTTTTGTAGTGCAAGATACATTTTTTTAGCTGGAAAGTAAATACTAATGTGTTGGTGTGCTCTGCTTTGCATACATTTGTGTGACTTTACTAGGGTGCAAAGTGTTAGCAAATTTGCGCTGAACTGTATAAAATGTCACAGTAGCACATGAACAATTGGCAGTTTAACTTATTTGAAATCTCTTTTGCAGGTTTGTGGTAAACCATAAAAGAACAGTGCGCCTTATCACAGTTTTCTCCTCAAGAATTTTGGGTGGAGTTGTGCGAAACCACTAGCTGGTCCATGAGAAGAACACATGAGCTCCTTCAAGAATGCAATCTTGTGAGCAAAATTTTGTAGTACTGTGTTTTGTGACCTACACCCCATTCCGAACCTCAATTGTATCTCATCTATGAGGTAACAAAAATAATGTATTTTTACATTGAGTTTGTATATAACATTCTAGGATTTTGAGTAGGAATAGTAGATTGTAAACTAGGTGAGAATTGTTGCAGTTCAATTAATCTGCATCTGGTTTTTTTCTTCGTACCAATGACTTGACTTGTCCTATTTTTAGGGCTATTAAATGTACGTGGGTCAGCACACCACGCCAAACTTTACTAAACTTCTTAAGGAAATGTATCCATAATGTTTTTCTTTGTGTCTGCCTGTTGCAGTCATAGGAGCATAATCAAACATGTAAAATAGTACATTCCACAAAGCTCTGTTTTCCGCTTGGAACAGTGCTTGGTCTTAGCTTAATACCTACACATCCATGTGCTATTTCTGCTGTGACCGCATAAAGTAGAGCAATTCTTGTGCAATTAAGTTGTATTTATTCTTTTTTATTGTTTGGAGATTTCTTCCATGGACACGTTTCTCATTGGTTCAGTAACCCTTATTTCATATCATTCATATATATTCCACAATTGTAATCAATGACTTGGGTATCTTCTTAGGACTATAATAAAGCATTTCAAAACTGTGAGCCCCTTCAATTCAAGAGGGAGAGCCATCCTCTTTTACCTATTTTTCAGCAATCATTCTAGAATCCTGCGGTTGCAGAGAAAAATACAACAACAAAACAGTAATACTAAATGCAACATGCTGCATAACAACCAATATCGTAAATATCCATACACAAAACACTAGTATGTGTCAAACGTAATAGAATTCATTTCTAGAGAGATTACAAATATAATTCCATAAATATGCTTTCTTAGTTTAGGGTTACCTTACATTCTTTGAGAATATTCAAATTCCATTGTCAACTGAAAATCATCCGCTGCTCTGCATATGTTTAACTTCGGCGTGCGCTGTCTGCTTGTTCTTTGTGGCACACAGATAAGTAAAATGGATTCCTATTAGGATTAACACGACATATTGCTCCCTGGCAGCAATGAACCAAATCATTAGAATACCTCCAATCGTCCTATTTGTGAGATAGATGGTACGATTCTACATATATTATTAATATTATGTAATGTAGTCTCAACTGCGTTCAATTATGATACAAATAACTAGAGATGAATGGGTGGGAGAATTAATTCTCATATTACATGTAAGGTAACAACATGAAAACATTTGAAAACGATGTGCTGAATAGTACGTCAGTATATAAGAAAAAAATGAGTTTGCAGGCAGAATGTTTGATACTTTCTTCTATGTAGAACTTTACTTAAGGAAGGGGCTTTGATTGCTTTGGTGTAAATCTGTTTAGTAGTTTTCGAGAAATTAGCTTTTAAAAATAGTTTGGAGATTGTGCTTGAAATGGTTCAAAAGATAGAGATCGTTGAGCCAACTGTAGGTGAAAAGTCCACAAATCCAAGTTCGCAGCAACCTTCGGACTGCATAAAACATTTATCAAATCATGTTGATGAGGTGCCATCTCCTTAATGGGTGTGTAAACGCCTTTACATTTTCTTCCCATACTTACATGAAATTAAAGCAACTTTATGTGATAATACACATGATTATGAATAATGCAAAATGTAAGTCAGTCAATGTGTGCTATATTTTAGCTCGAAATTCAACCTTGCATCAATCTTTTACAAGAGGCTCTAAAAGAAAAATGTTAAAAAACATAAGCACTGCCAACGGCAGTCGCTCAAGTTCTGTTGGTCCTGTGTGCTTTGAGATACATTTTTACATAATTGCATGAGTGCATAGTTTTGCAAAGTAGCAAACTGGTGTAATTTCTGGAATTTCAAATAAAGCTTAATGCAAAATTCCTGAAACGATGTGAGTTACGACACCATAATTAAAATTTTGCCCAGGCCTAGTTTTCTCCCATCATCCATTTTAGGTCCGGGGACCCAAAGCTCTCTAATTCACTGTCCGCAACATAGAAACATTGGTTGCTGCCAGCATGACAGAGCCTTGGACTTGGTATCAGTGTTTTGAAAATAAAACAAGCATTTGCAATGCAATCTGTCTCACCCGTGGGATTTTATAAGCATTTAGCAATGCCGCAAATTACCATTACTGCAATGTAGGCTCGCTCATGTATATTTTCAAGACAACATCCCCAGAGAATGGTAATCACCACAACATGGCGAAGACCCAATGACAAAAGCACAAAGCAGGAACTGAGGATCTCTACTTGCCTTTCAGTGTGATGATGCGGGAACATGCACTGGAATGTGTTCTTTAACCTGTTATGTCGTAGCGATTTACCTGTAGAAAAGGGCCTCAGAGAGATGTGTTTGATTTAAGGAGCTGTTAGTCATGCATCTTGCAGATCTAGATTTCTTTTCCACTTAATTCCTCAGACGATTATCAGTTAATTTTCTATCCTGAATTCTGTTTTAGAATGTCCATCTTCTGTCCAAATGGCAGCATGAATGGATGCATTGAAATGCGCATTTGCATCCTCATGTGGATGAATGGCAATTTAAGGTCTACTAACACTAGAACTATACAAACCTGGCTCATTTATTGATAAAATAATAATAATAAAGATTAATTTAAAGAGAACAGCCATTGCGCCAGATGAGAAAGAAGCTAATGCCTTTGAGGAAGAGACGTCATGCCTCGAAGAGCGTCAGGCTGTTGAATATTACTTACCGGAAGGTCGAGGCAATCAGATTGGGAACACTGAATGGTGGACAAACTGTTGAGAGCCTCCTCACAGCTTACGGGCATTTGTTTGAAAGTAGATATATATATTCACAGAAAAAAACATAGGTTTCAGGGGTGTTATAGTTAGCTGGACATTTCACTGGTACAAAACCATAGAAATTCCTCTGTTATAGTTAGTTCTGATAACTATAACTCGCGCACACGCAATGCACTGCTGCTGATGTCACATATTACTTCATTCTTGACATGGTCAGTGACATCACTGATGACATCTCAAATGACATCACTGAAGACATCACTGATGACATCACTGATGACATCATCGAGTGAATGTGGTTTAGTTTGAAATTTAAATATGTATTATATATATATACCAATATGTATCGAAGATTGAGTGGATATAAAACTGTCTGGATGGAAGATTTAGTAGCTGTCTGACTGTCTGTTTAAGTGACTAATTAAAAGTGTCTCACTTAATACATGGATTAGTAACTAAACTATGTGAATGTGTGCATCACTGTCTCTGTTGTTGTATAACATGCTGCATCATTTGGTCACTAATTACATGAGTGTGTATATTAGTGATTAGTTGGGTGAGTATTTCCATGGGACACTGAGTTTGTGGGTGGTTGGATGGGCTGTGTGTAACTCTAGGCATAGATGTGTGACTGGTTGATTGACTAGGTGTACAGGTTTAAGAGTGCCTGTGGAAACAGTTGTTTGGCTGACTGAGTGTATTTATTTGTGTGTTGGTGAGCGAATATATGTTTTAGTTGTACATCTTCAACAAAGTAAAAAAATAAAAGTCGTATGTGAGAGTTGATGTATATAAATAAGTATTTGTAAGAGTCAGTGATTGTCAGAGTAACTATATGAATTAGTGTATAATTGTAATGGTGGTTTTTAACATATTAACTAAGAGTTACTATTGAATAAATGAGGTGTTGTGTGTATAACTGTGTAAGTGAGTAAATGTAAGTGTGATTGATTGTTTTCATGAGTGAGTAGGATGACTGCATAACCGACTAAGATGACTGCTGATGTGTCAATGTCTATATATGTGTATAAGTGCATTTGATATGAATGGGTAGTTGTGTGTGTAGACTTAAGAATCAGCGAGTGGGTATGTAGTAACTGGTATTGGTGTGTCAATGGTTTCAAATATGGTACTCTGTATTTTACAGTGAGTGATGGAAGGTTATACTAGTGTATGTTGAGGTGTATCAGATTGTCACGTGGATGATGCCATCAGTGATGTCATCAGTGATATCATTTAAGATGTCATCAGAGATGTCATCAGTGATGTCATTGACCATGTCATGAATGATGTAATATGTGACATCATCAGCAGTGCATTGCGGGTGCGCAAGTTATAGTTAGCAGAACTAACAATAACAGAGGAATTTCTATGGTTTTGTAGGAGTGAAATGTCCAGCTAACTATAACACCCCTGAAACATATGTTTTTTTTTTCTGTCATTTTCTAAGGTTTTTTAAATGCTAATTTCTAACTATAACGTCTCTGAAACCTATGTTTTTTTCAGTGAATTTCAAAGGTTTTTTAAATGCTAATTTTTAAGTGTAATAGTAGTTATACCTATTTTTTGTACCGATTTTCGACAGTTTTTTAACTTTTTTTATAAATATTTTATTTATTAAATAACATTATATATTTTTCAGAAAATTGCACAAAAAAATCAAACAAAAATATTGTACATTTTTTGTTTTCTTTTTTTCTTTTAATATATTTATATCATTTTCTTTTTTTTCAAAAGAAATTTCGGAGTCGCGCACCCAAACGCACACATCACGGTGGGTGCGCGGATTCTAGCAGCCATTTTAGAAAAGTCATGAAGGATCTACGTACGGTGTGCGACGGCTGCGTGTTTTTCATTTACATCATATACATTTAATATTAAGTGATGTGCGCGATTGGTATGCAACCAGTCCGCGACTTGCTCCTGCGCATTCGCGACACATGCGCATTACGGTACGCGATGCTTGCGTGGTGGCGGGTCCCGCATGACATCATATACCTGCTGGGGCGTGCTTGATGGGCAACTCCCACAAAAAAAAATGATGTTCTAAAATAGTATGTGTCTTTAATATACATATTAGGGCAAGAGATTATCTAAGATATTCATAAAAATAATATATTTGTTCTTATAATAAACTTATATAATTTTAAATATATTTTCGCGAAGTGACCTCAAAAAAAAGATTTCATTGGTTCCTAACATTTCTCACTATAACTATTGAAGGACCCCACCCATTTTAATCATTCTTGTTGGAGCATCTTTAGAGAGACATCTCTTTTCCTACAAGAACCCTTTTTGCTTTTTTTGGGGTGTTTTTCAAAAAATATCAAACAAAATGGCATCTGGACAGCAGCAGGAGGAAGTATCTTCTGAAGAAGAAGAAGAATTCTTGCAGGAGACACCACGTTCACAGAGGAGGCAATCTGTTGTGTGGAAAGTCCTGTCAAGAGGCGTGAAAAATATACTCTTGTGGCACTGCTTCTATGTACAAGCTTCTCCGGACTACACATCCACTCAATCTTGCTTGGGAGGAAATGAGGCGAGCTGCTTTGAACACCTCACCTGCTGTGGCAAGTACATTTAGAGCATCCTCAGGAACACCTGCAATGGACATTAGGCCAGAATTCACCTTTCTCGAGCAACACTGCATGAAGTCTAAGAAACGTTTATGCTGCGGTCAGTAGTCGGTGGATGCAGTTTGTGCTACGCAACGCAACCATTGTTGTTATTTTTTTGTTGTTTTTGGAATGATAAGTATTTCCAAAAGTTTCCTGTTTATTCGTTCATTTTTTAAATCATTTTTTGAAAAAAACACACAAAAAATACAAAATTGTTCAAATAAATAAAGAAAAAATACAAAAGAAAAAACAGTTCTTATCAGAACTACCTTATCTGGTTAAAGAAAGAACTATAATTGCAAGGTAATGTGTGAAAGTTTGGTTGAATATATGTATACAGCCTGATTGACTGAAAGAATGCATTAGTAGTGTATGGTGAATTCATAGGTGAAGATTTATGAGGAAGTACTGCAGCGTGAAACTGCAAGCTCTTTAGCTCTTTAGCTGCACTGCACTGTGGCACTTCAGAAGCACAGGGATGTGACATATGTACATGAATATGTTGCAACTCTGTGCTTTCCTCTGCACTGCTGCACAAACTGCAGCCATGCGGTGACACAGGCACCCTTGCGCCTTGGTGCAAGGATGTCTGTGTCGTGCAGAGATTGTTTTTGTGCAGGAAGGGACACCTTCCTGCACAAAAACAAGCAGTAAAGGCATTTTCCTCTTTCAATGTATGCTGTGGAATGCAGCATTCATTGAAAGAGGAAAACATTAGGAGAAATGAAAACAATTCTCCTTGTTGCGCCTTGCTACACCAACTCTAGGATGGTGCAGCATTCGCACACATCTCCACATTTACGATTTCCCATAAATCTGGAGATGTGTTATGTTCTATGGGTGTTGCGTGGGAACACCCACAGCAACACCTATGGAACGCCCCTTCAACGCAAAGTTCTGTCTATGAAGGGGGTATATTTATAAGGAGAGGAAAAATCATGCAGGGTGCCTTTTCCTCTCCTTGTAAATATGAAGGAGTGCCTGGTGCCATCACTACATTACAAATAGTGATGTACTGGTGGAGCTGGGTGCTTGTAAATCTGCCCCATAAGTGCTTAGGTATTGGCAGACTGATACAATAAGAACATAGTGCTGGATGGGTGATTGAAGAATTGCATGAGACTGACAGGAGGTATCCTCCGCTGCGTGGGACATACTTCATTTTTTAATGGAGTGGATCAATAGTATGTATCTGCTTAGAGATTTGTAGGGATTATGCACAGAATATTATATGTGTACTTGTGTTGGTGCCTAGGTCATTTTATAAGAATACCACTAGTAACTGGAATGATGACAGTGCTGCAAACAGAGTGAACACTTAATTTATAAGTGCTTACATATTGGTGAAGTGATAGGATAAGTAGATAGGGGTAGATAAGTGTTTAAAATAAGTGCATGAGACAGACTGGACGATTGCCAAACTGCATGAGTACTAACTGGGTATTTAGAAGAGTGTATCAATAGTATGTAGCTGGTTAGAGGTCTGCTTGTATAGTGCACAAAATATTATAGCTGTACTTGTGTTAGTAACTAGGCCATTCCATAAGTTCATGACTAGTAACTAGAATAATTACAGTATTACAAACAGAGTATTTAGTGAATTTATAAGTGCTTAGATATCGGTGGAGTGATATGATACGAAGATAATGCTGGATGGGTGAATGGAGAAGTGCATGGGACAGACAGAAGGATTCCTAGACTGCATAGGTTCTAACTGGATATTTAGAAGAGCGTATCAATAGTATGTAGCTGGTTAGAGGTCTTTATGCATAGTGTACAGAATATTGTAGCTGTACTAGTATTGGTGTGTCTATGGTTTCGAGAATGGTAGTCTGTATTTTAGGGTCTGAAGAGGTGCATCAGGTGATCATGTGGATGATGTTATCAGTGATTTCATTTGAGATGTCATCAGTGATATCATCAGTGATGTCACTGACCATGTCATGAGTGATGTAAAATGTGACGTCATCAGCAGTGCATTGCGGGGGCGCAAGTTATAGTTAGCACAACTAACTATAACGGCAGAATTCCTCTTGTTTTGTAAGAGTGAAATGTCCAACTAACTGTGACCTCCATGAAATCTGTGGTTTTTCAGTGAATTTCTGAGGTTTTTTAAATGCAAATTTTTAACTATAATGTCAGTGAATTTTATATGTATGTATTGAATCTCCTCTCACTCTTACAAGGAAGGAAGCAGCACTCTGGTGTAGTTGGGAAGTATTTAATCTGCAAAGGAAGTGATCAGCGCGTTTCGGCTCGTCCGAACCTTGATAATGATACAAGACGTCATTGTAGCATCCTTATTTAAATGTACAAATGCCTAAAGTTGCCTACATTAACAAAGGACTACATATTACTTTAATCCTAAAAGCTGGCAGCCATATTGGCCTGGTCACGATGTGAAAATTCAGAAATTCATACAATAAAGAAAAGAAAACAAGTGTTAATATGCACATAATTTCATTTCAGCATATCTTGCCCCATGAACACCATACCTGTATGTTCGTCAACGTGACTTATTCATAATAAACTTACTTAGGATAACAAACATCAACATAAACAATGGACTACACATTACTTTAAAGTGAAAGGCTATCTGCTATATTAATCTGGACATGTTTCGTATTATAATGGTTCTTACACGAAATTAAAGAAAAAAAAGGGGTGTTAATATACACACACTATCCCTAAATAAAATTCTAACGATTATAGTTCCATTCCATTCACAGCTCATTTGAGAGGTCATGAGTGATGTCATGAGGGACGTAACTGATCATGTCATGAATGGTGCAATGTCTGAGGTCATTATCAGTACATTGCGGGGGCCAAAGTTATAGTTAGCTCTGGTAACTATAACTACTGAATTTCACTGGTTGTGTATGAGTGAAATCTTAGTTTAACTATACCGTCCCTGTATTCTTGTTTTTTTCAGCAAATATCTAGTTTTTTTTAATGTTAAGTAAGATGCATATCACAATGGATGATGGGGGGTTGGAAGCAGGGTCTGGCATTGTGCTGCCCCCACTTAAGCTTGCTGCTCCTGCCTTCCCTTCTCCTAACCATCCATTGTCCAAGTCCATGTCTCTGCTCCCTTATTACATCCCTGTGTGGCTGTTGTTCTGCCACTGGCCTTCTCGCCTTCTCTGAATAGTTATCTTGCTGCCCTATCCACCTCCTCCCTATCCTCTGTTGTCTGAATCCAAAGACTAGAGTCCTCCCTCCTGCCATGCATGGTCTGAGGTGTTGCCACTGCCCTCCATTTATCATGATGTACCAGGAACTCCTCCTGTCCTCCATTTCCCAATTCTGTGCCCCATCATTGACCTCCTGCTTAGCCTCCCTGCTTAGCTTGCTGTCCCTATTCTCCTTCCCCCTGCCCTCCAATGTCTGTGTGCATGCCCCTGCTCCATCCTTTTTGGCCACCATGTTCCATGGACCTGCCACTCCTATCTACTCTGAGTGTTCTGTTGAGCTGCCACTCCCCTCCCACCTGCCTAGCATTGTCAGATGACTGTAACCTGTCCCTGCCACCTCCACCCTGCCTGTCCACATTCCATGCCCCTATCCCCTTCCTCCTGTCCCCCATGGTCCATTTTACTGCCACACCCTTCTGCACTCCCTTGTCTGTTGTGATGCAACTGCTCCTCCTGCTTGCACCACGTGGTCTGTTGTGAGGCCCCTTCCCCTGAACTCTCTTGTCTGTGCCCAGGTCCTGAGAATCCCTTCTATCCTCCATGGTCCTTTGTACATGCCCCTGCACCCTCCTTCTTGCCCATCATAGCCATTGTGCTGCCACTAACCCTCCCGCTTGCCATGGATGGTCTTCTGTGCTGCCATGGCCCCTCCCATCTTCCCTGTGTGGTCAGCTAGCTGCCCCTGACCCCCTCCCACCTTCCCTCCATGGTCTGTGTGTATGCAGTTATAGTCTCACTGTTGCTCTCCATGGTGTGTCTTGCTTCTAGTGCCCATCCTGTCTGACCTCCGTGGTCATCTTGCTGTTCCTGCCCTGCCCCCTTTCCCCTGCCTCTGTTTCCATGTGCAGACCCCTATTCCCACCCTTGTGGCTGGTCTGTTCCATTGTAATACCCCTGATCCGTCCCTCCTGCCCTTTATGGTCCGTTATGCTGCAGCTTTCTCTCAAGTCTGTCCATTATGGTCGGCTAGCAACCATTGCCGCTTTCCCCTCTGTTCTCTGTGCTGCACTCCCATCAAGCATGCCCTGTGTGGTGTATTGTGCTGCTGCAAACCCTGATGCCTGCCCTGTAGGGTCAGTTTGGTGCATGTCCCTCCTGTCCGCTGTTATACGAGTCCATGTCCCTAATCCAATTCCTCCAGCCTTCCATGATCCAGTCTACCATACTTGCTAACATTTTGAACTTGGTAAGAGGGAGAGTTTTAAAAAAACAACTGGGGGTATTGATTTTACCCTTTGACTTACATTGAAAAAGAGGAGATTGTAGACAGGAGACAGATCAAATAAAGCCCATTTGGGCTTAAAAACATTGGACGTTTCCTGGCTGAACAGGGTCTGTTGGCAAGTGTGGTTGTAATACCACTGCCTCTTACTTCTGCCCACAATGGTCTACTATATTGCCACAGCCTCTCTTGCCAAGTCCTGTATTGTTGGTTTGTTGCCCCTGTCCCCCTTTCCACTGCCCTCCATAGTCTGTTGTGCTGCCAGTGCCCTTCCTGCCTGACCAGTGTGGGCAAAATGTTGCCTCTGCACCCTCCCACCTGCCTTCCATTTTCAGAGTCCATGCCCCTGGCCTCTGCCTCTCAACAGTATCCTAATGAACAACTAGATTGCTAACATTCTATATGTATTACAAAAGTGTGGAATGCCTGACGTCATCTTTATGTAATCAAAACTGTAATACCTAGAGCATTACCTTTGGGAATTACATATATGAGAGGGTCTTATTTGCATCAAAATTATGGTTAGTGCTCTAAAAAACTAAAATGAGGACATTTTTTCTGAGTTTTCAAATTGCGACAAATACATGTAAATGTTTTGTTATCTTTATGTTTTTTTATCCAGTTGACCACTTGATTAAATGTTGCACTTAGGGGAGAGGATGTGATGTTACTTCCAGAGCTGCAGACTTTGCAACTGGGGAACCAGGTTGGAGTTTCTGCTTCAGCTCGACATTCTGTGATTCTGATCAAATCACTTAATCTCCCCATGTCTAAAACCAAAATGAATTTGTTCTTGTGTGATGTAACCAATGCTCATGTAAAGCACTCCAATACCTGACAAGTCTGCACAATATAAAACTGCAAAAACACAAAAAATAAAAAGTGTGTTGCACAATTCTGTCATTGGGCTATGTTAGATCTGGGAGGTATCTAGTTGGCAGAGGTAAGTACCTTTGTCCAAATAGCGACCCTTGCTTCTAGTCAGGGTAAAGGGAAACACACTGTAGATAACCCCTGCTCACCCCCTAGGTAGCTTGGCATGAGCAGACAGGCTTATCCCCAAGGCAATGTGTATAATATTTGCACTTAACACACACAGTAATTCCAAAACACACCACAAACTGAGACCACACAGGTAGGTATATGTAAAAATATAGCTTTATCTAGTTTATGCAGTTAAAAGGCAGTTACAGTATTATTGCACTATATCTTCAATTTCTCTTGGTATCTGTATATCTTCTAGGAAGGTTTCACACATTTAAAAAGAAAGCAGTCTCAAGTCTCTTAAAAACTATCACAGGAGTAATGCGGCTGTGCTGTATGCCAAAGTCAGCTCTACGCTAACTCTAGCGGTGTTTAATCTGACTGTTGCGCTCCCTCTGAAGCCCCAGTGTAGGAGAACTCGAGAACAGCCCTGGCTGGTCCCGTCAGCTCTGCAGCCTGCTCTCGACAATCCAGCGAGCGGCGGGGAGCTAGTGCGGCACTTCTTTACTGGGACGACAGGCCGGGGGCATTGAATACTCGCGTTGCTCCCTCGGCGAGGACGGGTCTCTCTTCGGCTTCGAGCGCGGCTTCTGGCAATGCTCGGGTGGTGCTGGCCAATCCGGTCGCGGCCCTTTTGACAAGCCTCCACAGACACCCGGGAGTCAACCAATGACAGTGCGGCTCCCGGGACGAGCCCCTAGTGACGCGCTGGCCTCAGACCAATGGCTGTGCGGCTCGGGCGATGACGCGGCGACTCTGGGGCCAATCCCAGCGCAGCGTTGGTGAGGGGGCTCGACTCTCTTGTCCAATGAGAGAGCAGCGGGCTCGATCTTTGCTTCGGCAGCGCCGGCAAAGTACAGTGAACTTCTCAGGGTGTTTCTGGCCCCGGGCAGCGATGGTGAAAGGGCGGCAAGTGATTTTCGAGGGCGCGGGTCACAGCTAGACCGCCCTCACACCCACAAGATCGTGTTGGGGCAGAGCTCACGGAGGGAGGCACCTTGGACCTCCGACCCCCGCAGAATATGTGCCGATGAGCACACCGATCTATGCCCCTGATCAGCAGTTGGAAATAAATCACGCACCAGGCCAAAACAGCACGATCTTCACAGCGTAGTTCAGTTTCTGTGGAACCTTTTGACCCTAGGTTCCAGGACAGGAGGCCAGCTCTTCTCAGGCCCTTGGAGATTCAGTCTAAGACACAGCACACAGCAAAGTCTTGGTAGTCACAAGCAGGCAGGGGTACAGCACACAGCAATCCCTTCTTCTCTCCTTCAGTTGAACAGCAGAACAGGTCAGCCCTTAGAGCACACAGCAAGGCAATCTTACTTCAGTTCCTTTAGCGGTCCTTCTTCTGCAGAGGTTCCTCTTGATTGTAGCATCCGAAAATCTGTTGTCAGGGGTCCTTCTCTTATACCCCTAAAAGTCTTTGAAGTCTTTGTGCAAGTGGGCCCTGAGCCCGGCCTAAACCAGTTCTGGGTGTTGCTGGAGCACTTCGGCTTCTGGCTTCTTCCTTCCTTTCAGTGTGAGGGGCAGAGGTGACAGCCGCCCAGCAGGAGGTGGAGCCAGCATTGTGGCAGGCAGGCACAGCCCTATTTACTTCCAGGTGCTATCTCCTCCCACCACTCTAGTTGCAGATACAGTCATTCAACCACGGGCTGACTCAGACAACCTCCTGGTGGCTCCTCAGCCCCTGTCACCCTCAAACCAGACAGTCAATCCACAAGCAGGCCCAGGCACACAGAAAGGTTAGACAAGAGAACAGCCACTTTCTAAAAGTACTGTTCTCAAACACAGAATTTAAAAACAACCTTTCCTAAAAGATGTATTAAATTCTGAGTTCAGGGATATCAATCACTTATGTCCCATCTTGTTCCTATGGAAAGATAGGCTGGTATCCATTGGGACCAGCCTCCCCCATGTTAGTCTATGGAGCAAGATAACCTTGCAGCAGTGAGCACACAAAATGGCTGCTGCTCACTACCAGAGCATGTTACCTGCACTAGTACATGCTCTACCTTTCCTATACACTGCACCCTGCCCAGGGGGGTACCTTGAGCCTTCCATAGGGGTGACTGATGTCCACAGAAAGGTAAGGGTTAGGCCCAGCCAGTGGGGACACTGGCCTGGAGGACATGGCAGTTCATTGACTGCACACAGGCACTGTGGTGGCAGGCCTGAGACACCATTTTAGGGCTACTCATGTGGGTGGCACAATCAGTGCTGCAGGCCCACTAGTAGCACCTGTCATCACCAGCCCTTGTACATCTAGTACACTTTACTAGGGACTTCATGGTGATACAAATATGCCAATTGGGTACATCCAATCGATATGACAATTTTCATAGTGAGCACTTACACTCTGGCACTGGACAGCAGTGGCAGAGTGTCCAAAGCATCTAAACCAGCAAAAACAAAATCGAGCACAGCATCAAAAATACAGGAGGCAGAGGCAAAAAGATAGGGGAAAACCACGCTAAGGGTGTCAGGTCTAACAGGCTACATGTGGGATGCATCTGGGTGATATTTATGCTACATTTGGGCTCTTTTGTCTCTGGTGGCCATCTTGGGAGATTTATTTGTTATGAAGTTTCCTAATTTCCTCATTTACTGCAGTCTCCTCAGTAGGAAATACCTTCAGTTTGTTTTACTTTGGTTTCATCAAGAAGGCATTCAGATGTGTCACACATTTGCCATAATTTCTGAATGTTAGCACTCTACTTGCTCATTAGATCACTGTAGTAAAGCTACTTCTCACCAGGGAAGTCTGCTGCTTGTACTCAAAGTGCATGTTTCAGTCTGCATGTCAGACTTTTTTTTAATGAAACAGAAGAGGATTTGAGAAATCAAAATGTGCCCCAATTTTTCTTTCTGTACCACTAATTATAATTTCTATGGCAAAATGAACCCCCTCATTTTGTACCTTTGCAAATTAAATGTTTAAGTGTTACCACTTTATTCTTATCAAGATGGCTTCAGGTGTGCCATACTTTTGTCATAAATAAGACTGTTAGCTCTCTAGTTTTTCTTTAGAACACTCTGGGACATTCTGTCGTTGGACTATACTTGGGCTGCTACATCTGGGTGATAGTTGTGCTACATTTGGGCTCTTTTGTCTCTGTTGGCCATCTTGGGAGATTTATTTGTTATGAAGTTTCCTAATTTCCTCATTTACTACAGTCTCCTCAGTAGGAAATACTTTCAGTTTTTTACTTTGATTCCATCAAGAAGGTATTCAGATGTGTCACACATTTGCCATAAATTCTGAATGTTAGCACTCTAGTTGCCTATCATAATACTGTAGTAAAGCTACTGCTCACCAGGGAAGTCTGCTGCTAGTATTGAAAGTGCATGTTTCAGTCTGCATGCAAGAATTTTTTAATGAAATAGAAGAGGATTTGAGAAGTCACTCATAATGCGCCCTCATTTTTCTTTCTGCAGCACTAATCATATTTTCTATGGCAAAATGAACCCCCTCATGTTGTTCCTTTTTAAATTAAATGTTTTAATGGTTATCAGTTTATTCCAATCAAGATGGCTTCAGGTGTGCCATACTTTTGTCATAAGTTAGACTGTTAGCGCTCTAGTTGACCTTTAGAGCACTCTGGGAAGCTGCAGTAGAACACAAAGGAATCAACTGATAGTCTATGCCCTTGTTGGATGTACATGTTTTACTGAGAATGTCAGACTTCATTCTCACATGACTGAGAAAGATAATGTGAATTTACAGAAAATATGCTCTCAGTTTAGCTTATAGATCACCTTCCAAACCTCTGCGGGAAAAGCATGAGGAAATAGTTTTCTCTCAAACATGATTCATGATATCCCAGCAGAAGGCTTTTTCGCATGGTAAAATCACATTAGAACACACCACAATTCCTAAAATGAGTATGGTACCATTAACAAATGATTTATAATGCAACTAAAGTCTTAAAATCTTCTATTAACTGCAATGCTTTTCAATGAGGTGCTATCATGTATATTGGTCCCAAGATGGCTGCCAACACTTCTTGGATGAAGTGCTGACAGCCAATCAGATCTCACGATGAGATGTGTGGTTAGGCTCCGCCCAGATATTGAAACTTTTTCTTTTTCTAATTTCTCATGAACTACTGAACGGATTTATACCATTTAACAAAAAGGGCTCTTTGTGAACCAAGGGCTACTTTTTTGCCAAATGTGGTGTAATTCTGTTCAGCAGTTCGGGCTGTAGCCGTGTCTAAAGTTTCCTATGGAAAATTGCATGGAGAAAACACATTTAGGGACTCCCCTTTTGTCTCGGCCCCCCCTTGCTGAATCACCCCGAAACTTTCAGGTTAGGTGCGGAACAAAGCAGGCCATAAGTTTAGAAAATTTCGCAAAGATTCATCAATCAGCGCCAAAGTTATTGGGAATAGAATGTTGCAATTTTCCTATGGTAACTAGGTCCTAGGTCCTAACTATAACTACCTACTAGCGATATATATATATATATATATATATATATATATATATATATATATATATATATATATATATATATATATATATATATATATATACACCCCAACTCCAATTCCTTTGGTAAAGTACAGGACACCGACACAGGAGATGAATCACTCAATCCGGTTCGAGTTTATTGAATTTCTCCGCTGCTACGTATTTCTGCACTCCGTGCCTTGCTCACACAACAAAGCGTCATTGTGATTTCACTATTTAAAATACAGGGCTCAACATCACATGGTGCATACCTGCAATGATCATGGTAAACAGACTCACAAATGTAGGTAATGCCTGACTTTTGTGACATTACATATCATTGAATAAATACAAAACATCAGAGGCATGAGAATTAAAATATTACACTGGTTTCACACTTCAATCCGGATAAAATATACCAATTACAAATGGAGACAATTAAAATTCATTGCCCCTCATCTAATCACATTACATTAATACTACAGCTATTGCAGGTGAAAATTTGGCATTTGGTTTATTCTTTTAAGCTGCTTGGTGGATACCCAACTCGTTTTCATACAAATAGACTTCAACCTTCGCATTGTCATGAAATGCGTTTTCTAATCACTTTTGGATTTTCATACAATATTCCCACAGTAATGCAACTTTATTGGGGTTCCAGGATGATTGTTTTTTTCTTTTTTTACGCACATTAATTTAATTATATCCCTCTCTTTTTCCTACACAAGAACAAAATTGCAGGAAGTCTTGCTCCAATTCAATTTAGATACACCGCCCAAATTATATGTCATGAAAACACAGAACTTCAAGCTTTGATGCCAACAAGTGTCTAATAATGTAACAAGTTATAGAGCCTGAACATCATGTTTGGCTGCTCCACTACATTTACGATATGGTTTCTCTTTGTGAAAAGTACAATAACAGTATCTATAGTGCAAGTGCTTGCGTACTCTAGAGGCAATTTAAAACCATCAGTAATTTTTTTTATAGAAAGCCGGAAATATATAGGCACAAAAATCATTCCTGAATAAAGTGCTAATGCATTTGTGCAAAATTTAGAGTTCTAAAGTGCAAGTGCTTTATAGAACTAATGTGCAAATAATGCATTGTTTCATAACAATGAACATAAAGTGCTAATGCCTAGATACAACAGACTTTAGAGGAGCAGCCCCGGCATACCTATATTCATGTTCAGATTGAGAAATGAATGTATCAAAAAAAAGGTCCGTATTAAGAATAGGTGGTCAAAATTACATTACTCATTGCTCTTGATAAATAAATTCCAAAATCATACTTCTACGTGAGTCTGGAAAAAAATCAATTCTAGGACAAATCTTCGTGATTTCTTTCAAATTTAAAAACTCTGATTTCACGTATCTGGATTAACCTAAATGGACATGAATATTTTCATCTGCGTTAAATCCAGATGGAATTTTTGTATTAAAAAGCAATATGTATCTAGATTCTAACTGGCGTAACTTCATCTCTCGATTTCCACCCCTCTTCAGTTTGGGCACCTGGTCCACTGCAAAATATGACAACATACTCACATCTCCCTTATGGACTTCATTCATGTGTCGTGCAAGAGGGTAGCTTTTGTTGTTATTCTTGATTGCCCTCAGATGTTGTAATATACGGATATGCACCATATGAATGGTGCTACCCACGTGTAGTTTTGGGCATGTGCATTTTAGAACATAACTACAAATTTACTTCTGCAGTTCAATGAGGTTCTAATCTTCCAGGGACTTTTCTTAAGTAGTGACGTGACTTGCTTCTCATTACTTGCGATCTTATAGGCTTTGCACTTAAAGCATTTATGGAACCCTGGACTCGCTCTCAACCAGCCACTCCCAGTGCTCACTTCGGGCTGCTATTGATCAATTCATTTCTCATTGATCTGACTTTTTTAAGGGTTAGCAGTGGTCTACGAGGCAACACTTCACTCAGAATGGGATCCCTTATAACTAGATGCTAGTGCTTACACAGACTATCTCTCACTTTAAAATGGTAAGCACTGTATCCAGTAATCATCCTAGTTTGCCCACCTGGGTTCTTTTTCTTCCTAGTTGTTTTGGCCTCACTGGGTTGTAATAGGGTCTCCCTTTCAATTGTATTCACCATGTGAAGGGCTTGATCCAATACCTTAGTGCTGTAGCCCCTTTGAATAAACCTGTGTGTCAAGCCTAATTGCGCTTCTTTCAAATCTTGGTCCTCACTGCAGTTACACTTCATCCTCAGATGCTCTGCATATGGTATGCTATTTCTGAGGATGGAAGCTTCTGGCATGCAGTATTGAGTTTCCTGCTATCGGATTCCTGTATGTACGGGAGTGCACTACTCTGTCCTTCACATACAACTCCAGATATAAGAAGGAGACCTTAGAGTTGCTGATGGTATCTGTAAACCTAAGGTTCAAGGAGTTGACATTGATCTCCTGAATAAATTGTTGGGCTGATTTCAAAGAAAAGTCCCACACTATAAACAAGTCATCTATGGACCGTAACCATGTCACTATTTTGTCCTCACACTCCCTTGCATGTTCGACTCTGAGCACCTGCTCCTCCCTCCAGCCCATATGCAAATTAGCATAGCTGGGGGCGAAGCAGGTGCCCATTGGCGTTCCTTTTTGTTGTCTAAATGTGTCACTTCCAAACAAAACATAACTATTGGTGCGACACAATCTGTACATCTCCATTAACATCACTGAGTGTTGGTAGAGTGATATAGGTTGGATATTTAGGAATTGGCGTATTGCATGCAGTCTACCTTCATGAGTTATACTCGTATAGAGGTTCATTACATCTAATGTAATTAAAAGGTAGGAGTCACTCCATGTCATAGTCTTAATTTTATTCAAACAATCGCTTGTGTCCTGGATATACGCAGGAAGTTATTTTACAAAACCTTGCAAGAAATAGCCTATGTACCGTGAGGTGGGCTCAAACAGACTGCCAATGACAGAAATGATGGGTCTACCAGGTGGAACCTCTTTGTTTTTGTGGATTTTTGGAATAAGGTAGAGGATTGGTGTTACAGGTTCCTCCACATTCAGAAATAGATATTCTGCCTGGGTTAACATTCCTAAGCCCCGCCATCTTGCCAAATCTTTTATGTATTTGTTCGTGACCTCTATGATGTTACTTTGAGGTACTTGTAGATAACATCTGGGATCCCTCAACTGCATTTTGGCTTCCTCATTATAGAGTTCAAGTGGCCAGAGGACCAAATTCCCTCCTTTATCTTATTGACATATTATGATATCTTTTCTGTTTTTGATCTTATCTATCAGTGCTATGTATTCTTTATCATGCCACTCTTCATGGAATTCTTACTTGATAACACTGATAATGCTTGTAGATCTATAATGACTAGATCTGAAAAGATATCTATAGAGTCTATGGGGGTGTTGGGGGTGAATGTTGATCTTGGTTTAAATATTTTTTTAGCACTTCCAAAGATATCCAGACCAAACATGCCCGCAGTCTCATATAGTGTCCCAGGCAATGCATGTCCCTCGTTCTCCTTCTCCAACTGGTATAGTTCATGTAGAACCTCCAGGTCTCCAACCTCGAGGTTCTGTGCCATGTCTGTTTCAATTTGTGCTGGCCCCATCTGGTTCTCTCTATTGGCGAAAAATGTCTTGAGTTTTAACTTGCGTATGAACTTAAAGAAGTCAATGTTTGTCTGAGTATAGTTTAAATCGGTTTTCGAGCAGTACGATAAGCCCAGTGAAATATATATATATATATATATATATATATATATATATATATATATATATATATATATATATATATATATATATATATATATATATATATATATATATAGTCACTGAAAAAACTCATAGGTTTTAGGGGTGTTATAGTTAGCTGGACATTTCACTTGTACAAACCCATTGAAATTCCTTCGTCATAGTTAGTTCTGCTGACTATAACTCGCGCACCTGCAATCCATTGCTGATGATGTCACATATTACATCATTCATGACATGGTCAGTGACATCACTGATTGCATCACTGATGACATCTCAAATGACATCACTGATGACTTTACTGATGACATCATCCAGTGAAAGTGGTTTGGTTCGTTATTAAAATATATGTCTTATATATATAGCAATCTGCGTTGAAGAATGAGTGGATACATAAATATAAATATCTGAATGGAGGATTTTAGTAGCAGTGTGATTGACTGTTTACTTGACTAGTTTATAGTGTCTCATTAAATATATTGGATAGTGACTAAACTGTGTGAATATCTGTATAACTTTGTCAGTTGTTGTGTAAACTGCTGCACCAGTTGGTTACGATCTATGTGAAAGTCTATATTAGTTATTGATTAGTTAACTGAGTATTTGTATGGAAGAGTGAATATGGGTGTGGTTCGGTAGGGTGTATGTGACTGCCCAAAGATGTTTGAATAGTTGATTCAGTGGGTATATGAGGTTAAGACTACATGTGGAAACAGTTGTTTGGTTGAGTAAATATCTCTATGGGTGTGATGATGAGAAAATATATCTCTCAATGGTACATGTCCAACAAACTAGAAAAATAAAAGGCAGTGTATGTGACAGTTGTTGTATATAAATAAGCATAAATAAGACTCATTGATTGCATGAGTGACTGTATAGATAACTGTATACTTGTAATAGTGATTTCATAACACACTAAGTATGAGTTACTATCTATGTGAATAAATAAAGTGCTATTTGTATAAGTGTGTAGCTGAGTAAATGTAAACATGATACATTGTTTGCAAAGTGTGTAGGATGACTGCATAAGTGAATAGGATGTGTGCTAGTGTGTTCTGTCAATATAGGTGTATAAGTATATTTGATAGTGTTCTATTGATCTTTGTTAGCATGTATGAGTGAATCTATAGGTAACTGATTAGATGTGTGTGTTGATATAGGAATCACTGAGTGGATTTTTAGATAGCTGTATTGCTGTGTCAATGGATTCAAATATGGTACTCTTTATTTTACACTGAGTGATGAAAGGTTATACTAGTGTATGATGAGGTGCAACTAATTGTCATGTGGATGATGTCATCAGTGATGTCATTTGTGAAGTCATCGGTGATGTCATCAGTGATGCCACTGACCATGTCATGAATGATGTAATATGTGACATCATCAGCAGTGGATTGCGGGCGCGCAAGTTAGCAGAACTAACTATAACGAAAAAATGTCAATGGTTTTGTACGAGTGAAATGTCCAGCTAACTATAACACCCCTAAAACCTATGTTTTTTTCAGTGAATTTCTAAGGTTTTTTAAATGCTAATTCCGAACTATAACATGTCTGAAACCTATGTTTTTTTCAGTGAATTTCAAAGGTTTATTTTTTAAATTACATTATACATTACATTACAAACTATACTTTTTCAGAACGAATTACTTTAGTTTAAATACTTTTCAAATAGGCAATAGACTTGTAAGTACAGTAGTTACTGTTGTTGCAATGGGAATTACAATTTCAAACACAATGCAACATTGAACTCAATGGGAATTTCTAGGTAAATGCAATTAGTTACTTTTTGAATTACTTTTGTAACCACAGGATTGGATCCTAGATTCAGTCCTGGGACATCTCCTGTAAACAGTTGAGTAAAATCGTTTTGGTTACAGTAGTGATTTTTAAGGAATATTATTGTATTTTAAAAGTTGACGCTTTGAAACTTTTTCACATAGAATCACCAATGTTATTCTATGGGAGGAAATTCACTTAGCTAGTAAGTAGTGCTATTGTTACTTTTTCTTACTCTGTGTTGGATCCTGGATCTAGCACTGCTGCATCTCCTGTAAACAGTTAAAGAATGCGTTTAAGGTATACTGGCGATTTTTAAGGAATATTTGTAGTTTGTGAAAATCGACGCTTAGAAACTTTTCTTGTGAAAACCAGACAATGGATTCCTATGGAAAGAAGTACAAGTTACCGGTAAGTGCGCTTAGACTTACTAATGCAGGGTCAGTACTGGGCTCAAAGATGCAGCACTGAGGTATCTCCTGATAACAGGTGAGTACATCAGAATTCGTAATTCGGCGGATTTTAGAGGGTCCCTAGGGTCAAAGTAGCCCACCAGGTACATCCAATAAGCGCCACAGAGCTGTGCTGTAGAGAAGTGTAAAAAGGGACGTGGCCTCTGAACACCTATCTGTAACACAGCTCCCTGGCGCATACTGAAGATACCTATTGGGTTATTTGGCCCTCAGGGACCCTCAGTATTGAAGGAGAATTAATTCCCCAACTTAAAACCCGCAACGGTGTACAGTGGTGAAAGAAGGGGACGTGTCCTAAGGTGACATGTCTGCAAACACGCCCTATCTACAGCACAGCTCTGTGGTGCTTATTGGATGTACCTGGTGGGCTACTTTGACCCTAGGGACCCTCTAAAATCAGCCGAATTATGAATTCTGATGTACTCACCTGTTATCAGGAGATACCTCAGTGCTGCATCTTTGAGCCCAGTACTGACCCTGCATAGTAAGTCTAAGCGCACTTACCGGTAACTTGTATTTCTTTCCATAGGAATCCATTGTCTGGTTTTCACAAGAAAAGTTTCTAAGCATTGATTTTCACAAACTACAGACCACTGTGCCTTACCTAGGCCGTGTCGCCCCCACGCTCCTCCTGCTGCTCATACTGCCGCCTACTTCCTTTTGTGGATTTCGCCACCGCTGCAGGCGACCCAGCTGCCGCTGAGCCGCCCGCACTCGTCTTCCCGCTTTCCCGCCGCTGCACCCCTGCGGCTCCGCCCCCGCCCCCGCCAGCCGAATGGTCACCCCGCTCCCGCTACCCAGCGGACCCTCCCTCTCGGCTCCCTTCTTAAGGGGACTCCTCTCCTCACTCGGGAGCGACCACTGTGCTTACCTAGGCCGGGTCGCCCTACGCTCCTCCTGCTGCTCATACTGCCGCCTACTTCCTTTTGTGGATTTCGCCGCCGCTGCAGGCGACCCAGCCGCCGCTGAGCCGCCCGCACTCATCTTCCCGCTTTCCTGCCGCTACCTTCCTGCGGCCCGCCCCCCACCAGCCGATTGGTCACCCCGCTCCCGCCACCCAGCGGACCCTCCCTCCCGGCTCCCTTCTTAAGGGGACTCCTCTCCTCACTCGGGAGCAACCACTGTGCCTTACCTAGGCCGGGTCGCCCCCACGCTCCTCCTGCTGCTCATACTGCCGCCTACTTCCTTTTGTGTATTTCGCCGCCGCTGCAGGCGACCCAGCCGCCGCTGAGCCGCCCGCACTCGTCTTCCCGCTTTCCCGCCGCTGCCTTTCTGCGGCGCCGCCCCCGCCAGCCAATTGGTCACCCCGCTCCCGCCACCCAGCGGATCCTCCCTACCTGCTCCCTTCTTATGACGCCACCACGCACACGCAGCGGTCACACGCAGCGGGCGCGCCGATTGTGCGCTGAAGGCACGCCAAAGGCAAGCCCGTCTGCGCCAGTCCGCGCCTGGACCGCGCCCAGCACCAGGACCCCTGGGCCCCGAGGCTGCCAACCCATCTGCCGGTCCTACGACGCCGCTACACTCAACGCACTCAACACCGGCCGAACACCCGGATGCTACCGAGCCACCCCGAGACACTCCCACGGACCCTTCTGCTGTCGTGCCTGCAACTTCTCCCTCATCCAGACCTGCAGCACACCTGCCAAGACGAGCACCAGCAATAACCACCTGAAGTGCATCCTGCTCAACACCCGCTCCGTCCACAGACATGCCGTGGAACTCTGGAACCTCCTCGACACCACATCTCCAGATGTCGCCTTCCTGACAGAAACCTGGATGAACGACTCCTCAGCGCCCGACATCGCCATCGCCATTCCGGACGGATACAAGATCACCCGGAAGGACCACGTCAACCAGACTGGAGGAGGCATCGCCATCGTCCACAAGAACACCATCCGCATCACGACCAACTCAGACGACACCCTCACGGCGGCCGAACACCTTCATTTCCAGATCCACACCGACCCCAAGACCACCCTCAGAGGGACCCTCATCTACAGACCCCCAGGACCCCACACACAATTCAGCGAAGACATCGCAGTCTTCATCAGCCCACACGCCCTCCCCTCCGCCGACTACATCCTCCTCGGGGACCTCAACTTCCACATGGAGAACAACAACGACCGCAACACCACCACCCTACTGGACAACCTCGCCAACCTCGGACTCAAGCAACTGGTCAACACCCCTACCCACTACGCCGGCCACACACTTGATCCAGTCTTCTCATCCAGCAAGCACATCACCTTCAGCCACTCCACAGGGCTTCACTGGACCGAACACAGCTGCGTCCACTTCAGCTTCAGAAGAACCACGACCCACCACCACCCACAACAGGTTCCCCACAGGAGCTGGAGCAAGATCACCGCCGAACAGCTCACCACCTCCCTCAGTCAGAACCCACCCACCAGCACAACGGACCCCACCGAAGCAGCACGCAACCTCACGAAGTGGCTGTCCGACTGTGCTGACAACCTTGCGCCACTAAAGAACCCTACCAGCAGACCCAGAAGCAACAAAGCCTCCTGGTTCACCGACGAACTCAAGGACTCCAAGAAGAACTGCTGCACCCTCGAGAAATCCTGGCTCCTCGACCAGACCACAGACAACATGACCGCCCTCAAACACGCCACCCGCAAGCACCACTAGCTTATCCGCACTACCAAGAAGAAATCACTGAAGGAACGACTGGACAACAACACCCACGACAGCAAGGAACTCTTCAACATCATCAAGGAGTTCTCCAACCCCAGCACCGGCAACAACTACATCACTCCTTCACAAGACCTCTGCGACTCTCTTGCCTCGTTCTTCCACCACAAGATCGCCGACATCCACAACAGCTTCAGCATTTCATTCATTTCATTTCATTTCATTCATTTCATTTCATTCATTCACACCATCAACGCACCCAACAGTCGAACCAACGCCCTCCACCACCACCCTCCGCACCTGGACCACGGTGACCACCGAAGACACAGCCCACACGATGAACACCATCCACTCCGGATCTCCGACCGACCCCTGTCCCCACCACATCTTCAACAAGGCCGACTCCATCATCACACCCCAACTGCGGGACATCATCAACGCCTCCTTCAACACCCCCACCTTCCCGGAGAGCTGGAAGCACGCCGAGCTCAGCGCCCTACTGAAGAAAGCAACAGCGGACCCCACCGACCTCAAGAACTTTCGCCCCATCTCGCTCCTCCCTTTCTCTGCCAAAGTCATCGAGAAGACCGTCAACAGACAGCTTGCAGCCTTCCTCGAGACAAACGGATCCCTCGACCCCTCGCAGTCTGGTTTTCGAGCCAACCACAGCACAGAGACCGCCCTCATCGCAGCCACCGACGACATCAGAACCCTGCTCGACAACGGGGAAACAGTGGCTCTCATCCTCCTGGACCTCTCTGCAGCGTTCAACACCGTCTGCCACCGCACCCTAGTTCAATGCCTCAGCAACATCAGTATCCAAGAGAAGGCACTGGAGTGGATCATCTCATTCATCACCGGCAGAATACAGAGAGTGCGCCTCCCCCCGTTTCGATCCGAGGCCACCGAAGTCATCTGCGGCGTACCTCAAGGATCATCACTCAGCCCCACCCTCTTCAACATCTACATGAGACCTCTTGCAGCCATCGCACGCCAGCACAACCTCAACATCATCTCCTACGCCGACGACACCCAACTGATCCTCTCCCTCACCAGAGACCCAGCCACCGCCAGAACGAGCCTACACCAAGGGATGAAAGACGTCGCCGAATGGATGAAGAACAGCCGCCTGAAACTGAACTCAGACAAGACGGAAGTCCTCGTCCTAGGACCATCGCCCTCCGCCTGGGGCGACTCCTGGTGGCCCTCCGCCCTGGGTGCCACCCCCAAGTCAACAGACCACGCACGCAACCTGGGCTTCATCCTGGACTCCTCCCTCTCGATGACCAGACAAGTCAATGCCGTCTCCTCATCATGCTTCAACACCCTACGCATGCTCCGCAAGATCTTCCAATGGATCCCGACCGAAACCAGGAAGACGGTCACCCAGGCACTCGTCACCAGCCAACTGGACTACGGAAACGCCCTCTACGCCGGAACCACAGCCAAGCTACAGAAAAGACTCCAACGCATCCAGAACGCCTCCGCCCGACTCATCCTGAACATCCCCCGACGCAGCCACATCTCCGGCCACCTGAAGGACCTGCACTGGCTCCCCGTCAGCAAGAAGATCACGTTCAGGCTCCTCACCCACGCACACAAATCTCTTCACGACCTGGGCCCCAAGTACCTCAACGACCGCCTGACCTTCTACACGCCCACCCGCCAGCTACGTTCGACAAGCCTCGCCCTCGCCGCCGTACCACGCATCCAAAGAGCTACCGCTGATGGCAGATCCTTCTCCTACCTGGTGGCCAAGACATGGAACTCCGTCCCCGTCCATCTTCGGCTGACCCAGGACCATCTTGCCTTCAGGAGACAACTCAAGACCTGGCTGTTCGAGCAATAGCAGACCCCTTCCCCCAAGCACCTTGAGACCCTGCCGGGTGAGTAGCGCGCTAAACAAGTGTTATGATTGATTGATTGGCGCGTTTTAAGTTACAGAATTAATTCCTCCTCAATCCTGTGGGTCCTTGGGGGCCAAATAGCCCACCAGGTACCTCCAGATGTTCAGAGATGTGGCAATCAACTGTGTAAAAGGAAAGGAACTCACACATCAACAATAATGTATTTATTTTAATACTCAAATACATTTAAAAAAAAAAATGGCACCTTTAAAAAAAAAATAAGGATAATAGGGGTTTTGGATGGGGGAGTGTATTAAAATTGTGGACAGAAACTGTCCACAGTAACCAATAAATATACTTGTTTAAAAAAGTTAATACAGAGATATATATTTTAATACTCGTATAATAGAAGAGAGAAAGAATTGAAAAAAAAAGAAAGAGCAAATACGAATGAGGATATAAAACGAAACTAAAACTGTTTAACAAGTTTCACTTTTACAAAAACAAGTGCGCAAGTTAAACAGTGGAAATGTGAGCACGTGTCAACTGAAAAACATGACAAAAAAAATGGGAGGAGCACTAAATTGGTTCCATAGTGACTTCAATAACCAAAACGTATATAAACCACACCTGTAGGATTATTACTTTTGTTTCTATGATTTAATTACGGGTGACCAAACTACGAGCAAGATAAAGTTTACGATCGTCGGATTCATCTTCAGTTTATCGTCCATTTTCTCAGAGGGAACATAAAGTTAATGTATATATTGTAATATATAAAACATTATGCTCCCTCCGGAGGAGTTGGATATATGTCGACGGAAGGAGGAAAGAGTTTTAAAGAGAGGTAAATTAGTAGTATAAATGTATGCTTTATATATTTTTCTAATGCAAGTATATTATTATAATTTCTACATGTAGTGTGTAAAAGTATAATTGTACTTTAGAAACGAAATGACGTAAGAACAGGTCATGTATTATCGTCGCAAATTGAAAATACTACACAGACACAGAAAAAAGAAGGTTTGAAATATGTAAAAAAAATTATCAAGTAATTCTCTTTTTCTTCTAGAGTGAAAATGGGTTTATCAGTATGTACATTGTGTAGTATTGTGACCTATTTTCACTCATGAAGAACTGTAGATTTATCGTTGCAAGCAGTAAACATGTAAAAAAATATTAATGTCAATGTTTTCATAAAGAGTAATTGAAAAGAATTGTCCAAAAAAGAAAAAAGAAAGATGAAGTAGTGAGGGAGTGTTTGTAGTAGCACTTCTATTCTACTTCATCTGAAAGTAAATCATGCCCTCTTATATTAATAGGAATTTGGTGCAACACTTTAAAAAAGATTTGAATAGAAAATAGTGTTTGCGGAGAAAAAAGGGAGTGTATGCATATTTATATAGTGCAAAGTCGACCTAAAACTATATCAGCAATTTACATGAGCACCGTATTTACAGTACATTTTCAGGCAGGCGTAGATTACGTCATTTCTCTTGAATAACAGGATGTGGACGAGACTCAGAGGCTCAAACACTGATTTCCAGCACCAAGTTTGACAGTGTACCTGAATGACCACTAACGTATATATATATATTAGCTGCCCTTCATGTGCCAAAAACTACATCCTAAAACTTTTATAGCCCTGGAATACTACAGCTACAACAAACATTCATATTCGCAGAAATACGTCATGTGCACCATCTTTTATGTGTGCAATTATGGATAAATATAGGGTCAGTCATACCCCGTACCTTCCATGTTGGCCATGCTGTGGTACTTTACAGATATACTGACACATTTGCCTTTAAGACCCGGGTGACATCAGCACTACAACTCCCGAATCAGTTGATTTCTCATATAGCTCACAACGGAACTACGCCCATAGCTTCGGAATGATGGTTCACAGCCTTGCCCAGCACTGGCATAGGTTAGTCCAGCCCACTCAGCTTACGCTTCCAGGAAACCACAACAAATTTAACAACACTTTCCTAACACTAAAGCGAATATAATTTTAACGCTGTCCTTGTAAATATGCCACCAATATCGTGAGAAATACAGCGAAAATTCATGTTCGCAAGTGAAAACCTTGTTAATATAAGACTGTGCACTTAACATATCAATCCACCTTGCATATTAAACATGTTTAAGTCAACTTCAGAACACATGTTAGGATCTGACATAAACCACAATTAGCGAGAGTTTTCCTATCAGTCCTCAAATCCAGGGCCGCCTTGTAAATACAGCGCTGTTGTCATACCTCCCTCTTCCTTTTTATATTCTCATAGAAACACCTACCTTCCCACTGAGAACACCTACATTGCAACTCATTGGAGATATGAGGCGAGCCCTTAGCAAACCGTCTGCTTACATGCATCAATGCCTCTTTGCGTCACCTAGTAAATAGGGTGATATAATTTTCAATGCATTTATGGCTTTTTTTTTAAATTGCGGCAAAATGGCACTTGTTAATATGCCCTCAAGTTTGCTATGACACAGCGAGAACCTCGACTCCCGCCCTGCCATAGCAAACAGTAGTGTCCTGCTCCTGTGGGGTGGTGTTCCCCAAGGCTTTCCACTACTCCAGAATGGAGACCACTCGGCCCTCCTCCCAAAATATAAAAGCCCCGGAGGGTGGTAATCCCTGGGGCTTAGACGGATCTTTGAGCTCCCTCACCCAGTTATTTTGTAGCACCGAGGAATGGCGGTCCCCGGGCTACAGAGACCCTGTAGTATTCAACATTCTAAACTACACACATCCTGGCTGAGCAGCATAGTACAGCCCCTCTGGACCATCATCAAATGTAATATTTTAGATCCCGAGATTTGACCATCCCAGGTAGCTAATTTTTAAACAAGCACAGGAGCCCGCGCTTCGTTTTTATTATTTTTTACGGAGGATCCATGCACCCAGCGCACATTTTTCCGTTTAAAAAATATATAAGAATTTGAGGGGGGGCCCTAGGGATCCCTGTGGGACCCCCTGAGCAGGTCTAGAGGGTCAAAATATCTCTTACCTGCCCCCTTTATACATTTTGAATACTTGTTCCACTAATTTCTAGACCCTCGCTTCTACCGAGGCACTAAATGGCTGCCAACACTTACTGGTTTCGAATGTTGACAACCACTTGACAGCCAATTAGCATTCAGTGCGTGATCGGGACGGTGCGCATAGTGTGCCCGCAAGATACGCGCATCCACTGAGGCCATAAATATATATGTACTTTTACTTGTAATTTTCTCAGAAAACTACTGAACGTATTTACACCATTTAAGCAAAAGACACAAGTCTGAACCGAGGACTAGCGCTTTGCCAAATTTGGTATAATTCCATTCAACCGTTCGGGCTGTAGCCGCAATGAATGGTTTCTATGGAAAATTGCCTGGGGAAAACACGTTTTGGGACACCCCTTTTTTCTCTGCCCCGCTTCAAATGCAATATTTTAAACCACTGGATCGGTCCTTACCAGGTAGCTAATTTTTAAACAAGCACAGGAGCCCGCACTTCGTATTTCTTTTTTTACGGAGGATCCATGCACCCAGCGCACATGTCTCTGTTTTTAAAAAAAATATATAAATCTTTTTGGGGCCCTAGGGGTTCTTGTGGGACCCTCTAAACAGGTCTAGAGGGTTAAAATATTTCTTACCTGCCCCCTTTATACGTTTTAAACACTTGTTCCACTAATTTCTAGGTCCTCGCTCAACAGAGACCATAGATATATATGTACTTTTAATTGTAATTTTCTCAGGAACTACTGAACAGATTTACACCATACAAGCAAAAGGCACAAGTCTGAAGCAAGGACTACAACTTTGCCAAATTTGTTGTAATTCTGTTCAGCCGTTTGGTCTGTGGCTGTGATGAACGGTTTCTATGGAAAATTGCCTGGGGAAAACACGGTTTGGGACCCCCCTTTTTTCTCAGCACCTGCTTCACAAATCACCCCAAGACTTTCAGGATAGGAGCGGAACGGCGCTCCCCACCAGTTTTGAAAATTTCGCGAAGATTTGTCAACCGGAGCCAAAGTTATTCCAAATAGAATGTTGCGGATTTCCTATGGAAAATAGGTCTTAACTATAAGTACCTACTGGCGACTGCCAGTAGGTAATATATATATATATATATATATATATATATATATATATATATATATATATATATATATGGGGTAGTTGGCCCCCAATGACAACCTTGGGGGCCAACTACCCCTCCTATTACCTCCAGTAAGTCCCACACAGCAGAATTACTAAGTTCTCATAGCAGGACATGCTCCCTTTGCCCACCACCCTGAAAACAAGCTCCCTGGTGTGCTCCTGGATGGGGATTTAAGTCTCCTTTGCTTCTGGGGGTCCTTTAGGGGCCAACTAGCCTATGTCTTACCTCCAGTAAGCCCCACACAGTGGGATTGGTGAGGGGTGGACAAAGGCCAGGACCCCTTTCCCCTCCACTCTGCAAATGCACCTCCTGGTGCGTTCTAAGTTGGGGTATGAAGTCCCCTTCATTCCTGAGGCTCTTTGGGGGCCAACTAGCCCAACAGGTACCTCCAGTAAGTGCCACACACCTGAGTTTCTGAAAGTGGTGGTATGCCATGCCCCCTTTTTACACCACTCTGCAAATGCGGCTCCTGGGACACTGATGTT
Organism: Lissotriton vulgaris; assembly: GCF_964263255.1. Classification (NCBI taxonomy): domain Eukaryota; kingdom Metazoa; phylum Chordata; class Amphibia; order Caudata; family Salamandridae; genus Lissotriton; species Lissotriton vulgaris. The sequence continues at coordinate 1,944,577,554 of NC_141685.1, forward strand.
TGGGGATGAAGTCCACTTGTGTCCTGAGGTCCTCAGGACACAAGATGCCCTCATCACCACACCGGCAGTATGCCAAGAGGTGTGTTTGCAGAGTAGTGTAAAAAGGGGCGTGGGCTCGGACCACCTCTCTGCAAACTAGATATGTGGCAGTTACTGGAGGTACCTGGTGGGCTAGTTGGTCCCCAGGGACCCTCAGTATTCATGGGGACTTAATTTCCCATCTTACAACGCACCAGGGGGTGCGTTTGCAGAGTGGTGCAGGCAGGGGTCTGGGCCTCTGGCGTGATGCTGGCTTTTTTTTTTCTTGAAGGGGGCTGTTTGGCCCCCCCCCTTCGTTTACTATGTTTGGGGCCCTGGCAACCCCAGCCCCCAGGGCCTGACCCATTTACAAATAAACAAAAAAACAGGGAGTGGGTCTCGCGGCCCCCTTCCTGAGGCCAATTTCTGCCCTGGGATCCGATCCCCCAGGGCATGGCCTCCTTTTATTAATGTATTTATTGGGAAGGGGGCCCGCATGGCCCTCCTTCCCAAGGCCACTATTGGCCCTATGGACTCCATCCCCCAGGCTGACCAGACGTTTTTCATTTTGCTTTTTTGAAAATTAAATTGGAGTGTCCCTCCTCCCGGGCCACTTCTGGCCTCTGGGACCCCATCCCCTGGGGCCGTATCCTCTTCAGGTGATCTCGGCATCCGGCGGGCAATCTGCACCACTCCTCCTTTCTATTCTTCACCGCAGGCCCACCAGGCGTATCTAGTAGTCCGGTCCTCCATCAAGCTCCGCTGTGAGCATGAAGGCCGCTCTGGTGCGTCAGTACCATGCCCCGGCGGGCCGTCCAGGAACACAACTCATTAGAATGACCCAGCACCACTGATCGAAGGAGGATGCAGAGGTAGGCCTCACTCACTGGGGGTGCTCCCAAATATGTCTGCGCAAGTCTGCTGCCACAGCTCGTGGGCAGTCATGAAGTCCAGCAGGTCGGGTACTCAGCTTCGCAGTTAGACAACGTCGGAGCCCCCCTGGCGGCATCTCAGAGTCCCGTGGCGCACCGTCGCATACTCCAGGCAGCTCGTCAGGCCCAGATTATTGCGTCACCCTCCTCCCTGATGTTTTGTCCGGGCCGTTAGTTTCAGGGCAACGCGCAGATCTCACGTAGCAGAACCAGAACCTTTCTGGTTTGTGTCGTCTGCATGGGGACGATATACTCGTGGCTGCACCCAGCTTCATCGATATTGGCCAGATTATTGGGCCCAGTCTCGAAGCTCCGTTACAATGAGGTCGCCATGTTCAGCTGTTAGCCATAACCCTGGCATTGAACTTCTCTTTTGGTGATTAAGTAATAAACTGACTGGTAATTCTTCAAATCACTGCTTTAAAGAATATGCTGACACTGACCTGTTGGTTAGCCGATTTTCTTAGACAAATCTTCAACTAGGCAGCTCTAATGAAAAACGGCGCATATATAGTTATGTTTGGACTTTCAGAATCAATTGCACAGGCCCCAATTCGCCAAGTGTTCATTCGAAAAGTCAATCATGACACCTTGAAACTATATTTATATCTCTTTGTTCTAAGCTCATAATAGCCCCTGGTGGTAGATTGAAAAGTTTCATTTGTTGTGAAATCCACGAATCAAGTAAAGCCTATGTAAACCCTGGAAAATCTATTTGTGGAGATGATTGTGCAATCTGAAGCTAGCTCACCTCTAGGATGAACATTTTCCGCCACAGTGATGCTAAAACAAGCCGGACAAATATCTTTAATGAAAGAGCACTTTAAAAATCACTCTGAGGACTCTGAGGAGCACTCACTGAGGCCCGACCAGCCCCTCGTGAATCACCACCGCTTCAGAAATACTTGAATCTTTCCCAAGCCAACAGTCCAACCCTAAGAAAAGTAAGATGGCTGGATTGAGGTTTAGTTTGTTGCCGTTACTTGAATTCAGCAGAGGGTGACAGCCTGTTGATAGTAACCTGGTAACCGTGTGTGCTCTGAAAAGGTCATAACAGTACTACATATTAACTGCAGCATAGGGGAATATTTGGAGAATGAAAAATTAACTGTATTTTTTCATGGTCGTGGTTGTACCTTTTAAAAAAAATTGTATTCACCGGACTGTGTGATCCATTTTCTGTATTTTATTATTTCTAAGTGAGGACAATTTTTGGTGGTGACTTTTTCAATATGTTTGTTGTTAATTTATTATTACAATGGTTTTAATTATTTAAGGAATACAATTGTGAATTAAAATAGAACAAACAAATGTTGAAGTCACTGTACTGGCAATACAGATCACATTAATGTTGTCTGGAAACATTTCGGAACAGACACCCAAACATGACAGTGCACAGCTGCTCTCACATTGTAAAGCTTAGCCTGTCGTGTTCTGGTTGCGCAGCCAGGGTCAGCCCCCCTCGACAGCAATGTAACCCTACTTTCGAATTATGCAGCCTGCTACTCGGATAGCTGGCAGAATCCGCTCTTGCTTAGATGGTGCTCCAGTGTTCTCAGGGTTGTAAAGCCAATTCAGCGCCCTTGCTTGCTAATGTTTGAAACCTCCATTTTAGCCTAGCAAGTGGTGCCCCAGCATAGCTGCTTTCCTTTGTGTTACCAGACACTTGTTAAATGGCTAGACCCTTGATGCTCCGTCGCCATGGGAGACCGTGGTAATTACATTTTTATGAATCAGGTGCAATACAACATGTGTCACTACACTGACAATAGGGGCCGTGCGGAAAACTCCCATTTTCAACAAGCGATACCCAATCAGTGTTTGCCTTGAGTAAATGCCAACTGTAAAAGTATTTTATTGTTCAGAAATATAATCAAGGTTTTGAGTTCTCAAAGCACCAGCGCGTATTTTGTTGCGCTCCTGACAGTTTCTTGCATCGAACAGCCGTTGTTGGGGGAAGGTTCCCCACTGCAATCTTTCGGCACTCAATCTCAAAGTTAAAATTGTATTCAAATGTCTCGTCTGAAATGCTCGCAGACGAAAGAGTCACGTATCTGACGCATTAGTAATGCTACGTTATCGCGTCGCCATCTCGGTTTAGCATTACGCCCGTGAAAGATTTCGAAAACTGAGAAAGCGCCCACCATCAAGCGGCGCAGGGCTTTTTTTCATCCACATTTGTTTCTTATTTAACAGTTGCTGACAAATCCAATCATTTTGCTCAGCTTAACAGTTTCTGCTAGCGTGGTCTGTGAAATGATTTCATACAACCAGAAAAAAGGCGAGATTCTCATTAATTTTGTCGTAGGCCAATCTTGCAGAAACAAAATACGATTCGGCGTGTAATTCCATTAAACCTGCGAATTTGCTCATGCGGAATAGTGAAGATTTAAGGGTTTAGGTACAAAGCTGCGGGTTCGCTCTGCCGCTGCCATGCCTGCCGCCTGGTGTTTGGCAGCCACTTGGCAGCCACGGGGAGAGTCTGCAGCTGACAAAGCTGCAAATACTCCAAAAAGCACAACGGAACGAGCACACATTCACAGCGCACCGTGACATGACGTTTCTGCTTGCATCCCCTGTGGGAGGCTTAGCTATCTATGTGATTTAATCATACTGGCTTTTTAAAATGTTACGTGAACTTGGTTTCTGCGAGATTTTTCATGGCTATTGTCAATCCCAGTTCATTAAAATGTCACAGGTTGTAGATATAAAAAATATATACACAAAAAAATAGCCGATCTACTGGGGAAAACAGTTAAGCAATGTCATATCTTGCGATTTCATGGAACCTTATCAAATACCATGTTATGTAATTCCCAATGCTTCTATGATTTTAATAGAATCATGCCTCTGATTTTGCTCTAAGAAAACCGGTAATTCCATTTGCAGTACGCGTCAAGTCAGGCTACTCAACCAGTGAGCTAATGTATTTGGCAGGTTTCTCTTCTCTTTCATCGTTTTTATTTTATTGGTAGAATTGCACAATGACTCACTTTTATCTACTCAAGGGTGAATACCCTCGTGTTTCACGAGCCACCACTACCCCTACTGGCACATCGGAAGGCACCTGAGAGGACCTCTGCTGAAAGCAAGCAATCAAATGCACCTGCTGAGAACTCACTCAGCAGACAGCTAAAGAGACACACTGAGGAGATAACTTAATCATGCTGGAAGAGTGTAACCAGTTACTCACCCACCCCTTTCCAGTCGTCACCATTCCCCAGCCAATTGACTTGACAGGATGGCTCAGCGAGTTAAAAACCAGCCTGTGAGGCAAGAGCAGATCTGCTAGTTAACCAAGCCCCTTCTAGTGCCAATAAATGGCTTGCCATTAAATTGATAAATGTATAGCAAAGGAGGGAGGGAGAGGGAAAGTGGATTCGGTCTCCCCTGACAATTTACATAAACAAAATGGAATCCACTCAGGTAGTGGTAGTGGTCCCTACAATGGTGGGGAGCACACAGTGTTGTTTAGAATACCCCTCACACACCAACAGGCCCCTTGGTGTCATGCTTCATCATTGGGGTCTTCGCACCCCTCTACGGGATGCGGCGTGCTACGACTCACGACTGCGTAGGAGCACTTGAAGTGTACTATGTGTTGGTGTGTGTAGAAAAAATAAGTGTGAGTGGTGAGGTGGTGAAATGTGATGGTTAAAAGATACCTGGCTCGTAGGATGAAAAATAAAATTTATTAAGCCCTTGGCTGGTATTGTTAAAAAGGGTGCAAAGGGAGGTTGCTATTGTGTATTAAGGTACATCAACCTCAGAAAGTGCATCGACATGTTTCGGAGTGTAAAAACTCCTTCTTCAAGACGAGGATATGCACAACTCTCCTCACCTTACTCACATGTGGTGTAGGTGTAAAAGTGAGTTTTTGTCATTAAATTGGGCATTAGTAAAAACGTATTATTTATAGCACTTAAAAATAGCAGGTAAGTTAAATGAAGTGCTGTATAAAACAACGTTTTATTATTATTCCGTACAACCCCCCTGATATTCATTCGGAGGGTGAGCCTCTTAATAGACTGGTTAAGACATTATTAGCAAATGCATGTACTTTAATTGCAGCTACCATTCTTGTTAATGAGTGTGGCGTAAAACCCATGTGTAATGCCAGCATACCTATACAGATTTGGAATGAGTTTCAAAGACTTTAGCACTAAGGCCAGCATTATGCATGCTGGAACATAGCCAGTGGTGCAGCATCTATGGGTTAATCATAACCAAAATAAGGAGAGTCCTACTGCCCCATGCTCATGCACGACTATATAAGGACATGATCAAATGTTTTCTGCCAATTGAGGCACAAAAAATTAGCCTGTGTGGCTTTCGAAGATTTAGACTGAAAAAACCTTTTTCTTTTGTATTTGCAACCTCTACTCTTTTTGCTTACAAACTAATGTTCCTTGGGAATGGACAATGAACTTACTAATTAGGACCGTAGCAAAGAACACAAGGCCTAATGCACCAAAGGGTTTTATCCAGTCTGTTTCTCTGGGGAATGTGTTGTTACTTAAGGCCCACAGTCACATAAGGCTCTGTTGCCCGAAAGTAGAACCGTTTGACATGGAAACTGCAAATGGATATTAAAACCATTAGCAAAGTAGGTGTAACTCCAGTGCTCACTGACTTTTAGGATATATTTGGAACTTTGTTTCCTCTCTCCCTCCCATTTAACAAAGCCTGTTTGGGGTCCTCCAAACTCAGGGTCTGAATTAGATCTTGGTGGATGGGAAACTTTGTCACAAACGTGACAGGTGTCCCGTCCTCCATATTACAAGTGCCATAGCATATAATGCACTTATAATACTGCAGATGGGCTATCTATCACATCTGTGATGGAGCATCCTATCCGCCAAGCTCTAAATCAGGCCCCCAGTATCTCACCAAGGTGTAGTATACAGCTATAATCCAACTATGTCAATTTTTATAACTATGTTTCTTTAAAAAAAAATCCAAATACAACCTAGCACCTTGACGTCCTAAAAACAACCCCTACCTATAAAGTAACCACCAGATCCCTAAGAATCATTTTTAGAGCCCTTGTACCCAGAATGAGAAGCTGCCCAGATGCCAATGAGTCCTTTCTGCCCAAGCCCCCTAGTTCTGCTGGCAACTCTGTGACACATGGATAGTCCTTCTCTGATACAACAGCTGACGTAAGGCACCCTCAATACCACTATGTGAATCTCATATTTGTATAAGACTCACTTCATACGCATTCTTACTCCTTAAGGACATCGGCTGGCTAGTTGCAGAGCACTTCTATCACTTTTTTCATTGCACCATATTTTATTTATTCTGTTGGCTATATCTGGGCGTACAGCAATGCTATAAAAACAATCAGAAATACCTTGGAAAGAAGTACTAATTGTTCCTCATCTAGCAGACGATTGCCAGTCCCTGTTGAATTATTGATACAAAGGAACAGATGTCTGGTAGATATTGTCATAGTTATTTAACACTCAGCTTGCCTTTTATTCGCCAAAGATATTCTTCATGCCATCATTGAGTGGTATCAATTAGTATTTCAAAACCCTGCTATAAAATGTGGTTTCATTTTATAAAAAATATCTTACAATCGATAAAATCTTTCAAGAGAAGTTTTGCAGGACTAACAGCTAAATCGGAGGATCCCTCTGTTGGTTGCCAAGGATGACTGGTCTTGTTTATAGATTGAATTTTGAACAGTAATTTAGACTCCCAAAATTCAAAGATTAAAAATTTTAAAATGGTTGATAAATTAAAAAAAATAAGAGTCAGACTGAAAAATGTCTACCTTCTCTTTCTTTGCCTAATTGAAATAACACTGGGGTTAACAGGTAAGGTTAAGTCTGAAGAGAAGGCACATGAACATAGAAATAGATGACTGGCCAGTTCATTGTAGCTCCCTTCTTGGGATAAACAAGCTAAATATATGTAAGAGAAGTACATAAACACCTTCGAGCAAAGAGGCACACACAATGCTCATCTCACATCTTGCCATATTGACAGTGTTCCTACTGTCACACTCAAACCTCTCCATTGCAAAGAAATATTGCTGTTCTAACCATTTTGACAAGTAACATCACAGTAAAAGCTTATCATAGTATTCCAAGCATGACGTCAATTACCATTGAAAGCACGTTTCTAAAATCTTCTTGCCTTTAACTTAATTCACAAAACAGTGAAATAAACATCATAACATACCTCCTCCCTTTAGCATAAGGCACCAAAGCACTAAAGCCACCTCAAACAATAGCCAAGGGCACACGCCTACTATTTCTGGATTCCTCACCTTGTTCAGGACTCTTCTTGAGGCATGTTGTAATAGAATGCAAAATGTGCTTGATTGCAAGATTAATTAATCTTTTAAATTCCAAATCTCACCCATGCTCATAGCCTGATCAATGTTGCTGTCAACGGTTGAAATACTTCTCAACACATACACAGTTTGCAGGTGAGAAACTTGTCCGTGGTGGGGGAAGTCTCCTCAGCAGACAGTTTACCTCAACACCTTTGCTCCAAGTACCCACACACTTGTTCAAGAGCTGTACTCTGGTTAAGGAACTGGGTTAACACTAGCACACTTTGGCACCCACACATTTGTTCATGGGCTGACCCTCAGTTGAGAGTTAGCATCAACGCACACACTTCCAGCATAGACATAACTGTATGCAGGACTACACCTAGTCAAGTTGTGTCCAACACTTGTACTCCAGACCACACTGTATGCTCACCCAGGAGTAGAAAACACATCATCAATTCATTTGCAAAGCACATATGAACCCAGATACTCCCACAGGCATGACCAACACTGCAACACCTCATTCACACACATGTGCAAAGCGCACCGCCACAGTATGCACAGATGAAGAAACCATGACCTTGCATCGCATAGTCTTTTTTTCCATTAAATGATCTCAAGCGAACAATGCTCAAATTTTCTCTCGCTCTCTCTATCTGTCTCTCTCTCTCCACACTACAAACATTTGCTCCTAGGAATCTTCACCACTGCAGCAGGCAGAGCTTTAAGTGTGATGAAAAAACTGGGGGTGGGGGGGTGAGTTTCCCATTGGGGCATGGCCGATGTAATTAATGGCGTGGCTTAAAAACGCGTAAGCTGAAAATCTGTGCTTCTCATAGTGTGCTACCCCACTGGTATTTTGCTGCTTCTGTCCATTCATCCAAATATAGAACACTAGTAACATTACACCTACAACAAGGCAGGACTATTGGCTTTGTCAATGGCTGTAAATTGTATAAGATAAATAAGCAACAACTACGACTTCGTTGTAGATATTATTGAAAATGCTTCTGTGTTTGTGGGCGAGGTTGTGGCTAAGGCTAAAGCTACTGACTTTCGCTGAGAAAGCAGGTTCCGGAGCTTCAAGTCGGCTCAAAATCCTGTGATTCCAAAACATGAATATGTCCTTGTGTATTGGTGCTCAAGTTTGCGCTATATATAACTGAAATATGAGTCTCCTTGAAGTTATATTAAAAACAGTGACCGGTGGTACTATTGTAGAGTTAAACTTTTTTTTCCCACCTTGAAGGTAAAACTAGAGAGTCCGGTAAGGACCCGTCTCGGCACCTGCTTTTAAGAACTGCCGGTGGTGAGCCCACTTAAAGCCCTGACAGCAGGCGAGAGTATGTGGCCGCACACAAGCGCTTCTTGAAGCAGTTTTCTGTGTTGCTCTAGTGCAGAATACAGAGCAGTAATTGCCTCCTTGTGTATCCGAGATCTGTTGTCAGAAAAGCATGAATTAACTGGGAGATTTTTTGAGTTACTGCATGTGCTGAAGACACCAAAAAACAAGCATTTGCAATGCAATCGGTCTTGCCTTTGGGACCTTATATGTATTTAGCTATGCAGCACATTAGCCTGGATGCTGAAACATCTACTGTTCTGTAACATGGAGGGAAAGTAAGCACCAAACTGCGTGACACGCCAGGTATGGGAACACATGGAGAGAAATATTGCCTTTCAACGGGAAATTGTATAGTCCAAAGCTCTGTTTTTAATATAAAATCAGGTACTTCAGTGGTTATATCACTAAAAATACAAGATTTAAAAAAAAATATTGTCTTCGGGTGCTCTTGAAAGACAATTTCTATTAGTTTAGAATCTAGAGCATGGTAAACTGATTCTGGTATTTTACTCTGGCGGTCGTTTTCTATTGAGAAAGTTAAATAGAGGCACTTGAACAGAAAAAAGTTCCTAAGCGGAAGCAGACAAGTCCTAGGGCTGATCTCCAGGGCCCATAAAGTACATACACATATAAGTATATTATCACCTTGGCTGCTAATGGTTTTCCCCTCCTGTGCTGAGAGGATTTGAAAGTCCATTGATCATGACGAGCTCAGCTCGTCATCAGCACAGCTCAACCGTGCCTCATGACGAGCTGAGCTCGTCATGAGCATGGAAGGGGTTACAATAAGTGTATATTAAAGTATATACAAGAGGTCTTGAATGGTCGAACTAAAAACAACAAGAAAAAAACACACACAGACCCCTATTGCGCTGGCACAGCGTAGATCACGGCATCATGAGCAATGTAGCCTACTTCATCTGATGATTGGATATGGTCTCAGCGCCAGGATACCCTTTTGGGTGACAGCCGCGCTTAACAAGCATTAAATACATACATAAATACATACATACATGATATGCCTTAAAGTCAATTAAATCTAAATACAAAAGGTTCCCAGTTATCCATGTCACAGTGGATGTCCCTATCTCACTTTTTCACTTTGTTATTGCTGGCCGGCCTGATTTTGCAGCATGGGCTAGGCTCGCCCTCTTCTTTGTATTTGCGTATTAAGGTCTTTCTTTGCTGATCTTCGGTTTATCAGTCGTTATAAAGTGCACTATTTAAAAAAGTCGCCTATTCACAATCCAGGAAATCTGCCTATCTAGCAATATGGCAGACTGCACAAGCATGTAGAAACTGTAAATTTGGAAGTTTATTGTCAGTCCTTTAATAGGATACACAAGTTGCACCATGCAGTAGTAGTTTGAAAGTAGGAAATGAGCATAAGCAACACAACACACAATGATACCTAAATGGCGCTACTTAGCTTACATCATCTGAGCACTTCATATGTCATAGACAAACCACTCCATGGAAACTCAACATTCTTGTTCTAACAATCTGACACATAGCACAGATTGAAGGGGTTTGCAACAGCACCCATGCCATTAACCTCCATGAAAGAAAGGTAACTGTAGTTAAGGAAATAAGGTTACTATGTGAATTATTGTGAGTTATTGTTACAGTTGAGGGGAAGGGAGCACGTTAAGTTAACAATAAGTGTTAGGGTAAGAGTTAGAAATAGATTTGGGATAGGGATACAGTTCTGGAAGGTATAAAATTATAAGATTGGGAAACCTATCAAGACAGTAAAACTGTCCAATAAGTAGGCAGGGAGAAGGAGTAAGAAAGCTCCTGTCCCCTTGATCAAGATAACACCGTCCCATAACTCCTACTTCAAACTAATGGCAACCCCAACACTACATTTAAGCAAAGAAGGGACTATCTAAGAGTCTTGAAGCCGGAGTGAGGAAAAGTCAACGCAGCAGGTGAGTTGATAAACAGTTTTATTTATGGAACAGGATTTCCCTTGCGACGATCGGTAGTCATCCCACAGCCAGCCAAGTACCAACTGACTGATGTGGAACTTAACAGTATTCACAGGAATCTGGAATACCGTCAAGCATTCCAGATTCCTCCCTCATGCAAGTACAACACATCTCCTTTCCTTAACACAACAAAAATTGATAACATTATATATAAACAGCATAATAAATGATTTAACAACACTTACAAATAAAACATGAAATGTCCAGAAAAAACAGGATTTCAGGTAAGAACATATTCACCCAGATATCCTAGGATATGGCGAACTCTCCCACTTCCTGTCCTCCCTCCAATGATATCATAGTGACACACATCACCATTGGTATTCCCCCTATCCAAAGAGGTTGCATTGGTGTTAGAGCTCAATGAGGATGGAAGGACCATTTCATCACCTGACATCAACATGTGAGCCTTAATAGAGGGCTGACATTTATTTTCCACCACTGCATCGCCACTCCCATTCTTTTGATAAAGTGCCACCCTCCTGTAGTTACACCTTTCACCATTCTCTAACACCACTACATGATGCAGCGCTTGTGCTACCCTGAATGGTCATTTAAATTTTGACAAGCCTCCACCACATCTACCACTCCTCAGATTCACCCAATCGCCACGACTGATACGTCGAGTAAACTTATCCTCCTGAACAGGCATCGAATGATCTAGCCCTTAACTAATTCTTTGATCCATGCAGGAACCAACTTTTTTTTTTTTGTCCTCATACACCAGTAAAGATATTTTCGATATTGGTTATACCGAGAATCTTTATGGAAGCTCTTTTTGCAGACACCCAGTATAAATCTCACGGTACCACCATGTCAACAGTCAGCTCAGTCTCCCATTTTACCAGACCCGTAGACTGATCTTAGGGTGGTTCATTCCACAAAAAGGCATAATCATTGGACAAAGTTGTTCATAGTCCATCGAGCCAATTAATACAGGGAGTCCAAAAATGCTTCCTTCTCTCCCATACCACTTTATCCAAACTGAGAGTATGCCTAGTTGCCCTAATCCAATCTACATATGACGGTACAATAGTGCTCACCCACAATTTACATATTTCCCTACGGGCTAGGATAATTAGGTAAAGAAATAACTTATTACTGTCTTGAGGTACTTCCTCATAATTAGAAGGAATTCCAAAAAAAACTTGTTGTGTACTAACCTGTATTTCATACCCAAAAAGGGCTTTCATACCTTCTTGTACTTCAAACCAAAATTGTCTAAGTGCGGGACAGGTCATAAACATATGGAGGTCATCTGCTTTTTCCAGATTGCACTTTGGACAACAAGGAGTAGGCCCCTTCGAAAATGTGGCAAACCTAGCCGGAGACCAGTATACTCTATGGAAAGAAAACAAGTGATTCCGCTTTAAATTGGCAGGTGAGACCGTAAGATGTAGTAAATCAAAGGATACTTGCCATAGGTTCTGCAAGTCGGCATCCAAAATCTGGTCCCTTCATAGTTGTTCCGGAAGGCTGAACTCTCCATCTTCTCCCTCGAGTATTGCCCAATAAAGCACTGATGTTTTGAGGATTCTTGTTTTCTTCATTAAGAGTTCATCCAAAACAGACTTAACACATTTATCCTCTGTAACAGCCTGGGCCCAGCTTTTAATTTGTAAATACTTGAATTTAGATACATTTTTATCTGTGAAAACAGAAATGTCTTCCCAACTCAAAAGGTTCCCTTCAGGCAATAGCTGGCCCCATGATCTGATGTTTGCGCTCTACAGAGCTATAGATAATAGGTCTTTGGTCCATTCAGGAGAGCCAGGGGAGTCCCAAATTGGGGCCATAGCAGCATAATATGGAATGTTCAGGACTTTCCTAACTCTGGCCCACACATATGCCATGTCTCTAAGGACCTTTAATCACACTTTTTTGAAAAAAAGCATGTCTCCAAACTTAAACATAAATGCATGAGACCCTCACTGGTTCTCAGATAGCATATTTTGAAACATAAAGTCTGTTTCTGTCCCCCCTAAGGTATCAAATAAGCTCATTCCTGCTTTCAATAATAGGGTCCAGGCATAAACTCTCAGATCTGGTGCGCACAGTCCACCCTTGCCTTTCTTTCTACGGAGCTTTTTCCAAGAGATTCTTATGTCTTTTGAGGCCCAAATAAAAGAATTCCATTTGGCTTGGATCTTAGTTAGTCTGGCTTCTTTAAAAGCAAGTGGGATATCCTGGAATACATATATTATTGTAGGTAACAGCATCATTTTTACTATATTGATTCTTCCAATTAGGGTCAAAGGAAGAAATGACCAGCTTTTTAGGGATTCCGCCATTTCTTTCTCGATCTTTACAAGATTTTTTTCCGCAAGTAAATTTATATCCTGTGTAATTTGAATTCCCAGATATCTAATTTGGTGTTTTAAAATTGGAATGGGGTTAACCTGGGTTAAATTCCAACACATACATTCTGATTTAGATTGATTAATCAGATATCCAGAAACTTGGCCAAACTGCTCTGCAGCTTTATATATGAGAGGAATTGATTTGATAGGGTCAATTGTATACAGCATCAAATCGTCCGCATATAAGGCGACTTTTTTCACCCACTTTTTATATTTAAAGGATAGAATGTCTTGGTCTTGTCTGATCTTTTCTGCAAATTATTCCATAGATAGATCAAAAAGCAAGGGTGATAGCGGGCACCCTTGTCTTGTCCCTCTTTGGATTTTTATGGGAGAAGATAAACTTCCATTTATTAATAATCTAGCTATCGGAGCTTGGTAAAAGGCTGCTATTACCCTACAAAAGTTTCTGCCTAAATTAACCTTTTCTTGTACTTTGGCGAGAAATTCCCAATTAACGCGGTCAAAAGCCTTTGTGGCATCTAATGTGATAACCGCTAGTGGAACTTTGTATTGAGAAGCAACATCTATTGCACCCACCAAAGCTTGTGTAAGATCTTGTATAGAGTGACCTCTGACAAAGCCCTTTTGATCTAAATGTAATAATTGACCTTCTGCCCCGTTTAATCTCTCCGCTAATATTTTTGCCATGAGCTTGTAATCAGTGTTAAGAAGAGAGATTGGCCTGTATAAATCACACTGGAATGGTCTCTTCATTGGTTTTAAAATAAGGACCACTATGGCATCATTCCAAGAAACAGGAATTTTGCCTCCTTCCTCAATATATAAAGGTAAATAGCAATTTCAGAATTGGTATTATTACAGGTGCTAGTACTTTATAGATCTCAGAAGGTAGCCCGTCAGGGCCCGGGGCCTTACTTCTTTTGGTAGAATCTATCACCGAGGCTATTTGAGTGGAGCTAATCCTTCTATTAAGATTATGTGAAGCCTGCTCATCTGAGCCTGATATTGTTCAAGCCATGACTGTATTAATTGTTGATTTGGAAGTAAATCTTCTCTATAGACTTCATCAAAGTGATGGTAAAAAGCCTGTTCAATATCTGTTCTATTATCTGAGATCACATCCGTATTTGTCATCTGTACTTCCTTATTTGAGTTCTTCTTGATGTCCTTTTTAGGTTTCGCTGGGGGACGGAGCTGTAAGCTCCGCCTCCAGAGAAATCTCTTGATTTCAGTAGTGACTCTGGAATACGCCCCCCTGTCCCATTGGCTAGCTCCATAAATGGAGGCTAGCCATTGGAACAGAGAGGCGTCCGTCATGGCTGGACCAGATTCGGGGGCGTTCCCGAGAATCTTTGGCTTTGGCTACGTCATGATACGTCAGCCAAAAGCCGGGAACGCCCCCGAATCTGGTCCGGCCGGGCGGTGATTGCTGCTGTCCTGCCTTACTCTGTGTCCCTCCTCCCGCCGTCCCCCCTCCCCCCTCCTCGCTGTCCTGTGCACGTTTCCCGCTGGCCGTCCGTGTCCCCTTCCCCTCCCACAGAAGCAAAACAACCCTTGTGTCCCATTGTCTTTGCAGCATTCCCTCCCCTCCCACAGCAGATCCCCGCCTCCCGAGCCGCAGCTGATCCCCGCTCTCCCCGCCTCCCTCTCCCCTCCCACAGCAGATTCCCGCCTCCCTCTCCCCTCCCACAGCAGATCCCCGCCTCCCTCTCCCCTCCCACAGCAGATCCCCGCCTCCCGAGCCGCAGCCGGTCCCGATGCCGTTGTAACACGGCCTCCGCTCTCCCCCTCCCCTCCCACAGCAGATCCCCGCCTCCCCCTCCCGATTCGATTGCGGTGCGGGCGGCCCGGCCCCTTGCACCCCGCAAACCAGGCTGCAGCAGCAAAGCCCGTGGAGGTTGTGATCTGGATTCTTGGCCAGCGGTTCAAAAAAGGTGAGATTGGCTGCCCCGGCGGGTGAGTGAGGTCTGCTGCCCACAGGGCAAGAGAGAGAGCACGAGAGAGGTCTGCACTGCAGCGCTGGATGGGTTATGCAGCCCCGGATCGGTGATAGCCGCATCTCTGTAGAAGTTGTTAGGCAAGGTGCGGCTCGTTAGGCAAGGTGCGGCCCGTATGAGGAATCGCGTCGCAAAGTTCTTAAACAGTGCCTCGTTTAAGTTTGGGTAATGAGTGAATGTTATGCTCCCGCTTCCCTTGCCTTGTAATGCTTGAACTTCAAAAGCCTATATTATCAAACTATGTAATTTGTTAGACGTCTTTCAATACAGAAATGTTATGCTCTGCCCACTGCACTGTTTATCAGGACCCCCGTATCGCCCCTTACGATGTTCCCTTGAAATAAAATGTATGTATGCTGTGCAAAGAAATTGACGTATAACATGGGTTTTGCTCCGAGTCATGGCCTGCACTGATATTTTTTAACTGTTGACAATAAATAAATACCCGTCATGGCCTGCACTGATATTTTTTAACTGTTGACAATAAATAAATACCCGTCATTCAAAATCTAAAGTCTCCGACACACAAAGGCAATGCACTGGCTGCACGAAATGTAAATATGCTGATGAAGGCCTTGGCTGTCTCCGTATTTTAATACCAAAGTGAATAGTTCTGTTAGGGTTTCTTCCTCAGTGCAAGCTTGCACTTTGGTTGGGGCAACAGAGCTGGATATCTTTTCTCCTATTTTATTATTAATTGATGTAGGTATCTGGTGGAGGGATGGAGGTTGTCTTGTGACCCCTTCACACTGCTTACCCAGTAGGCAAGTTGGAAGTTATGGCGTTCATGGATTAACCTAATAAATGGGTAATTCGTTAGTGCGTGCTTCATTGGCACTCCAAGGGGAGAGTGAGCAGAACACGGTCCCTTGCTTATATTTGCATAATCTGTCACTGTTCACTAAAATAGTTAAAAGAATGTTGTTCTTTTTTTACTTTTAATAATTGGCGTGATAATCAGTATTATTTTGGTGTCATTGACATGGAGCGCCCTAGCGGTGCAAACGTCATCGCTTAGCTACAACTCATCATAGTATTGTATAGCCAGGCCTTAATTGCAGCTGTAGATCTTCCTGTGTCTTCAACATTGCACAAATATTCACGTTCCATTGCTTGTGCTGGATAAAACTGCAAAAATAAACAAATTCCAAACTTTGCAAACTCGTTTCCAGGTGTGTCACCCTCTTCCCAGTGATACAGCATTCCTCCTGTCCTGCCAGCTTATTTGCAATTGTATGACTTTCTTCCTTCCTCATTCTTTTCATACCATTCTTGATCCCTGCGTCCGTCCGTTAACAGCAGCAATGACGGCTGCTGTTAAATTTAGTTGGTCAATTGCCTGCTAAGTGCTGGGCAAGGACGCTGAAAGTGGCTCAAAGCAGCATGATGAGATCCTGCCTGGCGACTCGACCCATGACCTCACGCCTACCTGTGGCTTACTCGAGTGAGGCAGGCATTCTGAGTAGCCAGTGAACCTGTGCAGTATAGGAGCTGTCTAAGCTTCTCACGTGCGGGCACCTGCGCGCGGGATTCGATGCACAGCTGCCACAAGAAGTCATTCATCTTCAGGAGTCAGTAGGAGTGCCGGTATGTTTTAAAGAAAATACTTGTGTGCAGTGCCATATGCATTTTTAAGACTACTTTTACAGCCTGCATAACGCGCACTGGTGCAAGTACTGTTAGATAGCTCAGGCTTTTTAATGCCCACTCTCTCAAAAAGTATATATTTGAAATAAAACTGCCTACAGCCGAGTTGTGACCCCTAGGCTATGTGTACTTTAATCAAACTTTTCTCCTGAGGCTTCCATGCACCCCCATGCTCTATTGTGTCTCAGTGTTAATTGCTTAGACTAGCAATGCAACAGCTTCAGCCGTAGGTTGTTAATAAATAAAGGGCGGCACCGCACACCCTGCTGTTATCAGCAAATTGATTTTTATCAAAGTGCTCAGTGTGTCTTTTGACATAAATTACAGTCTGCAGAGGGGTTGTGACCTCTAAGCTACGCGTGTACCCTTGCATTTCCAGTGCTTTGCAGCCGTTTAACAATCTTCTTGCAGTTTCTTGTTGCTCAAATGGGTGTAATTTTGGATATTTATGTTTCCGTTGTTTTTATTGCTTGATTTTCCTAGCGAAAAAAGTGTCACTCATAGTTGTTGAAATGTCACTCATAGTTACGATGACATTATAAAAATGTCACACTTTGCAATCTGAAACCTTGGCAGCTATGCTTCCTTTATGTCCAGCCTGCTGTTGTTAGACGTACTTCTGGTGCCAGCTGAGCCCCTCCACGTGCACAAACCATGAGCTGAACATTGCAGGCATTGCCCTGCAACTACAGAAACGTAGACATGGCTGTTGGTTGTACAGTGGGGTGTCAGAGAACATTCCATGAAGTATAGAACCCTGCGAATGCTGGTAATTTCTAACTTGCAAAGACATATAATTTTACAGATAAAATATAGCGCACAAACGATGTGTGGAAATTGGGTGTCAATCAATCAAACAAACAGGATTTGCATAGCGCTACTTATCACCTGTGAGGTTATCTAGGCACTGGTGGCGGTGCTGCTGATGAGGGAAGTTAATCGAATAACCATGTTTTTAGGCCCTTCTTGAAATCCTGCAGGGTGGCAGTCTGTGTTTTCCTTTGTACTGCCGGTCACCGGTGTATTTAACTATGTAGCCTTGGACCGTGTCATGTATGTGAATGTAACTTGCATGATCGAGGTGACTATTAGTGGCAATACTATGTGTCTCTCGGTCTTTTTTCCCTAGTACCCTTCCCCCTCCTCATCAGGGGCGGCAATCTGAGGGATAGCCCCGGGTGCCACAAGCTCTAGCTACGCCCCTGGCCATACCGCACACAGGAACAGAAAGGCACTGCAGTTCAACACCTCCAGGCCCCTCGTCGAGGAGCTGACAGGCAGTGCACAGTCCGGAAGCACCCCCCTGGTGCCAACCTACATGATAAGGGGTAGTGTCGCATGCGTAATGAAGAGAGGGAGAACCAGCATTAGCAGCGCAAAAGCACACCACTGGGGGAAAGACTCTCCAAACTTGTGTAACCTGCAACAATCATACACCTAAGGCCCACCACTCATGGGCCACAATAACAAGGCACCAAGCAAGAGTCGTACAGAAACGAAGAAATGTGATACCAAAGGACACTGCTGCAAAACACAATACAAAGCAACAGAATTAGACCGCAATCGGAGCAGCGGCAACGCATGGGCAAGCCATAAGTGGAATAAGTCAATATAGACATCATTCGCGGCCCCCACAGGTACCCAGCACCCTGGGGAATTCCAAGCATCCTACCCCCCATCTGCTGCACCGCAAGCAGTACCATACTCGTCAGAAGAAACATGAGGAGGACAGCACTTGCTCAAGCCTGTTGCACAGTAAACTGGCAACCATGCAGTGGCTCGCAGCCTTCAGAAATATTTCCTCACATGGAGGTCATCATTAAAGTGTATGCGCGGTATGTGGCGCTTTCTACAAAAAAAAGCATTTGTTAGTAAGCAAATGCTTTCTTTTGTTAAAGCGCCCTACCTTTGTTTCACTTTAATAGCGGACGCAACCTTTCTTTAGACGCAACTCGTCTAAAGAAAGGGTCGTGACCTCTATTAATGTGAAAGCATGGCACGGAGCTCTTGTAAACAAAAAAAAAGTGAATGAATGGTAAAAAAAAGAACATGCGGCCGCGTTCGGCGCCGTAAGTAAACCAAAGGCGCGGCCGGCGCTGTGGCGTGCCTCTGCTATAAAAAATAAAGGGTGTCTTGCCAGCTTAAGGAAATAGTTCTCTGAGGCTGTCATTAAAGCCTACCTTGCAACAAGACACATAAGAGGGCCAGTCCTTACGGGAGGTTACAAGATGAGGCAAGGTGGTACTAAGGAGGGACTAGGGACTACTAAGCCTATTGACTGATGTAAAGCCACAGTTTACTCAGCTCGTCCGTCTGCATGTCTCTGCATATGTGTCTACGTGTTGTTGAGTATCAGTGTGAGAGTGTGTATTGTTTGTGTGTGTCCGCCTGGGTGTGCATATATGTGCGTGTAGGGGAGGGGGCACCCATTGCACGAGGGCTGTCGTGACACCGTCGTGCCCCGAGACGAGTGCACTCTCCCGGGATACATTCAAGTAATTTAAAGGATTTTTAAAGTCCTCCGTGTAGAAGTGCACCTGGCCGTCGGTGCTGGGGCAGCGGGGCTGGAACAATAACTGCCACTCGTCACCGAGAGGCTTGTGGGCCTGTGGAAATATACAGCTAAATTGATTTATTCTTGCATGCACTAAACTGATCTAGGACAGCAAGTAAGTTCAAATCAATATTCTCAAGGGACTTTTAAATATTTGAGTGCCAAAAAGTCAGAGACAGCCATGGCCAAACGATTCCACAAAAGCAATACGCACAGTGCCCCAGGTTCAATGATTGCTCGCAAACTTAACCGTTCTCCGTGTATATATGGAGCAGTCAAAATAATTACCAAGGTCTAAACGGCAATAATTTAACAAGAAAGATCCTAGATGAAAGCAACATGATCGGACATCAAGGATGTGCTTCTCCAGCAGTCACTGCTGCTTGAAAAAGATTCTGTGAGCTACAGGATTCCTGCTCGGTATTACCGACACCTGCTAAATATACAGGAAATTATTTACTGAATTACGAAACATCTGGGTTAAATCCATCCTCGTTTTTCTGCTCACTTGATCCTCTCCCCACCCCCTAATGCAAACAGTATTGACCCTGTTCCTGATGAGAACATGCGCCCGGCCCAGCAGAGCCATAAAGTGCGTGTAAATGATCTCAGAGGCCGGGGCCGAGCCGTGCCGGGGCATAAAGCAGCGGGTTACTGAGTGCTAGACATGGACGAGAGACTACCGCTCCGGGGACAGGGTGTTGCATAAGAGAAGAAGGGCCCATTCCCAGTAGGGGGTAGGGGCGCTCGACCAGGAAAGGGATTCCTGTGGGGTAGGGGCTGCTGCATTAGAGAGAGGGGCCCGTTCATGGGGAGAACCACCTTGAGAGGGAGAGCTGCACAAGTGAAGGGAGGCCTGCACGAAAGGGAAAAAGAGACTGCCGCGTGCAGATGAGGGACAGCTGCATTCAGAGACTGACACACGTTTACTGGCGAGATGGACTACATCAGCATGGACCAAGGGCACAGGGAGAGTTGGCACATTCTCCAGGGGCAGGGCTAACTGCGCTGGAGAGAGGGAGGCCTGGAGTGAGATTTCTGCACTAGGGCTCAGGGGATGCAGAGGGGAAGCAGGATGAGGGCGAGGCACCTGGGAGTGGGGCTGGTGCACCCGGAAGAGGGGCGCAGGACACATGCGTCAGGCAGCGAGGCTCCTTCGCCAGGGCGAGGGGTGTACCACCGTGGGGAGCAGGGTGGGGGTTTTCAGTTGCACAAGGGAGATAGACACTGGCACCTGCAGCAGGGAAAGGGGCTCCTGCAAGGGGGGGCTGTGAAGGGCAGCTGCACGAGGAGACAGAAATGGGGCACCCGCAGAAGGAGTGAAGGGCAGCTGCCCCGGGTGAGGGGCACCTGCAGCGGGGTAGGAACACGTGCAGCACGGAGCAGGGCTTCCGATGAGGGAAAGTGACTGACTGGTCGATAAGAGAGCGGGCGCAGCAGGAAGACACCCGCTGGACCAGGGAGACCAGGGCGGCGACACCGCGGCGGAACCAGGGCTGCTGCCTTCAGGACAGGGTGGCTTGCTTTAGCATGAGGTTGGGCACACGTTGCTGCACTGAGTTCATTGGGCATGCAGTTGGCAGCGCTAGGTTGGGTATGGCAGCACCAATGTGGCCCTGCTGACTGGACCAGGGCGAGGACTGACAACGCAATTTCTCTTTTCAACCTGCGCCTCACAACAACCAAGTGCGTCCTTGTAAAAGAAAGCAGTAGAGACCGGGGCCTTTCTTTTAGAGGGGCACTCCTCTTAAAAAAAAAAAGTTTTCTCAGTCCCGTTTACAATTATGCTGTTTGTTATGAGGTGATGCACAACAGATACTTGAAACTCCACGGGTCTGCAACAGGGCCTCTCCTCTTGATACTCTTCTGCAGGAGTAAATGCACAAGCCAGTTTTCATTGTAGTGCAAAATGATAAGTGAAATAGTTGCAATACAAATCGCATTTGCGAGAGATTAAGCTATTGCCATTGTAAATGACAATGCCATTTATTTATCTGTTTTCAAAACTAACACATAAATAAAAAGTTTATCATTCATAATGCCAATAGCTCAAACTTTTCCAAAGGCGAAACCGTTGCATTGTAAATGCTTGTTTGTTTTCCAGGCTAAGAGCTTTCCACTGGCCTCTCCATATTCAAAGTTAGCTAATGAGCTAGCCTGCCAACGTTTCCTCAGCCTTCCATCTAATACCTGCTCCAGCTGTAATTTACAAGTTGACAAGTCTTTTTTATTGTTGTTCTCTCCATCTGGTAGACTGGGATCTAATACAACTTGTTCAAGAGCCTTGATTCTTGCTTCAATCTGTGAAATTTGAGCCTTATATGCTGTGTGTTTTCCAATCTGAAGTGCTAATAGTCGCCCTCTCAAAAAGGCTTTATATGTGTCCCAGATGACCGGGAGTGTAGCTGTACCTAAATTAAGAGTAAAAAACTTGTTTGATTCCTCAAGCAGTTTATCTATTACTTCTTCTTCCAACAGAATGCCTCTGTCTATTGTCCATCTCTTGACCAACTGTGGACCTGACAATTTTAAGGTTAGAGTAACCGCTGAGTGATCAGAAATGTGGGCACCAAGATGTTTTATCTCCTCCACTTGCTGACCTAGGTGTTCTGCAATAAAAAAAAAAGTCAAATCTAGATTTGTGTCGTAATTTCTTGTTGTGGAATGTGAATTCTCTTTTTGTGCCACTTTTTTGTCGCCAAATGTCTTTCCAACCGAACTGAGTAACCGCATTAGATAATACAGCCCTAGTTTTAGGGTTATGTGAGAACCTTGCAGTAGGTAACTTATCCAGCTGTGGATCAAGTACTAAATTAAAGTCCCCTGCAAGAATCACCAGATCCTCAAAATCCAAAAGTTCAACAAAAAGGTCTTTAAGAGGGAGGGTGTCATCCAGGTTAGGACCGTAATATCCTACGATCGTAAATTTATACGAATGTTGCTATATTTTTGCTATAACCCATCTCCCCTTTTTATCAGACTTAGATTGTAGCAAAGTTATCTCAGAATTAGATTTAATCAATATGGCTATGCCCTTAGTGGAGGTTTGTTGCGAAGTGGTTATCACCTGCTGGATCCATTTTTTTTTCCTAAAGATATATCTTAATTCTTGTTCGGTGGAGTGGGTCTCTTGTAAAATAAAAATGTTTTCAGGTGCATCCTTTAAATATTGAAGAATTCTCTCTCTTCTATGCTTAACCCGTAACCCATTCACATTCCACGACAGAAATCTTAATATACGATGAAAGAGCTACCCTACCTTGCACTATTTCTCCTGACAAAGGAATAAGCAGATAAAATTATGAGCATTGTTCCCAATAAGATGCGCGCGTGAGCGCGCGCCCACAGAGGTAACCCTAAGCGCGCAGTCTGCTGTATGTAGCGCGCACTCCCACGCCTGCTGCTTTCAAAATGCGATCGGCGCGAGAAACTACCATTTCCTCGTGCCGGGATTTAAATTATCAATCTGTGCTGGTGACAATGCACGCCATCAATTGTGCACCGTAAGGAATGTAATGCAGAGTGTTAAACACGCGGCACATCAAATTTCTTCCTCACGTGTGCGAAGTTTGACTACTTTTTAATTCATTACCTCATTTTCGAACTACTGAAATGATGTTTGATAATAAAATCATTCTTACATACAGCAAGAAAAGGTTCGGAATCACCAACTCTAACAAAAACATATGGCTTTATAACACCACAGAATAACAATCTAAAGATGCACAGGCAGACGCATTCTTCGCAATAAAGCATTCTTAGTAGATCCTGGGTAACTAACTACTTTAAAAATCTGCATAGTCGAAATCCGGAACCAATCACATTCAGCCTGCCATTTCCTGACACACACGGATTCCCTGCTCTCTGCTCCCAAAACAGACAGTGGACCAGGGGCCTAACACAGACCCTCGCAGCCCTCGTGTTGGGGGGGAGGGGTGGGGGGGGGGACACGCTCCAGGGGCCCCCTCACTTCACCAAGGAGAATTAAGGATCTTAATAAATTAAGTGGTGCCCGCCTGGGCCCCGAGCCTCTCTCTCATTATATTTAAATAGCGCAGTGTGCACGAGCTGCCCCGGCCGGGCCTCTGCCCTGCTCTGACCTCTTCATTCAGAAATAGGTGACAGAGAATAAGTATGAGAGGAGCGAGATGAGGTGTGTGATGGGTGAACAAGTAGAATGAAAGGAGAAAGAGATGAAGGAGCGACGAAGATAGAGGAAAGAAAGAAGGGGAGAGGCAAGTGCACGCAACTTTATTTAAAAACGCTGCAATAGCTTTGGAAGAACGTGTATTTAAAACACTGCTAGACATTTATGTAAAAAAGAAAGTGGCAAGAGATTGGAGATATTGGAGAGACAGTCTATCAAGCATGCAACAATAACTTAGACACTGTCCACAATGTCCACAGAAGTAGCAGTTCGAGTATGCCCCCCCCCCCCCCCCCCAGTAGATATTGCTGCACTAATATCTTAATCATAACCATGTTCCTGTTCAGTTTAAGGGCAACTGTCAAAATCGTCTGGACCAATACTGCTTCTGTTGACACAAGATGACAATGAAACACTGCAAAGATGAAGGGGCAGATTTATTGCGCCTCTTTGCGCCGCACTTGCGTCACTTTTTTTGACGCAACTGTGGCGCAAACAATGCGCCCTATTTACAACGTGACGCATCTAGGAGATGCGTCACGTTGTAAAGCACTGCGCCATAAGGAGGCGTTCCTGCGCAGGGGGGGGGCGTTCCTGCGCAGGAACGCCTCCTGAAAGTGGCTGAGTGAAATCTATCAGTCACTTTCAGGGCAATGCTGCGTCAAAACCCTGCGCCTGCTTGAAGCAGGCCTAGGTCTGATACAGCATTACTAGAATGGGGAACCCCCGAGCCTTGCTGGAGCTGCGTCGCGCTTGCGACGCAACTCCAGCAATGCGCCACATTTCCGGCACATATGCGTCACGCATCTGTGCCGTTTTTGCACCATGGTACGCCGCATTATAAATGCGGCGCACCATGGGTGGCGTAGCTGTGGCGCACTGTGGCGCATGTTAACTGGCGCATCCCTGGGGATGCGCCAGTTAACATAAATCTGCCCCGAAGTGATGAGACACTTTTCAATTCGACGTGGGAAGCAGATGAAACTTAAACCAAGGCCAGATTTCTTTAGAACTTGAACTGAACATAAGTTGAAAGCAAAACTTTTTGATTGAACGTTTAATGGGAAAAAACGAGATCCTCTGTCTCTACCTACCTCCCCCTCTCTGTCCCTCACTCTACCTCCCTCTCCCTTTCCCTCCCTCTACCTCTCTGTCCCTCCCTCCCTCTCCCTCCCTCTCTGTCTCTACCTACCTCTCCAGTTCTGTCCCTCCCTCTCCCTTTCCCTCTCTCTCCCTCTACCTCCCTCTCTGTCTCTACCTACCTCTCCAGCTCTGTCCCTCCCTCTCCCTCCCTCTCTGTCTCTACCTACCTCTCCTGCTCTGTCCCTCGCTCTCCCTCCCTCTTCCTCTACCTCTCTGTCCCTCCCTCTACCTCCCTCTCCCTTTCCCTCCCTCTACCTCTGTCCCTCCCTCTCCCTCTAGCTCTCTCTCCCTCCCTCTGTCTCTACCTACCTCTCCCACTCTGTCCCTCCCTCTCCCTTTCCTTCCCTCTCCCTCCCTCTCTGTCTCTACCTACCTCTCCTGCTCTATCCCTCACTCTCCCCTCCCTCTTCCTCTACCTCTCTGTCCCTCCCTCTCCCTTTCCCTCCCTCTACCTCTGTCCCTCCCTCTCCCTCTAGCTCTCTCTTCCTCCCTCTGTCTATACCTACCTCTCCAACTCTGTCCCTCCCTCTCCCTTTCCCTCCTTCTCCCTCCCTCCCTGTCTCTACCTATCTCTCCCGCTCTGCCCCTCCCTCTCCCTCCCTCTTCCTCTACCTCCCTCTCTCTCTACCTACCTCTCTCTTTCCCTCCCTCTACATCTCTCTACCTACCTCTCTCTTTCCTTCCCTCTACCTCTCTGTCCCTCCCTCTACCTCCCTCTCCCTTTCCCTCCTTCTACCTCTGTCCCTCCCTCTCCCTCTAGCTCTCTCTCCCTCCCTCTGTCTATACCTACCTCTCCCACTCTGTCCCTCCCTCTCCCTTTCCCTCCTTCTACCTCCCTCCCGGTCTCTACCTACCTCTCCCTCCCTCTCCCTCCCTCTTCCTCTACATCCCTCTCTCTCTACCTACCTTTCTCTTTTCCTCCCTCTACCTACCTCTCTCTTTCCCTCCCTCTACCTCTCTGTCCCTCCCTCTCCCTCTCCCTCCCTCCCTCTACCTCCCTGTCCCTCTCCCTCCCTCTCCCTTTCCCTCCTCTACCTCCCTCTCCTTCTACCTTCCCCTACCTCTCCCTCTCCGTCCCTCCGTCTAGCTCCCTCTTCCTCTAGCTCCCACTCTCTCTATAGCTCCCTCTCTCTATAGCTCCCTCTCTCTCTACCTCCCTCTCCCTCTACCTCCCTTTCCCTCCACCTCCTTACCCTCCCTCTCCCTCCCTCTCCCTCTCTGTCCCTCCCTCTCCCTCTCTATCTCCTATTACGTCCCTCTCCCTCCATCCGTCCCTCCCTCTCCCTCACTGTCCCTACCTCTCCATCTACCTCTGTCCCTCTCTCCCTCTACCCCCCTACCTCTTTGTCCCTCCCTCTCCCTCTCTCTCTCCCTCTCCGTCCCTGTCCCTCAACCTCCCTCTCTACATCCCTCTTCCTCCCTCTACCTCTCCCTCTCTCTCCATCTACCCCTTCTCCCTCTCCCTTCCTCTCTCTCTACCTCCCTTACCTCCCTCTCCAACCCTCTACCCCCTTCTCCCTCCCTCCACTTCCCACCCTCCCTCCCTCCCTCTACCTCCCTACCTCTACCTTCCTCTCTCTCTCTCTACCTCTCTGTCTCTGTCTCTCTCTGTCCCTATCTGTCTCTGCCCCTTTCTGTCTCTGTCTCTTTCCCTATCTGCCTATATCTGTCCCAAGCTGTCTCTGTCTCTAGGCGCAATTGTCCAAATTCTGAATGTGCTTACATCCAGGTGCGCAACGCCCATTGGGCTCAAAGGGCTTAAGCCCCAGCCTTCCCCACATTTACCCATTCATTTGTGGCAGCCCAGGCTGAGACAGCTTCCCGGGCGCGCACACAGCCTCACCTGAGTACTTCACAGGCCTTGCATTTACTTGTTAATGAGGCTGTGTTGTTTTTTTCACTCCTTCTTAGAGCCCATGCATCTCCACTTTGCCTAGAAACGACAAGGCAAGGTCCGTGCGCCGCCGATAAAGGCCTGCCGGGACTTTTTAAGTGCTTTGAACTTGTATTTGCTATTTTGTCAGCAAAAAATTACGGCAAACCTAACCACACAACATAGTATAGTTTAACGTGGCACGGTATGTGTGGAAATGCACCATCTTTTCAGATTTTTAAGGAAAAGTTTGGAGGGATATTTGGCGCTGTACACACGCATAGTCTGGTTCCTGGCGCACATAGCCATGGCTGCAGCGCACAGAGACCCTACACTGCCGCACAAAGAGAAAAAAAATTAGAGGGAACATTGATTATGAGTATGGCGATTTGGACATTTTTTTATTTTTTTCCCCAATGCTCCCCACCCAGTACCCTCACCTTTCCCCCCCCCCTGTCCTGACCCTCCCGTGCTATGCAGGAACCAACTTTGTAGCAGGTGTCCTCCCACGCATCAGTTCAAAGGATTTCTTCCTAGTTTCTCCATGCACACATGTGCGATAAGCCCATACCACATCAGAAACTAACATGCCAACATCATTTCCACCACCCACTGCCATTTGTATGGTCCCTTTTACCATGTAGTTTGCCCTCTCCCCATACCATTCCCTTGAGGATTATAAAGAGAGGTACGATTGTTGTTCACTCCTGAAGCCTCCAGAAACTCACACATCAATTGAGAAGTAAGTTGTGTGCCATTGTCTGTAATGATCACATATGGCATGCCTTGCTCATGCCAAATCCAGGTCAAGGTACTTATGGTAGCACTAGTGCTAACCTCTTTCATAAATTTCACATTTAACCACTTGGTATACACATCCACAACCATCATGGCAAACCTATTCTCTGGCTTTAATTCATTCACTAGACCAGTGAAATCCATGCAGATGGTATGGCATGGCTTCCCAGGGTCCAGTATGCGTCCTACATCAGCCTGCACTCCTACATTCAAATGTTTTTTGCTTTCTTTGCACATACTGCACTTCTCCACCCACTTATCCACATCATGCCAGGCCACCACCAATCTACGCTTAATTTCTTTTTTGTCTTGGTTTGTCCTAAATGCCCCATGTATGCTATTTCAATACGTTTACTTCTTAGTCTTTGGGGAGGAACAAAGTGCTTGCCTCTCATTATTACAGCATCATCAACTACAGGCAACTCATCCAAGAGGCCTGGTACTCTTGCTCTTACTTCCACACATCACCAACTTCTTCACTTCTTACCAAGATGAAATCTAATCCCATCTCTCTAATCCATCCACACTTTGTGATAGCATGTGCACCCTCAACACTCAAAACATCATAGATTGTAGCGACAGCGGCTTCTGTTTCCTTAGCTACCACCGAAGGCCCATCCACTTTCTGCCATACTTGAGACAGTTGGGACAGACAGTCCGCTTGGACATTCCCCCTGAATGTGCTCTACAATGTAACAGTATTCTTGCAACCGAGCAGCTAACCTGGCAAGCCTGGCAGAACATTTACCTGTGCCTCCCGGCAATAATACTTTCAAAAGATGTTTGTGATCTGATCGTAACACAAACTTTAAACCCCAAAGAAAAGTTCTAAATTATTCACATGCCCATGCTGCTGCCAAAGTCTCCCACTCGATTACAGAATAGTTCCTCTTAGAACCAGTCAGAGTCCTGGATGCAAATGCGACATTTCTCTTGTGACTTGCATGCATTTGTGCCAACACTGCACCTAGACCCGTGGCACTGGCATCGACTGTTAAAATGGACTTCAATTTGGTGTTGAAAGCTGTGAGGATATCAGCCTCACAAACTTCTTTTTTAATCATATCAAAGCAAGATTGCTGATTCTCTCCCCACTGAAAGGTAGTTCCTTTCTTTAAGAGTAGACCGAAAATTTCCGTCTTCTATAAGAACCCCTGTAGAAATTTTGAATAATATTCAAAGAGACCTAAGAAGGATCTCAATTGGTCTTTGTCACTTGGTGCGGGAGCTAATTTAATGGCATCCAATACATTTTTCTTAGGTCTAACTCCTTCTGCAGATATGTCATAACCCAGATATTCCACTTGTTCAAGTAGGAATTAAAATTTTTCATGTCTAAGAGACAACCCGCCTCTTTTATTTTATGTTAGGCTTGCCTCAAAATGAAATTATGTTGTTCAACTGTACTTCCAAACACAAGAATCTCATCTTGAAAATAAACTACATTGGTCATGTCTTTAAATAGCTCACTCATCATGCGTTGAAAGACACTCACGGTAGAGCACATTCCAAAAGGCATCCTGGTGCATGGTGCACTGAAAACACCCTCCATGGTATAAACGCTGTTAGTGACTTAGATTGTTCATGCAGTTTGATTTGGTGGGATGCATTTTTCAAGTCTAATTTGAAGAAGTACTTCCCTCTACTTAAGGCCTACACCAGTTCATTTATATTTGGTAAGGGATATGTGTCCATCACAAGAATTTGATTAAGTGATCACTAGTCAATGCAGAACCTAAGTTTACCATTCGATTTTTCAGTGATTACCCCAGGGGAAACCCACATTGAGCTTTCAATGGGTTCTATAACTCCAGATGATACCATATCTTTGAGTAGATCTTTGACAGCCTCTCGGGCTACCAAAGGAATTCTACAGACCCTGTGTTGTACAGGTACAGCATCATGATTCAGTGCAATCTTGTGCACATACCCCTTCAAGCGTCCTAACTGCTCCCAAAAGACTTCCTTAGCTTCCTCTAATATGCTCTTCAACCCAAACTCTTCCATAACCTTTATTTGAATAGGAGCTCTGGGATTCACCACGATATACATCCATCCTAAAATGGGAAGACCATCCACCGCCAAATAGACCTTTCCTTGAATTATCCTCCCATCAAATTCTATGGTGGCTACCATATAACCCATCAAGAGTATATGGGAAGGATGGTGCACATAAAACCTGAGTCTACCATTACCTGAATAATTGTTCCCATTAATCCAAAAATTTCCTTTAGGTCTGCTTTTCCTTCCTTGCTGTTCTCCCAATTCTCCTACACTTAAAATCTTGTCTTCCTGTCTCACTGAAACATTATTATCCTCCACCATTGCTACTCTTTGTCTTCCAACTTGCTTGCATACTGTTGCAAAATGCCCTTGGCAACCACATTTCCTACAGGTTTTATCCAAGGCTATACATTTGTGATAATCAGCATTGTGAAAGGCGCTACAGCATCTATAACATGACCTAGATTATTGTTTGGATCTTGGCGGAATATGATTTGACTTAATCTTGGCAACCACATCCAATTCATCTTTGATGACTGTTAAGACATCCCCACTTGCATTCTCTTTTTTTGTCCAAATCTTGCATACAGTGCTAGGATTGTTCCACTACTTTGGCAATGTCAATTGCATCTTTGAGGGAAGGATTCTTGACAGCCCACATCCATCCTTGGGAATTTTTTTTTGCACATACAGTGGACAGTCAACTGGTCACAAACTAATTTGTCTATCATAGCTCCAATCTTACACTTCAGTGAGAGTTCCCTTAGTTTGGAGACAAAGTCATCTATCGTTTGGCCCTACACCTGTTGCCGAGTGTAGAACTTGTATGGACACCCTCAGATAATGTCGGCTCACAACCCGCTAGTTTTTACAGTTAACCTCTTAATAGGGGAGATGCAAAACCTGGGATGGAGCTTTGAATGGAGGTTGTTATATGATCCTGATTATGTCGTATTTATGAAGGCTTGGATCAATGATTTTTTGGACTTTAACCGAGGAAGCACTAGGGTGGGAATTGTTTGGGACACTTTTAAAGTGGGGTGAGAGGAAAAACAATCAGTTATAGTCTGCGTCGCCAAAAAAAGGAGCGACAACGGGAGGCGTAAATTAGGGAACATTTTAAATAAACTTGATGAGGCCTTAGCTACTGCCATTAGTACAGGAGGACCGATAGATGAAATAATACTTCAGTTGGCTATTAATAAGGCTGAGACAGGGGATCATTTTGCTAAGAAATCAGCAGAGATATATCTGGCTAAAAGAGAGCATTGCCATGAATTCAATGAGCGGGTGGGACATACTCTGACTTTAAGAGTCAGGCAAAAAATGGCAGCCGGGGAGATTTTGGAAGTCTATGATGCTGAAAGGAAGGTCATAACAGACGCATTAGGTATCCGAGAGACTTTTAGGCTCTTTTATCAGCATCTATATAGTAGAGGACCACCTGTGGTGTCTCTGGACAGCCGTAAATTCTTAGATAAAATAGCTGTACAGAAGGTAGATTCGCTAGGTAGGGAGGAACTTGAGAGGTGTTCTCCCCTGATGAAATAATTAGGGCTTTGCAAGATTTGCCATCTGGAAAGGCAGTAGGTCCAGACCAGATTCCGTTGGAGTTTTATAAAATATTCAAGGAATCTATCGGACCAGATTTAATAGAGGTTATGCTGTTGGCTCAAAAGGGGGACGGCACCTGAGTCCTGGGCGGGCGCAGATGTTGTAGTGTTTTTGAAAAAAGACAAGCCAGCCAGAGAGCCGGGCTCGTATCGCCCTATTACATTACTAAATTGTGTTGTTAAAATCTTCTCTAAAGTTATGGCTATGCGATAAAATGGCATATTAAAAAAAAAACGATCCATCCCTGTCAACATGAGCTAAGCTCAATGGTGTGTTCCTCTAAATCGAGATCTATGATTATGATTATCTTTGTTGTATTGTTCTCTTGTTTTTGCTTCCTTCTAAAAATCTTGCACTACTGTTGCTTTTTGTATTTGGTTGTGTTTACTGTGCTGATACTCGGGGAAAAAAATTTGAAAACGCAATAAAGAAATAAAAATAATAAAAAGAACTTGTAGAGGTTCATTATTAGATTCCCTTCCTCAGCAAACCTAAGTTCCAGCCATTTTTTTTTGCTTCTAAAAAGACATCTTCAATAGGGTCACCATTGGGGTGAGTTATGACTGGTAAGTACTTAAATATATGTTGACCCTCTGTACCTAGATTATTTAGAAGCAAGGCTTTCTTCCGGGATGCACGAAACCTTACCCCATGCAGGGCTTTCAAGTTGGGTGTTGTGCGTGGTTTTCGATGGGTGCTGGGGATTGTTTCTATAGCGAGCAGGCGTGGTGAAGACGTAGCACATGAGGAAGTGCTTATACGTCACGCTGTGAGCTCGCGTTTAACAAAGTGCCCTCAAGCTCGTTGCTCGTGTATGCAGTTCTAGTTCAAAATCCACTGTTCCCCACCAAAATGCGCAAATCTTGCCTGTAGTATGGTAAACAGTCAGAATATCTAGTTTTTTTCCCGACTTGCACTAATATAGAGTGCAAAATATCGGGATACCAAAATTTCGACTGTCAAAATATCGTGGTAAAGAATATTGAGTCCAAGGTAAGTATGTTATGTTATGTTATGTTAGGTGACACCTGTAAAGCGCACTGACACCGGAGGTTTACTGGCGCTGAAAGACAGAGTAAGTGAGTGTAAGATCAAAAAGAGGTAGAATTAACCTGAGGAGGGGAAGAGGTGGGTTTTGAGCAATTTCCTGAATTGAAGGAGAGTAAGGCTAGACTTAATGGAGAGAGGGAGGGAGTTCCAGTTAGCGGGGGCTAGATGAGCAAAGCGGCGGCCGCAAAAATGTCTTGGTTTTGATTTTGGGGGCGGCTAGCAGATGAAGATGAGCAGATCGAAGGTTGCGCGTAGGTCGGTGTGGGGTGATAAGTGTATTCAGGAAAACGGGACTAGTGCAATGAAGGGCTTTAAACGTGAGACAACCCAGTTTGAAGGCCGCCCTTTGTTCCGTAGGCAGCCAATGACGTCTGTGGAGCATGGGCTTTGCCGATTGCCACTTAGGAGTTTTATAAATGAGGCGGGCCGCCTGGTTCTGTACTACCTGGAGGCGATGAGACCGGAATTGTGGAAGTCTATAGTACAAGGAATTGGAAAAATCCAATCGGGATAGTACCATGGAGACGATGACCTGAACCAGTGCAGCATGAGGCAGTAGACGGCTGACTTTACGAATTTTCTGGAGTTGGTGCATACAGGAGGAGGTCACAGCACCTACTTGGGCTTTGAGGGAGAGCTCGCTATCAATGATCACACCCAAGCTTTTTACAGATTTGGCCTGGACTGGGGGGATCCCAACTCCACCGGCCAAAATTGCGGGCCCCAATAGGTAGGGCTAGATCCAGGGAAAAGAAGCTCTGTTTTCCCGGGATTTAATTTGAGTTGGTTGTAATTCATCCACTGTTGAATGTGGATCATGACGGTATGAAAGTTACTGACGGCATTCGGGGACTTAAGTGGAAAAACAATCTGCAAATCATCAGCGTAATTGTACACTGTGATGTTCCATGACTGAAGAGAGTGGATCAAGGGCCGGAGGTAAAGGTTAAACAGTAGGAGCGAGAGGGAGGAACCTTGGGGGACTCCACAAGACGTGGGGGTTTTGTCCGCAGTGTAAGGACCAAGGCGGACAGCCTGTGTTCTTTCAGTCAGGAAGGACTCTGTCCATTTAAGGGCAGACCCCTAGATGCCGGGCGGTTCGACACAGTGGATCAGGATGTTATGGTCCACCGTGTCGAACGCGGCCGACAAATCCAGCAGTACAAGGGCTTGAGGAATCCCTGCATCAGCGTTCCTCCTCAGTGTATCCAAAACCGCTAAGATGACAGCCTCGGTAGAATGACCCGGCCAAAAGCCGGCCTGATTAGGCTCGAGATGGCAGGAGGTCTCGAAATTTGAGAGGCATCGGGTGACATGGGCTTCTATTAACTTGAAAAAATTGGGTTAAAAGGGAGATAGGACGATAGTTGGAGGGTGCCAGGGGATCCGCGCCAGGTTTCTTGAGGAGGGGCAATAGGATAGCCTCCTTAAAAGATCTAGGGACAATACCACTGCTTAGGGAGCCATTCAGCAGGGGTAAGATACAATCTGGTAGATTGAGACAGATGTTCCGCAAGACCGAGGGGGGGCAACAGTCTCTCGGGGAGCCCGATTTGACCCGGGTCGCGAGTTCCGCTAACGTATTGGAATTAAGAGTGGGGAATTGATTAAAGGATAGTGGGTTGTTGGGGGAGGTGTCCAGGGGTTGAGTCTGAGGGGAGGGGAGTGTCGAGTCCTTGATTTTCGTAATTTTTTCAATAAAAAAGAGATTGGGGGCGTCACAGGTCTCTTGAGTAAGGGACTCAGCTGGAAGCGTTCTGTCGTCTGTAGTCAATTCATTCTTAATTTTAAAAACCTCCTTAGATTTATTGTCCGCTGACGACAGTCTGTGAGAAAAATGGTCCGACTTAGCTAAGGAAATAGCAGTTTTATATTCTCTGCGTGCGGCAATATATAACAATCTAGCTGAGTCAGAGTAATCGCGTCTCCAAGACCGTTGTTGCTGACACACCCTAAGCTTGTGCTGCTTAAGGTCGTCAGAAAACCATCTATGGGAATTATGATGTCTAGTGCAAGGGAATTTAGTAAGAGGGGCAAATTGGTCGCTGGCCGACTTTAGCCAAATACCAATATCACCTTCTATTTAATCAATGTGGGCAGGGGAGGTGATAGTTGGACGACTATTGGCCAAAGTGGTAAGAAACCCTTGGGAGTCATATGAACTCCATTTGCGCGATAGGCCGCCAGCCATCAAGGGGGCAGGAATCCTGCCAGCGATGGTAATGGTGGTATCTACACGGTGATGGTCGGACCAAAGGCAGGGGGAGATAGATGGTTGAGAAAGGGCTATGTTATAGGTCCATATCTGGTCAAGAATGTGGCCTTTGGTGTGGGCTGGAGAGTAGACTTTTTGGGACATGTTCAGACTGTTAAGAACTTCAAAGAGATCTGTGGCATGTGAACCGGCCACAATTAAGGTCGCCATAAAGGGCGAATCTAGAATGCAGTGTAAGCATTTTTTCTATACGAAGTGGTAGATAAAGAAACTGAGCTCTTCCTGCTTTTCCATCTTTTTCAGATTGTTACTTCTGGGCTATCTGACCCTTATTTTACAAAAAATAATGCAATTGGAATATCTTCTCACAAAATAAACGGTAGGCATTTTAAATCAGAAATAAAATTTGCGTAATTGTCAGCCGTACAACATGTGAAATGACAATAAGTTTTCGATTCTATTACTTTAGAACAAATTTGTTTTTAACCTGGAGCGTGCTCTGGAGGAAATTAAAGTCAACTGATTAAAAATTGAGAAGAGCTCACTCCAACTGGTAAGCCGACTTCTAAAGGTGAAGTGGTATAACTGTATACATACAGATCCCTGTCTCCAACTGCCCAATATTTGAGAAGTTTAACTTATAGGTTATGTTGATATAGATCCTTGACCCCACTTGGGTACACTTTATAGTGATCCCTACTGTCCAGTATGGTTTCATACATGGTATCTACCCACCCCCCACCCCTAGAATTAGGAGGTTGATAGGCCCACCCTTCCATAGACTATTTAGATCATGTAATTAAGCAAGTAGCAGAGTCTAAATGTACAATAATATGTTTTTGAAAAGTGCTTTTTTGATAAACTTGTAAATAGATGTGAATATGGTGTATATAGATGTTATTTAAGTAAGCTGAACTCAACAAGGTATGGTATAAAACAGCCTTACCAACCACCAACAAGATTGAGATTGAGGTTGCAGTTCATTTTTTAACATGTCACTAGTCATTGAAATGTGAAAGTTAATGCTTTGTATCACTTTTTTTATATATTTTAATTGTGTGTATATGTGTATATATATTGTTTGTAGCCCTGAAGAAGTCCGTGGAGGACGAAACGCGTTGGCTACTGAATTGAAGAAATGAATAAAGATTTAAACTTCAAAAAAAACACCTAAGGACTCTGCTACTCAATTCAATGAACAATTTTGAACTTGTGTTGAATGCTCTTTAGTGTAACTGATTTTTGAAATATTCACGTGTGTGCTGGATCAATTGCTAAAAAATTGTTTGCTAGAACAAGTTTCTTGTTTTAGGGGATTTAGGGAAAGGAATCTCCGATCCGTGTCACCACACAACCAACAAGGCATTACATAGGATAGGTGCAATTGTGCTGTAAACCCCATTTCCCATTTTCTTGTAGCAGATTAGACAGCTGTTCACTTATAATAGTGGAGAAAGATGGCATAGGATATGGGGGCCAGTAAAGAAGTAGGAACGTAAGGGCGCCAGGACCAGTTTTCAGGCTAAAAAGTATGTTGTCTACCTCGGGAAGAATGAGGGAAGATGAGGAGATAACATCGAGGTGCTTGGATATAATGGCCGCTACCCCGCCCCCGGCCGATCTCCAGGGCGGTCAGCATGAAGAATGTAATAATCGGGGGGGAGGGCCGCCAAAATGTCAGGAAGGGAATCTACACTTAGCCAAGTTTCTGTTAGCAGGAGTATATCAGGTTTATTAGTGGATAGCAAAATGTAAATATCGTCTTGGTGTTTTACCAAGGAACGAGTGTTCAAACACATCACCGTAACAAGAGTGTCACACTTGGCCAGTTTGGGCGGAACTATGGGTGTGTAGGGGACTGAGCGCGTGAGGCCAGCTGTATTTATGCGCCTGATGGTTGCAGGGGATGGTGGGGGATATCTGGGCTTCATCCTGGACTCCTCCCTCTCCATGACCAGACAAGTCAACGCCGTCTCCTCGTCGTGCTTCAACATCCTGCGCATGCTACGGAAGATCTTCCGGTGGATCCCCACCGAGACCAGGAAGATGGTCACCCAGGCCCTCGTCACCAGCCGACTGGACTACGGCAACGCCCTCTACGCCGGAACCACCGCCAAGCTCCAGAAGAGACTCCAGCGGATCCAGAACACCTCAGTCAGACTCATCCTCGACATCCCACGACACAGCCACATCTCCGGACATCTGAGAGACCTGCATTGGCTCCCCATCAACAAAAGAATCACCTTCCGTCTCCTCACCCACGCACACAAAACCCTACACGATCAAGGCCCGAGCTACCTCAACAACCGCATCAACTTCTACGCTCCCAAACGCCACCTACGATCAGCCAGTCACGCCCTCGCCGCCGTCCCCCGCATCCGAAGAACGACAACAGGAGGAAGGTCCTTCTCCTACCTGGCCGCCAAGACCTGGAACTCCCTCCCGACCGACCTGCGCCTGACCCAAGACCACCTTGCCTTCAGGAAGAAGCTCAAGACTTGGCTGTTCGAGCAGTAGCAGCACCCCCCCCCCCCAAGCGCCTTGAGACCCTCCGGGTAAGTAGTGTGCTCTATAAATGTCTTGATTGATTGATTGGATAGGGGTGCTGTAGCTCCCTTAGGAATTTGGCCGAATAGGAGATAAATTGCTCAGCATGGTTGGCCCCTAGGCCCAGTCTGGCGCGGACGGGCGCAGACAGGCTTACCTTAGGCGCACCTTTGGTGCGCATCCGGCGCGCCCGCTGCGCTCGTCCGCTGCGCTTCCGGGGAGGTGGAAACATTCGTACTGGTCAGGGTGGGAGGGCCGAGCAATTGTTCTGCTCGCCCTCTGACTCACCCAAGATGGCGGTGGGAGTAGGAGGAGCAGCACCTAATCGGCTGCTGAAGCCTCGAATGGGAGCGCTGGCGTGGGCAGGAGGTAAGAAGTGCCTCGTGAGGGATTGAAGTCTTAAAATCACAGCAATCACAGGTTATACAATTTTCCAAGTAAAATAGCGCTACAGCAAGTAAGGTTTTACAAGTTAAAATTTTTACAATTAAAATGGCGGCGTCCCCGGCTTTCCACCTCAGGGACCTTACACTAGGTTGGTAGTCTGTCAGGTAATGCGAATGACAGGGCGCAAGACTTTAATATTGTTTTAAAAAATATTGTTGTTAAATATTTAGTTTTTTTAGTTAGTGTTATGTATTTTAGTATGTATTTTAACTGTATGTGTTCTTTTTTTTGTTGTCCAAGTATTGCATTTGTTTTTTAATATATATTACATTTTTAGAAGTTATTAATTTTATTTTAAGGAAATTTTGTGTTTTAGTTCCATAGCAGGTTGTGGGTTTATAGGGGAATAGGGTGGGAAGTAATTTAATTATAACACATTTATTAATAATTTTGAGAAGTTAATAATTTTATTTTAATTACATTTTGCGTTTTAGTTCTGTGGTGGGCTGTGGTTTTATAGGGGACTAGGGGGTAAGTAATTTAAATATGATTAATTAATTACCATTTTGTATTCATTATTATTCATGTATTTAATATTTTATAATGTTAATTGTGGTAATTAATATATTATTAATTATGTATTAATTGGTTGTTAATTATTATTTAATGGGTAATTATGTTAATTGTGCCATTTTGTAGGAGCAGGTTGATAGGGGAGTAGGGTGGGAATTAATTTAATTATAATTAAATAATTAATATTTGTATTGATTAATATTTATGTATTTCATAATTTTTTATTGTTATTTGTGCTAAATATTTCATTAATAATAATTTATTAATTGATTGTTAATTAATAATAATTAATTGGTAGTTGTGTCATTTGTTTAGGAGTGGGTTTTGGGTTGATAGGGTAGTGGGGTGGGAATTAATTTAGTTTTAATACATTTTAAAATATTTTTAATATAACATTTATTTAGTGTTGTTTTGTAGTGTTGATTGTGTGGATTAATTTATCATTAATTGTTTTTATTTTGTTCAATTAATGAATTATTGTTAATTAATTTTGTTAATTGTGTTATGTTTTACAACATTGGTGGTGTCATCTATAGGGGAATAGGGTGGGAGGTAAAATATGTATAATTTATCAATTATATGTAAATTATTGCTAATTAATTAATTAAATATTTAATATGCTAATTGTGGAATAATTGTGAAGTCTGAGTTGTGGGGTTTATAGCTGTAAATTTTGGGAAGAACATTGATCAAAATGAATTTCTGATTTGTTGTAAATTGTTATGGAAATTGTGTAAATATGTTTAGGTGTGTGTTTTGTTGTTTATTAGGGTAGAGGGTGGAAAGTAATTTAGCTTAAAAAAATTAATCATTAGTTGATCATTAATATTCATTTATTTATTGATAAATATTTTGGGAAATTGTTTTGTTTTTATTTTGTTTGGGGATTTAGTTTAGCTGTAATCTTCGGTTTTATTCCCTCTGCTATCCAACACTTTCTCTACTGTTGCACTCGCTGGAGTGGGAATAGTAATTTTTATCCCTCCGCTATCCAACACTTTCCCTACTGTTGCTGGAGTGGAAATAGTAAATTATTCATGTCCGCTATTCAAAATTTTCCATACTGTTGCATTCCTTTGAATGGGAATAGTAATTTTATCCCCTCCGCTATCCAACACTTGCCCTACTTTTGCACTTGCTGGAGTGGGAATAGTAAATTATTTCCCTTTGCTATCCAACACCTTCCCTACTGTTGCACTTGCTGGAGGGGGAATAGTAATTTTTACCCCTATGCTATCCAACACTTTCTCTAATGTTGTATTAGTTGGAGTGGGAATAGTAATTTTTACCCCTCTGCTATCCAACACTTTTCCTACTGTTGCACTTGCTGGATTCGGAGTAGTAATTTGTTCCCCTTCGCTATCCAACACTTTCCCTACTGTTGCACTCATTGGAGTAGGAATAGTAAATTATTCCGCTCTGCTAACCAACACTTTCACAACTGTTGCATTCATTGGAGTGGGAATAGTAAAATATTCCCCACCGCTATCCAGCACTTGCCCTACTGTTGCACTCCCTGCAGTGGGAATAGTAATGTTTACCCCTACGCTATCAAACACTTTCCCTACTGTTGCCCTCGCTGGAGTGGGAATAGTAATTTTTACGTCTCCGCTATCCAACACTTTCCCTACTGTTGCACTTGCTGGAGTGGGAATAGTAATTTTTTCCCCTTCGCTATCCAACAATTTCCCTACTGTTGCACTCATTGGATTGGGAATAGTAAATTATTCCCCTCCGCTATCCAACACTTTCCCTACTGTTGCACTCGCTAGAATAAGAATAGTAATGTATTCACCTCTGCTATCCAACATTTTCCCCACTGTTGCACTTAATGTAGTGTAAAATGTAGTTTTAAAAGCTAATAAAATTTTTAATTATTTAATTTATTATATATATATTCTTTTTATTTTTAAATGTTACAGGTGTATGTATATATATTTTGTTTATAGTTTTTAATATATTTCTAACATTTTATAATTTATTACAATTATTAAGTAAAAATATATATTATATTTTATATATGTATGTTTAATTTATTTTTTCATTATATTTATTACTTATAATTGTGAACATTTTCTAATAATTCAAACAAAAGTAGAATATATAAAGTTATATCTGTTATTTACTTTATTTTACATTATTTTTTATACATTAAAAAAACGATATTTTTAACTTCTATACTTTTAACAACGGCATTTTGTTCCCAATATTGTAGTACTTACCATTTTGAAGATAGGATGTCGATATTTTTTACATCGATATTTATGTCCTGATATTTTGAGAACTCTATA
Source organism: Lissotriton vulgaris (assembly GCF_964263255.1). Taxonomy (NCBI): domain Eukaryota; kingdom Metazoa; phylum Chordata; class Amphibia; order Caudata; family Salamandridae; genus Lissotriton; species Lissotriton vulgaris. The sequence goes on from NC_141685.1 coordinate 1,944,617,293, forward strand.
TTTTGACACTCAGTATTTTGTCAGTGATCCCTGTGGTATACAACGATTTACAGAGTCCTTCCAGCTGCAATATTCTTCCGGAAAATTCCTCTGACGAAAGTCTAGGAACCAAACTCAGAACTTGCCGCACACCGGGTTTGCAACCACTGGTTCATTGCAGGGGTGGCTGGCTCAACTCATCGCCAATTTCTTGAAGCGAGATGGAGGAAGAGTCAACATACCAGGTGAGTTGAAAAACAGTTGTATTTATGTAACAGGATTTCCCTTGCGATAATCTGCAGTTGTCCCACAGTCAGCCAAGTACCAACTGACTGGTTTGGAACTGAACCACATTCGCAGGAATCTGGAATCCAGTCATGCATTCCAGATTCCTTCCACATGCAAGTACAACAGGGAGACAGAACATACACAGACCCAGAGGAAGGTGCCCATGGTTTCTATGCTCCTTTGTTCCACCATGGTGTCTACAGGGGGCCTCACAGGGGCAAATGTCTTACTTGGCTCAGCTAATAAGGGCACATCTGCTACAGAATTCAGTACAGGTATAGGGGGTTTAATTCAGTATTCCCCACAAATAAGCACTAAAAATAGATACAAAGCCCTTATTAGCTTAGAACAGCAGGAGTAGATAGCTGTGGGTGATCAATCAATCAATCAATCAGCATTTGTAAAGCACACTACTTACCCGTGAGGGTCTCAAGGTGCTGGAGGGGGGGAAGCTGCTACTGGTCGAAGAGCCACGTCTTGAGGAGTCTCCTGAAGGTTAGAAGGTCTTCGGCTTGTCGGAGGCGAATGGGTATGGTGTTCCATGTCTTGGCAGCGAGGTGGGAGAATGATCTGCCACCGGTGGTCACTCTTGGATGCAGGGGACGATGGCGAGGGCATGGTCTGCGGAGCGGAGCTGGCGGGTGGGGGTGTGGAAGCTGAGTCTGCTGTTGAGGTATGCTGGTCCAGTGTTGTGGAGTGCATTGTGTGCGTGGGTGAGGAGCTTGAAGGTTATCCTCTTGTTGATGGGGAGCCAGTGCAGGTCTTTCAGGTGGGGTGTGATGTCGCTGCGGCCGGGGATGTCGAGGATCAGGCATGCAGAGGAGTTCTGGATGCGTTGGAGTCGTGTCAGAAGTTTGGCCGGGGCTCCTGCGTAGAATGAGTTGCTGTAGTCCAGTCTACTGCTGACAAGGGCTTGGGTGACCATCCTTCTAGTTTTGGTGGGGATCCACTTGAAGATCCTGCGAAGCATGCAGAGGGTGTTGAAGCAGGAGGAGGGGACGGCGTTGACCTGCTTTTTCATGGAGAGTGTGGGGTCGAGGATGACCCCTAGGTTTCGTGTGTGGTTGGTGGGCGTGGGGGGTGCTCCTAGTGCCGTTGGCCACAAGGAGTTCTCCCAGCCCGAGGGGGGGAACCGAAGATGAGGACCTCTGTCTTGTCTGAGTTCAGCTTCAGTCGGCTGTCCCTCATCCAGTCAGCGACAGACTTCATTCCTTTGGGGAGGTTGGTTTTGGCGGTGTGGGGGTCCTTGGTGAGGGAGTGGATCAGCTGGGTGTCGTCGGCGTAGGAGATAATGTTTAGGTTGTGCTGTAGGGCAAAGTGGGCAAATGGTGCCATGTAGATGTTGAACAGCATTGGGCTGAGAGATGAGCCTTGGGGTACGCTGCAGATGATCTTGGTGGTTTTGGAGCAGAAGGGGGGGAGTCGGACGCTCTGGGTTCTCCCGGAGAAGAAGGAGGAGGTATAGTCCAGGGCCTTCTCTTGGAATCCGGGTCGTGGAAGCATGCTCTTAGTGTGCGGTGGGAGACTGTGTCGAAAGCGGCTGACAGGTCCAGGAGGATGAGGGTTGCGGTTTCTCCATTGTCAAGCATACTGTCAGAACCCCTACACAGGTTAAAATGACGATTGGCACTGTTTTTGGACATTCCTGTAAAAGGCCGTATGTAAACGGCACTTGGACTGAGCGGATTCAGAATGGGCGTGCTAAGATGGCCGCCGATTCTGAAATCGAGTTGACGGTCTAGTCTTTACACCGCAGCTGCCGAGTGATTGAGGTGAAGCGTGAGCGCAGCAGGAAACGCGCAATTCACTGGAGTTTCACTCAGAGAAGCAGCGTTAGTTAGTGGTTCCGAGATTTTAGTGTAAAAGACTTGAGGAGAAGTTAATTTAGTTCCGACGACGGTCAGAGGGGGCAAAATACTGAGAACAAGTGAAAACTGAGTCTAAGCAGCAACTCGAGAATAATTCAAATTACCTCGATGAAGACAACTGCGAGTCGAAGAGGTGTTCAGAGCTATTTCGTGAGAGCGAGTCTTCATCCTGAAATAAAGAAAAGATAACAGATAAGAACAAGAAAGTTAAGTGAAAGTAGAATATTAAGATGTAACTGTGTGGAATAAAAAGGTTATACGAATTCATAGAGGAAATACTTACCAAAACACTGTATTGTGTAGACACCACATTATGCCTACAAGAATGAAAGGAATTCAGAAGGTCAAGTGAAAACATTTGCAAATAGGAGTACAGGAAAGAAAAGAAGTAAGTAGATATATAAATAAAGAGATAAAAAGCATAGGTTTAAGACCGACAGAGAGCATTAAAAGTTTTGTTTATATTTACAGAAGTTAAGACGATACAAAACTTAAGCTAAGAATAATTAGAAAAGAATAGGAATAAACCACTCATCAAAGTTAGTGAAGTAAGTAACAATAAATAGATAAAAAGAATAAGAAGCTACACAGAGTGAATAGATAAAGGCGTTAACAAGTAATTTTCTGATTCTAGATACAACTAATTAAGACTAGAACATATAAGAGCATTTACAAGAAAGGATAGAAGAGAGGCAAGGATCTTGGAGAAACAAGGGTAGGTGAAAATAGACAGAGAGAGAGAGTAGAAATAGTTTGTAAGGAAAAGGAGTAGATAATTGTATGTTGCTTCCATAGGTTCCATTAAAAGAAAAAGACGTCAGCAAGACGGACAGAACAAGAGGAACCAATCCGGGACCTGTCTCTTCTTGTTTATTATTTTTATTATTTTATCCAAATTCTCCTTCCCCCAAGGTAATAATCTCGAGGCTCATTATCAGTTGACCTCCTGGTATTGCCTGGTGGGATTTGGAACCAAGCATCTCTGTTCCCGTGCAAGTATTGGTAAGAGATTGTAAAGTTATCAAATAAGGTTACGAAGTCTGACAGAGTGAAGTGCCCAAGTTGCATTCTGCATCTGAACAGAGATGGCAGAGGGAATACATTTACAGACCTTAGGGGCGGTTTTAGATACCATACAAAAGGAGTTGGTTGCAGTCCGAGAGGAGAACCAGAGTCTTAGGCAGGAAATAGTGAATTCCATAGAAGAAACTGCAGAACTAGCACAGAGACTAAGACAGCCCATGGGATTAGGACGAGAGACGATGGATCCTACATTGGAAGGCACTAATAGAACGACCACACAAGTTATCCATTTCTTGTCCCCAGTCATCCCACTAGCCCCTCCAGAACGATTTAGTGGAGACCTGCAAAAGGCTCAAATATTCATCACACAATGTTCCCTACATTTTAAGTGCCGCCCTTCAATTTTTCCTGACACGCAGTCCAGAGTAACTTTCGTACTGTCTTATTTAAGTGGAGACGCGGCGTCGTGGTCAATACCCCTAGTCACCAGAGATGATCCTCTGTTACGGAATTATGAAGAATTTAAACAAGAATTTCTCCGAATATTTGATCGGCGAAGAATCTCACAAGTAGTAGACAACGAATTGCTTGATTTGCGGCAAGGAAATCGAGACTTAGTGGCATACTTGGCCCAGTTTAAAAAACTGGTGGTGGAGACGAATTGGCCCGAGAGTGGGAGCAGCAGTTTTTTATCACAGATTGAGAGACGAACTCAAAGATGTTTTAGCTCAAATTCCGAATCGGCCTACTGAAATTTTAGCACTGGTTGATCTAGTACTAGAAATCGATTTTCGTCAGGGAGAAAGGAAAGGTGAGAAGAAAAAAGCTTATAGACCACTAGTTCCAAGATTTGACAGAGCTCGATCTGACAGTGGTAAAAATCTTAATGGTCAACAAGAGGCTGAGCCCATGCAGATCGGAACTATAAGAGGACCCTTATCAAGAGAAGAAAAAGAAAAAAGAACAAGTAATTTGTGCATGTACTGCGGCTCGGGAGGCCATTTAGTTTGAAACTGTCCGAAAAAAACAAAGACTGTTTTCAAGCCGAAGGAAAACTAATTGCACCACCTGTGGAAGGAGTTGAACAGGTGGGTACGATTCTAGAAACAACTCCAGAAGAACATTGAGTAGCTAACACCTTACAATCCTCGGCCCCACATCTAACCGTGGCCATGGAAGTTAAGTTTCAACACATAACCTTGACAGAGGTTTCAGTAATGATAGACTCGGGAACCACGGGAAATTTCTGCGATTTAAAATTTTCTGATAAGGTGGGAAAACAAGCAAATAAGAAGATAAGGAGTGAGCCAGTTTGGGCTGTAGATGGGACTAACCTTTCTTCGGGGCCAATAGTGAGTCATATGGAACAGATCCAATTGATTTCAATTGATGGGCATAAGGAAAATATACAATTCAACTTAATTGATTCCCCTCACTTTCAGCTGATTCTTGGTCTTCCATGGCTTACAAAGCACAATCCCACCATCAATTGGAGTTCTCGAACTATAGTAATGGATTCAAATTACTGTCTAGAAAACTGTTTTGGAGAAGAAGAAAAGACCCCAGAGAGTAGTCCGGCTCATTACTTGTGTCGCGCTGGGTTTTCAGTGTGCGTCATCAACGCCCAAGAAATACCAGAGGAGTATAGAGATTTTGAAGATGTGTTTAGCGAAGTGGAAGCTGAACAACTTCCTCCGCATCAAGTATACGATTGCAAGATAGACTGAGAACCTGGTTCAAACTTGCCGTGCAGTCGGGTGTAGGCTTTAACAGAAAAGGAACATCATCATTTGAAGGAGTATTTGGACACATACTTAGCTAATGGTTTCATTCGACCCTCGCAGTCTCCGGTATCTTCACCTTTATTCTTCGTGCCTAAGAAGGAAGGAGATTTGCGGACGTGTATCGATTATAGAGCTATAAATAAAATTACTAAGAAGAATCGGTACCCACTACCACTCATTTCGGTTCTTTTGGATCAGGGGAGAGGAGCACAAATTTACACTAAATTAGACTTGAAGGGTGCTTATCACCTAGTTCGGATGCGCGAAGGTGACCAATGGAAGACAGCATTCCGGACTAGGTTTGGCCTATTCGAATACCAAGTCATGCCTTACAGTTTATGTAACGCTCCAGCTGCCTTTCAGCATTTTATCAATGATATCTTAAAAGAATTTATAGATCAGTGTGCCATTGTATACATTGATGACATTTTGATTTATTCTTCGGATGTGAGTTCAAGTTCAAGTTCAAGTTCAGTAATTTGTATAGTGCACTACTCACCCAGAGGGTCTCAAGGCGCTTGAGTGAGGGTGGGTGCATTATTTATCGAATAGCCAGGTTTTTAGCTGTTTTCTGAAGGAGAGGTTGTTCTGTGTGAGGCGGGGGTGAGTGGGGAGAGAATTCCAGGTTTTGGCTGCTAAGTAGGAGAAAGATCTTCCTCCCATGTTGGATCTATTGATGCGCAGGATTGTGGCGAAGGCTTGATTGGATGAGAGTAGTAGGTGGGTGGGTGTGTAGAAGGATAGTCGTTTGTTGAGGCATTCGGGTCCTAGGTCGTAGAGGGCCTTATGTGCATGGGTGAGGAGACGGAACGTTATTCTCTTGTTGATGGGAAGCCAGTGGAGATCTTTCAGATGACCGGAAATGTGAGCTTGACGGGGGATGTCCAGTATGAGTCTGGCTGAGGCGTTTTGGATGCGTTGGAGTTTTTTCTGTAGTTTGGCTGTGGTTCCGGCGTAGAGGGTGTTTCCATAATCTAGTCGGCTAGTGACTAATGCGTGCGTGACTGTCTTTCTTGTTTCGGTGGGGATCCAGCGGAAGATTTTTTTGAGCATGAGTAGGATGTTGAAGCATGATGATGAGACGGCGTTGACTTGTCTGGTCATCGATAGGGAGGAGTTTAGGATGAAGCCCAGGTTACGTGTGTGATCTGTAGGTGTGGGTGCTGTGCCCAGAGCCGGTGGCCACCATGAGTCGTCCCATGCAGAGGGGGATGATCCTAGGATGAGGACTTCCGTTTTGTCTGAGTTTAGTTTTAAACGACTGTTCTTCATCCATTCGGCTACTTCTTTCATTCCTGCGTGTAGATTGGTTTTGGCGGTGTTAGGATCTTTGGTGAGGGAGAGGATGAGCTGGGTGTCGTCAGCGTAGGAGATGATGTTGAGGTTGTGTTGTTGCGCGATGGATGCGAGAGGACTCATGTACACATTGACGAGGGTGGGACTGAGTGATGATCCTTGTGGTACGCCGCAGATGACTTTGGTTGCCTCAGGAACAAGTGAGAGGAGTCTTACAGAAGTTAAGGGACAACAAGTTATTCGTGAAGCAGGAGAAGTGTGCGTTCAACGTTTCCCAGGTGGAGTTTTTGGGGTTTGTTCTTTCTCCAATAGGAATACTTATGGATCAACGAAAGATCAAAGCTGTAACGAATTGGATACCCCCTACAAGTGTGAAGGAAGTTCAAAGCTTCATTGGATTTGCAAATTTTTACCGAAGATTCATCAGTGAATTCTCGTGAAAGATCCTTCCTCTCACACGGCTACTCAAGAAAGGAATCAAATTTGAATGGGCAATAGAATCTGAAGAGGTCTTTCAATCATTAAAGAGTGCCTTCACTTCGGCACCAATTCTTCAACATGCGAACCCGTCGGAACCTTTTTACGTTGAGACAGATGCTTCAGATCAAGCTGTCGGAGGAGTTCTATCACAACGGCATAAGATAACTGGTCAATTACATCCCGTTGCTTATAGGTCCAGGAAATTGACCCCTGCTGAAGTAAACTACACCATCACGGAAAAGGAGTTGTTGGCCATTAAGGATGCATTCAAAGAGTGGTGACATTATTTGATGGGAGCTCAACACCAAATGACGGTGTTTACTGATCATCGCAATTTAAAATTCTTGAAAACTGCTAGAACACTCACCCCAAGACAATTGAGGTGGTCCCTGTACTTTGCTGATTACGACTTTGTGATCACTTATCGACCAGGAGCACAAAATGGAAAGGCGGATGCTCTATCCAGAATAGGCACAGAAACTCAGAAGACTCTCACAGAAAACCAAACCATCATTCCAAGCTCAAGGATTATAGGTGTCACAACCTCGATCAATCTGGAAACAAACATCTCAGAAGTCATGAGTCCAGAAGCTATGCAGGATTGGGTTAAAGAAGACGCAGATCGGAAAATCATTCGTCAGTTGCCCTATTACAAGGAAGTCTTGTACATACCCACCAAGGAGTTACAACTACAAGTTATGCAAGAATGTCATGACGGAATGTTAGCAGGGCACAAAGGAGAAGCTAAAACAGAAGAAATAATCAAGAGACTTTATTGGTGGCCAAAAATGACTAGGGATATCAAGAAGTATGTAAAGACCTGTGAGATTTGCGCTCAGGGAAATTCTGAACAGCAGGCTCCAAAAGGGCTATTCCAACCTTTGCCTACACCGCCTTACCCATGGCATACAGTCACTCTTGATCTCAATACAGACTTACCACTTAGTCAAGGTTTTTTTTTTTTTGAAAAACCTTTATTGCAGCATTCATAAAGTACAAGAATGGGCCTACAACCGCAGGGGCCGGCCGCTAAACAGAAGTAGAACCAGATTTATCATAATACAGCACAGCTCCTCAGCCGACAACCCTGAGGTCCGGCAGTGATTCAGGATGGATCTTGTAGTAGAACGCATTGATAAATCACAGTATATAATAAAGGTTTCATTTTATATTATGTAAATGAGCGGATCAGGTGCCATACAATCTAACAATAGGCTACGGGGACAGGTCAAGGAAACAGGATATGCATATAGAAACAGCCATTCATGGGACTCTGGTGTCGAGGCGTATGAATCAAAATAAACAACAAAACAATATACGTTTTCGTGAACGCCAGTTCTCAGGGCCTGCCCACCCAGAAGTTCGACTAACGTAAAAAGCATAGGCACTAAATTCCAGATCACAATGAAATCAAAATCAGACACAAACCATGCTGATCCTAAAGGAATAAAGGGAAGGAAGAAAAAGGCCATAGAAAATAAAAAAGGCAGAAAAAAAAAAACCTCCAACCCCCCACCCTGCACCCCTGCCGATGGCTATAGCCTAACCCCACTAGCAGCGTGCCTGTCGCCCCATTATCCTAAACCCTAAAGGAAGGAAGAAGAAGAATGAAGGAGGGCATAGTCGTATGATGCTCCCGGCCCCTTAGTCCCCCCGCCAAAAACAGACACCCCCTATCACAAAAGACGGATGTATAGCTACTCTTTCAAAAGACAATAGGGGGCACCGTGACACACCGCCCAGCCGCTTTAATCAAACAGATACAGTTCAAGCGTCTATAACAGTAGTTCCAAACCATCCCGATTCAATTGACTTAACCTTGACCCTTTTGAACCAGCACACAAACTCTCCCCCGCAAGACCCATGAGCACACAACGAGTCATAGATGAGAGGGAAGTCATCGGAAGTCAATCCATTACCACCTGTAGCTGGTAACTCCAAAAGAACTTCAAGCGCAGAAAGTTCCCCTCTCTTAACTGGACCGTCCCGATATTTCTTGCCTCGGGATCGTAAAATCTCCAAAAAGGGGAAAGACAACCACAAGATGAGAGAAGCATCTACAGCACCGGTCTACGGGGGGGAACGGCGATCCGTCGTTATCCACAGCCGCGTTAACCCGGCGCAACACCGCAGGCCGGGGTCCCGACCCGCTGAACCCCGGCAGGAATCTATACCGGGTCCACAGGACGGGGATCTCCACCCACAGTCAGCAACAGCAGGTCACCTCTCTCTCAACGCTGGGAAAGAAAAACAATCGCCACCAAATTCGGGCGTAGGCGAAGTCTCCACTACAGGTGACCAGACCCTGCCAAGGTCTCTCAGCCGATGTTGTTGCACTGCAGCCTGGCCTTGCAGATACTCGAGGCCCCGGCTTCACCGCTGGAGCAGGCCACGATCTTCAACTCGGTGTAATTTCGTGAAATCAGCCGATAAAAATTTGGGGATTTCACCATCGGAATGAGGAACACTTCATCCAAGCAGAGGCTGGGCGTATGATCAGGATATTGTGCAGGATCTTGCGGCAGAGTACGGAGGTCGGCGGAGCCGGGAACCTAAGCAGCCATCTTGTTTGCCATCGTAGCTCCTCACTCCACTTAGTCAAGGTTTTAATACGATTTTAGTGGTAGTGGTATTCTCTAAGATGACACATTTTACAGCTTTAAAAGGGGTTCTTACTGCTAAACAATTAGCTACCCAATTCAGTACACAAATAGTGAAGATTCATGGAATCCCTAAAATAGTTATTTCAGACAGGGGCTCTCAATTCATATCTCATTTTTGGAAGGCCTTTATGGAAGGTTTAGGTACCGAGGTTAGATTCTCCACCAGTTATCACCCAGAGCCAGATGGACAGACTGAGAGAGTCAATCAGGAGCTGGAACAGTATCTGAGACTATTTCTTTTGAAACAAGATGGTGATTGGTCGAACTATCTGTGGGCAGCAGAATTTGCCCAAAACAATGCAAAAAATGTTTATACTGGTTATTTCCCATTTTATTTAAATTATGGTAGACATCCGAACTCCACAATTAGACAAACTGAGATTACAGTCCCAGCAGTCAAAGAAGTAGTCTCTCATTTGAAACGGGTCTCTCAAAATGCAATTGAAAATTACATTTGGAGCTGGCCAAAAAGAGATATAAAAACTATGCAGATTGAAAGAGACGAGAAAGTCCATCCCTAGAAGTTGGAGATCATGTTTGGTTAAGCACTAAAAACCTAAGGTGAAAAGGAAATAGGAAATTCCATCCTAGATTTATAGGCCCCTATCAAATTGAGGAAAGATTAAATCCAGTCAATTATCAATTAAAACTACCAGCCAAACTGAAAATTTATACTGTTTTTCATGTCTCCTTGTTAAAGAAGGCTTCTACTGAATTACGAACTAAATTGCCCCCAAAACCCATCCATTTGGAGACGGGAACAGAATTTGAAGTTAAGGAGATTTTAGATTCAAAGAGATCTAAAGGAAAACTATTTCTTGATAGACTGGAAAGGGTATGGACCGGAAGAACGATCCTGGGAGTTGGATGTTGATGTTCACGCCCCAAGATTGGTTAAGTCTTTTCATCAGCGATTCCCCACAAAACCAAGAGCGAGAGGACCTGCCTTCTTGGGGGGTACTGTCAGAACCCCTACACAGGTTAAAATGACGATTGGCACTGTTTTTGGACATTCCTGTAAAAGGCCGTATGTAAACGGCACTTGGACAGAGCTGATTCGGAATGGGCGTGCTAAGAGGGCCGCCGATTCCGAAATCGAGTTGGCAGTCTAGTCTTTACACCCCAGCTGCCGAGTGATTGAGGTGAAGCGTTAGCGCGGCAGGAAACGCACACTTCACCGGAGTTTCACCCAGAGAAGCAGCATTAGTTAGCGGTTCCGAGAATTTAGTATAAAAGTCTTGAGGAGAAGTTAATTTAGTTCCAAAGACGGTAGGAGGAGGCAAACTACTGAGAACAAGAAAAAACTGAGTCTAAGCAGCAACTCGAGAATAATTCAAATTACCTCGATGAAGGCAACTGCGAGTCGAAGAGGTGTTCAGAGCTATTTCGTGAGAGCGAGTCTTTATCCTGAAATAAAGAAAAGATAACGGATAAGAACAAGAAAGCTAAGTGAAAGTAGAATATTAAGATGTAACTGTGTGGAATAAAAAGGTTATACAAATTCATAGAGGAAATACTTACCAAAACACTGTATTGTGTAGACACCACAGTATGCCTACAAGAATGAGAGGAATTCAGAGGGTCAAGTGAAAACATTTGCAAATAGGAGTACAGGAAAGAAAAGAAGTAAGTAGATATATAAATACAGAGATAAATAACATAGGTTTAAGACAGACAGAGAGCATTAAAAGTTTTGTTTATATTTACAGAAGTTGAGACGATACAAAACTTCAGCTAAGAATAATTAGAAAAGAATAGGAATAAACCACTCGTCAAAGTTAGTGAAGTAAGTAACAATAAATAGATAAAAAGAATAAGAAGCTACACAGAGTAAATAGATAAAGGCGTTAACAAGTAATTTTCTGATTCTATATACAACTAATTAAGACAAGAAAATATAAGAGCATTTACAAGAAAGGATAGAAGAAAGGCAAGGATCTTGGAGAAACAAGTGTAGGTGAAAATAGACAGAGAGAGAGTAGAAATAGTTTGTAAGGAAAAGTAGTAGATAATTGTATGTTGCTTCCCTAGGTTCCATCAAAAGAAAAAGACGTCAGCAAGACAGACAAGACAAGAGGAACCAATCCGGGACCTGTCTCTTCTTGTTTATTATTTTTTTCCAAATTCCCCTTCCCCCAAGGTAATAATCTCGAGGCTCATTATCAGTTGACCTCCTGGTATTGCCTGGTGGGATTTGGAACCAAGCATCTCTGTTCCCGTGCAAGTATTGGTAAGAGATGGTAAAGTTATTAAATAAGGTCACAAAGTATTACACATGATCCTGATGTCGTCGGTGGCGGCGCTGAGGGCAGTTTCGCAACCCAGACTGGGATGAGTCCAGGATGTTGTTCTCGTCGAGGAAGCTGGTTAGTTGGTTGTTGACGGCCTTTTCAATGACCTTTGCAGGGAACGGGAGCAGGGAGATGGGTCTGAAAATCTTGGGTTTCTTTAGTAGGGCGTTGATCTCTGTGTGCTTCCAGCTCCCCAGGAAGGTCGATGTCCCGAAGGAGATGTTGATGGCTTTCCGGAGGTGGGGTGCGATGGTGCTGCTGGGTTTGTTGAAGATGTGGTGTGGGCCGGGGTCTTCCAGGGATCAGGAGTGGACAGTCTTCATGATCTTGATGGTGTTGTCGTCGTTGATGTTGGTCCAGGCGAGCAGGCGGTTGGTGCAGGTGGTGGTCGTGGGAGCGGGGGTGTTGGATGTTGCCGAGGTGGTGACGGTGTCGAAGCTGTTGTGGATGTCTGCGATCTTGCAATGGAAGAAGGTGGCCAGCGAGTCGCACAGGACTTGTGATGGTGGGATGCCATTGGTGTTGGAGCTGGGGTTGGAGAGTTTTTTCACGATGCTGAAGAGCTCTTTGCTGTTGTGTGCGTTGTTGTCAGGGCGGTCTCTGAAGGCGGTCCTTTTGGCGGATCTGATGAGTTGGTGGTGTTGGCTGGTGGCGTTCCTGTGGGCTGTGTAGCTTTCCGGTGTTTTTTCGTGGGTCCAGTTTCTCTCTAGTTTACGGCAGGCTCGCACGGAGGCTTGGAGGTCGTCGGTGAGCACGTTGGCTCTCTTGCTGGTGTGGGTGTTGGCGGGCTTCTTGAGCGGGGCGAGGGTGTTGGCTCAGTCGTTGATCCATTGTCTGAGGCTGCGGGCTGCGGTGTCGGGGTCGGTCGGGTCTGCGGGTGGGCTCTGAGAGGTTAGCTGGTCCTCGGTGATCTTGCCCCAGCTGCGGTGAGCCATCTGCTGGGTGCGGTGGTGTATGGTGGGTTTCCGGAAGATAAAGTAGATGCAGTGGTGGTCGATCCAGTGGAGTTCGGTGGTGCGGTCGAAGAAGATATGGGTGCTCGCAGAGAAGATGGGGGTCAAGCATGTGGCCGGCGGAGTGTGTTGGTGCTGTGATGAGTTGTCTGAGTCTGAGGTTGACGAGGTTGTCGATCAGGGTGGAGGAGTTGGTGTCGTTGTTCTCGAGGTGGAAGTTCAGGTCCCCAAGGAGGATGTAGTCCACAGAGGCGAGGGCGTGTCTGCTGACGAGGTCGATGATGGAGTCGCTGAACTGCGGTCGGGGTCCGGGGGGTTTGAGATGAGGGTTCCTCTGAGGGTGGTGTTGGGGTCAGTGCGGATCTGGAAGTGCAGGTGTACGGTGGTGCTGAGGGTGTCGTCGGTGTTGGTCGAGACTCTGAGAGTGTTCCTGTGGACAATGGGGATTCCCCCTCCTGTGTCCTATGGCGATGTCAGGTGCCGAGGAGGGGGTCAGCCAGGTGTCCGTCAGGAAGGCGACGTCTGGGGCGTTGGTGTCGAGTAGGTCCCAGAGTTTGACGGCGTGTTTGCGAGAGAGCAGGTGTTGAGAAGGATGCATCTGAGGAAGTTGGGTTCTTCTGTGGGTGGGTTGGCGGGCCGTTGAAGTTACAGTTCCGGCATGAGAAGGGTCCTTGAGTGCGTTTCGGGATGGCCAAGCAGCAGGTGCATGATCGACCGGTGTTGAGTGTGTTGAGGGTGCTGGGGCCGTAGTAGAGGTGGGCATTGTGGCATTCACGGGGGCCAGGGGTCCTGGCGCTGGGCGCGGTCCAGATGTGGATGGGCGCAGACGGGCTCGCCTTTGGCGCGCCTACAGTGTGCCAGCGCGAACCTTCTTCGTGATGGCGCTGCGCGGCCACCATATAAGTGGTTAAGGGAGGGAGGAGCAGCTGGGAGCAGGGCGACGAATGGTCGCTAAGGGGGGGCGCAGGGGAAGGCAGCGGCGGGAAAAGAAAATGGCACAGCGGATCGTAGGACACGGGGGAGAGAGAAAACAAAGAACAAAATAAGTTACAACAATGGCATGGGGGGAGGCAAAAGCAGGTGAGGAAACAGCGGCAGTGGCACAGAGGAGCAGCAGTGAATGAGTTGGGGAGTGGCCTACCCTGAACCAGGGTCAAGGGTCGCTCTTCCAGCTACTGTGCGGCCTCCATATAAGTGGTTAAGGGAGGGAGGAGCAGCTCGGAGGTGGGAGCGGGGTGGCGAATGCGCGCTAAGGTGGCGGGCCACAGGGGAAGGCAGCAGCAGGAAAATAAAACGGCGGGAGCGGGCAAAGTTGATCGTAGGACACAGGGGGAGAGAGAAAACAAAGAGCAAAATAAGGTACAACAATGGCACAGGGGGAGGCAAAAACAGCGGAGGAAAAAGTGGCAGTGGCACAGAGGAGCAGCAGTGAGTGAGGTGGGGAGCGGCCTACCCTGAACCAGGGTCAAGGGTCGCTCTTACAGCTACTGCGCGGCCTCCATATAAGTGGTTAAGGGAGGGAGGAGCAGCTGGGAGGTGGGAGCGGGGCGGCGAATGGGCGTTAAGGTGGCGGGCTGCAGGGGAAGGCAGCGTCGGGAAAAGAAAATGGCGTGAGCGGGCACAGCCGATCGTAGGACACAGGGGGAGAGAGTAAACAAAGAACAAAATTAGGTACAATAATGGCACAGGGGGAGGCAAAAACAGCGGACGAAACAGCGGCGGTGGCACAGAGGAGCAACAGTGAGTGAGGTGGGGAGCGGCCTACCCTGAACCAGGGTCAAGGGTCGCTCTTACAGCTACTGCGCGGCCTCCATATAAGTGGTTAAGGGAGGGAGGAGCAGCTGGGAGGTGGGAGCGGGGCGGCGAATGGGCGCTAAGGTGGCGGGGCCGCAGGGGAAGGCAGCGGCGGGAAAAGAAAACGGCGGGAGCGGGCACAGCGGACCGTAGGACACAGGGGGAGAGAGAAAACAAAGAACAAAATAAGGTACAACAATGGCACGGGGGAGGCAAAAACAGCGGAGGAAACAGCGGCGGTGGCACAGAGGAGCAGCAGTGAGTGAGGTGGGGAGCGGCCTACCCTGAACCAGGGTCAAGGGTCACTCTTCCAGCTACTGCGCAGCCTCCATATAAGTGGTTATGGGAGGGAGGAGCAGCTGGGAGGTGGGAGCGCGGCGGCAAATGGGCTCTAAGGTGACGGGCCGCAGGGGAAGGCAGCGGCGGGAAAAGAAAATGGCGGGAGCGGGCACAGCGGATCGTAGGACACAGGGGGAGAGAGAAAACAAAGAACAAAATAAGTTACAATAAGGGGGAGAGGCAAAAACAGCAGAGGAAACAGCGGCAGTGGCACAGAGGAGCAGCAGTGAGCGAAGTGGGGCACGGCCTACCCTGAACCAGGTTCGAGGGTCGCTCAATGGAGGGGAACCCCCAATTGGCAACACTAGGTTGGCTAAAGGATGCTGAGATGACAAGGGTACGGATTGAGTAATCACTCACTGCTATCCTCCTAGGTCTTAAGTAAGAAATAAAGAGCAGATCTGAGGGATCTGAGATCAGCCAAACAGGGATTCAAGCTTCCTGTTTAGCCCCAACTCAGAAGCTGGACAAGGGGGCCACAAGAACAAATGTATTAGAGGAAGATGTTATATCGGTCAAAAAAGATGTACAGAAGAACGAACTGGGTTAGAGCTGCTTACCAAACAAATTCAAGGACTGAAAGATTACCCCAAGAGGACTAAAAAACATTCTCAGAGGAACAATCTGAGGATATTGAATGTTCCAGAGGCAGCGGCAGGAGTTTACATGAAGTACTTTGTGGTAGCACTGCTCCGAGATACGGTTCTCACGGAAAGACCGGATATCGATTTGGAACAGGAAATTGAGAGAGTACATAGGGATACTTCTAAAAGAAACGCACAACGTCAAAAGCCTAGGAAAATCCTGGTATATTACTTATCCTATATCAATCAATCAATCAATCAGGTGTTTATAAAGCGAACTAATCACCCGTGAAGGCCTCAAGGTGCTAGGGTGGGCAGGGGCAGGAGCTCCGGATCAGTCGAAGAGCCAGGTCTTTAGATCCTTCCTGAACATGTGCAGGGTTGGGGAGTGTCTGATGTTCACGGGGAGCTCGTTCCAGGTCTTGGCTACGATGTAGGCGAACGCTCTCCCGCCTGTTTGGTTTCTGCGGATGCGGGATACTTCAACCAGGGTGAGGTCGGCGGTGTGGAGGTTCCTCTTGGGTACGTGGAAGGTAAGCATGGGCGGAAAATCCGTTTCGCTCGCGGATTTTGCGGATTTTCGGTAAATTCGCAATCCGCGAGATTCGCGAATCTCCCGCAAAATCCGCAAATCCGCGAGCAGCGGATTTTACTCGCACTGCTCGCACTGTTCGCGTGAGTTCGCGGCTTCCCAGTACAACTTCGCGCCCCGCGAATAAGTGCAAAATTGCAGAAATACGATCTTAGCTAAACTGAAACTACTTACCAGGTTCAAAAGTTCAGGCTCATCATTAGTAGCCATTTCCTGTAGTGCTTCCTGAGGGGCCCCTCCAGAGTTCAGTTGCCAGTTGCAACTATTATGTGACCCTGCTCTGAACCTCAGAATAGTTACACATATGCCACAAAGGTCCTGAATTACAGCTAAGGGAGACAAGCAGGAGCCAGGCTGGAAGTTCAAATCCATTAATCAGCCCCTAATTCATTATTGTCAGTTGGGGCAGGGCAGGTGTTGTAACTAATTTTGCAACAATGAAAGCACTTAGCAAGTACAAAAGATCACTAATCAGGAAGCACTAAGGAAGCAGGTGCCAGCTAAAAAAATATTCTGTGACACACATTAATCAGCCCCAAATTAATTCAGGTCACTTGAGGCAGGGAAGGTGTGCTTGCGTTGCCACAATAATGTACACTGACTGGACAACCAGAGGGTGCTGTGATGAAACAGAGGGTGGCATGGGTGGGCCAGAGGGTGGCATGAGTAGTCAGAGAGTGGCAGTGGTGACAGAGAGTGGCAGTGATGAAGAAGAGTGTCCCAAACAGGCTGGACACGTAGAAACAACAAGTTCGCGAAACTTGCGACCCGACAGGTAAGTTCGCAATTTGCGAAAGTGCACAAAACCCTCGCGAACTGGCAGAAACCCGCGCAAACACACAAAAAAAAAATCCGCAAATTCGCGAGAATTCGCGGATTTTGCGGATTGCGAGTTCGCAAATCCGCAAAATTCGCGAACGCGAGATTCGCAAAATTCGCCCATGCTTAGTGGAAGGATACTCTCTCGTTGATGTATTTGAGGTATTTGAGTCCGATGTTGTTGAGGGATTTGTAGGCGTGGGTAAGGAGTTTAAAGGTGACCCTCTTCTCAACGGAAAGCCAGTGAAGGTCTCGTAGGTGTTGGTTCATGTGTTCATGATGCGGAGTCCCGACGACTAGTCTGGCAGCTGCGTTTTGGTTGATATGGAGTTTGTGTAGTAGAGCTCTGTTGATTCCGGCATATAGGGCGTTACCGTAGTCCAGTCTGCTGGTTATGAGGGTGTGGGTGACGGTCTTTCTGCAG
Organism: Lissotriton vulgaris; assembly: GCF_964263255.1. Lineage (NCBI taxonomy): Eukaryota > Metazoa > Chordata > Amphibia > Caudata > Salamandridae > Lissotriton > Lissotriton vulgaris. The sequence goes on from NC_141685.1 coordinate 1,944,634,470, forward strand.
TCGGGGGGGGATCCATTTGAAGGTCTTGCATAGGATGCACAGGCAGTTGAAACTGATGAAAGGGACGGCGTTGATCTAGAGTTTCATGGAGAAGGAGGAGTTGAGGATGATGCTGAGGTTTCGTGCGTGGTCTTTTAGAGTGGGTGGATTCCCAAGGGCTAAGGGCCACCAGATGTTGTCCCAAGCCGAGGTGCAGGGTCCGAGGATGAGGATCTCGGTCTCCTCTGAGTTGAGCTTCAGACAACTGTCTTTCATCCAGCCTGCCACGTTCTTCATTCTTTCCTGGAAGCAGAGTCTGGTGTCTTCGGGGTACCTTGTGAGAGAGAGGATGAGCTGGGTGTCGTCAGCGTATGATACAATGCTGAGCCCATGCTGTCTCACGATGGCGGCGAGGGGGGCCATGTAAATGTTGAAGAGCGTGAGGCTGAGCGATGATCCTTGGGGTACTTCACAGTTGATATCGGTGGGTTCGGAGAGGAAGGGAGGGAGTCTGATCCTCTGGGTTCTTCTATTCGAGGGCAACTCCTTGTACCCCGGCATCATGGAGTCTGGCTGCGAAAGTGCGATGAGAAATGGTGTTGGATGCTGTGGAGAGGTCTAGAAGGATGAGGGCCACGATGTGTCCCTGGTCGAGTAGAATGCAGATGTCGTCGGTGGCGGTGAGGAGGGTGGTCTCGGTGCTGTGGTTGCTGCTGAATCTGGACTGGGAGGCGTCTAGGATGGAGTTTTCTTCGATGAAGGTGGTCAGCTGGGTGTTCATGAGTCTATCAGTGACATTGGCCGCAAAAGGGAGGAGAGAGATGGGCCGGTAGTTTTTCAGGTCAGTTGGGTTGGCTGTTGGTTTCTTGAGGAAGGGTTTAACCTCCGCCCGCTTCCAGTCACCTGGGAAAATGCCGGACATGAAGGAGGCATTTATGGTCAGTCCAAGTTCGGGTGCGATGGCGGCGGCGGCCCTGTGGAATATGTGCTGTGGGCAAGGGTCCATTGGGGCTCCTTAGTGGGTTTTCTTCATGCCCGTGGTGATGTGTTAGACGGTGGTGGGATTCCAGGTCATGATAGTTGGCTTGTCAGCGGTATTGGGGGGTAGGGGTGTCCGGGGTCTGTTTGCTGAAATTGTCATAGAGGGCCTTGATCTGCAGATGGAAGTATGAGCTGAGCTTGTTGCAGAGTTCCTGGAAGGGTGTGCCGTCCGTGGTTTCGCTGGGGAATTTTGTGAACTGCTGTATGACGTTGAACAGTTCCTTGGCCTTGGTCGCGTTGGTCTTGACTTTGTCTCTTATGAAGGTCCTTTTGGTGTCTCTTATGCTCTGGTGATATTCCTTCAGGGCGCTCCTGTGGTTGTTCCATGCTTTGTGGTTTTCTTGTAATGCCAGGTTTTCTTTAGGCGTCTGCAAGAGCGTTTGACTTCATGTAGTTCTGTGGTGAACCAGGCGTCCTTACGAGGGTGTTTTTTGGGGGGTGGCGGAGGGGTGCGAGCCTGTAACCGCAGCAGGAGATCCAGCGATAAAGTTCTGTGGCTGCAGAGTTGGTGTCAGTCGTGGCGCTGGGGGGGTCTTGGAGGAGGGTGGTGAGGAGTTCCTCTGTGACCTTGCTTCAGCTCCTTTGTTGCAGTCACGGGACGGCTTGGGTGCGGTGGTGGTGTTGAAGATGAAGTGGACGCAGGGGTGGTCCATCCATAGGGGCTGGGTGGTGTGGCTGAAATGGATGTTTCTTCTTCATGCGAAGATTGGGTCGAGGGTGTGTTCAGCTCTATGTGTGGGTATGTTCACCAGTTGCTTCAGTCCTAGGTTGGCGAGGTTTTTCAGGAGAGTGGTGGAGTCGGGGTCGTTGCAGTAGTTGAGGTGGAAGTTCAGGTCCCCGAGTGGAATGTAGTCCGTGGAGGTGATTGCGTGTGGTGCGGCGAGCTCGTGATGTTGGTTGCAGCCTCGGTACTGGGGCTGGTCTGGATCTGGAAGTTGAGGTGTTCTTTGTAAGAGTGGGGGTCACTTGTGCTGAATGTGGAGAGCCGGAGTGGGGTCTTGTGTACGATGGCAATTCCGCCACCTCGGCGGTAGTAGTGGTCCTTTCTCTGGATCTTGTAGCCGTTGTGGATGGCAGTGGCGATGTCGGGCCAGGGGTGGCATTGGTCCAGATTTTCGTAAAGAAGGCGACGTCGGTTGAAAGAGTGTCCATCAGGTCTCACATCTCTACGGCGTGTTGGTGCAGGGAGCGCATGTTGAGGAGGATGCATGTCCGGGCATTGGTGGTGCGTGCGTGGATTGGGCCTTCGGCGGTAGTGGCGGTCTTGTCGATGGTGAAGGATCTGCGGCAGGGTCTGCACGAGAACTGTCCATGGGTGCTGTTCATTGAGGATCTTACGCAGTTAGTGTGTCTTCCGGGATTGAGTGCGTGGAGGATGGTAGAGTCATAGCGGTGGGGCCAGGGAGAGGCAGGGTACCTGGTGCTGGTCATGGTCAGATCGCGGACGGGCAAAGACGGACTTGCCTTAGGCGCATCGATCTACATTATATAGGGGAGGGGAAGAAAGGTCAGCTGGGAGGCAGGAAACGGGAACGGGCAGAGAAGTGGGGCCAAGGGTCAACAGCTGCAGGAGAACGGGAGATGGTTAGGCGCGTGGGGCCATTGAGCCCTTACAGCAACACAGGGGAATACAAAAAAGAGGAATAATGACCATAATGACCAAATACAATAACAGGGGAATGCAGGCAAAATGAAAATTAAAGACAATTCAGCAAAATTTGCGGAATGCAGGCAAAAAGAAAATTAAACATAAATCAGGCAGAATGAGCAATGCTCAGCGGTCAGTAATTACGACGTCGTGGCAGGCAGCAGCCTAGAACACCCAAGGCAGGGGGCTCACAGGCGCGAACGGAGCGCAGGAGCTGCCAGGGAGAGTGCAGGCCTGTGACCGAGGTCAAGGTCTTAGGAGCGCTCTCCCGCAGTGGTTTGCATTATATAAGGGCGGGGAGGGACGCTAAGCTGGGAGGCGGGAAATGGGCGCGGGCTGGGGGGAGTGGCCACGGGTCAGCAGCAGCGGAAGAACGGGAGATGGGGAGAACGTGAGGGTGCAGTGAGCCCTTACAGCAACACAGGGGAATGCAAAAAAGAGGAATAATGGCCAATAATGACCAAATACAATAACAGAGAAATGCAGGAAAAATGAAAATGAAATGCAATTCGGCAAAATGAGCGGAATGCAGGCAAAAAGAAAATGAAAGGCAAATAGGCAGAATGAGCAATGCTCTCTGTCAGCAGTTACCGCTTTGTCACAGGCAGCAGCCTAGAACACCCAAGGCGAGGGGCTCTGCGTGGCGACGGAGCGCAGGAGCTGCCGGGGAGAATGCAGGCCTATGACGAGGTCAAAGTCTGTGACCAAGGTCAATGTCTATACAGCGAAGGAGGCAACCCAAGGTATTGCCTTAAAGAACAGCGCTTTCTCCACCAAAGATTTTTCTTTCACCCAAAGATCAGATGTATGTAACACAACAGATTAGTGGCAGTGGGAGCTCAGTAGGAAAATAGACAAGCTTCATAAATTGGGGGCCAAGGTGCAACTAAAATTCCCAGCAATGCTATGCATTTTATGGGATGATATGATGTATAGCTACAGATCAGTAGAAGAAGTGCATACATTGATAGACTCCATTAAAATTACCTTCAATATCTGAAGTAACGACTTTGTTCAGGGCGTAGAAACGGTGAAGAGGTGAAGGAGGAGGGCAGCCACGGATAAGAGTGTGTTCTCTTTTTGGCCCTCCTCCTTTTATTTTTTATTTTTATTTTCCTCCTAGGGGGCTCTAGTAATGGGACGGTACCTCAGGGTTGGAGTTGCAAAGGGGCACTGGGTGGGAAGCAATGGGATAGAAAGAAAAAGAAAGTCCTGAAATCCCCTAAAATGTGGCAATTACAATTGTAGATATTAACAATGGCAAAAAGCTGTCGAGGTGAGGTTAGTTAAAGAATCTATGGGGAGAAAAAGAGATACATGTTTGATATGGAATGTCAATGGCCTATGGGCAAGGGGGAGGCAGAAATAGGTGCTTAGGTATCCAGAGGAGAGAAATGCACATTTTATGACCTTACAGGAAACTCACTTGATAGCAACTGAGAGTAGAGTCCTCTTTTCTAAGTGTAGGTGGATAGAGAGCTGCGTAGCCTTGGATCAAGATGTTTGTTGAGAGGGGGTCGTTATCCTTCTGAGGAGAGGGTTAGGAGTGAAGAGTTTGACCTCAAAAACAGAAAATTCCGGCATATGGGTGGTGGCTGGCCTACGGTGTGCAGGTTTTGAATTTGCATGTGCAGGTTTCTATTGCCTAAATTCAGATGACTTCTCCCTTTTATCACCTTTGTAGTAAAATCTGATAGCGTCTACAACTCCAGGTGGTTCTTGGCAGAGATTTATTACCCTATTGGATGTTAACATTTATAGATCTACTACAAGGAATTGTATACATATGCTCAAGATTAGACAGGGGTTAGGAAGGATGATACAGGACTTTGGATGGGTGGATGCCTGGAGACATCAAAAGGGTCCGGTAAGGGGTACACATTCCATAGTAACAAGTATGGCCACTTTACAAGATTAGACTATCTCGTCTTAGATGGTGCGTTAGCTGAAAAGATTAAAGAAGTCCAACATCTCCCAGGTCACATATAATCATGTCACAAGTAATCATGATGGTTCAATCCCCTGGAGCAGCTCAGAAGTCAAGGTAGATTGTTAATCAGTGCCCTCATTTTGGACGCAGATATTGCAGCGACCTTGAAAAGAGCAAGTGAGGACTTTGTTATAGATAATATGGGATCTGCCTCCCTTAACATAGTTTGAAACACCTTTAATGCTTTCATTAGGGGTGTCTTGAGAAGCCAAGCTAATTTAAGTAATAAGAACGAAAGAGTAGAAATCACCTTATTGGAGCAAGAAATTGCAGTTCTGGAGGCTAATTTGCAGACAGCAGTAGATCAGGACAAAGATCAAATATTGAAATTTCTGGAAGAGATGCAGCTTAATTTTAAGTTAAAGATTGAGACAAAGTGTAGGGAAAGGTGGCAGGAACATCTTCATATATGGGGATAGATCAGGATCACTGTTAGCATGGAAGGCAAGGGTAGAAAGGGAACATAAGGGAACTGATTACTAATCCCAGAGGAGATATATCTAAAAAGGCAGGAGAAATGGAGGAGCATTTGGTCTCCCTCTTCTCAGCATTGTACACAGAGGAGGTTCATACAGATCTTGATAGGCTAAGGGATTGGTTGAAGGAAAAGTATCTGTCTGAGTTAACAGAGGTAGGAAAGGGAGTGTCTAGGGGCACAGATCACAGTGACAGAAATACTTGACCATTTCAAACATATCAAGGCTGGGAAGGCAGCGAAGGCCAGATGCCGTTCTAGTGGAACTTCATCGGCTCTTGAGGAAAGAAGTTGTCCCTATTTGGGGGAAATTGTTTAATTTCATCTATCTGGAAAATGACCAGATTCCAGATTCATGAAGGGAAGCAACATTGGTATTAATTTTAAAACCAGCCAAATAGCCTAGAAAGGCAGATTCATACTGGCCAATCTCATTATTAAATGCTGATTACAAAGTCTTCACAAGTATGTTCACTGGTAGAATGACTAAAGTAGCCCTGCAGCTAATCCACTTTGATCAAAAGCGCTTCATTTCAAAGTGTCAGATTCATTAGCTTACTCAACAGTTAATTGCGTCATTAGATCTAGCCACGGCACACTTTGTTCCTCTGGCAGTTGCCACAATAGATGCTGCTAAGGCGTTTTATAGGGTGTGTTGGGCCTATGTTTGGGAGACGTTGGCGATATTTGGTTTCAGCCCTTGTTTTATTTTGACTCTCCAGAAATTATACATGAACACATCTGGCTGATTTTTGTATTGACAAGAGTTTCGGAATTGGTAGAGGCACGAGGCAGGGATGTCACCTTTCATCCCTACTTTTCAATGGGGAACAGCGTTTACAACGCAACTTTTACCACGCAGTACCTTTACCAAGCAACTTTTACAATGCAGGTCGTTACAACGACTTGCGCTGGGGGCGCTGTAGGATAGGGAATAGTTTAATTTACTATCCAAAACCTTCCCTACTATCCACGGGGACTGGAGTTGGAATAGTAAATTAAACTATTCACTATCCAGCGCCCCCCAACACAAGTCGTTGTAACAACTTGCGTTGTAAAACCTGCGTGGTAAAGGCATGCGTTGTAAAAGCATGCGTAGTAATGACATACATCCCTTTTCAAAATATATTGAGCCATTTGCTCAATTGCTTAGAAGGGATCAGCAAGTAATTCTCCTGGCTGCAATTTAAAAATAAGATAGCGCTCTAGGATGAGGATCTTATTCTTTATACCTCGGACTCCGTCCACACCATTCCAAGAGTAGAGAATTTGGCGAAGGAGTTTGGGGCTTTATCAGGATATTCTGTGAATGCATCAAAATCAGAGGTGGTGTGTTGGTACATCATTACCTGGATTGAGAGGTTAAGACAGAGATTAAATATTTAGGTATTTCTATAGTATCATCGCTGGAGACGCGACCAGAACCCAATTTAGGGAGGGTAGCAAAGGAGGTTGAGTTACTGCCCTCTAGATGGAGGAACTTGCCATTGACAGTATATGGGAGAGTACATTTGATCAAAATGACAATACTATTTAAGCTGACATATCTTTTCAACTGTAATAAGCTCCTGTTTCCTAGAGCGGCTTTAGTTCAATTACAGGGGAAGATCACAAGTTTTATTTGAGGCAAAGGGGGGAAGAAATTGAGGCGAAGGTTAAGGAAAGAAGGCCTGGCACTTCCAGACCTGGATTTGTACTGTATTGCTTTTCAATTTAAAAATTGTAGTATTCTTCTTGGGACTCCTGACAGCTCTTCATGGGAGAGGATGCGGGCAGAAATTAATGCAGAATGGGGAGTCACTGTGTTCCTCTATATGTTTGGCGCACCGAATCTTTTAAAAAAAAGTTGTATTAAAGGTTGCACTTACTCGTTAGGTTAGAGTTAGGAAAATACTGGTTCTAGGTTATTATTGAGATTTTTCACCAATTTGAGATTCCGCTGGAACCCCAGAATGTATGTTAAGTCTCCTCTTTAGGAGGGCATGGATAGCTACCTGGGGAGAGATACTTACAGAACAGGGGTTCATACCTTGGGAATCATTTACATTTAGAACAGGGGGTACCCAATCAAGATTCAAATATATCCAGCTCTCTTCATGGTATGCAAGAGTCAAAAGAGATCAGAATAACACCTGGAATGATTAATCATATATGCATGATGTGAGGCCTAAGCGAAAAGACGTCGCTATGTGGTGTTGGAAGCTATTGGATAGCAAAGAAAGGAGGTTGATGGCACCGCAGAAGATATGGAAGGGAACGATCCCAGGGTCTAAGTTGTCATATCTGTGGCATACATCCCTAAAATGACTATACTCCATGGCTAAACCTGCTAATTTAAAATGAAATCATTTTTTTACCCTTAATAGATTATATTAGCGCCAGGAAACCATCCGGTGGCAGTGCGCTCAATAAATACTTTTTAACATTAACATTAACATTAACCTTAACATTGGACACCTCAAAGGGTAGCCAGATTTGTAAGGGATTCGACCCTTAAATGTCGAAGATATGGATATCCAGAAGCAAATGATGAACATATATTTGTGACTTGCCCAATGCTTGGAATAATCTGGGACACTGTGAGTAATATTATATTAGAAATGATGGGGGAAAACATCAAGAGGATCCCTGTACTAGCCCTGTTAGGGGTCGATATCAAAACAAGACGTTTCCTCAGTAGATCCCTTCGGTCCCTGCTGTTCTACTTCGTATTGTTAGCCAGAAGGGAGATCTGCATACATTGGCTTGATTCAAGTCCTTCCTTACCGGAGAGCTGGTTAAAAACAATGCGATGGAATTGTAGATTAGATATAGGAAGCAAACCCATCCAGGGCGGATACGGTAAGGGCCGAGTATGTACGTTGGAGTGGGATATCGGCTGCAGGAAGTTGAGCGTCCTATGATTACACCTAATCACATGGGTATTGGCAAAGTCATTACAAGTGCGCTGGTCCCAAAGCAAGTGCAGCAGGCTGATGGACGCCACTGAAAACAGAATAGCCTGGATTTGTAGCAGTTTTTGTGATATGAGGACAAAAAAAAGATTAGGGTAAGTGATTAGGTGAGTGTTAGGTTGGATTAAGGTTGCAAGTACTGAAAAAATAATATGAACAAGCAGAATTTCCATCCCACTGAATATTATTATACACTTTATTAAATATGGAACTAATAGTTTCAAACTTTTGTTTTTTCAAATGAAAGATGCGAACTTTCAATATAGATTTCATCATTCTAAGAAAATGCTAAATACATAGCTTCAAAAGATGAGCTGTAGATTAATTACGTCATGGGCGTTGCAAATCATGCATCAACAAAGGGGAATCAATTGCTGCCCTTAAATACAGGCAAATTACACCTCGAGCGATATAAAACAGGCATTGAGATATACCACACCAAATTAGACAGTACACTGGAACTATGATGTCAGGCATGTAAATCAATCTCTTTCATGTTTGCTTAAAAGTTATCTATTTACTTTTAGCTGAATTATATTTCATACCTCTACTTACTATAGGGTCTATGCCTGAGTATTATGAATGGCATTGTAATCACTGCAAGTCATTCATCCCCAAGTAAAAGATTTATCAACTCAATCATTATTCTTCGTGTCTTATTGTATGTGAAATGTACCAGTAAAGCAGAAATTCTAAATAAGTAACTTGTTTCAATAATGGTTTATGTAACTAGCGAAAGGCTTCCATATTTGTGTGGATTTCGTTTTTTGCCAGGGGCTGCAGTGTTTCTTGTTTGTTTCTTATATTTTTGAAGGTTTGTGGAAGCTTTTGTGATTCAAGCATGTATTTAATGTCGGCATCCTGCCTTTGCCCTCAGTGCACACTTAGCACTAACCACAAATCGATGCTGTCTTGTTCCTAATGTCAAAATGCTCAGACCTTTGTTTGGGAAAGAACAATATGTATATTCAGACACAGAAGTCGCCATGGCAGCAGGAATAAATGTCCCTGTTGTTACTGACACTCTCTAGATAAGATCTGCAGCATATGTGCGAGAGATCTGTGGCTGAGGGCAAGAGGGATGCCCTGTGCATCCCAGAACGTGACTAGAATACAAACTTCAGCATTCATTCATTGAAACCCTAGAGAATTCCCAATTGGTTTTCTTCCAAACTAATGACCTTGACACATTGATGTTGAATTCAATTTTCTCCCATTTTCTCAGCAGGCAACACCGGAGAAAAGGACAGGAGGCCAATGTAATCAATAGTAACTGTAAACAAGACATTCCATTAACAGTTGTGTCGGCTACAGATACACATATCTTGATTTGGGTTTCTGTTATTCTTACATAGTCGGTTTAAGTACCCTTAGGGGACAACACACAACAAGAAACTGTGTCAAGGCAAACACAAGATCCCATGGCAGTAAAAGAATGTCGGCAATTATTGCAGGGCATTCTAAAGACTCACAAATGCCAGAAGTGCGTCTGGACCTCAAATTCGGTCTTCAGTGATATTGACTTCTAGAACCTGTTATTCTCAGTTGATTGCAAAATCTTACTAAGATTGTGCATCCGTTGTTTTATTTGGTCTCGTTTGTATAGGTTGCGATATGTTTGTTTTGGTCAAGGGAAGTGGTATATTAAAATAAGGATGTGAGGAGTTTGGTTAGGGAAACAAATGCGACCTATTGCTTATTTTGCCTACTTGCATAAGACAAGTTTTGTGTGAGCGTGAGCCTCATGTTGCTGTTTATTGACAATTTTTGTCTGCCCACCTCTCGGTTCTTTTGCCTCATTTGCAGGCGGTGGAACTGTTTTTTTCTCTAATAAGGCAGAGCATCAGTGGTCTCTGCTATTAGAAATACGCTTATGGCACTGCCTGCTGCAAGACCACAGGTTCAATGCGTCACAATGCCCACTTGATTTAGAGCAGGGCTCTCAATGCTGGTTTTTTCCGGTTCAGGATTACCATGTAGGGCTTGGATTTTTGTTTTGTTTCGTTTCGGTGCCTCTTGCCTTAACACTTTAAATATGCATATATCTAGTTCCCTTAATTTGACTTTTACCAGTTTTTAGTTTTAGTCGAACTTGAAACTTTATTCGGCTGCAAAAACAGCCATACAAGTATATATCAATCCCGATACATTAGTATAAAAAACGACCAATGAAAGGAAAGATATTAAAAAGTCATATACAAAAACAAAAACAATTTCTTGATTGGTTAAAGGATATTGTATAAACACATCAATTACTCACTAAAGCTTTTCTCCACATATGTCGGTCACTCTATTTTAGCATCGTTATCTATAGCAAGGCAATCCAGTTTATTGCTGTAATAAAATGGGCTTTTAGTTTCCTTCACACTCTCGACCACAATACAAATTGTGTCAGTTTAATATAGTCTTCTTCATAGCCAAGACCCACCTCAGCATGACAACAAATGGTGGGTGAAGATTGCGGTACTGCCAGTAGCATACGTATATATTATTGATTAGTTGTTTTGCTTGTAAATGTTTTTGATCTTTCCAAATTGGTTTGGCAATTTTTATATTCACATTTCCATGCTGCTTGTGCCATCCGTCTCAAACAGGGAGTGTGCAGCATTTTCTCGGTCATCTTTGCTGTAACCTAACAAGATCATTTATTATTAGGTTATTTGGGTTTTCTCCTCCCAAATTAATAATTCACTCTCTAACAAATGGCCTAAAACAACAGTGTCATAAACAACACACACCAAAGCATGTATTGTAGATCCACTGTAACCTCTCCACCACTCATATTAATTGGCAACTCCATAGTTGCAGACTTGTATGGCCACCATTAGATCACATTCCATGATCTAATTACTAGAAACAAGCTAACCATTGTTGTATATGGACCATAGACAACAAAGAATCGACACCAGATGCTCTTTTTTTACAAGCGCCCTAACATAACGTCTAACACATGTAGAAAGAAAATGAGAAAAGAATAAAAACTAACATAAAATGTATTCTGCCAAAACCCTGAAATCCCTCCCTAAATAACCCGGAAAACATCAGCAATTATTATGTTAAAAAGATCACACTCTTTGAAAAGCTACATAAAGATGCACAAAGTGGCACCAAATCATTTGAGGTACTCAAAGCTCAAGAAACGCTCAGATGCAACAGTAGCTCTTCCTCTTTCATTACTGCTCAAACACAGAAGCGTTTTTCAACAAAAGATACTCAAGATCAGTAAAAATAAATACACCTTTTCTTTCCTTGTCTCTTTTAACAGTTTTCTCCACAGGCACTAACCCTAAATATCTGAAAGATAGCAGGTCCATTTGCACTAATAATGATGCCACAGTGGTAGGACACATCTCTTCCCACACCAAGCTATCCAGTTATGTGGCAGACCTTCTGTCTCCCCATTTAGGTAAAACATCTGCATAAGCCCTGACCCTCATTAGCCCCATCTCTTGCATACCCCTGACTGCCAAACTCCAATAGAGTCATGTGGTGAGCAGCTTAATATGTTCCTTCTAAACAAAAAACAATCATGTGCTAGAGCAGGGCATAACACAAAACAGCCAATATCAAAGTATGATAAAGCCCTACAAGTTATTGATGACAGAGATGCTGGATTTTTTGTGCTTATGCCCCTTTCCACTGTATTCAACACAGTGGACCATGTACAAATCACAAACAAAACATTTTGTCACTGGTGGAACAATAATTGGATGACTGAAATCAACCACAACGACCCCCTCCTCTGGCAACTCTCTTCTGAATAACACAGGGACCCACACCAATCCCTGTCCTACATATCCTTTAGGATGAGCCTCTGGAATAGCTCCAAGGAAGCCCCCTGAACACCCTAAACATCACAAATCACAACAATGTGGATGTTATGCAAATACATTGGAGGAAAATGTATCATATTGACATATCACCCCCTTTTGTGCTATCAATGCTGCTGTTTTTACAGTATTCACACTGGGCCTATGCTAACCAGGACATAATTTGTGGGCGCTAATCCCTAAAACATGTCTAACTTGCCTATTCCCCTAATTAGCAAATATAACATATCTATAAGTTCCTAGTATATGGTACAAAGTGTACACAGGGTATGTAAGTTAAATCTCACTAGTAGACTGCAGCATCTATTTTGAGACCCACTACAGTGACGTTGCAAACATGACTGCAGGCATGCCATTGTAGCCTGGCTTGGCATTTTAACATTGCAAATTAGACCTTTCATAATAACCCCTTTTGATAGGCCTAGACCTTCCTTTTAAATATTAAATATTAAAGAGTCACCACTAAGTAGAACTTACTGCCCATAAGGCAGAATGCACAGTATTAAAATGTAGGAATTGCTAAACATATTCTTACACTCAAAGGAACCCAAAAGCTAGTTTCACTGTAGCATGGTTAGCTGTTCAGTAGGAAAATATTGGGATACAATATTACATTTAATAAAGTCATCTCCAGATAGTTAAGAAATACACATTTAATTCTTGGCCTTTTCAAAATATTTACCGTATTTTCTGGCGTATAAGACGACTTTGTAACCCTTAAAAATCTTTTCAAAAGTTGAGGGTCGTCTTATACGCCGGGGTCATTTTATAAGCAAGCAAATATAGCCCAAACCCTATATTTTAAAAGGAAAAGTTGGGGGTCGTCTTATACACCAGAAAATACGGTATTGAAAGTCCAATTCACTGATGAAGTCAGATTTATAATAAATATTTCAGAAAAGTTACTTTTCAAAACTTTCCTTTTCCCTGCCTAAAGCTTTTGGAGGCCCATTGGCATAAGCTTCAACAGTTGCCTGGCAGATAAATAGTCCCCTTGATGAGGTGCGAAAACTGCTCCCAGAGCAGGACAAACGCTTTGGTGTGGTGAGGTGTTTCTGTTCTAATGGCAGAATGACCATCTAGTCTGTACCAAGGAACTTGATTCAATTGAAAGAGGCCTACCCTGTCACAAGAAAATATTAGGTGACACCTAGACATGACAATCTGTGTTCTCCCAATCAGGCAGGACCAAATCCCAGTGGGAGAGGAGCTGCCCTGAGAACTGGTTTTAAGTGACCACAGAGGAAGGATTGCTAATTTCCCTGGCCATATCTTGGGATGGACACAAGGGCCCTGCACAAGGGTATAAGGCTTCCTCCTATTTAGGTTTGAGCAGAGATGAGCACTGTGAAATTGTTTGCAGTAGGATACCCTGGAACTGTTGCAAAAGTTGACAGGGTAATGCCTGGGAACTTTTACTCTACTGGCTAGAGAGTGTCTAGGAGTCACCAGAGGCCAGTGATAGACATGAATGTGACACTCCTGAGCTCCCTCTTCAGAACACTTCTGAGCCTGTGGAAGACAGAAGAAGAAATGCATCTGCTGTAGAGACCTGTGAAGGGACCTGAAATGCTGGACCTGCTCCCATTTCTACTCAGGAACAAAGAAATGAACTCCAAGAGTCAGTTGTCTGACCTACTGTTAAGCTACAGGGACAGAGCAAGCTGCAAGAAGTCCTTTTCCGGAAGAGCCCAGCTGACCACTTCCAATTGAACCTGCCCTGGATCCGTCTGGTGGTTTCTGCTGGAGTGAGACTTAAGCTACTGTTAAGTTACAGTGACACAGCAAGCTGCAAGAAGTCCTCTTCCTGAGGAGCCCAGCAGGTCACTTCCAATTGAACCTGCCCTGGACCCTTCTGGTGGTTTCTGCTGGAGTGAACCTGAAGCCTCCACCCCCCAACCCCCCATGCTGTTTTAAAGTCCTGGAACTCTTGCGTTTGTCAAAGTGTACTTCTCCTAATATGCTGTTAAAGTTTCGAATTTAGAAAGTTTTTGTCTCTAAAGTCCTCCGGGTAAACCTGCCAAGCTAACTCGATGAAGGTGCATTGCTGCAACACCAAAGATTCAGGTTGCTTCTGCTCAAAGTGTTTCATTAGCAGCCAATCTGATTCAGCAGGAAGTCGTTGTGAGGGTATCCCGCAAGGTGAAGACAAGTTTGGCTACAGCTTGCAGCCTTACCCCACTGGAGGATTCCAAGCTAAAAAAAAAGTGACTAAGTCCGAATGTAGAAATCGTCAACGGGCGAAGGTTCCTTTTATTTCATTTAATTTCAGTTCTCATCTTATAAAAAAAAAACAGCAACTAAAAGTCTGCAAAATATGGTGCTCAGTTTCAAATTTGTCACAAATACCAAGTTCCTCCAATCTTTCTTAACATGGATGCACACATCATGGCTATAGCAAAATTAGCCTAACATCAGCTTCATGTACTTGGAGCAGACTATACTTTCAGTCTAAGACTTTTTCACCAAAGACGACATTCAACTACTTTTTCTAGCACTATTTGGCTGTGTTCTGAGTAGAGGCCTTAGATATAGTTAAGAATGAGGTTTTGTACATTTTCCCTAACTATTGCCAGTTTATTAACGTGGCAATAGTTAGGGAACATTATTATAAGTTTTAATATATATATATATATATATATATATATATATATATATATATATATATATATATATATATATATATATATATATATATATATATATATATGCACAAATGAGGTTCTCTCACCAAACCAGCGCAGCAGCCGCCACAGCAATGATGGAAAAGAAAAGCCACGCCACTATATTCTTTTTACAAAGTACGTTAGTAGAACCTAGGAAGCATTGCAGTACTTAAAAACATTGTAAAATATTAAATATGAAGAAAATGTAAAATACACTGTATTACTCTATATTTCACAAATATAGCATATTACAGTATTATTTAAATTCTTTACATGTTTAAATCTTTACAAAAATGTCTACAACATGCCAAGCTAATACCTACAAATAATGGTGCTATTCCCCAAACATTTTTGCATTTGTAAAAAAAAATTATACATACACTGCACTACACAATATTTCACTAATGTGTGCTACACTGTATTTTTAATTTTGTATATGTTTTTCTGTAACTACTGCAGTACTTTGTAGGTACTAGAGCAGTTCTCTGTAAAGTGTTTAAAAAATATATTGAAAAATATAAATCCATTTAATAACCCAATACTACTTTATTAAAGTGCTAATAGTTAGGGAACAACAACAAAACCTACTACTTACCTATATATAAGGCCCTAAGCCAGAATGTAGCCAAAGTGTGCTTCAAACTACATGGCTACCTTTACATTTTGTAAACACAGCCAATGATATACTGCCATGTAATCGGAGTGTACCACGGTATGCTGCGAAGTTTCTGTGGTATATCACAGCACAAAATATAACTAAGCAATTTGAGACTTACAATTTAGACATTACTTAAACTATTTACACTTACTAACAAAAAACGCAATTTCCACGCAATTATCTGTTTTCCTGTCACATTACATCTACATCCATTCATCTACTTTCATGCTACATCTGTTTAAAGTACCACACTCCACTCTAAGTCATTTGACTCTATGCCACTCCACTCATCACCACTCTAATCTACGCTATTCCACTCTACCCCACTCTTCTCTATGTCACACCCCAGGCACAGCTCTCCCATGCTCCGCTGCGCTTTCTCCCTATTTTTCTGAGTACCTTTCTCCTGGTTTTCTTTTGTGTTTTACTGCTTTCTCCTTTCTGTGTACTTTCTCCTCTGTTTGCCTCATTTTTACTGCTTTTCCCTCATTTTTCACTGCATCTCCCTGTTATTTTCTTTATTTCCCTCTCCTGCCTGTCGCTCCTGCCTGCTGACCACTTGCCTGCCTCTCACCTAGACACGCCCATTGCCTCCAAGTGCCCCTCCCTTCTCTCAGGGCCTACTTAATGGAGGCCGCAGCACGACCCCTTTGAGCAGGCCCAGCTCACCCGTGCTTCTGCCCTGCACTGCTTCCTCCTCATTTTTCTGAGTCCTTTATTCTGCTTTTCCCTAGTTTTTTTTTACTGTTTTCTCCTTCAGTGTCCCCTTTTTTTTAGTGCTTTCTACTACTTTTGAATACATTTTTACTGCATTCTCCTTCCTTTACCCCATATTTGAGTACTTTCTCCTGCTTTTCCCAATTTTTTTTTACTGCTTTCTCCTTCCTTTCCCCAGTTTTTTTGAGTTACTTCTCCTGCTTTTCCCTAATCTTTCACTTCTTCTCTTTGTTTGTTTCCTCATTAACCGCTCCCGCATGCCGCCCCTTTTTCAGCCTCCTGCCTATTCCCACCCACCAACTCCAAGCACCCCAAAGTACTCCCAGGAGCTGCTTAATGGAAGCCGCAGCATGACTGCATTGAGCAGGCCCCAGGCCCAGCGCTCTCGTGCTGCTGCACCGCTCTTCTTCCTCCCTGTTTTTTGGAGTGCCTTCTCCTGCTTTTCCCCTGTTTTTTACATTTTTCTCCATCCGTGTCCTGTATTTTTGTGCTTATATCTGCACTTGTCTTGTTTTTACTGCTTCTTTCTGTTTTTTCCTCATTTGCCACTCCCGCTTGCAACACATTTGCTTGCCTCTCATCTAGCCCCGCCCATCACCCCTCCCTACTCCCTGAACCTACTTAATGGAGTTTGCAGCGTGACCTCTTTGAGAAGGCCCCAAGCCCCTCTCTCCCATGCTGCTGCGCCACTCTGCTTCCTCTCAATTTTTCTAAGTGCTTTCTCTTGCTATTCCCTCATTTTTTACTGCTTTCTCCTTCCTTTCCCTCATTTTTCTTAGTGCTGTAACCTGCTTTTCCCTCATTTTTTACTTCTATTCTCCTTCCTTAAAACTCTTTTTAAGTGCTTTTTCCTGCTTCTTTCTCATTGCTTTATTCATCCTCTCCCCCCATTTTTCTGAGTGCTTTCTCCTGCTTTTGCTTTGTTTTTTACTGTTCTCTCCGCAAAGCAGCTAGCAACTCCAGTGCCCTCATACCCTCACAGGTGATTTCATGTGCTTTATAAATCTTGATTGATTGACACATTACTCTACTCTTTGCTAATCCACTGTACGCCACTCCACTCATACCCATTCCACTCGATGCCACTCCTCTCTATACTATTCCACGGTATACTATTACACTTTATGCCACTCCATTCTACACCACTCCAGTGTGCGCTACTCCTCTATGCGGCCCTCCACTCTATGCCACTCTACACTATTCCACTGTACACAACTCCGATCTACACCACTCCATTCTACAATATTCCACTCTTTGCTACTCCACTCTATGCCACTACACTCTATGCTATTTCTCTGTATGCCACTACACTGTACCTTCCTCCACTCTTTGCCAGACCACTGTATACCTCTCCATTGTATGCCACTCTACTGTACACTATTCCACTCCATGCCACTCCCCACTACCCTACTCCACTGTACACTATTCCACCATACCCTGACCCACTCTAAAACACACCTCTTGACTCTACATTACTCCGGTCTATGCCACTCCACTCTACGTCACTCCACTCTACGTCACTACACTATACCTCACTCCACTCTACGGCACTCCACTCTATACCACTCCACTATATGCTACTAAAGTGTATGATATTCCACTGTATGCAACTATACTCTATAACACTCCACTCTACACCACTGCACTGTAATGCCTTTAACTCTACAGCACTTCACTCTACGGCATTCCAGTCTATGCCCCTCCACTCTAGGCCATTCTACTCTATGCTATTACACTTCAATAAACTATACTCTACCATAATCCACTCTATGCCACTCCACTTTACACCACTCCACCGTATGCTATTCTTGTCTATGCCACTCCATTCTATGCCACTCCACTCTCTGCTATTCTACTGTATGCAACTCCACTGTACATCGCTCCAGTTTAACCCACTCCACTGTGCACCACTCCACTCTACGCCACTCCACTCCACAATATGCTACACTGTATGCAACGACAATCTGTGCCTCTCCAATTTAGGCTATTTCACTCTACGTAATGCATTGCAGCATTGTGATTGACTCAGGGGAGCCTGGGAGCCTGGGACCTACCTGCTGCTTCCTGCTGCTAGACCGTAGACAGAAAGAAGAGGACGGAGGAGAGAAGGCGGCCGCCCTTTTTCAGGTAAGTGTTTTTTTTCTTTTTTCATTCCCCTCTCCACCGGGGTCTGGTAGCAGCTGCTGCTGCACCCCACAACATCTACTACAGAACATGGCATTCCACTTTATGACACTTTACTCCACTGTACGCTACACCACTCCACTCCACTCCACTCAATTCCACTCTACAGCACTACACTCTATGATGCTGCACTGTAGGACACTCTCCTCCACTGTACTGTACTCCTCTATACTGTACACCACATCACCCTACAGTTTTCCACTCTACAGAACTCCATTCTGCTGTACGAAACACTACTCAAATCTACGCCACTCTAGTCTATGCCACACAACTGTTTGCCACTCCACTCTACTATATGACATCCTACTCCACTCTACGCCACTCCATTCTACACTATTCCACTCTACTCCACTCCATCCTATGCTACTCCACTATACACCACTCCACTCAGCGCTCCAGTCTATGCCACTCCACTCTACGCAATTCTACTGCAGGCAACTCCAGTTTACATTTGTGAGAAATGTGTTGTTGGTTGACTGGGTTGTGACCCCTGGTCAAGCAACAGTCACAATCCCTTGCAGACTGAACCAGAAAATTCACTATATTAACATGTGCTTAACCCTGGGTAGCTTGGCACACTAGTGCTTAACTTAAAGGCAATGTGCAAAGTAATTATGTAGCAAGGAAACAGTTATAAAGTGAAAACACAACTCAAGAAAATCCTCAAACCAAGTTAGGAACATAGATTAGATTTTAATAAATGATTTGACACCAAAAGGAGGGAAATCCAATAAGTTGAACCAGAGATATAGATTTTGGAAGAATTAAGTAAAAACAACGCCAAAAAGCACTAAGCAACACCAAGGGATATCGGATCGCACTGGACCGAGACAGAGTCAAAAGTTCAAGCCAACCCGCGATGGAGCATGAGCCAGCTACAGAGACCAGGTTGGGCCCCCTGAGGAGAAGTACCTTAGTCCCGGCTGCATCAAAGATCCTGTAGATGGACAGGCTGCAGACTGCAAAAGGAGCATTGCACCAATGGCGAAGCATTAGTCAGCGGTGGTGGAGTAAGCACATTAGGCCCACCTCCAACGGTCCAGGACTGGGGTGGCACCACTTAGCAGAGTAGACTCGCACATGGCAGAGACCAGGTGCAGAGACAGGATTGTTTGAAGTCTGGTATGGCCCTGAAATTTCAGATCAGAAGGCCAGCCAACTAGCCCTTGGATTCGCTCTGGGTTCTGAGGGTTCAAATGATGCAGGCCCAGACCTTCTCACCCAGACCAGAAGGACAGAAGACTGCAAGTCAGCACAGGAAGAAAGCAGTATTTCCAAAGCAGCAGTCCACCAGAAAGGCAGTCCTTCAGCAGCATAGCAGCCCTTTTTCCTGGCAGAGTATCCACAGGTCCAGACGTATACCAATTGTGCCTTTGAAGTTGGGGAGACTTCACAGACGAGTTTTTGAAGCACAGAGAGGTCTCCTTACAGGATGACCATGTAGAAGTTCAAAGGGGATGAATCCAACCTCTTCTGTGGTACCTCTCTGTAAGCAAAGAGCAGGCATGGTAAGAGGATGTCCCACTTATGTCACATGGACTCAGGCATGCCCTTGATCATGCCTTTCAGGGTCTTGTTGACTCTCTCAACAAGCCCATTGGTTTGTGGATCATTGTGTGTAGAAAACGTACAAGAAGCTCCACACTCCTTCCACATTGCCTGCATAGCAGACATGAAGTTGGTGCCCCTGTTAGACACCACTTCCTTGGGAACCCACGCTAGTAAAAATCCCAATCGGGGCCCTAGCCATTGTAGGTGCAGTTGCAGTACCTCAGTGGTACAACCCTTGAGTATTTTGTGACATGATTCATTAGTACCGGGCTAAAACTGTTACCAGAGGCTATCTGGGGCTCAATGGGCCCTACAATGTTGATGCCCACTGTTGGACTTGGCCCTTTTGGCAGGTTCACCCCTGAGCTTTTTGCCTTAAACTCTGACATGGTGGTACTGGTTTTAGGCCTTTGGGCACTTTAGCACTGTGGCCCAGTGTAAAGTGCGTGAGCTCTCTGAGTGCATGTGGTGAGATTGGCCTGCCCTCCCATAGGAACGTATGGGGGATATGTGTGTCCATGGTAATTCCTGGTAGGAGTGCAGGGTCGAGTTTAGTATGTATGAACTTGTGAGGATAAATGCTGCACAATGGTGTGCTCAGTTTTATAGTGACTGGTGGAGAAATGCCACTTTTAGAAGTTGGCATTTCTGTGTGCTGTGTGTCTGCCTGCCTGATGTGAATTGCATGTCTGGCTTGTGAGTGACAGGAGCTGAGAGGTGTGGGTGGCTCCAGGAGTGGCACGGATGAGTAGGCATGGGCGGAAAATCCGTTCCGCTCGCGGATTTTGCGGATTTTCGGGAAATCCGCAATCCGCGAGATTCGCGAATCTCCCGCAAAATCCGCAAATTCGCGAGCAGCGGATTTTGCTCGCACTGCTCGCACTGTTCGCGTGAGTTCGCACCCCGCGAATAAGTGCAAAATTGCAGAAATACGATCTTAGCAAAACTGAAAGTAACTACTTACCAGGTTCAAAAGTTCAGGCTCATCATTAGTAGCCATTTCCTGTAGTGCTTCCTGAGGGGCCCCTCCAGAGTTCAGTTGCCAGTTGAAACTATTATGTGACCCTGCTCTGAACCTCAGAATAGTTACACATATGCCACAAAGGTCCTGAATTACAGCTAAGGGAGACAAGCAGGAGCCAGGCTGGAAGTTAAAATCCATTAATCAGCCCCTAATTCATTATTGTCAGTTGGGGCAGGGCAGGTGTTGTAACTAATTTTGCAACAATGAAAGCACTTAGCAAGTGCAAAAGATCACTAATCAGGGCGCACTAAGGAAGCAGGTGCCAGCTAAAAAAATATTCTGTGACACATTAATCAGCCCCAAATTAATTCAGGTCACTTGAGGCAGGGAAGGTGTGCTTTGCTTTGCCGAAAATAATGTACACTGGACAACCAGAGGGTGTGGTGATGAAACAGAGGGTGGCATGGGTGGGCCAGAGGGTGGCATGAGTAGTCAGAGAGTGGCAGTGGTGACAGAGAGTGGCAGTGATGAAGAAGAGTGTCCCAAACAGGCTGGACACGTAGAAACAACAAGTTCGCAAAACTTGCGACCCGACAGGTAAGTTCGCAAATTGCGAAATTGTAAAAACCCTCGCGAACTGGCAGAAACACGGGCGAACACAAAAAAAAAAAAATCCGCTAATTCGCGGGAATTCGCGGATTTTGCGGATTGCGAATCCGCAAATCCGCAAAATTCGCGAACGCGAGATCCGCAAAATTCGCTCATGCTTACGGATGAGTCAGCTAGGCCGAATGGGACACCTGGGCTGAGAGTAGTGGGAGGAGAAATCCCCTGACTCTGAATAGGATGGCTGGTGCTTCCCTAGTACAATGCTGGCTCTGCCCTCTCTGGTGTGTCTGATCACTGAGCCCCCACCTGACAAAGGGGAGAGGAGCTAGGCAAAACAAAGTGCTCCACATCCCCCCTAAACCAGTCCTGACTGGTACCCCCAAGCCCTGTGCTGTAACACAAAGGAAGTGTTAGTATAAATATAGGGGCTGTGACCCCATGAAAATGTGCAGTGTTGGTTCCTGATTCCTGGGGGGCGAGCTGCTGCTGGGGCCCAGGAGGACCTGCCAGGAGGAATACCTCCCTGGGCCCAGCTATGCCCCTGGGGGTTTTTTGCTCCATTTCTTTTCAAGGACTTTAAACTTAGCTCCTGGAAGTGGGCTTTATTGGCCATCAATGGGGAGCGCTTTATTTTGAGGAGGAGCGTTAAGTGGACCCCTTTCAGCGTGGGGCTACGAGCGCCTTCAGGGGAATCCCGACAAAGGAAGTCCCCGCAATTCTGATTTCATAGAGGGAGCCTACCCCTCATTGCCGCCTTTTTGGTTAAGCCTAATGCGGGTGCCCACCCCGCTTATTTGATCTTCATGGCGGGTGCCCACCCCGTATCTGCATAGGTTGTTGTGGCGCGTGCCCACCCCGCATGTGCCTGCTTAAAACAGGATCCTACACCGTATTGCCTGAGAAGAACTCACCACCGCGGCCCGAGCCGCAAACGGAAGTCAGGCGCCTCCGCGTGACTCTGGGCGGGACCTCGTGGACGTCATTTATGCCTTCCCGCGGCCGGGAGAAGGCGACGGGGATGTCCGGAGACCACAGCCTGTGGTGATGGAGGCGGAGCGGGGTGAAAGGCACAGCGTCAATGCCTGCCCCCTCCGCCCAAGTGGAAGAGCCGCCAAAGCCTTCCCAGCGTGAGAAGAGACCAGAGTCCAGGCCTGACACGGCACCTTGGAAAAAACGTGTCCCGCAAAGTGAGGACAGCCTCCCAAAGACCAGTCCGGTGGGTGGGGGCTTCGGGGGCGCATTATTGGTGCCGATCGCAGCACTGTGATGGCGTTGGTGCTGAGTGGTCCAACAAGAATGCGGGCCACACCAACAAAGTGGGCCATGTTGATTCTAGAGAGCCCAAGAGGGGGCTCCCAGATCACAGAACATTGTCGGTGCTCGTGCTCCTGCCCCAGCTGTCCCGCCCGACAGTGGGCAGCTGCAATGTTTTGGCACATTCCCCTTGATGTAGAGTCCCAGTGGGGACCCCGAGGGCACAGAGGTGCCCATACCCGCATTTCAGTGCCACAGATGCTCCACACCAGCGCAGGCCGATGCTACAAATTGGGCACAGTGGATAGAGAGTCCCTGAATGGGACAGGAGGCAAAGTGGTGCCAGGGCCTTCGTTTGCATCACAGCTGCGCAGCACTTAGTGCCAGCTGCAATGTTTAGGCCACAGTTCCTCGGGGTCATTTTGGTGTAAGAGAGGAGTGAGATGCACTCCTTGGCTTTAGCACAATGGCGCACTTTGGATTCCGCTGCATAGGCAGCAGCCCTGACATTCTGGACACAGGGCATTTGAGCCCCTTAGAGATGGCCAGTTGGCCAGGGGGACTGTTGGGTTTATAGGGCGCCAGGCCCTAATGTGACTTATGTGGTGCTAGGAAATGTGATTCATGTAGTATGATTTAAGCACCCTATTGGATGCCTCTAAATGTGTTTTTTATGGTTATGAGGTTGTTTGTATATTATGGTTTATGCTAATGAGATTATTTTCCACTGAGATTATTTCCTAATGTGAGATATACTTAGGAGGTTAGGGTATAATTCGTTTAGACTTATGAGAGAATTGCATAATGTGTTTATGCTGGTGAGGTTGGCTCAGAATGTAATTCACGTCTAATGTGATACTGTGCATAATGTAGTTTATGATACAGGCTGATGCGGAGTACAGTGATTACCAGGGAATACTGGTTGTACATTTATGATATGTCTTACTTTTACTAAGTTCGCTATGTGATGGTTCTGACAGTGGTCCAGTAGGCCCTGTCAGGTGTATATAATCCCTTGTAGATATGACCTAGTGCCAGGTGGCACCATGTATATTATGTGAGTACTATTCTAATGTGTTATGAGAATACAAAGGCTATTTTTGATAGAACCTTATGTGGAGTTCCTTTTGTGGTGTGCCTGGGATGTTGTTGCTGTGTGCGTGCCTAAATGCTTTACACATAGCCTCCGGGATAAGCCTAACTGCTCATGCCAAGCTACCAAGGGGGTGAGCCGGGGTTATCTTTGGCATGTAACTCCCTTGCCTTGACTAGGGTGGTGGTCTCTGCCTGGCTTTGGCGCAAGCCTTAGCCAACCAGAGATCCCATTTCTAACACCAAACATTTCAAAGAGGGTGCTAAAGATAGTCAAAAGATTTAGAGGAGCTTTCAGCTTCTGCTCTGAATTGCTGCTGGCCTAACAGGTCAAGCAGGTATCCGAGGAAATCTTAATCCGGGGCCAGTAAAAGTGGGGGACAAGCCCGACAAAGGTCTTGCCTGACCCAGATGACCTGCAGGGGTATTTCATGAGCCATCTCTAGTAGAAAGGCCCTGTAGAATTGGGGAACTACCAGTGCCCTTGTTACCCCATGCCCAAGTACCTTAGGCTCACGATACAGGAAGTTTTCCTCCCAGCAATTGCAGTGAATACCAGAGGAATCATCAGATGCACGGGCCTCGGCCTGTTGCCTCATGCCCTTCATGGTTAGGCACTCTCTGTGCCTTGCGGAATGTTGCAAGGAAGAATGATATGTAGGACGAGTTATGTAGAAAAGGATAGTTGATTTATTCATCAAGTTTACTTCCTTGTTAGTTGGTTACAGGAAACAAGTTAGATACATTTTAGGCCCCACCCGGAGCAGAATCCTTGCTGCTTAGCCCATGCATTCCCAACTGTATCTCTCTCCAACTCAAACACGCCAAACATTCCGATGACATCACCAATGGCTGAGCAGCAAGACAGAGGACATTAATAGGGAGGATGCACTATTCAAGTAATAAATCACAACACGGAGCTCCTTCGTCATGGATCCCCCTTCCACTTGCCATCTAGCAAATTCAGGTAGGTCACCAAGGGAGGCAATGGTCTCCTCAGGGGACTCTGGGGCATCCTCCTCTGACACCCCATTCACCTCAACTTGGGATGGTTTCCAATGGCCCTTGCACTTTTCTCTTTTGGCAGCTTTCTGGGTCATTTATCGAGGCTCCAGACTTCCTTGACTCCCTTCCTGGGAAGCCATGGAACTGATGATTGCACAAATCCACTCAGGCAATCCCAACTTCTCCAGGTGTGACTTATATTTCACTTTCTTCCAGATGTTATGGTCAAGATCATTCCCTAACAAACAGTCCACAGCAATTTTCACGCGATCAGGGCCTCCCCCTCCAATCAAATGGAATAAGGGCCACCTGGTAGTGACCCTCCCGGTTGTCAGCTACTACAACCTGGTGAAATGTAATGAATAAAATCTGCGCTGGGGCTATAAAATGACTCCTTCCTTTATTCAACTGCCCCTATGTCACTCAGAGTCTCAACTCCTTGCCCATTGATAGTGACTCACTGCCTATACTTTGTAGTATTGGAACGCATATAGGCTTTAGGCATTGTTAGACCTGGCATCATTGGCGTGAGTCTCCCTTCCATTTTGACGGATTGCCTCCTCTATTTTGATATGCTTTTGCTGGTTATATACTTTGGGCACTGTGCTACTGCTATTCAGTTTCACAGTGCAAGTGCTCCCTATGTTAAATTGATGTACTAATTGGTGATTCCATGATTGGGTTATTTGATTTACCCTTTTAACCCTGAAACTATTAATCCTAAATCATGCAACTGATTCTCCAATCCATTTTTATCTCTGGTAGAACATGAAAGCTACTTTTATTTATTGTATTTTAAAAATGTAATGTGCTCTTCAAATGTGGATGTATAAATGTATTTTGTATGAATCTTTTATGGTCTTAAGGACCGAAATAAAGAAATTTTGGATTGGATTGGATTTACCTGTCAGCCCCTACTACAGTGCACCATGTGTGCCCAGGGCTTGTAAATCAAATGCTGCTGGTGGGCTTGCAGCACTGTTTGTGCCACCCACAGAAGCAGCTTGTAAAGTGTGTCTCAGGCCTGCCATTGCAAGGCCTGTGTGCAGTCTAGTACTGCCATGTCGACTTGGCAAGTGCACCCACTTGCCAGTCCCTAAACCTTCCCTTTGCTTGATATTAGACACCCTATGGTAGGCCCAAGGGCAGGGTGCATTGTAAGTATAAGGTAGGACACCCTATAGGTTATCTGTTCTCCATAGGCTAGAATAGGCAGTTAGATTATCACATTCTTATAATCCTAACTGATTCAGGGAACATGGTAGAAATTCAAATTTAGTATGCCTGAACTCAGAATAATAAAATACATATTTTAGTAAAGTTGCTTTTAAAATTCTGTGTTTGAAAATACCACTTTTAGAAAGTAGGTATTTTCTTGCCTAACTGTCTAGGCCTGCCTCTGCTAGGTTGTGTATTCCTTGCCTGGGTTTGTGAGTGACCGGGGGCAGCCCAGTGGTGAATAGAGAGATCTGCATCTAGATGGGCGAGAGGAGTTGCACCTAGGGCCTGAATAGGGCTGGGTCTTCCCTCTACAATGCTGGCTCCACCTCCTGTGGCTTGTCTGATGTCTCTGCCCTGCATTGTGAAAGGAGAGAAGGAATCTTGTCAACAAAGTGCTCCAGAGCAGTACCTTCCCTCCCCTGTGCTGGCTCCACCTCCTGTGGGGCGTCGGATGTCTCTGCCCTGCACAGTGAAAGGAAGGAGAGAGTCATGTAAACAAAGAGCTCAGGAACTGGGTTGGACTAGGCAGAGGCCTCTCTGCCTTAGAGGCCTCTCTGCCTTTAAAGAAGAAAGGATTTTGGGGTATAATTATTGGGACCCTGATCCCAAGAAATTCGAAATTAGATCACTTCTGGAACAAGAAACCTTTTGCCAAGGAGAAGAACCAAGGAAGCTGCAGGAGTTTTAGTGCCCCTCTGCCAGTGTGCTGTTTGCTGGGTTGGCCTGCAGTGGTTTGCTTTATTGCCAAGGAAAGGTGAAGGAACTTTTTAAGGACTTTCCTCATCTACAGAATATTCTCCAAGGGCTTGAACTGTGCTTGCCTCCTGCTGAAATCTCAGGGACAAAAGACTTCATCTCCAGCTCCCCTCTGAATTTCCTTGCAGGGAATTCTATCCATAGACATTTGCGTCTTGCTGGGAGCTGGAAACGCTATGCATCGAGAGGAAGCATGTCGACGCCGCAGCTGAAATCATCGCATTGCCGGAGAAGCGAGCCTTTGCCGCATCTCCCTGAGAGCGTTTGTTCATCGAAGCTGCCTGCTGTCGCATCACCGGAGAAGCGTGACGCCATCAAGAGAGTTGCCATCGCATCACTGGAGGAGAGTGCCGCAGAGCATGTCGCGGCTCCAAAGTACAGAGTCTTCGTAAGGCTGCCAGGGCGCCCACGCATCATCATTGCAGCATCGTCGCATCAAGGGTGACATCTTCTCGCATCGCAACTGGATCATCGCATCAATGTGCCATCTTGCGCACCGCAACGGGCCCGCAGGCCGAGAATCTACGCATCACCTCCGCACCGATAAGGATCACGATGCATCCCCTACTCTGTGCAAGCATTGAGGCACGACGCATTATTTCCCCCGGATCACGGAACCAACGCATCTCCCCTTTTGTGAGCCTTTTGTTTACTACGCGTTACGCATCCAGGTACTTTGTTGAGAACTTTGTCGCATTTATCATGAACTTGAACTAAGTAACTTTTATCATCTTTGAAGCAATCTTAAGTGTAGTATTGTGGATTTTTGTCGTTTGTGGTCTTGTGTTAAGCCTATATAAATAATACTTATTTTTATAAAGCCTGTTTTGAGTCCATCTGTAGTGTTTCCACTGTATTACTGTGTATATTCACAAATGCTTAACACACTGCCTCTGAGATAAGCCTGTCTGCTCCTGCCAAGCTACCAAGGGGGGTGAGCAGGGGTTATTAAGCAGTGTAATCCCCTTATCCTGACTTAGAATTAAGGGTTCCCATTTGGACAAAGGTGAATACCATTGCCAACTAGAGACCCCCAGATCTAACAGGCACCATCTCTACATTACCCAGGGCCACTAGGATTAGCAGACTGACTGGTGGAAAACTCCTCCCCAAGCCTATGCTGTTGTCTTTTCTCCAGTGGGTGGCTGTGCCCTCTTGGTACTTTTGGGATGCCTGTTGTAATGCCCTTACCCATAACACTCATAGTAATTGTTTTTTTATTGTGATTCTTGTCAGGGAAGCTCTTTTTCTGGTGGCCAGATTGGGAATGGGACAAGTATTTTGGGGCCTTGCAAGAACTTCTTATTTGGTCTCCCCCTCCTTCTTCTGGTCAGAACCCTGACCACCCTTTTGGGAGTGCCCCCAGATGCCTTCTTTGACACTCTGGTGCTGACTCAGAGATCCACCTGCTCAACCAGGTTCTGGCGCAGTTTGTAAAACAAGAATGTGCTCTCTCAGAATTAGGTGGTACAGCCCAGTATAAACTTCTACCTTGTGCCCCTCATCATGCCCTTCAGTGCCTTGCCTTGCATTATTTTTAAGATTGGAAAAGTGATGCGAAAGTGGTGCAAGGGTGTCGAAAAACTTGTTTGGATTTTGAAAGAGAGCGCATGGTGCATCTGTAGGGTAAGTGCATGTTAGTGTAGGGGTAACAATTACTATTCTACGTCCAGGAGGGTGCATCTGTAGGGTAAGTGCATGTTAGTGTAGGGGTAACAATTGCCTCGCGCTGTGTGTACTTGCAAGGTTAGGTCATATGATTTCCTCGTATGTTAAAAACAAAAACCTTCTACACCTCTTTTTCATTGGTTGTGAAGAAGACTTATTACCGACCAATCCGTTTCCTAGTGAAGATTTTGAAAAACATTTGATTGGCTGTTGTGTGTTTAACTCTAACTTCTGATCTTAATGTTGATTAGCTTGTTTTTTTTTTATGTGACGTTACGATACCCTCAGCATGTATGTAGCCCATTTTGTGACGCACTTTATTTTACAATGCGCTTCAAACCCTCCTTTTGTGGTACCCACGCATGCGCATTCCTCGCTAGAAATGCGCATGCATGGGCGCCCCCGCATGCGCATTCCTCTGAAGAAGTCGGCGCGTCAACAGGAAGAGGGAGCCCCGGGACGCCGCATCCAGGTAAGTGCTTTTTTCTTTTATTTTAATGTCTTTAATAGTAAAAATATGGTACTAGAAGAGGGCGGGAGGGAGGTGGCCGGCACGTAGCGGGGCTACGCGAAGTGTGTGGGTGGGCAAAGCGCCTATCCCACTTCGCGGAGCCCCGCTACGCGCACTACGCCCACCCTTAGTGGTTACTACTGAAACTTGTGCTTAGGGTTGTCATAATGTAATGTTAATACATACCCCCAGCACAACCCCTACACTTCACAAACACCACTACACTACGGTAAACCCTAAACACTATCTCCAGCATGAACCTGTACAGTACATAAACACCACTGTACTACTCTAAACCCTAAAACACTACCCCCCCACAGATGAACACCACTGGAGTATCCTAAACCCTAAAACACTACTTTCAGCACGACCCCCTACACTACACAAACACCAGTGTACTATCCTAAACGCTAAATATACCATCAACACGACCCCCTACTCTAGACAAAGACCTATGCACTACCTTAAAACCTAAACTATTCCCAGTACAACCTGTTCACTACACAAACACAACTACACAACCCTAAACCCTAAAACACTACCCCTAACACTTCTACAAACAGCACTTCATTTATTTATATAGATAGTGACTCATAGTTAGTGTTATAAAATCACTAACACAAGTATACAGTTATCCATACAGTTAGTGATGCAATCACTGAGTTATATGTATACTTCTTTATATACAAGAAATGTCACATAATTCGGCTTTTATTTTTGTACTTTATTGCACATGTACCCTCGAGGGATATATTTG
Source organism: Lissotriton vulgaris (assembly GCF_964263255.1). Taxonomy (NCBI): domain Eukaryota; kingdom Metazoa; phylum Chordata; class Amphibia; order Caudata; family Salamandridae; genus Lissotriton; species Lissotriton vulgaris. Next base: position 1,944,664,000 of record NC_141685.1, read on the forward strand.
CTCATCACCACACCCATAAAGATGTTAACTCACCCAAACAATTGTTATAACATGTAGCATTAACGCCATATACCTACTGAATCAACTATTCACACATCTTTGGACATTCACACCCCCCCCCACTGAACCACACACACATTCATTCTCCCATACATATACTTAGTTAAGTAATCAATACGTAATATAGACTTTCACGTAGCTAGTAACCAACTGGTGCAGCAGTTTACAGAACAACTGACAAAGTAATACAAATATTCACACAGTTTAGTCACTATTCAAAATATTTAATGAGACAGTATTAATTAGTCAAGTAAACAATCAATCACACTGCTAGTAAACCCTTTATCCAGATATTTAATATCCACTCATTCTTTAATGCAGATTGTTGTATATAAAATACATGTTTGAATAAGAAACCAAACCACATTCACTGGATGCTGTCATCAGTGATGCCATAAGAGATGTAATATGAGATGTCATCAGTGATGTGATCAGTGATGTCACTAACCATGTCATGAATGATGTAATATATATACATAAAGAGCTACGTATGAAGGGGCTGTATTTAGAAGAAAAGGAAAAGTCACGCAGGGTAACTTTTTTTCTCCTTGTAAATATGGAGGAGCCACCTGCGCAACCAGTACGTCACAAAAAGTGATGTACTGGTAGTGCAGAGAGCTTGTAAATCTGCTGCAGAATTGTTTTCATTTCTCCTCATTTTTTCATTCAAATATGCGCTACAATGCGCAGCATACATTGTAGGAGAAAAATAACTTCACTGATTGTTTTTGTACAGGAAGGTGTGTCTTCCTGCATAAAAAGAAACTCCACACAAGACACATATTCTTGCACTATGGTGCAAGGGTGCCTGTATCACCCACCACATGCGTGCAGTTTAAGCAGCAGTGGAGAGGAATGGACAGACTTCCAACATATTTATGTACATATGTTGCATCTCTGTCCTTCGGAAGTAGCTGAGCACGCTGTAGCTAAAGAACTCACAGTGTGATGGTACAACACTTCCTTATAGTTCTGCAGTTATACATTCATCATATATGACAAATGCATTCTTTAGTCAATTATGCAGTACGTATACTTTATGAAAACTTTCACACACTAGCATATCCATTTAGCTCTTTCTTTAACCAGAGTAGCTAGTTCTGAAAAGAACTTTTTTTTAGTTTTTTGTACTTTTATATATATATTTTTTTTAGAACTTTTTTTTTGTTTTATTTTAAAAAGAAAAAAAAAGTGAACAGGATGAACAAAACCATGAACTTTGAGGGAATAAAAAAAAACTAGCATTGATGGTTATCAATTGCTCTGCAAACTAGGTCTACTGATTGCTCCCCATAACAAATTAAATGAAAGCACTTCACACACTGCATTCTAACTTTCACGAATTGGGGACGTACGTCTGGTAGTGATGTTGAAGGTGATGCCCAAGAGATATTTGGTATTGCTGGTGGTGGAGGTACATTTTGGCACAGTCTTCTACATTCTTCGTGAGCAAAGTTCACAGGATGCTGGGATTGGAGGTGCTTGCACATACTAGCAGTGCTACAGGAGTATTTCTTGTTTGGATCTCCTCTGGACAGCACTGCCTGGCAAATCTTGCATGTTACTTTGGTTGCATTACATTTCTTTTGTCCCTACGGAAAAATAAAAAATGTTCATACATTGGGAGGGTGAGGCTCTGGTAGAAAGTGTTCAGTAACAAAATCATCAGAATCAGATGATTCTTGCAGTGGTGTAGCCATTTTTTAATCCAAAAAAGAAGTTCAGGTTGCCAATGACGAAAAAGTGAGGTTTTTCTTAGAACAGGTCTTCTCTTAAGGACGGTTAAGAAGAGTGATTATAATGGGTGGGGTTCTTCAATAGTTAGAACAGTATGGGGTCCATTAGGATGACGGGCGGACAAAGCATCCTAGCGTGGATTGGGACCGCCTGCCATTAGGGCGGGGGTCCCGTGGGTAGCATTAGAATGTGTCCGCCACAGTGGCGGGCGCATCCTGCATTCATAACATTGTGGCGGGCGGTGCACTCTGCACCGCCCGCCACAATGCTATGGATACTTGCATGCATTTGCATACGCAATGCGGCAGGCACTGCGCGGTGCCTACCGCATTGCATGTGCAAATGCTGGGGGGTACCACAGGTACCCCCGTGTGCACCCCCCACCCCTCCTTCACTTTGGGGGCCCGCTGGGCCCCCAAAGTGAAGACCGCATGCCTTTCCATGGTGGCATTGCTGGCGCGGAAAGGCATATGTTTCCCCCCATCGTAATATGGCTGGCGGTGTCAATTAGACACCGCCACCATATTATTCCTTTTCCTCCCCGGCCGCAAGGCGACCGGGGCAGAAAAGCGGCGGACGGTCTTTCCGTCCGCCGCAGTCCCCCCCGCCATACTAATATGGCAGGGGGAATTCGGGAAACTGTGTCGGGGGGATTGCCTCCGCCAGGCTGGCGGTGGCTACCGCCAGTCTGGCGGAGGCAATCTGCCCGACATCGTAATGGGCCCCTAAGTGTTATAAACCAATGAAATCTCTTTTTTTGGTCACATGGGATGCACGTTGGGTGCTTACACGCAGCACACATCTAGCGCGACTTCTCTAAATTGCATTTAAAAGTAATATAAGTTTATTCAAAATAAAAGAATATTATTTTTTCTCCTTAATATTTATATTAAATACATATATATATATATATATATCTTTTTTATACCGAAAATTTTTGCAGAAGTGGTGCGCCCAACGCGTTGAACACGTACATGACGTCATGCGATAACGCACGTGCCTGGTGTTGCATGATACGTATATGTAGTGTATGCGCTTGAAGTCACGTACGGGTCGTATAGCAATCATGCATGAAAATACACACCCATCACACACCCTACGCGCATCCTACAGAACAATTGTAAAATGGTGGCTACCTTTTTGGTGGCAATCGAGAGAGGTGCGCTATGGGTGCGGGGCTGCTCAAAACATTGCAAATAAAGAAAGAAAATATAACAATATTTTAATAAATATGAATAATATATATATATTACATTTTTTAAATTAAAAATGTGTAATGTAATCTAAAAAAAATATCTAAAAACAAATATATTTGAAAAAAAGTTGTAAATCAGTATCAAATAAATAAATATAACAATTAATAGATTTAAAAATTGTTATTGAATAAATCTTTCAAAATCACTGAAAAAAACTTTGGGTTTCAGGCAGGTTATACTTTGAAATTATCATTTAAAAAAACCTTTGAAATTCACTGAAAAAACCATAGGTTTCAAGCAGGTTATAGTTAGGAATCATCATTTAAAAAACCATTGAAATTCACTGAAAAAATCATAGGTTTCAGGTAGGTTATAGTTAGGAATTATCATTTAAAAAACCTTAGAAATTCACTGAAAAAAACCATAGGTTTTAGGGGTGTTACAGTTAGCTGGACATTTCACTCATACAAAACAATTGAAATTCCTCCGTTATAGTTAGTTGTTTTCGCTGTAACTCTCGAGCCCGCAATCCACTGGTGATGATGTCACATATTACATCATTCATGACATGGTCAGTGACATCACTGCTGACATCACTGATGACATCTCAAATGACATCACTGATGACTTCACTGATCCACCTCGCACATCACAATGCACAATAAAAAAAGGGATACATGAAGGTGTACACCATCCTGGCAATCAACGCTGGCTCTAAATTGTGAACCCTACTGCCCGTCGTCTTTCGAAAGGGATCCATTAGGTGTACACCATCCTGCAATCAACATTGAAACTGAATTGTGAAAACTGCTGCCCGTAGTGTTTGCACACACAACAATGACTGCAGGTGAGCAGTGGGACCTGGGTGCACAGCGGCTCCAATTGAACGTGGTGCTGCAGGAGGGGTGGGCTGCATCAGCCTGAATGCGCAGGTGCAAACAAGCGAAGTTGCCCTGCATAATGATGTGATCTCTGACCTCATTCACTCACATCTCTGTCTCATTTTAAAGACCTGCTGGACCGTACTGTAGGCCTGAGCCAGCGCTGCCCTACAGACACGTGTTGAGCACAGTGCTGCGGGAGGGGTGGGGTGCATTAGCCTCAGTGCGCAGGTGCGAACAAGCGAGGTTGCCCTGCGTAATGATGTGATCTCTGACTTCATTCAGTCACATGTCTGTCTCATTTTAAGGACCTGCTGGACCGTACTGTAGGCCTCAACAAGCGTGCCCTCTGCGGGAGGGGTGGAGTGCATCAGCCTGCGTGCGCAGGTGCGAACAAGCGTTGTTGCCTTGCGTAATGATGTGATTTCCGACCTCATTCAGTCACATGTCTGTCTCATTTTAAGGACCGGCTGGATCGTACTCTAGGCCTGAGCCAGTGGGCAGCACTGCTCTACAAACACGTGGCATTGGCTTTTAGGGCACTGTAGTGAGCTCATTACTAAGTGTACATGCACACAGGCTTCCGCCACTGCATTACACGCGCACATTATGCTTCTAGCATGCGCTCTGTTCCTTTGTATGTGAACGCTGGTATAACATATTAATATTTAACCTTGTGTATTCTCGTGCACTCCAACTCCTCTTTGAACCACCCTACAAAATTATCCCGGACTTGGAGCTTGCACCGGCACGTCGTTGGACATACCGATGGTGGCAGGTGAGCAGTGAAGCCTCGGTGTGCAGGACCTACAATTGAGCACAGTGTGGGGGAAGGGGCTGGGGTGCAGCAGCCTGGGTGTACAGGTGCATGCAAGCGATGTTCCCATAGCTTATAATCTAATCTCTGGCCATACTGCGGGAGGGGTTAGGTGCATCAGCCTGGGTGCCCAGGTGCGAACACGCAATGTGGCAGTCCGTAATGATGTGATCTCTGACCTCATTTAGTCACATCTGTCTCATTTTAACGACGTGCTGGACCGTACTGTAGGCCTGAACCAGCGGGCAGCACTACCCTACAGACACGTGTAGAGCGCTGTCCTGCGGAAGGGGTGGGGTGCATCAGCCTGGGTGCGCAGGTGCAAGCAAGCGATGTTGCTGTGCATAATGATGTGTTCTCTGACCTGATTTAGTCTTATCTTAAGGACCTGCTGGACCGTACTGTAGGCCAGAGCCAGCGGGCAGCGCTGCCCTACAGACACGTGGCGTTTGCTTTTAGGGCACTCTAGTGAACTCATTACTAAGAGTACATGCACACAGACTTCCGCCACTGCATTACACACGCATATTATGCTTCTAGAAGGTGCACTGTTCCTTTGTATGTAAACGTTGGCATAACATATTATTATTTAACCTTATGTATTCTCGTGCCCTTCAACTCCACTTTGAACCACGATTACCACTAACAGTTGGTAGATCGTACTTCAAAAACTAAGGATGCACTCAACTGCGGTTTTCTATTAAGCTTGAAATAAACCTTAATTTACCTCCAGATGTTTCCATCATTAAATTATTTCTCCCTTTTCAGACACTGAATTAGTTGAGCCAAAATGGGCGGAGCGGGTGCTCACCCCGTCATGATGCCCTCGGCATTCCGATGCCTTCTATCGTGGTATCAAGGCACCATCCCCAACCGGAGACCAGCTCTCCCACCCTACAAAGATACCCCCAACTTGGAGCTTGCACCAACACGTCATTGGACACACCGATGGTGGCAGGTGAGCAGTGAAGCCTTGGTGCGCAGGACCTACAATTGAGCATGGAACAGTTAGTTGGACATCTAAATGACAAGCAAAAAGAAATATATTTGGAGGTGAAAAACTGAGTTGAGCATGGATTACTTCATGAAAAGAAACAGTGTATATGCACATAATTTAAGCCAATACAGTTGTATGTCAACGGTTAGACGCCTGCCAACATGTATGCTAATTATTGCCCCGTTTGCTGTTGAATTAGTAGGAAGTGTGTATACTGGCTAGATCCCAAACAGAGAACATCCTCTAGTTTGACAGATTATATGGTATTATTGGTACTAACCAGGAATAGATTTTGACCAATGATGGAGACAATGGCAAGCATTGTCAAAATCAATAGACCTGGCTTTGGCCGCCAGCCTTTTGACAATTCTTTCTTTGTTTTGTCATGGTTTTTGCAAAACTTTATGGTTCGGATGGCTTCTGGGCCCTCATCAATCTAAAGAAAAACATTGATTAAAGGCAAAAATGTTGTTTTGGTCTCCAAAAAGCAAATATTGCCATAGTATTCCTTGACACTAAAGGGAACTTCTTAGTATGTTGAGGTGCTCCTTGTGAAAGGGCAGCAAGCTATTACTCATTTTGAAGTAAACCAATGGGGGAAGTGTGCTGATACATTGCTTTTTGATGCATGCTGAAGTGGTTGGAAAGAAAATGAGAACAAAAAAAACCCATACTTATGGGCAAAGTCTGTCTGAAAACCTCTTTAGGTAATTATGCTGTACAAATCATTTTAGTGAAATCATGTCTTGGCTAACACAGCTAAAGAAGCCAATCGATCTAGCATTGGATGCCATCCTCTTGCCTTTGGGGAATAAAGGAAGGGAGGAAGAAAGAAAGAAACAAAGAAGAAAGAAAAGGAAGAGAAGCAAGAAAGAAGAAGGAAAGAAAGAAAAAGGAAAGATAAAAAGAAGCCAGTTGGTCTTGTATTGGATGCCATCCTGTTGCCTTTGAACAGAAGGGAAGAAGAAAAAGAAAGAAAGAAAGAAAGAAAGAAAGCAAGAAAGAGAGAGAGAAAGAGAGAAAGAGAGAAAGAAAGAGAGAAAGAAAGAAGGCAAGCAAAAAATAGGAAGATAGGAAGGAAAGAAGGAATGGAAGAAGGATAGAAATAAGTAAAGAAGGACAGAGAGAAGGAATGACAGTCAGGAAGGTTTGCAAAGATAGAGCACCCGCATTAGCATACATTCAGAGTTCACGTGAGCAGCGGGTATTGTGTGAAAAAGCGGCAGGGAGATAAACAAAGGCCATTTCAAAAGGACATTACAAACGCATTGGCAGGAGACAGGAACAGGCCCTACTAAAAAAGGCAATACAAAAGGGATAGTAAAATAAAAACAAAAACACTTGCACTGAAGGGAACTATCTTGTGTATGGATGCGCTCCTTGTGAAAGGACTAAATCTAGTCACTCAAACTGAGGTTAACCAGTGGCTGAAGTAGGCTGACCTATTGCCCCCACGCTGTATGCTGTAGTGGGTGGATGCAAAACGTCAACACACAAGAACAGACCAATGTATGAGGAGAGGTGGTTGAAAGTTCCCTTATCTGAATATATTATAAATTTTTGTAAAATAAAATGGTCTTAGTTAATTTTCAGACCTAAGCAATCATTGGCAAAGCCAATTGGTTTCACCCATTCAATATCTATAACTTTGTCAATTTTTTACTTGTTGGACAGTTGAGCTGCTGTGCAATATTGCTAAAATAAATAAACTCAATGACACGGTCAATGCTGGCTGTGTCATACTAATTTGTTTTTACTGTAAGCCGCTTTGCAACATGTAAAAAAACATTGACAAAGCCAATAGATTTTGCATGGAACAAACCCCATCGGCTTTGCCAACGCTTGTTGTTCTGGGAAGGAAGCAAAATAAAGGAAGAGGGGGTAGATAATCCATAAAGAAGCAGAGGGAGGGAATGGGATGGATAGATGTGGGAGGAAAGGAAAGACAAAGAAGCAAGGACATTGGAGGAAAGGGAATAGAGGGAAGCAAAGAAATGTGGCTGGAGAGGGGGAGGGGAAAAGAGATAAGAACGTTATGTTCTAAATGTGCAATTGGACTGCATCTGTGCGGTGCTATCTGCATGATTTGTCTCCGCAAACTCCAACAATAACAACTGTACTCAGGACAACGAAAAAGAAAAGAAAATACAAGGCACATGAAAGATCACCCAGTGGCCAAAAGCATTTAATACCATTGGGACTTGTAATACATGGAGCAGGTATCAACTTATACTGCCAGCTGGATAAGGATCTTAGCTCTCAAATGCCAAGTGTTCCAAAATTATTGTGATACATCTACAGTGCGTCTGTGTATGTGATCAATAAATCAATAGCTTTAGAAAATATAGAAAACCTTATGGGTTTCTAATGCTGCTAGAAATATCACTATGTCTCTGCCAAGGCAAACAGTGCCAGGCTGTCCCTGAAAGCACTGCGAGGAGGGAAACTGTTCTTGATGCCGAGGTTATTACCGGAATGTCGCACATTCCTCTTGCCCAAACCTAAATGCAGAGACTATATTCCGATATACAATTTCTTCTTTGCATACCTGGGGCCGCATTGCTCACAGGGCACACTTTCACTGTTTTCGCCACTGTGCACCTTTCAAAAGTTGCATCAGGTGAAAACAGAAAAAGTGCACACTATATTTGTGAATACACTGCCCCAGGGCAGCCACGAACTTGAGCTGACCTGAGGCCAGCACATTCAAGTGAAATATGGAGCGGCTGCTTACAGGCCTCTCCGTGTTTTTCTGAGCAGGCGGCAATCTGCTCTTTCAAGAAGAGAGAGAGATCCTCTTGCAGGCAGGTGCAATGAGTGATTGCACCCGCCTGCAGTAAGGTTTCGGGGGGTCCATTATACTCCGTTTATGTTCTTCTGAGGGCTGTCCTCTGGGGGTTCACTGACAGTGCATCACCTTCTTGTGGCATAATGTCAGTACACTTTCTGATGGCTTCCTTGCCCCCGCATCCAAAATATGGCACAAATGTAGAGGCAAGGAGATTCCTTCATTTGCATGAGGCGTGGCCACCATGCAAATGAGGGAACGCCCTCTCACAATAGTGCTGATGCACTGGTGTGCCAGCACGATCAGTATTATATAAGGGATTGCACAGGCGTTTGCGGCCTGTTCTGCAATACCAAAATACCCTGGAGACGTGCAAAGAGGGTGCACATGCCTGTTGCACACCCAGGGCCCTTTGCGTAATATGGCCCCATTTTTTCTCATGGAATTTCAAAGCAGGCCACTGGTGGTTGTTCTGCTTCAGTTAATTTATAAGTGAATAGTGATTGTAAGGAATAAATGCCCAACACTACAATAGCAGTGATAATACCATAATAAGTTTTTGCTCCACTTAACCATGTGTGCCTGGCATTCTTATTGTGAGAAGTGGTTATAGAGGTCTGTGATACAGTGACCCCTTTGTATAAGTGTCCTTTGTAGAGAATGACAGAGTTGAACTCTCGTATCTTTTTATATCGATGTTGATGTATTTTAAAATGAAATATTTACAGAACAATCTTGATTTATTGACTATGTGTTAAAGGGTTACTTTGTTCTAAGATATGGGTGGCACCTTTTTTGGAACAATCTTATGCATCTTTTAACATTTGATTTATAATATCCATAATATTGAAGCAGGATTTTATTTAAGCACATCAAAGTAACTTATATTCACTTGAACATGATGTTTACTGAATGTATATGTTTGGCATATCAAATGTGTAACTACTTTATATTAAGATATCTTGACTTTCTGGGTGATGTCTTTCTCAGATGTCCTAATGTCTTTCTAAGATCAGAAATGGATACTGGTTCTGTCCCTGAAAATACTTCATGCCTGTAAGAAATTCATTGAGCTGTTCATTGACTGGGGTGTTAGCCCTGGTCAAGAAGCATCCACAATTCTTGACAGGGGGAGGCAAGGCCAATTGACCTGTGCTCAACCCTCTGGTAGCTTTTGTACAGAGCAGTAAGACTTAACCTGGAAGCAATGTGTAAAGTATTTTTACAACACTTCAAACAGTAATGAAGTGAAACAGCACACAAAAAGGATCCCACACCACATTAGGAATATAGATCTTTATTTAATCATTAAAACAAGACCAAAATGACAAAACCCAATCAGTAGAACCAGAGATATGTAATGTTAAAAATTTCAGTGAAAATAGCACCAAAAAGCACAAAGCGCCAACTTAAAACATTTGGTCGCGCTGGATAGGGGACAAAGTCAAACGTTCAGGCCAAGTGCGATGGAGTACGGGCTGGCAAGTGAGACCCATTTAGATCGGCTGAACAAAGTACCTTAAATCCTGGTTTTCAGAGCATTACGAGGATCTGCATGGAAGATGTGTTGCGCAGCAGAAGTGATGTGTTGGCTCTAAGATGCATTGAGGCTGCGATGTGAGCGCCTGAATTGTCATAGAGGATCACATCAACAGGGTTTGCGAGGGGAAGCTTGGCATCAGGAATGCTGCACGTAGTCGGGGCAATGCACCAGTACTGAGGAGCTGCATGACTTCGATACGGAGACCAGTGTCATCGTCGAGGTTGCCGTTTAAGGGATGTGAGGGCCTGCACCAAGGATGTGTCATGCAGAGGTGGTACCAATGTTGCTGCAATGCCGGTCTTTTCAACTGATCCAGTCCATGTAGCAGTAGCTAAGCGTTAGTTCTGCTTTGGTTAGCACAACGCAGCAGAGAAGATTTGTATTTATACTCAGTTGTCCCTCCAAAGTGGGGAGAATGTTCTAGAGGTGGGACTTTGAAGTACACATGTGCCCTGCCTTCCTGGCCTTGGCTCTAGACTCACTACAGGGGGCATGCAGCCTTTTGTATGGCAAGAACAAAAGGGGATAGGTCCATAAACACGTGGTGGGGGCTAGACCCTTCATAGAATATATAACACAAATTGCCCGAACCACAAAATCTCTACAAGCTTATTAGGAGGGAAAAGATCAATTTATTGTGATCCCCTCGACATCCTACTTAGTGTCAATGTTTATTATCTTTTTCAAGTTATGACCAGCTATATAACAGAAAACAACAATACTTTAAATATTTACACACCTATATACACTTTGTACATACATGAAAAACAGATTCTTTACACAGTACAAAAAGAAAATTTCTTGCATCAAACATTATAAAAAACTAAGAATACATCGCAAACAACATTAGAACAAACATTACAATAAAAAAATTAGAAAAATAGGAAAAACCAATCAAGGGGGAATTTTAAGCAAATGAATGGCTCTTAAACAAATCAATACTGGACCAGCCGGTCCTAGTATCGTAGAGATGACATTTTATTCCACCCTATGAAAGTGCCGACGCGTTTTGAGATCAGGCACAGTGTCACTGATCTCTCATCAGGGCTGTTTTATTCTTTGTATCTGTAAGATGCAAAGAAAATATTTTACTCATCGCTCTCAAATCCAAACTTATTTTAAGGCAATGGGCTGAGAATGAAAATTGCTACATACCAAACTTGTTTGTAAGTAGAGCAGGGCATTAAGGCGTAAAGGATTTCAAACCAAATATTTCTAAACGTGGCCAGGCAGGACAACCTACAAGAAATTTTAAGAAATTTTTTGCATTGGTGAATCTAACCAGCTCGTGGTTTCAATACTAAGGCGTCACCCAGTGCTACATAAAGCATACCTTGCTATTGTTGACCCCCGCTAACTGGCGTTCTTATATATAATCCACCACCATGAAGGTAGGCTCCTAAAACAATAGTGACAAATGTTTTAGTGGTGGGGCTGTTGATTGCAATGTTCCCATAGTGCATGCATTATTAAAATACCAAGAAATCATTTTGCCTACCTTAATGATGTATTTCTATTCCCTTTTTAATTTTTGGACACTGTGCCTGATCTCGAAACGCGTCGGCACTTTCATAGGGTGGAATAAAATGTCATCTCTACGATACTAGGACCGGCTGGTCCAGTATTGATTTGTTTAAGAGCCATTCATTTGCTTATAATTCCCCCTTGATTGGTTTTTCCTATTTTCCTCTAAGTAGGATGTCGAGGGGGATCACAATAAATTGATCTTTTCCCTCCTAATAAGCTTGTAGAGATTTTGTGGTTTGGGCAATTTGTGTTTTATATTCTATGAACGGAGGGACTGCAAGTCTCTCCTTAGAATGGCAGGAAAGGACAAGTTAATTTGATTGAGTAAAAAGCACGTCAGAACTGAACTGCACGGGTACTTCCTCCTGAGGCACCTCAAGGGTGGCACAATCCCTTGGGGCCTTCATGTCAAGAACGTCCCGGTTATTTTCACAAAAGATCTAGAGTATCGTAAGGGCTTCAGTTATATTAACACCAAGTGTAGCCGTGATTTGATGGTTCATACCATCGAAACAGCACAAAGATTGTGTAATAAAGAGGCAGAAGAAATAGAGGAACTAACTAAGGCTATAGAGACAAGCCAGGTGGTCACAGATGCTAAGTCGCTTTTGGATAAGATCGAAAAAGATATTCAGTCCTTTAGGGATAACACCATCAACGATAAGAACAACAGGTACGAACGTGACATAAAGTCATTTAAAATCGAGCAGGTATATCCTTTTCTACATGAGGATTACTACTCGCAGTCTGACTCTCGCCTAGCCTTGTCAACTGACCAAGGCAGGTCCAGGATTCGATTCACTACTTTTTCCAGTACATCTTCCTCTGATTCTTCGGGATCAGACAATAGGAACCGAAAGAAAGGGGTGACTTTTTTAGAGAAGGGCAAACAAACAAAACCCAGGTACAAGTAACCATGGGATATGCGAACCAGGAGCAGCAACAACAAACCGTAGGAAGATCTACAACGGTTGTTAATTTGATCTCAAGAGTATTATCTAGTGAAGAGGAAACAGTACTTAATCTTGGCTTGAAATTTGTGCCAAGTAAGAATACTGACTATACCAAACTCAAATTAGAGGCGATACAGTTTTGCCGCAAAATAAGATTGAAGGCATTTTTTGCAAATAACCCACCTACTGAGAGTATGGAAACAAAATGTCTTAGAAACAAGTCAAAATTTGTCCCTTATACCAACATCCCTAAACAGGTGCTGGCATTTGAGCAGGTACTGCTTTCCTCTATCAATAAGATGGAGAAAAGTAAGAGCTTCACCCACCAGAACATGAGTAAGAAGCAACGAGAGACAATCGGTTTGCTCAAAGATGACCCATCTATTGTTATCAAACAAGCAGATAAGGGCGGGGCAGTAGTCATCTGGCCCCGCCCTATGTACCAGGCAGAAGGTGAGAAACAAGTAAAGAACACCACTTGGTATCGCCCATTATCAGAGGATCCAACTAAAGATATTCAGGGACAAATTGCCAAAGTTTTAGATTATGGCAAAGAGAATGGCTTCTTGGGAAACAAGGAACATGACTACCTTCTTAAGAAATGTCCTAGGACTCCGGTCCTTTATCTTCTTCCAAAGAGCCACAAGAGCATGCAAGGGCCCCCTGGCTGCCCCATAGTTTCGGGGTGCGACTCATGTTTAGAGCCGGTCGCACAGAATGTGGAATTTTTCTTAAAACCTTTTTTGAGTCAGGTAAAGTCATATTTACGAGACACAACTGATTTTTTGGTAAAAGTTGAAGGAACTAGCTTTGATGTACAGTCTCAAATCACGGTGACGATGGACGTCACGTCGCTATATACTCAAATCCCTCAAGAAGAGGCTCTACAAGTGATGGAGATTTACCTTGACAAGAGAGAAAGACCACATCTGGTCCCCACTGCCTTTATTTTAGAATTGGCGGAAATAGCACTTAAGAAAAACTATTTCACCTTTAATGGCGAGTATTAGATGCAAGTGAAGGGAACCACCATGGGGTGTCCTTATGCCCCAGAAATGGCGGTTCTCTACATGGCACAATACGAACAGAAGTTCGTGGAATCTAACAACCCATTCAGAGATCGAATTTTACAGTGGTATAGATACATTGACGACGTCTGGCTCCTGTGGCAGGGGAGTCAGGCGGAGCTAATGTCTTTCCATGGATGGCTCAATGCAAGACACAGGGACATCAAATTCTCAATAGAAAACAGCACTAGTCGCATGACGTTTTTGGATGTTGAAGTGAGATGTGAGGAAGGACGATTGGTAACATCGCTCCATAAAAAGGCGACTGATAGGAACACCATCCTGCACCATAGAAGTGCCCAATCAGGCAATTTAAAGGCCAATCTGCCCTATGGGCAATTGCTCAGAATCAGGCGTAATTGTTCGGATGTGGCTGATTATGAAAGACATGCAAGATCTTTTTGTCATGACATGCAGGACAGGGGCGACCCTAAGAAGCTCCTTAAGCACTCATTCAAATGCTAGATACACGCCGAGAGAATGCGTGCTGCAGCTTAAGCACCGCCCTCCGATTAACAAAATGGTGTGCGTCACAATGTTCTGTCCCGACACCCACAAGTTGCGCCAAGCCTTTCTAAAGAATTGGCATCTATTAGAAGGTTTGAATTGTCCATTTCCTAAGCCCATCTTCGATTATAGAAAAAATCGAAGTATTGCCGCACAATTGATTAGAGCTGACATTACCATTCCAAAACCTAAAAGTGACCTTTTGGCACAATGGAACCTAAAGCCCGTGAAAGGTCATCACAGGTGCGGCAATTGTGTTGCTTGTTCTACCACAATTGAGGGCAATGAATTTGTCCATTAGGGAACTAAGTGGAGACATACAGAATTCTCCAATTGCAAAACGAAAAATGTCGTTTACGGAATACTTTGCCTGTGCCCACTAATCTACATAGGCAAGACTAGCCAACAAGTCAACCAAAGGGTCAGCCAGCATCGATCACGCATAAAGAAAAAAGTAATGGCCGCTCCGCTGGTTGAGCACTTCTGTGATATAGGCCATAATGAACATGAATTTAAATGGTCGGTGTTATTCACTGTGAATTCAATGACAAAATGCCACGAAATTGAGCGTGCCTTACTGCAGAAAGAGGCTTATCTCATTTTGAAATACAATAGCACTCAAACAGGCCTTAATAGCTTGTCTGAGATAGCCCATATATAACTGGCATAGACATGCAGCATAGCGGACTGGCATCTGTCAAGCATCCCTGGACTTAATCTGTAGCCTTACTTCCTCTTTTCACTAACACTTTTTGGGTATAAAGAATAAGCGTCGCCACTGCCTGGCAGGTAGTTATATGCAATCTTAATAATGGGTGCAGCGTCACCTACAGACTCCCCACATGCTCTGTTACTAAAGTTTATTTTTTAAGGGTGCATGCAATACACAATCACAATAATGACCCTCAATGTGCTCGCCGTTCTAAGGAGAGACTTGCAGTCCCTCCGTTCAAATGTATGTGTGGTATTTACTGGACTCCTTGAAGTCCTGTATTCCCTCGCGAGTAGCAACCCGCCCTAGATTCTAAGAACAAAAGGGGATATGTCCATAAACACGTGGTGGGGTTAGACCCCTTATAGAATATATAACACAAATTGCTCCCAACAGTTGCCAGACGCACTGCCTTCTGCCCTGCAGTCCTGATGATGATCCAAAGTATTACGGATCGAGCGCCGTCGACTTCCCAGCGAGATTTTAGGCGCCCTTCACTTAGTGGTTCTCAAAAAATGAAATATGAACATTGAATTGTTCGAATACCACTTTGTTTTTACGCACTGTATATAATTATTCACCTCTCACTTTGCACCGACCACGCTGCTTTTCACTGTCAGTTGCGTCGCCGTAGTGCCACCCACTTTGCACTCGTGCACCTTGTACAATTTTGGGCTACCATTTGCTATTTATTAATTGCAGTGCTGATACTAACTGTAATTGCAATTTTCCTATATGATTTTTTGAAATGTTGATATAAATGATGCTTTGAGCACATACGAAATTCAAATTGAGTCTCCTTGTTCTCTTTTGGATAATCCTGTACAGATATCCTGTTTAATTGTCTACACATAATACCAGTTGGGATATTGTTTCTTATACATATCTTACTGCAGAAAGAGGCTTATCTCATTTTGAAATACAATAGCACTCAAACAGGCCTTAATAGCTTGTCTGAGATAGCCCATATATAACTGGCATAGACATACAGCATAGCGGACTGGCATCTGTCAGACATCCCTGGACATAATCTGTAGCCTTATGTCCTTTTTTCACTAACACATTTTGTGTATAAAGAATAAGCGCGGCCACTGCCTGGCAGGTAGTTATATGCAATCTTAATAATGGGTGCAGCGTCACCTACAGACTCCCCACATGCTCTGTTACTAAAGTTTATTTTTTTTAAGGGTGCATGCAATACACAATCACAATATTGACCCTCAATGTGCTTGCCGTACTTGTGGAATAAATGCTATTCAAATCAGCATTTATCAAATTTAAATGAAATGGGCCGTTTTAACATTAGTGTTCAGATACGAATTGCCTATAAAGTTTTGAAGTTTTTTTATTTTAAACCCAGCGCGTAACCAAAATAGTTAAAAAATAGATTTTCTGCCACCATTCATTGACAATTACTCCGTGTAACAGGCGCGCCCTGATTTTACATGCGCTTCCCATACTAAACATAATTTTCTCATAGCACAATTATGAGGACACTACAAATCCCATCATGCCATTTTTTGGAGGTGGGCTTTAAATACAGGAAGTGCTTGGGCGGCCATTTCTTGTGAGAAAACTTTGATCACACCAGCGGCGTGCTGTTATTTTCGAGCAGGTAAATGCCAGGACATGTTTCCAGTCTATTTCAGCTGGTGGTCTCCCTTGCACAGAAGAGCGGCCTCCAGTCGCCACCAGACCTAGCGGCCTGTCTGGAGGACGTAAAGAAGTGGATGATGAGCTCATGCCTAAAGCTAAACGACGATAAAACTGAGCTAATGATCCTGGGCCCAGCCTCCCCCGCCTCCATAGAGCTGATCTGGCCATCAAGCATGGTAGTGGCCCCACCCCCCAGAGACAACATCAAAAGCTTAGGTATCTGGCTCGACAAGTCTCTGAGCCTTAACACACAGGCCACCAAGATTTCAGCCACCTGTTTTGGCCTCCTTAGGATGATCAAGAAAGTCCTTCCCCTCCTCTGCTTCGAGGCCAAACAGATAATTATACAGGGCCTCATCCAATCTCGTTTGGACTTTAATAACGCCCTCTACTTGGGAGCCCCAGACTACACCCTACAGAAGCTCCAACGCACCCAGAACTGTGCTGCCAGAGCGCTGCTGGGAATCCCCCGGAGGACCTAAGAAAGAACCGGCCTAAAGACCCTGCACTGGTTACCTGTCAGGGACAGAGTAAAATTTAAGTCGCTCTGCATCGCCCACCAGACATTCTGGGAAACGGGCCCAGACATCAACCGCTCCCTGATTTCTCCCTACAGGCCCAACAAATCCCTCCGCTCCTCAACAGCATTCCTGGCCGAGATCCCCAGAATCCGCAGAGCCAGAGCAGGAGGACGCTCCTTTTCGTATAATGTTTCCAAACTCTGGAACTCCCTCCCTCTGCAGCTGAGGAACAACCCCAACCTGACTACTTTTCGCAAACAGCTAAAAACCCTACTGTTTAATGCCTAATAAAGTAACCTCAAGAGGGCTTTTTCTGTTTCAGCGCCTGGACGCCTCAGGGCAGCTGCAGCGCTCTACAAGTCACATTTTCATTTCATTTCATTTCATTTCATAATCTGTTTGAATGGTCATACTTTTGTCTACAAGCGCTTACACTCGCTTTTTGGTTTTTTCGCTAACACAGGACGGCAAATTGAGAGCACATTTCCAAAAATTAAAAAGGGAATAGAAATGCATCATTAAGGTAGGCGAAATGATTCCTGCCTATCCTGATATTTTAATAATGCATGCACTATGCGAATATTGCAATCAACAGCCCCACCACTAAAACATTTGTCACTATTGTTTTAGGAGCCTACCTTCATGGTGGTGGATTATATATAAGAACTCCGGTTGGCGGGGGTCGACAATAGCAAGGTATGCATGCTTTATGTAGCACTGGGTGACGCCTTAGTATTGAAACCACGAGCTGGTTAGATTCACCAATGCAAAAAATTTCTTAACATTTCTTGTAGGTTGTCCTGCCTGGCCACGTTTAGAAATATTTGGTTTGAAATCCTTTACGCCTTAATGCCCTGCTCTACTTACAAACAAGTTTGGTATGTAGCAATTTTCTTTCTCAGCCCATTGCCTTAAAATAAGTTTGGTTTTGAGAGTGATGAGTAAAATATTTTCTTTGCATCTTACAGATACAAAGAATAAAACAGCCCTGATGAGAGATCAGCGACACTGTGCCTGATCTCGAAACGCGTCGGCACTTTCATAGGGTGGAATAAAATGTCATCTCTACGATACTAAGACTGGCTGGTCCAGTATTGATTTGTTTAAGAGCCATTCATTTGCTTATAATTCCCCCTTGATTGGTTTTTCCTATTTTTCTCATTTTTTGATTGTAATGTTTGTTTTAATGTTGTTTGTGATGTATTCTTAGTTTTTTGTAATGTTTGATGCAAGAAATGTTCTTTTTGTACTGTGTAAAGAATCTGTTTTTCATGCATGTACAAAGTATATATAGGTGTGTAAATATTTAATGTATTGTTGTTTTCTGTCATATAGCTTGTCATAACTTGAAAAAGATAATAAACATTGACACTAAGTAGGATGTCTAGGGCGATCACAATAAATTGATCTTTTCCCTCCTAATAAGCGTGTAGAGATTTTGTGGTTCGGGCAATTTGTGTTATATAGCCTTTTGTATGGCGGCACGACAGAGTCTATTCCAGTATAAGTGGGACTAGGCCCAGCTACTCCATCCCATACTGCCAGTGATGGCCCTTCCAGTTACACCTAAGCTTCCCATTGTGTGTGACTGTCTAGGTGAAGTACACAAAGCCTAACTGTCAACTACACCCAGTCATATGACCCAGAGACAAATTGCAGACACCGAATAGCTAAGGCAGGAAAATGCCAACTTTCTAAAAGTGGTATTTTAAAAATTGTAATTTATAATCCGACTTCACGATAAATTCAGATTTTTCATTTCAATTTCAAAGACAACAGACATGAACTGGTTACCTGTTCCAGTTTTAAAATTACAGCTTATTAAATGTAATAAGGTAACTCAATTGCTATCTTATGGGAAAGGTAGGCCTTGCAGTAGTGAAAAAACGAATTTAGGAGTTTTCATTACCAAGACATGTAAAAATTAAAAGTACATGCCCTACATTTTAAATACATTACACCCTGCTGCCTGGGTTGTCCAGGTCACACTCTAGGGGTGACATGTATTAGACAGGAAGTTTGGGGCCAGGCAAAGCGTTTATTTTGCCAGCTCACTAGACAGTTTAAAACTGCATACACATATGCTGCAATAGCAGACTTGAGACTTATTTAAAGTGCTACTTGGATGGGTGGCACAATCCATGCTGCGGGCCCACTAGCAGCATTTAATTTACAGGCCCTGGGCACAGGTAGTACCACCTTACTAGGGACTTTCAAGTAAATCATATATGCTAAGTGGGTAAAAGATAGTTCTAGCATGTTTTAATGAAATAGCGCAGACCCTTTAGACATGGTTAGCTGTGGTAAAGTATGCATAGTCCTAAAGTCAACAAAAAAGAATTCAGCATGAAATAGGAAGAGTGAAGGCAAAGCGTTTGGGGCCTACTCTGCGGAAAGCGCCAAGTCCAACAATCCCATGGGTAATTAGAAGCAGGAGACATTTCACATGATGTATGTGAATTAAAGCAAATCCCCAACATTTCCTCCTGGGTACATAGACTGCTTGTCAACATATGAGTTGTTTCAGGAACTATAAATGTTTAAAATAGATTTTAAGATGTGGGTGGCTGCAGTGATGCATGTTTTTTCTGCAATCAGTTGTGCGTGGGAACATACCCAATGTCTGCCATTTATTGTAATGGTGGAAGACTATCCTGGCAGAAAAATGCCAAGTGGCCCAGGGTGCATATAGACTAATGCTGTCATATTAGCTGTAACTTCATGCCCGCTGTGATAATGAGTGTCTGGAGTCAGATAGAGTTTAACTTTTAAACTGTTTGGCAACTCTCTGTTTTCAAAGCCATAAAACTTGAGCACTGTTCGAGTCTTTTTCAAAGTTTCAGAGTATTTGTCAGTCAGGCAGAGTTGGTAAGAGAAGGATTAAAGTCAGTGAGGAAAGACTTCGCGTGTCCATGTGTCTTGCGGTGTCAAAGTGGGATTGTAAAGCGGCATGTTAATGCTTCATCCTGACGCCTTGTTAACACTGCCTGCTGTCACGGGATCTTTCCGGCAACCCTTTACCCGACTTTAAACACTGAGCACACTGAAAGTGCCCTTAAAAGGCACTGAGAGACACATTCTGTGTGGGTTTCTTGCTTTCCAGTTTATGCTGCAAAAGAAAGCATTGCAAGGGTAAAGTTACATAGGATTTTATAATACGGAAATTCTGCCAATGGCTTGGAATCTCAACATTCTTAAACCCAGGGTTAGAGGAGGACCTGCGGGCATGTTTTAAGGAATCCACCTGCAATGGTCAGTAAACACCCATAAATGTATATGGTTGTGGTTTTTCAGATTCCCGCTGCTCATTCCTATTTTTCTCTTTTCCCCCTTGCCGCTTTGCTCCCATACCGCTGTTCCATAGTCACCTGATTTTGTAATAGCTTCCTTTTCACTACGTTGTCTCTTTCTTTGCTGGAGCCATGCATGACAGCTTTCCCATTCCTCCTTATGCTGCCATATATTAATTGTCCCTTAACTCGAACATCCACGACACCTGTTTATCACTTACTTTTTCATCAATTTGTGTTTTGGGCAACATCTTTTGTGTCAAGTCTTTTTATTGAAAGTTAAAGAGACAGACTTCGTTACCATACTGGGCATATGACAATTTGATGTTAATGAGAAACTTTAAGGCCTCATAACAGAAAAGTACAAGAGTGTTTAACAAGTGCAATATATTTTTTTAAACATATTTTATTAAGTTTTCCAACTCTAGCATCATACATGAAAAGGAATCAAGCATATATTTGGTATTCATCAGGCTTCTTCAGACCATCAATGTGAAGGGCGTCGTTTTGGATTTTCGGACAACATAACAGGCATTCTGCGCAACAATTACAGTCATGCTAATTATTGCTACCAGTCTGAATTGTACATTTAGAGTCTCGAGTAGGCTACTTAACATTGTTACATTTGTACTGGAAGACCTGAGAAGACGAAAATTATATTTGAGCTTCTAAACTATCCCTTCCCCTCCCTCCCTTCCTTCAACTCAGCTGGCCCTGAGCCGTCCCATCATTTTGATGCTGCACCTCTACTGATAAACCAACCATCTCTTGATTAGTGTGTATGTACATACTGTGGTTTTGTTTTTGAACTCGCATATCCTCATGCGTGAGTGCATTAAGTTCGCTGGGGGGGGGGGGTAAGGAGGGGTGTGGAGGTCGGGGGGATGGGCCAAGGTGGGGGGCTGCCACTGTTCTTGCGCTACAGGGACTGGTGCTGGCTCGAGTGCCTTGAAGGCTTCCAGAATGGCGTCCCCATCCATGGGGATTATTTTTTGGTGCATCCCGCGGGCTTCCTCTCACCTAATTGTCGCGCTTTCTGGACTACTCCATCTCACTACTTCCCCATGCCAGCCGTGGAGCGGTGGAGGTTTGGCTGATTTCCACCGCATGGTGATGGCGCGTTTAGCTATGAGCAGGTCTAGGTCCATGAAGCAAAGCTGTAATTTCTGTGCTTTAGTGAGTTGGGTGATGCCCAACAGACAGTTGCCGGATGTACTCGGCATGGGGGTATCCGCTGCCGAGGCAGTAATTGCCACTGCCTCAGACCAGAAACCATCGAGCACCGGTCACAGCCATAGCATGAGGATTAAATCTGCCTCTTCTGCCTTGCATCTAGGGCAATGATGATGTGTGTTTAGGAACATACACTGCAGCTGGTGTTGGGTGAGGTATGCCCTATGTCTGACCATGTATTGAATAAATTTGAATTTGGCGTTCCGTGGAATTTTCCTGGTATATTCTAAAATCAAGTCCCATTATTTGTCTGTCAGCTCTTTGTCTAGGTTCCTAGACCATCTGGTATGTAAGTCAGTCAGGGTGATGCCAGTATGTGATCTAATGCTTTTGTATAGCTATTTAGTGAGGTGTCCGCCATTTCCCATGAGGTATGTCATATGAACCAATTCGTGTTGGGCGGGTGCTTCCCTGTGTGGGGCCCAATGTTTTTTCACATATTGAAGAACCGCTGTGTGTGTGAGGTATAATTTGTCTGTGACCCCGTTATGCCTGGTGAATTATCATTCTCCATGAGTGTGCCTTCGTCAAACAATGCACCTAACGTCACTACCCCGCCCTCAACCCAGGCCAGTATCCTCTGTTTAGTGAGTAGGCCCAGAGGGGTAGGAATTCCTACTAGCAGCATGCTGTCCAAGTTTGGGGGACAGATGCATGTGTAGTGTAGGGATTTTTCCCAGTATGTAAGTGCAGTATGTAGGAGTGTGGGGACGGTTGGGGGTAAACTGGCCCATGATAGCAGGAGTGTGTGCAATTCCCCTCGAGCTCAAGGGTTGTGTAACCAATTTCGTGTAAATTATGCCCTGCTAGCCAGAATGATAGCAACTGTAGATGGCTTGTGTAGCAATAAGCGTGGAAATCTGGGACCCCCAAACCACCCTTATCCATGTCCAGCTGTAGTTTAGCCAGACCCACCCTATGGCGACCGCTGCCCCAGATCAAGTCAGTCAGTATCTTGTTCAAGGAGGTAAGTGTAGTTGTTGGGATTACTACTGGTAAATTTGCAAAAAAATATAGTAAAAGGGGCAGGACCACCATTTTTAAAATTGACACTCTGCCCATCACTGAGAGTTGTAGGGACATCCAGAATGCGTCCTGTGCTCGGAGCGCTCGGATAGTTTTGTTCAGGTTCCCCTCTATAAGATCTGGTCCGTTTCTGTAAATTTGTATGCCCAGGTATTTAAAGGTATGAGGGGCGACCGTCAGTGTGAATTGTCCAAACTGTATCATTTATGGTAAGTCCTGAAAGTAGGGCAAAATGAGTAAAGATCTCCGGCACCGGTGTGAGGTCAGTTGTCAAGTCATCTATATATATTATTACGTTGTCTGCATAGGCATATAACACATGCGTTGTAGTGCCCAGACGGATCCCCTTCTGCTCCGCAGCTAGCCATAACTTGAGAGCCAGGGGTTCTAGAGCTAGTACAAATATTAAAGGGGACCGCGGGCAACCCTGTCGGGTCTCCCTGCCAACAGGGTACTCCCGTGAAATGTGTCTGCCAGTGCGGGCCCTCGCAGTCGGGACTGAGTACAACAACTGAATCCATTTCAGGTAACCTGAGGGTATGCCAAATGTTCCCATTACCTGGATCATGTAATCCCACCTAAGGGTGTCAAACGCCTGCCTCAGGTCTAAGAGTGATACATCCTGCTGTGTGATTGTCTGTGGGAGTGGATCCCATGACGTGGTGCAGCCTCCTAATATTAAGTGAGGTGCTTCGCGCCGGCACAAACCCGCATTGGTCTGGGTGGATTAGCTTGTGCAAATAAGGGAGCAAACAACTCAAAAGGACCTTAGTCAGTATTTTATATTCGGTTGTGAGCAGGTATAAAGGTCTATATGCCGAGATGTCTAATGTCGATCGGCCTGGCGTAGGGAGGGACACCACTAAGGCCTGCATTGTGGTGTAGGGTAGCATTCCTGAGTCTATCGCAGCATTGTATAGTCTCTCTAGTTGTGGGTCCAGGGCATCTGCATATGTGGCAAAGAACTCCACAGGAAGGCCGTCTAGGCCAGGGGCCTTATTTCGCGGGAGGTCATGGATGGTTTCTTTAATTTCTGCCCTTGTGATTGGACCTGAGAGATCTTTTTGCGCTGTTTGAGTGAGTTTAAGGAATGAGAGGTCAGTTGAGAATGCATTGAGAGAGTCTTCTGCCATTGGTGGAGGTGGCTGGTATAGGGTTTGATAATAAGTCGGTGTTGATGTCTTGCTGTGGGTCTACGGTGGTCGCACTCACTGTGGTTATCTCGTGTATTGGAGTCTATGGGGGTCGTCTCTGAGGATACGCACCAGGAGTGGGCCAGCTTTGTCGGCTTCAGCGCGCTTTGTGTGCATGTAAGCAGTGTAATCAACTTGTCTTAGCGTTTCTAATAGCTCTGCATGTTTGATACAGGGTTCCTGTAGTGTTGCGCCCTTGGTAGGGTCTACTGCTGCTTCCTATTCTAGTTTATTCAATGAGTTTTCCACCTCTTTCATGTTGTTGTGTATTTCTTTCCTAACCCCTGCTGTTATGCCAATTGCTATTCCTCTAATCACCGTCTTGAATGCATCCCACTCCATCTGTGGCGAGGAGGCGGTACCAGCATTTTCTGTGAAGAAATTTGTAATTCCCGCAGATATTGTGCTACGAAAGACCGAGTCTTCAAGCATCTGAGCCATAGCTTCCAGGTGGTAACTGGAGTGGGAATTCTGCCCCAGGTGAGAGTGACCTCCAAGGGGTTATGGTCTGAGAAGGCCTTTCCCAGATACGTGGCATGCGTTAACTGGGTAGTGGTATGATTAGAGCATAGAATCCGGTCTATTCTAGTGTGCAGTTGGTGTGGATGTGAGAAGAAAGAGTACTGCTGGGGTACTTCAACCAACAGACATCCCCCAGGGACCAGCCCTCCTCCCCATTGCATAGGGCATCAGCCTGCCTAATTGCGCCAGCGCCTTGGAGGGGGTGTGTGTTCTGTCCATACCTATATTGAGTACTGCATTGTAGTCCCCGCCTAGTATCCCTGGGTATGTTGTCAAGGGTGCGAGTACAGGGTTGAGGCTCAGAAGGAATTGATCCTGCTCAAAGTTAGGGGTGTATATGCTCTCTATTACTATTTGTGTGCCATCTAAGGTGCCTCTCACTAGTATGTATCTCTCCATTGGGTTCACCCATTGCTCTAGCATCTTGAAGGGAACCCCGCTCCTTATCTAGATGGAGGCGCCTCGAGCAAAGGCAGAGGAGGATGTGGAGAAGACTTGGCCTCTCCATTTCTAGTGCAACTTGGCTGCCTCTGCCGCAGTGAGGTGAGATTCCTGCAGAAAAACTATATGTGCATATCGCCTGTTTAACTGCGCATGGATTCTATGGCTTTTGGTTATGAATCCCAATCCCCTCACGTTCCAAGTTATTATTTTGTAGTTATCCTGCATGTGTATGTGTAGTATACCAGTGTCCTGTGCACATCTAGCGAGAGTGGGCCAGCGGTGTGCAGAATATCAGGTGGGGTGGGGAAACAACCTTTACAATGCAACTTTTACACCGCACTACCATTACAACAAAACTTTTACAACGCAACATCCATTACAATGCATGCATTTACAACGCAACCATTACAATACATGACACTACAACGCACACCACTACAACGCATGCCATTACAACGCAGTCATTACAACGCATACCATTACAACGCATAGCATTGTAATGTAATGTAATGTAATGTAATGTAATGTAAAAATTACTTATAAAGCGCGGCATTCACCGGACGGTTTCTTTGCGCTGATCACTTGTTTGGTAGAGGCAGAGGGCGGGAGGGGGAAGGCTTATGTGTAGATGCTACGGAAGAGATGAGTTTTTAGGAGAGACCTAAAGTGAAGGTAGGAAGGAGAGAGTCTCAGTTCCAGCGGGAGCATTACAACACATAGTACCCTTACACTATCCAACACTTACCCTACTGTTGCACCCCCTGGAGTTAGAATAGTAATTTATACCCCTACACTATCCAACACTTACCCTACTGTTGCACCCCCTGGAGTTAGAATAGTAATTTTTATCCCTACACTATCCAACACTTACCCTACTGTTGCACCCCCTGGAGTTATAATAGTAATTTTAACCCCAACACTATCCAACACTTACCTTACATGCAATGTAATGTTATGCGTTATAATGGTATGCATTGTAAAGGTAGTATGCGTTGTAGTGGAATGCGTTGTAAAGGTAGTTTCAAAGAATTCGTTGTAATGGCATGCGTTGTAATGGTATGCGTTGTAATGGATGTTGCGGTGTAAAAATTGCGTTGTAAAGGTAGGCGTTGTAAAAGTATGCGTTGTAACATCATACATCCCTCGGGGTGGGCCAAGCTGTACGAACGTTTGAACTCAACAAAGAATACTCAGTCCAGCGGAAGAACTATGCTGGTCCAAACCATATATACAACAGTGTTAACTGTTAACATTGTAGTAGTTGCTTTCGCCATGGGGGTAAGTGGTTCTAGCAATCTAGCTATGGAGATAAAGACAGTGCGAGCTTGACGTGGCCCGGACCAATTTTAGTAGTATGCATAAAGATATGGACGTCGGAGAGGAGGCTGCTCTATGGTTACAGAGATTATACTGATTTGGTGTAACTTGTACAGTGATCGTTCCTCCCCTCTAGAGGCCTAGCTCTATCCTAGAAAGCCTTCTGCAGTTTGAGGCATAATACCACTAAACAACGCTATGCTATTTTCAGAGTCTGAATGTACAGTGTGTTCTTCAGAGGAGTCGGAGGATATTTGGTGTCTGCCTTCCTGGAACATGCTAGCAGTCACCAGTGCCTCTGCTTTTCCCCTCTGGGCCAGATCCGGTGGGGGATTTATGTTCTGGGACATAGTGCTCATCACTCGGTGTCCCAGTGGCCGGCTCCGTTTGGGCTTCGGGGTGCTAGATACTCTCTGAGAGGAGGGCCCAGACCCCGGCGGGTGGAGCGTGACCTCAAGCCATTCCTCCACCTCTTCTAACTGCGTTTTTTGATTGTGGATCACTTTTAACCTGGCTGGGAATAGCAGGGCATATTTGATATCTAGTGCTCTGAGTTTGTTCTTTGCTTCCAGGTACAGGGTGCCTTTTCTTTGTACCAATATAGTGTAGTCTGGATATAGCGTACTGGATTTAAGACGACTCTCTGGATTTCTGTAGCAGTACATTCCTGTCTCTAAAATGCAATAGTTTTACTATCAGAGGGCGGGGTTGGGCTCCTGCTGTCGGCCTGCCAGTGGGAATTCTGTGTGCCCGTTCTACGCAGAAGAAATCTGAGAGGCCCTCTGGGGCCACATGGTCTCTGAACCATTGGTCCAGAAATGCAGTTACATTCGCCCCTCGCTTCGTTCTGGTAGACCGACTGCCCGTATGTTGTTGAGTCTGGCCGTCCCTTCCGCGTCATCTACCCTGTCCTGGAGCCCAGTTATGCTGCTGAAGTTGCTTAAGTTGTTTCCTATGTTCTTCATGTTGCGGCAGCATTTCCTCCAATGCGAGTTTTTCGACTTGACTGTGGCGGCAAGCCTGGTGTGGTCAGCCTTTAGAAATGTGAACCCAGTTGTCAGAGATCCTATTTGTTGCTCTATAGCCTTTCTTGAATCCTGCACTTCCTGCAGTATAAGGTCCAACTTATCTGGTGGGGTCTCCTGGTTAGTTGGTGGTAGTGTGTTAGTCAGTTGTGGGGGGGCTCTATGTCTTCTCTGGGTTTAGTTTCGGCATTGTTGGGGTCAGCGTTCTTCCCCTTGGGGCGTCCCATGTGTAAGTTGACCTCGTGTTGCTCTTGTCGCAGGATATCAGCGGGCACTGTATGGAATTCCAAGCGACGGCTGCGAGCAGCCAACTTGGAGCCCGGAGTGGTGGGCCCAGTCAGAGCAGGTTTTGGGAGGCAGGAGTCCAGCTTATGTTTTAGTGTTTGTGGCTGATGTTGAGCTCGGCCTGGAAGCCTCAGTGCCAGTTGGAGGAGCCACCACAGCCTTGACGGTAATAGGCCAGGTCCTTCAGGATAGTGTTCTCCGGACGAGCCTGTTGGTGCAACTTGGTGTGCCATGCACTCAGATCCCTTACCCAGAGCCACCTCAGCTAGCGAGGGTCTGGGGTCTGCAGGATAGGCACAGGGGGAGAGGGACCCGCTTCTGTTTCCCTTTCATCCCAGAGCCATGCACTTACCGCCTGCCAGGCAAGGAGATCGAGTTTAGGCTTCCAGTTGGGCCTCTCTACTTTTGGCTGTGCCACGGCAGTTCCAGGCAGGGGCAAAGATCTTATCAGAAGGCTCGGTCATCGGACAGCACTCCACCGGGCCAGCTGGTCTCGGCTTCCCGTCACCTTCTGCTATCAGAACTCAGTTGTCCGGGTGGACCATCCTACCGCTCCCCGCCACGGCGTCGCCTGGGCAACCGAGCAGCGATCTGGCTCCGTGACAACGTGGCCCAGCCGCCACGAGCCACCAGGCCCTGCAGCACTACAGCGACGGTATCCCTGGAAATGGTCCGGGTGTTCCTCGAGGTGGCACGGCCTGTCAAGCGGTTCTACTAGTGGTGATCAGCGGCCATTCCAGGAGTGCTTTTTGGGTGTCTCGACTATCACCGGCTCATGGCTGTTCTGCAGGCCCTGTGCTTTAGACTGCCGTCCTCGGGTGCCCCTCTGATGGCACCACTCACGCCCCGCCCGCTCACTGGGGATCTCGTGTGGCAGGTGTTGGTCAGGGCCTCAGCTTGCCTATGTGAGTCGGCAGGGAGGGGGGGAGCAGGCGGCAGGGCCGGGTATTCAAACTCTTCCGCTATGGCGTCGGCACACAGTTCGGTATCAGCAGTGTCAGCGGAGTCAGCCGGTCTCTCACAGCCTCTGGCGGTCTCACCTCAACTGTGGAGTTGGGAGCTCTGGTTCAGATCTGGCTATTCAATGAGGGCCACCTCTCATCACCACCCGGACCCGCTGTTGGCGTTCAGGCCGCAGGCGCCTGGCAGTCTGGGCTCCACTTCCCCTCGGGTGTGGTGCTGCCCGCCTCGCCGGCCCACCTCCACGCACCTCCGGGTAGGTCCCCATGCTCATCTAACGTGGGGGTTGGGGCTTCCGCACCACTAAGCCGGTCTATGCGAGGGGTTTGGTTGGCTCAGCAGGCCCATGAGCCACCCCCAGTCGTGTAGGCCACAGTCGCGGTCGGTCGCAGGCCTCCTTTCCTCCAGGGCCCCCACCAACACACGGTGGAGCGGAGGTGTGTGAGCCCGTACCTCTGGCTTTGGCACTGGCCCCGGCCGCTGCCTCAGTCCACCCCCAGCGTTTTCAGGCCAGGCCCCAGCCCACGGGGCTCCACCCGGCTCCCAGTTCTTTGTCAGCTAAACAGAGGCGCCGGTCCATCTGGCGCCCATTCCACAGCCAAGTGTCCCGCAGAGTTTTAGCAGAGCCTCCTTGTCGTTTTTTGGGGCCGATGTCACCCGATCTGTGAGGATTGGGATTGGATTACTTCGTTCCGGGCTAAGAGCTCACTCACAGTGCGCCATGCTTGGCAGTTAGCGTTATTAACAAGGAATAACCCAATAGGAGTCAAAAGGACCTGGGTATCAAGTGTTATAGACAAAATGGTCCTAGACGTTGATTCAACATATGCAATGTCAACATAGATTAAATATTCATTTCACTTTTGATCACCATCTGATTGAATCCATTATGGTTCATAACAAAGCAAACATGTTCGCCCGACATATTTGTTGAAGCAAGAAAACCACACCTGAAACAAAAGAAATTTTCTCCAAATACTGGGAGATTCTCTTATTTACTATACATTTACAAAAAACACAATGGATTTTGTACAACGTAGAAAATCACAATTATTTATAAAAGGGGGTTAATTTGTCACAGAGGACGTGCACAGATGAGAGTAAGAGTACGTGCTCGTGTGTGAAAAGCGACCAAAGAGGTCAGTGAAAAGATGTAGGTTAAAATACAATAGAATTCTTCAAACAACATCTAAGGCTTGAATCCTTAGTGTAGAACACGAGCCTGCCCTAGATGTTAAGTTAGCAAAAAATGTAATTATTTCTTGCTGGTAAGTAATTGAAAGATCCTCCATATTCTCATCAATAGCAGGGAGAGGGGCGTGGTAAAAACAATACAGGTACAGGCTCCGGGGAATTATGTCGACGTTTCGACCCTAAAACAAGCAGGGTGGCTGTTTTCCTCAGTAGCGGGTCTTCATCAGGACGGGGAAAGGGGGGGAGCTCAATATGCATGGAAACAAAGTGACCCCAACAAGGGTGGACACCTGCAACAACAAATAAATAACCGGCTAAGTATTTCACAGGTGACACATATCTAGTGTCAGACATCCATGAAAATGTTTAATTAGCGGCACTCACCCTACACTGGTGTGCCCCTTAGTGCGTAATCAATCAGCACCCCACAGCTTAGTAAGGCTCAAGCGGTTCAAACTCGCTCAGTCAACACTACAAATGTAGATGAAAAATGGCCATCCGTGCTATACATTAAAACCAGCCACATACATATGGCAATCATTACTCTAGAAAGAGGACCTTAATCGATGTAAATTACGACCGCCATGGGTTCTATTAATCATAGCGCACAACCGCAATGTTAATTCACGGTGTGTGAGTATTGAATACCCATGGTTATGCTACTCATCATAGAATGATACACAAGAACAAAACAACGTACTATGGTTTGCCATGAAATGCTAGCAACCACAACATAGACCAACAATATCTCTATCCACATCATTTATCCCAAAAATATGAGTGTTACTCACCCACGATCGAAATCCCTTGCATAAATCCAGAGGTTGATTTAAAATGATGTAACTGTAAGTAAAACAAACGCACTCACGTCAGAATATCTACTATGCCTACAGATGCCATTAGATAGCAACACTAAGGGGTCGATTCCGATTCGGGAAAAACCTCTCCGAATAGCCGTTCGGAGAATTTTTCCCTTACGAATCGTACCCTGCAACGTCCCCCGTACGTACGATGAAGTACAATTCGTACCAGGAGCCGTACTCCGTACGAGTCGTACAAGACACCGTACGACTCTAATCTCCGTACGATTCTTCCTCGGAACCTGCTGTACGCGATATCTGTACGGTTCCCGGACGGTTTTTACGACCCAGCAAGTACGATACGTGTCGGGTACGCACCGTACGACCCTTTTTCTACGGGAGCTGAAAACAGCTGTAAAAGCAGAGTTCGTGCAGAAACAGGTACGGAACGGCCCCCCCAGGTACGGTGCGTACCCCCCATGTTCGCAGGGGTACGCACCGTACCCCTGCGATCATGGGGTGTACGAGCCGTACCCCCATTGTACGATCGGTGTACGATCGGTGTACGAGGCGTACCCCCATTGTACGATCAGTGTACGAGCCGTACCCCAATTGTACGATCAGTGTATGAGCGGTACCCCATGTACAATCGGTGTACGAGCCGTACCCCCATTGTATGATCGGTGTACGAGCCGTACCCCATGTACGATCGGTGTAGGTACATGGGGTACGGCTCGTACACTGATCGTACATGGGGTACGGCTTGTACACTGATCGTACATGGGGTACGGCTCGTACACTGATCGTACATGGGGTACGGCTCGTACACTGATCGTACAATGGGGGTACGGCTCGTACACCGATCCTACAATGGGGGTACGGCTCGTACACCGATCGTACATGGGGTACGGCTCGTACACTGATCGTACAATGGGGGTACGGCTCGTACACCGATCGTACAATGGCAGTACGGCTCGTACACCCCATGATCGCAGGTGTCAGTGCCGTACCGCTGCAATCATGGGGGGATACGCGCTGTATGGGGTGTATGTAATCGTGCGCTTTTCCGTACGAATCACCCTTACCTGACGTGGACCGTACGAATCGCGTCCTGATTCCCCGGTCCGGATCGTACTTGTCAGGTCATAAGGCGTGTGTACGAGTCGTACGGTTCACAGTCTCAGCTTTGCAATACGTACGGATCGCGACGATTCGGACGGATTCACGGAATGCGGATCGTACTACGCGACTCGGACGGACGGGTACGATTCGTACGGAAAGAGCTACGAATACGAATCGTACGGTGGATTTTTTTACCGGATCGGAATCGAGCCCAAACCGTCCCATTTACTAAATAAGACTGGCAGGGCCTAGATATGCCTCAAAATACCTTAGTTGACATCAATGAGGCGAAAGCCGTCAGCTAAACTCCGTCCGCACTCTCTGCTGGTGGAGCCGTGACTGCGGAAAGGAACGCAGAAGTCGCGTGCACGCTGCAGCTAAATATAACCTGTCAGCGCTAGCGTCCACGTCACTGTGAGACATCGCTGGTAAATACCTCGGTGGTTGCCTAGTAACCGCAACGCAACCACCATCTTAGAGACCAGGGCAAGTGCCGTCAAAGTGTATCAGGCACGCATATGTCATAGTTAATGTAAACAGCCCCTTCCTCCTCTTCAATCTCACGAAGAAACTCCAGTATTTATCACCACTGTTAGAGAATGATATCCCTGTTATTTGGAGAAAGACCACGGAACTCCAGCGGTCACGTTGTTTAGCGAAAAACTACGGAACTCCGGCGGTCACGCTATTGTTTATAATAACATCAAGGATGGAGGCCCCATCCCCGGCAGTGATAATTTATAAGAAATGGTGCACAGGAAATGCAAAGAAATTGTGATAATAGACAGGATGTGAATCATTATCTAAAGAAATATGTACATTGATCTAATACATATATGTGCAACAGATTACATCAGATTATTTATAAGCAATGAATTACATTCCATGTATATATTATACTAGTTGTATTGCAAACGTTAAGTATGGATGGTGAAAGAAACGATGCAATTACCATATTACCTGGTGGCAAAGGATTAATATGTATGTCTATGTGTATGTTCTAATATATTGTGCAGACATACTAGTGAGCGTGGTCTTTATTCAGAAAATCTGGGTCAACCATTATACAAGGTTGCCATGTGTCTTGTAGTTTCTTCATACTCGTTAAGACCCCTATTGACAGTCTCATATATGTGCATCCATTTGCACTCCCGCACACTCAAAGTGCTTGCAGAATCGCCACCTCTCACATTCATAGTGACCTTTTCGAGAACCCACCATCTCAAGCTCTCAGGTGAGTGGCCGAATTTCAAAAAATGTTCAAGAAGCGGGGCTCCCTGGACCCCACAACGAATCCTGCTACAATGTTGCAGTATCCTTGCCTTCACCCTTTGTACGGTTTGGCCTATATACATGAATCCACAAGGGCATGAGATAGCATATATCACACCAACCGATTTGCAGTTGGTGTGTTGCCTCATTGTGTGTGTATAGTTGTTATATGTGCACTGTTTCAGCTCCAAAGTTAAAGGGCACGCTTTACACGTGCTGCATTATAAAGTGGCCTAACAAGGGTGGAATGTTCCAGAGAGTGGTCTGAGTATTCTTAGATTTACTTGGAAGTAGTGATTGGACTACCTAATCCCTAATGCTTCTTCCTTTTTTGAACGCATGCAACACTGCACGTCCTCTGTGACAAATGAACCCCCTTTTATAAATAATTGTGATTTTCTACGTTGTACAAAATCCATTGTGTTTTTTGTAAATGTATAGTAAACAAGAGAATCTCCCAGTATTTGGAGAAAATTTCTTTTGTTTCAGGTGTGGTTTTCTTGCTTCAACAAATATCTCCGGCGAACATGTTTGCTTTGTTATGAACCATAATGGATTTAATCAGATGGTGATCAAAAGTGAAATGAATATTTAATCTATGTTGACATTGCATATGTTGAATCAACGTCTGGATGCTTGGCAGTTAGCCACGCCCCCCCCTTCAAGTACAATACATATCTAGCCACATAGATGTCTGATTACATGAGGATTTAAATAATCATGTCCTCAATGATAAGTGTGAGCAAAACACTATGAGTGACATAACATCATAAGTGGGAAGGGGAAAAAAGGGGGGTGTCAGGGTGTGTGGGAGAGCAACCCGGGAGGGTGTCAAGCAAATCTTGTGTGAGGACTAGATGGAGAGAGATTCCTCACAGCACTTGCGGAGTGGGGTCTATCACTGTGAGGCTTCCCTGTCATAAGGAAGGTTTGCATCTTCAAAGAGGTGGAGAGCCCAACGGTCCATGGGTAACACGGGTAACTTGTTGGAGGATCTCAGGTATCCCCTCCTCCAGATGAAGGAGATCAGATCGCGCTGGAGGCATTGGATATCCACTTGGTGGATGGGCGTGGGTGGGGTTTGGAATAGATATAGTACTTTTGGTAGAATGGACATCTTGGACATTTTGAGGAGGCCAAGCCAAGATATGGGGATCGTTTTCTAACGGTGTAAATCCTCCTGAACAACCCAGCTACAGGCCATCCAATTAGCAAAAGACCATGAAGACAGGGAAGGAATAAAGTTTAGAACTATGTAGCAAATCGAGTGAGGGACACAGTGAAATGGGACGAGTGCCTGCAGGCCAAGCACTTCCTGTGTAGAAAAGGGAGAGAATCAACACCTGTGATTTAGCCATATTGATTTTCAATCCAAAAACCTTCTCAAGGGATCAGAGAAGAGATATTAGCGCCGCAAAGAATGTTGTAGGGGCAGTTAGTGAAAGTAAGAGATAGTCCCCGAGCAAGGCTACTCTGTGTTTATGGCCCTGTAGGGGATGCCAGTGATATCCACCGACTGGCGTATGGCTATCGCAAGGGGTTCAACCACCAGGGCGAAGAGTAAAAGAGAGAATGAGCAGGCTCCTCTGGTACAGCTCTGTATACAAATAAGTGGGGAGAAATGGCCATTGACACAGATCCATGCTGTAGGGACAACATAAGATGCCATAACCCTAAAAATCATAGTTGGGCCTAGACTGATTTTTTGTAAGACTGCACGCAAAATGCTCCAATCAACCCGGTCGAAGGCTTTTGCAGCGTCCAGGAACATCGGTGGTAGACCTTCTCAACGAGGTGGGCCACTCAACGGATATTATCTGCTTCCTGACGTTGGCATGTGAAACTAACCTTGTCCGGTTCTACCCATCCAGGAAGGTGTGGCTCAAGGCATTTCACCAGAATTTTAGTATAGCGAACGGTCGTTAAGACGCACATAGAGAGGGGTCCTTCCCTGGCTTGGGGATGAGAATAACTTTCGCCTCCGACATCATAGGGGTGAGGCCAGAGGTTTCAGAAAATGAGTTAAAGAGGCGTTGGAGGTGGTCCTGAAGCTGAGGGAGAAACATGCGATAGAATGAGTCAGGGGTTTAACCAACCGGGAGGTTGTTTAGCACCCATTGTAAATCATCCAGTGTGATCGGGCCATCAAGCAGTTGGGCATGGTGGGGGTTGAGGTGCACCCAAGGGTGTGTGGCAAGTAATGCGCTTATGTCCTCCCGAAGATGGGTTTAACTATTACAATGAGCCACATAGCAGGCATGGAATGCCTGTTCTTTGTTGTACTCAGATGTGGACCATATACCATCCGCTTTTTTAATCTTTGAAATGTGATCTCTAGTTATCTGGGTGCCAAGGCGGCAGACCAAACTTGATCCCATTTTATCTCCCCCATTGTAAAATGTTTGTTTTAGTGTCATTAGCGAGCGGTCTGCCTTCTTTCTCCGGTGGACCCTCAATTGTCACTGGAGCATGGCCAGACATTTCTTATGTCACCCAGAGGGCTCCTTATGGTCCATCCGCTCTAGTGCCTTATTAACATCAGCCAGGCCAGATTCGACCAGGCGAGCTTCCTGGGTGCGGGTGATGGATACTGAGGTGATGATCCTCTGGATGGTTGCCTTAAAGGCATTCCAGAGGGTGGGCTCTGGAGTTTCAAGAAGTGCATTTCTTTCAAAGAAAGCTATGATCTCATGCCGTATGTCTGCAATATCGACGAGGTCGCGAGGATGTGGGGCGGAAGCCTTCATCGGGGAGTGAAGCCCGAGCCTCTGCCTCATCGGCGCAACACCACCACCAGGTGGGCATGTTCCGAATTGGAGATTTCCGAAATTTGAGCCGATTCCAGGGACCGTGTCAGGGAGTGGCAGATAAAGAAGTAATCAATACGTGAATATGAGTGATGGACATGGGAGAAAACTGAGTAGTCCCGGGTTTCTGGGAGTTTGTTTTACCAGGCGTCTATTTTTCCCAAGTCTGTAAAGTCCCTTTTGAGGGCAGCAGACATCACCTACCTACTCTGATAGGAAGCAGCACTACTGTCCATGAACGGATCCCAAATCAAGTTGAAATCTACTCCAAAATGTACAAGCCGTCAGCCCGTGATAGCTGTTCCTGAGTCTTGTGATTGGTTGAGCACATAGACATTGAGTGAAGTTAAGGGCTGGGCATCGAGTTATACTCTAAGGAAGCCGCCTTCATTGTCCCGCACCACCAGGGAACCCACAGAACCAAATCTAACTGTACATAGTATTGCAACCTCAGCCATTTTAGATAGAGAAGACGCCCAGAATTGAGACAGGTATTTTGGGTGGGCCATACGAGGCGCGTTAGAGTGTAAGAGGTGGGTTACACGCAAGAAAAAAATGTATGGATCTTGTGACAGCAGGTAGCTCCATATCTGGCATCTTTTATTTGGGGAGTTAAGCCCTTTATCATTGAGAGAAAGGAATTTATTGTAAGATGTCTCAGCCATACTGGAAGGCCGGGGGGTCAAGTGCAATCATGGGGTGCAACTTCTGCCGTTTTAATAGGAATCAGAACAGGGGACTCTAGTGTGCAAAGAGAATGCACTTGGAAAGGTTTGCAGCAGTATAAGAGAGGGAAGCAAAAAGGAAGCAGGTGGCAGCATGTGGGGGGATAACGCATGTCATAGCGAGAGGGAAGACTCCCATGAGGCAGGTTAGGTGGGGGAGGGGAACATCCTTTACGACGCGGATCTTACCTCACAGTACCGTTACAACTCGTATTTTAGTTGCGCTGGAGGGCGCTAAAGGACAAGGAATAGTAGATTTACTATTCCAACACCTTCCCTACTGAACGTAGGCTGGTGTTGGAATAGTAAATTAAACTATTCCTAAGTCCGCACCCTTACAGCGCAAGTCGTGGTAACGACTTGCGTTGTAAAATACGCGTTGTAACGGTACGCTTGGTAATACCACGCGTCGTAATACCACACGTCGTAACAACATACATCCGGTGGGGGAGCACCAAGGGCTCTCCATGCTCAGTCCAAACCTTCTCCGGGGAAGGAGGCAGGGGTAGGAAGGTTGGGGTGTAATAACATAAACACATGATGGCCAACAGGTCATGCAAGTTATGTTAAAGTCCTGGAACAGCACATAAGTGTGTACAAGGGCCATAATGAAGAGGTCACTCTTCCCAGGGACAAAGTAAGCATCAGGGTTGTTGAAGGTGGTGGAACAAATGAGTTGGCCTCCAAACCCCGCAGCCAGTGATCAATCGGGCAGAGGAGGAGCCGTATCTGTGGGCCCACTCTGGCAATCAGAGTGATGTGCCATCGAGGCCTAATTATGTTGAATGGCTTGCTGCTGGAGTAACCGCGGCAGAGGGAATCTCATCTGATAGCAGCTGATTCTAGAGGGGTGTCTCGTCCGCTGATCCTATTCCAGGTGCCGAGGCCAGGTTAACCCCACACCTAGGCGGTACACTGGATTCATAGATTATCTGGTCTGTGACGGTCGGGCATACTGCTATTTGGAGGCCGCAAGGGATCAAGCTGGGGAGTGAGTCCTGTCAATAATACGGAGGTGTTGGATGATGTCCTTTTTAGCTTAGGAGGATGCTTGCTCTTTAGTGCCTGCTCTGTGCTTTGGGGGAAGCATTGTGGACCATTCATGTCATATAGCTTCTCTGTGAGATGCCTGGGAAGGGGAGAGCTGCTATCCCCGGACGATGTTGGGAGGTGCAAGAGTTGTTTTGCATCCCGCAGAGAGCGAAGCATACAGCGCTTACCTTCCCAGGTGAAGATCAGAGCAAAGGGATGGCCTCATTGATATTTGATGTTGAGGTCGCTGTCAGTGACCGGTTTAAAATCTCAAAGCCTGCGGAGTGTTACCAGAGCAATATCTTGAAAGATCTGAATTGGATAGCCATTGTAGACCAGGTCCCCTGCCCCACGCACCTTCTGTAGGATGGATTACTTATCTGTGAAGAAATACCCTTGTGTGAGTATGTCAGGAGTGAAATCTGGGCGACCCCTGACTGAAACGACCTGATGGGCCCTGTCCAGTGTCGGTGGAGAGGCATCCTCGTCACCTCTGATTGACTGGAGTAGATTGTCCATAAATGTCATGATGTCAGAACCCTCAGCTCTGCGGGGACCCCTCTAATGCAAATGTTATTTCTTCTGCTTCTGTTTTCTGCGTCCTCTTATTTTAGCTGAAGATTGGTGTGTTGATATTCCAGGTCTGCCATTCTATCCATAAGTTCTTGTGGTCTTACGATTGGGCGTCTGCCCCAGCATTCTAGATTGTTTGCACGGCACCCAATCTCCACAACATCCCATAGGAGGTCATGGAGGCAGGCTTTAAATTCAGCTTTAAGGGAACCAATTTCCCTTTTTATCTCATGCAAGAAGGCATTCATGTAAGCCTGCATGAGAGGGGCCATGGCAGAGTGACCAGCGGCCATTGTTTCCAAGGGGTCTGTGATAGCTGGTGTGGGAGGGCTGAATTTGAGCCATAATGAGGCTACATGATTTTTCTTGGCAGAGGCAAGCAAGGTGTCCCTGCCCCCCTTGCTTCATGGCATGCCCAGGGGAGGGTCTCTGGGTTTGTGAGCCAGAAGCAGAAGGCCTCAGGTCCATGTTAGAGTGAGGCTGATGGGTAGGAGAGAAGAGCTGATGCTGTGGCACAGGACTGGCTCAGTGGAGACCCCAGGAGAAGGCAGTGTCCACCCAGTGAGGGGCTTTGCAGATCATTAGCAGGTGTTGAGGAAGGGTCCAAATGCAAGCCACCGGGCACTCTCCCCAGGTTGCTCAGTCCAGAGAAATCTACCTCAGATAGGAAGGGCACTGCAGGGGTCTCCAGCACCCCCCCAGAGGGGCATGCCTCCATGAAAGGGGGAAATCAAGGCACAGTATGATGTAGGGGAGGTCACCTAGTGCCAGGGGGCTTGTGTAGTTTGGGGGTATACCAACCCTCTTCCAAGGGAGCTGACAGTGAGGAGACCACATTGGGCCAACCACCCTGGCTCAGATCAGAGCATCTGTGGAGGTGAGGAGGGGATGCCTCCAGGAAGGCCCACTAGGCTGGGGCAGTCCCTGGGGTCTGCCAAAGCAGAGGTTCCCAGCCGGAAGAGGCAAGGAGGGCCAGCCAGAACGCAGATGTGGTAACAACACCGGGGGGATCAAAGGGGCCAAGAACCAACCCCTGTAGTCAAGCCCAGGGCAGCGCTGTCAGAGGGAGTGGGGAGAGGGAGGCCACTGTGCGGTCTCGCAACCGATCACCCCTTACCTCTGTCTCCGCGGCTCTTCCTTCCCCACCACACATCCAATGAGGGCAGCAGTTCAGGGCCAGCTTGGGGTCCGTAAATCCAACAACAGCAGCTAGGGCTACAGTGAGGGGCCACCATCGACCTCCAGGTTGATATAGCAAACCCAGCGTGGGGCCAAGAACTAAGAGAGTCAAAAGTACAGCAATCCAGAGGCCCCGTTATTGCCAACCCTCAATACTGCTGCCCGGAGCTACTGCCATTCCTGGGTGGGTGTGGCCAGCCAGTCCCCCCTCAGCACAGTGCTCCAGCAATGGTGTTGGTCTGTGGTAGGCCCGTGGCAGTCCAGGAGACTCAGAGATGAGCCCCCCCAGGTAGTAGCCCCATCCAGCACAGCATCTGGATCCTCACTATCCCACCAGACTGCAGGGGAGTAGAACAGGGGACCGGGTCAGGCGGCAGCAGGTCGCCTCAGGCAGGCACCAAGGAGAGCGTGGCTTTAAAGGCCTCCAGGATGGACCGCCATCTACAAAGCAGGACGCAAGATGGCAGAATAGCTCAGTGCTGCAGCAAGGCTTGCTCCAGAGCCACACAAGGGGAGCAAATGTGGGTCAAGTCCACCGCTTTATCACCGCCACACTTTGTCCAATGCCGGGATCACAGGAGGTAAGAAGCTGACATCATGGGTGCTAAGGGGCAAGGTGTGAACCTTCTGTAGGCCTTGTCACCCAGTGGCTTCAAAGATGGTGGATTCAACTGCAGTGGCATCCCCGTTCCGAGCCACCTGATCTCTTTAGGCCATCCCAGGGGCTGAGCAGTGCACACCCATCTAAGTCCACAGTGTCTTTGGGATCATAGCGGGACCACGGGCAATAGGTCGGGCCAGGATATCAAAGGGTTAGTAGAGGATGGCTGCAGAGGACTGCAAAACATGTCTTACTCCATCTGCAGCTTGGCCATGCCACCAACATAGTTCTTTAAAAGATTATTAGTTGTCAATTAAATTTTATTAGTGGGGTTGTTTTCTGGTCATTTTAAGGTAGATCTACATTTAGATTTGAAAATGTCATGCTTTGGTCTTTGCAGTCCTATTGTTCAATGATAGGTTATAAATCCAGTTTACAATATGGCTTAGCCTATCAGGGCCTAGCAGGGCCATTACCTAGGTCTCAAACAATTTGTATTTGTATTTCCGGTTTATATAGCGCCAACTCACCGGCAGGTCTCAAGGCGCTTTTGACCGAAAGGAAACAACATCTTACTCAGCAGGATGACCAAAGGGGAGCGTGCTTAGGCTAAACTCAAAGCCTCTCCGAACAGAATTGTTTTCAGAGACTTCCTGAAGCGAAGGAGGTTTTCCTCTTTACGGAGGGACTCAGGTAGTTTGTTCCATATTTTAGGGATCAAGACCGAAAAGGATCTTCCACCTTTTGTAGCGAGTCTAAAACGGGGACAAACAAGCAGTTGTGCATCGGAGGACCTAAGACACCGTTCTGACTTGTACAGCTCCAGACGTTTTTTTATGTATGACGGAGCTTGTCCATAGATCGCTTTATGGGTTATACAGAGGCTCTTGAATTCAGACCGCTGCCTTATAGGCAGCCAGTGGAGGCTCTGTAGCAATGGTGAGGCATGTGAGCGTCTTGGTAGCCTGAAAATGAGGCGAGCCGCATCATTTAAGGTCACCTGCAGTCTGTTAATTAGTATTTTCGGAAGGCCTAAGTACAGCGCATTTCCGTAGTTCAGCCTGGATATTATGGTCGCAGATACGACCGTACGCAGCATGGACCTGGACAAAAGAGGGGCTAGTTTGCGTAGTTGTCTATTCAAACCCGTACAGGTGCCGGCTACGGTGGAAATCTGGCTCGCCATTGACAACTCACGATCAATCTTGATGCCCAGACTTTTTACTTTGTCTGCTGGTTTAGGAGTAGGGCCCAGATCCTGGGGCCAGTACAAGTCACTCCATGGGGAGCAGGTCGATGCGACCACTAA
This sequence comes from Lissotriton vulgaris, assembly GCF_964263255.1. NCBI lineage: Eukaryota > Metazoa > Chordata > Amphibia > Caudata > Salamandridae > Lissotriton > Lissotriton vulgaris. Next base: position 1,944,704,871 of record NC_141685.1, read on the forward strand.
AACTTCTGTCTTCTCGGGGTTTATTTTCAGAAGATTCGAAGACATCCACCTAACGGTGTATCTGAGTACATTCTGCGCTTGGGTCTGAGCTTGTACAGTATTCTCTATACTCAGCAACAATTGGGTATCGTCAGCGTAATTAAATACGCGACAACCCATCTTTGCCAGGGAGTTAATTAATGGCTGAAGGTACAGGTTAAATAGGAGAGGGGATTAGGCGGAGCCTTGAGGTACCCCACATGTTAAGTTTCTAACCTCTGAGATCTCCTCCCCTAGATGAATCCTCTGCGTTCTCCCAGTCAAGAAAGATTTCAGCCAACAGAATGCTGACCCCTGAATCCCAAAGCTGGTCAACCTGTCCAGGAGCAGTGTATGGCTGACAGTATTGAATGCCGCCGATAGATCTAAAAGTATCAGGGTGCTCGGTTTCTTACTGTCAGCCATCTCTCTCAACTTATCCAGCACAGAGAGCATCACCAGTTCGGTGCTGTGGTGTGCGCAGAATCCTGCTTGAAGCTCGGGGGGAGGTGGTGTGACTCCAAGAACGAGGCCAGGGACTTCAGCGTGTTGCTCCGGGACTTTGGCCAGGAACGGGAGCTGGGAGATCGGCCTGTAGTTTTTCAGGGACTTTGGATCGGCTCCTGGTTTCTTTATTAAAGGCTTTACCCGGGCTTCTTTAAATCCATCAGGTAGCTGCCCTGTAAGTTATGATTTGTTCAGCAACGAGAGGACATGCTCCTCTAGAATAGGACATGCTAGGCGGAATACGCTAGGGGGGCACGGATCAGCTGGGGACCCAGAGTTGGTTTTGCTCATAATTTGCTCCAAGCTCATAGGGTCCAGTTGAGGAAAGTGTGAAATGGCAACATCCTTCACAGGATGATCAATCAATTGATCAATGAGGCCTGACCCAGCATCCTTTCTGATATTCTGTAGGATGGTGTCTACTTTTTCTAGGAAGTAATTTTGAAAGGTATTGCAGGGGATTGTTGTTTCCGTTTCTTGGGGTCTTTTACTTAGCTCCGTTAGGATTTTAAATGTCTCCTTCTGGACGTTGTCGGCCTGGCTAATCTGATCTCAAAGTAGGCAGCCTTGGTTGCCAGGATGAGCTTTTTATAAAGATGGAATAGATTTCTATATTGTTCTCGGGCTATTTCATCTTTTTTTTTCTCCAGTTTCTCTCGGCATTACGAAGCTTCTTCTTATGATCCCTGAGAGCTTGAGTGAACCATGGTGCTCCCTTTCCCGCCCCCTTGACTCTTTGTGATTTCTCAGGGGTAATCAGATCAAATGCTTTGGTCAGGCTATGTGTTAAATCCCTCTATTCCTGATCTACATTGCTATTAGGAACTATCGGATGAATGAGTTCCGAGAGGATCGTTCTCAAGGTGCCTTGTTCAATTTTTTTCCACTGCCGGGCTTTCTTCACTTTAGGTGGCACTTGCATCGGTCTTGCCTTTATGGGAATGTCACAATAAAGTAAATGATGGTCAGACCAAATGCAGGGTACAACCCTCGGGGGAGCTACCTTAGGATCCAATGTCCAAATGAGATCCAGGATGTGTCCTTTTATGTGTGTAGGTGTATCTACTAGCTGTCTAAAACCTAAAGATGACATAGTCACCTCTAAATGACATGCCGCAGGTTCTTTTATTAACCTGTCCCAGTGTAGATTAAAGTGTCCCGTTACTACTACATTTTTGTAGCGTGAGCGGATGTCAGATATGATAGACAGAAATAGATCGTTGAAGTTTGGGGTGGAGTTAGGTGGACAATAGACTGTGAAAATCACCAAACATAGATTGTCAAATATAAACTTTACCGCAATCATATCAGCTAAGTCTATCGTTTCTGCCAGGATTTTAATTGCCGTTAAAGATATTTTAAACACAATTGCTACTCCCCCCCCCCCCCCCCCCTCTGGCGTTGTCTGCTCAATTATGCCATAGAATATTGTATTCATTCGGAACAGCAGCTATAATATCTGGCAGTGAGTTGTCTCCCAACCAGGTCTCGGTTAGTGTTAAAACATCAATTTCCCCGTCCTGGAGTAGGGAGAATATCTCGAGATTGTGGCATTTCAACGACCTGGTGTTTAGACTGGTTAATTTTAAGGGGGTTTGGCTTGATGCGGACCTTAGGATGCCCAGATCGGATAGTGTATTCACAGTACCTGGGTTTAGTGCTGCTACTTCAGTGTGTCGTTGGTGCAGTTCTGCCGATGTATAGGACAGTCGACTGCCAAGAGTCCCGACCCCCGCGCCCGTCCGTGTGCGGACGGGCGCAGACGGGCGCAGACGGGCTGGACTCTGGCATGACTCCGGCGTGCTCACGCTGCGCGCGAACGCTGCGCGTCAGCATGGCCGCCCTAAATAGCTCCCAGTGAACAGCTAGGTGAACAACTAGCGCGGCAACAAAGATGGCGCCGCCGGGCGTCTCCGCGTTCCCGGTGAATAGGGAAGTGGAAAGGACCCGCGAAATGCGGTGCTTTTTTTCGTTTTATGGTGCAAGAATGTGGCTTTGGCAATAAAAGCAGGGGAAAATTCAAACAAAATGTAAAAGCAAATACACAACAGGAATTGTTAGAACAATCCCATGTGTCAGACAACATATGCCTCATTTTGTGTTGTATGCGTGGTTTGGTATGTTCAAAATCAATACGCTTAGACTCTGATTTAAGTTTAGTTTTTTCATAAATAGGTGCAAAAAAAATAGACTCTGGTGCACTGCTTCTGGATTTTCCAAACTGTGTGAGTAATTATGAATTTGAAAGGCACGGGGCAAATGTATGCAAAACACTGTAATGGTGATGTCTTATTTCTGTTGCTTCTCTCACACTAGTGCACATTTTTTAATACAACAGTTTAAGTAAATTTGCTGTTTTTTGTGCAATATATGCAGAGAATTGAGGAGAGAACATAGTGGAGGTCAGACTCATGAAGCATACACGTCACCCCCATATATGCCTCTTTGCCTTGTAGCAATACCTTACTGTTAGACTTGACATCCTGGGTTGGTTTCCCCTGATCTTTTGCCTCTACCTCCTGTATTTTTGGTGCTGTGCTGGATTTCCTTTTTGCTGGCTTAGATGTTTTGGGCACTTTGCCACTGCAGATCAGTGTCAAAGTGAAAGTGCTCTCTGTGAAAATTGTTGTTACAATTGTTTATCCCTGATTGGCATATTTGATTTACTGGTAAGTCTAGTGCACCGAGTATGCCAGGGCCTGTCAATCAAATGCTACTAGAGGGCCTGCAGCACTGATTTTGCTACCCACATGAGCAGCCCTGAAAAGGTATCACAGACCTGCCACTGCAGTGTATGTGGCAGTTTTTTAAACTGCCATATCAACTTGGTAAGTGCACCCACTTTCCAGGCCCTAACCTTCCCTTTTCTTTCACGGAAGGTACCCCTATGGGAGGCCTAAGGTACCCCTATGGGCAGGGTGCAGTGTATTTGAAAGGTAGGACATGTCCTGTTAGTGAAATACTGCCAATTTCATTTTTCACTATTGAAAGGCTACCTGTCCCAGAGGATAGAATGGGAAATACTTTGTAAAATCTTACAAGAATAACTTCCCATTGTGACAATATGGAGAAATAACATTTAGGCTCTCTGAACTCATCTTTTAGTAAAGATGTTTTTTAGAAAGTAGGCATTTTCTTGTTTAACCATTCTGTGTGCCTCTGCCTGGTTGTGGATTGACTCTCTGGTTTTGGAGTTACAGGGGCTGGGGATGTGTATTCACGGTAGACAGCCAATCGTGGTTTGAAGTGTGCCCGGCCTTCCTGGACGATTCAGAGCAGAGCTGAATAGGGCTTGGCTGCATAAGAGAAGTGGGAGGAGATTTCTTTGCACTTGAATAGGGCCTGTCTCCCTTGCACAATCATATCTCCACCCCCTGTGGTCATACTGCATCAGTGAGGACAGAACTGGTTTGAACTAGGCTCAGAGACCCTTGCACAAAGAGAACAAAGACAAAATGGTGTATAAGTAGTAGACCTTAAACCCCAGAACTTTAGATCACTTCTGGACTCAAGAAGAACCTTTGCAATTGAGATGTGCTGAAGAGCCGTAAGGAGGAGTACTGCCCCTTTGCTGTGTGATGTGTGAGGTTGGCTTACAGTTGTTGTTTCTGCCAAGGACAGGGCAAAGACTGGAACTTTGCTGTTAACTTGCTTGAAGAAGAATCTCCAAGGGCCTGTGTATGCTGGCTTCCTGTTCTGAAGTCTCAGGGAAACAAAGACTTCACCCCAGCTCCCCTGAACTCTGCTGCTGAGAGCTCTGACCTGCCAGGAGGTACCTACTCCAGTTCTGGGCCTCAGGAAATTGATCCTGCTGTTGGGAGCTGGAAGAAAACTGAAGAACTGAGAAAATTGATGCATCGCTCTTTTTGAGGCTGATCTTCTTTTTTTTAAATTTTTTTTTATTCCTCATATACCAGAAGTGGGTATTCTAGAAAGGGTATCTCCTCCTCTCCTTAATGCGATGTTCCGACCAACTGGACCAAAGCTACCGTCTTGGCTCCAGATTGGGAGAGAAGGTCGGATACCCCTCCAGTCTCCACTGTGAGCTAGGTCCACTCCATACCCTATAGTCGATACGGCCCTCCGTTGGGTAGGATACCAAGCGTCCACAGGACCCAGGTGAAATCATTGGAATATATATCATCGGTTCCGCCAAGCCACCAGGGCCGCCCAGGTTTTGTCAAGGCAAGAATTATCACATGCAAGATCAGCTTCACTGATATATACAATATAGCTTAAGAAATCTGTAAAGGTAGGAATGATCTCTGACTTCCAAAGCTTACAAATTTCTCGCCTAGCTATAATCATTGCATAAAATATAAATTTAGTCCTCATCTCGTTAAGCGGAGATCCAAGCTCTAACCCAAAAAAAATGGTCATCGGAGTAATTTTAAACCGTATATTACACACTTCTATTATAAATTCCTCTATTTTGGACCAAAAGAGAGATAATTTAGGGCACTCAGCGAACATATGTATGTCGTCTGCCTTGGAAAGTTTACAGCGCAAACAAAAGTAATCCATATTCGTAAACTTGGACAGCTTCTTAGGTGAAAAATACGCTCTATATAATGTAAACAGATGGTTTCGCTTTAAGGGGGCATATTTAACAACCGTATGCAATAGTTTAAAAGAATCTCCCCAAAGACCTTGTAGTTCGCCATGTTGTAGAGCTATTTCTTCTCCCCATAATTTGTTAAGTTCAGGTTCCGTGACTTGATCTTTTTCATTTAGTGCGTCATACCAAAAGGCAACTTCTTTTTTCCAGCTCCCTGTTCTCTTTACTAGATCACATTTAGGATTAGATGTGGAATTCTGGCTGATCTTCTTGACGCAGCAACGTTGTACTAGAAGAATCTCCATGCATCGCTGCACCGCTGCTGAGCCGACACAGCACCAGTCGTGGCTGCAAGAACTGACGCATCGTGGGATCGTGGCTAAAGAAACCGCCGCTTGTCGCTGCATCATTGTTTGCCGTTGCATCCCTGATTTCCACGCATCGCACCTGTGCAGCAAGTTTTCCCGACGCATCACCCACGGACCCGAATGGTCTTGGAGTTGACGCATCACTTACCCCTATAGTCCGGATTTGACGCATCACTTCTCCTGCGTATAACAGAACTGTTCCATCGACGCCCCAAGGACTCACAAACTGACGCATCTCTTTGTTTCTCAATGCTTCCCATCTCTTCGGCTGTTTGGTCTTGTGAATATTTATACATCTACAGGTACTTTGTGTAGAATCACCCAACAATAGTTTTCAATTGACCCAGTTACTTGAAACCTTTGATGAATCATATTCTTATTATATTTATGTTGGATTTTTGTCGTTTTTGTCTTGTTGAGTTTAGATGAAGATACTTTACTTTTCTAAACTGGAATGGTGTCTCTTTGTGATGTTAACACTGTATTGCTGTGTGGTCTGAGTAAAAATACTTTACGTATTTCCTTTGGAATAAGTGTGTCTGCTGGTGCCAAGCTACTCAGGAGGTGAGCAGCAGTTATCTAAAGTGTGTGTCCCCTTACCCTGACTAGAAGCAATGGTCTCTATTTGGACAAAGGTACCTACTTCTGCCAACTAGACCCCCATTTCTAACACATACTGAAAACATAAGTGACCGGAAGTACTTGCTGATGAAGTAATCTTAAATGATTCTCAAAAGTTTGGTTCTTGTGCTCATCACTCACCGTAGTCACTAAATAATTGCCTTTGGCAGGAAATGCTGTCAAAAGTCCATGCAGTAGGTGAGTTTAAAAAGGATCCAGAGAGTGATGCAGGGTGTAGAATATTAGAGACGCCTTTGGTTGCAAAAAAGTACAATATTGGGAGTGGTTCCTGAACACATTTGAAGTCTGCCCTCATAAAGTGAAGAGTTGTAATGAGTGAATGGAGTATGCACAACGGATGGAAAGGAATGGTGAACGTGGTGAAGGGGCCACCTTCAGGGTATGTGCTCTGTCTCTTCCTTTATGTGTAATATTTGTGCATATGTGTGGGATTGATAGAGTGCAAACCTAGTTACAAAGCAATTGGTGGCCGTCATGAGAGGAGGAGGCATGAGGGAAGGGTAACCTAGAATGTTTGGGAGTAGGGAGGAGATATGAAAGCTCCTGCCCATCAAATACACTTGCAACAATGTTTCAGAAAAAACTTTGAGGGTATGTTTTTTGACACATAGAATCACCGATGCATGCTGTGGATGCAGAGAAGCCATTTTGAGCTTGTTCACTTTGGCGAGGAAGTAGAAGACAACTTTGAAAAAGGGACTTCAGAAAATGACTGAACTACCCAACCAGAGGTGTAAGCTGCCTTGTCATATAGTCGATGATGTAACTCTGAAACGTTGCCAAGCTAAATACGATGAGATTGGGAATTTAAGTAAGAATGAAGTACGCCTACTGAATAGAAAGAATAAATGGCGATGATTATCAACAGGAAAAAACCCATTTACAGTACAGTGTCCAGAAATGGATATATTGCCTGCCATGTGTTTTGAATTATAGAAGATGACAAAAGGCTTGGCGTGTCCCTCAGGAGAACCTTCAAACAAAAGTGAAGTATTTCGAAGTGCTTTTGGTGGAGTGCTGCCAAAACCATGAACATGCAGCCCGTTCCATCTACTTATTATTCCAAAAAATATTGTCCAGGGCATGTAGAGACTTTAGCTATTATTAGCACCTCTGTGCACACAGGTGTTTTTAGCACCTCCTGCCACCTGATCACGGGAGCGCTACCCGGCACTGAGGACTATTGCTGCCACGTACAGAATATATCCCATAGATGTTATTTCGGACATGCAATGGTGTTTTTCTAATTCTCCTCAAGATGATGTGTAATGTTCCTTAATGGCCCTCGATTGGAGTCGAGTAAGCTCTGGTGTTCCCCTTCAGAGCTCTTTCCTTATGAATGCCTGATCATTACTTGTTTACCACAGTACCCCTGTTTTATGCACAAGCCCTGTGTTCAGGTTGTAATAGTGGTGCAGTAAGTAAGTAATCTAAAGCGCCAGAGCAGAAGGAGAAATGTGTTGTATGCTATTGTTAGGCTGTAGAGCACGGTAAGATTATTGGTATGAATCACAGTGAGTGCAACATTTATGTTTCTATAGATTATAGTTTTTATGTGGTACTACAAGGCCAGCAAAACTGTAACCTGTAAACCTATAAACAGGTCTCAGAAATTCTGTTATTTACTTGGAGGGATACCCTTACCAATTCAATAATCTTACTCTGGTCAGGTCAAACACAGGTTTGAGAAAATACCAGTTCAATCAATAGTATCTATCACACAAGCAGCAGTCAATCCCCAGAGATGCCCATGCTAAGATCAAGCAGTACCAACAGTAATAAAGTAATAAACAAAGCACAAAAAGATTCCTAAACCAATTTAGAAGAATACAGAAAAATATAATCAACAAAAGCCAGCAAGATTCTCAAAATAGATTAAGGGGAATTGGATATTTGGATTTTTAAAGTTTTAAAGCAAATAGCACATAGAAAAAGCCAACCACTTTGGGAAAAATAACAGTTTGTGCTGGACCAGGATGTAGTGTAGTATCAGGCCGATCTAGATGGAGTCGATGTTAGATACAGCAAATGGGTTGATCTGGTCAAAGGTTTTCTAATCCGGCTGTTTCTTGACCAGCGTGAGTGAGTAAGTTACTCCATCACCCTGGTCACTAAATGTAGAAATGACTGCCAAGCAGGCTGCAATTTCCTAAAACATTGCCAGGAACCACCATCACCGGAGTTTCTATCAATGCTTTTTGCAGTTTGGTGTCGGAGTCCTGCGCCAAACTGTTTCCCTATTTCATTTTCAAAATTAAAATCCTGAAGAGGGATTTTCTTTTTGAAAATAAAAAATAAAATGCTCCCCTCAACTTGGGAGTCCTCCACCATGACACAGAAAGTATTAAGCGGTTGTTACTGCCTCTTTCCACCAGGGTTTTCCTGGCAGTAAAAGGCATGGAACACTGACATCTTATTCCACATATCTAAATTATTTGGGCCGAATTAGAGGACTGCGTCAGATGGCCCTTACTCTAGAGGGCCATCAGCAGGGTTTAATCAGGGTGGAGACAGAGAATTCTTGGCTATGTTTAAACCCATGGTCCACCAGCATCTATATTTGGCAGGCAGACCATTATGTTGGCAGTAAGCATACTCTGACACCATTGCAATGAAGTATACTTATTGCCAACATATAAATCGGGCCCTCATTCTCTAACTGCCTGAAAAACGTTTGCAGGTCAGTCCTAAGATTGTAGATCGTCTGCGCTCGTCCGCGCCCGGCCAGGCCCAAGGGCCATGTCCCCTGGCCCATCCAGAGGCGACAGACTGGTATACAGCCCAGGCCTCCTATACCAACTAAGGCCACCTATCTCTCCCAAGTGCGGCACCCCCCTACACCCCCTGGAGATCCCTCAACACTGCAAGTACTGCAATTCAGATCTATGCACTACAACCATCAAATCCAGAGTCGAGGTAAAGAACTACTCCATGCTGCTTCTTAACTGCAGGTCCCTTGTAAAACATTGCCTAGAGATCTTCCTATTACTAGAGGAACATTCCCCAGATGCAATTTTCCTGACCGAGACATGGCTGAACCAAGACTCTCAGCCAGACCTAGCACAAGCTATCATCCCGGGATATCAGATAGCGCGGGCCGACCGACCACTGGGCAGAGGTGGCGGCCTCGCGATCCTCTACAAAGAAAGCTATACTTGTCGCCACTTAGCGGAAGACATTGAGGATTGTGAAAACCTCTCTTTTTCCATCGATTTCTCTCCCAATGCCTGCTTCACCGGTATTCTTATCTACCGCACTCCCGGTCCCATAGGACAATTCAATACATCTCTACTCTCGGTGACCTCCCAGTCGGTTGTCTCTCCCTCCAACTTCACCCTACTCGGAGATTTCAACATTCATTTCGATAACCCACTAGACCCCTCGGCACAAGAGACACACTCAAGCTTGGCCGCATGTCAACTCGAGCAACGAGTTCCGTCTGCTACACACGAAAAGGGACACCTGCTAGACCCAATCTTCAGCAACTGCGACCAGCTCAAAGTGGGCAGCATAACCAGACTTCCCTGGACAGATCATTTTTTAATAGCTTTCAACTGGACCACGAGTAAACCACCCCCTTCCTCATTTACCACAATGAAAACTCGTAACTGGTCTAAACTCCCCATTGACAATAGGGTACAAGCTCTTTGTACCATGAGACCATCTCTCTCCCAAGACCCAACCTCTAATAACAAAATATACGAGGAATGGATAACCACCTCTCTTGACTCGGTCCTCCCAGAACACGCACCAAAATCCAAGAGACACAGCAAAACAGCTCCCTGGTACACAGAAGAGCTCAGGAACCATAAACGTCTCTGTAAAAGACAGGAGAGAAAGTGGCGCACTTCATACAATCCCGAAGAAAAAGCCACCTATAGGGAAATGATCAGGAACTATAAGCTGGCCATTAATTCCTCGCAAGCTGCCTTCTACAACCTTAAAATAACCACGGCAAAATCCAAACCCAAAGAAATCTACCGCATAGTTAACTCCCTGATCAAACCTCCGCCACCGGTCACAGACAATAACAACTCACCAACCAAGTGCAATGATCTGGCGGAATTCTTTTTCCAAAAAATTAATAAAATGTATCTCTCCTTCCCTAATCCGTCCACTGACCCCCCTGGCCAAAACCTGCACTTGACCTCAAACCTGACCAAGCGGTTGGAGTCTTTTCCCTTGATAACACCGGAAACCGTAGAGAAACTCGCACAACAAATAAAATCCGGCTCCCCATGCGACCCTGCTCCCCCAGGATCACTGAACCTTGCCAGCACTGCTATTTTTCCCACGCTCCTGGATCTCATGAACTCCTCTATAATAAGTAGGACAGTTCCCACAACATGGAAGCATGCTATGGTACGGGCTCTACTGAAAAAACCTTCCCTTGACCCGGCCAACCCCAGCAATTATCGCCCGATCTCGTTACTCCCTTGGGCGTCGAAAATTTTGGAGAAACATGTCAATACCACTCTGACAACGTTTTTTGAGGAAAACCACCTCCTCGACTCTTCCCAAACAGGTTTTCGTACCAAACATGGGACAGAGACCGCTTTACTGGCTGTAACTGAGGAGGCAAGACGGCTTCTGGATCGAGGAGGATCCGTGGCAGTGATCCTCCTCGATCTAAGTGCCGCATTCGATACGGTACACCACAAAATCTTGCTAACCCGCCTTGCCGACCTAGGAGTGACCGGAGATGCCCTGATATGGTTCGACTCTTTCTTATCTGACAGAACCTTTCAGGTCTTCGACGGCACATCCCGCTCATCCACTCGTCCTCTGGGATGCGGAGTCCCCCAGGGCTCCTCTTTAAGCCCTACGCTCTTCAACGCTTACATGAGGCCACTGGCTGAGGTTGTTCGTCCGCATGGTGTCAAGATCATCTCCTATGCGGACGACACCCAGCTGGTGGTCTCCCTTGCACGGAAGAGCGGCCTCCAGTCGCCACCAGATCTAGCGGCCTGTCTGGAGGACATAAAGAGGTGGATGATGAGCTCATGCCTAAAGCTAAACGACGATAAAACTGAGCTAATGCTCCTGGGCCCAGCCTCCCCCGCCTCCATAGAGTTGATCTGGCCATCAAGCATGGGAGTGGCCCCACCCCCCAGAGACAACATCAAAAACTTAGGCGTCTGGCTCGATAAGTCTCTGAGCCTTAACACACAGGCCACTAAGTTTTCAGCCACCTGTTTTGGCCTCCTTAGGGTGATCAAAAAAGTCCTTCCCCTCCTCCACTTCGAGGCCAAACATATAATCATACAGGGCCTCATCCAATCTCGTCTGGACTTTAATAACGCCCTCTACTTGGGAGCCCCATACTACACCCTACAGAAGCTCCAACGCACCCAGTACTGTGCGGCCAGAGCGCTGCTGGGAATCCCCCGGAGGACTTCAATAAAAACCGGCCTAAAGACCCTGCACTGGCCACCTGTCAGGAACAGAGTAAAATTTAAATCGCTCTGCATCGCCCACCAGACATTCTGGGAAACGGGCCCAAACATCAACCGCTTCCTGATCTCTCCCTACAGGCCCAATAAATCTCTCCGCTCCTCAACAGCATTCCTGGCCGAGATCCCCAGAATCCGCAGAGCCAGAGCAGGAGGACGCTCCTTTTCGTATAATGTTTCAAAACTCTGGAACTCCCTCCCTCTGCAGCTGAGAAACAATCCCAACCTGACCACTTTTCGCAAAAATCTAAAAACCCTACTGTTTAATGCCTAATAAAGTAACCTCATGAGGGCTTCTTCTGTTTAGCGCCTGGACGCCTCAGGGCAGCTGCAGCGCTCTACAAATCACATTTTCATTTCATTTCATTTCATTTCTAGTCAGCGCAGGCTTCTGGGGACCAGGTCTTGTTCCAGCCAGGTCTCCTGTAGCATCTAGTCCTTTTAGGAGTCAGGAGTCCTTTAGTTTTTTTGTCCTTGAAGGAAGTAAACAGGAGCCCAACAACTTGACCCTTGGATAGCAGTTCCAGTCCTTGGGTGCCAGTAGGAGTTGAAGGTCTTGGAGTTCTATAGTCTTTGTGTGAGTCCTTCTTCCAGCAGATCGTCTTCTTCAGATAGTCTTCCCAGGCTCAGAAATATTCTGGGCAGATAATGGTGGAAGTGGTAAAATTATCCTATGCACTTACCACTAGTTGGAGAAAATCTACCATTCCAACCATTTTTGTGCAGCACTCACCTTCTTTTACAGCACGTCCTCTTTATGTTACAGTTAAATGACTCAGGAGCCCCCATTGTCAATATGTAGGGGCCCTGCTGACACTGTAGTGTAGTTCCTAGTTTCCCACTAGGCCCTGCGCATTGGAATAACATAAACAGTAGTATCGACGTGGAACTGCTTATATTCCAGGCCTCCACTGACTATGCTAAACTTAATTGGGTTGTGTTACCAACTAGCTCAGAGGTCACTGGAAACCTTCTTCTCTGCATAGGAAGTGATCAGCTTCCTTGGCACAGACAAGAAGGGATTCAGCTTTCCAACAACCGTGCAACATGACAACTTTGCTCCTCAGATCAAGAGTCGATCTCTAGGGTCGTGTGAAACAATAGACACAGATTTCACTCAGTCAGTCTAGTGCAGTTTACTTTCACAGTATGTAGAGAATAGAGAGACGGGCGTTTATCAATAAAGGGTTAACATTTATTGAACAGTCTTTCTTCTCATACAAGAGAAATGTATTGCCACAATTGCAATAACTGTTATTATGAAAGTACGTACAGTAAGATAAGGATTGCGAAATAGAACTGTAAAAGCATTGATATGGTTTCTTAGCCATACAATGGTTTAAAAGTAATAAAACATATATACAGTCATATATACATTAGGCTAACATACTCAACTGGTGCTTCTAACTAAGCCTACCCCAGTGTGCCTGACCTAAGCCTAACACGTGAGAAGGGGAGCAAGTAAGTAGCTTAAGTTAAGTTGGTTTTGCCAAGGTTTGTTTCAAGAATTCTCGTCTAAGGGTTTAGTCAACACCATACCTCTGAATAGAATGATGGAGGATTGGTATCTCCTTCAGGGGTCTCTCTCGATATCCCAGTCACCCGCGAGGGTAAACCGGAAGCGCCGGGACTGGATTTCTCTGCACGAGAAAGGCAGCGGCTCTCTTCAGCGCGTCTGGAGGAAGGAGGGGTGACAGCGTCCGCGGGCAGCTGGGCTGGATGTCTTCGCAGAGGACGGCTGCACGGCTCCTCAAGCGTACTGCACCATAGGTCGCGCTGTAGCGGCGATAATGGTAATCAGTAGCTTCACCACCACAGGATAGCAGGCTGCAGCGACAGGCAACGCTCAACAGCAGTTAGCTTCGCTCTCACAGCTCACAGCTTCGTATTGCTTAAGGCAACGTTGGTAATATTTATACCTGACAGGTGCCGGGTTTGACGCAAGTTTGCTGGACATAAGACGTCAATTAAAGATGTCACTAGGAAGTGGCAGCTATCAGTTGCTCATTAGAGTTCCATTACTAATCAAAACATAGCAAGCGGGGATTTCCAGGTTTGCTAAGTTTTTATCTTGTTGAAGAACTCGGAGTGTTATCTAGGAATATCAGATAGTGACTGCTGCTCTGTCATTGCACTAATTGGTCGCAAAGGAAGTAGCAGAGAGTCATGCTGGAATGTGGCTCTGTGGCTCTGCTCGTGTGAGGCCAGAGATGACTTTACAGAAAATCGCACTTGAACGGTTATGCCAATATAGGGAATAAATGGATTTATAGCCGAATAGGGGCATAAGGTCACAGTATCGATCAGGAACCTAGATAAGCACATGACACCCACTCCACGAATTCATGTCCATCAAAATTACTAAAACTAAGCAATTTAGATGTATGTGTAACATTGTGTAACATAGCCCACCCCAAAATACATAAATGCATTCGAAATAGGCGTACTTGTAATACATGGAATTTAGGTACTGTACGTTTTTTAAAGCATAGTAATCATTCAAAAGGTATTGCATATGAAGTCAATGAATGATTATGCAAAAGAATTACACATGAAGTACCTCTGACAGAAGAAATGCGAGATAAATCATCACATAAAAAATGCATTGTAATAATATGTGTGCTAGAGGCTGGTGTTATGTTAATATGTCTCTAGATGTGTTTTTTAGAAATAGAAGTGTGAAGCTTCTGTTCTCTAAGAATAGTTTTTACGTTAAGCAAAGAATTGTTCGTGCCAAAAAGAGAGGGTCAATATTTTTAAAAAATTGTCCAATTCAAAGAAAAATCAGTTTACCAAAGCTCCTGGCAGTTTTATGTTGATCAAAACTGAAGGCCGAATTCAGAGTTCATGGGAACGCTGTGTGTCGGAAAGCTTTTCAAAAGTTATTGTTTCTCTGTGGGTGAGAACATCGTATCAGACAGGCTCTCAAAGAATTGGTCTACAAAATCAGGTGATAGTTCAACCAAATTAGATAGCGCTGAAACTTGGCAGGTGTGAGAATGATTGCTGTCATCGAATGCAGGATCAGCAATGCTCACAGAACGTTGTACCTGGATGATGTTGCTTTTGTCACTCGCTCCACTGTTACCACTTGGCTGTAGTACAGGAGTCTCCACGAATGCCGTCATCAGGATTGGTAGCCGCTGGGGACAACACAATGCGTGAGCCGTTATTGGACTTAGCAAAGTATCGACGTCCATTGGTACTGCTGATGGAAGTGAAAGACAGATGTCCAACACGCATTCCTCGCCGCAAAGCATACACCGTAGCACAGGTAAAATGCAATTTTGCCATATCGGTCTGAATGAAAGGAACCAGGTCATGTTTAGATCTCTCAGCCTGGCCAATCCGAGGACGTTAGTTATCCTGTCCCTGTAGCGCATTGCTAGGATTGTTTCTTCCATTCCCATGGGAGCTATGTCTGAGCCGAGGCTTGCCATAACGTAGCAGAAGGGTCAAAAATAGAATCCCTGCGATGAGTCCAAAAAATAGTGGAATACCACCAAAGATGGAGTGCACAAAATTAGGAAAGATTCCCAAAATTGCCTGGAAGGGTGTTAGCAGTCCCGTAAAGACTGTCTTAAATATGCCTGGGATGCTTGTAGCACTAGACATGTTAAGGAGTTGGTCGAGCATTTGTACGAAATGCACGGGGCAATTTGTTGATAAAAGGTCATGGACTTCAGTAGCCGTCCTTGCGACTAGAAGATCATACGTCTCTTTAGATGACGTTATAGGCACTGTTGTCTGTAAAAGCACAGATTTCATTTTGCTTAATGTATCAATTCGTATAGAATAGAGATTCAGACGAGGCCAGAGGGGAGTCACTGTGTCTGGAGGCCCGCTCGGGAACAATGCTTGCATACAACATTTGACCATGGACGTTACTTCTACTAGATAACTTAGTCCGGGCGCGAGGCCACAGCACCTGTGATCCGTTCTTAGAATGTAACTCCCGTTTGCGAGTTGCATAAAGAAGGGCTCTATCTGAGTTGCAGGTGTGACTAGCTGGTGGCATGAAAGGTTGTTTGAATTGCCATCACATGCTCCGTGTAAATTAATACCCTGACACAAAAGTATACCGCTTAGTGAGTGTTTACAGTTGTCACCACTAAGAAATACATTTTTGTCGCTGTCACTATAGCAAGAATGAGTGTATGGTAATTTCCATTCGGATTTAACATATCCCTTACCCAATTGTTCATACTGGCCAGCAGGTATGTATTCAAGGCATTTATGAAATCGGAAAGTTGTTATCGGAATTGTGATAATTCCGTGTATTATCCATTCAATGACAGGGCTCTCTGACATTGTCAATGATAATCTCTCGAGTTTCTCGATGCTCAAAATTGTATAGTCTGCTCCTTTCTGTGCCAAACTGATCTGTTTATCAGTAAGGTTAAAAATGGAAAATAATGACGTTGTGTTTATCAGACGCCAAGGCACATAGCCTGAACGAAGATTTTGCAGCGTCCAGCCTAGTTCTATAATAGAGCGTAATTGAGACTGGCCATGTTGTAACATTAGCAAATCTCTGTCTATCACATCAAAGGCAGAGGATACAATATTGTCCAAAGAATATATTCTGGAAGACAGAGTCATTAACCCATTGTCTACCACAGAAAGTGATTTTTCCAAATTAATACGATCAATTTCTCGTATCTTTTCAGCAGTTTCAATTTGTTTTACTTTCCAAGCCTCGTTGTAAGCAGCATAGATACTGGTCGCTATGAAACGCTTTTGACGCTGTTTGCGTGGTCCAAGAATGAAATCGCGCAAATCAGCACCATCTTTTAACAAAGACAAGTGTTGCTTAATTTCAGCCAGTGTGGATGAAGTTAGCCATTCTAGGCAGAGTTTACCTACACTGTATGTGGTTATAATTCCTGGATGTTGTCTCTGGGAATATCTAGGGTCTAATCTGGTCATTTTTAAACCCTGTGTTTTGTTCAGGAATCTATCTTGACAGCTATTTGTGTCTGTAGGCCAGATTAACCACTTTTTCCAATCCGGATGTGTTCTGTTGAAATGTAAAATGTGTGACACGTCTAACTCATTATCTGCAGTTGTATTCTCAGCTATTGGCTTTGGTATAGACGGTGTTTTCATTTCTTTGTTCTTAGCTAGGCCAAGACAAGATGTTTGGTGTACAGTGTCATTTAAAAATAACATTTGTTCTGGTATCATGCAGGTTCTAAACAGTGCTTCTATGCCTTGCACCTGCCAATCTTTTGTACCCCAAATTGATTTTGTTTCAATATTATTTTTCCAATAATCAAAACCAAATGTCATCATTTTGTCATAAAATGCTTCTGAATATATCAATTTAGAATTTGTCAGCATTGTTTTCATGCCTGTTTTATCTAACAGTTTATAATAAAACGTTTCTGCATCACTGGTGTTAAACCCTGAAAAATATTTGAATTTCTCAAAAAATGCTTTAGAACTGCTTTTAGGTGGTGTAGAACAATGTTCCCATTGATTATACATAAAAACATTTCTAGGCTGTGCAGATTTATGCAAGTAATGATCCCCATAGTGGGTATAACAGAATAACTGCTCATAACTAGATGAACCTTGTAAATAATCATGATCTGTGAATCTAGCTGACATTACTAAATCAGACATCATGTCATTAATACTGTTAAAGTCCCAATCATCAGAGAATGTACTAGGTGTAACAAAGTCACTTAAGGAAACCTTTAGTTGATGAGGATACTTCAGGATTTCGACCGGACCATAGATCTCATAGTCTGTTTTCTCCCATACTACCCCACCAGGTATTGGAATTGCTGTGACATTTACTGTTGACAGTTCTCTTTTCTTCACGTGGGATGATCTGTGTGGTTTCAGGACTAGGTTGATGTTCTGACTTGCTGTGTCCATTGTAATATATTTTCCTTCAATGAATTTTCCCAAACACAGTACCATGATGAGCCAAAGCAGGAGGAAAAATACACCTAGACCGAACCAGAACTCTAGCCAAGGGGAAATTAGGTAGATTTCCTTCAGTTGATGAAAGAGTTCCGTTGCTTTTTCTTTAAAAGACTTTTTTGTTTCTGGCATCACTTCGGGCTCATTTTCATCTTCAGAGAAGTTGTCGAAGTTGATGAAATAACCAGAGGCAGTTCTGTCAATTGATGGGATTGTTCTTTCAATCTGTCTCTCGGTAGCACTTTCTGATGCCACATTATTGTAGACTGGTGTTGTTTCTTGACGAACTGTTTCAATCTGTGTTTCAAGAGGCACGAGTTCCATGGCATTATTGCATAGTCCTTCATTGTGCACTGCAGGCTGATCGAATGTGATTAGTCTTTCAGTTTGAACCTCTTGGATTGTTGCAAGTTTGGGTATTCTGTTGTTTCTTGGGAGTCCACTGGGGCTATTGTTGATTATAGGCCACATGCTTGTGGTTTTACCAGGTCGATGGACACGACTCTGTTCTCCTTTTTACCAGCAAGGGGCGGTAGCACAACTGATCTTGTTCCGGTGACTGCTAAGACAGGTACTGCTTTTCTGTAAGAAGGCCCAAATTCCTTCTTAACCGCGATCTTTTCTCTGACTAGATCCCCAATCTTTGGAATCCAGACAGGCCTTGCTGGGGCTGTTGCGGGTGGTGCCTCGTCAGTGGTATTTGGCTGTTGCTTTAACTTTATGTTGCTTAATGATTTTCTTGTTTCATTCAGTTCCTGTAAAACAGCCAAACGGTCTTTTACTTCAAACTGCTTTGTTTCTTCTTGTACCACTGACATCTGACTATCGAGGTCCTGAACGCTCATTCTAATTCCGAACAATAGTTCGTATGGGCTGAAACCTTTTAGAGAATTTCTTGGCATGTTGTTAAGACTAGTCTGGACACTTATTAAATGTTTGACCCACCCAGCGCCTGAACCTAATACCTTCGCTGTTATAGATTGCTTTATATCCCGGCTTTTTCTTTCTACCACACTTGTGCGACAGACAAGAATACCGCAACCCAATTCCCATGCTAGCCATGGCCCCCCCATAAGCTCGAGAGCTGAAAGCAGGACCCTGGTCAGAATGGAACGTGGTAATTGCGCATATGCCGATATGGACTCGCAAATCTTTTATAACCGTTCTAGCGTCAGCCGAGCGCTGGAGGCCTCATGTTTTAAGTGCTTTTCGTCTTAATGGTGTACACTGGGACGCGCTTCTCTTCTTTGATTGCGCAGATAGACCGCCTTATGCTGTCTAGAAGGGATCCTGAAACTACACTGGCCTGTTCATTACTGCGATCTCTATTGCAGTCTTCACAATTTTGAGCAAAACATTGAATATCTATACTCATTCCTGGCCACCAGTACTCTGATTGCAATTCTTTCAGAGAGGCTTTGATTGTTTGGTGTCTCAGACCCAACCCCATGTGTGCTTCCAGTAGGAGGAAGCCCCTCCTGCTCCTGTTTGGAATTACTCTATCCCCCACTCCAGGGATTCGAGCAAAAGGAACGGAGTTTGCATCGATTATGTATGCATAATTGAGTGGATAGTTTACGGGTAGTGCTGCACAGTCGCCTTTTACGGTCGTTTTTACTGCCAGCATGGTTTCCCCGTCTATATACTTATCTGTACGCTTTTTTGTGGCTACGGAAGCCGGGTTAGTTGCTTCCGCGGTGGCTGTATTAGCCAATGAATTCCCTGCAACGTGAACGCCATCACGCTGAAGACTCTGTGCGTGAATCACGTGAGTCTTTTGTAGTTCTTTACTTAAAAGAGCTACCTCGTTCCAAAGCAATTTATGCTTTATTGTGGCACCTGTGTCATCTTTGTAGTCGTTTTCGATCCAACTCTGCAGTTTATTGTTGTAAGAATTGACGCAAAAATGAGAATCGCACACTATAAGTGTGGGGAATTCGCGTTCTGCATTTTCGAGCGCCATCTTTAAAGATCTGATTTCAGTTCTTTGAACCGAACAGTTTCTTACAGATTCAGTTTTTGTTACTTTCGGTCTGAATTTACCGCACAGCCAACGACCTTTAATGATCGCACATGCTGCATTGTAGGATTTACTCTCTACATTAAAATGCTGTACAAAGCTATCTGTATAGATTATACAGGCATATTGTGGGAGAGGCAGGATTTCGATTGGCAGAGGATATTCTTCTTCATATTCTAAATCATTCAGTTCTTCAAATTGCGGGGCGAAATAGTATTTCACGTCTTCCGCTCCTAGAGAATCTATACACTGTATCCATTTCGGATCCAGTGACACTGTAGGCAGGTTTACCGGGCTGAATAGCGCCTCGAAGGCGGATTCCGCTGTAAGGATATTAATCCGTTTACCGTGTGCTAGTTCTCTTTCATTTGCTAATGCGATTTGCACTGCGTTCACAGTTCTTTCTGTGTGACTGAATGTTTTTTCTGCTTGTGTGTACAAGTGAGATTTAATTGAAATTGGTACCTTTTCTCCCTCATTAGAGGTTAGGTACGTGAATCCGCATCTTCCTGGGATGACTCGGATTACAAGATCACGTGTGTTGTCACGTGTATCTAATTTAGTTTTTGCTAACATGTCTGTTTGCAGTGATCTCAAAATCTCTGTGTGTTTTTGAGTCCAATTGATTTGTTTTAAATCAGGTTTTATTAGTTCGTAGAGAGGTTTAACCCTCTCTGCGTAATTTAGGATGTAAGTTCTTCCGAAATTCAGAAAACCTAGTATTGATTGTAAATTCTTCAGCGTTTTTGGAGCTTGGAGTACAGCGCACTTCTCTAAGAAGTTGTCCGCTAGGCTTTTCCCTTCACTTGATAATTCGTACCCTAAAAATAGTACTGTCAGATGGGCAATTCGGGACTTTTTAAAGTTGAATTTGTAACCCTCTGCTGCGAACCCAAGTATAATGGTGTTCACTCTTTTTAAGTGAGTATCCAAGTCGTCGTCTGTGAGATAAATATCATCTACGTAAGACAATGCTTCATCATCATAGATTTGTAGTAACTCTGTTACCCTAGCTGAGAATAGTCCTGGGCTGTTCTTGAACCCCTGTGGGAGTCGACAGAATTTTTTCTGTGACCCAAATGCGGAGAAAGCGGTCAAGTATCTGCTTTCTGGTGCAATGTTTTGACAAAAGAAACCATTAGAAATGTCTAATGTCGTTTTGTATTTTTTCCTAACTATGTTATTCATTAGGGCTGCACTATGCGAGTTTTGTACTGCAAAAGTTTTGCAACATGTATTAAGGTGTCTGTAGTCCAAAACTAGACGATATGAATTGTCTGGCTTGGAGACAGGAAACAAAGGATTGTTCATTTGAGAGGTGCATGTTTCAATCACCCCCTGGTACTCAAGTTGATCTAAGATCTCCCTGACCTGTTTTTTAGCTTCTTGCTTTATGGGATACTGCCGTTGGGCAGTTGGTTCACTTTTTAGTTGGATTTTGTGAGGTGTAGAATCCTCATCCCATCCTACATGATTTTTATACAATGCAGGTGCCTGGGCTACAGCCCATTTCCTTGCATATGTGTATTTTTTGTGAATCGGTATGTGATTCGAGAAGGCAGGCATAATCACTTCTTCGCCACGAGGGCACTCCCTGACAAACTCCGGGGGCCAATCTTTTTCAGCTAACAGAATATCATAGCCTTTTGAGAGCTTATCCCAAAATAGACCCTTAATTTTCCTAGTCTTATCACCCTCTATACGCAATGTTATTTCGTATATTTTATGGGGCTCGCTAAGTCTGGCGTCGGCAGTTTCAACCTGAATGTATTCATTCGTGTCCACTGTCTCCAGATGACTCATCAAGATCTTGCGCGCTATACTGATCTCTGCTGCACTGTCCAACATTGTCAATGCCCACTCCCCGTTTTTCAACTGTGTCCTCAGTATTCTCGGCATGGTTGATTACTCTAATACTGGCTACCTTCTTTTTCTGAAATTGAGATTTCTTATTTTGAGCAGGTTCCTTGTCTTTGGACTTGGTGTGCTCTCCTGGGTCTGACCGTCCTCTTCTTTCCGAATTCTGTGGAAGAGATCGAGAGGGACGTGTATCAATACTTTGATATCTATCAGGTTTTTTTTATATTATCCCTATTTCTAAGGTTATATCTTTTCTCAGAGGGCTCCCGTTGGGGAGACTGGCGTTCTCGAGTCGGAGTTCTCTCCCTCCGTCGAGGAGACCTTCCTCTGGACTGGAAAACTTTTTCCTTGGGACTGGATTGTTTATTTCCATCCCAGCTCTTTTTAGGAGTATTTGAATTATTTTTAATAAATAATTTTTCAGGATTTTCGAGCAGTTGGGGCTTAACTGGTTTTCCACCCAAGCTGTCTCTACCTAATTCTTCATAGCATTTTTCTATGATTTTTGCAAGCTCAACAGGATCTTTTATATCTGTTTCCCTCAACTTCTGGCGAATCGCCACAGATGCTGCTTCTCCCTTTACGTTGGCTAATAATATAGCCGTGACCTGCTTGAAGTCTTTCAGTAATTTCATACCTAGATTTAAAGCGGGCTCTGGACCGAATTCATTTTGAATCTGTTTTAGCACGTCTGGTATTACCGCCATAGACGGAACACCGTGTGTTTTTGTGTAAATGGAAGCAAAGACTGTACCCCAAGTGTCACAGTCCTCCACGTGTGGTGCGATTCCCATAGGAAGGCAGATGGTCAAGATTCTGTGTTTCTCAATAGGGGTAGTATCAGGAAATACTGCCTCTATTTGAGTGATTTTCTGGGCTAACCAGAAAGGAATTTGTTCCCGTTTTACGGGTGTTTTACCAAGACATGACTGTATGTTCTGTGGTGTAATTTTATTTGTGTTCCCCTGATGAGGGGTCAGCTGTGGTGAATTAACAGCTGGCTGGACTGTTGCAGTCCGCATTACATATTGGACTAATTGCCTATGTATTTTTATTAATGTGTTTAGCTGTTCTAACAGCTCTTCCTTAGACATTTTTGCAATGTCAGGATGTGGTGTGTAGCTGGCTAGAACCGGCCACGTGGCTCCTGGTCTACCTAGTGGACCGAGCCTGGTTATGTGATCATTGTGTTTTAGGGCGCCATTAAACCAGAGCAGGTGCTCTTGAAATTTAAGTGGAATTTCAACCTCCTCGAAAGGAGCGTACTCTTCCGGAGGTTCCTCTATTTTGTAATAGTGAAACTCTTGTGTTATAGCGTTTACCGCTGGAAAGTTTATCCATGAATAGAATACCTCTGTCTGCCGATACTCGTGAGCCTCTATCACGAAAATTACTGTACCACCTTGAGGTGGCAGTCCGTTTTCTATAAGTTTTAAAGTTATAGATCTTCTTAACTGGACCGGGATGATAATAGCACCCGGGTCTGTGTATTCGGGACCTCGCTGAGTCGCATCTACTGCGGCCCCAGTGGTGCCGTTGTTTTCTACTGACATTGTATAAATGCAGTTTTTGCAGAGTAGGTCTCCAAGGAGACAAAGATTAGATGCACAATATTTTGGAACACTGTATCCTTCAACGTTGAATAAACCAGAGCTTTACATAGGAATCTCTTCCTACTAAGGTCGGGCGGATTTTAACCTTTCACCCACTCCAGACGTCTATTGGAGTATTTACGGGAGAAAGGGGTGTGAAATATGCACGACTGAGTTACTCTACAAGTCTTACGTTAGTTTATCGCCTTACCAAACGTTAGGGCGCCATGTAGTGTAGTTCCTAGTTTCCCACTAGGCCCTGCGCATTGGAATAACATAAACAGTAGTATCGACGTGGAACTGCTTATATTCCAGGCCTCCACTGACTATGCTAAACTTAATTGGGTTGTGTTACCAACTAGCTCAGAGGTCACTGGAAACTTTCTTCTCTGCATAGGAAGTGATCAGCTTCCTTGGCACAGACAAGAAGGGATTCAGCTTTCCAACAACCGTGCAACATGACAACTTTGCTCCTCAGATCAAGAGTCGATCTCTAGGGTCGTGTGAAACAATAGACACAGATTTCACTCAGTCAGTCTAGTGCAGTTTACTTTCACAGTATGTAGAGAATAGAGAGACGGGCGTTTATCAATAAAGGGTTAACATTTATTGAACAGTCTTTCTTCTCATACAAGAGAAATGTATTGCCACAATTGCAATAACTGTTATTATGAAAGTACGTACAGTAAGATAAGGATTGCGAAATAGAACTGTAAAAGCATTGATATGGTTTCTTAGCCATACAATGGTTTAAAAGTAATAAAACATATATACAGTCATATATACATTAGGCTAACATACTCAACTGGTGCTTCTAACTAAGCCTACCCCAGTGTGCCTGACCTAAGCCTAACACGTGAGAAGGGGAGCAAGTAAGTAGCTTAAGTTAAGTTGGTTTTGCCAAGGTTTGTTTCAAGAATTCTCGTCTAAGGGTTTAGTCAACACCATACCTCTGAATAGAATGATGGAGGATTGGTATCTCCTTCAGGGGTCTCTCTCGATATCCCAGTCACCCGCGAGGGTAAACCGGAAGCGCCGGGACTGGATTTCTCTGCACGAGAAAGGCAGCGGCTCTCTTCAGCGCGTCTGGAGGAAGGAGGGGTGACAGCGTCCGCGGGCAGCTGGGCTGGATGTCTTCGCAGAGGACGGCTGCACGGCTCCTCAAGCGTACTGCACCATAGGTCGCGCTGTAGCGGCGATAATGGTAATCAGTAGCTTCACCACCACAGGATAGCAGGCTGCAGCGACAGGCAACGCTCAACAGCAGTTAGCTTCGCTCTCACAGCTCACAGCTTCGTATTGCTTAAGGCAACGTTGGTAATATTTATACCTGACAGGTGCCGGGTTTGACGCAAGTTTGCTGGACATAAGACGTCAATTAAAGATGTCACTAGGAAGTGGCAGCTATCAGTTGCTCATTAGAGTTCCATTACTAATCAAAACATAGCAAGCGGGGATTTCCAGGTTTGCTAAGTTTTTATCTTGTTGAAGAACTCGGAGTGTTATCTAGGAATATCAGATAGTGACTGCTGCTCTGTCATTGCACTAATTGGTCGCAAAGGAAGTAGCAGAGAGTCATGCTGGAATGTGGCTCTGTGGCTCTGCTCGTGTGAGGCCAGAGATGACTTTACAGAAAATCGCACTTGAACGGTTATGCCAATATAGGGAATAAATGGATTTATAGCCGAATAGGGGCATAAGGTCACAGTATCGATCAGGAACCTAGATAAGCACATGACAACACCGGGCAGGCCTGTCTTCTAATTGACATGGTCTAACCTGGTTTTCACTCTGATTGTGGCTGGAGCCTGTGGATGAATAGAAGTAGCCCTTCTTGGCATTTCCATGTCAAAAGAGGTAGTGCTGAAGCTGCTCATTGTTATATCAGTTATTCCTGTCCACTCTCGTATAACTAATCCCTGCTAAGTAGTCAGCAGTTAGCACTTATTTGCCTTTCCTGGGCCCAGAAACAATCCATTGTCCTCTAAGCCACAGTTGTGTTTTCCAGCTCTGGAAGGGTGAAATGTGGCAGAATTGTTTTTTCCTTCTACTGTGGCTGGGCTGTTTAGGAGGGCTATGTGAATGAATAGGAAAGCCCTCCCTGACATCTCCAAGTCAAAAGAGGTGGTGTTAAAGGTGCCCTTTGTTCTGCCAACTGTTCCTGTCCACTCCCAGATAGGTACTTACTGCTAAGTAGTCAGGATTATGGTTCCATCATTTCTATTTCACAAGACACTACATCTCCCCCTCTGTGAAAACAAATTAAACTTTTTTACAAAATGTATATATAGACATACAATTACATCTCCTCAATCAACCTCATTTACACTTATTGTTATTAACAGTTAGATCTGATGAACAATTAGTTAAATGTTGACTTCTCAGGGCGCTGGGCAGTCATCATGTGTCCCTAGGCAGTCACCACTTGAAAAGGATCTGCATCAAATGGAGCATCAGATTTTCCAATCTGCATTTATCATGTGAGCACTGGATCTCCTTCCTTATTTTGTGCATGTTGTCTTTTGTCAGCATATGCTTTCATCTTCTGTTTGTTGACCAAGTTCTTCTCATAAGTTGCGTTCACATCTTTCTTTCTCTGATTGGTCCAATGGAGTAATGCGGTGTTCACTACGCCAGGCCAGAACTATAAAGTAAATAGCTTTCGGGTTTTATTTCACTGTGAGGGTACACTGACTTCAATATGTAGTTTATTCTATTTTGACATATTAACACTCTGGCCAGTGAGCGAGCTTACAAGCCAATTTTATCG
This sequence comes from Lissotriton vulgaris, assembly GCF_964263255.1. Taxonomy (NCBI): domain Eukaryota; kingdom Metazoa; phylum Chordata; class Amphibia; order Caudata; family Salamandridae; genus Lissotriton; species Lissotriton vulgaris. Next base: position 1,944,730,593 of record NC_141685.1, read on the forward strand.
GGAACTTATGAATATTTTAAAATAGGATTTTCCTACGTGGCAAAGATATTTTTCTGGGCCATGTGTCACTGCAGTGCATTTAAACTGCAGACTAGCCAGGGCACAATGGTGCTGCTGGTAGGAATATATTTCTAACCATATAACCCCCAAACAATAACCAACAATTGCCGTAAGGGTCAAAACGTCATCAACATTAGAGGGCAGAAAGATAACTTATCAAGAAACTGGTCATTCAGGACCTTTGACCAATAAGGAATTCTCTCCATATCAGAATGAGTTATTTGTTTGTATTAGCCCTGTAATGACCAGCATATTGTATATCTGCCTTTGTAAGATCACCTTGTTTTTGCATTTTCTCATGGCACTCACCTTCACAGATCACTATTATTAATTGCTATAGATCCCTTTGTGTATAATTTTGAGTTTTTCCACAACTGTTATGTACATAATTAATTATTATACATATTGCAAGCCTCTACATATTAATATTCATACTTTTTTTTTTTTTTGATTGGATTGATTGACAATCAACTAGTGTTTTAAATGTTTTGATGAATGATACCTAGAAGCAATGATGTTGTTTTTAGTTATTATTGCCCCTATACTTCTTTGGTGTATGGGTAGTGTTAGACTTGGCCCTCTCAGCAGGGTCACCCCTAGTCATTTTGCCTTCTCCTCTCCTATTTTGATGAATTCGTTTTTGCTGGCGGTAGGACTCTGGGCCATTTAACACTGCTAACCACTGCTAAAGTGCTTTTGCTCACTCACTAGACACGGTAAAATTGCCCTACAACTGATTGGCATATTTAGTTTACTTATAAGTCCCCACTAAAGCGGTAAAGCTTACACTCAGGGCTGGTAAATTAAATAATATTAGTGTGCCTGCAGCACCTATTGTGCCCAGACTTAAGTAGTCCCTTAAATCAATCAATAAACTTTTTTTTCGGTCATACAAAAAACTTTGAATTTTCTACAGGTAATGTTTACTACTAACATTTGTTTAAGTAAATGCTTTTGTTCTCTTTTTAGGTCTGAAAAGAATATGAATTTTTCAGGGTTTTTGTGTTCCGCCGAAGTTAAAGGTATTTTTTGCTTATAGGTGACATTGCATACAGTACAATATAGCCAAATAATTCAATACCAAGTAGGTCGCAGGGAGCCTGTAGCTTGGTCCACCATATATGTGTCATATACATAAATACATACCAAAATTTGATTTTAGATAGACTTGGGGCCTGATTTAATTTTGGTGGGGAGGGTAAACCTTTGCTGGTGCACCATAGTTTGACGACGGAGGAGACTACACCATCTCTGCTGTAGTCATCACACCCCAACAGAGTATGGGGTGTTGGAGGTTTCGCTGAATGTCTGGCTGCCCAATTTAGTTGGGCAGACGCACAGCTTTTTTTCAAATCCCGTCACCACCAGGAAAAGCCAGGTGTTAAGGGGCACTGAAAGGTGGTGTATACGCCCCTGGCCATGGGAGAAAATCGCATGGCAAGGGGGACATTATTTTTTTTATTTTGGAAAAGAAAAACTCAATTTGGGATTTTCTTTTTGAAAAAAAATGTACATTTGCCATATGGCTACATCATGTTAAAGGAGCCATTTGTCAACTTTACAAAGCACTGACAGTAACTGCCATGATGTCAATGCTTGAAATGTCCGATGCACCTGTGCGCATTTCAAAATTAGCCTGGCATAAAGTTTATCCATCAAAAATTAAGTTGGGCCCTCAATATCCTTTCTCTTATGTTGGGATATGTACATTATTGTACTTCAGGATCTGCTGAGTTACTGCTTTATTTTGAGACAGCACAGCCCAGAAGCAGAAATAAGCAAACCTTGCTCACTATTTCAGAATCTGTACTATCTGAAAATAAAGCACTACTACTGAGAGATATGGGGTTAAATGAATCCCATTTATGAACGGCAGGTGCATTAAACAGGTACTTGGTGTTACCAGTCAGCCTTCCTGCACCCTGTCCCTGTTTCGTGTCATAGCACTACCGCTCCCCTAATGCACTCTTTTGGAGATTGGGTTGTGTGCTGTCCCATGCTGCATTGCAAGGAAGCGTCAGCTGATTTGGAAGCTTTAAAAGGAGCTCGTTCCTGAGCTCTGTGCTTGGCTTACTGTTTCCTGGTGGGCCACGCCCTTTTATTTGGATTGAGAGTGACCGAGCATACGTTTTCCTGCCTTGTCCTACGTTGACCCTTCCCTGGAGTGTTGTAAATCGCCCCCCAGATGGGATCGTTATTCAGCTGTTTTTGGATTCCTGTTTGTACGCCGTTGTTGTGTGTCGTTTTAGATACCGTATAAAGGTTTCCTGACTTATGCCCTTATATAGGCACAATTCCAGTTGCCCTTATTTAGGCATAGCAATCCAACCCTTATTTATAAGCATTATCCATGAGAACCAAATACAGGCATGGTCACCTACATCCGTCCAACTACGTAACAACGTGTTCTTGGAAAACCAGACTCTTAAGCCTTTAGGACTTCCCCTTGCTTGGATTATTGATTTCTCAGAGAACTCATTTATTATGCATGAACATCTATTCCAGAGGGGTTCATTCATGACGTTCCTATGCTTGACTTTTACATCAATACTGGCCTGCCTAAAACACCTTCAAGGTACAAATACACCTTCACTTGCCCTGGCAAACTACGGTGCACGGTACGATCCAGCTGCATACTTGCACGACGCGGTTCGCCACGGCAAGTCAGACAGAGATTAAGTCCCCGCCTGACGCACTGACAAGATGCTGTCATCCTCCTCGCAGAGAATCCGGCTCCAGTGTTTCTAACTCCCTTGCAGGGTGTTAGAGATCGAGACCCGGAAAGAGATTCCAACCTCTCTCATTCTAAGGCATGGATGGACTAGAACCTAAAGGGACTTTTGGCAAATCTTGTCAACACCAATCTAAACTGTAGCTAAACTAGACTATGGCTAAACAACACCAACTTCTAACCTCGTACTACACTTAGGTTAGGTACACTGGGGTAGAACAATCTAGAAGTACCAGTTGAGTATTTATATTTTAGCCTGTATTATTTATGTATGTATTTTATGGAATATCTGTCATAGCTACAAGCCATGCTATTGCAGTATTATTTTATCTTACTGCTAACGCTGTACGTATTATACTTCGCATTCTGTTTCTTGATTGTAGCAGTTCATATCTCTTGCACGAGAAATGAGACTGTTCAATAAACCCTTTTTATTGAAACACCCATCTCTCTATTTCTGTGCAACTCTGTAGAAACGAAGCCAGTACGGTTGACTGAGTAAAACTGGTATCTATTGTTTCCACGATTCTGAGACTGTTTCGATTCTAAAGGAAAACAAAGTTGTCATGTTTATGCGGTTGTCAGAAACGAATCCCTTCTTGTTCATTCAAGAAGTTTCTAGTGACCTCTGAGTTAGCTGGCACACACAAGTAATTAAGTTTAATGTACTCATAGAGACATACTGACCTCAGTCCTATGTCAAAACTATAGTGCATATTATTCCAATGCGCAGAGCCTATCAGGGATATAGGAACTACACTACCTGGTGCCCAATGGTTTGGTAAGGCACTAATTTAAGCTAGATACTGAAGTAACTCAGTCATGCTTTTCTCAGAGACCCTCTACTCATAATACTTCATAAGACATCTGGAGTGGGTCGAAATAATATCCGCCATAGCTGAGTAGGACGAAAATCCTATGTACTAGCTTTTTTGGTTTGTTCAACGTTGAAAGATACAGTGTTCCAAACTACTATGTACCTTATCTTTGTTCCCTTGAAACTTGCTCTGCATTTTCACAATGTCTAATAATGACATGAACACTGAAACCAGTGGAGCTGCAGATGAAGCATCTTTAAACTATACAGGTTCTAATGAAACCGATGAGAATGCTATAATCATTCCTCCAAATTTTAGGAGAACCATCACTCTAAAACTTATAATACATGGTCTAACGCCAAGAGGTGGTAGAGCAGTTTTTGTAATAGAGGCACATGAATCTCACTAGACAGAAGTATTCTACTCATGGATTGTATTCCCTGAACCACATCCAGTAACTGAAATGTTTCACTTCTACAAAGAAGATTATCCACCAGAGGAATATATTCCTTTCGAGGATATGGAAATTCCAATCACATACCAGGAGCATGAGCTCTGGTTTAAAGGCGCCCTAAAACATTTAAATCACATTACCAGGCTCGGTCCACTAGGTAGACCATGGCCGATTTTAGCCGGCTACACACCTGACCCTGACATTGAATCAATGTTGGACGAGGAATTACTTAGTAACATACAAAAGGTAATATAATTATACAGTTCAACCACAACTGTCTGACAGTCCTGAGAAGGCCTTTACTAAAAACAATCATACCCCTTCTAAAAAGGGGTGGTAAAATAACAAACAACATTAAAAAGAGAAAGATTCTCAATCCCAAGGTAGGATGGGATGAAGATTCATCTCACCACACAATCCAGTTAAAAAATCAACCAACTGCATAAAGGCAGTATCCAATTAAACAAGAAGGTAAAAACAGGTCAGGGAGATCTTAGATCAACTTGAATACCAAGGGGTGATTGAAAATTGCACCTCATCAATGAACAATCCTTTGTTTCCTGTTTCTAAACCAGACAATACAAATCGTCTCGTTTTGGATTACAGACACCTAAACTCTTGTTGTAAAACTGTCGCAGTGGAAAATGCACACAGTACAGCATTGATGAATAACATTGTGCATAAAAAAACACATTAGATATTTAAAATGGCTTCATTTGTCAAAACATAGCACCTGAAAGTAGGTATTTGACAGCTTTCTCAATAATAGGGACCAAGGGTCAATTTTGTCGACTCCCACAGGGATTCAAGAATAGCCCAGGGTTATTCTCAGCAAGAGTAACAGAGTTACTACAAAACTTATGATGACGAGGCATTGTCATATGTCGATGATATCTATCTGACAGACGATGACCTGGATTGGCACTTGAACAGGTTGAACACCGTTATACTGAGCTTCGCCTCTGAGGGTTATTAATTCAATTTAAAAAAAATCAAGAATTGCCCATCTCAACATCCTTTTTCTAGGATATGAACTATCAAGTGAAGACAAAAGCCTGGCAGCCAACTTTTTAGAAAAGTGTGCACTCCTCCAACCTCCAAAAACGTTAAAAAACTTACAGTTGATTCTAAGTTTCCTGAATTTTGGAAGCAAATAATTTCTAAACAACGCAGAAAGGGTTAAACCTCTCTACGAATTAATCAAACCTTATTTTAAAATCACACATTGGACACAGGAATACACAGATATCCTGCATTCACTTCAAACTGATATGTTAGCCACAAATCATTTACAAACACGCGTAACCGTACGCAACTAAGTGATCCAAATCATTCCGGGTCAATGTGGATTCACCTACTTAACTTTTAACAAAGGTGAAAAAGTACCAATTGCATACAAATCACATTTGTATACGCAAGCAGAAATGACATTTACATCAACAGAAAAAATTCTGAAAGCAGTTCAAACCACTGTAGCAAAAGAAAAAGCCCTAGCACAGGGAAAACGCATTATGGTCTTAGAGGCAGTTACAAAAGCGAGAATTCCAAATGCAAAAGCTTTACATCCAAGATGGATACAATGGGTTAATTCTCTTGCTGCAACTGATGTTGAATATGTTTTTGATCCTTATTTGAAAACACAAGCATTCCTGCAATATGGACACAAATGTCCTCTGCCTACTGAAATTCTTCCTCTTGACGAGTACAAATTTTTAATTTATACTGACGGATCTGCACAACCCGCTATGGGGGGTAAACAAGCTTATAGTGCAGCATGAGCGATCGTTAAAGGTCCTATGTGCAATGCCAATTTTAGACCTACGGTCACAAAAAGGCAATCTCTAGGAGATTGTACAGCTCAGCAAGCTGAACTGCAAGCATTAATAATGGCACTTGAAAATACAGATTGCATATTCCACATACTCGTAGTGTGCGGATCTTTTTACTGTGTTCAATCATATAATGAATATTTGCAGAATTGGCTTCAGAATGGTTTCAAAGATGCAAAAGGTGGCACAATCAAGCACAAAACGCTTTGGGAATAAGTAGTTCAGTTGCGAAACAGACTACAAAACACTCACGTGATACACACGCTGAGTCATCAACGTGATGGCGTTCACGTTGTAGGGAATTCATTGGCTGATGAAACCGCGAAAAGGGCTGTGCAAATGGCTTACAGAGCTGCAATCACTCGTTCAAAAACAAAAATAGACAGTGAAATAATACTGGCTGTCAATGCTTCAAGCAAAGGCAGCAGTGCAGCGTTACTTAAAAAGTTTCGACTCATATATAATTGATACGAACAATGTTCAGTTTGCTCGAATCCCTGGAGTGGAGGATAGGGTAATTCCAAACATTGAACATAGATTAGGACTAATCCTAGCGGCACATGAAGGGTTCGCCTCTTCTCATGCAGGTGTTTCGGCCACAGATTCGTTATTGAAGTTGAGATACTGGTGGCCAGGAATTAGGAAACAGACCAGAAAATATGTGTTGGACTGTGAAATATGCCTAAAAATGAAAGTCTCTACTGTGAAACGTCCTGCGCAGACGCCTCTGTTAATTTCAGATAAAACATTAGCTTGTGTTTACCTGGACCACTGCGGTCCCTTACAAAGGGATGGTAACATTAAATATATCATGGTCGCAGTGGACTTGTGTTCTAGGTTCCTTTGGAAGTGGCCTCAGCGCTCAGCTGACGCTCTAACTGTTATAAAAGATTTGTGAGTCTTTTTCGGCACATACGCAGCTGGCTGACTACATTTGGACCAGGGTCCTGCGTTTATCTCTTGAGCTTACAGAGAAGCCATGGCCAGTTTGGGCGTAGCATTGTGGTACTCTTCTCCATTCCATCCTGAGGGAAATTCTGTTGTGGGAAGAAAAAAACGGGACATAAAGCAATCTACAACAGCTAGGGTATTAGGTTTGGGTGATGGGTAGGTCAAACATCTTTATGGGGTCCAACGATCATTAAACAATTTGCCAAGAAGTTCTCTAGGGAGTCACTCCATATGAAGTCCTGTTTGGAACTAGAATGTTGATACCGGACCTTGACATGAAAGGCACAATGGTGGAAAATAAAACATTTGATATCTAAGATTGTTTTCCTGTTTTACAGGTCTTAAATGAACTAAGATCGAAACAAAGCAATGTATTTCTGGAGCCAACCAGCACTGGGGAGAAACCAACCGTCTCAGCAAGGCCTGTCTGGATCCCAAAGCTTGGTGATCTAGTCAGTAAAAAGATTGCGGACAAGAAGGAATTTGGGCTTTCTTGCAGATAACCAGTACCTGTCCTAGCATTCCATGGATCAAGAACAGTACTACTGCTGCCCGTGCTGGTAAAAAGGAGAAAAGATTTGTGTCCATTGACCTGATCGAACCACACTATGTGGCTGATACTAAGCAGTAGGCCAAGTGGAGTGCAACAATGTAGCAGACACACTCCGTTAGCTACAATCCAAGAGGTTCAAACAGAGAGACTCATCACCTTTGAAGATTCTGAAGTGAGAAAAGAAGGACTAAGCAACAAAGCTATGGAACTCGTCCCTCTCAAGACCAAAATAACAGTTCGTCCTGATACACCTGTCTACAATGAAGTAACCAGTGATCAAGTGGTTCCAGTGATTTCAACGAATCCTGATGCAATTCCAACCATTGACTGAACTGCCTCCGGCTATTTCATTAACTTTGCAAAAAATTTCTGAGGATGCCAGCGAACCTGAAATTATGCAAGCACAAAGAACTTTCAAAGAACAAGCAACAGACTTTTTTCATCTCCTGAAAAAGACTTATCTGGTTTCACCATGGATTGAACTAGGATTGTTTTGGGAATATTCTTCTTTCTACTTTGGTTAGCTCTGGTAATAACTTTGGGTATGCCGATAAATGGAAGATATATTCAAATGGACACAGGAAGTAAAAGAGTGAACTTACTTCTCCAGCCACACAAATCATCCCATCGTGAAGCAAGAGACTTGTCAGCAGTGAACTTCACAGCCGTACCTATACCAGATGGTATAGTTTGGGACAGTACTGAATATGACATTTTTGGCCCGTTGGAACATTTGAAGGTTTCACACTTATTTAAAATTTCATTAAGTGACTTTATTACCTCTAGTACCTTTTATGATGATTGGGACTTCGAGACTGTTAATAAGATGATGTCTGATCTAGAAATGTCTGCAGTATTCACAAATCATGAATATTTAGAGGGTTCATCAGACTATGAATAAATGTATTGCTATAATCATTATGGTAATCATTTCTTGCATAAAACTGTGTCACCTAGAAATGTATAAATGTATAACCAATGAGAACATTGCCCTACTCCTCCTAAGGGTAGCTCAAAAACCTTTGCAATGAAATTTCCATATTTTTCGGGGTTCAACTTATCAAATCCAGAATCGTTTTACTTTAAAAATGTGAACAAGACAGGAACGAAGAATATGCTGACAAATACAAAACAGATTTATTCTGCAGCCTTTATTGCCCAACTGTCTAGACAGGGTTTCGAATTTTGGAAAGACAACATTGAGACAAAATCTGTCTGGGGTACCAAAGATTTGGCAAGTACAGGGGGCAGAAACTTTGTTTAGAACCTGTATCATCCTTGAGCAAATTATGCTTTTGATTGACACTGTCCAACAAACGTCTTGCCTTGGGTTAACTAAGATCAAAGAAATGAACACTCCGATCATACCTAGACCTGCAAGCAACAGCACTACACGGGGGAGGTTGACATACATTATATTTTGCATCACAACAAATCAAAGCCTGAATGGAACAAATGGTTGCTCTGGCCCACAGACACAAACAACTGTCAAGATTGATTCCTGAACAAAATACAGGGTTTCAAAGTCAATAGGCCAGACCCAAGATATGTTCAAAGACAGCATCCGGGGATAGTAACAACATACAGTGTAGGAAAACGTTGCCTGGATTGGCTACAGAAAGCTACACTACAGGATGTAAAACAATACACATCAAGTAGTCTCAGACCTTGGGGAATTCTTGCTAGGACCAAGAAAACCGAGTCAAAAAGTTTCATATATGCCGGTATCTACGCTGCCTATAGTAAAATATGGAAGATTACCCAAGCAGGGACTGCAGAATGAATACGAGATATTGTTTGTATTAATTTAGAGAAATCTCTCTCTGTAGTAGACAATGGGTTAAAGACTCTGTCGTCCAGGATATATTCATTGGACAGCATTGTATCCTCTGCCATAGACATCATGGAACAGGACTTGGTCATGTTGCAACATGGTCAGTCACAATTACGTTCTATCATGCTTTTAGGCTGGAAGTTACAAAACCTGCATTCAGGCTATGTGCCTTGGCATTTATTCAACACTACGTCACTATTGTCAGAATTCAAATTCACTGATAAACAGATCAAACTGGCACAAAGGAGAGCAGACTATACGGAGCTGAGCATTGAAAAACTGGAAAAGTTACCATTCACTGTGGCAGAAAAACCAGCCACTGAGTGGATCATACATGGTACAATTAATCTGCCTGTTACAACTTTCCATTTTCAGTTTTGCCTAAAACATATACCAGCAGGCAAATATGAAAGGTTGGGTAAAGAATACATCAAGACATCTTGGGATTTACCTTTGACACATAGATGTTGGGCGTGAAATGTTTCTTAGAGGTACAAACTGTAAAAACGCACTAAGCGGTTTTCTCTTTTGTCAGGGTAATAATTTACACTAGGCTAATGATGGTTTCACTACAAACTTATCCTGCCACCTGCAAGGCTCACCAGATGCAGTGATTAATCCAATTTTTGGACAACTTTCAAATGGAAGCTAGCTCATGTTGAATGATCACAACTGCTGCGGCATGTTGCCAGGTATCCCATATCTAGTAACAGTTATATCCAGGGTCACTTGTTGTATGCAAGTCTTGTTTCCACAAATACAGACAGCAAGGGGGTAGCCTTTATGGCCTTCACTGAACATCTCTTCTATACGAATTGATATTCTAAGCAGAATGAAAGCCATTCTTTAGCAACAAACTGTGCCACTGACCATAGCCAAAGAAACCTATAATTTACAAGTCGCAAGGACTTCTGCGAGATACATGTCTTTTTTAATACAAACTGCCCTATACATTTCTCAGAAATGTTGGAACATATCTTAAACATGTCTGATACGAGTGGTATTGTACATGTATTTAGGAACGTGTGTTCAGGACTGTTAGCGCCTTTTCAAGCAGTCCTCGGAATAATTCCAAACTATGTGCACTCTGTGTTTGGCGGACTGCCGCTCCTTTTAGCACTCATTGCAGGGATCCTTTTTTTAGTCCTACTGCTACTATATGGCAAGCCAAATCACCAACAGCACCTACTTCACCGTGGAGAGAGCCCTGCTGGAGATGAAGTGTCATGAGCACATCGTCCAAATTTTGGGTTTACCTCATCCACAAGAACTAAATACCACATGGTTTCTGTAATTCAGACCAATCTGGCAAGATTGCATCCTACCTGTGCTATGCTGCCTGCTTTGCCGTAAAGAATGCGTGCTAGACATCTGTCTAACACTCCCATTAGTCATGCCTGCGATTATCGATACTCTGCTGGACCATGCTCTGTGTTTTCCCCAGTGGCTACCAATTCTGATGACGGCATTCTTAGAGAACTCACAGATGCAAATTGCTACTGCTGAGGTACGAGAGGAAACAACAGGCACACAGGTAACATCCGACATGAACATTTCTGATGCCACCAATGCTGATGGCGATGCTTCTCATCTATGTGCGGTTAGTCTTCTAAACAAGGTAATCCAACTTTCACCTACAACGTAGATGACTTTTTGTCTACAGGGTTAGACGATTTCATGTTTTCTCCATCCCCATTTACTGACTTTTGTATTGGCACACAGTGTTCTGAGATACTCTGAATTTGACCTTCATTTTTCAAAAACAAGGACTAACTTTGGAACCTTTTTCCTATGATTAATTTTTTTTCTCCAAATTTGTATTTTTCATTTTTTGGCACAGTAATCTTCTTACAGTAGAACTATTCATAGAAAACACAACTCTTTGAAAAACTTCCTGAGACAATATGTCTCCTTGTCAACAATAATTGATTTAGGTAATCTGAAATGAAATGGGTTCGGCCCTTTTTCTTCTGTATTTTAGAGCCATTTCATCATATGTATATATATGTATGTTCATTCATTTAGAATTTGCCTGTACATATATGCTTGGAATAATACATTGCTTTAATATGTACAGCACCAGTGCATTTTATGCATAGCAACACTTTTAGATGCATTTTTAGAAATGTTTTTTAGACGTGTTTTAGCAAATCATGCAATACTCTGTTTTAGATATGTTTAGTATTTAGTAATGTCGTTCGTACGAACGTGGAGTGGGTGTTGTGTGTCGATTTAGATACCATATATAGGTTTCCTAACATATGCCCTTATATAGGCACAATTCCCGTTGCCCTTATTTAGGCATAGCAATCCAACCCTTATTTAGGCATTATCCATGCGAACCAAATACAGGCATTGTCACCTACATCCCTCCAACTACATCACAACGAGTTCCTGTAAAACTTAAGCCTTTAGGACTTCTCCTTGCTTGGATTATTGATTTCTCCAAGAACTCATTTATTATGCATGAACATCTATTCCTTAGGGGTTCATTCATGATGTTCCTATGCCCGAATTTTACGTCAATGCTGGCATTCCTAAAACACCTTCAAGGTATAAATATATCTTCACTTGCCCTGGCAAACTATGGTGCACGGTAAGATCCAGCTGCATATTTGCACGACGCGGTTCGCCAAGTGGAAAGGAGATCCAGTCCCCACCCGACGCACGGACCAGACGATGTCATCCTCCTCGCAGAGAATCCATCTCCAGTGTTTCTGACTCCCTTTGCAGGGTGTTAGAGATCGAGACCCAGAAAGAGATTCCAACCTCTCTCATTCTAAGGTATGGAGCGGACCAGAACCTAGAGGGACTTTTGGCAAATCTTGGCAACACCAATCTAAACTATAGCTAAACTAGACTATAGCTAAACAACACATACTTCTAACCTCATACTACACTTAGGTTAGGTACGCTAGGGTAGAACTAGCTAGAAGCACTAGTTGAGTATTTCTATTTCAGCCTGTGTTATTTATATATGTATTTTTATGAATATATGTCAGAGATACAAGCCATGCTATTGCAGTAGTATTTTATCTTACTGCTAACGCTGTACGTATTATACTTTGCATTCGGTCTTATGATTGTAGCAGTTCATATCTTTTGCACGAGAAATACAAATATAAACCCTTTTTATTGAAACACCGTATCTCTATTTCTGTGCAACTCTGTAGAAACGAAGCATGCACGATTGACTGAGTGAAACAGTTATCTATTGTTTCCACGATTCTGAGACTGTTCCGATTCTTAAGGCAAACAAAGGGGCATATGTAGGTAATTTCCATTTTGCGATTCCCAAATAGCGATTTTTAAGGAATCGCTATTTGAGAATAGCAAAATGGGATGTAGGTAATAATTTGCAATTTTTTGGCGAATCTCTAACATTCCTTAATTGCGATTCGCAAATTGCAAATCGGAATTAAGGAATGAGTGTCCCATTCATTCCTATGGGCTAAGAGGCCCATAGGAATGAAAGGGAATGCATTCTCAAATTGCGATTTTCTATGAGAAAATCGCAATTTGAGAATCGCAATTCCAAGGTTGCCAAGGGTGTCCAAATGATACCTGTTGCACCCCTGGAATGTGCCTCTAAGTACATGTGATGCACATACATGCCCTAAGGGCATGTCTGTCCGCCATATGGCACTTTGAATTTTTAAAAAAATGCATTCCGGCATTTGCGAATCGCAAACACCTTCCTACATATGCCCCTAGGTTGTCATGTTTATGCAGTTGTCAGAAACTACTCTCTTCTTGTTCATTCATGAAGTTTCTAGTGACCTCTGAGTTAGCTGGCACACACAAGTAATTAAGTTTTATGTACTCGATAGAGACATACTGACCTCAGTCCTATGTCAAAACTGTAGTGTATATTATTCCAATGCGCAGAGCCTATCAGGGCTATAGGAACTACACTACACCGTAGGGTGCAGCGCTCTCATAACGCATCTCCGCTGCTGCGTTTCTGGCCCCGCCTGCTCTGCCATGAAGACGCGCCGAGCATTCGTTCTTCCATTTCAGTTGGTATCCTGATGCCGAGTGCTACAGCGGCTTCCTTCTGTGTCTCCCTTTTTGGAATTGCACGCTGGCGGCTTTCTTCCTGCAGCCGCGAGGACATGCTGCGATTATCAAACTACACTGATGTCAAGGCATTCGCTCCCCTTCCCTGAGGACTGCATTACAACGAAAGCTAACGTCGGAACGTCACGTTGGTTTCCTGATTCTGGTGACATTTAATTCTTGTTATTTTTTGTCCTAGCACGAAGCGCTTCAGTGTATGATATTTTATTTTAGAGCACAATCTGTGGCTCACATACCAGGACTACAAGCAGGGACTACTGTCATTTCTTTTTTTTTGTTCTATTCACTCAACTTTATTGACTAAACCTATTTTGGTGGAAAGTGCATTTCAGAGCCAGTTAATTTTTTACTCAGTGCAGGCAGTTTCTTTAAGATGGGCAGACGTATGCCTTTGCCTTATGTTTGATGCCTCACACGGTCTTCAGCGGGACCAGGTTCATTTTTTTCCTTTGGCTGTTTACTGTCCCATTTACAGAAGAGACTTTTTGTATTAAGCAGGAACCACTTGCTTTCACTTGTAAGTATGAGATGGTACACAACCTGAATTCTTAACCTTTTTGCTTTACCCCTGTATCTCTCTTGCTAAAGGTAAAGGCAAATTTGGTTAACAACTATCACTGCACCTTTTCTCTCTTTTTGTTATTTTCATGTTATGCAGTTCTTTGGACAGAAACTCCAGATTCTCATTCTTTTGATTTGCAGCCCTGCCGAAGGTCACCCTGGTGGTTCTGTGATTGTCTCCTTTCTCCTAGAGAGGCATTAGGCACCATTCTGGTATCCTTTCGCTTAACCGTAGGTGAATATACCTCAGGGAAGATTTGGGGCCTGTCTTTGCTCCCAAGGATACTGTTTTCTCCACTCTATTGGGAGTAGTCCCGACACTTGGCTCTGCACTGTGCCAGTAAAGCTCATCATGAATTTGCCCTTTGTCACCATTCTTTGTGATATGCAATCACCTGGTCATACTTTTTTTTTAACAATCTTTATTGGCATTTCAATGATTAATCCAGCATTGTGGTTCACACGGTATACATATTAGCAGCAGCAGTCCTATCTTATCCAGTTCCAGTTCCCATTATAAACAGTAGTTATTGACATTTGACTGCATATTTCGTTAGCAGTTTACATATGATACATATCAATGAGAATATTCTATTGTTTCAGGATCAACATTGGATTGAACTCCCTTGCAAATATAACTATACCGTCCATCCATAGCTGTAACTCCCCCCTCCCCTGCCACCCTCCTGTATCTCAGTGCTCAACGTCCATGTTCCTGTCTGGGGTTCAATAGCTATCAGCCGGGTGCAGTACCATACAGTCATGCATCCCTGTTTTTTTTCTTCCGGGGCTTCCCTCTCCTCTGTCACCTGTGCATACTTAATATATGAAACGTGCTGTGAATTTATCAAAGGCATCCATACTGAATCAGCTAGACTTACATTTACTTAATTACCCTTTCCCGTCTTGTCGAAACAGTGTCATGATCGAGGAAGTATGTTGCAACTATTCTTAAGTGATGGAAACTTGCCCTAGCTAAATGATATCACCAAATCTCCACTACATATCACCTGCACCTCCAACATATACATAATTTTCCTTTTACTCAAAATCTGCTCTCTGGCACACTAAGATATATTCTGCACCTGAATAGAACTGGTACAACAAATGACGCTGTGAGGGGATGCTAACATGTAAATTGCCTTCACAATATTAAATCCGAAGCTTCCTGTAGTAATGAATGTATTAAAACGTTATGTATTCACACATTGGAAGTAATACTGCATTACATAAAATGGCATGTTAGCCAGTGGAGTCTGAGAGACTTCAGGGTCAGCTCACAGCTTCATTTTTAAGTCGAGTCTATAGCGGCAGCGCGCATGCGCTGCTCGCTTTGCGAGGCATGCAGTATTCAGTATGGAATGGAAGCTCCGTGGAAGTTCCGCCCACTCTGCGCCCATCTTTTTCATTGGCTTGTGTCTTAAATTCTGCCTTCCGATTGGTTTTGGGCTTATTAGTCCCTCCCTCCTTATGACAGCCATCTCATCATTTGTGTCCTTCCATGGTTACTGGCCCCTTTACTGCCCCCCATTGTTCGTGCCAACTCGGCCGTCCGCACTCCCGTTTGTAATGCAATAGGTCTCTCTTAAATGCGAGTCCTATTGCATTGCAAATGCTTGTTAAACAACCGCCCGCATAACAACCTCTTCGCGCCTGACTCAAATCACCCATCCAAACTCCTTGCTCGATAGGTCTGCTGGTAATTATAGCCTTTTTGGGCCATGCCTCCAAAAACTGCACGTGGCATGGCGTCCGTAAAAAGCTACAATCCCCATCAGCTCCTCTCCTCTTGTTCCTACAAAGCTGAGAGCTGGACTAAGTCGTCGCTCGCCTCAGCTGTGAGTGATGCCCTCCTCAGCCTGGACAGAGACCAGGAGAACAACACGTAGAGGAGGAGTAGTTTGGCAGAGAGGGAATTACTGTACGGTCAGCAGAGGTGGAACGGGGCAGGATGGGGACGCAAGGACCTCACATGGTGTCTGAAATGTACCTGCTCTCTCTGGTCACTGCTGGGACGGTATACCGGGGTATGGGAGAGGAGGGACAGGGATAGGAAGGCTGGAGAAGGAGCTACGCCTCTGCTAAAACTGTGCTCCAAAACCACAATGGGGTGCAGAGTGCATGTGCCATATCTGCAGTCAGTCTCCTCTGATTGCATGCCTCTGTCTTTGGGCATGGTTTGTGGGTCGTGGAGGAACGGAATCATGAGGAGTGCTTGTGTGCTTTCTCTGGAGTACTTTAATGCTGCTCTGCTGTGCTGTGCAACACATGATCGAGGAAAGAGGGGCTCTCCAGTGGGCTGCACTCTGTCTGCAGCCCTTCTGATGAAGGGATGCTGTGAACTTGGAATCCTAGGCTTTGCATACAAGGGATGTAGGGTTTCAGGCTTCGAGTAGGTGGGTGGTGCAGCTGGCTTTGCTCTATCAATACTCGCCATTCTGTAACCCATGGTGCTGCAGTTCCTGTGCTTGAGACATGAATGCCCCCACCACGAGAACTTGTATTTGTGTATATCTGTACCCATCCCCTTTAATCCATGCAGTTTGTGAGTCTCGAAGGGCAGGGATGTGTTCCTTGCAATGGGCTGCATTGGGATGTGTATCCTTCTCTATCTTCGAACCCCCGAACACATTTTTGTGAGGGCAGGGCGGTGGGAGTCTGTTCTCGGTTGCAGGCTTAGGCCATGTTTGGATGCTGTGAGAGGAGTACTTGGACATGAGCGGCTCTCTATCATCAACGTGAAAGGGCTGCATACATGCCAGAAACCCCCAAAGTGTGTAATGCACAAGTCTTTTTCATCAGTGTGCTTTACATTCTTATGCGGTCTATTTGCATCCAAATGACCAGTCTGACAATAATTATTCCTGTTGTGAACTCTAAACTAAGGGGTTAAACATATTAAACGGTTTGGTGATGGACCATGGCACTTGTAACTTTCAGATAAGAATTTGATGCAGGTCAGACTCGATCACAATTTAATGCGATCTTCTGATTTTTTCGGAGTCTTATGTTGTGAATACAGCTCAGTAGTCAAATCTCTTCTTCACATTTATGGGCCCATTAGGATGGTGGTCGGAAACCCACCCCGACCGCCATGGAAGTGGATAAACCGGTGGTCAAACTAGGATCAACTGCCAAAAAAGACCGACCGGGGCGGTAGCAGGCAAGTAAAAAAAAAACCCTGTTGCGGCGGTGATATCCAATATCCGACCGTGACGGTCGGAAACGCAGCGGAAAATCTACAAACCGCCACAATCATAGCGGAGACAACACACAGGAAACTAGGATATCCCCGAGTCCCCCGCGGTACGATCTGCTCCCTCCGACCGCCGCGGTCACACACTGAAGTGAATGGGAGAGCCAGCGAAGAGCTGCAGCATAGCCACCGCAGCAGACGATCCATAGAAAACATGGCGGACAATGCAAAAAAAAACACAATAATGCCAAACATTGCACAAATCAAAGTAGCCATGCCCCACAAATACACCAAACACATTCTAATGAAACAAATACTTGCCAAACAGAAACATACAATTCCCAGGACAATACCCTCAACACACCTGACAGCAAAACTCAATTTTAACACACACATAGCGGAGTATAAAACCAGCACATTCACTGACCACAATTGTTGGCAACACTCCAGAAGAGAAGCGCATACACCACATCTGAGAAGAGAGGCAAAGGAACACAGCACACCTAGCACCACCACCACCACCCCCATCACACCAGCACCAACAAGCACCCAGCACACAACACACCTCACACACCAACATCACACCCACCACCCACACCCCTGCACCCACAAACACTTTGCACACCACACACCATGTCCACACATAAAATGCCCAAATTCACAGAGAGTGAGTTGACAGTCATGGTAAATGAGATAGTTAGAGTGGAACCACAACTGTTTGGTCCAACAGATACCATTAGCCACAAGGACACAAATGTGGGAGAGGATAGTACAAAGGGTCAATGCAGTAGGGACCACCCCTCAATCCAAGAAGGAGATCATTAAGCGGTGGCATGATCTGAAGAGGATTGTCAAAGAGAGGAGGAGCAAGAACTGGGAGTTGGCTAACGGGACTGGCAGTGGCCCTCCCATCCCACCGAAAACATTCACACCATGGGAGGAGAAGGTGCTTGCCATACTGCATCCAGAGAGTCTCACAGGAGTATTCGGGGGAGTGGAGGCTGGTAAGTACAAACAAATGTCAACCAACACACTGATATGTACTTTCTTGCATAACCAAAAACCCACACCACCCAGGATAAATCTCATTCATCTGCACCACACACCCACAAAAACCTGTTTCATAGATCCAACCTTCACTCACTCACATTTACCCTAAACGTAGCTAGCAATATTACCATGGGAGCATGAGCACAGGCAGCCTGCAATACTACTCCCACCATGCCCCCTGTCCCACAGCATCATCAAGCTGGATCCCTCCCCCACCCCACCAAAAATCCTGTGTCAGCATTACATCACTCTCATCAAAATAACAGGTAGGTAGACATGTTCCCTGTGAGGTCTGTTGGGGGGAGGGAGGCCTGTACCACTACTCCCATCATCCCCCCGTCCCACAGCATCATCAAGATGGATCCCTCCCCCACCCCACCCAGAAGCAGTTAGGAGCCTTGCATTGTTCACCTTCTTGCCTGGGAGGGCTGTTTGGGGGTGGGAGGCCTGTACTACTACTACCACCATGCTCCCTGTCCCACAGCATCATCAAGATGGATCCCTCCCCCACCCCACCAACAAGCCTGTGTCAGCCATTACATCACCCTCCTCAAACTAACAGGTAGGTAGCCATGTTCCTTGGGAGGGCTGTTTGGGGGTGGGTGGCATGTACTACTACTGCCACCATGCCCCCTGTCCCACATCATTATCAAGATGGATCCCTCCCCCACCCAGAAGCAGTTGGAAACCATTGCATTGTTCACCTTCAACTAACAGGTAGGTAGCCATCCTACCTGGGAGGGCTGTTTGGGGATGGAAGGCCTGCACAACTACTCCCACCATACCCCGGTCCCACAGCATCATCAAGATGGATCCCTCCCCACCCCACCAACAAGCCTGTGTCAGCCATTACATCACCCTAATCAAACTAACAGGTAGGTAGCCATGTTCCCTGTGGGGTCTGTTGGGGGGAGGGAGCCCTGTACCACTACTCCCGCCATCCCCCTGTCCCACAGCATCATCAAGATGGATCCCTCCCCCACCCCACCCAGAAGCAGTTAGGAGCCATTGCTTTGTTCACCTTCAACTAACCGGTAGGTAGCCATTTTGCCTGTGTGGGTTATTTGGGGGTAGGAGGCCTGTATCAATATACCCACCATACCCCTGTCCCACAGCATCATCAAGATGGATCCCTCCCCCACCCCGCCAACAAGCCTGTGTCAACCACTACACCACCCTCATCAAACTAACAGGTAGGTAGCCATGTTACCTGTGAGGGCTGTTTGGGGGTAGGAGGCGTGCACTACTACTCCCACCATGCCCCCTCTCCCACAGGATCATCAAGATGGATCCTGCCCCCACCCAGAAGCAGTTGGGAGCCATTGCATTGTTCACCTTCACCTAACAGGTAGGTAGCCATCTTCCCTGAGAGGGCTGTTTGGGGGTGGGAGGCCTGCACTACTACTCCTACCATACCCCTGTCCCAGAGCATCAACAAGATGGATCCCTCCCCCACCCCACCAACAAGCCTGTGTCAACCATTACATCAGCCTCATCAAACTAACAGGTAGGTAGCCATCATCCCTGGGAGGGCTGTTTGGGGGTGGGAGGCCTGCACTACTACTCCCACCATCCCCCTGTCCCACAGTATCATCAAGATGGATCCCTCCCCCACCCCACCAACAAGCCTGTGTCAGCCATTTCGTCACCCTCATCAAACTAACAGGTAGGTAGCCATGCTCCCTGTGAGGGCTGTTTGGGGGTGGGAGGCCTGCACTACTACTCCCACCATGCCCCCTGTCCCACAGTATCATCAAGATGGATCCCTCCCCCACCCCACCCAGAAACAGTTGGGAGCCATTGCATCGTTCACCTTCACCTAACAGGTAGGTAGCCATCTTCCCTGGGAGGGCTGTTTGGGGGTGGGAGGCCTGCACTACTACTCCCACCATGCCCCCTGTCCCACAGCATCAACAAGATGTAGCCCTACCCCACCCCACCAACAAGCCTGTGTCAACCATTACATCACCCTCATCAAACTAACAGGTAGGTAGCCATGTTACCTGTGAGGTAAAAATGTTAATTGATACTTGTATAGCGCACTACTCACCCGCAAGGGTCTCAAGGCGCTTGTACGAATACTGCTGTAGAACCCGTCCTGGCTTTCCCTGTGAGGCGTCCACTCCTGGGCACCCCCAAGGTGGAGGGCAGGCATCCTTAGCGTTGTGGGGGCTGTTGTGGAGATTAAGCAAGCTATTGCCCAGAGTTGCAGAGTGGGACTCCATGATTGGAATAGGCACCGAGGCGAGAATTATCAGGTCCGTGGAATTTTGAGCCCAAGACCCGCTGAGGCGGGGAATTGAATCCTGGTCCCGGGCTAGACCTCTGCATCAGGGTCTGCCGCTCTAATCATTGAGCCACACTTCTCCACAAGTCTGTTGGGGAAGGGAGGCCTGTACCACTCCTCCCACCACCCCCCTATCCCACAGCATCATCAAGATGGATCCCTCCCCCACCCCACCCAGAAGCAGTTGGGACCATTGCATTGTTAACCTTCACCTAACAGTTAGGTAGCCATATTCCCTGTTTATGTTGCACATTGCAGTAGCAATTAATATCGAAGGTCCTGAAGAAGGCAAGGACAAGAGTGTCCATCCATATTACTGAAACATGTCGACCTGAGAACTATCTTGGCAGGTATTTGTTGAAACTGCCTTATCTGGCTTTGTTTTTAACCTTGGGCAATTGAGTATAAAGAACAAAAAATTGTCTCTCTCATTTACCCAATTTGAATCACTTTTTCACACATGCACTGCAATTTCTTCCCTACCCATCGCACATCACTACCAGCTAGCATCAGTGATCCATAAGTTGGTGTAGGACATTTCCATCAGGTCCTATTGTCATCACTTATGTTTTCACAATGGAAATGCCCTAAGGAGTCCCAGATGATGACCAGGGGGGTACCGAGTGGTGACTGATGGTTATCCTTACTTTGGAGGAAAATTCTTTGCTCACATACACTTAGATTCTTTCGTTTTTGGTTGTATGTGTTTTGCTTTTTTACCGAGGTGGTCATTTTTCAGACCCGTGGACATTTCTTTTGTAGTATAGTTAAAATTGGGGGCTTTGTCCAGACAATGTCTTAAAATATTTCCTAGGACCCTTTCCAACAGGTTGCTTTGTTTGTTGGACTGGGTCACCACATCAATGTGGTATTTACTCTTTCATCTTATTTACCATGACTGACAACTCACTGCTTCATCACCACCTCTATGTAAATCTGCCCACCCCCCACATGTCAACTTTGAAAATAAAATACCCTACACACTTTTATTGTGTCAGCTTTGTCTTTAGTGCAGGATGTACAGTCTACAAAATGTACAAAATGTATCCATAGGCAAGGAACAGTTTGAGGCACCTAAGGAACACAACAGAACAATATTCACTGGTGTGAGTGTGGCATCACAGACATTACACTACACCAACCATCTACAGAAGCCAACATGCAGACAACACAATGGGCAAAAAGTGTCAACATGAACGTCACGTATACGTTCACAGATGACATGTCACAGTCACATATCCACAAACAGATGACTTTCCATCTGGCTGTTCATACCATTCGCACATAGACCTTCACGACAACAGCAATCTCACCAGACAATTACAATGTTGGACTTCGTCACCCCCTTCAAGTGAAGTAGCGGGTGATGAGCTGTTCACGTATGTCACCATCTTCCTCTTCTCCACTGGCCTCATCACTGGACTCAGGTTGTTGTGGAGGCGGGGGTCTTGGTTCCTCATTATCATCCAGGAGCAGGGGAATATCCTTGCGAATGGCCAGGTTGTGAAGCATGCAGCACTACGATCTGACACACCTTCCCAAGCGAGTATGCCAGGGCACCTCCGGTTTTGTCCAGGCAGCGGAAACGTGACTTGAGCAGACCAAAAGTAAGCTCCACCACAACGTGTCCTCCCATGGGCCTCATTGTAGTGGACATCAGCCCGGGTCCTGGGATTCTACAGTGGGCTCAGCAGCCATGGACGGGTTGGATATGCAAAGTCACCTGGGAATGACAAATACACATTGCAATGTTGCACAGGCAGAGGGCAGCAGGTCACACACCCAGCACGACATACGACTAGGCATACTCACCCACAATCCATGCACGCTCGGGTAGCAGATTAACCATCAGCTGGTGCACAATGCTGTTCCTCAGGATGTAGGAGTCATGGACTGAGCCAGGGAATCTGGCACACACATGCGAGATGATCATATCTGCCAGGCATACCACCTGCACATTGATGGAGTGGTAATGTTTGCAATTACAAAAAATTTGCTCACTTGCCTGTGGAGGCACAAGAACAACATGTGTGCAACCTATGGCACCAATAACATGGGGGTTGTGCCCAAGGGGATAGAAGTCTCCCTTCATAGCTGGCAATTCTGCACCTCTTGGGAAATGGATATATCTGTCCTTGTAGATCATCATGGCAGACAGAACATCATGCAGCACCATGCTTAACATGAGTTGAGACATCCCACCAGCTTTGGCCACAGTCTCCTGGAACAATCCAGTGGCAAAAAAATAGAGGGCTGCCATCACTTTATAAGTTGGGGTAAAAGCTGTTTGATATGTCCAGCGAGGCAGTAGGTGGGGCTCCAACATATCACAAAGGGTCCTCAGGGTGGCTCTATCTAGACAGAATTTGCGAATGATCACCACATCCTCCATGTCCTCCAGCAGTGTCAAGTGACGGATCAGATTTGGCCTCCTCCTAGTTGAGATGAAAGTGGACACATGTCAATGAAATCCATAATGAGATGGCCACAGCATATCCCGTTCTGGATGACACAGAAAAAACAAAGACTGACTTGTTAATTGACTGACACACCAGGTTACATGGTTGGAAGTCTGGGCCACACAGTGGGCACATCTCCCTATTTACAATAAACAAGTGCCTCAAACACTACAGAGGTCAATGTGAATGCACATAGTGAAATTGCAACATTTCACATGTGCATGCCTGGGAGTGTGGCACCCAGCCAATGTGTGACAAATCAACAACACTGTCTCATACCCATCTGCTGTAACTGTCACACCTCAATGCATTATGCTAACTTGCCACACATCCACAACACAATGAACACAGTTGTAAGTAAACAGACAAATTCGTGTATGAGCAGACAGTAGAGCACTACTAAGTAACTACATCATACAGTAAGACAAGCCTTGCCATGGTCATCACTGCCCCTCAAAACATTGACATGTGTACACATAATGGAGTCCACTACAACACTGTCCTGCCTCATCAACCATCTAATGCATTTGTGACATGTTAGGGACTACAGACCAATGTACATCACACAAACACAACCATGTCATTTGTAGGCACCAGTGGAGTCAATGGAACATTGGCATTGTGTGCACAATGATGTGCCCTTCACCATGTGACCACTGTGCACTGTTGAACTGTTCACGATGGAAACTGCTATTGTATGTGCTCCAAATCATTATAGCTATCGCCTGGCCACGGCGGTGTGTCACCAGTACCCCCTGAAACAGGTGCGGTAGTCATTGTCATGGAGACATGCCCAAATGGTGGTTGGCATGCTCCGCCACCCAATTCGCGGTGCCTCATCTCATTGTATGTGCCTCAAATCGTGGTAGCTACCGCCTGGCCACAACGGTGTGTCACCAGCACCACCCTGACACAGGTACGGTAGTCATTGTCATGGAGACATGCCCAAATTGCGGTTGGCATGCTCCACCACCCAATTCCCGGCGTGTCATGTCATTGTATGTGCTCCAAATTGTGGTAGCTACTGCCTGGCTACGGCGGTGTAACCGCCATGAAGTGGCTGATACTGTTCTAGTTCCTTGCACATTTGGATGAATTAGGTCTGATTTATGCAATACCTAATATTGGGATAATATTACTTTACAGATAGACTTCACCCCATCACCTTCTCATTATATGGTTACCCTGCCGGGTTGGAATTAACACCGGACGTGGGGTAAGAATCTCCTTGATATGACGCTTTTCCCCCTCCGAGGTTACCCTCACCATATATACTGTGCGACAACTAAAACCTTGCTCTTTCTGTTTTCTTCTCTTTCCCCTGCCTCATTTTCCTTTACATGATTAGCCCTAATAAATAAGGATCCAGCCATCGAGGTAGCCTTTAAATATATTTTCTTTGAATAAATGAGCACTACACGTATGGGGTTGCTTGCGGTTGATATGTCACGCCGTTTGTTTTTATTTCTCTTGTTCCATTCCTTGTTGAATTGTGGAAATCCCGCGGAATTTGCTTATGTATTGATTAAATCTTGGATTGGTTAGAGGAGGTATTCATGCTATCATGTATGAATATTCCCTATTAGAGCTAGCACGGGTGTCTTTGCACTTTGCTTTACTACAACGAACAACATTGTTGTCCAATTGAATTATATACTTATTTATGCATGACGGAACATGACTTTCATATCACTTACGGGTTCCTTATGACATGGTGTTGTCATCTTTCAAATTTGGGTTATGTCACATCTATTTGCATTGTGGCACATAGATTATACAATTTCTGTTAACATGGTTACTACAGGTCATACTTTTCTGTATTTTTCCAGCCCTGAAGAGTTATAGCATCTGTGATTGTACAAACCTATAACGAAACACGTGTCGGCTGGCTGTAAAATTACCACTGATGTGATGATCTAATAAAAGGAGATATACATCAAACTCCAGGAATCAACGTTGGACATTTGTCTTTTTCAAATTAAATTTAGAAGTATTCTACTTGTTATATTGAATATGAGTGCGCAGGATTTTGTGTTACCGCCATGACTGCTCTAGAGCCAATGGGAACGACAATTGCGGTGGCATGATGCAATTTTGAAAATCGCGGTAGGCGTGTTCTGCCACCGGGGAGGCGGTCATTGGATGCTTTTGAAAGATGCACCATCGTGGTAGCGCACCTCGGGCCCCTGCTGTGCATCACCGCCATGAAGCATGCTCTAGAGCCAATGGGAACGATGATTGCAGTGGCATGATGCAATTTTGAAAATCACGGTAGGCGTGCACCGCCACAGCAGAGGCGGTTATTGGATGCTTTTGAATGAGGCAGACCTGGACAACCAATTGTTGCTGCTTGGCATCTTTGAAATGACCTCAGGGGGCTATATATGTGTGGAAGTGAGCCTCACATTTCCACTGCTCACAGTGCCTGCTGCCTCTGACCTGCTGCTGCTTCCTCCAGGGACTGCTGCCTGAGATCCCCTATCTGCTGCTGCCTCCAGGGACTGCTGCCTGAGACCCCTCACCTGCTGCTGCCTCCCGGGACTGCTGCCTCAGACCCCACACCTGCTGCTGCCTCCAGGGACTGCTGCCTCAGACCCCTCACCTGCTGCCTCCAGGGACTGCTGCCTGAGACTTCTCACCACCCAATTCCACCACAGGTGTTCCTTGTCCACAGGGATGGCAAGGACAGAGAAGATCTGTGCCAGTCCATTCACAAGTGAGGAGCTGGAGGTCCTGGTGGACGAGGTGCTCGCACACTACCCAAGGCTGTATGATGCCCCAAATGTTGTGGTAAGTAATCAAAAGCGGATGTGCAGGACAGGGGGGGCACACATGGATTTGGAATGATACAGTATATGCCTAAGGGTGTGGGGTTGTGTAATGCACTGTCAAACATGCTGTCTGCAGGGGGAAGGAGTGTGTGTCCCAATGTCACAGGTTTCCCTGCCTGCATTTATAGGTATGAATGTTTTGCATTATGAGCCATACAGTGACACAGTATGTTGGCCATTCAGGTGCCAGGACAGTGATTGCTTGGCTCAATGGCTTTGTGTGCCCCTGTTGTCCATCTCACTGTGAGCCCAGATGGTCAGCACAGTGCCCGCCCACCAAGACGAGCTGACATCACTTCACTTACTGTGTCCTTACTATTGTTTATTCACAGTAAAATCCAAATACGCACCCTCTCAGCCCTGTTTAATTGCACACAACCACACTTGTGTAGATCTATATTTTGTTTGTGAGTACATGTCCCTCAATGCCACACACATGACATACTGATATATTCACAGGGCATGAACATTGAGTGCTGCACATTCTTGCACACAGTGAGTCTACCTAAAGACACGAGTCAATTTGTGATGTATGTTGTGGCCAGAGAAGCAAAGGACTGGAGATGTGTGCAAGCCACATAGGGGGTCCAGTGCTGTCATCCTGCATGTGTGTGAGATGTTCAGGGACTGTGTATGCCCTCATAAATGCATGCAGTCACATCAGCTTAACCCATGCAGAGTGCCCATGTGAGATGTACCCCAGGGTGGGATGGACAGATAGTAGGTTTTGTAATGAGTTTGTGTCTTGCTACTGTACTGATAGATGTTGGTACATGACACTGTGTCACTGATCATTTCCCCCTCTTGTCTCCCATGCCTGCAGCTCAAGGTACACCAGCGTAAGGCCGTGTGGAGGGCCATTGCAGCAAAGGTGCAAGCTCTGGGGTATCTAACTGACGGCGCACCCACTGCCACAAGAGGTGGCAAAAAACATGGCAGAGATGACATTGGGGCTGCTCCCTTGCACTGGGCGGTTGGCATGGCGCTGCATGACACCACTGATGGGCCGCATCTTGGCAGTGACTCATCCTGAGCTGCATGCACGTCTGATGGAGCATCAGTAGCAAGGAAGGGGTGAGTATTTGGGGAGGGTAACTTTGGCTATGAGCAGATGCATGTGTACAGGGCCTGTGCCAGCGGTGGCCTATGTAATGTTGGTGGAGTGGTGCAGTGCAGTGTCATGTAAGTGGCTGATGGGATGGGTGCCAGTGTCATGCATTTTCCCAAACTGTTCTTACAAAGGTGATCCTCCCTGCTGTGCATTCCCATTGCCGTATGTTTTGTGCTCTTCATGGTTATTCAGAATTGGGGTAGTATTCAGAATCCAATTAGGAGTGAACAGCAGTGTTCCCAATCTGAGTGTGACTTCATCTATGCGTACATTGCATGCACCATGAATGTTGAGACCTACACATCTGACAACAACGTACACTAGACTTTATGCCCCAGAGTACAACATGGTGGTTGGCATTGGCTATTTGCCATTGTGAACGGTCATGTCATAATTGGTTTCTGTGTTGTTCCCTCCTGTTCCATTCAGATCTGTCAGTGGCAACAAGTGATATCCCCACACCATGTCCCTAGGTGTGCACAGAGGTAGTTGTGTGCCTGGTGGGATTCTGTCACAGGCAGGGTGTTGTGCTGTGTGGCCATTACATGGCTGAGTCATGACAGATAATCAGGGTTACCTCCACTTCTGAGGTCTATGTAGTGATTGCAGAGTGCAACATGTGGATTTGGTCCTCTTTTATACTGCATTGATTGCATAGCTTTGTACTGTTGCTGCCACTGACCTGACAATGCATCTCTCTCTCATGAGGATTCACCAGTGATCACGGATGGACAGGAGCCGGACACCAGTGGGGGTGCGACCAGCAAAACAGCTGCACAGGAGCCCAGTGACACAGATGTCACCAGCGCCTCAGAGAGGGACCGGAGTCTTCAGGAGGAATCCCTGCTTGAGACACAAAGTACCACATCATCTGATGCCAGCGGGGATGCATCCATGTTGGCGGGCACAGGGAATGGAGACTCTGCATCATCTTCAACCACACAGGGCCAGTGCTGCATATCCACATATCCACTACCTCTGGTGCTGCACTTGTCTGTGTCAGTAAGAGGGGATGAGTTTCATTCACACCTGGCACCACTGCCCCTGCACCTGCCCCCCTGCTGCTCTCAGTGCTGAGTCTGTTGAGCTCCTGCACCTGCGGTGTGTGGGCCAGACAGCTCTACTCAATGCCTTCAGTGACCATGACAAAAAATTAGGCCAGGTGGTTGCTTACATGGCGGGTATACATTCCTACGTGGGTGGGCTGCACCGTATTGTCCAGGCCTTGTCCTCCACAGTGACGTCTGCCCTTCAACAGGCACATACTCCCATTCAAGCTCCAGGGCCTTTGTCTACCCCCCAGGTAGTGGCCATGTCTGATGATAATGACCACGGTTCACACGCGTAACAGTCACGACACAGTACACGAAGCAGCCAGCAGAAACAACCCAAGCTGGCCCGCTCGCAAACTCCATCCCCACAGAGGAGAAAAGCCAGCCCAGAATGCAAAGACAAAAGCCCGTCAGGGAAAAGCAGGGCCCAAAAAGCAAAGATGCAGACCTCAGGCTCACATACCTCAGAGGCATCCCCAGCTAAGGACTCTCCTGTCCCTAAAGCTTCGCGCAAAGCAAGGCATGCAGTTCCTGTGCCCACTGAGGAGGTGGTGCATGGCATGGGTACACCAAGGAAGGGCTCAGAGGCACATTCCCCCATCACCTCTACTCTCATTCCAAGCCCAGTAAAGCAGGGGAAGGAGGGCACTGTAGGGGGTACACCTGGCAAACAGGGGAAGGAGGGCACTGTAGGGGGTACACCTGGCAAACAGGGGAAGGAGGGCACTGTAGGGGGTACACCTGGCAAACAAGGGACGGAGGGCCAGAGGCATAGCCAGACAAAGGGTTAAGCAGGATCCAGCACGTCACCAGAGGGAGTGCCAGTGTCTGCACCTGTTGGTGTGTGTGCCTGTTGTCTCCGCACCAGTTCCCATTAACCTGCAGTACAGGGGAGCCATTTTGAATCCCCAAGAAGTGGAAGGGCCCCCCTCAAACATCTCCCACCCACACTGTGTCTCAGGTCTGCATGATTTAACATCCATGTGCCACTACGCCACCTGGTCAAAGCAACCCTCCGGCTTGCCAACCCACTGATAGACCTAACTTACCTGGCCCACTCTCTCCTCATTCAGGTCCTCCTGCTGTCCCCGACACACAGCCAGCTCCCAGTCTGCTTGACAGCCAAGTACGAGTGCTAGTCCCACTGACACACCTGTCTCTCTCACAGGTAGGCCTGTTCTGCCCATTGTTAACCCCCTGAATGTGTTGCTGCCCATGGAAGGGTACAGTTGTACACACTCCCTGTGCAGATTCTCATGGACTCACTCTGCACTTTACCATGCCCACTGGCCTTCCTGTTCTGCCCTTGCCTGTGCAGATTCTCATGTACTCGCTCGGCACTTTGCCATGCCCACTGGCCTTCCTGTTCTGCCCTTGCCTGTGCAGGTTCTCATGTACTCGCTCTGCACTTTGCCATGCCCACTGGCCTACCTGTTCTGCCCTTGCCTGTGCAGATTCACATGGACTAGCTCTGCACTTTGCCATGCCCTTTGGCCCTGTTGCACTGCTGTGTTGTACTCTTCCCTGTGTAGCCTATCATGCGCTTGCTGTACACTTTGCCCTGGGCACTGGCCCTGTTGCTCTGCTGTGTTGGACTCTTCCCTGTGTAGCCTCTCATGTACTTGCTGTACACTTTGCCCTGGACACAGGCCCTGTTGCTCTGCTGTGTTGGACTCTTCCCTGTGCAGCCTCTCATGTACTTGCTGTGCTCTCTGCCCTGCCCACTGGCCTTGTCATTCACTACTGTTCTGGCCTCGCCTGGGCAGATTCTCATGGATATGCTGTGCTCCCTAGACTGGCCACTGGCCTTGCTGTTTTGCCCTGGCCTGTGCAGATTCTCATGGATATGCTGTGCATTTTGTGCCTTGCTCATCTCTACTGTTGGTGCCTATCTATGCAACTTGTGAATAAAGGCAGTTACACCTGTTGTCTATTTTGTCAGTGTCCTTACTGAATATAGTTATTTTTGTGTGTGCATATGTTTGGCTGTGCCCCATGCTCTATATGGCACTTCAACATTGCCAATGTCTTTGCTTGCCTACTCTTTTTTCACAGGGGTGACAGGGACTTCAGTTCTTTCTGACACTGATACTTGTGGCATCTGTGGTGTCAATGTAACCTGTGATGCAGGTATCATCTTCAAGGTTTACAATTGTTGGCTACATTGTTCACATGTCAGTGTGGGGGACACTGCCAGCACAGAGTGTGACTCTGTGCACAGGTTTGCATGTCATCATGTATGTGTGTTATTCCGGAATGTGTGCACAGCTGTGTATGTATATGGTCATCTTGTGATGACCCGTCACCCTGGTCCCATGGCCTACATGAAATGTGTGCTCTTGGGTTGTCAAGAGGTGTGCAATGAGTTGGTAGGTCTATGCTGTTCTGTCTGACTCCTACTTGTTGTTTTAGTCACCTGTGAGTGTGCAGAATGTGTGACTGGCACATCAGTGTTGTGTTTGTTTGATCATCCATGTGTCTTATTTCTCTTTGTGTAGGCTGTGCAGACCTGCTGCTTCACACTGCCATTGTGGTTGTGTTTCTCATGCATTGCAGGCACGTGGAGCCTTTTATCCTCCTGTATGGTATGGTGTGTGTGGTGAAATGCCATCCCCTATGTGTGCTGCTTGTGCCTACTCTTTGTGTGCCTGGACTCCCTCTGATTGTGTTTTGTGCATTCCTGCCATGTCCACTAATGACGTGCAGTACACTTCACTTGGATGTCATCTATCCCCTTGGTTTGTGTGTGTGCGTGTCTCTCCATCACTTCATTTGTGACATTGTGCTGTGTGGTGCATTTCTTTGAGCTGGGGCTAAGTAACACTCAGGTTATTTACCTAATTGTTTATTTGTGGTGTTCTTGTGCTGTTTGGCAGTCATGGTTGCTCATCTGCAGTGCAGCTGTGCGTGCTGGCTAGTGCTATATTCAAGTTGATTCCACCATTGTGTCCCAGATCTGTGTATCTGTTGTGGTTGTGTTGGATGTATGTGTATTGGCTGTGTTGTTGCTTCACTTCATGGGTGTGCTGTTGTGTTTGTATTGTGCTGATTTGTGTTGTATGGGTTGGTGTTGTGTCACTCATGTCTGTGTGTGACTGGTATGCTTGGTGTGCACACGCTGCTTGGTTTGCATACAGTGCTATGTGTATGTGTCCTTGACATTGCCTGATATGCAGCCCCTGATGTCCTGCAGAGTTTATTCATTTCTTTTGCCTGTGCATCTGTAGATGGTTGGATGTGGCTGTGTTGTTCTATGATGGGGCACTTCTTGTGTGATTTGTGGTATGGTGTTTGTGCTTTGTTCCTGAGAGATGAGGTTGAGCACTCCTGTAGTGTCTGTGCTCCCACTGCCTTGCCACAGTTTGGCTGACAGGCTATTATCAGTTTTTGTTGTGGTTCTGTGTGTGTTTTATTGGGGTATGTGTTTGTGTGATGTTTTTATGCAGACATTTGCTGTGGCATCCCTGTGTGTGTTGTTTGTGGCTACACCCAGGGTGTGTATTTGTTTGAGTGTGTATGGACTGGCAAGTATTGGCAGCCTTCAGTGTGTGTGGCACTGGTGTTGTGTGCTGCTGTTGGGTGGGTGTTGTGGGTACATTCCTCCTGGTGTTTGTCAGTGATGGGGAATGTATATGGGCCCTGTGTGTTGTGCTGTTGGTGTACTCCTGTGAGGTGGTTTTATGCATGTGTGGCTGTTCCCAGCTTGACTTCCAGGCCTTCCTTTCTTCCTTGTGCCTTTGCCTGGTATGCCTTGCTGTTTCCCCGTGTTGTTGCACTGTGGTGCCTGTGGTTTGACTTCACTGACTGTACCAGCCATGTGTGGTTTTATGGTTTGAGGGGGGTATTCTGTGTTCCTTGTCTTGCATGTGCTGTGCACATGCTTGTTGTGTGTCTCCATGGGCTTCCATTTGGGTACATCCCGTTTCGGTTTGATGATTTGTTGTGCTCCATTGCTGTTGGCATTTTGTGTTTGTGTGTATCAGTGTGTGGTATGTATGTACGACTATGCTGGCTGCGTGTCCATTTGTATGTTTGGCCCTTGCATGTGTTAATTTGGTGCTTGTACTCATGTTTGTTTCCATGTGTGGGTGGTATTGTGGTGTGTGTGTTTCTCTGGCACTGTGCTGTGTGTTGTATGTTCCTGTGCAGCCACTCCTGTAGTGGCTGTCTCCCTGGTTGTTTGCTGTGTGGTGCAGGGTGTGGATTCACTTGTATTGTTGTTGTGCATGGGGTGCACAGGGTGGGCACATGGCCTGTGCCTTCATGGGGTGTGCTGATGTGTGGTGGGAGGAGGTGTGTCCCTGGGGTCTTTGTGCCCTGCCCATGCCTTGGACTGGCCCTGCCTTCTGCGTTGTGGGCATGTATTCCCTTGTATCCACCGCTGCGGTAAAGCAACTGGGACATTGCTGCAAGTTCGCGGTCGATGTGTGTCTAGGATGTAGAGGGGTGACTTGGTGGCAGGTGTGTCACGTGTGGGTGTCCTTGTGGACGTGTTACTGCCACAAGCAGGGTGTCTGTTTTTGGATTTGGACCCTGTGTCAGCCCGTGTGTTGTATTTGTGTAGTTGCGTACCTGCGGCAGCGTCCGCAGCGGTCTATGAGTTGATAGTGATGTAGTAGGTATTGCACCGGGAACACGTGCAGAGCTGGGTCCATGGCGGTCGTGATCGGGTGGAGGGGACCGGGACTCTGGTTTCACGCTCCGCTATCGAGCTTCTGCCATCTCGGATTGTGCGGTGTCTCCGCTGCGGTGCGTCTGCTTGTTTGGGCATTCTAATTTGTGGAGCGGGCGGACATCATTCCGCACGGCGGTGGGTCTCCATTGGCTCACATCCCCACGGTGGCGGGCGCACTTTGATGGCAGTACACGTCGCACCACGGCTACGGCGTATAGGAATTGACCAATGTTTGGCAATGTTAATATGGTGAACATGTTTTCCGCTGCTCGCAGGTGGAAAAATTCGATTTTCCGCACCTCGGTGGTACCACCGCCCGCCATCCTAATGGACGCCTTAGTTGCCATGCCTTGGCACCTACATTATTGGGCCAAAGGAGAGGCCACAGACTAAATGATCATGGCGCTCGTACTACCTTATTCCATCCCCCTAAGCAGGTTCGATGTACTCTGTGCTGCTAGAGGTTTATGTAAGGTTTTCTCCAATGTGGAGTCTTGGGTCTTTAGTGTTAACCATCTGGTTCCTCATACTAAAGAAGTCAGTAAAATGCCAGAATCACTTTAACATTCTCTAGATTCCAGTCCATAGAAATTATCTTCCACGAGCACCAGTAGACAATAATATTTTTTTCAAATCTTATATTTTCAGTGATATGACCACCGAAGGCCCTGATTTTATATTAAAAACAGAGCTTTGGACTATACCCTTTCTCGCTGTTGGCAATATTTCTCTCCATGTGTTCCCATACCTGGTGTGTATCGCAGTTTGGTGCTTACTTTCCCTCTATGTTTAAGAACCGTAGATGTTTCAGCACCCAGGCTAATGTGCTGCATAGCTAAATACATATAAAGTCACAAAGGCGAGACCTATTGCATTGCAAATGCTTGTTGAGTTTGGGAAGTAGTACTACAGAGGTACTTTTTTACATGTTTGTGTGAATCGTCCCTAAAACGTCCAACTCCCTATTGAAGTGCAAGAGGGCACAGTCCTTTGTGTATGTGTATAGGCATTTATATAGCGCACTACTTACCCGGAGGTCCCAAGGCGCTTCGACCGCTGCGAAACCCTTCCTGGCTTCCCTGAGAGATGGTCCCTTAATGGGTATCTCCAGGGTGAGACCAGGCATCCCCGGCGGTCTGGTGGGGCCGTTAGTGAAGATGAGGCAAGCTAATGCCCAGAGTTGCCGAGTGTGATCGCTGATCAGAGTGGGCACCGAGGCGAGAGAATTATCGAGTCCGCTGACCCTGGTCCAGAAACCTGTCGCGCCGGGAATCGAACCCTGATCCCAGGCCGTCCTCTGCTCTCGGGTCTGCCGCCTCTAACCAGTGAGCCACACTACTTTACCTTTCAATTTTGTATTCAATATCTAGGGATGATCCTTGAATAATTCAATTTTATTCCGCATATAGATTTTGGGGCTAATTCTCAAATGTATGTAAGTGTATGTATTAGGGTACTACAGGAGTCCTACTTTAAATGCTTCAAAATGCCTTTTCGTATGGACCCCCATATCTTAATTTAACCTGGTAGTGATGCAATGAATTGGGTCTGCCTTCTGGGATGTCGATAACTAACACACTTGCTATCACTGCATTTTATTTTTACTTAATTTATTATAAAAATGAATTGTTTGCCGCTTATTAGCCACTTCTGGGCCATAGAATAAAAAAGGGTCGGGTTGGTACTAATGCTCATAAATATCACTATGATTATGGCAGCTTGAATTGTTTTATATTGGCAGGAGTTGCTGCTCGCAGCCAACATTTTTTTATATTTTATGTTCAATAGAGTAATTTATTCTGAATGGGTTTATAAACTTTTACTTTCTCTTTTGACTAGATTGCGTTTTTCCTGGCATATAAATAGGCTGGATGTTTCCAGTTGAAGGGCTCCCTAAATGTTTTTTTTCTCATCTCCATCATGTTGTCTGTAACTCCATCTGTTCAAACAGCACAAGTCAGACACCTGTCACGACTAAAGATGATTGCTCTCTAAATAAGGCACGTAATAAATCATGCAAAAGCATCTGGCAGATTGATCATGTAATTTAAATGTGATACAATAATTCATGACAGATAACCTGACATGAAATAAAAGGGATAGGGGCAGGAGTCAGTGCATTGATTCACCAATATCTGGCTACGTAAGAAATTTAGATTTTGGCTTTTTGTTCTTTTCTAACTTCTCTCCTAAAATGTCACACATTAGCGTTTTCGTTTCGAAGAAATTACTTTAGAAACGTTATCCTCATATAATACACTGATGACAGTTTTGTAAACAGGAATGTAGTGGTTGGACAAGATATCGAATAAAAAATATTGTGAAACAATAACATATTTCAAGTGGTGCTTTTAATATCCATAACAAATATTATTTTTTGAATTAGCGTTGTATATAATATTGTTTTTATGGTTGTGTACAATTTAATTAGTGTTGCTTGTTAATTATGTTGTTAATTTTTCGCTTGTAATTTATTTAATATAATTTGTAAATATAATTATTTTTCGAAGTATTCTTTAAAGAAATTTTGATTATTTAAATACGTCTTATACTGATATAGGAGCAAGATGTTGGACTTA
This sequence comes from Lissotriton vulgaris, assembly GCF_964263255.1. NCBI lineage: Eukaryota > Metazoa > Chordata > Amphibia > Caudata > Salamandridae > Lissotriton > Lissotriton vulgaris. The sequence continues at coordinate 1,944,765,704 of NC_141685.1, forward strand.
TGGGGGAAAGGTTGGGGAGATTTTTAAAGTACGGTTGTATTATTATTTTTGTAAAATCAGTTGTAATATGATTTTGTTTAATGAAATCTTTCATTTAAATGTAGTGTTTTCAATCTTATGAAAAATATTTTATTTAAATAAAATTGTTTGTGCTCTTATTTTGATTTTTCCTTTTCAAATATTTATTTTATTGTGTTTTTATAAATCCATTATGTTATTTCATAAAAATAAAAATTCTATAATGTGAACTGTTTAACATGCTATGGTAGAATTTTTATATTTATGGTTTAGTGTTAAATTGTATTTATTTATTTAATTATGTGGCAATTTATATTATTTAAAATGTTTTACATTTGTTGGTTTATTTTTAATGTTGTAACAATTTAAATGATACAAAATATAACTTCTAGAATGATATAGATTAGGTGTAGATTAATTACATCTTTTATATTTTATTAATTCATAATTTGTATCTTTTTGTTATTATGTATTACAATTAAATATTCACTTTTATATTTGATTAAAACATATAAATTAAATGTTTATTTGATTAATATTGCTTCTAAGTTTATTGAAGAAAAAATTAATTAGTTATATCATTTGCGTTGTGTAATGTATGGGTTTACTGTTATTTTATTTTTAATAGTGTATGTAAAAATAATTTGTGTTATTCACAGTTTTTTATATTTCTTTTCTATGAGCTGGTTGTATTTTGTTTATATATTTTTATTTATGTGTTGTGGTTTTTAATATGGTCTATGTCACTTAACCGTGTGTGATGAAAAATAATATATTTTTTTAACTTATATTATTTTGCTAATAATATATATTTCTTGGGGCTGCTAAATATATACTTTGTTATAGTTATTGTTCAACACCTTAAAAAAATAATTTAGATTGGACAAGAAATAGGTACTTTGACCACTTTAGTGCCCAAATCCTTGACCTAAATGGTTTAGATTGGAGTGGGAATAGTACATTTCATCCCTTTAGTGTCCAAAACATTCCACTAAATGTTTTAGATTCAATCAATCAATCAATCATATCATTTGTAAAGTGCACTACTCACCCGTAAGGGTCTCAAGGCGCTGGGGTGAGGAATGCTGCTACTGCTCAAAAAGCCAGGTCTTGAGGAGTTTTCTGAAGGTCAGCAGGTCTTGGGTCTGCCGTAGGTGGATGGGGAGGGTGTTCCAGGTCCTTTCGGCGAGGTGGGAGAATGATCTGCCACCTGAGGTCGTTCTTTGGAAGCGGGGGACTGTAGCAAGGGTGAGGTAGGCGGAGCGGAGCTGGCGGGTGGGGGTGTAGAAGCTGAGTCATATGTTGAGGTATGCTGGTCCAGTGCTGTGGAGTGCCTTGTGTGCGTGGGTGAGGAGCTTGAAGGTTATCCTCTTGTTTACTGGGAGCCAGTGCAGGTCTCTCAGGTGTGGTGTGATGTGGCTGCGGCGAGGGATGTCGAGGATCAGACATGCAGAGGCGTTCTGGATGCGTTGGAGCCGTCTCATGAGTTTGCCCGAGGCTCCTGCGTAGAGGGCGTTTCCATAGTCCAACCTATTGCTGACAAGGGCTTGGGTGACAGTTTTTCTCTTTTCAGTGGGGATCCACTTGTAGATCCTATGGAGCATGCAGAGGGTGTTGAGGCAGGAGGAGGAGACGGCGTTGACCTGTTTAGTCATGGAGAGGGTGGAGTCGAGGACGACCCCTAGGTTGCGTGCATGGTCGGTGGATGTTGGAGCGGTTCCTAATGCGGTCGGCCACCAGGAGTCATCCCAGGCCGAAGGGTTGGATCCGAGGATGTGGACCTCCGTCTTGTCCGAGTTCAGCTTCAGTCGGCTGTTCCTCATCCATTCAGCAACGGCCTTCATTCCTTCGTGAAGGTTAGTTTTGGCAGTGTGGGGGTCCTTGGTGAGGGAGAGTATCAGCTGGGTGTCATCGGCATAGGAGAGGATGTTGAGGTCATGCCAATGGGCAACGTGGGCGAGCGGTGCCATGTAGATGTTAAACAGAGTTGGGCTGAGGGATGAGCCCTGGGGTACGCCGCAGATGATCTCAGTGGCTTTGGAGCGGAAGGGGGGAAGGCGGACGCTCTGTGTTCTGCCGGAGAGGAAGGAGGTGGTCCAGTTCAGGGCCTTCTCTTGGAACCTAGCGATGTGGAGGCATGTTCGTAGAGTGTGGTGACAGACCGACGAAAAGGCAGCTGACAGGTCCAGGAGGATGGGGGGCGCCGTTTTTCCATTGTCAAGCAGGGACTTGATGTCATCGGTGGCGGCGATGAGGTCAGTCTCGGTGCTGTGGTTGCTGCGGAACACGGACTGGGAAGGGTCCAGGATGTTGTTCTCCTCGAGGTAGCGGGTCCGTTGTTCGTTGACAGTCTTCTCAATGACCTTTGCCTGGAACAGGAGCAGGGAGATGGGCTGGAAGTTCTTGAGGTCCTTGGGGTCCGCCTTGGGTTTCTTGAGTAAGGCGTTGATCTCGGCGTGCTTCCAGCTCTCTGGGAAGGTTGCTGTCTCGAAGGAGGTGTTGATGACTTTCCGGAGATGGGGTGCGATGGATGTGCTGGCTTTATTGAAGATGTAATGTGGGCATGGATCTGACAGAGATCAGGAGTGGATGGTGTTCATGATTTTGATGGTGTCATCGTCGTTGATGTTGATCCAGTAGAGCAGGCGGGTGGTGCGGATGGTGGTCGTGGGGGCGGAGGTGTCAGTAGTTGTCAGGGTGGTCGTGGTGTTGAAGGAGTTGTGCACTACCAGGATATCCAGGCGATAATAAAGAAGCTCAATCAGTTGTATTGTGAGAGTCCGTCCATTTACAGCCAGGCATTAAAAAGTCAGTTAGATTCATTTGTACTTCCTTCTGGTTCTGCTTTAGTGCAATATGTAGATGATCTTCTAGTGGCTGCCGATGACAAGGAAACTTGCAAAGCAGCTACAATTTCCTTATTGCATCATTTGTCTAGTCTGAATCACAAGGTGTCACCTTCGAAAATGCAATACTGTTGCCAAGAAGTGACCTACCTAGGTCATCTCTTGTCAAAGGAGGGAAGAAAGTTGACCCCAGAGAGAATAAAAGCAACTACGCAGATGAATGTTCCTAGCACACAGAGAGAAGTACGTGCCTTTTTAGGTATTACCTCATACTGTAGGCAGTGGATCCCAAATTTTTCTCTTTTGGCAAAACCATTGGTAGCTTTGACTGGGAAAAATGTTCAGAGTCCGGTGCCATGGTCTGCCGAATGTCAGGAAAGTTTTTCTGAGTTACGAAACGCACTGTGTTCAGCTCCTGTGTTGGGTACACCTGACTACAGTAAGCCATTCACGCTCTATGTTCACGAAAGAGAAGGTTGTGCGTTGAGTGTTCTGACACAGAGATTTGGTGATAAACAACGCCCTTGTGCGTATTTTTCATCAACATTAGATCCGGTAGCTAGAGCGTTGCCTAGTTGTTTGAGAGCTACAGCGGCAGCTGCGGCTTCCATTCGACAATCTGCTGGTTTGGTGATGAACAACATGCTAGTGGTCATGGTTCCTCATGCTGTGGACACACTCATGAACCGAACCAAGACGCAACACCTTACCAGTGCTAGATTATCTGGCTATGAGCTGACATTGCTAGCGAGTCATATTCAGATCAAAAGATGCAATGTATTGAATCCAGCAACATTGTTGCCGACTAGTCAAGAGTCGAGTGATTCCGAACCACATGATTGTTGCTTCAGAACCGAGGAAGAGACAAAAGGACGAATTGATCTTAAAGACACTCCGTTGTCAGATCCAGATGGCACGTTGTATGTTGATGGGTCTTGCTTTAAATTGGAGAATGGTGATGTGACTGCTGCTTATGCAGTAACGACTTTGAGTACGATTGTGGAGACTGCAAAAGTGAGTCAGAATTCTGCCCAAGCTGCGGAATTAATTGCACTAACGAGAGCGTGTGTTTTAGCTAAGGGAAAGAGAGTGAATGTGTTCACAGATAGTCAGTACGCGTTCGGCGTGGCCCATAGCTTTGGCCGTTTGTGGAAAGAGAGAGGTTTCATTACGTCCCATGGGACTAAGATTCAACATGGTCAGCTAGTTAATGACTTGTTGGAATCTCTAACCTTGCCGACTGAAGTTGCGATTGTGAAGTGCAGTGCTCATAAAGCAATCACGGATGATGTTGGTCGTGGGAATGCTTTTGCTGATGAGACCGCTAAACAGACAGCTAGAAATATGATGAGTAGAATGTATGTTGCAACGTCTGCAAGATGGATTTCTGAGTGGGGAATGTGTGAGGACACAGTGGAAAGTGTGAAAGAAATTCAGAAAGAAGCGACTGAGGAGGAAAAGCTTGCATGGAAAGAGAATACGGGTAAATTGGACTCGAGAGGGTGTTGGATTGATTTGTCGGAACAACAGCGTTGGATGTTGCCTGATGCGTATGTGCTTGCAGTAGTAACGATGGCACATGGAGCAGCGCATATCAGTTCTAAAGGGATTTGTAAGATGTTGGCTCCAGTCTGGAAGAATGATGGGATTAGTAAGTGTGCAGAGAGAGTGGTGAGAAATTGCATGGTATGCCTGATGCATAATCCTGGCAAGGGAATCCCCACACCCGCTGGTCATTACGCTCCTCCTTCTTGCCCCTTTGAAGTGATTCAGTTAGACTTCATTCACATGGATCGTTGCAACAATCTAAAGTACGTCCTAGTGGTAGTTTGTGCTTTTTCCAGATGGATCGAAGCATACCCACTGAAGGACAATACTGCCTTGTCCACTGCCAAAATCCTTCTCAAAGAATATTTCCCCAGGTATGGCATGCCACGGATTGTATGGTCAGATAACGGAAGTGAGTTTGTAGGGAAAGTTATGCAGAGTGTGTGTGCCGGTTTAGGGATAAAACAGAAGTTCCACAGTGCGAACCATCCCCAGTCTGCTGGTTTAGTTGAGGGTTACAATGGCACCCTCAAACTGAAACTTGCTAAGATACAAGCATCCACGGGTTTGCCCTGGCCAGATGCACTACCTTTGGCTCTGTTATCCACAAGAGCGACTGTGCATTCTAGAGTAGGGCTTAGTCCATACGAAATAGTATTTGGTCGTCCTGCAAACGTTTGGGGGGTACCTAGACCAAAGGAATTTAAACAGCTGGAATACCCAATGTTAATTGATTACCTTTTCGACTTGACTGCTAAATTGAGTCTTATTCACCAACAGGTTTTCGATGCATTGCCAAAGCCACCGGAGAGTCCAGGTCATCAGCTGAAACCAGGTGATCAAGTGGTCATCCGTAATTTTGCAAGGACGAAAAATCTCCAACCCAGATTCGTTGGCCCATTCCAGGTGTTGTTGGCGACGAGAACTGCTATTCGTGTGGCTGGCCGAAAAAACTGGATCCATACAACGCACGTCAAGCGTGTGCCTCTGCCGCTTCCTTATGACAACTGGGTGAAGAAAGGAATCGGTGCCTCTGAAACTGAACAAATACCCAGGTTTATCCCTTTCAGCGATGCAGAACTAATCACTGACACATCGAACTTTGACTCCCCTTCTGAAACTGCTCTTTTGAACTCTGAACATTTGTCATCTGCATCAAAAGAACATTTGCCATCTGCGAACTTGAACATTGCAACCCCTGCTGAAAATACACTGTTTCCAGATCAAACAGCTCCTGCAAAACTGAGATACAATTTACGATCTCGCAATATGGACAAATAAAGCAGGAAACTGCCTGTTTCACACATTTGAATTTTGATACATTGCCTCCAGCCAGGAAGTTTGCTAATACTTTGTATTGTTTTGTTGTTTTTGCCTTGCCGTCTGGGTAGCCGTAGGGTCGTGGCTGTGTGCCTAGTTGAATCTGCGGGGGTCAGACACAAGGTCGATCTTTCTGTTAGTTCTGGGAACTCCCAGGGCTGATAGAGGCATTTTCATCTACGTACACATCATCAGTGGTCGCGAGCGGATTGTAGAAGATGGAGCTTCCTGAGCTGCAACGAGAGAATGTAATTTATGTTCGCAGAAATAGACTTTACAAAATTTTTCACAGCAAATGCTTTCTAATGCAATGTGCAGTTACGTTTTTGATTGTTTTAATAACGTTGGTGGGTGGAATCGTCTTTGGTGTGCATTTAATTTTTACGCCGGTAACAACTACAGTACCTCCCCTTGATCCTGCTACTCCTACTGTTCCTTCTATGCATTCTTTTCACTCGTTTCCTGAACACGAGCAAGCTCGATGCTCAGAATTCATTAATAACACTTTTGTACAGCTCTTGCATCAACACCAACTGGTAGTTAACACTACAGACTGCTGGGTGTGTGGCTTGATACCCCACACTATGGATAAAGGCATTCCCTATCTAGTCTTGCCTTTTAGCTATAATGGATCATTTCAGGCCTTTCAGACCATTTTTGCCTATGCCCTTGAGACCTATCCTCCGTGTCCACCACGTTCCACTAAATACAACTCTGCCAACAAAGCTTTAGTCCAGGGAATTATTGACATGATTAAAGACGTCAATAATACTCCATCTTACCATAGAGATGAATTACGGGTATATTTGAGTTGGAATTCTACAGAGTATCGCCTTAGTTTGGGAGAAAGCAAGCGTAAAAGCTCCACTCCAGTCTGGGTCGTGCCTCACCGAGGTCAAGTCTGTTTGCAAGGAAATGGGAGAAATCCGAGAGCTCAGCTAGGGAGGAGTGAGTGCGTTGAGACTTACGTGTTTCCGTCTAACTCTTCCCCTGCCTTTCTTACTGCTAGGGGTACCTACTTCATCTGTCAAGACAGAGCGTATACATGGCTGCCTGCTGACTTTTCAGGTTCATGTTATATTGCTCGACTGTTGCCTCCAACGTACACTGCTTCTTCAGATTATCACAAGACCAGAATAGCAAGAGGTGTTTTCAGCAAGGAAGATACCGCTGGTCAGGAAGCTGGAGACTTCTTCAAAGGTTTCCTTCCGTTTTGGGGGCCTATGGCCAATAGTAGAAATCTACGTCAGCTAACACGGGTAGTTGAATCTACTATTACAGAAACTGCTGGTGCCCTTAGTAACTTAACAGCTGAGCTTCAGGCGGATCGTCTCATGACGTTGCAGAACCGTATGGTTCTAGACGTAATACTTGCAGATCGAGGTGGGGTATGCAGAATGATCCAATCGAGCTGCTGTGTTTTTATTCCCAATAATGCTCCGACCGTCTATGAAGCGATCTCTAAGCTACACAAGATTTCCGACTCTATACATGTAGACAAGGGAAACTGGTCCTTAATGGAGTGGTTTTGGACTCTGCTATCAGCGTGGGGATGGAAGGTTCTGATGGTCATTGGTGTCATCCTAGTATTCCTGTTCTCGTTCTGCCTTATTATCCAATGTGGTCCCGCTTTGTGTAGTCTCTGTGCTGCAACCTGTTTCAGAAAACCACCTGCGTTTGGAGAAAAGGCGCGAGAAAGGATGATGATGCAACAACATGTCACTGACCTGATGAGCATAGAGATAGACTCGGACATAGAGTAATTGCCTATGTAAGGGCAAAAGGAGGGTCTGAGGTTCCGTGACGATTTGAACCCGTGTTTTCAACATTGTCGTAAATACATAATTTTGGTATCAGTGAACCGCAAATGATCCATTTAGCTTATCCTGGTGTTTTCGCTACGCTTCGAGCAAGAGCACTCCTGTTATGAACACATTTCTGATCTACCCATGGCATCCATCTTAGATTACGGCAGCCATTTTGTATTTCTTGCCCTCACATAGTCAATGGACACGCAGTGACCTCTTTCACCTAAGGACACGTAAGCTTTAGCCGGAGATTCACCTTGCTGGTGACACGTGCACCTTAGGACAGAACACGCCATGGCTGCATGACTCGACAGAAGTTGCCTCCTCTGCCTGAGGCCAGTCCTGCTATACTGGTTCTCGTGTTCGTTGGCCTGATCATGATTACGCGGCCGAAGCTGGTAGCCTTGCCCATTTACGACCCACAAACATCTCTTATCCTGCTTTTCTATCTTCTGCACCTGGCTCTGCTCCTTTCCTTCTGGGCCTTTATTAGGGGGAGGTAACGAAATTTACGATGAGGCTCTTGAATAAAAAGTTGACATGGGATTATGATGGAACAGTGGGAACCCCTCGTTCGTAATGTTTTGACATCAGATATTGTTGACGATTCCTGTGCAACGCCAAATATTTATTGTTTAGGACACAAAGGTTTAGGAATGTACTAATATATAAAGATTTTGCCCGAAGCCTAATATTTAGTATATAAGGAGCAACCCTCTTTGTACAAATCGAACAGGCTCCTAGATACTGCCCGTGTGTAGTTTCTGTGACTTCTGTGTCCCTGCAGTAATAAACCTTTGGTCTTTGACTCCACCATCGAGAAGCCCGTGTTTCTGTTTATTTGTGCACCGAGACAGGTAGAACTCCGGGGTCTTCGGGTGTTATCCCTGACACCTCTGGACGGAACCAAAAAGTCCAGAACTCCAGGACTCCCAGTTTACATTCCACTCTGGGGCACATAATTGTCTCTCCCGTATAGACTACATCCTCATGCCGGCAGATCAGGTGGAGCAATCAGACACATGGCAAGGGGCATAGCTGATCACTCTCCAATATGGTTATTACTGGATAGGAGTGGTGATCCAGTGGGTAGGGTGACAACCATAAACCTGTGGCACCTACCTACACAACCCCAATGTAAAGCACAGTCTTGTTACAACAAACAAGCATTATTTCCAAGAGAATGAGGGGTCAGTGGGATCAGCTCGTACACTCTGGGAGGCTTTTAAGACAGTGGTGCGCGGACAAGCAATCTCACAAATAGCAGGAGCAAAAAAGGAGACAAATGCCACTATAGTGCGGCTGGAAAGTGAGATAGTAGTACTGGAAGGGGAGTTGTAGACATCCGGGGATCCGGAAGTGGTGCATAACTTAGGACTCAAGAAGGAAGAATACAAAAGTGAGGTGATGGGCAGGGCAAGAGAAATGCAGAAAGACAAAGTTGGGAGGGTGTATTTGCTGGTGGACAGAGCAAGCAAATTGCTTGCAGGTTGGACCGCCGTGAGCAGGCCAATTGCCTGATCACAGAAATCACTACTGCAGAAGGGGAAACAATCACTGACGCGCAATTAGTTGCTGATGAGTTCACAAACCACTACACTCAGATATATGAATCGCATTCGGTCTATCCAATAGAAGAGTCGAGAGCTTTATTAAAGGACATTCGACTGCCAATATTATCGGAGGTAGACCGGAACTTCGTTGATAGTAAGCTCACGCATGATGAAATAGCACGAGCCATCAGAGATTTGCAGTAAGGGAAAGCTATGGGTCCCAAAGGGCTCCCCATAGAACTCTATAAACTAAAACCTGACAAAATAGCTCCCTATCTCAAGGATATGTACGAGAAAAGCTTGGAGGTCAGTCTACTGCCCAAGGATCAATGACTGGCCACAGTGGTGTTTATATATAAGGAGGGTAAACCCAGGGATCAATGCTCCTCATACAGGCCCATCTCACTCCTAAATTCTGAGGTGAAAATCCTACCCAAGTTGTTGGCCACTCGGTTGGTCGGAGTAATCTCCGAACTGATCCACCCGGACCAGTCCGGATTCATGCCATCTAGAAATAACTGTCACTGGTCTCTTACGGCTAAATGTGGGCACATGCAGAGAGGGAGTCTGTGTCTACCAAAGAATATTTGTAAGACAAAGAGGAAATGAATCCCATCAGCCCACCCAAGTGGCAGAGCATCATCATCTGGGATGTAATCAGAGGTGATCCGTTCAGGAGTGACACACCTATTAGTATTGTGTGCTTCTCCAAACCAAAAGGACCAACAGTGATGGATCATACCAAGAAAACAAACGTATGTATAGGTGTGGGCTGTAAATTGCAGTGAGAAAATTATAATATGTGAAAAAAGTGAAATCTAAAATTGGCTACCATGACATAAGGAGAATTTTTATTAGGGAAAAGTCATTGTGTCAATGTTAAAACTAAGTGTGAGGCAGTTTGAAAATATAACTGTCTATTGAGGATTTTATTTGGTCAACATTTTTCAGCTATTGTAGTGGATATTAACCTACTAAGCTTTCTTCAGGACCTCTCAATCACTACTGCAATAAAGTGTATATATATATAAAAAGTTGATAACGTTCATCCTACCATGCATAGGTATTCCACGAGGGGGATGTGTGCTTCATATGTCAAAGGATTCTTTCCTGAAAAGGAAATACACACAGAAACAGCAAAAAGGTTGAAAACAGACACCCAAACTTTAATATTTATTATTGCACCACATATGTATCCTAGAGGCAACTGTTTCAAGATAATAGCTGATAGAAAGGTGTATTGTGTACTCACCCAAAAATTGTTTGGGAGAAAGCCTCGCCTCACCTGGCCACTGCTCAGGGATGGAGGCCCCGCTCTATATGTGAAAATGAGAGATCAATGGATACCTACTTTTGGTCATGTCCATAGTCACATTCCACTTGCAGACAAAATCGCTCAAAACCTAGGCAACAAATTTATGCATATTGGAGACAGCACCTACACAGGCCGCCAAACGGTTGGGAGAACTCAGAGGTTGTTGTGGATGATGTATCATTTATAAATATTAAGAGAAACGGACTTAGCGAATTGAACCAAGTTATGTTCCAAAGATGAATAAAGGTAAAACTTAGTCAAATAATGAAGCTGTATTCCAGCCGTCTTAAGTCCTTTTTGCTAATATGCCTTAATGAGTAAGAGGTAAAGTACAGCTTAAGGGCATAGAGCTGTCCCGGCATGGCGTCTTCACCTGTCCGTCGGTACCTCTAGGCTGGTCCTGAGCCGAGGGGGAGGTACCGACAGGATCAGGGAGGGAATAGATATACGTGGCGTAGACCAATAAGATAGTAGTATTTACTGGTGGACCATGGAGAGAACTGTCATAACATCCAAGCACTGTGCGTGAGACAGTGAGAGAGGTAAACTGATAGAAAACAACACGATGTTTCAGAGGCAATAGTATCAGCCAATAGAACACGTGTGAATGGAAGACGGAAATGAACTGTCTCATCCCCGTTTCTTTTCCTCTTCTCAACCACGCTGTTTCATACAAATGCGGACCAGAAAGGGAACCAGACCAGGGAAACCTATGTGCGCATGAATAGTATTGAGGGTTAACTCAATAGGTCAATCACTGGGACTTTGTGGCCAAATGGCATCCCACCCTAAAGGGGGTAAAGCACGGCTCGCGGCGCCTATTTATTTCTAATTATGTAAGCCGAAGAACGGTGGATGGATTATCACCGAATCATGGTGGAACTGATTACAGCCACATGCTGCGTGAACTCTATATCTGCCTTGTTTCAATTCCTCTTCCCGGTTACGCTACTTCGTCCGAATAGACCAGGGAACCAAGGTTAATCCGATAGGTCAATCACAGAAAGCTATTGGGCCAATGGCATCGCACCCTAACCGGGATAGAAAACGGCCTGTTGCGCCTGTGTGATTGCACTTGTGTAGCCGAAAAGCGGCAGGTTGAGTATCACCAAATCACATTGTGGTCTTTGGATTAAAGTTATATGCCATAACTGTGGCCATCAAGGGATACAAAAGGTACAAAAGAGCGCTACAGTAAAAAGTTGTGAGCGCATTTGCGAAGTGTATGATGATCAGAAGATATTCTAAAAGACAACGTCAGCTGACTCACATGCGATTCACGTAAAATACAAGTGTAAACATTGTACATGGTCGTATTTTGAGTACCAACACACACTAGGTCTAACCATATGCAGACTATTATTATTATTATTGTGTCTTTTATAAAGCGCGCAGCTACCCCAACGGGGTGTCCCGGCACTAATTAATATAACAGAGAAATCTCTCAAAGCATAGAATTACAGGCAGAATAGGAAGGTTTTTAGAGCACGACGGAATTCAAGTTCTGCCTTGCTCGTGCGCAAGTCAAGCGGCAATTTGACTACATCAGGCCCGGAGTAGAGACGTGCAAGATCGAAACTCGATGAAAACCACTTGGGTTGACCATAAATGGATAGTGACACTATTATTATAACAAAATGGCAGCAGCATCAGTAGGGTAGTATAGATGCTATCCACCAGCAAAATATACAAGGAGGCGTAGGTAACCTTGTAAAAGTTGTAACCCAACCTGCAATTTATAGAGACATAGGTGGCTAATGTGCCCTATTGTACCAGAATTGTGTCAGTACTTTTGCAGTAAAAAAGAGAGGGGGGGGGAGATCTTAGTTAAGGACGAATGCCTTAGTTGGTCCACTAATATTTCTATAATTCAAACACCCACTTTATACAACTGTACCTTTTGTATTATGTCTGGTAATACATAATGATGGAACTTAAAGGGTCACCCATGGAATTTCATTGTTCAACCCCTCAGTGTCAGTTCGCAGTTTAAAGATCCATTTCTGTTCTTTGAGGAAAAGAAACCTTGTTAGATCCTTAACATAATGGGGCACAAAAGGCTGTTCCAAAACAGTCCAACTCATTTAATCAGCTTTATGTTTCAGCTGTAAAAAGTGATTGGTCAGTCGTGTAGCCTGTTTGTTGCACCTAATGGTGCTCTTGTGCTCATTTATTTTCACCTTAACTTTTCTCATAGTCATACCTACGTAACGTAGGGAGCAAGGACATGTTATGAGATAGATGACTTTGTCACTGTTACAATTCGTATGGTTCTTGAGGTCCCATGGTCTAGAGGTCCCAATGTCTATGGTCAAAGTCTTTTTGGTCTGAGGACAGATGGTGCAAGAACCACGAGGATAGTGTACCTGTACAGCAGGCAAGTTCTCTAGAGTGTTAATAGGTTCCTTCCTCTCTTGTCTGGGTCTGGTATGAACCAGACAGTCTCTAAGACTGGATGCTCTTTTAAAGGAAAATAAGGGGATGAGGATATTTGATCCAGCCGTATTCAAAATTTTCCAACTCTTGCGTTCCGATTTCTGCACTTTATTGGACAGTGTGCTAAAAGTAGTGACAAAAGTCAATCTGTCCAAGGGTGGTTTTTCAACTGGAGGACCCAGTAGGGCATCACGGTTGTTATTAGCCGCGCGTTTGTGTGCTCTTCTGATTATTCGGCTAGGATAGTTACGCTCACGTAGTTTAAGGGCAAGGTCTTTAGCATAGAAATTGAAGTCTGATTTTTCTGAACAATTTCTACGTACTCTTAAAAATTGTCCCACAGGTAGGTTCTCTTGAAGGGACCTAGGGTGATGGTTGTTGAAAGTTAGAAGGGAGTTTTTTGCCATAGGCTTTCGATATAACCTACTCCCTAATCTGCCATCAATTGGGAATATAGAAATGTCCAGAAAGGGAAGCTCTTCCTTACTGAAATCCACTGTGAATCTTAGATACAGATTCTTGCTGTTAAGCCACAGTTGGAAATCTGTAATCGACTCAGGTTCACCACGCCAAATGACAAGAATATCGTCAATATAGCGCTTCCACAGCAACACCTCCTGAAAAAATGGGTTGCTGTGGTTGAGGACAATTTATTCTTCAAAGAGATGGACATAAAGATTGGCCACGATGGTGCAAATAACTTCCCCATCGAGATCCCCGATGTCTACAAATAGATCTTATCTTCAAAATCAAAGAAATTCTCGGTCATGGCTAGTCGAGCACAGTCCATGATAAAGTTCACGGGAGTGATACTATTGAGTTCACTAGCCTCGAGTAAATTCCTGACTGCTGATAGAGTCTCACCCTGGGGTATACATGTATACAACGACTCAACGTCGAAACTGACAAGAAAGTCAGTCTCAACATTGTATCTAATCTCAGGGAGTAGACGCAGAACATCTTTAGTGTCTTGTAGAAAGGTAGGCATTTTTTTAACAAGGGGTCTCAAAAAAAATCAACAAAAGTGGATAAGGGTTCCAGTAATGAGTCCTCTGTGAGCTGGATTACGGCAACTGAGGCAAAATATTTGATTGCTAACCATCCAGTTACCCCCTATTTTTATATTTTGCCAAAAATACACAAAACACAGAAGCCTCTCCCAGGACGTCCGATAATTTTGGGCATTGGCTCATTACTGGATCTTGCACGTCTCTACTCGGGGCCTGACGTAGTCTGCATATGGTTAGACCTACTGTGTGTTGGTACTCAAAATACAACCATGTACAATGTTCACACTTGTATTTTACGTGGATCGCATGTGAGTCAGCTGACGTTGTCTTTTAGAATATTTTCTGATCATCGTACACTTCGCAAATGCGCTCACAATGTTTTACTGTAGTGCTCTTTTGTACCTTTTGTATCCCTTGATGGCCACAGTTATAGCATATAACTTTCATCCAAAGACCGCAATGTGATTTGGTGATACTCAACCTGACACTTTTCGGCTACACAAGTGCAAACACACAGGCGCTACGGGCCGTGTTCTATCCCCGTTAGGGTGAGATGCCATTGGCCCAGTAGCTTTCTGTGATTGACGTATTGGATTAACCTTGGTTCCTCTGGTCTGATTCCCTTTCTGGTCCGCATTCGGACGAAATAGCGTAACGGGAAGAGGAATTGAAACGAGGCAGATATAGAGTTCACTCAGCATGTGGCTGTAATCAGTTCAACCATGATTCGGTGATATTCCATCCACCGTTCTACGGCTTACATACTTAGAAATAAATAGGCGCTGTGAGCCGTGCTTTATCCCCTTTAGGGTATGATGCCATTTGCCCATTAAGTCTCAGTGATTGACCTATTGAGTTAACCCTCAATACTATTCATGCGCACATAGGTTTCCCTGGTCTGGTTCCCTTTCTGGTCCGCATTTGTATGAAACAGCGTGATTGAGAAGAGGAAAAGAAACGGGGATTAGACAGTTCATTTCCGTCTTCCATTCACGCGTGTTCTATTGGCTGATACTATTGCCTCTGAAACATCGTGTTGTTTTCTATCAGTTTACCTCTCTCGCTGTTTCACGCACAGTGATTGGATGTTATGACAGTTCTCTCCATGGTCCACCAGTAAATACTACTATCTCATTGGTCTACGCCGCGTATATCTATTCCCTCCCTGATCCTGTCGGTACCTCCCCCTCGGCTCAGGACCAGCCTAGAGGTACCGACGGACAGGTGAGGACGCCATGCCGGGACAGCTCTATGCCCTTAAGCTGTACTTTACCTCTTACTCATTAAGGCATATTAGCGAAAAGGACTTAAGACGGCTGGAATACAGCTTCATTATTGGACTAAGTTTTACATTTGGCTGGAGCAAGATCTCTCCTTCACGACGCAGGCTACTAAAATGGCAGGTGTCTTTTTTGGCCTTCTCCGGTCCGTGCGTTAAGTGCCGCCTCTTCTTCCTTCACTATCTCGGAAGCTTTTGATTCAGGAGCTAATCATATCAAGACTGGATTATAGCAATGCTATTTATCTGGGTGCCCCTGAGGCAACTATGAATAAATTACAACAAATTCAAAATGCTGCAGCACGATTGCTTAAAAACATCCCCATGTCACGGTCGACCAAACCAGCACTGAGGGCACTACATTGGTTACCGGTGCGGGAAAGGGGGAAATTTAAATCCCTCTGTCTTGCGCACAAAATTTTGCAGGGTAAAGGCCCTCCCGTCCTGCAGAGTCTGGTTACACCTTACAAGGCCAGCAGAACCCTACGATCAAATCAAAAGCACCTGCTTAAGACCCCTAGGGTTAAAAAGGCCCGCACAGGGGGAAGAAGATTTTCTGTGAATGTTGCGGTACTCTGGAATTCACTCCCCTTAAAGCTTGCGTTCTGAGGCTTGTCTCCTTCGTTTTCGCAAGCATCTGAAAACACACCTTTTCTGTTAACTGCTGACCCTGAACACACGTGATTGTCACCTCCGTTCTGAAAAGCGCTGGGATGCCCCAGGGTAACTACGCGCTATATAAGACTGCAATAATAATAATAATTTATTCAGCTTTGGAACCTAACTTGGTTCAATTCGCTAAGACCGTTTCTCTTAATATTTATAAATGATACATCATCCACAACAACCTCTGAGTTCTCTCAACCTTTTGGCGGATTGTGTAGGTGCAGTCTCCAATATGCCTACATTTGTTGCCTAGGTTTTTAGCGGTTTTGTCTGCAAGTGGAATGTGACTATGGACATGACCTAAAGTAGGTATCCATTGATCTCTCATTTTCACATATAGAGCGGGGCCTGTATCCCTGAGCAGTGGCCAGGTGAGGCGAGGCTTTCTCCCAAACAATTTTTGGGTGAGTACACAATACACCTTTCTATCAGCTATTATCTTGAAACAATTACCTCTAGGATACATATGTTGTGCAATAATAAATATTAAAGTTTGGGTGTCTGTTTTCTACTTTTTTGTTGTTTCTGTGTGTATTTCCTTTTCTTTTCAGGAAAGAATCCTTTGACATATGAAGCCACATCCCCCTCGTGGAATATCTATGCATGGTAGGATGTATGTTATCAACTTTTTATATATATACACTTTATTACTATAGTAGTGATTGAGAGGTCCTGAAGAAAGCTTAGTAGGTTAATATCCCTTACAATAGATGAAACATGTTGACCAAATAAAATCCTCAATAGACAGTTATATTTTCAAACTGCCTCACACTTAGTTTTAACATTGACACCATGACTTTTCCCTAATAAAAATTCTCCTTATGTCATGGTAGCCAATTTTAGATTTCACTTTTTTCACAGATTATAATGTTCTCACTGCAATTTACAGCCCACACCTATACATACATTTGTTTTCTTGGTATGATCCATCACTGTTGGTCCTTTTGGTTTGGAGAAGCACACAATACTAATAGGTATGTCACTCCTTAACCGGATCACCTCTGATTCTATCCAGATGATGATGCTCTGCCACTTGGATGGTACAAAAGGGGATGGTGATGGACGGAGCATCTGAATAATGCTCCGTCCATTACCACCCCCTTTTGTACTGCCACTTGGATGGGCTGATGGGATTCATTTCCTCTTTGTCTCACACATATTCTTTGGTAGACACAGACTCCCTCTCTGCATTTGCCCACATTTAGCCGTAAGAGACCAGTGACATTTTTTTTTGTATAGTTACATTGTGAAATAGGGGGTTTTTCTCTGTCCACTTGGTCTTTAAATATCTGTTCCCCTTAGACCCTCCCCTAACTTTGTTTGACATCTAGAAATAACTCACTGAATCTGGGCCATCTCTAAGGGGTGAGAGAATGTGGTGGTGGTGTCATTGGACGCCGCCATGGCATTTGATGAAATAGAATGGCCTTACCTCTTTGCGGTGCTGGAAAAGATTGGGTTTGGACCTGGATATACTGGATGGGTGAAACTACTGTATTTGGAACAAATGGCACAGGTGGTTGTGAATAACAAGAAATCTAACGTCTTCGCCCTCAGAAGAGGGACACTGCAAGGATATCCCCTATCTCCGCTGCTTTTTGCACTGGCACTAGAGCCCCTCGCGAGCTGGATTTATGGGAACCCAATATTGTGGGGCCTGAAATGGTCAGAGAGCTGGGAAGATCATAGCTCCATCTAGGCCTACGACATCCTCTTGTACCTGGCGTCGCCGCGTGCCTCGCTCAATAGAGCCTTCGATATTTTTGCTGTCTTTGGTAGGTATTCTGGTTATGCAATCAACTGGGCCAAGTCAGTGATTTATGTGCTCAGGGGGAAGTTCCCACTCCTGTTCGGGGGATGTAGAGTGACAGAATCAATTGATGGCTTTAAGTATCAAGGCATTTACATCATGAAAGACCCCAAGCAGTATTATGAACGAAAACTGTTGCCCCATTGAAACAGCTTTTGAGTGACGTGGAGCAATGGAAGACCCTTTTGCTCTCCCTAGTGGGCAGAGCGGCTCTTTTTAGGATAATGACCCTTCCTAGTTAGTACATTTCAAAATACTACATAGAGCGCACTACTCACGGACAGCCTTGGCCCAAATTGGCTATGTTGAGGACGCAAGGTGTAAGAGAGGGTGTGGAGAGGATGGAACGTTCTTCCACATTTTTTGGGAATGCCAAATCTTACGCAAATACTGGATAAGGGTGTTGGGGTGTATGATGGAGGTGCTGGATCCTAAACTCGATCTGGAGGGCAAAAGGTGCTTACTTAATATATTGGGGTCGACAGATCTAAACAGGAAGGAGAAACTGTGGGGGATATTGGGGCACGTGATAGATAAATGTAATATTGCAAGATTGTGGGGTGGGAGAGATGCCCCAGCACTGGCCTTATGGAAACAAGAGATGGACTGGTGTATGTTCCGAGAAAAAACAGTACATGTGTCCAGGAGGTGCACAAAGAAATGGTCAAAAGTATGGGCGAAATGGAAAAATATCGTGGTGCAATATGTGCCCCCCCCCCGCTGCTCCCTAACTGATGAAGAGATGCCACATGATTAATGTACATTCTAAAAATGAGTGGCTCTACTTGCTTAATATAACATAGCAATCTCCTGTCAGAGACCTGTAAGAACAATTTTTGTGTGAATATTAAGCATGGGAGAATTTTGCGAATCTGGCGTATTCGCGAATTCGCAATCCGCAAAATCCGCGAACTCTCGCGAATTTGAGGATTTTTTTTGTGTTCGCAAGAGTTTCTGCCAGTTCACGAGGGTTTTGTATCAGTTCGCAATTGCGAACTTACTTGTCAGCCACCTTCTGGTTCATCACTGTAGATTATGGGGGGGAAAAGCAAGCACACCTGCCCTGCTTCAACTGACATGAATTAATTTGGGGTTGATTTATTAATGTGTCACTGAATTTAAACTTCCAGTCTGGCACCTGCTTCCTTATCTGTAATTTGCTTTCTGTTGCAGTGCAATTTTTTTTCCCAGGACCTTTGTGGCCTACTTGTAGCTATTCTATGAGCCTGCTGTGAGGGTCAGAGCAGGGTCATAGAATAGTTGCAAGTAGGCAACTGAACTCTGGAGGGGCCCCTCAGGAAGCACTACAGGGAATGGTTACTAATGATGAGTTTGAACTTTCAGTTTTGCAAAACTCGTTTTTCTGCAATTTCGCGGCATTCGAGGGGCGCGCATTTGCGCGAGATCAAATTCGGAAGCAGCGAATTCGTGCGAATATGCAATTTGTTTTTTTGCGGCGTGTTAGTTCGCAAGGTTTTGTGCGTTTTAGCGAGCCGCTTGTAGCGCAACTGCGCAAAGTTACCCTCACGGTCGTTCACGGGCGCGGCCATCTTGTTTGCATGACGTATTTCCGTTTACGGGCGCGACGTGTAATCTCGCAAAGTGTGCGGCTCGCTAGTACAATTTCGCGTGTGATCGCAAGGAAAATCTCGCGCGAACTTACCCACGCGGTCGTGAACGGGCGCGGCCATCTTGTTTCTCATTCATTGCTATGGTTCTGGGCATGCTTTCTGTATCCTCTCTGAATCTCTGCCATCCTTTGCTTGTTTGAAGTTTCTTTTGATCTATTTTACTTATTACCTATCCCTCTATTTTTCTAGCTCTATATTTTTGTGTTTTCTGCTACTTTTGGTTAATTTTAAACTACTTTTTTAAACTCTTTTCTTTTCTTCTTCCCTATTCTATTTCTTCTTTATTATTTAGCTTCCTTTCTGCCCAGACAATGGTAAAGGGATCCGGGAAACATCCTGAGAAGAGGAATGGTCCCGCACCCCGTGCCCGGCTCCCGTGCGGGCGTTTGAGGGGGGAGACAGTCACAGCCTGGGAGATCTTCACCGCGGAGGAGGTGGCCGCACTAGTTTTTTATGTTCAGCGCCGCCTCCCCAGGACCATCATGCCAGGCGGCAAGATCACTAGCGGGTACGGGATCCGGGAGCGCTGGAAGCGGTGGGAGAGGTGTGCCGGGCCATGTACCAACACTCTTGGGTCCGGCGCACCCACAACCAGGCCACCCACCGTTGGACGAATCTCCTGGACCGGGAACGCGATCTGCTCGGCCTTGAGATCCCCGGGCTTGGTGAGTAGTAGTAGTTATTTCTTTACTACTCTGTTTTCTCCTGCTCTGTGTGTTATTATCTTGCAAATTTTTGTTTTTTACCAAGAGCAATAATGCTGCTGATTACATTGTAGGTAAATTACATTTCAAAATCTTCTGTGCATTTCAGGTGCACTGCTCTCCTTCTCAGTAGCGCTGCTACTATGCTTATTTGTTTTCGATTTTGTGTTCATTTCATTGGCCTGTGAAATTATGCATGAGTGTAGTTTAAAGAAGTTTGTAATGCTAGACACTAAGGGTCAGGTTTTTAATTACCGGCGCATCCCTGCAAAGTAGCAGGGATGCGCCAGTAATTGTGCGCCATGCCACCACCACCCATGGTGCGCCGTATTTACAATGCGGTGCACCATGGGCCTAAAACGTTACCGAAGCATTACGCCTCTGTGCCGTAAAGGCGGCGCATTGCTGGAGTTGCGTCGCAATGATGGCGCAGCTCCAGCAATGCTCTGGGGTGCCCTATCTCCCCAATGCTGCGTCAAGCCGTACGTCTGCTTCAAGCAGGCGCAGGGTTTGAGTCACGCATCATTGTCCTCAAAGTGACTGATTGAAATCTTGTAGATTTCCCTCAGCCACTTTTAGGATGCGTTCCTGCGCAGGAACGCCCTCCCTTGCGCCGGAATGCCCCCTGATGGCACAGGGCTTTACAACATGAAGCATCTCCCATATTCGTCACGTTGTTAATATACGCCGCACCATGGCCCCTTTTTTGTTCTGCCGCTGCGTCACAAAAGTCACGCAACAATGGAGCAAAAGAGCCGCAAGGGGCTTCTAAATCAGCCCCAACAGACTCAAGTCCAGTCCTTCCTTTGTACACCTGGCAATAAGAAGAAATAGTGGTGGTGGATTGATAGTTTGAGTATTTTAATGACTGGTTAATGTAGTAGGAAACTTTTTAGTGTTGTCTCTGATCTGCAATCACAATGGACTTTGTCTGTCACTTCGCGTGCTGCAGACTGCTGCCTGCCAGTCCTAGGCGAACCTTTTTAGTAGTTTGTTTAGTGAGTTACATAACTTTCCAAGTCGATGGTCCGCAAATCAAGCAATACTAATATCGTAGTAGACCACATGAGATAGGTCAATATATCCCGTGGAATACTTGTCCATTTGCTATTTCGCCAAAATATTTTGTTATTGTTCTTTTGAAATGTTTGATTTGGTTGACAAATATCATCCATGTTTTCTGGTCTTTCTTTCTTTCATGTTGTACATCAGCTCCCCCCAGGGGCAAGAGGGCATTGGAGGAGGCTGCTGCTGCTGCTGCTGAACAAGGCCAGGATCGGTCAGGCGAGGGCTCCATTGCTGGCCCCGGTAAGTTTTAATTTTAATATAGAGTACTTATTTTTTCCTAGCGTTCCTCATTCGATTTTTTCTAAATCGTCTTTGATCTTCTTGTAGACTGTATCTAAATTCTTATCCTGCCTCGACTATGACTCCCTGTGGTATTACTAGATTATTCTTATTAGTCTGTATTTTTAAGGCTGAATACTGCATCGCATTTCTTGCTGTTTTTCATCATTGTCAGGAATTCAAAGCTGCGCTGCGCTTTTGTCACGCTGCTGTGCCTTGCTGCCTAACAGAGTTGCTTGTCGAGTGTGATTAATTATTAGCCCTGCATAGCGCTTTGTAACCTCACCTGATATAGCGCTTTCCTCTCTCTGCTGGCCTCAGATAGTCTTGCCCTGCATAGCGCTCCAATTTCAGTGTGGCTTTTGTTGGCTGAGACGCTCGCAACATTTGTTTACCACACAGCCATTTTGTTGATTTGCTGACCGTCCCTGACCCTCCCTGGACCTCGCTCCCGCCTCCCTGCAGCCCCTCCCACGCTCCGCCCCCTCCACCATCCATATATGACTAATGAATCAGCGCGCAGCGTTCACGCGCAGAGTTTCGCGCCCAACCCGCGCCGAAGGTGCGCCAAAGGTAAGCCCGTCTACGCCCGTCTGCGCCTGGACCGCGCCCAGCGCCAGACCCCCTGCCCCTCGCGCAGCCCAGCCCCCCCGCATTACCTACGATGCCGCCGCCCTCCTAGCCCTTAACCCCGGTCGCGCCCCCAACTGCGTCCAAGCCGCTCCTGGACGCACCCATGGACCGTTCTCCTGCCTCTCCTGCAAATTCACCGGCACCCTCAACAACTCCGCTCCGACCACACCACAGATTCCCGACCCCAACCACCTAGAATGCATCCTTCTCAACACCCGCTCGGTCCACAGGCACGCCATTGACCTTTGGAACCTACTAGACACCATCTCTCCAGACGTCGCATTCCTAACGGAAACATGGATGAACGCTTCCTCCGCCCCTGACATCGCCATCGCTATCCCTGATGACTATAAGATTACACGCAAAGACCGCACCGACCATTCAGGAGGAGGAATCGCTATCGTCCACAAGAAATCAATCCGCATCTCAACCAGCTCTGATGCCAACCTCGCCAACTCCGAACACCTTCACTTCCAGATCCACATCGACCCCAAGACCACACTCAGAGGCACCCTCCTCTACAGACCACCAGGACCCCGCGCAAAATTCAGTGAAGACATCACGGACTTCATCACCCCACACGCGATCCTCTCCAAAGACTACATCCTTCTGGGAGACCTCAACTTCCACCTTGAGAAAATCAACGACCGCAACACCGCCACCCTCTTGGACAACCTCGCCAACCTCGGACTTAAACAACTGGTCACTTCCCCCACCCACATCGCAGGTCACACACTCGACCCCATCTTCACCTCCAGCAACCATGTCTCTTTCAACCACACTACGGATCTCCTCTGGACTGACCACAGCTGCGTCCACTTCTCCTACAACAAGCCGAAACCCATCATCCACCTCCAACCAACTCTACAAAGAAACTGGAACAAAATCACCGCGGAGCAGATCTCCACTTCGCTCCTTCAAACCTCCCCAGCCCTCTCCTCTAACGCCAACGAAGCCGCCTCCAACCTCACCCTTTGGTTATCCAACACCGCCGACACCTTAGCACCACTGAAAAAACGCCACCACAAACTTGGCATCAAGAAGGCCTCATGGTTCAACGAAGACCTCAAGAAATCCAAGAAACTATGCCGCTCCCTTGAAAAGGCCTGGAAAAAAGACCCATCCACCAGCAACAAGGACGCCTACAAAAGCGCCATCCGTACTCACCACCAACTGATCCGAAAAGCCAAGAAAACAGCATTTAAGGATCGACTCGACAACAACGCCCACAACAGCAAGGAACTTTTCAACATCGTCAAGGAATTTTCCAACCCCTCGGCCAACTCCAACGACATCACCCCCTCTCAAACCCTCTGCGACTCCCTAGCCTCTTTCTTCCACAACAAAATTGCTGACATTCACAACAGCTTTGACAACCATCCCGGAAGCCAACCCACCCTACCATCAGCTGACTATCTTCCCCCCGTTAACACCCTTAACGCCTGGAACCCAATCTCCACTGAGGACACCATCCGCCTGATGAATTCCATCCACTCTGGATCCCCCACAGACCCATGCCCTCACCACATCTTCAACAAAGCAGACTCCGTCATAGCTCCGCACCTCCGAGACGTCATCAACTGCTCCTTCACCTCCGCTACCTTCCCAGAAGACTGGAAACACGCTGAACTCACCGCCCTTCTGAAAAAACCCACAGCTGACCCCACCGAACTCAAAAACTACCGCCCCATCTCGCTTCTTCCATTCCCGGCCAAAGTCATCGAGAAAGCTGTCAACAACCAGCTCGCCGCCTTCCTCGAAGCCAACAAATCCCTCGACTCATCACAGTCCGGCTTCCGAGCAAAACACAGCACTGAGACCGCCCTCATCGCAGCAACAGACGACATTCGAACTCTACTGGACAATGGAGACACAGTCGCCCTCATCCTCCTCGACCTCTCTGCAGCCTTCGACACAGTCTGCCACAGCACCCTTTTACAACGCCTCAGAAACATCGGCATCCAAGGAAAGGCACTGGAATGGATCACCTCATTCCTCTCCAGAAGAACCCAGAGAGTCCGCCTCCCACCATTCAAGTCCAAAGCCTCTGAAATCATCTGCGGCGTACCACAAGGATCCTCACTCAGCCCCACCCTCTTCAACGTATACATGAGCCCCCTCGCGGCCATCGCCCGCCAACACAACCTCAACATCATCTCTTACGCGGATGACACTCAACTGATCCTATCTCTCACCAAGGACCCCAGCACCGCCAAAACTAACCTACACGAAGGAATGAAAGAAGTCGCCGAATGGATGAAACAAAGCCGTCTGAAACTGAACTCAGACAAAACAGAAGTCCTCATCTTAGGTAAATCCCCCTCTGCATGGGACGACTCCTGGTGGCCGGAAGCCCTCGGAAATGCACCCATCCCGACAGACCACGCACGGAACCTTGGCGTCATCCTGGATTCTTCACTCTCAATGAACAGACAAGTCAGCGCCGTTTCCTCCTCCTGCTTTAACATCCTTCGCATGCTCAGAAAAACATTTCGCTGGATCCTCTCCGAAACAAGGAAAACAGTCACCCACGCTCTAGTCACGAGCCGACTGGACTACGGAAACACCCTCTACGCAGGTACCACCGCTAAACTCCAGAAGAAACTACAACGAATCCAAAACGCCTCAGCCAGGCTCATATTAGACATCCCACGCAACGAACACATCTCTGGTCACCTTAAAGACCTCCACTGGCTACCCGTCAATAAGAGGATTACTTTCCGACTGCTCACCCACGCACACAAATCACTCTACGACATCGGACCAGATTGCCTCAACTCTCGACTGTCCTTCTACACCCCCTCCCGCCAACTTCGCTCTTCCAGCCAAGCACTCGCCACTGTCCCTCGCATCAACAAAACCACCATGGGAGGCAGATCCTTCTCATACCTGGCTGCCAAAACATGGAACTCACTCCCCGCTTACCTTCGCCTCACCCAGAATCACCTAGCGTTCAGAAAGCAACTTAAAACGTGGATATTTGACAAATAATCCTCCTCCCCTCCCTAAGCGCCTTGAAACCCTCTGGGTATGTAGTGCGCTATATAAATTTTATGACTTGACTTGACTCTGTGTAGCTAACTAAGATTGCACATTTGGCAATTCCATTGGACTCCCATTCTAGTCAGCAATAGCTCTATGCACTGAGTGCAATCCTCTGGGATTGTCCATAATGTCTTTTCAAGTCTTCTAAATGTTTATGCTTTGACAATTGCCAACAATAAAAAGGTGAATGACCACCAAGAAAGAATAAGATACTACTTTACTTTTGGTTTGGATAGGAGGACAATCCATTCTGCTACTGTTGCAGGGACAAATCTGCACAAACAGAACTATGGACACTAAATAGTGCATTCTTTATCAATTATAATAGGTGCAGGTAGACTTTCCACATACCTCAGTGATATCAGACTTTGAAGAACCCCCAATCTCCTTACTGACTAGATAGTGTGGCAGAGTCATTTAGCTCCCGAATTCATCGATGATTGATCCCCAATGATGATTATCCAATGCAGGACAAGAGTACGGATTCAGAGTCCAGAAGTGTCAGAGGCACGGACTCATGCTTGCAAATTGCAAAACCTTTTGCTCATTCACTCATGACCAAAAACCACAGTCTATTTAAGTTTTAAAGCTATATTAAAAGTAAAAATATTTATTAAAATCAAGCTTGTCATAAAGCATAAACGGTTGATTAAAAATGGAAAAGTGATTATACTCATTTTTTATTTCACACATTTATTGTGGGCGAGCCGAGCCCTCACCTGGTTTGAACTTTCATTTTTCTTTTTGGTGCTGAATCATTGGTCTCTTCGTCCTAATGATTTGTTCTTAGAAGTGAAGCTTCTGTCTTTTATGAGGAAAATGGTGCGTGTTAAAAAGCAAGCATTCATTAGTTGTGTCAAATAATGCTGCAAGACAACACCCTTCCCTGGAAAAAGGGAAATTTTTACTTTAGAGTAGACAGTCACAAATTATTAGATTGGTTTCTGTATTCACATTTCTTCATTCCTAGACAAAATACTAGTGAGTGGTGCATGTCTATGACATCTAACATTCTTAAATGTACTTTGTAGGTGGAACATCTGGTGCTGGGCCCAGCGCGGAGGTGGAGGGAAGCTCTGGGGAGGAGGCGGAGCAAGTGCCAGACCAAACTGCTGTGCGGGTTGCCACGGTAGTGGCGGGCAGTGGTAAGCTCTTATATTCCTTACTTATTGAGATTGCAGACTGCATAGTGTGCTGCTCCCCGTGAGAAAACGTAAGGTTTGTCCAGATGAGAGACATGAAAAAGAATGATTGACATTTAGGGGCTTATTTTGATGGCGGACGGACCTGAGTCCGTCCGCCACCATAGAGTAGGAGGGACCATCCGCAGGGGCAGCAGCGGTCCCTCCGTGGTAATTAGGATGCTTGAAGCAGCACCCGCCGCAATGATAAAAATGTAAGTTGTGCATTTGCATGCACAAAGCGGCAGGCACCGCGCAGTGCCTGCTGCTTTGTGCAGGCAAAGGCAGGGCGGTACCATAGGTACCCCCCATGTGCACCCCCCACCCCCCCTTCACCTCAGGGGGCCCCAAACAAAAATTCGGAAATGCTACCGTGTAAAGGCATATTCCTTCAGACATCCTAATGTGGCTGGCGGTGTCTGATAGACACCGCCAGTCATGTTAGTGCTTTTCTGCCGCGGACGGGAGGCGACCGCGGCGGAAAAGCTGCGGACTGAAAAACGATCCCCCAGCCATCCTAATCAGACGGGGAGTCTTTTTCAGTCCGCTGCGGATTTCCCGCATCCTCCGGGCCGGCGGTGGATTCTGCCGGCCCGGAGGATGCGTGAAATCCGCAATCCTAATCTGCCCCATAGTTTGAATGGATGGATGCCTGGATCATGGTACTATCTGACTCTTAGATAGCATATGTGCATCTAGAGAGAGTAGACGGTCACTGGATAAAGTAAGTGTTACTTTGAAGAGCATGTAACACCGCACCCACACGTCCGTCCCAGTGCAGGAAAGGCAAGGAAAAGAAGTTGTAATTTTGTCTGAATACTACCATGAATAGTAGCAGTAGTTTGTACTGCAAGCACAGCATATATCCGGCTATTACGATGGCCTCTCAGTACCTCTGTTAATAAGTTTAATAGAACTCGGTCATTCATGTGTGGATGTATCACTGTTCACTCAATAAAAAGCAAAGCACCTAAAGTCATCCCATATGTAAGTAAATACATACCATGTGCAGTGATAGATAATCAGATTATTTATCTTCTTCATTTTATTTTTCTAGTATTCATTGGCACTGTAGGGTGAAAGTTAAATTAATTAAGCAAAAGCCCTTGTAACAGAGTATTCTCAGTGCCACCCGTAATAGAAAAGTAAGAGCATCACCACCTGCATGTACTGGACTGGTACAGTAACGCAAGTCTGTCTCACTCATCATGGCGGGCGTCTGTTTTTCTCGGGTGCAAGTTGACTGCGCTGGCATTATGCCGGCTTGCAGAAGTTAACGTACCAATTTTGCTAAACAAGAGAGAAGAAGAAGAATAAGACTGGTGTACTGTCATAGTCGACTCTAATGGAGTGAGTCCATAGTGCTCGTAGAATTGATTCCTTAAACTCCCACTAATGTTAGAGCAAGGGTGAAGAAGTGGGAGGTTAGATAGATACTGGCCACAATAGTTATGTACTGCACTTGCAAGTTCCTAGTTCTACTGTGACACAACTTTCTGCTGAATCATTTTTTGTTAATATTAAAGAGCATTGGTTAAAGACTATGTCTTTCTTTCTTTATATAGATGCTCCTTCCAAACCAACCCGGAAGGAGCTGGCTAGACGGGCCCGGCAACGGAGGCTGGAGAACACTGTCGCTGAATATCGCCGGCTGATGGCCCAGGAGGTGGGGGACACGCAGTCTACCACAACATCTACCGGGACAGCTGCATCCTCCTCCACGCTCCCTGGGTCACCCAGTCAGCGCAGGTCTCCAGCGGTACGGAGCCGGGGTACCGCAGCCACCCGCCAACGCCGAGCAAAGAAATCAGCTGCCCCCCACAGCAGTTGCAAGAAACGCATGCACCGCCTTTCCCTGAGGGTTTCCTACCTCAAGCAGCAGCTGCTCAACACGAAAACCCTACTCGAGACCCTCCGCAAGGAGCATTCCGACCTGGCCCGGAAATTCAACAGCAGCAGCCAGCAGTAGGAGGAGACTGTCCCTTGCCCCTCTTTTAAAGACTTCTGGGGGGTGGGAATTGGGAGTTGGGTTTTATCACTTTTTTGGACTTTTCACGGACATTCGTTGGGGTTAGGGAGTGGGGGTGGGTTGGGTCTTGTGGGAGATTATTTTTGTTAGGGATATAATTATACTTTAAACTTTATCTTAGCATATGTGTTTTTTTACTGCTTTTGAGGCTGGTGGGTGGGGGTTTAACAGTAACTTTGTTTTGGTGACACTTAAATGGCATCTTGATTCAAGGTGTGTGATTAATTGCCCAAATGTTTTCAAAACTAAGTGCCTCTCACAGAGTAAGTGAATTCAATATTCCTAGGACTTTACTAGTACGAGCGTCAGTCTCTCGTCTCTCCTAATACTCCATTATACTTCCTCCCCCCAAACGCTTATCTTACCTGTAATTTGTGTTTGGAAATTGGGCTAGGCACAGGGCTGGCTGCACGGCAAATGGCGATTAAGGTTGGCAATCCTGGGCGGATGAAATGTCATCATTGCGTTGGCACTAGTGGTGTTACACAGTGGAAGTTGCAGCATCTGAAAAAAAAGAAAATGAAACCTTGTTTGTCCTTACCGTAGCATTAGAACGGTACGATAGAGAATATAGCAGGTGACAGTACACTAGAACAGTGCCACAATGTAACCTAACAAATGGTAAAGTATTGAAAGTATAACTAGTACTTGCGTCGAATTTCTTTGACATTGGCTACTACTATAAGAAATAGTACTGAAGGTGAAGGACACAGCAGCGTAATAATTTGCCACTTCTAGGAGGAGGATGTTCCTGATGACTTATCAAGTTGATGGCGCACATGAAAATCTGCTTTCATTTGCCAATAGTGACTGAGTGTGAAGCTGAGTAAGAATAGAATATATCCTCAGATTCCTTCACCAGCCTGTTGCTATGACCTTATCCTCCCCAGCAAGTGTGTGGAATTATTGCTGTCATTTAGTCACACATCAATCAAAACCACACAGCCCGGGGGAAGAGGGTTAGGGTTTGGAAAATGGATGGGAATGGGGGATTTTGGGAAAGTTTTATTGAGAGAAGAAAAAAAAGCACAGCATGGACAAACAATAATTGAAGATAAAGAAATCTTTGGGTACAAAGCTAACCATAAATCATTTAAGTGACATAAAGGAAGTGCATGCACTACTGCATGCATGGTTACTGAAAAGTAAGTAGTACTTTCGACAACCGTGAATGACAGAATGCGACAGTACAGGGCTACAGCGTTTTCACTTGCCTATCTCTGCACTCAGAAAAACACTTCTTACATTAAATTAGGTTTAAAAAATAGCCGAAGTAAAACCTATAGAATGGCTGTAGGAATCAATTTAGAAGCAGACAGAGATCCAAGAAATGCAGAGTCACTCTCATAGAAGTTCACAGCAATAACATTACTTTAAAGATAATTAGAAAAGAACGGATACTGTATCTGTATGTTGTTGTAGTTGTCCTGTTGAATTTGGTAAGTTGCACGCATCAAACCATTCCTCTTATTAGCGGCACTCCTCCATTCCAGCTGACGCTCCGTCCATCAATGTTGGTGACCAGAAGACACCCTGTCCACTGCCTGCCTGGGGGATGCTGAATTGCGGCTCGCTAATGTGAAGCCTGACTTCATCCTTTTATTCCCATTGCACAGACTGAAACCCGGCCTGTAATTATTGATGGAAAAACAGGAAGTGATATTAGAACACCACTGACAAATAAATATAAGGTATGTACGCTGTGTAGTGCAAAAAGTCACACTTTGAGTTTCCTAATAGACAGTACAATATTTTTGAAAGTGCGTACTCTGTCTGAGTCTCCTTTTGAGGGATAAATAAGTATGGGCAAATTAATTTAGCGGATCTTTCCCCTCAAGCTAGGTGTACTGTAAACTGTGTTTTAGAACAAAATTAGACCTTCCCAGCAGTGCTCCCACCCAGACCCTTACTAAAGCCAGTCGCAAAAATGTAGAAGACCCCCAATCAGATCTCAAAAAACGAGGCCTAGTAGAAAACTGGTGACAAAACGTACTTTGAAAGTAAAAGTAGGCCCAAATCCCCCCTTACCCACCGTGGATTGTTATCAAACCACTTGCAAGCAAGCAAAAGTATCCATACCCAGCATCGCTCCAAGATTCGCAAACCCCCCCACAAACAGCCCCCCACCCAAACACATGCAATACAAATACTGCTAACCCTAACCAGCCCTAAGTTAAGAATAGTGGCAAACGCTTTCTTTAACTATGCCAAATCCCCCCTTTCCCACCATGGATTTTCTTCAAATCACTTGCAACCAAAATTACACATTCCCACGAGTGCTCTAAGACCCCAGAACTCAGATGCAAAAATGTAAAACACCCCGAAACACATGCAATCCTGCTGCTAGGGCTAACCCTAACGAACCCTAAGTTACAAAAAGTGCCAAAAGGCTTTTCCGCATGGATTTTCTCCAAACCAGTTTTATCCGGTATTAGACCTTCCCAGCAATGCCCCAAGACCCGCCAACCCACCCGCAAAAAAGCACAACACCCCCAAACAGCCAAAAAGCCAAAATGGAAAATCTCATACTTACAATATTTTTCTGTCGAAACGCGCTGTGCAGCTAGGTCATAACTCCCGTTTTCCACCATGGATTTCCTGAAAAGCAAATGCAATCCAAATTAGACTGTGCCAGCAGTGTTCCCAGACCCCAAAACCCACCCACAAACCCCCGGAACCCCCCCAAAGACCACCTCAAAGACAAGCAAGTCAGCAAAAACGCAAAAAAAAATTGCCTCCGATTTGGTCCAAACCACTTTTATCCGGTAGTAGAGCTTCCCAGCAATGGCCCCAGAGCCGTCAACCCAGGCGAAAACAAGTAGAAGACCCCCAAACAGCCAAAAGTACAAAAATGGGGACTTAGTCATTTTCATGGCAATTTCCAAGATCACTCCGCGCGCGCTCTGCAGCTAGGCCCTAACTTCCCTCTGCCACCATGGATTTGCTTCAAACCTCTTGCAATCAAAAGTATCCATACCCAGCAGTGCTCCCAGACCCCGAAACCCACCCACAAACACCAGGAAGCCCCCCAAACAGGCCCCCGAAAACCTGATGGTGAGCAAAAAGTCAAAAACGTTTTCAAGTCTGATTTGGTCAAAAACATTTTTATCCAGTATTAGACCTTCCCAGCAATGCCCCAAGACCCGCCAACTCACCCACAAAGAAGTAGAACACCCCCACAAGTGCAGAGTCTTTCTTCATTGGGCATAATCCAGCCCTCTGCTTTGAGGGAAATAGGAGTCTGGAGGAGGAGGATAAGGAGCATGTTCTTGTGAACCTGAGGAATGCAGACTGCGGCACCTTCAAATCAATAAGCAAATAAGTGAAGACAGTTCTGCTGATGGGCTTGTTTTTGTGATTAGGTGATTAAAGTTTTAATTATATTAACTGTGCAAAACAAAGAAAGACAGACACACAGGAATAAAAGTGAATAAGGACGAAAAAGAAAGTTATTGATTCATTGGCTCATTTTCAGGGCTCGGTGTCAGGGAATAAGAGTTTGTCCTCATACTCTGCGAATTCAGGCAGGAGTAGGTCAGTGTCACCTAACAGAGAAGAAATTTCCTCATCTAAGTTGCTGTCCTCCCCGTCTTCATCCGGCGTGTGTTCTCGTACTTTGTAATCTGGTGGCATGAGATGCTGATTAATCTTGATCATTGTTAACCTCTCCACATTTTTGGGCGAGAGGCGGGTCCGTTTGCAAGTTACAATGCCACCAGCAGCACTGAAAACACGTTCAGAAGACACGTTTGCGAGTGGGTAAGACAAGTAGTTTATAGCCAGGTTGGAGATCTGTGCCCACAATTCTTTTTTCCCATGCCAATACGCCAATGGGTCAGCATTAA
Organism: Lissotriton vulgaris; assembly: GCF_964263255.1. NCBI lineage: Eukaryota > Metazoa > Chordata > Amphibia > Caudata > Salamandridae > Lissotriton > Lissotriton vulgaris. The sequence continues at coordinate 1,944,797,728 of NC_141685.1, forward strand.
CATAGACCTCTGTTGAGTCATTCAGATAGTCCTGCACCATCGACTCAAGGTTCTCCACGGTTCCTCCACTTTGCTTACTTTTTGCTGGGACCTTTTGAGAACCAACCCCAAGCAGAGTTAGCCAATCCTCTTCTTCACCCAATGTTACTGTTGTGTCTGGTGCAGATGATCCGGTTGCCAGTGTCCTTAGCAGCTCAGAGGTCACTTCTGCCACAGCCACAGGTGCAGAAGTGGATTCTTTTGACTGGGGATGGCCTGCTGATGCTGATGTACTGCCTTTTCCTTCAATTTTCTGCCGTTCTCTTTCAAACCTCATGGCTGACAAGGCTAGCCAATGTTTGTACTTTGTAACATCTTCGTCACCAAAAGGAAAGAATGCTCTGCCTGCCAGTGCCTTTTTGTAGCGTGGATCCAGAATAGTAGCACAAATGTAATGCTGTTCTGAGTGGATCATTTGAAGATGGTCATCGCCAAGTAGGCGCTCTAATAATTTCTCCGCCAAAACAAAAGCTTCTTGCTTTTCTTCATCTTTTTGAAACATAGAAGACACTGCCTTCAGTTGGTGCTCCAGCATGCGCAACAATAGGATAGCTTTTCCCAAATTTCAGTCCTCCCTGCTGATTGCACGCGTGAAAACCTCAAAAGGATGAAGCATGTCTGTCAGGCTTTTAACTAGCTGCCATTGCGCTGCATCTAGCCTCAGGTCCTTCTGAGCTGTACCAAGTGTTAAGAAATACTGATCGAGTACCGTAAACTGCTCATACAGATGCTCAAGCATGTAGAAGGTTGAATTTCAAATTGTTGGCACCTCCTGGATGAGTGCTTTCACTGGCATTCGACGTTCATGTAGCAGGCCCCTCAGATGCTTCCGGGCCTTAAAAGAATGGCTGAAATGGTTGCACATTCTTCGGCAGGTGGTCACTAACTCGCACACTGGACTGTCTTCACTCAAGAATTTTTTAACAACCAGGTTTATACAGTGCGCCAAACACGGCACTCTGAAATAGTTACCCAGATCCATGGCCTTAACTACATTGGCGCCATTATCCGTGTTAACATAACCAATCTTGCGTTTTTTTGGGGACAGCCAGTGAAAGACCTTTGTGTTAAACTCATTCAAAATGTTTTCTGCTGTATGACGTTTCTCCAAGCCAAACATGGCTAGTGTTGCATGTTTCCGAGCAGCTTTAAAAACTTCTTCCGGGTCAACACCTGCGTTTTGCTTTGCTTTAACCCCTGAAAAAGAGACCCAGTGTGCAGTGATGCACATGTAATCAGTGCCTGCGCCACTGGTCCACGTGTCTGTTGTCAGATGAATAGTGTGAACAGCACTCTTCTGCAAAGCTGCCCCAATCATCTCCAGCACATCTTCATGTAGTGCTGGAACCGCAACTCTGCCAAAATAGAACCGGCTAGGAACCTTCAATTTAGGGCTGAGCGCTGCCACTAATTCTAGAAAGCCAACCCCTTCTACAAAAGAAAAAGGGAGAAGGTCCGGAGCTAGCATTTTAGCCAGCTTAGAGTTATACAGATGCGTCAGTGGGTGGTTGCGTTCATATGGCGCTTCTGAAAACAACATGGTTCTAATGGTGAGCTGGACCATTTTACGGGATGATGATGACTTCTTCGACCCAGTTACGCTCGCTGATGAACTTTTTCGCATTGGTGTCTCACTCTCTCCCACACTCTTAGTGTGGCTCACAGGGGGTGTGCTGACAGGGGTACTGGGTGTAAGTGAAGTGTTTGATGCTTCGTCCTCCTCGTCATCATCAGATGAAACATCAAGGTTTTGTTGACTTCCAATTCGGGCTTCCTTGATCTCCTTTAGGTGCGCAAACCATTGGACAGCGTGCTGTCTCTCAAGATGACCTCTCTGGCCTCCGGTACCATAGTTGGTACCAAACTTACCACGACTAACTGCAAAGTAACAAATGCTACAAATGGCTATGTTTTCCTTTTTTGGGCAAACACTAAAGAAGTCCCAAACTGCGGACTTTGAAATGTCTGTGGGGGCCGGAGGAGGCAATACTGGTGGTGGTCATGCTGCTAATGCCAGATGAAGTGGAGGATGTGTGTTGCCGAACTTTAATACGTTGTGCACTTGCACCACCACTAATTGAGGTCGAGGTGGATGGAGGTCCCTTCTGGCGAGGAAGAAATATGGTAGCGGTAGGTGGTGGTGTACTAGTTAACTCCAATGATGGTGGTGTTCCCATTGCCTCCTCGTCGATAACATCATCACGCTCAGCAGCTTTTCGGGCTAGGGTCAAAATGTCTGTTTGCTGCATGCCTGCTAAGGCTGATGATGACTGCGTCATCGTTGTGAGAGTCTTCATCAGCAGGAGTATACGCCACTTCTTGGTGAGCGTCATCACACTCCATAACTATGAGAGTTTCGGGGACCTTCCTTTTACGCTTAGCTAACTTTGTCAGATCATGGTGTGCCTCACTCTCAGACGGCAGTGGTGGTTCCCAAGTTTGATCCGTATCATCAGAAGGATGTGGGCTTGAAGAAGATGTAGACACCATCCTTGATCTTTTCCTTGCTAGGGATGTGGAAGACAATGAACGATCAGGAGTGGCTTCCTCAAATGATACCTCGGCTTGAATGTCAATTTCCTGATTTGCCTCTACTTAGGGAGGAACAACTATTGTGGGCACTTGTGCCCCTCCATGCACCTCTGCTTGCCCATCTCCTTGTGCTGCCTCTCCTTCCACATGTACTTGGGCTTGTACTTGCACATGTGGTTGTTGTTGCGGCTGTGGTTGTTCAACACTCGTCAGATGAGTTACAACAACCTATGTAGATTGAGGGACATTGCTGCTACTTTCTTGCGATGAGCCAACATCACTGTTCGATGGTGATTGAACAAGTAAACTGGCTGCCTCTGTAGCACTCAAGGGCTTGGACTTAAGTTGGCGTGGTGGTGGTGGCACTGAGCCCAATCGAGCGGGGTGCTGCTCCCAGCTTGGTCCCCAGCAGATCCCGCTGCTGCTGCAGGCATACTTTTTTTTTTTTTTCCCATGTGGCGGGCGGCACACCACTCTCCTTGGTAATTTGCTTCTTCTGCTCCTTACTGGCAACTTTCTTCCTAGAGGAGCTACGGGGAACTTTTTTTGGGGCCATCTTCTTCAGAGGTCAGAACAGCAGGCCGCAGTTGCACGAGTTGCAGAGTTGTCTGTGGCCAGACGTGACGTCGCGTGACGTTATGCTGCACACACACACCGCTGCAGGACTTCTTCCTGGCACTGGTGGTTCTCTTGAGTCTTGTGCACCTAAAAGCAATGGAAGACAGAGGAACATCAGTTCAGTTATACAGCCCAAAAAGTCGAAAAACACATGAAAATCAGCACAATCCCATGCCCTCAATGATGTTTAAATTCAAGACACCCCACAGAAAGACTAGGCCCATGCACCACTCACTACCCCTGGGCATAATGGATGAAAGCTAGGCAAAATGGGTGCAGGCCTGAGAAATCTGCCTGCATTCAAAATGGCCCCTTGCCTCCCAGCACATGGCCAGGGCCTGCCTGTACCAGCACTCAAAATGGCCCCCACCCACATGGCCAGTCCCCATGAAGACCCCAAAAAATCGAAAAACACACAAAAATCAGCACAATCCCATGCCATCCATGCCCTCCACGATGTTTAAATTAAAGAGACCCCACAGAAAGACTCAGTCCATGCACCACTCACTAGCGCTGGGCAAAAGGCCCCAACAGCAGCCCAAAAAATCGAAAACCACAGAAAAATCAGCACAATCCCATGCCATCCATGCCCTCAATGATGTTTAAATTCAAGACACCCCACAGAAAGACTAGGCCCATGCACCACTCACTACCCCTGGGTATAATGGATGAAAGCTAGGCAAAATGGGTGCAGGCCTGAGAACACTGCCTGCATCCAAAATGGCCCCTTGCCTCCCAGCACATGGCCAGGGCCTGCCTGTACCAGCACTCAAAATGGCCCCCACCCACATGGCCAGTCCCCATGAACACCCCAAAAAATCGAAAAACACAGAAAAATTACCACAATCTCATGCCATTAATGCCCCCATGATGTTTACATTAAAGAGACCCCACAGAAAGACTCAGTCCATGCACCACTCACTAGCCCTGGTCAAAAGGCCCGAACAGCAGCCCAAAAAATCGAAAACCACAGAAAAATCAGCACAATCCCATGCCATCCATGCCCTCAATGATGTTTAAATTCAAGAGACCCCCACAGAAAGACTCAGTCCATGCACCACTCACTACCCCTGGGCAAAAGGCTCCAACAGAAGCCCAAAAAATCGAAAACCACAGAAAAATCAGCACAACCGCGAGTGCGAGATTGTTGCGGCCCGCCGCATCTACGTGTTCACAATTACGAACTCTCGCGATGCGTGCTGTGCAAGGTGGCAAGCCGCGATTACGTAATCGCGGTCGGCAAACTCCCGCGGGATCCCGCAGCAAGATCCAAAATGGCGCAGCACTCGCAAAATATCGAGAAAAACAACTCGGCAAATGCTGAATGACAGTAAGTGAACGCCGCGCGCCGCTATATTATATCACCAAGCAAAAAAAATCCGCCGCGTGCAAATTTGCGGATTTTCAGCAAATTCGCAAGAGTTCGCGGATTGCGAATTTACCGAAAATCTGCGAAATGCGCGAGCGGAACGGATTTTACGCCCATGCTTAGTGAATATCATTCTATTGTATCTTTGAAATTCTGCTTTCAATAAAAAGAGTTATTAAAAGAAAAGAACTACAGGCCCATCTCGCTCCTCCCCTTCGCAGCTAAACTTGCGGAGAAGACAGTCAACGGCCAACTGACAAGATTCATTGAAGCCAATGGCATCCTCGACCCCTCCCAATCCCAATCCCGAAGCAACCACATCACCAAGATCGCCCTACTCGCCGCCACAGATGACATTCATACCATCCTTGACCACGGCGACTCTGCAGCCCTGATATTACTTGACCTGTCAGCAGCTTTCGACACAGTCTCCCACCACACCCTCTCCACCAGACTACACGAGGCCAGCATACAAGGAACTGCCCTAGATTGGATCCGATCATTCCTCACCAGAAGAAGCTAAAGGATTAGACTGCCACTCTTCCTCTCCGGTCCCACAAAAATCATCTGGTGAGTCCTACAGGGGTCATCACTCTGCCCAACCCTCTTCAACATCTTCATGGCCCCCCTCGCCACCATTGTCTGACACCACGGCCTCAACATCGAATGCTACGCTGACGACACCCAGCTCATCCTCTCCCTCCCCAAAGACCCCACCAATGCCAGATTCAACTTCCAAAAAGGAATGCATGATGCCGTAGTCTGGATGCCCAACATCTGCCTAAAGCTCAAAGCCAAGAAGACAGAAGTCCTCGTCCTCAGAACCACCTCTTCAGCATGGGACAACACCTGGTGGCCCACCGCCCTCTGCAGCCCACCGACCCCCACAGACCATGCCAGAAACCTCAGCATCGTATTCGACTCATCCCTCACCATGAACTGACATGTCAATGCCGTCGCCTCCAGTGCTTTTCAACACCCTCTGAATCCTCCATAAGACGTTTAAGTATGGGTGGAAAATTTGTTCCGCTCGCGAATTTGCGGATTTTCTGCGATTTCGCAAATCGGGGCAAAATCCGCAAATCCATGAGCGGGACGGATTTTGCTCAGGAAGCACTTACAGGCTTACAGCAGGTGCCCAAGTTGAAGCTAATTTCTTTGTAACCTTTTACAAAATGGTTACAAAGAAATTAACTTCAACTTGGGCACCTGCTGTAACCCTGTAAGTGCTTCCTGAGCGGCTCCTCGTTGCCTACTTGCAACTATTCTCTGACCCTCGAAGCAGGGTCAGAGAATAGTTACAATTAGGCAACGAGGCTCCTGTCACAAAAATTAAACCTCAGCAGGAAGCACTTACAGATATAAATGAGGTGCCCGAGTTCAAGCTCAAATTCAGTAACGCATTATAATCAGCAGCCCAAAAATCTAGTGAGCACGGTCAATGCTAGACAGGTGTGCTTTCTCCCAAAATAGCTGTAATCCGTGATGGAGGTCCAGGCATCCACGAGTTTCTCGAGTGCAATCCCCCTGTACTTCCAGTGACCAGGAGGCTGCTTTCTCCTATCTGCTGCGCTGATCGGCCTCTGACCTTTATAAACAAAAGGCATGTGAACTGGCACAGAAGCCCGGCCCCACACACACTAGGCTATGCAACCTCTTCCCGCCCTTTCCCCCATTGTGATGGACAGCTCACTCGAGGGATCTCGATGCCTATGGGCGCTGTGGCAAAGTTACAGACACGCGGGGTCACTGGAGACAACTCTTCTGGGCCTTTACACAGCTGTAGTGCAGGAAAAGTGTGATAGATTTATCAAACGAGGTAGCACTTACTGCTTTCTCCTCATCTGCTGCGCTGATCGGCCTCTGACCTTTATAAACAAGAGGCATGTGAACTCGTACAGAAGCCCAACCCCACACACATTAGGCTATGCAACTTCTTCCCACCCTTTCCCCCACTGTGATGGACAGCTCACTCGAGGGACCTCGGCTCCTATGGGCGCGGTGGCAAAGTTACAGATACACGGGCTCACTGGAGACAACTCTTCTGGGCCTTTACGCAACTGTAGTGCAGGAAAAGCACGATACATTTAGCCAACGAGGTAGCACTTACTGCTTTCTCCTCATCTGCTGCGCTGATCAGCCTCTGACCTTTATAAACAAGAGGCATGTGGACTCGCACAGAAGTCCGGCCCCACACACACTAGGCTATGCAACCTCTTCCCGCCCTTTCCCCAACTGTGATGGACAGCTCACTCGAGGGACCTCGGCACCTATGGGCGCGGTGGCAAATTATAGACACATGGGGTCACTGGAGACAACTCTTCTGGGCCTTTACACAGCTGTAGGGCAGGAAAAGCACGATACATTTATCCAACGAGGTAGCACTTACTGTTTTCTCCTCATCTGCTGCACTGATCGGCCTCTGACCTTTATAAACAAGAGGCATGTGCACTCGCACAGAAGCCTGGCCCCACACACACTAAGCTATGCAACCTCTTCCCGCCCTTTTCCCCCACTGTGATGGACAGCTCACTCGAGGGACCTCGGCGCCTATGGGTGCGGTGGCAAGGTTACAGACACACGGGCTCACTGGAGACAACTCTTCTGGGCCTTTACACAGCTGTAGTGCAGGAAAAGCAAGATACATATACCCAAAGTGGTAGCACTTACTGATTAGCCAGTAGAAAGTACTCCAGTTGAGTATAGTGTGCAATTTCAACAAAATCCGAATTCACAGATTTTTTTTGCGAATTTGCGAACCGCGAATTTGCTAAATTCGCCCATACTTAAAGATGTTCAAATGAATCCCCCCCCAAAGTCAAGGAAGACAGTCACCCAGGTACTCATCACCAGCAGACTACACTACTGAAACGCACTCTACGCCGGCATAAACAAGTCCCTACTCGGCAAACTCCAAATGATACAGAACACCACCGCCAGACCTGTCCTTGGAATCCCTCAACATGAGCCCATCAGCCAACACCTACGAAACCTCCACTGGCTCCTCGTGGAAAAAAGAGTTACTTTCAAAATCCTCACCCACACCTACAAATGCCTACACAACACCAGAACAAAATACCTCAATGACAGAATCACACTCCATGTACCAAAAAGAAACTTCCGATCAGCCAATCTCGCAATGGCCGAAACCCCTTGCATCCACGGAGCTAAAGCAAGTGGAAGTTCCTTCTCTTACATCGTAGCCAAGACTTGGAACGAGCTCCTGGCAGACATCAGACCCGCCCCCTCCCTGAACACCTCCAGGAAGACTCTCAAGACCTGGCTCTTCAGCTAAACAGCCCTGCTGCTCCCCCTGCCCCACACCTCGAAACCCCCACTGGTGAGTAGCACGCTTACAATTCCCTGATTGATTGATTAATTGATTGATTGATTTGGGACTCCCTGATATGTGCTTCAGTGGTAATTTCTGATATGAATGGGGTAGTGTTGCCATGTTTGGTATGTTTGGAATAGTAGTAAATCCTGCTTGTTGGTGAAAGCGGATTTGTTATTACAATTTTAGAAATGCCAGTTTTAAAAGTGGGCATTTCTGTGTGCTTATGACTTGTTGTGCCCTGACTGGTTGTGTATTCAACGTCTGGATTAGACTGACAGGGCCTAGGGATGTGCATTTACTATAGACAGTCACAAGGGCAGAATAGGCCGGGTCTGCATTTAGAGTTGTGAGAGGAGTTATCACCTGCACTTGAATAGGGCTGTGCGTGCCTGGGCTTCTTGCATTACCTAGAAATGCCAATTTCACTGTAGGCAGGGGTGAAGAGAGCAAGGCGAAGAGAGTGGAGTCTGTCACCAAAGGGAGGCCTCATCCAGCACCGCAGCACAGAAGGAGCCTGTTCAGCTTGAATCTGGTTGTCCCGGCTGGAGGAGGTTGGTACGGAGTCACTAACTCTCACCACATTTGTTTGGCAGCTGCACCGCGTGTCCATGGTTAGCTGCCTTGGGCAATTTTCCCATGCAGAGTGGACCAAATGAATCCTCCCCATTGACTTGGGAAGTCTGTGTGCCCTTCCCTTCCGCTTCAGGACCCACCTTTGAGGCCAGCACTTGTGCTTGGGCGGTATACCTTAGGGGAGCATTTCTGACTTAGCTGGCCGAACAGGAAGGAATCCTCCACGTAGGTCCCAGTTCTGAGGAGTCTGTCAGTATACCTTAAAGATTGATGGTGGGGCACAGTGTCATATGGTCTGGCATTAACTACCCTATTGAGTACAGTAGGCGCACCTGCTCTTCCGGGCCCAATGCTTCTATGGGGCTTCATATGTCTTCGTGTCATAGCCAAACTGCTGCATCTCATGTCCTGAAGTTCTATAATATGTCATTTTGATTACTATAGTTTTAGGGTAACAAGTATAATTTCAGGATCTGCATATTATGTACAGGGATGGTGGTTTTATAACATGTGCAATCTATGAGTAGTTACCCTGTAGCACTATCTATGCTGTTATGAACATTGCCTAGTGGCAAAGTGATTTTATGATCTATGTGACGCCATGTCGAGTGTTTAGTGGCACAGTGATTTATGTGATTATGGTCAAAAAAGTTTTATGTACAACATGAAGTATATTTTTATATAATCTTGTGTGAAGTCTCTTTTTGTGGTGTGCTTAGTGTGTCACTGGTGTGTGTGTTTGCATTATGCAAACGCTTTACACATTGCCTCGCGGATAAGTATGTCTGCTCTGCCAAGCTACCAAGTGGGTGAGCAGGGGTTATCTTGTGTGAGTAACTCCCTTACCCAGACTAGAGTGGTGATTTCTGCCCAACTGAGGTGCATACCCTAGCCAACAAGAAACCCCATTTGTAATAGTATGACATATACTTTTAAGTTTTACCTGGTAATGAAGAACTATTACTTTAATTTTTCACTACTGCAAGACCTATCACTTCCGTAGAATAACATTGGAGTTGCCTTATTGCATTTTATAAGCGTAATTTCAAATGGGAATAAATAACCAGTTAATGTTTGATGTCTCTGGAATTGGAATTCAAAATCCTAATTTATGGTGTAGTCGAATTTTAAATTAAAATTTGGAAAATACCACATTTAGAAAATTGGGAATTTTCTTTGCTGAACCATTTAGTGCCTGACGTCTGTCTCTGGTGACATGGCTGGGTGTAGCTGACAGTGGGAAATATGTGTTCCTCCTAGACAGCCACACACAATAGGGAGCTTAGGTGTGCCTGGGTGGGAGGGATTAGCTAGACACAGCTCCACTTGCTAACCCAATTTGAATCCCAAACCTCATCCCCTTGCTCCTTGGTTCAATGAATAACTACCTTGGATTTAGAAAGATCTGCAATGTTTGGAGAGGGCTTGGTATAAAACCTAACTCAATAAGGATAAGATCAAGTATAAACTGGATTTGAAAGTTTAACATAAAGTCTATCGCCCTGCCTGGGTCACCTTGTATTATGACAAAATGCACTTTCGCTCTGAAACGCCCCAAACTGCTATTTCAAATTGTCAAATCTCTAACGCATGCTGCCAATATTTCTCCACCCACTGTCCATTCGCTGATCCAGTGTGATGATTTAGTAGTTTTTTTTTCTGTAAAAAGTGGATGATCTTCATGTATCTTTTTCCCCTCCTCATGAGAGAAGCACTGTCATCCCTCCTATTTCCTCTACATACTCTTTGAACACTTTAGCCCCTATTGGGCATCCTTTGTTTGTTTCCCTATTGAATTCTATCAAGTCAGGCTCATCACTAGATCCTCTACCTGAAGTGTTTTTCATCAAACTTTGTTCACAGATTTTTTCTACTGCGATTTTTCTCCTTAATTCCTTGCTATTTGAGGGCTTACAGCCTGATTCATGTACGGGCCGTTTTGCGTGTCCCTAATAGCGAATCATAGCGATTCGCTATTGAGGACACGCAAAACGGCATTCATGTAGGAATTGCTACTTAAATAGCGATTCCTACATGTTCTTTATTTGCGAGTAGCAATTTGCTACTCGCAAATACTCCCCATTCATTCCTATGGGCCAAGAGACCCATTGGAATGAATGGGGATTTGCGAGTAGCAATTTGCTACTCGCAACTGAGATAGCGATTTTAAGGGTGACAGGGGTGTCCAAAGGACGCCCTGTAGCACCCCTAAAATGCACTTTTGGACAGGTGTTGCGCACACACATGTCCAAAGGACATGTGTGTGTGCTACATGCAACTTTGAAAAATGCTTTTAAAAGCATTTTTCTGAGTTTTTGCTATTTACCGACAGGTCTGACCTGTCGGTAAATAGCGGCCCCAAAAGTCCAATATCGCTATTTTGTTGTGTGTCATGAATAGCATTTAAGGAATCTCTATTAGAGATTCCTTAAATGCCATTCCACGCAAATATGCGAATTCTTAAATAGCGATTTTTGCATTTGGTATCATGAATACCAAATGCAAAAATTGCGCTCGCAAAGGGCCAGATTCTGAGAATCTGGCCCTTTGCGAGTGCAATTTAGCTACATGAATCAGGCTGTTAGTACCCAATGCTTGGAAACATGCTATGGTGATATGCTTAATGTAGAAACCTAACCTTGACTTCATCAGCTGGGTAAATTGTTAGCCCATTTGCTCTGTCATTGCTTGCTATAATTCTTGAAAAATATGTTAGTGAAACAACATGCAGCCTTCAAAGAAACCAATGGCTTCCTTCAACCTTCGCAATTGAGAGAATGTGGCCTAACGGCTAGGGCGGTCAAACTCGGAGCTGGGGATCTGGGTTCGATTCTTGGCATGGACGCTCAATATTCTGTGATTCTGGGCAAATCACTTAATCTCCCCATGCCTAACTAAAATTAATGTATCTGTTTGTAATGTAACTGGTGCTCATGTAAAGCACTCTGACACTTTCGGGTCTAGTTTGTGCGATATAAAACTCCACAAAAAAAATCAAGATTCAGGGCTGGATTTAGCATGTATACTACGTTGATGGCTGTCACAAAACAGCTTTACTCCAGCTCAATAGGGGTGGTACAGCAGCTCTGATTCTGTTAGATCGAAGTATGGCTTTCGATATTGTCTCTCGCCTGGTGCTTCATCAAAGGCTGGAGGATGTGCGTATCCAAGTGGGGCCCTGGCCTGGTTATGCTCCTTACTGCAAGACATCTTCTTGCAAGTCTGGCAAAATCAGATAACTCCAGCTCATACATGCTATTCTGCTGGGTGCCTCAGGGCTCTGCTTTGAGCCCACCTTGTTTAACGTCTGACACCTGGAATCATGGCAGGAGCAGTAAGGCTTAAGTTAGAGGCAATGTGTAAATTATTTAGGACCAAATGTATAAACATTTCATTTTGCAAAACTCTAATTCCTATTTTATGCGACTCAGAATTAGAGACTCGCAAAATGAAATGTACTACTCTGTCTCAGACACATTAGCTATTCACAAATGGGTCGCAAGGTACCTGCCTCATTAATATTCATGAAGCAGGTTGCAATTTGCTACCCATTGTGAATTTGCAATTATACAAGGATGGTGGCCTGCTTGGGACAGCAGACCACAATGTCTGTGTTGAATTTTAAATAGAGCTACTTTAAAAAAGAAATGGAGCTTGTTTTCCTAAAAGGAAGATAATATGCATTTCAAAAGAGATAAATGAAACTTAAAACACATTTTTCATACATTTACATAGGGAAGGATCCCTTGGAAACATTATTTTCCCATACCTATGGAGTATCATCAATTCTACATGGCTCTGGACCTTCTGCTGTGAGGCTGAGATCTGAGCATGCAATCCATCAATTGACAGCTGTGGTATTGTTTGAGTACTGTCGGAAGCATCCCATTGTATGTCAAAGGGTCCTGTAAGAACTTTGCTGGAACTGGACATTGCTTATCTGAAGAATGAGAGAAGAATAAAACAAGCATCATGGATCTACGCTCAACAGAGACCAGAAATCTGTACAATCCAAAATGCATGGTTGCTTTTTGGAAACGAAGTTTCAGGGCCCTATTTATATCTTGGCGATACAAAAGGAGATGATGGACGGAGCGTTTGAGCAAATCAAACACTCACCCCCAGTCAACTGATCTGGGTTTAATCCATCACCATTCTTTAGCTCACTCAGCCACCCCAGTTCAAACATGGCCATATGCAAATCAGTTTGACCCTGTGCCTCATGGGAACAGTCCAGCCCGAAATGCCAAGCCATGTGTTCCCTGGACCCGAAACAAGCATCCTGGGACCGGTTTCGGATTCATAATCCTCATCAGCCAGGCTATCTTGAATCCAGTGGCCAGGTGAGCAAGGGACTCACGTCTGAGCATACCCTGCCAACTTAGGGCGAACACAGCGATGCAAAAGGGGATGATGGACGGAGCGTTTGAGCAAATCAAACACTCACCCCCAGTCAACTGATCTGGGTTTAATCCATCTCCATTCTTTTGCTCACTCAGCCACCCCAGTTCAGACATGGCCATATGAAAATCAGTCTAACCCTGTGCCTCATGGGAACAGTCCAGCCCGAACTGCCAACCCATGTCTTCCCTGGACCGGAAACAAGCATCCGGGGACCAGTTTCGGATTCATAATCCTCATCAGCCAGGCTATCTTGAATCCAGTGGCCAAGTGAGCAAGAGACTAACGTCTGAGCAAACCCTGCCAACATAGAACGAACAAACCTATACAAAAGGGGATGATGGAAAGAGCGTTTGAGCAAATCAAACACTCACCCCCCGTCAACTGATCTGGGTTTAATCCATCACCATTCTTTAGCTCACTCAGCAACCCCAGTTCAGACATGGCCATATGCAAATCAGTCTGACCCTGTGCCTCATGCATGGAAACAGTCCAGCCCGAACTGCCAAGCCATGTCTTCCATGGACCGGAAAAAAGCATCCTGGGACCGGTTTGGATTCATAATCCTCATCATCCAGGCTATCTTGAATCGAGTGGCCAAGTGAGCAAGGGACTCACGTCTGAGCATACCCTGCCAACTTAGGGCGAACAAAGTGATACGAAAGGGGATGATGGACAGAGCGTTTGAGCAAATCAAACACTCACCCCCAGTCAACTGATCTGGGTGTAACCCACCCACATTCTTTAGCTCACTCATTCACCCCAGTTCAGACATGGCCATATGCAAATCAGTCTGACCCTGTCCCTCATGGGAACAGTCCAGCCCGAACTGCCAAGCCATGTCTTCCCTGGACCGAAAACAAGCATCCTGGGACCGGTTTTGGATTCATAATCCTCATCAGCCAGGCTATCTTGATTCCAGTGGCCAAGTGAGCAAGGGACTCACGTCTGAGCATACCCTGCCAACTTAGGGCGATCAAAGCGATACAAAAGGGGATGATGGATGGAGCGTTTGAGCAAATCAAACACTCACCCCTAGTCAACTGATTTAGGTTTAATCATCACCATTCTTTAGCTCACTCGGTCACCCCAGTTCAGACATGGCCATATGCAAATCAGTCTGACCCTGTGCCTCATGGGAACAGTCCAGTCCGAACTGCCAAACCATGTCTTCCCTGGACCAGAAACAAGCATCCTGGGGCCGGTTTAGGATTCATAATCCTCATCAGCCATGCTATCTTGAATCCAGTGGCCAAGTGAGCAAGGGACTCACGTCTGAGCATACCCTGCCAACTTAGGGCGAACAAAGCGATACAAAAGGGGATGATGGACGGAGCGTTTGAGCAAATCAAACACCCCTCCCCCTAGTCAACTGATCTGGGTGTAATCCATCCAAATTCTTTAGCTCACTCAGTCACCCCAGTTCAGACATGGCCATATGCAAATTAGTCTGACCCTGCCTCATTAATATTCATGAAGCAGGTTGCAATTTGCTACCCATTGTGAATTTGCAATTATACAAGGATGGTGGCCTGCTTGGGACAGCAGACCACAATGTCTGTGTTGAATTTTAAATAGAGCTGCTTTAAAAAAGAAATGGAGCTTGTTTTCCTAAAAGGAAGATAATATGCATTTCAAAAGAGATAAATGAAACTTAAAACACATTTTTCATACATTTACATAGGGAAGGATCCCTTGGAAACATTATTTTCCCATACCTATGGAGTATCATCAATTCTACATGGCTCTGGACCTTCTGCTGTGAGGCTGAGATCTGAGCATGCAATCCATCAATTGACAGCTGTGGTATTGTTTGAGTACTGTCGGAAGCATCCCATTGTATGTCAAAGGGTCCTGTAAGAACTTTGCTGGAACTGGACATTGCTTATCTGAAGAATGAGAGAAGAAGAAAACAAGCATCATGGATCTACGCTCAACAGAGACCAGAAATCTGTACAATCCAAAATGTATGGTTGCTTTTTGGAAACGAAGTTTCAGGGCCCTATTTATATCTTGGCGATACAAAAGGAGATGATGGACGGAGCGTTTGAGCAAATCAAACACTCACCCCCAGTCAACTGATCTGGGTTTAATCCATCACCATTCTTTAGCTCACTCAGCCACCCCAGTTCAAACATGGCCATATGCAAATCAGTTTGACCCTGTGCCTCATGGGAACAGTCCAGTCCGAAATGCCAAGCCATGTGTTCCCTGGACCCGAAACAAGCATCCTGGGACCGGTTTCGGATTCATAATCCTCATCAGCCAGGCTATCTTGATTCCAGTGGCCAAGTGAGCAAGGGACTCACGTCTGAGCATACCCTGCCAACTTAGGGCGAACAAAGCGATACAAAAGGGGATGATGGACGGAGCGTTTGAGCAAATCAAACACTCACCCCCAGTCAACTGATCTGGGTTTAATCCATCTCCATTCTTTTGCTCACTCAGCCACCCCAGTTCAGACATGGCCATATGAAAATCAGTCTAACCCTGTGCCTCATGGGAACAGTCCAGCCCGAACTGCCAACCCATGTCTTCCCTGGACCGGAAACAAGCATCCTGGGACCGGTTTCGGATTCATAATCCTCATCAGCCAGGCTATCTTGAATCCAGTTGCCAAGTGAGCAAGGGACTCACGTCTGAGCATACCCTGCCAACTTAGGGCGAACAAAGCGATACAAAAGGGGATGATGGACGGAGCGTTTGAGCAAATCAAACACTCTCCCCCAGTCAACTGATCTGGGTTTAATCCATCAACATTCTTTAGCTCACTCAGCCACCCCAGTTCAGACATGGTCTTATGCAAATCAGTCTGACCCTGTGCCTCATGGGAACAGTGCAGCCCGAACTGCCAAGCCATGTCTTCCCTGGACCGGAAAAAAGCATCCTGGGACTGGTTTTGGATTCATAATCCTCATCAGCCAGGCTATCTTGAATCCAGTGGTCAAGTGAGCAAGGGACTCAAGTGTTGGGATTCAGGGGTGGCGGGTGCCTTCTGTCTAGTTTCCTGTCCTCCGGTTTCTTCTGCGTACCAAGTGGATGCATGAATTTATGGACGCTCCCTTGGGCTCGCTTTAAATGGGCCTACCTCCAGGAAACCGGTGCTTGATTTCTATGATGGTCCCTTGCCTTGGGATTTCCTGTTCCTGTTTCCTTACCTTGTTCCTTCCTTAGTGAGGTCTACGGCTGTTGACCTCTGGTGAGCTGTTTGCT
This sequence comes from Lissotriton vulgaris, assembly GCF_964263255.1. Taxonomy (NCBI): domain Eukaryota; kingdom Metazoa; phylum Chordata; class Amphibia; order Caudata; family Salamandridae; genus Lissotriton; species Lissotriton vulgaris. The sequence continues at coordinate 1,944,813,810 of NC_141685.1, forward strand.
GACATCCCCTCCTTTTCTCCTTTATTTTTGTTATCCTGGGCTTTTGGCTTTTCTGAACAGTCAGTTGGAACCTTTTCTGATAACAGATGATGCCAGGGGACACGCGGCTGCGTGTTCCATCAAGAGCTTGGCGTTTCGACTTTCTGGTCTTTTGCATACCAACCTCCTTGTTGTGTATCTTTTGGGCGGTTTCACGAAGGGGCTGAACAACGGCCGTTTTTTATGCTACCTTCGTGTTTTTAGATTACAGGTTTTTTTGGGGTGTTTTCCTAGTCTTGTGGACACCTTTTTTCCCCCTCCCTTACCCTATTTCTTTCTTTCTCTTGTTTATGCCACCCCCTTTGAAACTCTCGGTCTTTTCCGAGAGTGCCTGGTTGGTCTGGGTTACCAAGTGGAGCTACTATTCAGAAAACAGACGTTTGTTCCCTGTTTTGTTTGAGCTACTCCAGAGCAGTGACTGGTGTAAGCTGAAAAGTTGGTGGGTTCTTGTATGTACTTGGTACGTATTAGGTGGGTCCGGTGTGTTTAATCTTGTTCCCCTTTTTTTTGTTTTCAAAGTCTCTGCTGGGGTCAAGTAGTCCACTGCCGGGGGATCCGAAGAGACACGATGCATTTCCCAAGACCTTGTGTTTCCCTGTTTTGTTTACCCACCCTCTCCCTGCGTCGTGGTTTCCATCACCTGGAGTTATACTTGTGGGTGTAGGGGATTGGGATATTCTTCACTCCTGCTTTGTTGGGCTGGTTGGCAGGCGGAACAGAAAACCAAGCCCATGAATTAACACACTGCCCGAGTGAAGAATGGTGGAAGAGGCAGGAGGAGGGGTTCCTTCTGTGCAGGACCTGATGCAGGCCTTCGCTACCTTGCAGGTTGAGGTTCAGTCCCTTAGACAGGAAAACCATGGGTTACGGGTGGCTTTGAGTAGTGTTAGCGCTAAGAGAATACTTGGAGGAAAGGGAGGGATCCCTCGGTCAAACCCAAGTCCCCGGTGCTACAGCCTGCTACCTTTCATTATGAGCGGGGTGTGGGTCAGAGTGGGCCTCCTTTGTCTGTTACCGTTAACACTCCTGTGCCGGTGCCACTGGCAGCTCCTGAGAGGTTTTCCGGGGACAGCAGCAGATTCGCCATTTTTATGAATCAGTGTCATCTGTACTTTATGTGTCGGCCAGCTGCTTTTCCCGATGACACCTCGAAAGTCGCTTTTGTGATCTCGTATCTCTCGGGTACTGCAGCCAGTTGGGCGGTCCCCTTAGTTGAAGGAAATGACTCTGTACTGAGTAGCTTTCCAGCATTTAAGATCCAGATGCACAGTTTGTTTGCTAAGCATGCGTTTATGCAAGCAAGTGATGCAGAGTTATTAAAACTAAGGCAGGGAAAGCAGGAACTCCTTATTGTGGCCACCTTTAACCGCCTAGTAGCGGAAACCCAATGGCCTCTTGCTAAAAGAACGTCCTTGTTCTATCAGGGCCTGTGCGAGGAACTAAAAGATATAGTCTCGCAGGTGGTGGAACCCCGAGGAATATGTTGAGTTCATCGATTTGGTTGTGAATAAGCATGGGCGGAAAATCCGTTTTGCTCGCGGATTTTGCGGATTTTCGGTAAATTCGCAATCCGCGAGGTTCGCGAATCTCCCGCAAAATCTGCAAATCCGCGAGCAGCGGATTTTGCTCGCACTGTTCGCGTGAGTTCGCGGCTTCCTAGTACAACTTCGCGCCCCGCGAATAAGTGCAAAATTGCAGAAATACGATCTTAGCAAAACTGAAACTACTTACCAGGTTCAAAAGTTCAGGCTCATCATTAGTAGCCATTTCCTGTAGTGCTTCCTGAGGGGCCCCTCCAGAGTTCAGTTGCCAGTTGCAACTATTATGTGACCCTGCTCTGAACCTCAGAATAGTTACACATATGCCACAAAGGTCCTGAATTACAGCTAAGGGAGACAAGCAGGAGCCAGGCTGGAAGTTCAAATCCATTAATCAGCCCCTAATTCATTATTGTCAGTTGGGGCAGGGCAGGTGTTGTAACTAATTTTGCAACAATGAAAGCACTTAGCAAGTGCAAAAGATCACTAATCAGGAAGCACTAAGGAAGCAGGTGCCAGCTAAAAAAATATTCTGTGACACATTAATCAGCCCCAAATTAATTCAGGTCACATGAGGCAGGGAAGGTGTGCTTGCGTTGCCACAATAATGTACACTGACTGGACAACCAGAGGGTGCTGTGATGAAACAGAGGGTGGCATGGGTGGGCCAGAGGGTGGCATGAGTAGTCAGAGAGTGGCAGTGGTGACAGAGAGTGGCAGTGATGAAGAAGAGTGTCCCAAACAGGCTGGACACGTAGAAACAACAAGTTCGCGAAACTTGCGACCCGACAGGTAAGTTCGCAATTTGCGAAATTGTACAAAACCCTCGCGAACTGGCAGAAACCCGCGCAAACACACAAAAAAAAAAATCTGCAAATTCGCGAGAATTCGCGGATTTTGCGGATTGCGAGTTCGCAAATCCGCAAAATTCGCGAACGCGAGATTCGCAAAATTCGCCCATGCTTAGTTGTGAAGCTCAATCATAGGTTGTCCGAGAGGAAGCGGGAGAGGACTAGGTTTCAACCTTCTGGTGTAATTGTGACAAAAAGAGAGATACCTGAGGTTAGGGATTCAAAGTCGGATCCAGAACCGATGCAGCTAGGTGGGGTGCGAGGTCCCTTAACTAAGGAGGAAAAGTAGCGGAGACGGCTGCTGCAATTATGTTTATATTGTGGGCGGAGCGGACATTATGCCCAAGAGTGTCCAGTGAAGCCGTCTCGGTTGAATATGAACAAGGCTGTGGCTTTTGTTGGAGGGGGGTGTGAGAGGCCTTCTGTTCTAGAGAGTAGCAGCTGCAATCCTTACGACGTATAAGGGGCAGTTCAGTGGGTCCCACGCCATTTCAGTGTGTCAGCCTGATTTGCATTATCGTCTAGCAGTAGAGCCACTCTGTCGGTGTTATTGGACTGCGGGGCCACAGGGAACTTCATGGATATTAGATTGGCCGAGAAGTTGATGGTTTCGTGTGGTATGAAGAGACAACACGAACCAGTGAGGGCTATCGACGGGACGGAACTGTCCTCCGGGTCAATCGTTCGGCAGACAGAACCTTTGTTGATGACCTTCGATAACGGGCATTCCGAGATGGTTTGTTTCGATCTTATAGACGCACCTGCGTTTGGAGTGGTTCTTGGGGTGCCTTGGTTACAGGCCCATAATCCAAGGATCGATTGGGCACGGAGGCTGGTCACTTTAGATTCGGAATATTGCCTTTTGCACTGTTACTGTGAGGCGACTGATTGGGTGACTCCTTTGTCTTGTGCTGCGAGTGGTAATGTTCAGAATAATCTGCCTTCTTCCCTTGTTGCGTACAAGGATGTTTTTGATAAGGACCAAGCTTGTATCCTGCCTCCTCACAGGGCTTTTTATTGTCACATCGATTTGGTACCGGGGCTGTATTGCCCTGTAGTAAGGTATATGCGCTGTCGGAGCCGGAGGAGAAGCACTTACGGCAGTACTTGGACGAAATGTTGGGTTTTGGTTTTATTCGACCGTCTTCTTCGCCTGTTTCCTCCATCTTTTTCATCCCTAAAAAAGGAGGGAGACCTCCGTGTGTGCATGGATTGCAGGACGTTGAAACGATTAAAAACAAGTACCCACTGCCTCTCATACTGGTGTTGTTAGAACAGCTGCGACATGCCAGGGTTTTTACGAAGCTTGATTTGAGAGGTGCTTACCATCTCATTCACGTCCGAGAGGGTGACAAATGGAAAACGGCGTTCCGCACTAAGTTTGGTTTATTTGAGTACTGCGTTATGCCTTTTGGTTTATGTAATGCCCCTGCCGCTTTTCAGTTTTTTATTAATGATGTTTTGCGTGAATATTTGGATAGTAGAGCGATATTTTGTTTTTTTCCCAGTCCCCTGTGGAACATGATACTCATGTTTCTCAAGTTTTGTCTAAGTTGCAGGAACACCGTTTATTCGTTAAGTTGGACAAGTGCGCTTTTGGTGCGACACACGTGGAGTTTTTGGGTTTCTTGATTTCGGCGGATGGAATAAAGATGGACCCCCGGAAAATAGACGCCATTATCAACTGGCCTATCCCCGCGTGTGCCAAAGATATACAGGTCCTCCTTGGATTTGCCAACTTCTATAGGCGTTTTATTAGCCATTTCTCGGAAATAGTTCCGCTTATGACATCTTTGTTGAAGAAGGAAGCGGCTTTTGTTTGGACATCGGCGGCGCAGTCAGCGTTAGAACTATTGATCGGGCAATTTACATCTGCCCCGGTGTTGATGCATCCTGATCCAGCCCTCCCGTTTTACGTGGAGGCGGATGCTTCTCAGTTGGTAGTAGGGGGTGTATTGTCCCAGCGAGACAGTGTAACAGGGGTTATGCATCCTATCACGTTCTTCTCGAAGAAGTTGTTACCTGCAGAGCAGAATTACACTGTGGCGGAGAGGGAGTTACTGGCCATAAACCTATCATTTGAGCAATGGCGTCACTACCTCTGGGGGGCTCGGCACCCCGTTATGATATATACCGATCATAAGAACTTGGAATTTTTTAGTTCTGCCAGGGTTTTGACACCAAGGCAGATGAGGTGGGTGTTGTTTTTTAACAAATACGATTTTACCATCACGTATAGGCCAGCAGCCCAACAGGAGAAATCTGATACCTGTCCCGGATTTATGTAAGTCCATCAGAGGGAGGGCGGGTTAGTGAGATCAATCAATTAATCAATCAATCAATCATAACATTTGTATCGCGCACTACTCACCCGGCAGGGTCTCAAGGCGCTTGGGGGAAGGGGTTCGCTATTGCTCGAACAGCAAGGTCTTGAGTTGTCTCCTGAAGGCGAGATGGTCCTGGGTCAGCCGGAAATGGATGGGGAGGGAGTTCCATGTCTCGGCCGCCAGGTAGGAGAAGGATCTACCTCCGGCGGAGGCTCTTCAGATGCGTGGTACGGCGGCGAGGGCGAGGCTTGTAGAACGTAGCTGGCGGGTGGGCGTGTAGAAGGTCAGGCGGTCGTTGAGGTACTTGGGGCCCAGGTCGTGGAGAGACTTGTGCGCGTGGGTGAGGAGCCTGAACGTGATCCTCTTGCTGACGGGGAGCCAGTGCAGGTCCTTCAGGTGGCCGGAGATGTGGCTGCGTCAGGGGATGTCCAGGATGAGTTGGGCAGAGGCGTTCTGGATGCGTTGGAGTCTTTTCTGTAGCTTGGCTGTGGTTCCGGCGTAGAGGGTGTTTCCGTAGTCCAGTCGGCTGGTGACGAGTGCATGGGTGACCGTCTTCCTGGTTTTAGTCGGGATCCGTCGGAAGATCTTGCGGAGCATGCGAAGGGTGTTGAAGCATGATGAGGAGACGGCGTTGACTTGTCTGGTCATCAAGAGGGAGGAGTCCAGGATGAAGCCCAGGTTGCGTGCGTGGTCTGCTGGCTTGGGAGTGGCGCCCAGGGCGGGGGGCCACCAGGAGTCGTCCCAGGCGGAGGGCGATGGTCCCAGGACGAGGACTTCCGTCTTGTCTGAGTTCAGTTTCAGGCGGCTGTTCTTCATCCACTCGGCGACGTTTTTCATCCCTTCGTGTAGGCTCGTTCCGGCGGTGGCAGGGTCTCTGGTGAGGGAGAGGATCAGTTGGGTGTCGTCGGCGTAGGAGATGATGTTGAGGTTGTGCTGGCGTGCGATGGCTGCAAGAGGTCTCATGTAGATGTTGAAGAGGGTGGGGCTGAGTGATGATCCTTGCGGTACGCCGCAGATGACTTCGGTGGCCTCGGCTCAAAATGTGTTCTTCCGGCGAGGAACAAGATAATCCACTCCAGTGCCTTCTCTTGGATACCGATGTTGCTGAGGCGTTGAACTAGGGGCGGTGGCAGACAGTGTCGAACGCTGCAGAGAGGTCCAGGAGGATGAGGGCCGCTGTTTCTCCGTTGTCGAGCAGGGTTCTGATGTCGTCGGTGGCTGCGATGAGGGCGATCTCGGTGCAGTGTTTGGCTCGGAAGCCGGACTGCGAGGGGTCAAGGGATCCGTTCGTCTTGAGGAAGGCTGCAAGCTGTCTGTTGACGGTCTTCTCGATGACTTTGGCAGGAAAAGGGAGGAGCGAGATGGGGCGGAAGTTCTTGAGGTCGGTGGGGTCAGCTGTTGGTTTCTTCAGTAGGGCGTTGAGCTCGGCATGCTTCCAGCTCTCCGGGAAGGTGGGGGTGTTGAAGGAGGTGTTGATGACGTCCCGGAGTTGGGGTGCGATGATGGAGCCGGCCTTGTTGAAGACGTGGTGGGGGCAGGGGTCGGTTGGAGATCCGGAGTGGAAGGTGTTCATCGTGCGGGCTGTGTCTTCGGTGGTCACCGTGGTCCAGGTGCGGAGGGTGGCGGTGGGGGGCGTTGGTTCGACAGTTGGGTGCGTGGATGTTGCGCTGAAGCTGCTGTGGATGTCGGTGATCTTGCGGTGGAAGAACGAGGTGAGAGAGTCGCAGAGATCTTGTGAGGGAGTGATGTCGTTGTTGCCGGTCCCGGGGTTGGAGAACTCCTTGACGATGCTGAAGAGTTCCTTGCAGTCGTGGGCGTTGTTGTCCAGTCGTTCCTTCAGTGATTTCTTCTTGGTGGTGCGGATAAGCTGGTGGTGCTTGCAGGTGGCGTGTTTGAGGGCGGTCATGTTGTCTGTGGTCTGGTCGAGGAGCCAGGCTTTCTTGAGGGTGCCGCAGTTTTTCTTGGAGTCCTTGAGTTCGTCGGTGAACCAGGAGGCTTCCTTGCTTCTGGGTCTGCTGGGAGGGTTCTTTAGTGGTGCGAGGTCGTCGGCGCAGGCGGTCAGCCACTTCGTGAAGTTGCGTGCTGCTTCGATGGGGTCCGTTGTGCTGGCGGGTGGGTTCTGGCTGAGGGAGGTGGTGAGCTGCTCGGCGGTGATCTTGCTCCAGCTCCTGTGAGGAACCTGTTGCGGGTGGTGGTGGACCGTGGTTCTTCTGAAGCTGAAGTGGACGCAGCTGTGGTCGGTCCAGTGAAGTCCGGTGGAGTGGCTGAAGGTGATGTGCTTGCTGGATGAGTAGACCGGATCAAGCGTGTGGCCGGCGTTGTGGGTGGGGGTGTTGACCAGTTGGTTGAGTCCGAGGTTGGCAAGGTTGTCCAGCAGGGCGGAGGTGTTGCGGTCCTTGTTGTTCTCCAGGTGGAAGTTGAGGTCCCCTAGGAGGATGTAGTCAACGGAGCGGAGGGCGTGCGGGCTGACGAAGTCTGTGATGTCTTCGCTGAATTGTGTACGTGGTCCCGGGGGTCTGTAGACGAGGGTGCCTCTGAGGGTCGCCTTTGGGTCGGAGTGTATCTGGAAGTGGTGGTGCTCGGCGGCGGCGAAGGTGTTGTTGGAGTCGGTCGTGATGCGGATGGTGTTCTTGTGTACGATGGCGATGCCTCCTCCAATCTGGTTGACGCGGTCTCTCCGGGTGATCTTGAATCCGTCTGGGATGGCGATGGCGATGTCGGGTGCGGAGGAGGCGTTCATCCAGGTTTCTGTGAGGAAGGCGACGTCGAGTGAGGTACTGTCGAGCAGGTTCCAAAGTTCGATGGCGTGTCTGTGGATGGAGCGGGTGTTGGACAGGATGCACTTGAGCTGGTTGTTGTTTGTGCTTGGCTTGGTGGCTGTGGTGCAGGTCCGGATGCAGGTGAACTTGCAGGGTTGGCAGGTGAAGGGTCCGTGGGTGCGTCTCGGGGTGGCTAGGTGGCAGGCTCTTGTTCGGTCGGGTTTGAGTGCGATGAGGGTGGTGGCGTCGTAGGTCCGTCGTGTGGGCAGGCATCGTCGGGGACCAGGGGTCCAGGCGCGGACGGGCGCAGACGGGCTTGACTTTGGCGGGCCTTTGGCGCACAATCGGCGCGCCCGCTGAGACCCAATTTATGATACCTACAGAAAAGATTGTAGGATGTGCCTCCATGGACAAATTTTTTGTTAAAGTACAGGAAGAAGTGGGATGGTTAGATCGGTCTCCATGGTTGTCTGAACCAGGGTTTACTCTAAAGAACGGGTTGTTGTATTAGGCAGACAAGCTGTTTGTGCCCCCAGGGTTGCGTACACTGGTTCTTACATATTGTCATTCTTCGTCTCTGGTTGGGCATCCTGGGGTCAATAAGACCAAGGAGATGTGTTTGCGTTGGTTCTGGTGGAAGTCCTTAGCACATGACGTGCAGGTAGTTGTGGCCTCATGTCCGGTGTCTGCTGTTAGTAAGTCCTCGCACACGTCCCCATCTGGGTTGTTGCATCCATTGCCAGTGCTTCCCTCCCCCTGGCATACTATCAGTATGGACTTCGTGACCGATTTGCCACCTGACTCGGGGTTTACGACCATTCTGATAGTAGTGGGTCTTTTCACTAAGACGGCGCATTTTATTCCCTTACTCAAGCTGCTTACGTCTAGGGAGTTGGGTAAAGTGTTCATTGCTCAAGTGTTAAGACTACATGTGGTGCCTTCTGCCATTGTATCGGATAGGGGGGCACAGTTCGTGTCTCACTTTTGGTCTGCCTTATGCCTGTCTCTGCAAATGGATGTAAGGCTGTCATCGGCCTATCATCCACAAAGTGACGGGCAAATGGAACGTACCAACCAAACCATGGAACAGTACCTGCGATGTTTGTTAGCGTTGTTGACAGGCAGTTGGGTACGTGCTCTTCCTGTGGCTGAGTTTGCCTATAAAAACAGTATGCACTCAGCCTTAGGTATGTCGCCGTTTTACTGTTCCATGGGGTTCTACCCTAAAACGATTCCCATTCAACCATATGTGAGGGTACCTGCTGTGGACACCCTCAGTAGGGAATTGATTACCATCTGGAGGAAGGCTCAACAGCAATTGCTAGTCTCTAAGACAAGCATGAAGGTACAGCCAGATAGGCATAGACGTCCAGCTCCCCTATATGCGGTGGGTGATAGGGTTTGGCTCGCAACAAAACATCTGAGATTGCCAGGACCGAGGAAATTACAGCCTCGGTTTGTGGGTCCCTTTGATATCCAGAAGGTGGTGAATCCTGCTGCGATGAGGCTGACTCTACCGGATGACTATTGTATCCATCCGGTGTTTCATACATCCTTGTTGAAGCCGTATGTCACCACTACTCAGGACATACCACCTCCTCCTCCTGTCTTGATTGATGATAACGAGGAGTATGAGGTTAATGCAGTTCTTGACTATAGGAGGAGAGGGGGGAGGTTGTATTATCTTATAGACCGGAAGGGGTATGCCCCCGAGGATCGCTCCTGGGAACCGGCGAGTCAGGTGTGTGAGAAGTTGGCCCGATATGCAGCGTTCGCTATTCTAGCGACCACTATGCATCGATCCAAACGACCCTTATGGTGATTGGTTGTAAGTCAACCTTAGACCAGCTATCCTAGTAGCGTGGATACGAGCAGTCTTCGGGCTAAACTCTAGAGGGCGTGTTAAGCCAGATGTTATACCATCACATACCCCTTGAACACCAAGTGAAAGGACACCACACAAGTGTTATGAAAATAAACAGTATATTTATTAGAATCACAACAGCCCTGTACTCTTTATGAGGACAGGGTACTAAGCACAGAACAAAACTCTTAGGAAAATACTTCAAGTGCACAATCAATACAAGTGCCCGAGGGCACGGAAAGTTTAGAGGTCTCGGGCGGACCCGATAAGGCAAGTCGGAAGCGAGGGACTCGGGACCCTTAAGTAAGGAGGCTATGCGGGCACCGAAATGCCGAAGTTACCTAGCCACAAGGGCTGCGGCTGCACAAGTCTTACAGGCGTCGGGGGTCTTCGCTGACGAGCCAGGAGCCGGAAGGAAGGAGTTGCTGGCCGGCGACCAGTGAAGAATAGTTCGTAGAGATCCAAGCCTGGATCAGTGGTAGATGCTACCTGAAAGCAGAGGGGACCAAGTTCGTACTACTAGCCAGTAGTCGGAGGGTACCAGGAGGGCACCGGATGGCCGTCACCTCGACTAGGTGAGTGGGCGACGCTAGGCTCCGCAGTCTCACGGACCAGGAGGCGTTGTTGGCGACCAGGATGGAGGTGCGAGCTGTCCCACGAAGGTTGATGCTGTCGGCGTCGCTGGGCCCAGGATTGGGGCAACAAGCCTTGGCAGATTTCAGGGCCACGTGGTGGGCCTAAAAATGGCGTCTTGAGTGGACCAGGAGGGTCCGGGGTGCTCCTCTCGTAAAAGGGAGCAAGGGCCGGTCTGGAGCAACCAGACCAACAGCGTTGGTTATCGGATATCGTCAAGGAGGTCACAAGTCAGCGGCGAGTAACCAGACAACGTGCTGAGCGGCAAAGCGGAAGGGCCCCACGCAGATCGTGGAGATGCTGGGAGACTGCACTTCGATGCTAGAGCTGCTCAGGGTCGGGGCTTCTCGGACCCCAGAGCACTCACCAGAGGATTCCTTCGGTGATCGTGCTGGTTTTAAGAAAGCGTGCAGGTTTTGATGATGGCCGGTCCCTCGAGGTCTCGTCGCACCCACAGATCTCAGCTGAGCTGACGATGTGGGTAGAGGTCAGAGGTGCCAGGGAAGCCGGTTCTCGTCGAGCTGGGTCGTTGGATTCCTGAGGAAGGACTTGCAGCAAACCGCAGAGTTCTTAGATGGTGCCTGCGGATGCAGGGTGACTACTCCTTAGCCACAAGGGAGAAATCTTGAGAAGAGTCTCGAATGTCCTTTCGTAGAAAGTAGTTCTTGATTCAAAGATGATCTAATTTGGAAGGGTCCCCGCTCCTGCCTTTATCCTAAAGAAAGGGGTGGGTACATGACTAGGTCCTGCCCTAGGGGTGGGACCAGGAAGGGGGGCAGTTACACCCCTCTCCCCTGCCGGGCTTTCCCCAGGTCAGGGGCTGCGCGCCCCTGAAACTGGTTCTAGCCGGCAGATGCGTAGTGAGCACCGGGGTGCCACTCCGCAGTCACCTTCTCGCAAAGCCCTACCTACCCAGAATACACAAAACCCTGTCTGGGATGGTGCGAGCACCGCCCCTGACAGGAAACCCTTTGTCCAAGCTCTCCTCGCTGGAAGGACTCCCAGCAGCAGGAGGTCAGACTTGTGTCTGTGGTGGCAGCATCCATTTTGTGGAGCTGAGGCTTCAGTTAACTTTAACCGGGGTTCACAGTTACGTACATGTTGTGTCCCTCTAGAAGGGCGGAATGCTAACCTCGTCGCCAGAATTGGTGAGGGGGCAGCATCCCGAGCCGTATGACACCTTACTCGACATGTTTTGATAACGCGATACCGAAGTTACCGATATGGTACGCGTTATCATGGAACAGCCATTGGGTCTTGGTTCCGCAAGCTGCAACCGGGCTCGGCTCGTGCCAGAGCCCAATTCACACGGTTCCATGCACTCTGCCTTCAGGATTGTCAAGGCCTGCCATAGGAGTGACTGATAGGAACTCGGGTGTCCATTTTAAGGTTAGGTATAGGAATACTATACTTAAAGCAACGAGCGAGTACGCCACGTTGCCCCAGCTGTCGTGCAGCCAGTTGTGTCAGATTTAGATGGCCATCCAGGGGTGGCATAATACATGCTTCAGCTCCTGGTAGGCCCTGGGTACACCGATGCCCTGAGTTACGGGGTCTGACAAGGTGGCCCAGCTCCAATTAGGTTATGCACCTAAGGTACACGTCAATTTAGCGAGAGTGATTGGCAGGCCCACAGCCGAGAAAGTCGTAAACCAGTGAAACAAAAGCAAAAAGTCCGGGTGATCATAGGATTGCAGACCCTACTCTCCTACAAGGTGCATGCAGCCCGGTTGGTGAGTTTGTTCCATCGTCAGCACCCTGGGAAGCCTAGGCCAGTGGGAAGGCTTTTGGGGGGGGGGGGTACTGTTGGGATTCAGGGTCACGGGTGCCTTCTATCTAGTTTCCCGTCCTCCGGTTTCTGCCGCATACCAAGTGCATGCATGAATTTATGGACGCTCCCTTGGGCTCACTTTAAATGGGTCTGCCTCCAGGAAACCGGTGCTTGGTTTCTATGATGGTCCCTTGCCTTGGGATTTCCTGTTCCTGTTTCCTTACCTTGTTCCTTCATTAGTGAGGTCTACGGCTGTTGACCTCTGGTGGGCTGTTTGCTGACATCCCCTCCTTCCCTCCTTTTTTATTGTTATCTTGGGCTTTTGGCTATTCCGAACAGTCAGTTGGGACCTTTTCTGATAACGGGTGACGCCAAGGGACACGCGGCTGCGTGTTCCATCAAGAGCTTGGCGTCTCGACTTCCTCGTCTTTTGCAGACCAACCGCCTTGTTGTGTATCTTTTGGGTGGTTTCACGAAGGGGCTGAACAACGGTCGTTTTTTGTGCTACCTTCGTGTTTTTATATTACAGTTTTTTTTTTTTGTGTTTTCCTAGTCTAGTGGACACCTTTTTTCCCCCTCCCTTACCCTATTTCTTTCTTTCTCTTGTTTATGCCACCCCCTTTGTTAGTCTTGGTGTTTTCCGAGGGTGCGTGGTTGGTCTGGGTTACCAAGTGGAGCTACTATTCAGAAAACAGACGTTTGTTCCCTGTTTTGTTTGAGCTACTCCAGAGCAGTGACTGGGGTAAGCTGGGAAGTTAGTGGGTTCTTGTGTGTACTTGGTACATATTAGGCGGGTCCGGTGTGTTTAATCTTGTTCCCCCTTTTTTTGTTTTCAAGGTCTTGGCCGGGGTCAAGTAGTCCACTGCCGGGGGATCCGAAGAGACACGCTGCCTTTCCCAAGACCTTGTGTGTCCCTGTTTTGTTTACCCACCCTCTCCCTGCGTTGTGGTTTCCATCACCTGGAGTTATACTTGTGGGTGTTGAGGAGCTACGGCTGGGGTAGGGGATTGGGACATTCTTCACTCCTGCGGTGTTGGGCTGGTTGGCAGGCGGAACATCACGTCTGAGCATACACTGCCAACTAAGGGCGAACAAAGCGATACAAAAGGGGATGATGGACGGAGCGTTTTAGCAAATCAAACACTCACCCCCAGTCAACTGATCTGGGTTTAATCCATCACCATTCTTTAGCTCACTCAGCCACCCCAGTTCAGACATGGCCATATGCAAATCAGTCTGACCCTGTGCCTCATGGGAACAGTCCAGCCCGAACTGCCAAGCCATGTCTTCCCTGGACCGGAAAGAAGCATCCTGGGACCGGTTTCGGATTCATAATCCTCATCAGCCAGGCTATCTTGAATCCAGTGGCCAAGTGAACAAGGGACTCACGTCTGAGCATACCCTGCCAACTTAGGGCGAACAATGCGATACAAAAGGGGATGATGGATGGAGCATTTGAGCAAATCAAACACTCACCCCCGTCAACTGATTTGGGTTTAATCCATCACCATTCTTTAGCTCACTCAGCCACCCCAGTTCAGACATGGCCATATGCAAATCAGTCTGACCCTGTGCGTCATGGAACCAGTCCAGCCCGAACTGCCAAGCCATGTCTTCCCTGGACCGGAAACAAGCATCCTGGGACCGGTTTCGGATTCATAATCCTCATCAGCCAGGCTATCTTGAATCCTGTGGCCAAGTGAGCAAGGGACTCATGTCTGAGCATACCCTGCCAACTTAGGGCGAAGAAAGCGATACAAAAGGGGCTGATGGACAGAGCATTTGAGCAAATCAAACACTCACCCCCAGTCAACTGATCTGGGTTTAATCCATCACCATTCTTTAGCTCACTCAGCCACCCCAGTTCAGACATGGCCATATGCAAATCCGTCTGACCCTGTGCCTCATGGGAACAGTCCAGCCCGAACTGCCAAGCCATGTCTTCCCTGGACCAAAAACAACCATCCTGGGACCAGTTTCGGATTCATAATCCTCATCAGCCAGGCTATCTTGAATCCAGTGGCCAAGTGAGCAAGGGACTCACGTCTGAGCATACCCTGCCAACTTAGGGCGAACAAAGCGATACAAAACGGGATGATGGACGGAGATTTTGAGCAAATCAAACACTCACGCCCAGTCAACTGACCTGGGTTTAATCCATCACCATTCTTTAGTTCACTCAGCCATCCCAGTTCAGACATGGCCATATGCAAATCAGTCTGACCCTGTGCCTCATGGGAACAGTCCAGCCCGAACTGCCAAGCCATGTCTTCCCTGGACCGGAAACAGGCATCCGAGGACGGGTTTCTGGCTATCAGCCGTCTTCAGCCAGCATAGCCTGATTTTCCATAAACTTGCCCTTCCCAACAAAGTACCACCCCATCACCACATCAATAGTTGGTGTAACGATGAAAGAGATAATATGTATGGAAGTACTTACACTAATGGGAAGAAGTTGTCAATGACATCTTGACGTAATCCTTACCCAGTGGCTCCTCATTATCTCCATCCTCTGCGATATAAGGGATGTACCATCACACAGTGCTTTTATGGAGCATGCAGCAGTCCACAATGATTTGGCAAACCGTATCAAGTGAGTAGAGGGCAGAGCTAGGGGAACGGGCACAAATGCTTGTGATGGACAAATCCAGTAAATAGACAACTTGCACATTGATTGAATGGAAGTGTTTCTGGTACCGGAAGACCTGTTCTCTGGCGTGTGGATGTACTAAGGCCATATGCCTGCCATCAATTGCTGCAACCACATGTGGTAGGCGAACCAAGCATAAAAGTCACCCTTCACATTGGCTAAATCCTGCTGTCGTATGAACTGGATAATGTTGTTGATGTGTCTCATCATTGGCGAAAGAACTTCTTCGAGCACACCACTGAAAGTTGATTGTGACATGCCACCAGATACTTCCACAATATATTGGAACAAACCTGTAGCCACAAAATGAAGTACTGCCATCAGTTTGACAACTGGTGTAATAGATGAGGGATTCCTGTTGTGAGTCTAAAGAACCAGGTCCAGATGATGGCATGATCCCAGTATGGTTCAGCTATTCAACCTGAACTTCTTGATTGCAACCCGTTCTTCCGTGGTGGCAAGGCCTGGAATTGGGTGGTATACTGAAGGCTGTCCTCTCCTCACCTTTACTGGGTTCATGTGTCTACATTTGAAAAATATGTGAACTTTTTTTACATCAGCCACAACAACATATTTGATGATGTTAGAATAGAAATGTTCCTGTTGGCGCATTACCCTGAAACTGATCTAGTTTAATTCCCAGAAATGCTCCACTGTAAGCTTTGTTTTTGCCATATTAGACTTGTTCTCGTAATGAGTATGTTGTTCCCATTAGAGCATTCCTTTCACACTAGATAGAGGCCCTCTCCCACTTGTATAGTGGCAGGGTCGAAAAGAACGACCTTGGGTAGTAGATAGCTTGTGGAAAGACACCAGAGTCGAAACCTTGTTTTGTATTTCACTGCTTAGTTGCCACTTCCTGTAAATTTCCATTGTGGGTGTGTTCTTACCCGGCTATAAAACATACATAATGTATCTTTATGCTTCTTGATTTCAGTTCCCTCTGTATCACTTACCTCACTTGTGTCGGTGTAAAATGCAGAATCAGCCTAAATACATGTATTATAACAAATATAACAGTTAGAGCTTGCTGTGTTATTCCCCTCAATCTCTATGTTTTTGGCCTTTCCCTGTCGCAGGCCTTTGTCCACCCACACATGTGACGTATCATTGTACTTGGGAGACCAAGGGTAATGCTGATCAAACCTAGGCTAACATACAAAAAAAAAGTCCCTGGTGCCTAGTGGGCTTTCGACCTTCTTGGGGTGCAGATTGGGAGTTTAGGCCGCCAAATGCCCCCCAGGGGGGGCAGAAAGACTGTGCCCATTTTATTTTTGAGTGGGGTGGGGTTGTTGACATGCTCATTCTGGGCAGCCCCTCTGGTTCCAAAAATACTCCTGGGTGTTTTGTGGGCTTTCTGCTCCCTCTGGGGGGTGATTGCCCCATTTATCTCCCCCGGAGGGGCAGAAAGACTGTGGTTCTTTTTTTGGTGTGGGCATTAGCATGCCCATTATGGGCAACCCCCACCACCTACTCTGGGTAAAAAGAAATTCCCTGGCATCCTAGTGAGCTTTCTGTCCCCCCGGAGGCAGATAGGGGGCTATTGCCCCATGAGGAGCAGAAATACAAGGTGCCCGATTCACAGAACTAACTTAAGACAAAATCCTAAACTTACTACTTTTGGTATTCACAGAAGGCATTCAGTAGTAGTAAAGTTGGGATTTTGTCTTAAGTTTGAATTAAGACAAACTTAAGACAGACTTAATACAGACAAGACAGACTTAAGACAAACTTAAGACAGACTTAAGACAGACAAGACAGACTTAAGACAATATCCTAACCGTACTACTACTAAATGCCTCTGTGAATACCAAAAGTAGTAAGCTTAGGATTTTGTCTTAAGTTAGTTCTGTGAATTAGCCCCTATTCCTTTTGGTGGGTGTGTGGGCAAACTGGGCAGCCCCCATCCCTGCTCTACCAAAAGAAATAGTCCTGTGTGTCCTAGTGGGCTTTGTGCCCCCCTGGGGACAGATCAGGGGTAACAACCCCCATCTGCTCCCCAGGGGTAACAACCCCAATCTGCTCCTTCAGGGCACCAGAAAGACTGTTCCTTCTGTTTTGGGTGTGGGGGCATTGTAATGCCTATTTAGGGCAGCCCCCACCCCTAAGTATTTGAAAACAAATAATCCCTGATGTCTAGCGTTCTTTCTTCCCCCCCACCCGGGGGCAGATTGGGGACTACTGCCCCATCTGCCCACCAGGGGGGGAAGAAAGGCTGAATCTGACCAAATCTATATGTTGGGAGCAAAGGCCCTTGCCCAAGGTGCTGCTCCCCCCTCCCTGGTGTCTAGTGGTGGATTCCTGCTTTGGGATTGCCCTTCTACAGTGTTCCCCACAGGGATCCATTATGGAAGGGTACCATTAGAAAGGTGAGATTCCCCTTTGCATTGATACCTCTCCCATATGTTTTGGTGCTTGGGGGGCTGAGATAGCCCCACGAGCACTGAAGCAGTGAAACTGAAATGAGCCAATTGGCTCATTTAAGTTTTACTTTCAATGTAATGACATCAGCGCGCCATTCGTGCAATGATTCAGGTTGTTGAGGGAGCTCTTCCCCAGCTCCAAAGGCAAAAAAATAAAAAGGAAATCCCTCTGCTGTTGGGATTCTGTGGTGGTGTGACGAGGACGTAACCTTTACATTCTTGGCACACCAGCACCATAGCAGAGGATGTAACCGTTACGTCCTCAACACTGAACCGGTTAATTGACACATGTCTACTGATATTGATGTGTACCTGACACTCAGTACGTGACACTTGAGGAGTAGTGAGCTCCACATCTAAATAATTGGCATGACATAAATACTCTTCAATTAGCAATAAGCAGGCATACATTGATGTGCATGGCATTGTGTATACACAGCACTGTGATTTTTACCTTACATCCCATAGTAAGATGTGAGGTAAATGGCTTTGGAGGTACATTACAGGTGACTGTTTTTGTGAGCTTGTATTATAAGGCCTGCTGGGATGTGTGGTCAGTTCAGCGAGCCCTCCTCCCAACCAGCAAACCCAGCCCACCTGGGCCTATGGCTTCCTGCCTGTGGGGGTGAGTGAAGAAAAGAGATGGCTGACCCAGTTGTTTGAAGTACAAGCCCTGTTGGGATTTGTGGTAATTTCTAACCCCCCCCCACTTGACCAATGGTTTTCTGCCAGTGAGGGGAGTGTAGTACCAAAATGGCTGACCCAGCTGCCTGTAGTTCGGAGTACAAGGCCAGATGGGATTGGTGGTAAGTTCTAACACCCGCCCCCCACTTTACCAATGACTTCCTGCAAGCGTGGGGGAGTGAAGTAGAGAGTTGCTGACTCAGGTGCCTGTAGTTTGGAGTAGAAGGCCCGCTGGGATTTTGTGGTCAGTGCAGTGACCCCTCCTCCCACCCAGCACACCCAGCCCACCTGGGCCTATTGCTTCCGGCCAGTGAGTTAGAGTGAAGTAGAGAGATAGCTAACCCAGGTGCAGTGTAGTTCCTATATTCTAAATAGGCTCTGCACATTGGAATAATATATCCTATAGATATGACGTAGGACTTAGAGCAGTAGGTCTCTATCGAATATACTAGACTTAATTGTGAGTGTCAGTTAGCTCAGAGGTCACTAGAAACTTTCTCGAATATACAAGAAGGGATTAGTTTCTGACAACCGCATAAACATGACAACTTTGTTTCCCTAGGACTGGAAAATATCTTCTGAGTCGTGGAAACAATAGATAACTATTTTACTCGGTCAATCGTTCATGCTTCGTTCCTACAGAGGGTGCACAGAAATAGAGAGATGGGTGTTTCAATAAAAGGTTTATTGAACAGTCTTCTTTGTCATGCAAGAGAGGTGAACTGCTACAATTGTTAGACATAATGCAAAGTATAATGCGTACAGCGAGAATAATATTATAAAATAATACTGTAATAGCATTGTATGGTTTCTAAGCCATATAAAAATACATGCATAAATACCACAGGCTAAGATACTCAACTGGTGTTTCTAAAATACGCCTACCCCGATGTACCTAAGCTAGGTCTAGTACGAGGGAAGAAGTAAGTATTGTTTAGCATACATTTTAGATCTGCAAAGAATTGCCAAAAATTCTCTAGGTTCTAATCAGCTCCATACCTTAGAATGAAGGAGGTCTGGTATCTCCGTCTCGGGACTCGATTTCCCAACACCCCGCAAGGGGAGTCAAAAACACTGGAGCTGGATTTCTCGGTAGAGGAGAGCAGCTTCCTGATCAGTGCGTCAGCTTGGAGAGTCGACTTCCTTCCGCACTTGCTGAAGCGAGCTGCGTCGGGCAAGTAGGTCATCGAACTGCATCGAACCACTGTGCTTTGCTATAGCAAGTGAAGGTATATATATACCTTGAAGGTTTAGGAATGCCAGCTTTGACGTAAAGTCAGGCATATGAACGTTCATGGATGAACCCTTAAGTAATAGCTGTTCATACATAATAATGAGTTTCTTGGAGAAATCAATATCCATGCTAGGGAAAGTCCCTTACAGCTAAAGAGTCTGGTTTTCCAAGAAATTGTTGTGACATTGATGAACGGATGGAAGTAGCCATGCCTGTATTTGGGTAGCATGGCTATGCCTAAATAAGGGCTTGATTTCCATGCCTATATAAGGGCAACGTGGATTGTACCTATATAAGGGCATGAATCAGGAAAATTCATTTGGAATCTAAAACGCTATATAATACCCACTCCACTTTCGTATGTACGACATTACTAAGTTCTAAACACGTTACACAGATCTAAACATTATGTGTTAAAACCCACATAAAAATGCAATGGTACTGGTTGTACACAAAAGCGCATTGGTGCTGTAAGCATCAAAAGCAATGGTTCATTCTAAGCATATAATTGACATTTGGATGCTAAAGGAATGAATCATTAAAATACATTTATGAAATGGCTCGTAAATACAGAAGAAAAAAGGCCGAAACCATTTCATGTCAGATTACATAAAACTGTTTGTGTATGTGGACAAGGTCAAATATTGTCTCTGGAAGTTTTTCAAAGAATTCTTGTTCTCTAAGAATATTTCTACTTTCAGCAGATTACTTTGTGCCAAAAAGGGTAAAAATACAAATTTCTGAAAAAAAATTAATCATAGGAAAAAGAGTTAGAACTTTGTTTTGAAAAATGAAGGTCGAATTCAAAGTCTCTCAGAACACTGTGTGCCAAATCAAAAGTCAGAGTTATTGTTTGGAGAACACATCAAATCTTCTAAGTCTATAAAAAAGTTGTCTACCATTGTAGGTGAAAATTGGATTACCTCGTTTAGAAGATTAACCGCACATAGATGTAAAGCATCGCCATCAGCATTGGCCGCATTAGCAATGTTAGCAGTGGATGATACCTGTGTGCCTGTTTCCTCTCGTACTTCACCGTCGGCATTTTCCATCTGTGAGATCTCAATGAATGCTGTCATCAGAATTGATAGCCGCAGGGGGCAACACTGTGCACGGGCCCTTACTGGTTCAAGCAAAGTATCATAATCCATTGTCATGACTGATGGGAGTGTGAGACATAAGTCTAACACGCATTCTTCTACTCATAGCAGGCAGATGCAATCTTGCCAAATTGGTCTGATTGACAGAAACCATGTGGTATTTAATTCTCTTAGACAAGGTAGTCCCAAAATTTGGACGATGCGCTCACGACACTTTATCGCCAGAAGTGTTGTCTCCATGGAGAACTGGGTGTCGCTGGTGAATTAGCTTGTCCTATCGCAGCAGTAGGAGGAAAAATAGTATCCCCGCAGCAAGTCCCAAAATGAGAGGCAGTCCACCAAACACTGAGTGCACGAAGTTTGGAAATATCCCAGGACTGCTTCAAAAGGTGCTAACAGTCCAGAAATTACGTTGTTAAATACCTGTACAATACCGCTCGTATCAGACATGTTTAGGATACGACTTAACATTTCGGAGAAATGTACAGTGCAGTTTGTAGTTAAGAGGGTATGTATCTCGGCAGAAGTCCTTGCGACTTGCAGATCATAGGTCTCTCTGGACGAGGTCAGTGGCACAGTTTTTTGTAAAAGATTAGCTTTCATTCTGCTTAAAGTATCAATTCGTATAGAAGAGATGTTCAGTGAAGGCCATAACGGCGACTCCCCGTCTGTCTTGCTTCTATGAAACAATACTTGCATACAGCAAGGGACCCTGGCTAACACACTAATGAGATAGACTATTCCTGGCATCATTCCACAACAGCTGTGATCATTCAACATTATGTAGCTCCCATTGGAAAGCTGCCTAAAAATTGGATCTATAACTGCTGCTGGGGAACCCTGCATGTGGCATGATAAGTTGTTTGAAGAACCATCGCAGGCTCCATGCAAATTAATGCCTTGACATAGAAGAGTTCCGCTTAGTGAGCTGTTACAATTTTTACCACTAAGAAATACCTCCTTTCCCCCACTCCAACATTTGTGTGTGTATGGTAAATCCCAGGTCGACTTTATGTACTCTTTACCCAACCTTTCATACAGGCCTGCTGGTATGTGTTTTAAGCAATACTAAAACTGGAAAATCGTCACTGGTATCGTGATGGTGCCATGTATTATCCATTCAATGGCTGGCTTCTCAGAAACGGTCAATGGTAATCTCTCTAGTTTTTCTATGCTCAGCACCGTATAGTCTGCTCCCCTCTGTACCAAATAAATTTGTTTATCTGTAAGGTTAAACCTAGTAAACAATGACGTGGTGTTGATTAGACCCCAAGGCACATAGCTTGAATGAAGGTTTTGTAACGTCCAACCTAGCAGCATTATAGAACGCAATTGAGACTGGCTATCTTGTAACGTTAGCAAGTCCTATTCCATTATGTCTATGGCAGAGGATACAATGCTGTCCAAATAATAAATTCTGGATGACAGAGTTGTTAGTCCATTGTCAACTACAGAGAGAGCTTTCTCTAAATTATTTCGATCAATTTCTCGTATTTGTTCTGCAGTTTCCATTTACATGACTTTCCATGCTTCATTATAAGCAGCATAAATACCGGTATATATGAAACATTTATGACGTGGTTTACGAGGCCCTTGTAAGAAGTCTCTTAAATAAACGCCATCTTTAAGTAAATTTAAGTGTTGTTTTATTTCCGGGAGTGTGGATTTCTGTAGCCACTCAAGTCATAGTTTTCCTACACTGTAAGTTGTTCTTATCCCTGGATGTTGTCTATGGATATATCTTGGATCTGGCCTAGTTACTGTAAACCCTTGTGTCTTGTTCAAGAATCTATCTTGACAGTTATTCGTGTCTGTGGGCCAGATTAACCCTTTTTTCCATTCAGGATTAGTTCTGTTCTATTTTAAAACGTAGTTTACGTCTACCTCCTCATCTGTAGTGGTATTACTATCAGGTGTGGGCTTTGGTATGGACGGTTTGTTTAAATCTTTGATCTTAGCCAGGCCAAGACAAGATGACTGTTGAACAGTTTCATTTAAGAACAGTATTTGTTCTGGGATGATGCAGGCTCTAAATAAGGCTTCTAAACCTTGCACCTGCCAGTCTTTTGTGCCCCAAACAGTTTTTGTCTCAATGTTGTCTTTCCAAAAGTCAAACCCCAATGTTGACAACTGAGCATAAAAGGCCGCAGAATAAATTTGCTTGGAATTAGTCAACATACTTTTCATGTCTGTCTTATTAACATTTCTAAAGTAAAATGGAAATTTTTCATAAAATGTTTTAGAGCTACCCTTTGTTGGCGTTGGACAATGTTCACATTGATTATAAGTTAAAACATTTCTAGGATTTGCAGACTTGTGCAAGTAATGGTGACCAAAATGATTAAAACAATTCATTTGTTCATAATCTGATGAACCTTCTAAGTATTCATGTTTTGCAAATTTTGCTGACATTTCTCAGTCTGCCAACCTGTTATTAACAGTCTCAAAGACCCAATCATCAGAAAATGTGCTGGGTGAAACAAAATCACTCAAGGAAACCTTAAATTGGTGTGGAATCTTCAACAGCTCCAAAGGACCATAAATGTCATAATCAGTTCTGTCACATGCTATACCACCAGGTATAGGAACGGCTGTGTTGTTTCAGGCTCACTTGGATCCTCAGAAAAGTTATCAAAGTTGATGAAATAGCCAGAGGCAGTTCTGTTAATTGTTGGTATTGCATCCGGATTATTTGAAATCGCTGGAGCTGCTTGTTCCCTTGACATATTGGTATAGTCAGATATTACATCATTGTAGACAGGAGTGTCTTGACAAACTGTTATTTGGGTTTCAAGAGGCATAAGTTCCATGGCTTTGTTGCATAGTCCTTCTTTTCTCACTGTAGATTCTTCAAACGTGATGAGTCTTTCAGTTTGAACCTCTTGAATAGTAGCAAGATTTGGTCATCTGCTACTTCTTTGGAGTCCACTGGGCCTACTACTAATTATCAGCCACATGATGTGGTTTGACCAGGTCGATGGACACAACTCAGTTCTCCTTTCTTCCAGCAAGGGGCAGCAGTAACGCTGATCTTATTCCATGGATTGCTAAGAGAGATACTGGTTTTCTGTAAGAAGGCCCAAATTCCTTCTTGACCGCGATCTTTTCCCTCACAAGAGCCTCAATCTTTGGAATCCAGACAGGTCTTGCTGGGACATGTGGTTTTTCTTCAGTGGTCGTTGGCTTCTGTATTGTGTTGCTCAGACTTCTTCATGTTTAATTTAAGACCTGCAAAACAGCCAAACGCTCTTTGATATCAAAGGGTTTTTGTTCTCCCGCTGAAGTGTGACGATCAAGATCCTGGATAAGCATTCTAGTACCAAAAGGTATTTCATATGGAGTGATTCCACCCAGAGAATTTCCTGGCAGATTGTTAAGACTACGTTGGACACTTATTAGATGTTTGACCCACCGTCACCCGAACCTTATACCCTAGCTGTTATAGATTGCTTCATGTCTCGATTTTTTCTTTCCACTACCGCATTTCCCTCAGGATGGAATGGACTTGAGTACCGCAATGCAACACCCAAGCTGGCCATGGCTTCTTTGTAAGCTCGAGAGCTAAACATAGGACCCTGGTCAGAATGTAGCGTGCCAATTGCGTATGTGCCGATAAAGACTCGCAAATCTTTTATAACAGTTCGGGCATCAGCCGAGCGCTGAGGCCACAACCAAATGAATCTTGAGCAGGAGTCCACTGCGACCATGAAATATTTATAGTTACCATCCCTCTGTAAGGGACCACAGTGCTCCAGGTAAACACACGCTAGTGGCTTATCTGAAATTAAAAGGGGTGTCTGCGCCGGGCATTTCACAGTTGAAACTTTCATTTTCTGGCAGATTTTACATTCCAAAACATAGTTTTGGGTCTGTTTCCTCATGCGCCGTCACCAGTATCTTTGTTTTAATAATGACACTGTGGCGGAAACACCTGCTTGGGCAGAGGTGAGTCCTTCATGTTCTGCTAAGATTAGTCCTAATCTGTGTTCCATGTTTGGAATGACTCTATCCCCCACTCCAGGGATTCGAGCAAAAGGAACATAACTTGCATCAGTTATATATGAGTACTTGAGTGGAAAGCCTTTTGGAAGTGTTTTACCACTGTCTTTCACTGAGGCAGTGACCACTTGCATTATTTCGCTGTCTATTTCTGTTTTTGAATGAGTGATTGCAGCTACGGAAGCCGTTTGCACAGCTGCCTTCATGGCTTCATCAGCCAATGAAGTCCCTGCAACGTGAACGCCATCACGCTGATGACTCAGTGTATGTATAATGTGAGTCTTTTGTAGTTCTGTCTGTAATAGAACTACTTGTTCCTAAAGCAATTTATGCTTGATTGTGCCACCTTTTGCGTCCTTGAAACCGTTTTGTACCCAATTCTGCAAGTATTCATTGTAAGACTGGACGCAGTAATACGAATCGCAAACTATGAGTGTGGGGAATTTGCGATCGGTATTCTCAAGTGCCATCTTGAAAGCCTGGAGGCCAGCTCGCTGAGCTGTGCAATCTCCTAAGGACTGAGTTTTTGGGACCATAGGTCTGAATTTACCATAGCGCCAGCAACCTTTAACAATCGCGCACACAGCACTGTAAGCTTGTTTGCCCCCAATTGCAGGCTGTGCTGATCCGTCTGTATAGATTATACATCCGTAATGTTCTAGAGGCAGAATCTCAATGGGCGGAGGAAATTCTTGTTCATATTGTAGAAATTCTTGTGTTTTCAAGTAGGGGTCAAAAACGTATTCAACGTCTGTTGCAGCAAGAGAGTTAACCCATTGTATCCATCTCGGATGTAAAGCTTTTGCATTCGGAATGCTCGCTTTTGTCACTGCTTCTAAGGCAGTTACAGGAGTAATGACCTTTATGCGTTTTCCCTGCTCGAGTGCTCTTTCTTTTGCTACTGCAGTTTGAACCGATGTCAGAATTTTTTCTGTAGAAGTGAATTTCCTTTTAGCTTGTGTGTACAAGTGTGATTTGTAAGCTATTGCTACCTTTTCACCTTCGTTAAAGGTTAGGTATGTGAAACCGCATCTCCCTGGGATGATTCGGATTATAAGGTTGCGTACGTTGTCGCATGTTTGTAAATGTTTTGTTGCCAACATGTCCGTTTGCACTGAATGCAAAATTTCTGTGTGTTTTTGAATCCAATTAGTTGATTTGAAAAATCAGGTTTGATTAATTCGTAGAGAGGTTTAACCCTTTCTGCATAGTTTAGAATGTAAGTTCTTCCGAAATTCAGGAAACCTAGAATTGACTGTAAGTTTGTCAGCGTCGTTGGAGGTTGGAGCAGCGCACATTTCTCTAGAAAGTTACCTGTATACTTTTGCTTTCACTTGAAAGTTCGTATCCTAAGAATAGGACATTGAAGTGGGCAATTCACGATTTCTTAAAATTGAATTTGTACCCTTCAGAAGCGAACCCACGTACTATGGTGTTCACTCTTTTCAAGTGCACATCCAAATCATCGTCTGCAAGATAGATGTCATCAACATACGATAATGCCTCATCATCATACATTTGTAGTAACTCTGTTACTCTGGCTGAAAATAACACTGGACTATTTTTAATCCCTGGGGGAGACGACAGAAGTGTCCTTGTGTCCCCATGACTTAGAAAGCGGTCAAATACCTGCTTTCTGGTGCAAAGTTTTGACAGAAGAAGCCGTTAGAAATATCTAATGTTGTTTTATATTTTTTGGTGCACAATGTTATTCATCAGTGCTGCACTGTGTTCATTTTGTGCTGAAAAAGTTTTACAACAAGAGTTTAAGTGTCTGTAGTCCAAAACTAGACGATATGTATTATCTGGTTTGGAGACAGGAAACAAATGATTGTTCATTGAAAAGGGGCATGTTTCAATCATCCCTTGATATTCAAGTTGATCTAAGATCTCCCTGACCTGTTTTTTAGCTTCCTGCTTAACTGGATACTGCCTCTGAGCAGTTGGTTGATTTTTTAACTGGATTTTATGGTGAGGAGAATCCTCATCCCATCCTACATGATTTTTATATAATGCTGGAGCCTGGGCTACAGCCCATTTTCTGGCATAGGTGTATTTTTTATGAATTGGAATATGATTCGAGAAGTCTGGCATAATGATGTCTTCGCCATGTGGGCACTCCCTGACAAATTGAGGTGACCAGTCTTTTTCAGCTAGAAGAATGTCATAACCCTTAGAGAGCTTCTCCCAAAAGAGTGCTTTTATTTTCCTAGTTATGTCCCCCTCAATCCGCAGCATTACTTCATATAACTTATGGGGTACACTAACCCTGGTGTCGGCAGTTTCAACTTGAATGCATTCATTCAGGTCCACTGTCTCCAGATGATCCTTCAGGATCCTGCGAGCTATGGTAATTTCTGTTGCGCTGTCCAGCATTGTCTGCGCCCACTCCCCATTCTTGAGTTGTGTCCTCCATATATTTGGCATGTCTGATTTTTAGACCTGCTACCTTTTTCTTTGTGAATTGTTGTTTCTTATTTTTTGGAACGTGCTGATCGTCTTTGGACATCACACACTCTTCTTTGTGTGCTGATTGTCCTCTTCTTTCGGATTTCTGCGTGGAAGTCTGAAAGGTATGAGAGGAACGTGTATCAGTTCATTGATATCTATCAGGTTTTCTCAAATTTTCCCTATTTCTGAGGTTATATCTCTTTTCAGAGGGCTCCCTTTAAACCAGAGCTAATGCTCTTGGTAAGTTAGTGGAATTTCAACGTCCTTGAAAGGAACGTATTCCGCTGGAGGTTACTCTATCTTATAAAAGTGGAACACATGTGTTGTTGGATTTGCTTGTGGAAAGTTAATCCATGAATAGAATACCTCTGTCTGCCGATATTCATGTGCATCTATGACAAAGATTACCCTACCACCTCTTGGTGATAGGCCATTTTCTATAAGCTTTATAGCTATAGTGTTTCTTAAGTTTTCCGGGATGATTATAGCATCATCGTCGTCTTCATTAAACCCTGTAACGTCAAAGCCCGGTTGGGCTGCTGCAGATCCACCGGTTGCGTTGTTGTCGCCGTTAAGCGACATTGTTTAATGAAAGTTTGCACAATATTTTGGAACACTGTATCCTTCAACTTTGAACAAAACCAAAAACTAATACATAGGATTTTTCGTCCTACTCAGTTATGGCGGATTTTTTATCCTTTAACCCACTCCAGACGTCTATTGGAGTATTTTATGGGAAAAATGGGTCTCTGTGAAAAGCACGACTGAGTTACTCTAGTATCTAGCGTTAAATTAGTGCCTTACCAAACGTTGGGCACCATGTAGTGTAGTTCCTACATTCCTAATAGGTTCTGCGCATTGGAAAAATATATATTCTATAGATTACATGTAGGACTGAGGTCGACTAGGTCTCTATTGAATATATTAGACTTAATTGTGAGTGCCAGCTAGCTCAGAGGTCACTAGAAACTTTCTCGAATAAACAAGAAGTGATTAGTTTCTGACAACCGCATAAACGTGGTTTCCCCAAGATGAAACTGATCTTTACAGTCGTGGAAACAATAGATAGATATTTTACTCAGTCAATCGTGCATGCTTCGTTTCACCAGAGGTGCAGAGAAATAGAGAGACGGGCGTTTTCAATACAAGGTATTTATTGAACAGTATTCTTTCTCATGCAGAAGAAATGAACTGCTACAATCGTAATACTGGCTGTAAAGTATAATGCATACAGCAAGAAGAGTATTATAAAATAATACTGTAAAAGCATGGTATGGTTTCTAAGCCATAAAATACAAAGAACACATACATAAATAAATAAAGACTAAAAGTACTCAACTGATGCTTATAAAATACGCCTACCCCGGTGTACCTAACCTAAATCTAGTACGAGGGAAGTAGTAAGTGAGGTGCAGCATAAATCTAGTATTCTTTTGCCAAGAATCTATCCAAGATTTCTCTTAGGGTCTAATCAGCTTCGTATCTTGGTTTAGAATGAAGGAGGTCTGGTATCTCTCTGTCTCAGGACTCGATTTCCCAAACAACCAGCAAGGGTAGCTTGGAAACACTGGAGCTCTATTTCTCACCAGGAGAAAAGACAGCGTCTTTCTCAGTGCGTCTGCTGGAGGGTCGGCTTCCTTTGGCACTTGCTGTAGCGAGCTGCGTCGGGCAAGTAGATAGTCGAACTGCTCCAAACCACTGTGTGTTTGCTAGGGCAAGTGTGGGCATATTTATACCTTGAAGGTGCCGAGTTTGATGTAAGGTTGGACATAATAACGTCATCAAAGAGTCTCAGTTCTTTCAAAACTCCATGAGTTCTTGGACAAATCAATATTGAAGCAAGGGGAAGTCCCTGGCTGGTAAAGGCGAGTTTTCCAAGAACTCATTGTGGATTTTCGGAACTAGTGGAATTAGCCATGCCGTATTTGAACCGCATGAGCTATGTCTAAATATGGTTATGATTTATATGCCTATATAAGGATAGGGTGATTTATACCTCTATAAGGGCATGAATCGGAAAATTACACTAGGGTCCTAAAATCCTATACAACAGTTATTGCGACTGAACATGTTGCAACAAGACCAAGGTCCTGTTCCATAATGCCTATGGCTGAGGATACTATGCTGTCCAAAGAATATATCCTGGATGACATTAACCTATTGTCAACCACAGAGAGAGTTTTCTCTAAATTATTAAGATCAATTTCATGTATTCTTTCTGCAGTCTCTGCTTGCGTAATCTTTCATGCTTCAGTATAAGCAGCATAGATACCGGCATATATAAAACGTTTATGATGCGGTGTTCTTGGCCCTAGCAATAATTCTGTAAGATCAGCACCATCGTTAAGTAAAGATAAGTGTTGTTTAACATCCTTAAGTGTAGATCTATGTACCCAATCAAAGCAAAGTTTCCCTACACTGTATGTTGTTACTATTCCAGGATGCTGTCTCTGAACATATCTTGGGTCTGGCCTAGTGAATGTGAAACCCTGTGTCTTATTTAGGAATCTATCTTGACAGATGTTTGTGTCTGTGGGCCAGATCAACCATTTATTCCAATCTGGATCTGTTCTGTTGTGATTCAAAATAGTATGTACTTCGGCTTCCCCCTCTAAAGTGTTATCACTAGCAGGTGTAGATGTAGGTATGGACGGATTGTTTAGGTCTTTTATCTTGGCTAACCTAAGACAAGACGTCTGTTGGACAGTGTCATGCAAAAACATAATTTGCTCAGGGATGAGACAGGCTCTTAACATATCTTCTATCCCCCGTACCTGCCAATCTTTTGTGCCCCAGACAGTTTTCAAGTCAATTTTGTCTTTCCAAAAGTCGAAACCTAGTTTAGACAATTGAGCATAAAAAGTTGCAGAATACATTTGTTTTTTATTGGTCAACATACTTTTCAAACCTGTTTTGTTAATATTTTTTTTTAAATAAAATGATTCTGGATTGGTGCATTAAAACCTGAAAAGTATGGAAACTTATTGGCAAATGTTTTTGAGCTACCCTTTGGTGGTATAGGACAATGTTCCCATTGATTATACTTAAATACATTTCTAGGCATTGTCGAGCTGTGCAAGAAATGATGACCATAGGGATTATAGCAATACATTTGTTCATAATCTGATGAGCCTTCTAAGTATTCATGATTTGTAAAAACAGCAGACTTTTCCAAGTCTGACATCATATTATTAACAGTCTCGAAGTCCCAATCATCAGAAAAGGTACTAGATGAAACAAAGTCATTCAAGGAAATCTTGAACTGGTGTGGAATCTTCAACAGCTCCGTAGGGCAAAAAATGTCATAGTCAGTTCTGTCCCAAGCTATACCCCCAGGTATAGGAAGGGCTGTGATTTTCACTGATGACAAGTCTCTTTGTTCACGATGAGATGATTTGTGTGGCTTGAGGAGTAAGTTGATGTTCTTACTTGCTGTGACCTTTTAAACACTGCTTTCATTTATCAGCATTCCTAAAGTTATCACCGGATGCAACCAACGTATAAGAAAAAGCACACCCAACACAATCCAAAATTCAATCCATGTTAAAACCAGATAAGTCTTTTCCAGGTGATGAAAAAGGTCTGTAGTTTGCTCTTTGAAAGATTGTTTCTGCTGGTGTTGTTTCAGGTTCGCTGGGATTCTCAGAAAACGTATCAAAGTTAATGAAATAGCCAGAGGCAGTTCTGCCAACTGCATATGTGCCGATAAAGCACACAAATCTTTAAATAACAGTTCGAGAGTCAGCCGAATGCTGAGTCCACCCAAATGAACTATGAGCACGAATCCACTGCAACCATGATATATTTATAGTTACCATGCCTCTGTAAGGGACCGCAGTGATCTAGGTAAACACAAGCTAATGGTTTATCCGAAATTAACAGGGGCATCTGCGCAGGATGTTTCACAGTAGATACTTTCATCTTTTGGCATATTTCACATTCCAAAACATAGCTTCTGGTTTGTTTCCTCATGCGCGGCCACCAGTATCTCTGTTTTAATAACAATACTGTGGCGGAAACACCTGCATCTGCAGAGGCTTGCCCTTCATGTGCTGCTCCATATTTGGAATTACCCTATCCCCCACTCCAGGGATTCGAGCAAATGGAACATTGTTCGCATCAGTTATATATGAGTATTTGAGTGGAAACCCTTTAGGTAATGTTTTTCCACTGTCTTTGCTTGAAGCATTGACAGCTAGCATTATTTTGCCGTCTATTTTCGTTTTTCAATGAGTGATTGCAGCTACGGAAGCCGTTTGCACAGCTGCCTTTGCGGCATCATCAGCCAATGAATACCCTTCATCGTGATGGCCATCACGTTGATGACTCAGTGTATGTATCATGTGAGTCTTTTGTAGTCCTTCTCGTAACTGAACTACTTGTTCCCGAAGCAGTTTATGCTTAATTGAGCCACCTTTTGCATCTTTGCAACCGTCTGAATCCAGTTTTGCAAGTATTCATTGTAAGATTGAACACAATAATACGAACTGCACACTAAGTGTGTGGGGATTTCGCGATCTGTATTTTCAAGTGCCATCTAGAATGCTTGTAGTTCAGCTTGCTGAGCTGTACAATCTCCTAGAGATTGAGTTTTTGTCACCATTGGTCGGAATTTGCCATTGCGCCAATGACCTTTAACGATCGCGCACGCCGCACTATCGGCTTGCTTACCCCCGTAGCGGGTTTTGCTGATCCGTCAGTGTAAATTATACATTCATACCGCTCTAGAGGCAGAATTTCAGTAGGCAAAGGACATTCTTGTTCGTAATGTAGAAATGCTTTTGTTTGTAATAAGGATCAAAAACGTATTCAACATCAGTTGTAGCAAGAGAATTAACCCATTGTATCCATCTTGGATGTAAAGCTTTAGCATTTGGAATGCTCCCTTTTGTCACTGCCTCTAAAGCAGGTACCAGAGTTACAACCATAATGCGTTTCCCCTGTTTGAGGGCTCTCTCTTTTGCTACTGCAGTTTGAACCGCTGTCAGAATTTTTTCTGTAGAAGTGAGTTAAATTTCTGCTTGTGTGTGCAAGTGTGATTCGTAAGCTATTGGTACTTTTTCACCTTCGTTAAAAGTTAATTACATGAATCTGCATTGTCCTGAAATGATTCGGATCACTAAGTTGCATACATGTACGCGTGTTTGCAAATGTTTGATTGCTAACATGTCTGTTTGCAGTGAACGCAAAATTTCTGTGTGTTTTTGTGTCCAATTTACTGTTTTATAATCAGATTTGATTAATTCGTAGAGAGGTTTAACTCTTTCTGCGGAATTTAGAATGTAAGTTCTTCCGAAATTCAGGAAACCAAGAATCTACTGTAAGTTTTTCAGGATTTTTGGAGGTTGGAGCAGCGCCCACTTCTCTAGGAAGTTTGCTGCCAATCTTTTGCCTTTACTTGAAAGTTCATATCCTAGAAAGAGGACATTTAAATGGGGAAGCCTAGATTATTTAAAATTGACTATGTACCCTTCAGAGGCGAATCCAAGTATAATGGTATTCACCCTGTTCAAGTGCCTATCCAAGTCATCATCTGTCAGATAGATGTCATCGACATATGACAATGCTTCGTCATCATAAGTTTGTAGTAACTCTGTTACCCTCGCTGAGAATAACCCAGGACTATTCTTGAATCCCTGTGGGAGACGACAGAAGTGATGCTGTGTCCCCATAACTGAAATAGCGGTCAAATACCTACTTTCTGGTGCAATGTTTTGACAGAAGAAACTGTTAGAAATATCTAATGTGGTTTTATATTTTTTACGCACGATGATATTCATTAATGCTGCACTATGTGCATTTTGCACGGCAAAGGTTTTGCAACAAGAGTTTAAATGTCTGTAATCCAATACTAGACGATATGTATTATCTGGTTTAGAGTCAGGAAACAAAGGATTGTACTTTGATGAGGTGCATGTTTCAATTACCCCCTGGTATTCAAGTTGATCTAAGATCTCCCTGACCTGTTTTTTAGCTTCTTGCTTAACTGGGTAATGCCTATGTGCAGTTGGTTGATTTTTCAGTTGGATTTTATGGTGAGGAGAGTCCTCATCCCATCCTACATGATTTTTGTATAATGCTTGAGCCTGGGCATCTGCCCTTTTTCTGGCATAAGTATATTTTAAATGAATTGGAATGTGATTAGAGAAGACTGGCATAATGATGTCTTCGCCATGTGGGCACTCCCTGACAAATTGTGGTGGCCAGTCTTTTTCAGCAGGAAGAATGTCATAACCCTTAGAAAGTCGCTCACAAAAGAGTGCTCTCACTTTTCTTGGTATGTCTCCCTCCATCTGGAGTGTTACTTCACATAACTTATGGGGAGAACTAAACCTGGTATCTGCAGTTTCAACTTGACTGAATTCATTCAAGTCCACTGTCTCCAGATGATCCTTCAAGTTCCTGCGCGCTATGGTGACTTCTGCTGCGCTGTCCAACATTGTCTGAGCCCATTCCCTGTTCTTGAGTTGTGTCCTCAAGATCCTCGGCATGTCTGATTTTTAGACCTGCTACCTTCTTTTTGGTGATATGAGGTTTCTTGCTTTTTTAACGTGTTGTTCGTCTTTGGACTTCACACGATCTTCCTAGTTTTCTGACCGTCCTCTTCTTTCGGATTTCTGTGACGAAGTCTGAAAGGTACGAGAGGAACGTGTATCCGTATCTTGATATCTATCAGGTTTTCTCAAAGTATGCCTGTTCCTGAGGTTGTACCTCCTTTCAGAGGGCTCCTTTTGAGGAGACCTACCTCTAGAATGACAACGCTTCTCTTTAGAAGTTTGTTTAGTGTTTTCCCACTTCTTCTTAGAAGGAGGTGGAGTGTTTTTAGTAAAGACCTTTTCACGACTTTCAGACAGTTGTGGTATCTCTGGTTTCCCACCCAGACTGTCTCTGCCTAATTCTTCATAGGATTTTTCAATTATTCTGGCCAGTACTTGTGGTTGTTCAGTTACATCAAATTCCCTTAACTTTTGGCGGATCGCCACGGATGCTGCTTCGCCTTTTATATTGGCTAATATTATTGTTGAGACCTGCTTGAAACCTTTCAGTAATTTCATACCTAGATTTAAAGCAAGCTCTGACGTGTATTAATTTTGAATCTATTTCAGGACATCTGGTATTACCGCCATAGACGGAACACCGTGTGTTTTAGTGTAGATTGCAGCAAAGACTGTACTCCAAGTGTTGCAGTCCTCCAGATGTGGTGCGATCCCCATTGGTAAACAGATTGTTAAAATTCTGTGTTCCTCATGAGCGGTAGTATTCGGAAATACTGCTTCCATTTGAGTAATTTGTTGAGCTATCCAGAATGGAATTTGTTCCCGTTTTGCGGGTAATTTACCAACGACTGAATGTAAAGTCTGTGGTGTGATTGTATTTGTATTTCCCTGGTGAGCGGAGTGTTGTGGAATCATTAATGAAGGTTGGACTGTAAGAGTCCGCATTACAAATTGAACCAATTGTCTATAATTTTTTATTAACTCTTTAAGTTGAGTTAGCAATTCTGCATGTGACATTTCATTAATGCCAGGATGTGGTGTATAGCTGGCTAACACTGGCCATGTCGGTCCTGGTCTACCTAGTGGACCGAGCCTGGTGATGTGATTTATATGTTTTAGGGTGCATTTAAACCAGAGCTCATGCTCCTTTTTAAGTTAGTGGAATTTCAATATCCTGGAAAGGAATGTATTCCTCTGGTGGTTCATCTTCACTGTAGAAGTGAAACACATGTGTTACTGGATTTGCTTCGGAGAAGACTATCCATGAATAGAATACCTCTGTCTGGTGATATTCATGAGCCTCTATCACAAAAACTGCCCTACCACCTCTCGAAGATAGGCCATGTTTTATACGTTTTATAGTGATGGCTTTCCTTAAATTTATAGGAATGCATATAGCATCCTCATCGGTTTCATTAAAACCTGTTTGATTAAAAGCTAGTACGGCGTTGTCGCCTCTAGCTCCGCCAGTTTCGGTGTTATTGTCCCTGTTTAGAGACATTTTGTTTAACGAAAAAACTTGCAGAGCAAGATTCAAGGGAACAAAGTTAAGGTCACAACATTTTGGAACACTATGTCCTTCAACGTTGAACAAACCAAGAAGCTAATACATAGGATTTTCGTCCTACTCAGCTATGGCGGATATTATCCCTTACCCACTCCTGACGTCAATTGGAGTATTACAGAAAGGGGGTCTCTGAGAAAAGCACGACTGAGTTATTTTAGTATCTAGCGTTAAATTAGTGCCTTACCAAACGTTGGGCGCCATGTAGTATAGTTCCTATATTCCCAATAGGCTCTGCGCATTGGAATGATATATCCTATAGATCAACGTAGGACTTAGATCAGATGGTCTCTATCGGATATACTAAATTTAATTGTGAGTGCCAGCTAGTTCAGAGGTCACTAGAAACGTTATTGAATATACAAGAAGGGATTCGTTTCTGACAACCGCATAAACATGACAACTTTGTTTCCCTAGGACTGGAAAATATCTTAAGAGTTGTGGAAACAATAGATAACTATTTTACTCAGTGAATCATGCATGCTTTATTTCTACAGAGGGTGCACAGAAATAGAGAGATGGGCATTTCAATAAAAGGTTTATTGAACAGTCTTTTTTCTCATGCAAGAGAGGTGAACTGCTACAATCGTTAGACAGAATGCAAAGTATAATGCGTACAGCGGGAATAGTATTATAAAATAATACAGTAATAGCATTGTATGGTTTCTAAGCCATATAAAAATACATAAATAAATAACACAAGCTAAAATTCTCAACTGGTGTTTCTAAAATACGCCTACCCCGATGTACCTAACCTAGGTCTAGTTTGAGGGAAGAAGTAAGTATTGTTTAGCATAAGTTTTAGTTCTGCCAAGAATTGCCAAAGGTTTCTCTAGGTTCTAACCAGCTCCATACCTTAGAATGAAGGAGGTCTGGTATCTCTGTCTCTGGCCTCGATTTCCCAACACCCCGCAAGGGGAGTCAGAAACACTGGAGCTAGATTTCTTGGCAGAGGAGAGCTGCTTCCTGATCAGTGCGTCAGCTTGGAGAGTCGGCTTCCTTCGGCATTTGCTGTAACAAGCTGCGTTGGGCAAGTAGGTTGTCGAACTGCACTGGACCACAGTGCTTTGCTATAGCAAGTGAAGGTATATTTATACCTTGAAGGTGTTTAGGAATGCCAGCTTTGACGTAAAGTCGGGCATATGAACGTCATCAATGAACCCCTAAGGAATAGTTGTTCATGCATAATAAAGAGTTTCTTGGAGAAATCAATATCCAGGCTAGGAGAAGTCCTTTACAGCTTAAGAGTCTGGTTTGCCAAGAAATCGTTGTGACGTTGATGAACGGATGGAAATAGCCATGCCTGTATTGGGTAGAATGGGCTATGGCTAAATAAGGGCTTGATTTATATGCCTATATAAGGGCAAAGTGGATTGTACCTATATAAGGGCATGAATCTGGAAAATTAATTCGGAATCAAAAACGCCATACTGCACAGGTGCTTGTAGTTTGGAATCCAATTTCTGTCCTTTCTAACACTCTTCCCCACAACACTTGACCAATAACTTCCTACCAGTGAGGGGGAGTGTAGTAGCAAGATGGCTGTCCAGTGTGCCTGCAGTTTGGAGTACAAGGCTTGCTGGGATTTGTGGTCAGTGCAGTGAGTCCTCCTCCCACCCAGCACACCTAGCCCACCTGTGCCTTTTGCTTCCTTCCAGTGAGGGGACGTTGCAAGGAGAGATGGCTGACATATAAGGCAGTTGTTTTTAGGTGGAGTGTGAGTGGCTGATAGTAGGTGTAACAGTAATCAGAAAGGTCTACCTCAAAGAGGGTCAGTGTGTATCCTGTTGTTTATGGAATACACACAATGTGTTAAAATACCCCTCACACACCAAAAGGGCCCTTGGTGTCATGCTTCATCATCGGGGTCTTCCCGCCCGGCTGCCGGACGGGGCAGTCCTGCGACAAGCAACTACGCTGGAGCACCTTTTAAATGTGGGTGCTATGTGAGTGAATTTGAGTGAGTGTCAGTGGGGTCAGGGGTGATGAAAAAGTGATGTTTAAAAAATACCTGGCCTAGTGATAGAAAAAACTATTTAATAAACACTGGCTGGTATTATTAAAAAAAGGTGGTGTCGGAAAGATTAAGAGGGTTAATGGGCTTACTTGTTTCGGGGCGTCATGCCCCTTCGTCAGGACCGGGGTCAGATCCCCCTGTCACTCACTAATGTTTCTCCACAATAAAGTGTATGTACAAAAAATTGTGGTGGTGGTATTATTTATCAATGTGTATAGATATACAATTTATATTAATACACTTCCCTTGCTAACGCTAAGATACTGATGTAGTATGCCTGATAGACAAGAGCACAGTATTATTAATGCGTGGATCCCACAGCGCTAATCTCTGAATTACCTGTAAGAGAAAAGGACAAACATACAAATAGCAGTAATCTGGTGCTTGGGAACCCAGAAGAGAGTTCATAGTCTCTATAATTATTGACGTGATTGACTAGACATAGTTAAGCACACACACAATTAAGCTCACACACTGTTTTACATGTACAGTACAGTAGGTTCAACTGGAGAGAGTCTGTACTCATTTTAAAAAATACATACTTAGCAAGGTGAGGAACAATGCCCCATGAGCCAACTCTAGACCGAAGGGTATTTGGGGGTCCAACTGCAGGTGAGACAAAGATGGAAAAAAGAAGAAAATAGAGGGTTTCTAGTCCCAGTATTCTAATCGATCGATCTGAATATCTACCCTATCGATGGAAAACTAGAAACAAGCACACACTTCAAACCCACAGCTAAAAATAGCCTGTTACTTTATGACAGCTTTCACCGACGACACCTACGCGAGAATCTACCCTATGGGCAATTCCTTCGACTGCGACGCAACTGCAGCAACATCAAGGATTTTAATTTCCAGGCGGCAGATTTGGAATGTAAATTACTGAATAGAAACTATCCAAAAGCCATTGTCAAGAAAGGCCAAAAAAGAGCCCGTAACAACAAGAGAGAGGCCCTACTTGAAGAAACCTGTAACAAAGAGCCTGACCCAAGACCCATCTGTGATACAACATATAACACCAACTCCAACCACATCACCAAAATTGTGAACAAACATTGAAGAATGCTTAATTGTGGCAAACTTGATTTCCCCAAACCCATGTTCTCGCATAGGAGAGGCAAGAATCTTAAGGATATGCTGGTCCACACTAGGCGAGGAACATTGAGTCCAACGTCCCTACCAGACTTACAGAAGTTGGAGGCCACCACCCATGTGGCTCATGCACGTCTTGTCAATACATGCAAAAAAGCCGCACAATCACATTCTCCAATCAAACTACATGGGAACAACGCGCATTTACCAATTGTAACAGTCGCAACGTGGTTTACTTAATCACCTGTCCCTGTAAAAAAGAATATATAGGGATGACAAGCAGACCGGTGAAAATTCGTATGAATGAACACCGCAGCAATGTGCGCTGCAGAAAAACCACTACTAAAATGGCGGCACACTATGTGACAAAGGGTCACAGCATTCATGATCTGAAATGGACTGTCATTGAGATTTTCAACATGACAAGGACCTTCTAACGAAGGAACAACGGTGGGTGCATCGGTTAGGTACACATCATACTGGCCTAAATGATGATATACCCTGGTCTCAACTAAACTCCTGACCAGCCCCATGATGTTTAAGACAATATAACATTAGCCCAATCAGCTGACACTATCTATGCCTGTTATAGAATTGCATTAAAGTATCTTGACCAAAAATATACAAGCTTGCAACATTTACATATATAGCTGTATTATATAGCTGCATTGTACTAGCAGGTGCTTCCCCATCAGTAACCAGCAAGTTTTTCTTTCCCCAGTAACAACTCTCAGATGTAGTACAACGGCCTGCCCGGTGTATGCATCAAGAGTTCTGCATTGTTTTTTTTTTTAAATTGAGGGAGTGAGCCACCGAAAACCCTGTTCAATCACGCACATTGTGTCTTTGTCGTCCGCGCTTGCGCGATGATTACCCACTCCACCACGTAAGCGCGGACCGATTAGACTCCTCCACGCATGCGTGGACCGGTAACACTCCTCCGCCCATGCACATTACGCACCAGACAGCGTCGGCACTAAGACAATGTCTTATACCTCCCGAACCACTCTTACTTAACCTCAATGAGTTATTTACATGGCGATAAGTTACGGGGGACATGGGAACCAACAAC
Source organism: Lissotriton vulgaris (assembly GCF_964263255.1). Taxonomy (NCBI): domain Eukaryota; kingdom Metazoa; phylum Chordata; class Amphibia; order Caudata; family Salamandridae; genus Lissotriton; species Lissotriton vulgaris. The sequence continues at coordinate 1,944,852,375 of NC_141685.1, forward strand.
CACTCCTTGTGCCATTATATAAAAAAGATCGGTGACTAGCTAACAATGGCCACCGCATTAACCAGACCTCGGAATCCTTCCTTTCTGGCACAGATGTCCGGAGTCATAAGCCCTTAAGTAATTAGACCAGCCCTGATTTACCAATTAAGACTACTATAAAAACACCCGCCCAAGCTTCCATTCTCACCATCACGGAAGCCACGGACAGAGGAGGTAGCACAACGAGTGGCATGTATGGTTTCACTACCATAATTTTAAGGTAGTTACCATCAGAATACTGGGACTAGAAACCCTCTATTTTCTTCTTTTTTCCATCTTTGTCTCACCTGCAGTTGGACCCCCAAATACCCTTCGGTCTAGAGTTGGCTCATGGGGCATTGTTCCTCACCTTGCTAAGTATGTATTTTTTAAAATGAGTACAGACTCTCTCCAGTTGAACCTAATGTACTGTACATGTAAAACAGTGTGTGAGCTTAATTCTGTGTGTGCTTAACTATGTCTAGTCAATCACGTCAATAATTATAGAGACTATGAACTCTCTTCTGGGTTCCCAAGCACCAGATTACTGCTATATGTATGTTTGTCCTTTTCTCTTACAGGTAATTCAGAGATTAGCGCTGTGGAATCCGCGCATTAATAATACCGTGCTCTTGTCTTTCAGGCATACTACATAAGTATCTTAGCATTAGCAAGGGAAGTGTATTAATATAAATTGTATATCTATACACATTGATAAATAAGACCACCACCACACTTTATTGTGGAAAAACATTAGTGAGTGACGGGGGGATCTGACCCCGGTCCTGACGAAGGGGCATGACGCCCCGAAACATGTTGACCCGCACAGGAAAGTAAGCCCATTAACCCACTTAATCTTTCCGACACCACCTTTTTTTAATAATACCAGCCAGTGTTTATTAATTTTATTTTATTTTATGTTCTTGTATAGCGCAAGAATCGACCCCATACGAGGTATCTCCGCGCTTTGCTCGCAGGATGGAATAGCTGCTATAGAACAGAGAATGAGGTTGTAGACTGATGTTTGGAAATTTTTATTCTTCCTGGAATAAGACGGTTTTTAGTTTCTTCCTGAAAGAGGAGTGATGATGGGTTTGTCTGAGGTCAGTTGGAAGATTATTCCAGAGCTTGGGCCCTACCAGAGAAAAGGCTCTGCCCCCTTGTCTGGTTTTTTTGACAAGAGGGGTTTTAAGTAGCAGTTGGTTGCTTGACCGTAAGGCTCTGTCAGGTTTATAGAAAGGTAGCTTTTGGGACAGATAGTCAGGGCCTTTCCCGAACAAGCACTTGTGGACAATGCAACAGATCTTGAACTTGGTGCGTTGTCGTATTGGCAGCCAATGCAGTTCACGCAGCAGGGGTTTGGAAGGGGTTCTGGGGGGGGCGTTCAGGACCAGTCTTGCTGCTGTGTTTTGGACTACTTGGAGGCGATTAATAGCACTCTCATTGGCTTGAATAAGGAGTCCGTTGGAGTAGTCAATTTTGCTTATCACCATAGTCTGCACTAGGGTCTTTCTATAGTTGTCAGAAAGGTAGGGGAAGACTCTTCTTAACAGACCGATGGTGTGAAAGCATGCCCCAGCGACTGCATTCACATGTTCCTTCAAGGTAAGATCCCGATCCAGCTTCACCCCCAGATTTTTTACTGTTAGTTTAGGGGTGGGTACTGGTCCCAAGTCAAGGGGCCACCAGTCGGGGGACCACAGTAAGGACGCTTTTCCAAAAAGCATTAGCTCCGTTTTTCCAACGTTGCATTGGAGGCGGTTGGCAGCCATCCAGTTGGAGATGGCCCTCATTCCTTCCGCAAAGTTGTCCCTAACGTTTGAGTTGAAGGAATGGAAAGGGTAAAGAAGCTGGGTGTCGTCAGCGTAAGACACCGGGGTGAATCCATATTTTCTCACAATCTCAGCAAGGGGGGCCACGTACACATTAAACAATGTGGGGCTTAGGCATGAGCCCTGTGGCACCCCCTTCGTGAGCATCCTGGAAGAGGAGCGATATGGTCCCAGGCTGACAGATTGTGAGCGCCCGGACAGAAAACTCTCCAGCCAGGAGAGGGCTTGACCTCCTATGCCCACTCCCTGTAAACGGCTCATGAGGATCTTATGGGACACAGTATCAAATGCGGCCGACAGGTCTAACAGCACCAGAATCATTGAGCCTCCTCTGTCCTGTGACATCTTGATGTTATCGGTCACGGTGAGGAGAGCAGATTCGGTGCTGTAGTTGGGCCTGAACCCAGATTGGGAGTGGTCCAGGCCCCCTGTCGCCTCAATGAACCTGGACAAGTGGATGTTAACATGCTTTTCGGCCAGTTTACTCAGGAGGGGCAACAAAGAGATGGGACAGAGGTTAGAGAGCTCTGTCCATGGGGAGGTGGCATTTTTCCGAATAGGATTCACCACTGCCTCTTTCCATTGCTGGGGGAGTTTACCTTCTATATAGGAAAGGTTCAAAACTCTTTGGATAGAGGGGCAGAGGTCAGTGCAGAGCATGTTCATCACTCTGGGGGGAAGAAGGTCGAGGGGGGACCCTGTTTTTGTGGTATTTAGTAAGGATTTTATCTCATCCTTAGAAATTTCAGGAATCTTAATGAAAGTTTCAGCATTGGTTTGTGAACAGAGAACGTCAAGCGTCTCTGTGTTGTTGGGGTGTTTGGCCAGTATTTTTTTGTAGATGGTATCAATTTTTTCCTCGAAGTATAGAGATATTTTGTTACAAAGATCCTGCGAAAAAGTATCAGGACTTTCGCAGGCTGTGGGATTCGTGAAGCTTCTTAGGATTTTATAAAGTTCTCTGGTAGAGTTGTCTGCTTCGTCTATTTGGGACTGTAAGCTAGTTTTCCTTGCCTTTTTTACGTTGTTGTAGTAGGAGGAGGCAGCTTGTTGATAGAGCTCTTTACTTTCACTGGAGTGGTTCTTCCTCCATTGTTTCTCTAGCTTTCTACACTTTTGTTTTTCAGTTTTTAGAGCTTCAGTGTACCAGATTTCTTTTTTGTTATTAGTGGTTGGTAATTTGACCAGTTTTTGAGGAGCTAAGAGGTTTATTGTGTCGAGGAGGGAGTTGTTAAGTTTGGCCAGGGCCAAGTCAGGGGTATCAGAGTCGGAAAAGGTTGGAGTTTTCCATGTTTCTACGAATGCTTCCGGAGATATCTTGTGCCATGGTCTACGTTTAATGCTCCTGGTAGCAGAAGGTTCGGGAGGTTTGGTGAGTTGCATGAAGGAAAACTCCAGCATGCTGTGGTCAGACCAGTGTACTGATTTGGGGGGGTGACAGTAAATTGAAGGATCGTTAGTGAAAATGAGGTCTAAGGTGTGGCCACCTCTGTGGGTGGGACCACTATTTCGTAGGTGTAGGCCAAGTAGAGCAAGGTCCTCCAGTAGGAGTTTGGCATCAGGGTCCTCTGGTGTATCTGCATGGATATTAAAATCACCAAGTAGAATGAAATGTTCTTTAGCTTTCATGTGAGGAGCAAGAATTTCAGTGAGGGCCAGGGTAAAACTGGTGTCGGTGCCTGGGGGGCGGTAGACTAAAGCGCCTTTCCAGTGGTGTTTGTTACTGGTATTTATTTAAAAAATCATAATTTCCATAGAGGGAAGAAGAGCTTGTTCTAATATGGAGATATGGAGACTGTCTTTATGTATTATGGCAGTGCCGCCACCAGTTTTTATCGGGCGGTCTTGCCTCAGGATTTTATATCCTGTGGGGATTCCTGTCATAACAGATGGAATAGTGTGGGGCTTTAGCCAGGTTTCCGTTAGGAAACATATATCCGGTTGGTGGCAGCTAATGGTATCCCATATTTCAATGCAGTGACGTGGAAGGGATCGAACATTAAGCAGGAAACTTTTCCAGCCTTTATGTGTGGCTTTAGAAGTAGGAGCGTGCCCTGGTATGAATGTATTACAAGTGGTTTGGAAACCACACTCACGACATGAGAAAGGTCCTTCAGGGTAGGGCCAGCCACTATTTAAACATTGGTAGTGATCCTGTGGGCGAAGCGAGTGTAGGAAATCAGAAGAGTACCTGATAAGAGAGTCTGTAGAGGAGACCGGGGCGGGGGGTGGTGGGAGGACATGTGAGCAGGGTGGGTGGCCCCTGGTCCCGTCCTGTCGCGGACGGGCGCAGACGGGCTACTCTTTGGCTACTCTTCGGCGTAGCTTCGGCTCCACTGCGCGCGATCGCTGCGCGCTCAGGGGAGGGCGAGGGCTAAGTAGCCCCGAGAGCCCCAGCTGCTAGAGCGCTAACCGCCCAGCAGTGTGGGAACAGGAAGTGGTGTCCTCCCTCTAGCTTCCGTGGGAGGACGAATCAGAGAGCGTGTCCTCTGCTGGCTTGCACCAATCAGCAGGGTGTTGTAGTGGTGAGTGTGGGCAATGCGGAGATCAATTTTAAAAAAGTTCCGTTTTCGGTACAGGTAAATAAAACGATTAAAATGTTTCAGTAACAACAGAAATCAAAGCGCAGGCTCAGCGCTATAGCCTGGGCGAGCAAGCGGTTACAAGGTACTGCCACTACCTCTTACCGCAGCGCCAGGAAGTCAGGCTCCGCCTAAGTAGCCCCGAGAGCCCCAGCTGCTAGAGCGCTAACCGCCCAGCAGTGTGGGACCAGGAAGTGGTGTCCTCCCTCTAGCTTCCGCGGGAGGACGAATCAGAGAGCGTGTCCTCTGCTGGCTTGCACCAATCAGCAGGGTGTTGTAGTGGTGAGTGTGGGCAATGCGGAGATCAATTTTAAAAAAGTTCCGTTTTCGGTACAGGTAAATAAAACGATTAAAATGTTTCAGTAACAACAGAAATCAAAGCGCAGGCTCAGCGCTATAGCCTGGGCGAGCAAGCGGTTACAAGGTACTGCCACTACCTCTTACCGCAGCGCCAGGAAGTCAGGCTCTGCCTAAGTAGCCCCGAGAGCCCCAGCTGCTAGAGCGCTAACCGCCCAGCAGTGTGGGAACAGGAAGTGGTGTCCTCCCTCTAGCTTCTGCTTCCGTTTTTTCTATCACTAGGCCAGGTATTTTTTAAACATCACTTTTTCATCACCCCTGACCCCACTGACACTCACTCAAATTCACTCACATAGCACCCACATTTAAAAGGTGCTCCAGCGTAGTAGCTTGTCGCAGCACTGCCCCGTCCGGCAGCCGGGCGGGAAGACCCCGATGATGAAGCATGACACCAAGGGCCCTTTTGGTGTGTGAGGGGTATTTTAACACATTGTGTGTATTCCATAAACAACAGGATACACACTGACCCTCTTTGAGGTGGACCTTTCTGATTACTGTTACTTTCACAAGAGGAGGACGTGCCCACCTCGGTGCCACACAGCACCACCTCTTCCTCCCCCCTTTGATTTCCCTACTGATAGTAGGTGTAGTCATTTCCTTTTGGGAGATCTAATTACTTGATGAAGTGGTAGGCATTACATACCTGGTAACCGCTTACTCTAGTTAAGGGACATTTGTTTGGAATGAGAATATTGCCTACATGCATGTGCTTATGCTAATGTAGCACCAAAGTTTGGGAGGCTTGAAGCCGGTGAATTCTGAAAACTTGTAAAATGTTTTGCAGTCAAACTTCATGATCTGTTCTGTTTACACAGATACAATTACACTACGGTATATGCAATTTCAGCATCATCCTGGGTAGGTGAAGGAGAAGTTGCAAACGTAGGAAGGGAAGCAGTTGACCACTGTGTTTCCGGTGTTAACACCACCGACAGCGAGGGACCCAGTGACTAGGAGGGTGAGGGGAGTGCAACAGAGGCCACCAGCGACTCCACATCTTCTTCGGAAGCTTCCTCCCATGCGCACTACCTAGTGGTGGTTGACCCTACTGCTCTAGTTACACCTGCATCCTTACCTTTCATCCAGAGTCCCATCTCTACTCTCCCTCTTGCTCCCCCCCCAGTTGGCCTATCCTGGGCTGCTAAAAGGCCTAGGCTATCATTTGCTGCAGGCACCTACCTTTTTTCCCTGTCCCACTGGCTGTGCTGAATGATGAGGCTAGTGACCTCCTCTGAAGCATCACTGTAGTCCAGACTGCCCTGCTTAATGATATCCAGGGGCTTAGCTGCCATATACACCAAATGGTAACTTATCTGGAAGGCATTCAAAGTGGAATGTTGGTCATACACTGGTCATGTCAATATCTGGTCTCCACAATAACTGCAGTCCCCAGCCATCCCAAACATGTGCCCCACCTCCCATTCCTTAACCATCCTATTTCCATGTTCCCAGGCCTCTTCAAAGCACTCTCACACCTTTTCATGCACCCAATCAAACAGACACAAGCCAAACACATATACACACACACAAAAAAGAAACACAGCAAAACAAAATAATTAAGGCGCTCTACCAAACAGTACATGCACCATCACACATGCATGCACAAAACCCACAGACAGCAAACAGACAGACAGCACACCCATCACCACACCCATGCACTACACACATCACCAGCACACCGAAAGACAGCTCACCCTCCACCACACACACATAAAAAGTCATACATATGCCCATTACTAAAGAAAACAAACCTGGACCAAAATAACCCTGACAACTACAAACAAACTAATTTCAAATTGACATTTCCTGGGCAAACTGATAGAAAGAGCAACATTCACCCAGATATCACAATTAATTGAAGATATTTCCATACTTTCAGATTTCCAAACAGGACTCCACCCAGGAAGAGGCGCAGAATCTGCCCTCATTACATTCTGGGAAGACCATAAGAAGACCGTTGGAGGCCGTGGCCAACTGCCAGGGAAGATGGTCGCATCTTGAGGCAGCTCCGTCCAAGAGCGCCCGTTCATACGGCTATCTGTATATTAAAGATCCGGCAGTTGATGTATCTACTCACTGGAATGTAGCTGAAGGCATCGGGGATCGAACAAGCCTTTCCCCACTGAAATCCGCTCTGCGACTTCAGAGATCGGGCCGCTGACGCACTTGGTGTTGCAAGGGCAGCCTCTCTCACGGCATGGATTCTGCTGTGTCACGGCCCACAGCCCAGTTCTGGCGGACCTGCGGTGCTCTGACATCTCCACGACACCACCGAGGGCTGGTACTGAATGTAACACCTGTTGCAGCTGTGGCAGGGTCGGCACCTGTCGCTGAGACGGCGTGGTGTGGTGCACCGGGATAGCGGGAGCCCCATAACCTCCTGACTGTCTGTTTCCCGCCGGCCGCTGGGAGACCTGACAGCCTCCTTCATTGTTGCCGGTGAGTGGGAGCTTTGGCGTGCCCCAGCCTGCTGGGGATGGTGCCTGTGAGCCGCCCGCTGTATTTGGAAGCAGTGCGGAGCTGAGTGCGATTCCCCTCCTATTTAGAGGCCCGGCCGGTGTGCCGTGGTTCCCCCTCTGGGCCCTCTGTCCCTAGAGCTCCACAGGATTGCCCCCGGATGGCCCCAGCTATAACAAGTGACTGCACCCAGGCTTTGAGTATCCTCAGACACACGTGGGAAGCTGTATCTGGTTTGTCGTGGGGCACGTAGGTGACAACATCTTGGGCCCGGTGAGGACTGCTGCTGGACGCTGCGGGAGGGGTGCTGATCCCCATTAGCTCATGTGATTGCCTGGCCTGGTTGGAAGCATGGTATTATTATTATTATTATTATTATTATTATTATTATTATTATTATTATTATTAATATTATAATTATTAGCAAGCATAGTCTTGCGATGGACATTGCTCCTGACAGCCTGCTGAGTGCGGCATGTGTTGCGACTTGAGCCTGGATATCTGTGCCGCCCCAATTTTGCTTTCCAAAGTCTGGCCCTGTGTGAGGGGGTTTGAGTGATGGCTCGGGAGGTGCCCCAGTTGCACGGGACATCTTGTATTTTTTATATTTGTGTCTGCGCCCAGTTGTACAAATATTGGGGTTGCAGCTTTAAAGCAGCAGTGCAGGCTAAACTGAAAAAATACACTTGTGATGGTGGCCCTGGCGCCAGTCCGATGGAGGGACCCACTGTGCAAGAGAAGACACAATCGGGTGGAAAGAAGAAGGAACTGACATTACAGGACATCATGGAAGCTATCAGGACTGTGCGCACATCGCCGGAATCACGCATGGACGCTGTGTCCTCAGAGGTGTCCCTTATCCGGGCAGACATGTGATCGATGAACTCACGACTGAAAGACGTTGAGGCCAAAACAAGTTCCCTGGTTGAAGACACCTCTGACCTGCTGCTCAAAATGGAGGCCATGCGAAGCTAGAGGTACAACTGGACGATTAAGAGGGGCACTCCTGGCACAATAACATTCGTATCTTGGTGGTGCCAGAACGGGAGGAGTGGCCATCAGTTGATCTTTTTTAGGAGGACTTGATTATCACCTATCTGAAACCAACAGGTCTCTCCAACTTCTTTTCTATCGAAAGAATGCACCGAGAGCCGGGCGGCCGACCGAGACCGGGGGCCTCCCGCGGCCCTTGCTGGCTAGGATCTTCAACTTCTAGGATAGGGATGTCCACTTGCAGTGTGCTCGCTCAGCAGCACCGGTGGATTATCAGAACAGTTGAGTTACTTTTTTCCTGGACTTCACCCTCAAGGTGCAACGTCAGATGCGCAGTTTCCTGGAAATGAAAAACGCGCTTCTTCAGCAGGATTTGAAATATGCCATGCTCTTCCCCTCCAAGCTGAGGGTGGAATCGGAGGGGAAGGCTTGGTTTTTTACTACCCCCGAGGAGGCCTGGGACTAGCTGGACGGATGACGTATGGCTGGCCCGCGAGGCAGCCGCTTCCAGAGAGCGAGAATGGAGGAGGGCACTGGCGTGTCCGACCGAAATACCCCTCCTGAAGAGCAGGTGGCAGCAACCGGAGGGTCGGAATAATTGGTCTGTATGTTTTTTTTTCAAGTGTGGTGGGATTCTTCTCTACCGGGGGTGGGTTGGGCCTTGGCCCCCCACCCACAGTGCTACGGACCTTGTAATCGAACTGTGATATGGTTTTATTGGGGACTTTTTCACAATGGACTTGTAGTGACGGTTCAAGGCCCTGATGCATTGGTCCCTCAATGGGTTTTGGGGGGATTAATAGCTACTTCCGGACAATTTTGGTTTGTTAAATGTGGTCACCAACTGCTAATGTCAATGACGGGTGCCCGGCTGGTCACACCCCCCCCACAATTTTGGTAGGGGTGGGCAATAGGCACTCTACTCGTTTGGGTGGGCTGGGGGGTTTTACACTGCCAAGCAGGGAGGCAGGGAGGCAAGGAGGGGGGTTTTGGGGGTTGTTCTTTGGGTTGGTGGGGGAATGTTTTTGTGAGTTTTGTATTGTTTTTTTTGTACGGGCATGACATATTTGATGAGTCACCCGTGAATGCGGGTGCAAGTCCCTCTTCTTTGTGGTACCCTTTGGTGATTGGTTCATGGTGCTCGGGATGGGCTCCCTCCGGGATCCATTCTGGGTGGTTTCCTCTGGTAAAATGTGTTCCTCTAAGTTGGTGTAATGGCCAAGGCGACTAAACAAAGGCTTGAGTTACTGTCGTGGAACGTCAACGGGCTGGGCGATAAAATCAAGAGGGGTGTGGTTCTCCAATTTTTAAAGCGCCATTCTCCTGACGTTGTGTTATTGCAAGAACGCACTTGCTAGGTAATGCATGTAAGGCCCTGTCTCACTGGGGGTTCCACTTGGCGGCTCACTCGGCTTTTGGTTCTGGCTCCCAGGGTGGGAGCATACTGGTCCAGAGAACGTTCCCCCTGACCATTGCCTCGGTTCGCACGGATGCTCTGGGTAGATTTGTAGCCATCACTGGGACATGGGAGGGGAGTACACTTAATCTTATCTTGGTCTATATACCTCCGGGCTTGCATACTAAAGCCTTTGTTGACCTCGGGGACCTCCTCCTTGGCTTGCCGGGTGGCGGATTGCTGATTGGGGGCGACTTTAACTCTGTTGTCTCTGATTCACTTGATTGCTGGCCTCAGAAGACATTGCCACCCTCCCGCAAGTGGATTCATAGCTTTCTTGGTGGCATGGGACTTGTCAATATCTGGAGGATCTTGCACCCGACCGATCTCCAATACACCTATTTCTTGGGGGCTCATCACAATATGTCTAGGATTGACTATGTGCTGACTCTGGCCCACCATTTCCACATCATCAAAGATACAACATCTGGCCAGGGGGATTTCTGACCACTCGCCCATTCTTTGTCATGTGGAGGTGGTAGAGCCCACGGTTGGCTGAGTGGCACTGATCAATTCCTGGTATCTCACAGATCCCTCTACCAGGGACAAGGTCCTGAGCGAGACTGATATCTATTTTCAGGAAAATGAGGGTGCAGTTGACTCATCGGCAGTACACTGAGAGGCCTATAAGGGGGTTTTACGGGGTGGTCTCGGCACAGATAGCTAGACAGCGTAAGGAAAGGGGGGCTGATATGGCGCAACTAGTAGCGAAGATCCTTGACTTGGAGAACGCAGTTCAAACCCAAGACTCGGCAGAGGGCACCAGAAACTCCGTATTAAAGTTAAAAAATTCTCTGATTTAGCTACAGAGGCCGCTAAGACACACCACCGGTCCACACTCAGTAAAATTTACGATTTGGAGATAAGGAGGGCAAACTACTGGCCTGGCTTGACCGCAGGGATAGGGCCCAGCGCGTGGTGGTAGAGCTTGTGACTAATTCATCTCCTCATCTTACTGCGCCACAGGACATAGCAGATGCATTTTGCCACTATTACTGCTCGCTTTGCACATCCCACACAACACATACTGAGGAGGACTCCGCCTCTCTCCTCCATGACATCTTGCTGCCGCTCCTTACAGAGGAGGAATGCTCCGGTCTAGACCTCGAGATTACGGTGGCAGAAGTCGAAAAGGCCATCCATGACCTGTGGGGAGGGAAAGCATCGGGCCCTAATGGTATCCCCATAGAATTGTTTAAAATCACGGCGAGCAGGAATGCGCCCTTTTTTGCCGCCATGTACTGTGAATGTAAGAAAAGGGGTATCTTACGTGAAGACAAGAGACTGGCAAATATCGTCATTCCTAAAGTGGGCAGGCTGGCCCACAAATGCTAGTCATATAGGCCCATTTCACTGCTCAACTGTAAAGTGAAAATCCTGGCGAAGATTCTTGCCAATCGGTTGCTCGAGGTCCTCACCCGTCTGGTCCACCCGGACCAATCAGGATTTATGCCTGCGAGAAACACCTCTCTCAACCTGCGAAGGCTTCATGGAGTTCTAGGCCGGGTGGATACGATCAGATAGGACGCAGTTGTGGTGTCTCTAGATGCTGCATCAGCTTTTGACACTATTGAGTGGCCCTATTTGTTTGCCTTACTCCCCAAATTGGGGTTTGGACCTGTATTTACAGACAGGGGGCCTCATTTATGAGGCTGTGCGTCACTTTTGAGCCGCTGGTGCGTCACTTTTTGTGGCGCACCAGGGACATAAAAAATGCACCTTGTTGCGCCATATTTACAAAGTGACGCATCTAGTTAGGTGCGTCACTTTGTAAACCCTTGCGCCACATTATACCTGCGCTAGGTAAAATGTATGCAAGGGGGGCGTATTGAAGCAAGGAAGGGTCGTAGAAGTGACGCAGTGAAATCTATGAGATTTCACTGCGTCACTTTTAGGATGCCGTTGCGTCAAAATCTTGCGCCTGCCTCACAGCAGGTGTAAGACTGACGCAGGCCCTTTCAGATGGGGCTTGCCCCATGTGAAAGGACGAATTGCTGGAGTTGCGTCACTTTTGTGACACACTCCAGCAATGTGTCACTTTTGCGCTTACAGATACGTCAGAAATACTGACGTATCTGTAACTCCTTGCTACATGATGCGTCATACATTAAATATGACGCATCAGGGATGTCGCAAGGAGTGCGCACTGAGAAGTGACGCATTGTTGCTTTCACGCAGCGATGCGTCATTTCTCATAAATGAGGCCCAGGATGTGGCTTCTATACTGCCAACCGCTCACGCAGGTGGATGTTAACGTCAAGAAATCCCCTGTGTTTGCTCTCGGAAGAGGCACCCGGCAACGCTGTCCTCTGTCACCGCTCCATTTTGCTCTGGCCCTGGAACCCTTGGCGGCATGGGTCCATCAGGACCCCGCTATCAGGGACCTTCCGTGGACACACGGTTGGGAAGACCACATTTCATTGTATGCAGATGACATACTGCTTTATTTGGCCGCCCCCGCAGCATCCCTTAATGTGGTCAAGGACATATTCTGTGTGTTTGGCAGGTTTGAAGGATATACGATCAACTGGTCTAAGTCAGTATTTTATATCATTTGTGGCAAACAGCCCTCACTTCCCCTGAGCTGTCGACTCGCGGAAGCGACTGACAGCTTCATATACTTGGGAATTTGGATTTCTAAGGACCTTTCCAGATTCTATGAAACTAATCTTCTGCTACCTCTGGTGCATCTTAAATCAGATGTCCAACACAGGAAATCGCTCCTGTTGACTCTCTTGGGGCGTGCAGCCCTGTTCAAGATGATGTCACTTCCCAGACTGTTATATGCATTGCAGAACGCCCCGCTTCCGGTTTCCGCTGCATACTTCAGGGACCTCAACGGCGTTGTTTGGAATCTCTAGTGGGAGGGCAAGCCACCATGTATCACCACCCATAAACTTACGCTGGGTTGGTTCGATGGGGGTATAGGGCTCCCAGACATTAGAAAGTATTATTGGGCTGCGCAACTCGCAGCCATTAACTAACACACCTATAGATCCCATGATGGCCCGGCCTTTCAAATCGACCGATGGCTCCTCCTGGGGGGTTGCTTTGGAGGTGCGTTGAATGCATGACCTTTGTGGCCTCATAGGTATCTTATGGAAATCAGGTGATGTGGCGCCCTTTTCTCGACTGCAGCAGGAGTACGACCTCGCCCAGTCTGAATACTTTTGATATCTTCAAATCAGACACGCCCTGCTCGCAGTTATTCTGAGAGGTAGCAATCTCCCTGATTCCTGTCCCTTGAAGATAGGGTTCTCGATGGAGACCTGCCGGAAAAAGCCACATCCCTCATTTACAAGAAGCTCATTAACAATATGGCAGATCCTCTGACCCACCTGCTTGCTCGATGGGACCACAACATCGCTGGTCTAGAGAACGAAGAGTGGCAGGCGGCGGTGGCTTTTCCTCCAGTGGTGGCCATTTCCTCTGGGCTCCGTCTGGTCCAACTAAAGTTACTTCACAGATCCTATATGTCAGGTCATTTGCTGGTTCGTATGGGGTATGTTCCGGAGGTTGGTTGTGTATGACAATGCGGACAGGAGGGCACATTTATTCACACTCTCTGGGAATCAAATCAAAAGAAGTAAGAAACCTTGAAATTACCATGGACTCCAAGCTATCAATGAATGCCCAAGTGGACAAACCAGCAAGATAAAGCTCTGTTACTATAAAAATTCTGCGACACATCTTCCCCTCACCTGGGATTGAAACACAAGGTCCAGGCTACTATTTCCCTTGTTCTGTCGAAACTAGATTACCCTAATAGCCTCTACCACGGATCCCCTTTAACAACGATGAAAAGACTACAATGGATCCAGAACTCTGCTGACAGACTGCACATTATATATAAGTCACAACCCCACATCTACCCTGCTTTGAAAAGCCCTACATTAGTTATTGGTTGCCAGAAGATCCACATTCGAGCTGCTCTGTATCACATAAAGCTATACATTAACAGGACCGCTTATCATCAAGAATAACATCACCAAACACATTCAACAGAGGAACCTCTGCTCTAGTTTGGCACCTCACCTCAAAATCCCACCATACAAGAAAAAAAAAGAGCTGGCACATCCTTGTCTGTTCAAGCAGCCAACGATGGAACTCTTTACTCCCAAAGATAGGAATCATGGATAACTACGATATCTTCAAAGACTACTTAAGAGTTGGCTCTTCCCCATATAACCACCATACTAAAATATAAATATACAGCATATCCATGTGTATAGAAGCATTTATTTGGATTATATATGTGCACCTATATATGTGTATTCCTTTGTATAAATGTGTATAGTAAAAATGTCTATAAATATATACACCAAATAACAAACTTACATGTCCACTGCTCAAATTAATTTAATATTCCCATCATATTAGTTCACCACTTATCCTTTTTGGGTTCCGGAGTAGTGTGCCACCCACCGAAAAGCAATTCAACACCTCGTCTGGGGTAGTAAGCGCTATATATATAAATGTAATTACAATTACAAGCATCACACACACCACCACCACACTGACAGAGAGCACACGCATCCACACAGAAACCTATGTTATAATACACACTAAAAAACACAGATGCTCACAATCAAACAAACAACAACCACCTAAAATACAAGACACACCCAAACATCCACAAAATACATCAGACCCACAGGCACCTCCACCCTCAGCAAATGCACATCAGACACTGCTTTTTCTTCAATCACCCAACCCCACTCCCTCCTCAACAGACTATCAAGTTTCTCATTGAAGATCTCAGTTTTATCCTTCACTTAGCTCCTTCCACACCACAACCCATCTATAACAAACACCAAACTACCCCTCCCATACCCCAACCCACCCATTCCACATCCCATTCCATCTGTGCCAAACAGAAATCCACAACTTCAACACCTCAACTTACCCCTAAAAAATCCAGGAGTAGCCTTCCCACACCCAAGGGCCGCCCTCCTAAGGACACCCTCTCAAACCCAACAACACCCCTTCCGACCCCATTCCACCCCCTCCCATGTAATAGCTTTAAGATGCTTGCTCTGTCAACTGCATGCCCATTCCTGAGGAGGTCCCCTTTGGCACTTAAGTAGGAGGAAAGCAGACTGCCACAGCACAACAGTCTCCAGGACGTTTGGGACAAGTAATGGACTGCCATTTGGCTTAATTTTGTTTTTGAGAGAGTTTCATTGTTTTGAATAAATACCTATTTTTTGTTTTACCAGTTTTTCCCTGGCATTCAATTTCCTTAGCAATTGTTTGATTCCTAGCAATGTTCCTGAGTAAAAGTGCTTATTTATCTTTTCCATGATGGCATGTGAAACAACTGATTTATTTAACGTCTACTTTGTTAAGTGCATACACACCCTGACACACCAGACACCCACCAAGGTAGACCGACAGCCCTGGATACAGCCTCCTGGGTGAACCAAACGTAAGCCGCAGCAAGCGCCAACCCCGTCTTATCCTAACGATTCCCCAGGCGACCGTCCGTCCCTGAGCGTCGTCAGTCTAAATCAAGCGCATCCCTGCTCCTATCCGCAGATGCCACGGGTGAAGATCAGCACAGAGTGTCCGTCCTCACACCGCCTCAAAATGGAGTTGGCAGTGGCCCCAAGCCAGGCAAAAGAGGATCCCCACACTCTACGTGTCTAGCCGCCATAGACACTCCTCCTCAGCAAGGCAGAGGCACATGGCTGCCAAGTCCCTTGGGACATCCAACACTCCCAGCACGTCACCAACACCTGTCATCCCGAGTCACCCCATGGCTGTCAACCACCATCACCCCAGCCATCAGCACCTGCTTCAAACAACACCACTCCCAGAAGATCGGTGGACTGGAGTCCTGCACTGTCGCCACACCAGCCGACAAAGGAAACCAGAGGCCACCTGTGAACCTGGCCTATACCGAAACGGCGGCAGCGAAGGCAAGCCTTTGCCCAGAATCATCCACCCGTGAGAGTTGTGCGTGCGACTAAGTAACGGCTCCTCAGCGGTCCTGCAGCTGCCCCCAGACGGCACACAAGCGGCCCCCAGCACAGCCCTCCTACAGTCCTGCAGCAACCCTGACAACGGGCCTCCCCAGGCGGGAGAGCGAGAAGAGACATTGCCCCACCAACAGGTTACCGGTCACAGCCAAGCAGTTCAACAGGGACAACCGGCCCAGCAACACATCCGTGAACTCTCACTCGGGACTCCATCCATGTTCACGACACAACCCACTAAAAGGAACTGTTTAGAATTCACCACAGACCATCACCGACGTCATCAATTTGGAAGCCATGCAAGACATATCATCGTCAGCAGACCGACGGTATACAGCGGACGTCTCTGAGCCAGCAGTCGTGTCCTGAGCCTCTCAGGTTAAACTATGGGTGCCCGCCGAGAAGGTTCTGCTGCAAGCAAAGTCGCCAGCCCATGTCTGATGTCATCCTGCCACCTGACTCTAGAGACTGATGGACCCTGTGGCATCCAGTTAACTGTTTGATTTATCCCCACAGGTTGGACTAACACTTTGTTTGTTCCTTTTGTACTATATTGCGTGTGAAATTGTTATTTGGGTATTTTAAAACCTTGGAACCTTGAAAGTGCTCGTAGCACTCATCGAAACGCTCGAGGGGGAAGCTGCTAATCCCTACTCGGCGTCATCCCTCCCACGTGTCTCGGGGCCACGCCCAGCACTGGTAGACACGCCCATCCAGGAAGCTATAAACGCCACGCTGACCTTTCAGCCGGTGTTGTCCAGCTCGCTACCCTGAGGCGGAAGCCGGGGTGTGTTAGGACCATACTGTCTTTTTAAAAAAAACTATATTGCGTGTGAAATTGTTATTTGGGTATTTTAAAACCTTGGAACCTTGAAAGTGCTCGTAGCACTCATCGAAACGCTCGAGGGGGAAGCTGCTAATCCCTACTCGGCGTCATCCCTCCCACGTGTCTCGGGGCCACGCCCAGCACTGGTAGACACGCCCATCCAGGAAGCTATAAACGCCACGCTGACCTTTCAGCCGGTGTTGTCCAGCTCGCTACCCTGAGGCGGAAGCCGGGGTGTGTAAGGAGCATACTGTCTTTTTAAAAAAACTATATTGCGTGTGAAATTGTTATTTGGGTATTTTAAAACCTTGGAACCTTGAAAGTGCTCGTAGCACTCATCGAAACGCTCGAGGGGGAAGCTGCTAATCCCTACTCGGCGTCATCCCTCCCACGTGTCTCGGGGCCACGCCCAGCACTGGTAGACACGCCCATCCAGGAAGCTATAAACGCCACGCTGACCTTTCAGCCGGTGTTGTCCAGCTCGCTACCCTGAGGCGGAAGCCGGGGTGTGTTAGGAGCATACTGTCTTTTTAAAAAAACTATATTGCGTGTGAAATTGTTATTTGGGTATTTTCAAACCTTGGAACCTTGAAAGTGCTCGTAGCACTCATCGAAACGCTCGAGGGGGAAGCTGCTAATCCCTACTCGGCGTCATCCCTCCCACGTGTCTCGGGGCCACGCCCAGCACTGGTAGACACGCCCATCCAGGAAGCTATAAACGCCACGCTGACCTTTCAGCCGGTGTTGTCCAGCTCGCTACCCTGAGGCGGAAGCCGGGGTGTGTTAGGAGCATACTGTCTTTTTAAAAAAACTATATTGCGTGTGAAATTGTTATTTGGGTATTTTAAAACCTTGGAACCTTGAAAGTGCTCGTAGCACTCATCGAAACGCTCGAGGGGGAAGCTGCTAATCCCTACTTGGCGTCATCCCTCCCACGTGTCTCGGGTCCACGCCCAGCACTGGTAGACACGCCCATTCCCTTTCCACCTCTTTATCATGGTCATTACTCGACAGCGCAGCGGTCTAGCGCAGCGGGCACACCTTCGGCACGCCGAAGACACGCCAAAGACTAGCCCGTCTGGGCCCGTCCGGGCCGGTACGGGACTAGGGGCTACCCCCCCAACATCATGGACCCTTGCTAACCCATCTATAACATACGATAGGAACCAACTCCTGGCAATCAGAAGGGAGCACAAGTCCAATTGTAATCTCCTATCTCCATACGTCAATGACCATATCCCCTGTAACGGCTGCAACTTTAAGTTTACCCCTGATATCGTTACCCCTACCGTTGCTTCATACTCACTGGCATTAATAAACTGCAGATCCCTTCGCAAGCATGCGTTGGAAATCTCACTACTCTTGGAAGAACGAGACCTGGAGGTGCTCTTCCTAACGGAGACATGGACCAACGAGAGCTCCGACCCAGATATCGTAAGAGCTTTACCGCCTAATTATACAATTATGAGACAAGATCGTACTGATGGCAGGGGTGGAGGGATTGCTATAATTTACAAAACATCAGCGATTTGCAGACAGGAGAAGGTTTCTATAGCAGGGTCAGAAAGTCTGTCCTTCTCCATTACACTGTCCCCGACCTGTACATGCACAGGGCTCCTTGTGTATAGGCCCCCCGGACCCCTCGGCCAATTCTGTGAAGAGCTTGTGAGCTGTGCCATCAACCTCTCCTGCAATGCCCCTAATTTCACTATGTTAGGAGATTTTAATATACATCTTGACGAAGGAGACACTCATGCCTGTCAAAAACTGTCAACAGCTTTAGAGGTGATTGAACTCAAACAAATTGTTCTAGGTCCCACGCATATAGCAGGTCATACCCTTGATCACTGTTATACTAATATGAACGCGCTGAAGTTCGAAAATTCCTCAGTGGTTCCTTGGTCGGACCACACTCTTCTGTCCTTCTCTTTGACCCACCATAAGCAACCCATACAGACCAAGGTCTCAAAAAAAATGTGCAGGGTCTGGTCCAAATTGCCTGTGGACAAATGGACATCTGAACTTAGGAAAAATAAGCCTGACTATACCAATGACCCTATAGAGGCAAACTTGCGATTTGATCACTGGTTAGAGGAATCTCTTGAGGCGACTTTGCCCAAAACTGAACTTAGCCATCGGAAAGGGGCCAATAAAAAATCTTGGTACACACCTGAGTTGAGAACTCTCAAACAGATATGTAAACAGAAGGAGAGAAAGTGGAGGAAAGACTATGGTGAAGAGAGTAAAAATGTTTACAGACTAGCCCTACGCAATTACAAGCAGGCTATAAAAGCGACCCAATCTAACTATTACCAGGAAAAAATCTCTCTAGCTGCCAATTCCTCCAGGGAAATCTTTAACATTTTTAAAACTTTGGTTACCCCCCCCACCCCCGTGATGGACTCAACTATGGCACTCCCGCGCTGCAGAGACTTGGCAAATTTCTTTGCCACAAAGGTTGCAAACATCTACGCATCCTTTCAGGTGACTGCCACATATGACTGTATGAGGCCCAACCCCCCCCTGGTACAAGTCCTACCTACACTTAATGAATTCTCTCCCCTGGATGGCAACAAGGCCCAATTGCTTTTAGGCAATCTGAAATCTGGATCACCTTGTGATGTAGCCCCACCTACCATCCTCAAGCTTGTCTCAGACACAGTGGCCCCTGTAATACAGGACGTGATCAACACATCCTTGACCACCGGGGTAGTCCCACCAAGGTGGAAACAAGCAAGAGTAAGAGCGTTATTAAAAAAGCCCAATATTAACCCCGACGATTGTTCCAACTATCGCCCTATCTCTTTGCTGCCAACTGTTAGCAAGATAGCTGAAAAACATGTCAACTCTCTTCTATCTACCTTCATTGAAGCCAATAATCTGCTGCACTACACCCAGACCGGGTTTAGATGTAAACAGGGTACTGAAACGTCCCTTGTGGCAGTAATTGAGGAAACCAGAAAGATTCTGGACGAGGGGAAATGCGCGGCCATACTATTATTAGACCTCAGTGCGGCCTTTGATACCGTTAATCACACGATTCTCATCCAGAGACTGAGGGATGTGGGTATCACTGGGACCGCCCTGAACTGGCTTAGCTCCTTCCTTTCCAATCGGACTTTCTCAGTGTTTGAGGATGACACAGTCTCTGCCCCAATACAGCTCCAATGTGGTGTTCCCCAGGGGTCATCCCTCAGCCCGACCCTATTTAATATTTACATGAGACCTCTGGCTGAGGTGGTGCAACCCTGGGGAGTACAACTGGTAACATATGCTGATGACACTCAGCTTATCATCTCCCTGTCTGGGCAGGAGACGACTTATAGCAATCTCTCCTCCTGTCTTAGCAAAGTCCAGGAATGGATGAACGACTCCTTTTTGAAGCTTAATGGAGCTAAAACAGAGGTCATGATGCTGGGACACAAACCACCTACCTCGGTAGATATGTGGTGGCCGGATTCCCTGGGGCAGCCTCCAACCCCCAAGGAGCAAATTAAAAGCCTGGGAGTGTGGCTGGATCCAGCCCTTAACTTTCAGGTCCAAGCCCGGAAGGTAGCAGGGACTGGTTATGCCCTCATGAGAGCACTCAGAAAGGTCCTAGGAGTACTTCCCTTTGAAGCTAGAAGGATCCTAGTACAAAGTCTGATACTATCACGACTAGACTACTCCAACGCAGTCTATCTGGGTGCCCCTAAAGGGACAATTAAGATCCTTCAGACCATCCAAAACTGTGCTGCCCGATTGTTACTAAATATCCCACGCAGAACCTCTGCCAAACCAGCATTGAGGCAACTACACTGGTTGCCTTTGCAACAAAGAATTGAATTTAAAGCAATGACTATTGCCCATAAAGCCCTGCATAACTCCGGAGCAGACATTCTAGCACCCTTGTTTACTCCTTATCAAACATGTAGAACCCTGAGATCTAGTAATAAGAATCTACTGGCAATCCCCAAGACTAGGAGATCGCGCACCGGGGGCAGACGTTTCTCTCTACAGGCCGCAAAGCTGTGGAATAATCTTCCAGATGCTATCCGCATGGAGGAGAACCATCTCAGGTTCAGAAAGATGCTGAAAACCTTCCTATTCTGCTAAAATCATTGGTGCCGACTGGACCACGTAAGCGCTGGGATGCCTCAGGGTAACCATGCGCTATAGAAATGGGTAATCATTCATTCATTCATTCATTAATAAAGTTGGGGAGGAATGTAGGAAGTTGGTATTCCAGCCACCCCCTCGAGGGCTGGACACACTGCACCCATCCATCACGGGTGACACGAGTGGCGTGGCCCCGCTAATAAAAGGGCCCAGGTGCACGTGCTCGAGGCCAGTTCTCACAGTGAACCATGTTGTGTCCTTGTGTTTGTTCTTCCAACATGTGGGCCTGAGGCCCAACATCACAGATCCTTGGAAGATTTGGTAATAGTGTTCAGAATGTGATGAGAATAGGACAGAGCTTTAGACGTCCTTTTCAGCAAAGAAGAAAAGGAAGGTGGAAGATAAGCCTGTGCAAGTGGGATCTTTGCCTGAGTGGTGACTGCTTCTGATCCACATGAGGACTAGGATGACGAAGGTGGAGCTGGAGAAATAAAAATCACGGGTGAGAAAATTTGATTTGTTGGTAATGCTCTCAATGTGTTTCTCCTCTTTCTACAGTTCCTTGGCTGTTTTGCAAATACAATATTTACACGAAGCATGCTCTGGAGAGTTAATTAACGTCGACAGATGAGGACACAAATCCTTGTTTGGCAGCAGACGTCTGTCTTGGCTCTCAACTCCTGGCAGTTTCCTATATCAGCCAACCGCACCATCAAAGAACACATATCATCACGTTTGAAGCTACATAAACAAATAACTGTTTTCAGCATAAATGTTGATTTGGAAATGATTTATGAATATTTTTTCCTGAAGCTGACATTACTTTTCGTATGCAATGTGTATTTGTTTGAAATTGTATGCTCTGCACTTAATGTCTGGACCATCCCCCATCTTTTGTGGATTTCTACTGCACTTATGACACATGAAAACATGTGTGAAGTAAATAATATCCTAACACAGTTTCCAGAGAAAAATCCATCATTTGTGATCCACTTAAATGAGGACGACCCGAACATATTGTATTGGCTCTGTTCTTTCCACTGAAAGTTAACTATCACACAAGGTAGCTGCTCAGTCTGTTGCATCCACCAAGAAACACGATCCCCAATCCTAAACCTAATCTTTTGAACAGGTAGGAATGTAATGCTCTTGAGCAGCAAACCTTCATTTTAGCTCTCATTTATTGCCTTTCCAAATCTTGGCCGCATCCCAAGGCTTCCTCTTCAGTCTCACATCTCACACTCACCCCAAAACTAATCCTCCGAGTCATGTCACGTCAACAAGTTTGACATTCTAGCCAATTCCATAGCAAACACAAGTGAAAATACTTAGACTTCTGAGAAAAGAACCGCACACCTACACAATTGGCTGGCCATGTCAACAATCCTTTATTTAGAAACTTAGGGCCATATGTATCAACATTCCATTTTGCGATTCCTAAATAGCGATTTTTAAGGAATCGCTATTAAGAAATCGCAAAATGGTATGTATGTAGAAAATCGCTTCTTTTTAGCGATTCCTTAAAATTCCATAATTACGATTAGCAAATTGCTAATCGCAATTAAGGAATAATTTCCCATTCATTTCTATGGGCCAGGAGGCCCATAGGAATGAAGGGGAAATTGTGAATCGCAATTTGCTAATCGCTAATTGTGAATATTTTTAAGGGTGCAGGGGTGTCTCAAGAACACCCTGCTGCACCCCTGAACATGACATGTGTGCGCATATGGTGCACATACATGCCCTAAGGGCATGTATGAGCGTCACATGGCACCTTTTGATTTTTAAAAAAATGCTTTTTTAAAGAATTCGCAACTTACCACCAACTAGAAGTTGGTGGTAATTTGCGATTCCTTAATGGCATTTTGGAATGTTTTTTTCCTTGATACATTGCGTTTAAGGAATCGCAAAATTTGCAATTCCTTAAATGCAATCGCAAAATAAGGAATGGCAAATTTAGCGATTCCTTCTTTTGCACCAAATATGTTTCATACATACCATTTAGCGAAAATGGGTTCGCAAACGCCGGATTTCTGCGAATTTCGGCGTTTGCGAACCCATTTTGCCTTGATACATATGGCTCTTAGTATGCTTGGTGACTTGTCGGTATCTCACTTCCTGGTTCACAATTCTCCTTGAAAGGGTAGGTCTTCTGGATATTCAGAGACATAAATCCCCCATCAATAACTCATAATCATAACTTCTCTGCCATCCCCTAATGCGAACTAGCAGACAGATCTACAAAGTCTTTAGTTAGCAGCCACTTACAGGACTGACACTACACCACTGGAACACTTAGTTTTGAGAGATTTAGCTCTGTGTTACTATACCGTTAGAAGAACTTAAAAGGCTCGTCCAACAACCGGTGGAGCAAGAGGGGTAATTTTAGTTACCACAAAAAAAAAGAAAGCAGATGAACTGCATTCATGAACCATAACAAACCAAAGTCCTTAAACTTCTTGAATGAATAAAGTAATGCCAACTACTTGGTAAGACATTTCAAGACCACATCTCATTTCTAAGGTAAGCCTATTAAATTTTCATCAAAACAATTGCACTTCTAAACGAACTAGTTAGGAGGGTTCAGCTACCTAAACATGAGTGTCGATTCACCAAAATGCCTGGGGTAGCAGAAGTGACCTCATATACCTTTTGACTCCAGTGACATCATATGATCCCTGTCCCTGGTTATTTCCAGTAAGGCATGTTACAACAATTGAGGATTTGCGTTGGATGTCACACAAAGTAACCCAAAGTTGCATTATGCACTGCCTTGTGTTATTTGGCATCAAGGCTTTGTTCCAGGGATGGTGCACATGGGTTTCGTTCAACCACCCATGGTTTTTGATGCAAAACCCTATTTACGAACATTGGTGAAAAGGAATTTGCAACAAAACCTTATGCCTACTTGAAGCAGGCATAACGAGGAGAATTTATGTCATTTCTTCTTCCATATCTAACGTTGTATGTGTAATGTATATGTACAGCACACATACAAAGTGTGACATGCATTAAAAAAAAACACAAAAAACAACCACAACAAAAGCATAGTTTTTGTACTAATAGGGACATCTTCCAGGACAAAACGTGTGTTTCAGAAAATGCACAGTTCTTGAACTCTGGCACAAGGTTCTGTACGTTGGTGCATGGCTATCAAAAGTACTCCTGTGCACTGGGAGAGAAATAATTTACCCCCTTTGATGCAAGGTAGCGCTGCAACTATGGTGCTGAGTTGCCTTGCATCAAAGAATAGAAAATCTGGGCCTCAATCACACACTATCTGACTCACTATCTGTCACTTGAGTCTCATTCACTTTTTATCCACACACACATATGAGCACTCTCTCTTACTTAAACATGCTCTTACCTGTAAGCACACATACAACATACATTTAAAGGGGGCGTGGGTTGGACGGCAATGAGAGTAGACGAGTAAGTCCAGAGCTCCTCAGCACCCCGGGACCAGAAAAAGAATAATCAGTGCAAAACTACCGGAAAAGTAGAATCCAAGCAGAGAATCACTAACCGAAACCATCCGGGCACGTCATAGCAAGAAAAACCGAGCCGAGCAAAAGACCTGGCACCCAAAAATAAGGAAGTATCGATCGTGTGAGCAGAGCGGAGCGGAATTGGAAAGATGGCGGGAGCTACAACGGGGGATAAACAAAGGCACCGCTGACTGCGCAGATTAACAGATCAAGGCCACAAGGTTAGCGCAGCGCGACTACAACAACAAATAGCCCCCACAGCAACCCCGCCCTTCTTTTACTGAGGTTAATAACAGAACAGTGCACAAGACGCAAGCATAGGTGAAAGCGAAACCAACACTGCTACAGGGGGCGGCCATCTTAGAAAACTCCAATTTAGTTACTCCAGCCCCGGGCCAGCAAAGAAAAGGCACTACCGTGGCAGAGCAAGGCATAAGTGCACCGAGCAGAGTTAACAGAACCACGCACCTGCCTTAGTGAAGGATACGCCCACTAGAGCGCTAACGATCCAACTGGCGAGCAGGGCTCACACGAACAGGCGGGTACGAACAGGCGGCCATCTTGGGTGTGGAAGCAAGCACCGAGCAAGCACCGAGCCGCGAACAACGAGGCAAAGCACAGCTAGAGCCAGAGGGGGACTGCCACCACCAAATCGTGCAAAGAGAACTAGGCCGCCGCCCAGACAGTACGCAAAATTTTACAAGGAAGTGCTCCACAGGCAAGAGGGGGGAGCAAGCCACAACACAGCGTCCATACTGAGAGGAGAAGCAAGCACTACCCGCACACAATCAGCAAACAGTAATAAGCGGCCATCTTGAGAGGAGAAGCGCAATAAGCCGCGCACAACCAGGCACACCAACAAGCAAAGAAGCACAAGGGGTTCAACCACCAGCTAACAACACATCAGCCATAACTAGAGGAATAACGAGCACCGATCCGCCGACATATAGCTATACCGAGGAAGCAATCCACATCACAGCGGCCATCTTGAGAGGAGCAGTGGGCATTTACCCTCACACAATCAGCAAACCACAAAATAGCAGACATACCGTTCTGAGACCAAACGCACAAAGGGCGCCATTGAACTCACAGAATAAAAACGAGCAGGGACAGATCAACCGCCCTACTGCCCAAAACAAGAAAAAAGCACACACAAAGAGCGCGCTGCCGGAGCACGCGAAAACCAAAGCGAAAGTGGCACCAACACAACCAAAAGCAACTGCAAAGACCAAAACGAAGGGAGCCACAAGAGACACTCGCCCAAAAATAAAGCGAGTCCCTGCTGGAAAACCAGCGAGAGAAAAAGGACAAGACAAGGAACCAACAGCGGGAGACGAAAAGAGATTCGCTATCCTACAGTCCAAAAGAGGGCTGAGCAACATGGTGGGTAGCTATTGGAAGCTATCCCAACAACAAAAGAAATCGAAAGCAGACGCCACACCAGAATCTCCACTCAAACAGAGATCAGATATCAATGCCACACTGGATGTCATCCTTAAAAAACTGGCCGAAGTTCACGAACTAGCGAAATCAATGAAAAAAGACATGGATGCCATCAAACTGGAACTCGCAGCATGCAGGGCGGACATCCACACTGCCAACAGTAGAATCAACTCTGTCGAACAAAGAGTCCGCGACATCGAGGACAAAACCCAACTGTCAAGCAAGACCATGGATCACATCGCCATAGTGACAACGGAGCTACAAAAACAGGCAGCCGATTTCAAAGACCGGCAGAGAAAAGGGAACATAAGAATCCTGGGCATCCCAGAAGGTGAAGAAGAGAAAGCGGGCTCGTGCGTGGCCCTGCTACAAGACCTCATCCCGAAACTGACAAATCGGAAGTTCAAAAACCCCTTCGAACTAGACAAGGCATACAGAATCCCGGCGCAGAAACAAGGCAACAGACAAACTCCAAGGCCAATATTATGCAAACCCCTACGCTCACACCATACAGAAGCGATATTCGGAGTGGCAAGAAAAAACGCAAACCTACAATGGGGGGTAACAAGATCATACTCATGCAGGACTTCTCCAAACCAACAGTAGATATCTGTAAAGGCTTCCTCGCACAGAGAGAAAATTTAAGGAGGAAAAACATAACATACTCCTTTGTGGGTCCCACAAAATTCAGAATAACCAGCAACGGCGCAACACTAATTTTTGATGACCCAAATGAACTAGCACGACATCTAAGGGGAACAACACCACAAGCTATGGAACTAGCAATGACATCGGCAAAAAGAAGAGCATCACAAGATAACGCAGAATAGGCGCCCAGCACGCAACAACAACAACCAGATCTACCTCACACACAATCAATCAACCATATCTACCGCTTTCAGACAAGGACTTCAAACTTTAGCACTAACAAGCACTGAATAAGCCAAGCAACGTATCTACCTCAGCAAAGTCAACGTGCACACCTCCAATGACTGGACAACGCGAGAGGCCCAAGCAACACAGAAGCCAAGAACAACTACAAGAGTAAAGCGACACATATCCTTTCTAATGTACAGTCTAGACCAATTCCACAGACCAAGTCAATGTTAATAGAGCCAAGGGAAATAGGAGGGCGCACTAAAGACGAATCACAGCAAGATCGCCAACCCTAGTAGAGTCCCGGGGAAGCGGGGAGCGGAGGACATTGCTGTTGCACGCTTCCAGAACGACGAAGTAGGGAGGGGGGAGGGGAGGGAGGGATAGGCAGAATGGGGGAGGAGGGGGAGCACCTGTATTCATCATTTATATTTTGCAGTATTAGTCATGTTCGTCATGTTAGTCATGTTAGTCAACACCATACCCAATGCACAACTCCGGACAGGAGTCAGGCCCAAAACCCTACGCACCAAGAGCACCTTGACACCCGACAAGACAGACCTCACAATACGCTTCCCAGACACTCAGAGACCAAGTTAGAGCGACCACAACCAAGACCCAATGAGTAAGAGGGACACTCTACAATCGGATCTCAAGTTGGTATCGTTGAACGTTAAGGGGTTGAACCACCCGGTCAAAAGAAAAAAGATACTAGGCTATCTTGCAAAAACTAAAGGAGACATCATCCTACTGCAAGAAATCAAACTATCGGCAGAAGATGCAAATAAGCTCAAAGTGCGATGGATAGGCCACCTAGCATGCGCACCAGCAGTGGGGAAAAAGACAGGAGTGGTCATCATGGTGAGCTCTAAGTCCAAAATAACAATCGAAAATGTAGAACACGATGAGGAAGGCAGAATTCTGCACACACAACTCAAAAGAGGAGAGGAGACAATATCAGCTAACAAACATATACGCGCCCAACACGGAGAACCCACCATTCTGGGAGAAAGTAAACAAGGTACTAGGAAGACACCACATGAACGATCTCAACATAGTAGCTGGCGATTTCAACCTAGTCCTAGACCACACTCTAGACAGACAATCACACGCCAAGACAACACCAGCAGCCTCCGATAGCATCTTAAAAAACATCTGCAATAGATTCCAGCTACAAGACCCATGGAGATTACAGCACCCAGACACTCAAGACTATACATTCTACTCCAACCCGCACAATACCTACAGCAGAATTGACTACATCCTCATCTCTAAATCACAAACGCACCTGATTGAACATACAGAGATAGCAACTAGGATGATCTCAGATCACTCGTGCATAAGCCTACAACTAACATGCAGAAACAACGACCACATCACCAGAAAGTGGCGATTCAACAACATAACTATAGCTAGACAAGAAGACAAGGAAACAATCGAAACAGCGATCAAAAACTACATCAGAGAAAACGATATTGAGGGCACCAACCCAAAATGTCTATGGGAAGCCCTTAAAGCGACTATAAGAGGCAACCTCATAGAAATTAAAGCCAGGAGAGATAGAGAAGCAAAAGAGCAACAAAAAAAACTAGACAATGACATCAAGCAACTAGAAGCAAAACACATAGATGATCTGACGATCTCAGACCTCCTCCTCACCCTCACAGCTAAGAAATATGAATACAACAGAATCCTAAGTGAGAGGGCAGATTTGTGGATCAGGAAATACAAACAGATCCGCCTATGCGAAGCCAACAAAGCAGGGAAGATTCTAGCTTCATACCTCAAACGCAAACAAAGACAACACTCCATCCCAAATATTACTGACAAACAAAACATAACACACACAAGCCATAATAGTATCCTACAGACCTTCAGAGAGTTCTACAAAGAGCTTTACACCAAAGACAACAACATAGATGAACACGGCACCACAGGCTACCTTAACAAACTCAACCTGCCCAAACTACTAGATGAAGAAGCTAGAGTATTAGGCCAGGATTTCAAGCAATCCGAAATAGCTACGGCCATACAGTCACTTAAAGACAACAAGGCACCAGGGCAAGACGGATACACAGCACCCTTCTACAAAAAGTTAAAAGAACTTCTCGCACCAGTCCTGACAAAAACATTCAATCAATGCGCGAAAGAGGGCACAACAACAGAAACTATGACACAAGCTGATATCATAGTCATCCCCAAAGAAGGCAAGGACCCACATTGGCCCCAAAACTACCGCCCCATATCTCTCATCAACTTAGATTGCAAGATATACGCAAAAATACTGGCCACCAGACTCAACAAATTCCTACCGCAACTAATCGGGAACACGCAAGTAGGGTACATGAAATCAGGTATGTCACATGATAACACCAGACTACTATGCCACATGATCAAACACGCCTCAAACTCGACGCACCCAACCGTAGCTATCACACTTGACGCGGAAAAAGCGTTTGACAGAGTCTCCTGGCACTTCCTCAAGAAGTGCCTACACCAATATAACGTAGGAGCTGAATACACGAAGAAAGTAATGGCGCTATACACTAAACCCATAGCAAAGATCGCCATAAACGGTGGATCCTCCGCACCATTCGTACTTGAGAGAGGAACGAGACAGGGTTGCCCTCTATCCCAGCTACTATTCCTACTAGCGCTAGAACCCCTGATCACGGATATCCTAGCGAACAGACAAATTGCAGGAATATCAATAAACAACTCTACAGCCAAAATAGCCGCCTACACTGATGACCTTTTAATCTTGACTAACGACCCAGCCAAATCCATACCAGCACTCATGCACACAATAGAAACATATGCCAAACACTCAGGCTATAAACTCAACAAGGACAAATCCAACTGCATGCCACTCAACGTCCATACCACCAGTAGTAAGTAATAGATATTATAGGACTGGCGTGGCAACCAAAAGCCATCAAATACCTGTTTATCCAATTCAAAAATAATCTAGGAAGCACTCTAGAACTAAACGAAACAGTTACGCTGTCCAAAGTTAAAACCCTGCTGGATTCCTGGTCACCCAAGTTTATTACCTGGTGGGGCCGCATAGAAACAATCAAAATGATGGTCACGCCAATAATTAACTATCTAGCAAGCATGCTCCCACTGTCCCTTACAGAAGACTTTCATAAAAAATTAGACTTAATGATCAGCAAATTTATATGGCAGGGCAAGAAAGCGAGAATAGGCCTACGCAATCTCAGACTAGCAAAAAAACTAGGCGGGCTAAACATAGCGGACCCAAAAACGTTCCAACTAGCATTCATAGCAAGACAAGAAATGCACTAGTTGCTTCCCACTCAAAAATACACACCCGCATGGCTAAGCATAGAGAGAGCGATCCTAAACAACTCTGCACCACTCACTATACTAACAGCAAACAAACACGCACTCATAACAACAACCCCATCCTAAGGCTCACAAAAAAGCGCTACTAACAATAGACCGGAAACTAGAGGTCAGCATCAGATATTCAAGATGGGAAACACTATTGGGGAACCACAAGATTAAATACAGAAGTAAAACCCTTGACATGAAGCTTGCAAATGCGCAGACATCCACTTCCCAATTCAACTAGAACCCGATGTAGTACCTTACACTTTCAACCACCTCAAAGAAGACCACAACTTGCCTGACGTAGAACTTTATAATTTTCTAGCCATCAAAACAGCCCTAACAAAGGCAAAGATTCACAGACTGCCCCCCTCTATCTTCCAACTAATGGAGAACATAAACCAGACAGGCCACCAAGTCTCGCTTCTATATAAACTTCTCCGACCTGGCACGACCAAACTAAATGGAAAAAAAACGGCCTATTGGGAAACCCATACTAAGACAAAACTGTCACAACAAGAGCTTTACACCCTGTGGGCTTCCCCTTTTAGGAATATGATATCGCCACATTGGCGCAGACAAAATTCTGGCTGTAACATCAGGTCTATTGGACAACAGCAAGACTAGCATCAATAGGACTGCTGACAATGATAGATGCTGGAACTGTGACACAGAAAAGGGAGACCTAGAACACATCATTCTCAACTGCACTAAAGTCAAAAACTTCTGGACAAGGGTTTTAGCCTTCACCAATGACACACTAGGCAGCAACATTAAGCTCACATTCGCCTCACTAGCCACAGCACAGATCTCACAAGAAGTCAATACGCAAGAAGAAGAGCCTCCTCGATTTTCTTCTCACCACAGCAACAAAAATCATACTCACAAACTGGAAGAATACAGCCAAAGCCACCTTCAAAGGATGGCTCAACTGGGTGATCTTCCTAAGGGGCGCGGACACCACCACCCTTAGAAATACGCCAGGTAGACACCACGACCGAGCAATGTGGACCAAACTGGACAAACACATGGACACCTTCAAACCACCATAGCCACACCTCTTCCACAAACTCAAGCCCACCGACCCCTGACAGACAACGGCCACATTCCTGCCCAACAAACCGCCCCCACTCTGGGTTTTAACCCCTTCCATGCTCATGACGAGCTCAGCTCGTCATGAGACACGGTTGAGCTGTGCTGATGACGAGCTGAGCTCGTCATGAACAATGGGGTTCATCCAGGATCAGCACAGGAGGGGAAACACCTAGCAGCCAAGGTGTTAAGTTTCATGTTTTATGTTTGTATGTCTCTTTTCTTTATTTTTATACAAATGTCAGCGAATAACATCCAAAAATGTCTGTTATATCTGTTATATGTAACCTGTAAATACCAATAAAAACATTTTTTTTAAAAACAAAAAAACAACAACATACATTTAAAACCATGTTTAGGTACCACAGATGCCACCACAGGTCCTAAGCGTGCTTTATTTTCCATTGCACTGATGGTGAATAATACAAATTAGTCACTATTACGAAATGGAAAAACGTTCAGAAAATAAGGAATGTGGAGCCCCTGCATGATTTTGGGCCTGATTTTGAAAGCCCTAATTGATGCCCATGTTCCTGATTCCCCAATTTAGAAGCAGTAAAGCACATCAGGTCAGTCTCCTTGCTCATCCAAACTAGCATATAATAGAAATCAAAAGGCACCCTTTACCGTCTATCTTTGCTCCTCAGATCTCTAAAAACACGTCTTGCAACAGAAGTTAGGCTGACAGCCCCAAAAAGGCACGCTTTTGAAGCCCTCTTTTGTGAGCCTAGCCAACGTCCTAAATTACCATCCTATCTGTTAGAAATGGGACTTCTGGTTGGCTAAGACTTGCGCCAAAGCCAGGCAGAAACCAC
Organism: Lissotriton vulgaris; assembly: GCF_964263255.1. Lineage (NCBI taxonomy): Eukaryota > Metazoa > Chordata > Amphibia > Caudata > Salamandridae > Lissotriton > Lissotriton vulgaris. Next base: position 1,944,884,040 of record NC_141685.1, read on the forward strand.
CACTCTAGTTAGAGCAAGGGAGTTACACGCCAAGATAACCCCTGCTCACCCCCTTGGCAACGTGGCACGAGCAGTAAGGCTTATCCCCGAGGCAATGTGTAAAGCATTTGCGCAACACACACAGAGCAGCAAAATACTAGGCACACCACAAAAAGGAACTCCACACAAGGTTATATATAAAAAGTAGCCTTTGTATTACCATAAACACATTAGATCATAGTCACACAGATACACTGTGCCAATTGGCACTGGGCAGTGTTTACAGGGGACTATTTACACAGGACAGGGCAACGTGGGCCACTGTCAGAATCAGCACTTAGTAGAAATAGCACTTACAACAACTGTAGCACAAAATAACAATTGTAGAACACAACCAGTAACCACTGGTAAAAAGTAGGTACACACTATGCAATCCTAATCACTTTAGGCATGGATCATGCAGGCAAACATAAACTCGCTAGTATAAAATCTACTAGGCAAAACAACCTCCTAAGCATAAAACACAGTTAGAGGTATCACAGGCATAAAGGCATTGCACATTACGCATAAATCACATTAGGCATCAGGTAATTATCAACATAAACACAATATACCATCACCTTGCGCAAGAATCACATGAGATACTAACCCCAAGCCAACTGGCCTTCCGTGGGGCTCAAACGCCCTTTGTCCAACAGTGTCAGGGCAGGCTGCACATGCAGCAAAAAGCAACAACACAGAAGACCAGGCCTAAACGTGGCAGCTGCCCACTACTTGCTGGGCAGCTGGGAAATAAGTGGGGCGAAGGAGTGCATCTCACTCCTGAGTTAAAAAAAACCTGTCCCCTAGAACTGAAGAACCTAAACGGTGCAGCTGCCCACTACTTGCTGGGCAGCTGTGAGGTAGTGGAAAATGCGGCAAGGGCTCTCAGTGGCCCTTAGGACAAAAAGGCCAACAAACCAGCCCCAGCACTACTGTGCCTCTGTTGGAGCCACCTAGGCTCTATAAATATGTTTGCCCATCATTGGAGCCCGCAGGCTCAGAAGATAAATAATGTTCCCATAGCACTGGAGCCACCTAGGCTCTGAAACAACTATGCCCCAGGGGCGAGCACTGGCAATAAAAATAAACATGCCCACGAGGGGCAGCTGCCCTCTGCAAGCGGGGCAGAGGGAAGAAATGCAGCTATTGGCCTGGGCACCTCTGTGCCCTCACGTTGGAGCCCTCTAGGAGCTGCCAGCAACAATGCCCGAAGCCCCTCCCGGGGACTTTACAACAACTTGTGGCACCATCAATAGTCCCCTATGAGACCCCCCTGCCCTTCCTGACTCACCGGGCTACTCAGGGGGGGGTGCTCCTTCCGTGCTAAGGGACTCGGCAATGTGGGGCTTTCTGCCCGGTTCCCTCTCTGTATGTAGGCACTGCGGGCTGCAGGCGGGGTCTGGTGACTCTCTCCTTCAGGAAGCGGGACTCTCTCAAAGCATGGGAGCCCCACGCCACATACAGCACGCGCTTCACCCGGTCCCTCGTCTTGGGATTTTGGGAGATAGAGCATGCGAGGCTCAGCACAGCTTCTCCCCGGGTTCCGGTTGGGAGCATGGGGAAACCCTCCCGGTGGGAACCAATCACTGAGCTCCCCACCAGTGACACGGTAGGAGTCTCTGCCAGCTGTGGTCAATCCCAGCGCGGCCCTACAATGAAGTCGCGGCTGGACTCCTCAGCTCGCTCTCAGCCCCGGTGCTGCGGCGGTGATCTCTGGGGTCAAAACGAGGGGTAGGCTCCCTCTAATTCAAGATATAAGACGAGGTGGGCACCCATAATTAAAATAACAAACTAGGCGGCCATAACGCGGGGTGGGCACCCCTTAGGAATAAAAACAATTAATTAAGCGGGGTGGCACCCGTAATTAAGTAGAACAACTCCACGGCCAGGATGCAGGGTGGGCACCTGCCAAAGCAAGCGGACAAAAAGGCAGGGTAGGGACCTGCCAGAAATCAAAACAAGGGGGGGAATCCCCAGGCAGCCTTTCGGTGCTGCAGGCCCCCCAGTAGTCCTCCTGGGCTTAGCACAGCGCTCCTCTGGACAGCAAAGCCCCCTCCTAGGATGAAAAACAAAGCGCTCCCAGGCGCTACATGCAAAAGAAGTCCATGGAAAGTCCTTCAGGGTGCAGGGGAGCAGCTCACAGGGCCCTCCAGCAGGGAGGCAGCACCCAGTGGCGGTTTCTCCTGGCACCCAGCAGAAGCAGCAGGCCCCCCTCAAGGTAGGAACAGAGTGAAAATTTTACCTGGGTCACAGCCCCTTTTTATACACAAATTCCCTTTGTCCCCTTAGCACAGGGTTTAGGGAAAACCAGCTGCAACTGGTTTGGGGGCACTTGAGCACTTTGTTTTGCTCAGCTCCTCTTCTTCCATTTACAGGGTAGGCTAGGGACATCAGACGCACCACAGGGGACGGAGCCGGCATTGTGGAGTGAAGGCCCAGCCCTATTCAGGTCCCAGGTGCACTCCTCCCTCCCATCAACATGCAGATCTCTCCATTCACCACGGGGGCAGACCCATCCTGACTCCTGGAACCAGGCACACCAGCCAGCTCGAACGAATCACAAGCCAGACATTCAATTCACATTTACTACACAGACATGCCAACTTCTAGAAGTGGCACTTCTACACTAGACACATTAAATATGGGCACACCATCGCGCAGCATTTAATTTCACGAGTTCACACATACCCAACTCTCCCCTGCACTCCCCACACGTCAGGAACTACCATGGACACACACATTCCCCATGCATTCCTATGGAAGGGCAGGCCAATCTCACAACATGCATTCAGAGTGCGCACGCACTTCGCACTGGGACACAGTGTTAAAGTGCGCAGAAGCCAAAAACAACTAACACCAGGTCACATATAAAAGCAAAAAAGTTTAGGGGTGAGCCTGCCAAAAGGGCAAAGTCCAATACTATCCATAAAATCCCATTCATAATCAAACCCCTTGAAAAGTGGAATCCACTCAGCAGAAAGGTGAACTTTAAATCCATAATCATTGACATGACTTACAATCTGATTTACTGTCAGATTTCCATCCACAATAACATACCAAATCAACATTTCCGAGCATAAAATAAGACCTCATATTGCAAACGAGGGTTACTACTCAGACTTGTTGTCCTCCTGGTACTGAAGCATTTATTACTATAGAACGTATTATGATTCTATATTTCCACTGTTACACCAAAAAGACGGCATTGCGACTGGTGTGGAGTCAACAAAAGACTATCCAACTAAAATTCTAAACTTGCAGTTCTTTTTTTATTATATAATGTATTGAATCACAAAAGATATACATAGCAAACAGTATGATGCAGATAATGAATTAATTGCCATGGGCAGGTTCTTGTCTAATACAATACCCAGGTTTCTTGCATCGCTAGCGGGCTGTGCGGTGTCCCCCAGCTTAGTGGGTCACTAGCCTTAAGCCCAATTAGATGTGGTTCCTCCTGATCCAGCGGGCCAAGAGAAATTCAGTCTTATATGTACAACTCTACACCACGATACTCACCATAATTTATAAATCTGTTACTAGGCCCATTGATGACTAAGACATAAATTGACCAACTGAATCGTATGACCTAATTAATCAAAAACACATTATAATACATTTAATTAAGTCAATATCATAGGCAATGGATTAACTAATGGTAACTCAATGAAACCAACAAGACCAGCTTGTCATTTCAAAATCTATTTTATTAACTTTATTATAAAGCAGAATGCATTTTTAAGCGAAAACTCTTTTATTAGCAATTTTTATTGCTCAAACATTTAGGAAATTTCCCTAAGCCCTATTTCCCTGACTTAGCTAAAGAAAACCTAAAGGGAATAAGTAAAGTCTCAATGGATCTTACGTGAAACTAATGTCCGTCAGCATTTCTGGAGCACAGGAACGAGCCAGCAGTGCTCCTTCGAAGGGGGCAATTTTTATACCTTTTTCCTATCTAAAACTAACTAAAAGAATACAAATATTCAAGCAAGATGAAACACGATTGGACTAGGACATCATCCGATGAAGTCATACGACTCTCGCATAGCAAAAGTCACGTTTCTTCAAGAACGGCATTGTTCATAGTCTATGCGTGTCACAGGCTTCCCGAGAGTTGCAACATTAGGCAAATTATTTCCTCCGTCCAAGCCTTTCCGCCGCTGAACATCCTGCCCTTGACCATGGAAGCTGAATCAAATGTCCTTAGCTTCCACAAAGCCTTGTTTACGAGCCACTTTCAAAGAATTATTGTAGAAAAATATTTCCACTTTCAAACGTTGCTGTGCAAGGCCCAACTTTTGACAGAACTTCGGACATCCATTTTAGAAATAGGCCACAGGCCTCTTTTAGCACGAGTCTAGTATGCAAGGAAACACAAGACAATAATTAATTCAAGAAATTATATTTATTCTGTTACCCACCCCCTTTACTAAAATTAACCCATTAGTCTATGTTACCTAGCTGTGCATACAAAAGATAAACAAAACACAAACACATGAGGCGACATAACATAAACAAAAGCACATTTTTAAAGAATGCACATGCTTTTATTTGAAACAGCCGCAGTTAATGCACAACAAAACGAAAGACAAAGTAAATGTATTATTTAGAGCAGAATGACGAACATGACAAGAGCACAAATGATTAAACCCGTGTGTTCATGTAGGTGCACATTATTCTAGGTTGTGTCAGTACAAAAACGTTCGAATCATGCAACACTCATTAGTAAATTAGAATTATGGGAGTTTCATTACTGTGTACTTTAATTCATAATTTATTCTGAAAGTCCGCTTCATCAACTCCCAATAGAATCACTTCAGTTTTATACCCGTTCAGCTGAAGACAATTGTTACATATCCAGTCTGAGACTCGGAGCATAAAGGTATTAAAATGAGTTTGTGTGGTCGTTATGCTTTAGAGATGGAAGTGATGGGCTAGATATCATCAGTGTAAGAGATGATTTATAAACCATAACATCTCATGAGGTTGGCAAAGGTGGGCCGTGTACAAGTAAAAGACGTCAGAGCTCGGGGATGGTTGAAGAACTGATTGCCATCTATCAGAAAGAAAAGATTGTATCCATCTGTGGGCATTAGGAGGGATGCTCAACTCATTCATGCATTTTAGAAGTATAGCAGGGGAGACTGTGATAAAATCTGCTGAGAGATCAAGGAGGATCAGAGTGACAGACGAGCCTTGAACCGCAATGGTGGCTATCGTTAGCAGCTGCCAACAGAGCTGTCTCAGCCCTATGGGCATCCCTGAAACTCCATTGAAAGGGTTCCAAGAGGTTTGACAGGAAGAATGAAAGTTGTATGTTAACTACTCTTGCTAACACTTTACTTGGGAAAGGTAAAAGAGAGATGGGCCTGTCTTTAGAGAAGACTTTGGGGTCCTGGGGATAGCTTTGCCATGCTTCCATGCACAATCACCACAATGGACGTCTGCCGAGGCCAGCGGGAGGCTGAACAGGGTGGTGAAAACAAGGTACATGATATTAGGGCAAAGAGAAAAACTATGATGCTGATAAGGGTCATCTGTGGATGCTTGGTGAAAAACGACTGCTCCTTCTTCTTTCTTTTGAGTATTTTTGATTTTTCCCAGTGTGCTTCTTTCTTATACTGTGCAGTTGGGCTTGAGTTTACAGATTTTTTACCAGGCCTTCATTGCCTTCCTGCTGGACTTAGAGCAGAGGTAGGTCCGGCACCTTTCTGGTCTTTTTGTCGGCAATCTGCTATCTCCTGCCTGGTGTTTGTTTGTTTGGCTTGTATTTTCCTCAGCTCCACTCAGTGGGTGTCCTCAGCATTCAGGATGGGATTCTGCTCTCAGACATACCTCTTTTCACCCTGCTGTGATAGGAACTGAGGCTGCTGTTATATTTTGTAGAGGTCCTTTGCTGTGTCCCTGTCTTGAGCATCTCAAGATGTTCATGGGCTTCAACTTTCCTGTCTACTCCATTCTGTGTTTGGGGCATATGGGTGGAGTGCATTGGCCTTAATTCTCTTTGTTTGTGTGGTATTCTCATCCACTCTGGATAACAATTGGATTAGAGGAAGTGACCATTTGGGGGAGTCTTGGTTCACCATAGGCTCAATGTTAACTCCTTTCCAGGGGGCATAGATTTAGTGGCATGGGTGGTGGTATGGTGTCTTGTACGTTTCCTGTCACTGGGTAGTCTTGGATTGCTCCAGGTGGCTCTTCGTGGTCAGGCATGGGCACTTCTGGTTCCTTGGCCAACATTTTATTAGCTCTGTCTTTCTTCTGGCTGTTTTAGTGCCTTCATTGCCCTAATCTATTGTCTGTTACTCGTGTTCTCCATTGCCTTTCAGCTATAGCTGGTGTTATTATGGGGGTCTGCCTCGTGGTAGGTCTTGTGGAATGTCTCCCTTTTTTGACCAGGGGCTGATGTATTTCAACATCCTTGGTATGGTCTTGGCTATTGTCTCCCTATGTGCATGTGTCAAAGTGCCCGGAGCTTGGGCCTGACGTCTTTTTTTATGACATCTTTCCATTGCTTGGGTGGTGGATGGATTCCATGTTCTTCTCAGATAGTCTCTTTTTCAGGCTGGTTTTCCTTGGTTTTCCCTCCCTATTGTGCGTCTAGAGATGGTCTGCTTAGGTTCTGCCTTAGTTTGGCTCTAGCAGGGTTGGGACTCTATCCAAATGGGCCTGACAACATTTTTTGCACTGCTTCCTCTTTCCGATTCTGCCGCCTGTGTCACTGTTCCAACCTACATTCCCTACAGTGAATATGGCCCACCTTCTTCTGGAACACCTTGTAATGCCTCAGGACTGTTGTTACTTTTTAAAGCTTTATTTATGCCCTTACTGCTCTAGTACATCTGCAAATAGTAAGGACTAGAGAGAGGAAGAGTTGAAAGAGTAATGCACCAATGACGTACCAGTAATCTTGATAGCATGGTTACTTTTCCGTGTCCCAGAACACACCTCCCACCCTCCTTTGCCTGTGTCATGACCTTGATTCCTGTGATTACAGACAGTACTGCTCGTCTCCACCCTCTTAATGGCGAAGGGGTATTCGGGGAAAGAGGGAATGGAAGTAGGGCTGTTTTTTTGGTTGTACCTAGGTTGCATGGTTTCTCAGGGGAGAGGGGACACACCTCAAATAATAAGTACTGGGGTAAGGAAAGGTCATTTATTCAATGACTTCTGGTAATTAATCAGAGTACTCTGTGTGCTTCTTTGGTAATACTTTGATTAAATTGGTGGATTTACGTGACTGTGTACTGAGGAACAAGAAAAAATTGGTCGTTTCTTGAAAATATATAATGATGTATCTCCAAAGAAAACAGAAACATGTCTCATTGTTTAGCAATATAACACCTATACCCATCAAAAAATGTAGTCATGAAAATTCAACTGGTTACACCTTATTATTTAATTTGAAAAATACTATATGACCAAAATACATGGAAAGAAAAACACATTTAACATTCTGACAAAGTTTTGTTCCAAGATTATGCTGCCAAGAAGTGCAATATTTAATTTCTTTCTGGATTCCTGGGTTAGCTATTTTATGAGATAATTGTTCCAATTAGTGCACCATGCCAAGCTGCTCAGACACCAATTAATGTCCAGTACCTGGGGAAAGCCTCCTAAATTAGACCAATGTGTTGAAATGCGGATACACTAATTTGTCAATGACATAGAAGAAAATGTGCCACCGCGTAAAACACCGCTCAGCTCAGACCACTAGCTTAACCGCGACTGCCTGTTAAATAGGCTATGCCCGGATTTACAAATATCACCTTTAATCAAGAGCTGTAACATGGATGGCATTATGAAGTTTATAAAATTCTAAGGATTAGGAACATGCAAATAATTAGCAGTATTATAAAATAACAGAATGCGCGGAGATAGATTGCTATTATAGCATACAGGGATTTTTTTTTATTATTTTGAGGGAGATGACTGGTCCCTCTTGGTACAATTAGTTAGTTCATAATTATCGGTATGGCTATTCACTGTCGAATAACTTTGCCACATACATAACATTGTGGTAGCGTGATGATGGCATGTTTTAGAGCTATTTATTTTAAAATGGTCTGCAATGTGATAATACATTGATTTCTGTCACACTACATTGGATGTGGTCAACCAAGGAGGCCATAGCCTGAGGCAACTAAGGAGCCAGAGCCAGGGGATCTATAGGTGTGCGCAGATTGATAATGAAGATTGCATTCTCTTTCAGAAACAAATCTTAAATAACGAAGACAAAACTGCACCAGCTAACTCTTCTCAGCAAAATAAAAAAACGTTACTTTAGGGCACAAGTGAGAGCCCCCATATAGTTCCTCATCCTTACCCAATATTGTCGAATTGCATCTTACAAACCACTAAGGCCTCATCAAAGGTTTAAAAAAGTACAGCCATATTGGCAGAACGGCACTGGTCTAAACATCTTCAACCCTGCTGCTTCATTTACCCATTTACAATGCAGCATATCGCAGCATAGAATTCTAACTGGTGAAAAACTCTTTCACAAAAATATATAAGATATTCAAGGTGCTATTTTTGTCTAGCACCTTTGGTTCCCTCCAGGAGAGTAAGTCCTATTCTGCATTTTTGCACCTTTTATTGTAGGAGGTCTGCTGCATACGCATCCGTGCGCACGTGTTCTCGTAGAGAACATTTTCGAACTTATTTGTTACATAAAATAACAGAAATCATTGCAAGATGGCCCCTTGTGCGTGCACTTGCATGTACACGCATCCTCATGAAAGTCCGCCATCATAAATGTATATTTTCCTATTCTTTGACAAAAAAGCATGCATGTTTATTTATGTTCAAATGCTTTGGCCTATGCAATATACCAAAGCGTGCAAACATTGGCAAAGCTGCCGCTGCATATTAAAGGTGTATGTAACTGAAGGCTCTGCCAATGGTTGTTAGGGCTAATTTGAAAGCATTCATATTCTTTACATCAGCAATTCTGCTGTGTATTTCCAACAAATAGGGCACCATATTGTTTTTAGGGGTGTGTGCATTGCAGAACTACAAATCCTTCACAAATATTGTTATGTAATATTCTCCAGCCACATCTTTTGCATTATCATACTAAACTATGAAAGGGTTTGCAAACCAGGGAACACTGGATAAGACAAGAGGAAAGTGCAAAACATCTTTTTTTTTTGTAAAATAGATCCAGTGAAAGGTTCTTTAGCACCTTACAACGATGGGCAGTGGGTAGGTTAAAATTAGAGTAGCTCTGCCTGTCAACGATTAATGTCTATGCATACTTTTTTATAAGGAAGAAGGGAGTTTTAACTTGGATTTGGATCAGCAGCTTCATTGTATATCTGGAGGACAATGGAAACAAACACAGTGCAACTATTCTTGGCACAATGTGGCGGCCATAATTGCCCCCACCTCATTCACATCTTCACTTCAATACACTCATTGTTACATTCACTCACAGACTAAACCCCCATCCACACACACACATACACACACACACACACACACACACTCCACACTCTTGACCTTACTCTACATTTCTCAACAGTCGTTCACTCCGGAAGTCAAAGTAGTGGCCAAAGTGATCGATCTGCCAGCCGTGATCTGCAAAATACTCAGATATCTGTAAAGCGAACATCGGGTGGAACCCTAGATATGTTAGTCCACCACAACTGATATGTCATTTACATTGACCTCCCCAAAATGCTCCATTTTGGGCAGCCAAGACTACAAAAGCACGCAGTAAGCCTGGGCCTTAAACTGAGTAAATGGGACTACATCCAGCCTGCACCAGTTTGTAGTTAAAAATAGGGTAAAATCCAGGGCCCTGTTCATCATCCACACAACCTACAGGGAAAAAGGCCCAAAATATTTGTATGACTTAGCTCCTCAATACACCTCACCGAGATCCCTGAGCTCACAAACTGCAAACCAGGTCTAACAGCGTCCAAACTGCTAAAGCAAGGAAGTAAATGATTGGGAGTGAGTACAGGTCCCAAGTCTACCATTTCCTGAGATCAGCAACCAACCACATTCGCTTCACAAAAGTGTACACAAATAACTATTCAGACTTGCTTTCTGAATGGCTTTCCAGACTCCCAAGAGCTGAGATTGCAGAACATCTGCTATGGCTCCACCACAACTGATTAAATGCACCCGGCCCCACACCCCACATTTTTGATCCATGAGATTGGATAGGGTTCCTTTTTCGTTTTGTGCTCTGCAGTAACCAAAAGTTTAAATGTAGCACTTTATACAATTATGCAAAAAGAACAATTGATGGCAAGGAAGAATCTCCATTGGCTGCCTATCCCATTCAGAGTCTCTTTTAAACTTCTCTGCTTGACATATAATGCCTTGAAGGCAGGCCCGACTGATGCCCTAGGCTCTTTGCTCTCTAGGTATGTTCCACTCAGATGCCTTCGCTCGTCAGAGCTTAATCAATTGGTAGTCCCTTGAGCTAGGACGGCACGATGGGGAAGCAAGGCTTTCTCCATTCTTGCACCTCAACTCTGGAACACTCTTCCTCTGGAGATCAAACAACAGCCCTCACTTGATCTTTTTAAGAAAGCTCTGAAAACTTGGTGTTTTACCAAAGCCTATCAGTGAGCTCCTGTCTCTGTCTGCCCGCAGCTAAGTTTGAGTTAGGCGCCTTGACGCCCACTGGGCATAGTAGCGCGTTTATAAATTTTATTTCATTCATGGATGTAATGGTAAACTATGTCAAACACTCATCCGCAGTACAGAGATCTGGGCCTAAACCCATCGTTTGTTTTACTCCCCACACCACCCCCAGTTCGGCCATATGCAAATCGGTCATGACCCTACTCCACAATAACAGCTTCTCACAAAGTGTTTTGCAGTTCATCCACAGGTTGAAGTGTGTAAAAAATGCATTAAAACTATGGTAACATAATCCATGGAAAATGCATTTTATATGTAATAAAAACTCAGTTATTTAATGTGACAATTGCAGATGTCTGTGTGTGTAACTAGTCACATAAGTAACTTCTGTTTGGTACACTGAGGAATAGTGGTGTATATTTATAGTGCTACGATGTCCCATCTTGCAAGAGAAAGCACTGTGAATATGCAAGTCGTCATTTGAAAATGGTATTACACACAGTAAAAATAGGCTGCAGCAAACCATTTTAACACATTGCACCAGATTAGAGATACAAAAGTATGCTGCTCCACCAGAATGTCATGGATATTGAATCTCCAGCGGCTCAGTCCGCTTATACATGTGGCCCACAGTGGCATAGCCACTGTTGACATGCGTGACTTGTAGGGTTGTGTTGCACATGTGCCATGTAGTATGGTGCAAGTATGAAGGCCCATACCTGCTAGGTATGCACTGTCTCATTCAGCCCAACACTAATATGGCTATGTTGTCCCACATTATTGACAGTCACATGGTCAGTCTTGTTCTTGAGAAGTACTTACCAACCAGTAGGCCACTCCCATTGCTCCCATTTTGGAGGCACTCATTGATGAGGGAATGTTGAAATATGAAAGAATCATGAGCACTCCCTGGGTACTTTGCTAGGACATTTATGAACAGGCCCAGATGGTCCACTACTGCCTGCATGTTCATGGAATAAGTGTGCTTCCTATTGTGGTACCGGTGTGATGTAGCCACTGGAGGCATAAGTTGCACATGGGCAAGAGCAACGCAAACCTAAAGTCATATTATTTAAGCCACGCAAAGCCGCTTTGTGAGGTTTTGAATGGCAAGGTGACTTCAGTGCTCCCCTGCGCCACAAGGGTCATAAATATGGCCCACAGTGCTTTTCTTGTATAAATCATCTAGTATTCTCCTTTGCCCAAACCTTCAGGAACATCAAGTCATATCACACAGTACTCCTATGACGCACTTCCCAGTACATCTCATAATTACATCATTGTAGCAATTTGCCTTCTTCTGTGTTGTTTCTCCAGATTTTTCACCATTTACAACATTTTCATTACTATTTTATGACTCTGTTCACTGTGACACTGACATTAATTGTGACAGTGTGTGTGGTCTATCCTTAAAATTGTGCTTTTAAATGGTTTTTGCTCCAACTGGTTTGCTCATATTTTCAGATTGACCACAGTAATTTGGTACAGGAAATGCACCAGTGGCGTGGAATGTTAAGTGAGCTGCAGTGTGTATTTCCAGCACTGACACATAGGGCAAAAGTGTATGCCTCAAATAAAGACCATTATGCTCTAGTTGGGCTGCAGTTACAAAAGTACAGCAGTGGCACTTGGCAAGGAAAGTGCTTTGTCAATTACAAAAAGTATTTTTATGTGTTAGCTAAGTCACACCTAAGTGTAAGTGTGCTTTGTAAGCCCACAGTATTGGGTCATTTAAATCTAAAAGTAGAGCATACAGAATATTAAGGAATTGTATGTCCCCACAGTAAACAATTGCAAAACACTGTGTGTCACTTTGGACATATAACTACATTTTTCCTGATCAAGACATATTGTTAATATAAACCTAATTGCATTACTCATCTAGGGAACATAATAAGGTGAACAAAGTGGTACAAAAGGGGGTGGTGATGGACGAAGCATCTGAACCAATCAAACACTCACACCCAGTCAACAGATCTGGGTTTAATCCATCACCGTTCTTTAGCCCAGTCGCCACCCCAGTTCAGACATGGCCATATGCAAATCAGTCTTACCCTGTGCCTCATGGGAACAGTCCAGCCCGAACTGCCAAGCCATGTCTTCCCTGGACCGGAAACAATCTTCCGAGGACCGGTTTCTGGCATTTCAGCCGTCTTCAGCCCGGCTTGCTTGAATCCAGTGGCAAAGTGAGCAAGGGACTCACGTCTGAGCATACCCTGTCAACTTATGGCGAACAAAGCGGTACAAAAGGGGGTGGTGTTGGACGGAGCATCTGAACCAATCAAAAACTCACACCCAGTCAACAGATCTGGGTTTAATCCATCACCGTTCTATAGCCCACTCCGCCACCCCAGTTCAGACATGGACATATGCTAATCAGTCTGATCCTGTAGGGAACATAATAGAAAATAACTCAAAGTTCTTTTTCACTTGTTAGCAAAAATCACATTTTATGGTGAAACTAGATTTTTTAGTGTAGAATAACATCACTTTCTAAAAGTTGTACTTTGAGTTGCCCGAGAGAAAAACGGGTTAAATGCAGTCTGCCTAGTAGTCTTACTACAGAGACTTGAAAACACAACCCTAAGTAGGTGTTGATGGCTAGCCTCCTGAAAGACAACTGAATTGTCTCTGGGATCAGGAATACTAAAGTAGTGTCAACAGTGACCTCTTATCAGGTAATAGGTTCTCTTGGAGGGTAACAGAAATAGTTGTCAACACTGCAAAGGAAGAGACATCATAACAGTCTTCCTTTACAGTCATGATCATAATGGACAAGGGGTTGCACAGAAAAGGAACTAAAACCATTCATTTACAGAGCTAAGCTAGACATTCTGTCTGGGCTCTGAGCAGAAGGGAACCCCATTTTCAGCACTGGGATAGGGGAGGTTACTTCACTTCCACGGGGTGTGTGTAAAAGCTAACTCCAGGCTTTTGCAAACAGAAGAAGAGGAGTGACTTTTTTAATAATAGGTTACAGGAAGATATGCATTAAGTTGGGACAGGGATTGCAGCATATGTAGGTGAATTGTCTTTGGATAATATGGCAAGATTCGGTGTAGGGAATTATCTAATCACTGGCTAGAATACAGAACACAAATGGCACCTAACAACCACCTTTTCTGAATATTCATCGACCCAGGAAAAATATCAAGGATAATGAAGATTCTTCCAGCTTGTTGGGGAAAGAAGACTGAAGGACTTCTAACTCGTGATACTGCTCTCCAAGAATCAAGAGGTATGCCTCGTGCTGCTGTTACAGCAAGGCAAAAATCAGAATCAAGAGGTATGCCTCGTGCTGCTGTTACAGCAAGGCAAAAATCAGAAGGGCTCCCTGCTCTCAGGAAGGTCGAGATGACCACTTAAGACTGGACTTTACGAGATTCATAGCTGGAGAGAGATCTAATGCCAAGAAGCTCACCCTTGGATCCTGAACAAGAGTGAATATTTCTGTAGAAAAAAATTGCTTGGTATTAGTGGGAGATTTTTTACATCTGGAGGACAAGGAGAAGATGTTACAGTTACCCAAAGAGGGTGCGACCCTGGTGAGCAAAGGTTCCAGAATTGTCCCATTCAGAGCTTTTTCCTGCCAAGAAAGAGCTTCTATGGGACCTTGACGTAAAGGTATCTGAACTTGTGGAGCCTGCTGGAGGCTTGAAGATGACGTATGTGATTCTGAGGGGTCGCTGCTAGCTTCTGATTCCTTACTTGCACTGGAAAAGAGATTTGAGAACCAGAAAAAGTCAAAAGGTAAAAACATGACAGAGGGGAGCCACTAGCTTCTCTCCACTCTATTGCGCTCATCCTAAAATCAGACCTACATTCATCCTTTACAGTGACCATCAACACAGGGTTTTGTGATTTCTTGCTCTTTTTCACCTAAAGTTTTTAAAAATTCACATTTTCAATTCCCTATATCTAATGTTAACCCTTTTGGTGTCTATTTGCTCACTGTATAAAAATAAGTTCCACCACAATTAACCACATGGATTTTATTTATTTTTGGACTGCCTGGTTTTTGGACTTTTACTGTGAGTGAGTCTCTATTAAAACAGACTTAGATTTCTAGCTGCACATCTCTGTCTTATAAAACTAGATTTGTGCTGTGTAGTGGGGATAACAGGCTCTCGGTTGGCTACACATGAGCATTTGCGCAAACATGTGTCCACATGTGTGCAGGCTGAACAAGTAGGACTACTATCCAGCTCGGCCCCATATCAGCACACAGGTAGTACGTTGAGAAGGAACCCTTCAGAGATTGGTGCAGGCCTTACAAAGTAAGTGGACTTTCATAGTGTAAGCCTCTAGTGCATAATTGAGAAGGGTGTGCATTACTGTTTTCTACATTAAGAGCAAAATCTGCACCAAACTTCATTTTCACCATAGTTTCACCTAGAGTTTAGTTTTATGCGCCAATCCTTTGGGAAAAATGAATCCTGCATGCAGATTTCATGTCAGGTTTTTTACATCTCCCCTTCTTCTGGCACCTGAGGATTTATCAAAGTTCTCTATCTCATCTCCTAATTATATTTCAAGCTTTTACTCCCTCTTCTGGGCCAATTTCATTACTCTGATGGACAGCTGTAGGATCAAGGGTCTCCCCACAGGCCAGGGCCATTTGGCAGTGCTTGGCCTATTCCTGCGAAAGGAAAGGTTTGGTGCAGGATCTGCATGTGCTAATTACTATTTACACTGCTCCAAGCCTGGGAAGGCTGAACACCACAGAAGGGTAGCTAGACCAGTGGAATTAACTACAGGCGGGCTTGCCTTTTGAAATTGTTAGAAAAGGGATCAGGCAGCTGTGGCAGTTAGGGATGTGCTTTCAACAGACTACTTCAAGTCAATATTTTGAAATGTCCCAAAATGCTGTACATGAGGTTGGGGTGGTGGTGGAGTAATAATGGGTCACCTCAGGACTGGGTATTGGTCCCTATGTTCTGGAACTTTCCACCCCCACTTAAAAACCTCTGGACAGGGAGGGAAAGAGCTAATAAGAAGATGGATTTTGCAGAATCTGGATAAAAACCAGGTCCCTGTCATAGATGGTGTACCACCATGGACTTATCATGGACAGGACTCTGAGTATTGACTAGCCCCTGAATAACAGCAGAACATGGACTTCCTAGGAGACCCTAAGGAAGAAGCGTTCTTTTGGAACTTCTAAGCACTGGGCCCTTGTCACAGGGCTGCCATCAGACTTCTGCTATCACACAAATCCTCTTCAAGTGGCTACATTGGCTATGACATCCGAACAGTGCAGGCAGACAGAGTATACTGCCTAGCGGGCTCCATGGTGCAGCTGGAGGCAACCACATGCTGAAGAGAATGCCAGGTGGTAGATAGAGGACAGATTCTGAATTTTGACAAAAATGTAGGAGGACTAAAAGCTCAAATAAATAACTCAGAGGCCCGAAGAATGCACTTGCGGTGCCAAGAAACTGCCATTAGAAGCAAAGCAACACCTTGTGGTTCTGAAAATCTGGACCTTGCCATAATAGGGTACCATGGTCCAACACTCGTGTCACAAAATATCATTGTACAATGACAAATTTGGTATCGGCAGACCGGTAATGATTAGGACATCATCCCTATGCATTTGTGTCGTGATTGAGTCATGCTATCACCCCTAAATCATGGTTTCCGTCTCAAAACCTCAGACTCCATTTTGTGAACGCCATCCATCTTGTAGCTTGCCCTCATATAGTCAATTGATTAAGGCCGAGTCTGATCTGAAAGGACACGCCCACCTTAGCTGACTCCCCCATGACCTGGCCGAGCTGACTCCACTGCCTCCAGCCAAACCTGTTCGGGCAGTCCCTCGTCCAGTGGCCGAGTAAGATAGCATCAAGGCACAACATGCCATAAACCATTCACTACATACAAACCATGTTATCCACACACATACACCTGTCCATGTTTCTTGTTTATGGCCGGTTTTACGATGAGGAGGTACCCGATTTATTTGGGGTTTCGTCGATATCTGATGGTAGTTCTGGACCGAGCTGGGTCATCTATCACAAACTGGACATCTAAAATATGGGTTGGCCGTCATGACTTTGCTTTTTGCCTTATTGTGGAAATATGTATATGACCGTATCATAAACTGAGGAATTTTTGCCTGCAGCTGTTATTTTTGTATAAAAGGAGAAGGCTGGTTCTGTAAAAACGAACAGTCTCCTGAGAATCTACATCCCGTGCTGTTGTACTTCTAGGACTCTTGTTACTTTTTGCAGCCAATAAAACTTGATCTCTGACTTCACCTAGAAGACTCTGTGTTTCTGTGGTCCGGAACAGGGAGAACTCAGAGGTCTACCGACCCCCTGGACCACGCACACAATTCAGCGAGGACATCGCCGACTTCGTCAGCCCACATGCCCTCCCCTCCGCTGACTACATCCTCCTGGGAGACCTCAACTTCCATCTGGAGAACAACAACGACCGCAACACCAGCACCCTGCTCGACAACCTCACCAACCTGGGACTCAAGCAACTGGTGTCCACCCCCACCCACCTCGCCGGACACACACTCGACGCTGTCTTCTCATCCAGCAAGGACATCAACTTCAGCCACACCACAGAGCTTCAATGGACGGACCACAGCTGCGTCCACTTCACCTTCAAGAAAACAACGACCCACCACCACCAGCAACAGACCGCCCGCAGAAGCTGGAACAAGATCACAGCAGACCAGCTCGCCACCTCCCTGAGCCAGCACCCTCCTGCCAGCTCAGCGAACCCCAGCCAGGCCGCCGACAACCTCACGAAGTGGATCAGCAACTGCGCGGACGAACTCGCCCCACTGAGGACCCCGCCCAGCAGACCCGGCAGCAAGAAAGCCCCATGGTTCACCGACGAACTCAAGAGCTCCAAGAAGAACTGCCGAGCCCTCGAGAAAGTCTGGAGAAGGGAACCGACACCGGACAACAGGACCTCCTTCAAACTTGCCACCCGGAAACACCACCAGCTGATCCGCGCCGCCAAGAAAACAGCATTCAAGGACCGGTTGGACAACAACGCACACAACTGCAAGGAACTCTTCAACATCGTCAAAGAGCTTTCCAACCCCAGCGCAGGAAACAACGACATCACCCCATCGCAAGACCTCTGCAACTCCCTGGCTTCATACTTCCACAACAAGATCGCGGACATACACAACAGCTTCAACAACCAACCAACGCACACCATGACCGAACAACCACCCCCCACCACCACCCTCCACGCCTGGACCCCGATCAGCACCGAAGACACCATCCGCACGATGAACTCCATCCACTCCGGATCACCGACCGACCCCTGCCCTCACCACGTCTTCAACAAAGCCGACGCTGTCATCGCACCCCACCTGCGAGACATCATCAACACATCCCTCGACACCACCATCTTCCCCGAGAGCTGGAAACACGCCGAACTCAGCGCCCTACTCAAGAAACCAACAGCGGACCCCACCGACCTCAAGAATTACCGCCCCATCTCACTCCTCCCGTTTCCAGCCAAAGTCATCGAGAAGACCGTCAACAAGCAGATGGCCGCTTTCCTCGAGACGAACGGATCCCTCGACCCCTCACAGTCCGGCTTCCGAGCCAACCACAGCACCGAGACCGCCCTCATCGCCGCCACCGACGACATCCGAGCCCTGATGGACAATGGAGAAACAGCGGCCCTCATCCTCCTAGACCTCTCCGCGGCATTCGACACGGTCTGCCACCGCACCCTAGTACGGCGCCTCAGCAACGTCGGAATCCAGGACAAGGCGCTGGAGTGGATCACCTCCTTCCTCGACGGGAGAACACAGAGAGTCCGCCTACCACCGTACAAGTCAGAGGCCACCGAAGTCATCTGCGGCGTCCCCCAAGGATCATCTCTGAGCCCCACCCTCTTCAACGTCTACATGAGCCCCCTCGCGGCCATCGTACGCAAACACAACCTCAGCATAATCTCCTACGCCGACGACACCCAGCTGATCCTCTCCCTGACCAACGACCCCTCCGCCGCCAGAGCCAACCTGCACGAAGGGATGAAAGAGGTAGCCGAGTGGATGACGACCAGCCGCCTGAAACTGAACTCGGACAAGACGGAGGTCCTCATCCTGGGCTCCTCTCCCTCCGCCTGGGACGACTCCTGGTGGCCTCCCGCCCTGGGCACCGCACCCAAACCGACAGACCATGCACGCAACCTGGGCTTCATCCTGGACTCCTCCCTCTCCATGACCAGGCAAGTCAACAACGTCTCCTCGGCATGCTTCAACATCCTACGCATGCTACGGAAGATCTTCTGGTGGATCCCCACCGAGACCAGGAAGACCGTCACCCAGGCCCTCGTCACCAGCCGACTGGACTACGGCAACGCCCTCTACGCCGGGACCACCGCCAAGCTCCAGAAGAGACTCCAGCGGATCCAGAACGCCTCAGCCAGACTCATCCTCGACATCCCACGAACCAGCCACATCTCCGGACATCTGCGAGACCTTCACTGGCTCCCCGTCAACAAAAGAATCACCTTCCGCCTCCTCACCCACGCACACAAAGCCCTACACGACCAAGGCCCGAGCTACCTCAACAGCCGAGTCAACTTCTACGCTCCCAACCGCCACCTCCGATCAGCCAACCACGCCCTCGCCGCCGTCCCCCGCATCCGAAGAGCGACTACAGGAGGAAGGTCCTTCTCCCACCTGGCCGCCAAGACCTGGAACTCCCTCCCGACCGACCTGCGCCTGACCCAAGACCACCTCTCCTTCAGGAAGAAGCTGAAGACCTGGCTGTTCGAGCAGTAGCGGCTCCCCCCCCCCCAGCGCCTTGAGACCCCACGGGTATGTAGCGCGCTTTATAAGTGTCACTGATTGATTGATTGATTGATTGATTGATCCCCTGGCACCACCGGGTTCCTAAAAACCCGGCACCTCAGTCTGAACATCCAAATTGGCCCAATAGAGGCCAAGAAAATGCAGTAAGAAGCTTGGTCCCTTGGTGACCTTTAGGACATGAGCACTCATAACACTAAGCTTCTTGTTGAAGTCCTGCGGGAAAGGCCAAGGCCCTGGATAGGAAGATGGCTAAAAGAGAGCAAGTGCACCCCCTTTTCCCTTGCTGCCTGATATCTGCTCGAATTTACCGTCTCCTCAGGCAGTCAGGAGGAGAGAAACATTGGAAAAACTGTCAGATAGTAGGCGTGACCGTTCCCCCATCCAGTATTATCCCCCGGGAGCCCCCAGACCCCCAGGGACCAAGGAAACATGAGTTCCACAATTTTCAAACATAGGAAAAAATAACAGGTTACATGGCCTCATGCTGTTAACCTCCCCATAGTCCCCCACAAGGTTAAAGAAAGGGGAGCCCAAGAAGTCTCTAGGGGGCTTAAAAAGTCTGTATACGTGGCTTTGTACAGCCCAGGAAGCACGGGGCACCATTAATGTGGAACACAATGTTTCTGGGGCTGCCATGAGCTCTGCTGTCCCCACAGGAAACTCCACAAAGCCCTCAGTCTCCAAGATTGTTGAATTGGTGAGCCTGGGAGAGAGATCAATACAGTCAATCACTGCTGGAGCTGGGAATTTTGCTATATGGCTTTAGACAGCTGGGATCTCTTTTGGTGGTTCCTAAAGCTCCATTGCAGCATGTATATAAATAGAAGAAAGGCTCGTGAACATAGTTATTGATAACTAGAATGCTTTAATAACAATGACAAAGTTACATTGACTCATTACATGTCTAAATGAAAGTCACAGAAATGGTTTATTGGCAATAACAAGTTAACCCCAAATCATAATAGGAATGAATAGAGGTCATGGATATTCTTTATTGACATTTCCTGCCCTAATGAATGAAAATGTAAGATGGCACCATTCTAAGTGATTTTAAAATAGTGCTGCGTTGATGTTTGGAAACATATTTGTGCTGAAATTAATGTGACCTCTCAGCGCAACTCATGGCACAACTCAACTTGTTCACAAAATTGTCAATTCTTTGTAATTAATTTCTGTAAATAATTACTTGTGAACCATAAAGTACCTAGTAAATAGTATCACTGTTGTCTACCCTGTGCCGCTCTTCGCTGTGTCACTTGTCACTTGCGCCATTCACATTGTGCTTTTCGAGCACTTATGTGCACAAGTATTTTTCGGGTTACGCCCACATCTAATGTAAACAGTGCTGAAAATGTTTTTGTCTGTACATGTTCTTAATACAGAATGCTCCTTGCATCTCTTTAAACCCTTTGATTCCTACTGTTTCCCCTTTTTGCAACTATATGTGCTTTTTTTATTAACAGCCTGTCGAATATTACCTGTTGAGACATTCATCACCCAGGGTATACGGGTGACTTCCTGTTATCTGATGCTATGAAATTAATGTGGTGACATCCTTACAAAGCCACTAGGCCTGCCTTTTGAGAACTTTCCCCCCTTATATTATGTCTGGTTTATATGGATTTCTAATATATAGGGATTTTTAGGGTTAAGATCTCATTAGGGGTGTGAACTGTTTGGAAGGTATATCCAATGGAATTTCCACCAGCCATTCTGTGTATATATATTTTCACTGAAAAAAAACAAAGGTTATTTCGGTGTTGTAGTTAGGAAATAGAATTTAACAAACATTAGTAATGCACTGAAAAAAGGACATTATAGTTAGGCTGACATTTCACTCATACAAAACCAGAGAAATAAAGCAGTTATAGTTAGATGAGCAACCTTAACTTGCACCCCCGTAAAGCACTGCTTATGACTTCACATATTACATCACTCATGACAAGGTCAGTGACATCAGTGATGACATCTCAAATGACATCACTGATGACATCAATGATGACTTCTTCCAGTGACTGTGAGCATTTAAAAAATGTTTATGAGTGTTAAATAAATATACTAAGGTGTATTGAGTAACCAGTGTGTGTATGGTTGCCTGTATCAATGATTCAGTGGGTGCGTGACTGACTGTATAAGTGAGTGATTAGGAGTCTCAGTAAATGTATGGGTCACTGACTATGTTCTTGAATGTCTGTATCAGTCTGTCATATGGTGTCTAAGTGGCCGTATGGGTTGGTGAGAAGGGTACTTGAGTGGCAGTATGAGTGACTGATTGGTTGTCTGAGTACCTGTATGGATGTATGATTGTCTGTGTGGGTGGGTGAGGAGGTGTCTGACTGCCTGCATGGATGAGTGAGTGGATGAGTCTGTTGCTGTATAGGTTAGTGAGTGTGTAAGTTAAGGGCTATATATAAAAGACTGAGGGCCAGATGTAGGTAAATAGCATTTACTGATTCGAAAATACAGAATTTTACCGATTCGGTATTTTTGAATCGGTAAATGCTATGTAGCAAATCATTCGGTAAAAATTACTGAATCGTTCAGATTCGGTGTTTACCGAATCGGTATTTACCAATTCGGTAATTGCCATTCATTCCTATGGGCCTGGAGGCCCATAGGAATGAATGTCAATTACCGAATCGGTAAATACGGATTCGGTAAAAGGGGGAAAACATTGAAGGGTGTCAGGGTGTCACTTTGACACCCTGTTGCACCCCGCAATTGTTTATGGGTGCACATGTTGGAGACATACATCCCAAGTTGCCAACAAGGGCATGTATGTCTGCAACATGGCACTGAAGCAATTTGCATAAAATTGCTTTTTGTGGTGTTTTCGTTATTTGCCACCAACTAGTAGTTGGTGGTAAATAACGAATCCTAACATGGGATAAGCACTCATTTAAGTGCTCCCTACAATAGGAATTTGGTAATTTACCGAATCGGTATTTAAGAAATGGGTAATTTACTGATTCCTTAAATTACCAATTCGGTAAATTACCGAATCGTTAATTTCAGCTCCCTACATCAGACAAACCTATTACCGGTCGGTAACGGCTGAAATTCATTAATTTCGGCCATTACCGACCGGTAATAGCCTTCCTACATCTGGCCCTGAGTGTTTGTATGGCTGTGTCGGTGAGTGAATGGATGTGTGATTGGTATATGGGTGAGTAACTGTGTATGTGAAAGTCAGTATAGCTGATTGTTGGAGTATATGAGTGGCTGTATGTGTGAGTGAGGGATTGTGATAGTGGCTGTGTGGGTTAGTAAGTGCATGTGTGATGGGCTGTATGGTAAGTATGTGCTGGTATCTGTATGAATAAGTGTCTGGGTGTGTGTATAACTGTATAGGTGAATAAATCGCTGTGTGATTGACTACAGGTGAGTCAGTAGGTGTGTGAGTAGCTCTATGAGTAACTCAGCGTGTGAGTGGATGTATGGGTGTATGACTGGATATATCAGTAGCTGTATTAGTGAGTGAGTTAGTGTGAGTGGCTGTATGGGTAACTGAGTGGATGTGTACGTAGACCTATGAAACAGTGAGTGCATTTGGAAGTACTAGTATGGGTGTATAAATGGTTTTGAGAGTGTTAGTGTGGAAGTTGGAGTGGGTATGTGAAAGGTTATATTGGTGTGAGAGTGGGTGCATTAGAGATGATGTGGATGTCATTTGAGATGGCATCAGTGATGTCACTGACCAAGTCATGAGCTCAGCTAACTATAGCTGCTGAATTTCTCTGTTTTTGTATGAGTGAAATGTCAGCCTAACTATAACGTCCCTGTAACCTTTGGTTTCTCCAGTAAATTTCTAAGGTTTTTTCACTGCTAATTCCTACCGATAACACCCCTGTAACCTATGTTTTTTCAGTGAATTACTAAGTTTAAAAAAATAATGTTGCTTAATTGTAACGCCCATTTTTTTTAAGTGACCCTCTAAGTTTTTCATATTTTCTTTTTATAATTGGATATTGTATATTATATTTATATTTATATTATATTCCACTCAATTTTTCTTTGGCATGTGTTTATCAGAAAGTACAGTAATAACTAGTTTTATATTTAACAATTTTTTTGAGTTGGCATAACACTGTCAGATTTAATGTGGGCAATATGTGATCAGTAAATGTATTTTACATACTGAAAGTAAGATATTGTTTTAACTTTTCTTTTTTATATAAATAGACACATTCTACAGTATATTTAACTGTAGAGCTTTATTAGTGTACTTTTCAACCTCATATTTTTGTAGTGAGGGTCCAGAAACTTGTCTCAAAGACTATTTTCCTTTTCACATTGACGCCAGGCATTCCGATGATATTGGTAGCCACAATCATTGTAAATACTTTGAGAAATGACAAAACAAATGCAGACATTCAATAGCCACCACCCCATTCAAAACTTATAACTGCAAAATGGATTAAAAAGCAACACAATAAAAACATTACTATGTAACTTACTGTATAATGGCATGTACAACTCCCTTAATATCTCTATATCACAGTACATAACTTTTTCCAAGTAATCTATGACTGCATGCATCACTGTATCACTGAGTCTCTCAATCACTGTATAATTATTTGAGAGGATCGGTGAGACGGTGCATCAGTCTATCAATAATTCCTGTTATGAAATGCATCACTTCTTCAGTAGATCTATGAGTGGGTGCATCAGTATCACGATGGATCGGTGATTGGTTGTGTAAGTCTCTCACTCAATCTTTGAGTAGGTGCAAGAGTGCCTTTGCGCATTTGTAAGTAAGTATATGATTGTCTGACTGGATCTGTGAGTGGATACATTGGTGTCTGAGAGGGTGACTGAGTGGGCGCATGAGTATCTGAGTGGATCTGTTAGTGAGTGCATGTGTCTCTCGTGGGTCTATGACTGGCAGTGTGAGTGTATGAGCGGTTCTGTCAGTGGGTGCATGGGTCTCTGAGTGTGACTGTGAATGGGTACATGAGTTTCTGAGGATATAACTGACTGGGGCTTAAGTCACTGAGTGGGTGTGTGAGTGGCGGTGTGAGTGACTGTATGGGTGTGTGAGTGTCTGAGTGGGTCTGTGAGTGTGTCTATGAGTATGTGAGTGGGTGTATGAGTGTTTAAGGGTCTGTGAGTGAGAGCATAAGTCTCTGATTGGGTGAGTGAATGGGTGCATGCATGACTATCTCAGTGGGTCTTTGACTGGGAGGACGAGTGTCACGTGGGTCTGTGAGGGGATGTATGACCCTTGACTGTGTGAGTGAGAGGGTGCATGTATATCTTAGTGAGTTTGTGAGTGGGTGTGTGAGTGTCTGAGTGACTGACTGAGTCCATATGTCTCTGAGAGGGTCTGTGACTAAGTGTGGGAATGACTGTATGGGTGTGTGAGTGGGTGTATGAGTGTCTCAGTGGATCTTTGAGTGGGTGTATGAGTGTCTCAATGGGTCTATGAGTACATAAGTGAGTGTGTGCGTGAGTATGTAAGTAGGTTCATGAATCTCTGAGTGGGTCTGTACATGGGTGTGTGACTCTCTAATGAATGAATACACATTTTTATAGTGCATGGCTACCCGAGGGCATCCCAGGGCTTAATGTGGCACCTTAGTCGACTAAGCACAGATCAAGGGAAAAGAAAGGTTTTAAGCTGTTTCCTGAAATTAAAATATTTAGATTAAGACTAACTGAGTTTGTAAGTAAGTGCATGAGTTTCTGAGTGGGTCTGTGAGTTGTTTGCATGAGTGCCCAGGTGGGTCTGTGAGTGGGGGTAAGAGTCTCTAAGTGAGTATGAGAATGTACGCATGAGTCTATGACTAAGTCTCTAAGTAGGTGCATGAGTCTCTGAGTGGGTCTGTAAAAGGGTATGTCACTCTCCAAGTGAGTCTGTAAATGGGTGCACAAGTACCTGAATGGGTATGTGAGTAGGTACAGGAGTATCTGAGTGGGTATGTGACTGGATGTATAAGTGTATGAGTGGGTATTTGAGTGGGTGTATGAGTGTCTGAGTGGATATGTGAGTGGATACATAAGTCTGTGACAGTGTGATGATTTTGCGATAGTTGCAATGTCCCTGCGACGGTACACGGGGGCATCATTGTGACTATCATGAACAATTTAAAAAAATCCATTTTTGGACACGTACCTTGTGTCACTAACACACCCATTTCTCAACATGGGGTCAGATTTTCTCCGCCTTGACCCCTTATGTTAGTTTTCACACAAATTTTCAGCCCTGGGAACCATTCCTGGATGATAAAATGGCGGCTGCAACTTTCTGTTCAGGTTGTGTCCAGCCAATCAGAGCATTCTTGTTGGAGCGCGTAATCGCGATTTATCGTAAAACCATCGCAAAATATTCTCGGCCAGTGATATATCTATAATATTTGGCTTACATTTCTCAAAAGCTACTGGACAGATTTGCATCAAATGGTGCCAGAGTTTTAATGCGCTCTGGCTGCTTTCTTTTGCCCGCAGTATTGGAGTACCTCCCATTGCAGTGATCGCCTGTCACACCGCGGGTCCAATTTACATGGTGGGGCATCCTTGTTCGGCCTGGCGTGGCCACTTTATCTCCAAACGAAAGGCTGCCCAAGGGGGAGTGCATCACAGGTATGTACTTCTCCAAACATTTTACTGCAGGCTACAGACGTGCCCATTGTACCCTTGGCAACACAAAAGTTCAACATTCCAGGCGCATTTCCGGATTTCCCTTTCTCAATGGCGTTAAAATAACAAGTGAGACATCATTTAGTCCAATTAAATACGTATTTCTATAGTAGGCATGGCCACCGGGCCTTATGGTTCTCCTAGTTTTACAATTACTTCGCTCTGTGAGCGTGTCTCTTTCTCAATGTTTCTTTTGATATGTTTACCCCAGTGGGTTGCTGCCAGAGTTTCAATGCGCTATGACTGCTTTCTTCTGCCTACAGTTTCGGAATACCTTCCATTGTGGTGATCGCCTGTCACACCGCGGGTCCATTTTACATGGCGGGGCACTCCTTGTTTGGCCGGGCATGGTCGCTACATCTCCAAACAAATGGTTGTCCCAAGGAAGGTGTGCAGGAAAATACACCCCATTAAACACATTGATCAAAGACGTCAAATGAATAGTACACTTATACAGCAAACTGTATCATAAAACTTTGCAATAGAGGAAGTGGAATCTATATTATCAATAAATGAACTGGAAACAAAGAGTACCATTCAAAGTTCGGCCAATGTTGCTGTGACTTTAAGAAATCTGGGTTTTATCACTGATATTCCAACTAAAAGTGGCTTCAAAATCAAATCAAGATCCAACCCACATGTAGTTTTTGACAACATTGAAGCTTTTCATCAAGCCATGATCTTTGAACTAACTAAACTGAGGGAGGATAAATCCTACAGAATACAGGATAACCTCAAAAAAGGAGAAAGAGAGGCAATAAAACATCTAATGGATGACACTACAATAACTATCAAGCCCTCTGATAAAGGGGGCAACATTGTTGGATGGGAAATTGAAAGTTACAGAGAGGAAGCGCAACGCCAGCTCAGCGATGTGAACTGCTATGAGATCATCAGCTGGGAGGTCTATGAAAAAACAGTGAAAACTTACTCTGAATAATTGAATGGATGGTGGACAAGTGCGTTATTGGAAGATGATAAGTACAGGTTTTTGAAAAACGACAATCCTAAAATAACTTGTATTTACTTTTTACCCAAGGTGCATAAGTATCCCACTAGACCATTGTATCATCAAATGGGGGCCTGTTAGAGAGTACATTTATATTTCTTTTTTTTTCAAACAAACTTTATTGACTTTTATACAGTAAGCAACACATTCCTTTACGGTAGCAGTACAGTATGTATGGTCAGGTAATACGACATGTTAGATGTACTGATTCTGTCAGTATCCTCGCCGGGCCCCATTTGTACATGACAACTTGGACACTCACAGTAGTCTCCCTTAGCTATGCCCCAAGTATATTGGATAGACCCCCTCCTTCGCCTCCAACAATACGTAACAACCACAACTGCCCCCTCCTGCCTTTCCCGCACTGCTGTCTCCCCTTGAGTATTATTCAGTTCGATTAGTATGCTCTCTGGTACTCCAGGCATGAATGGTGATGCTGCCCCAGGACCTTCCGCTCTGGTCCTTCTTCCTCACCCATGTGTGTCAATGCTATGGATCGTTCCCTTTCTTGCATCTCTACTGGGGTATTCCTCCTTACTCTGGTCCCTGGGGATGCACTATGTGTTGGAGCCTCTCTGGGGTGGAAGCCTCTGAGCCCCAATCCATTCTCGATAAGTCCGCCACTAGCCCTTCCCATGCCTGGGCTCTCTCCGGCTTGCCAACTCTCCGCTGTGCATTCCGAAAGAGGTCTGTGCTCTCGCAACCGGCGCACTTCACCATCTCACGTTTCTATATGAGGACATCGGGTCCTCCGGTTTCTTCCAGCTACTAGTGATTACTCACTTCGCCAGAATAAATGCCATGTCCTGGAATCTGGCTGTGGTTTTGGTTTTAGCAGAGTGTGTAAATAAATGGAACAGTACGTGGGCAGGTGTGCATGGGACCACCCTTTCTGTCACCCTCGCTGTCACTTGTGTCACTCCCTGCCAATAATGGGTTAAGAAGGCACAACTCCACATCATATGTATACAAGTTTCCCCCTGTTCCTGACACCTCGGGCATCTAGCATTGGCTCCATCGAAGTATCGGTTGATACGTTCTGGGGTTAAATATGCTTGATGGAGTATAAAGAAGCTGATCAGGCTAAATCGGACGTTCCGAGATACTTTGGCAGTCCACTCTAAAACATTGTCCCAGTCCTTGTCCTCTAGTGGCCTGCCAATGTCGTCCTTCCATTTGTGTAGTAATCTGTCCAGTGGTTGCGTGGAGTACCATCCTATAGCTCTGTAGAGACAGGCCACAGCCTTGATGGTTCCACCCGACAGGCTCATATATTTGCATGTGTAGTGTCTCAGGAGTACCACCGTCCCCGCACCCCAATGTCGCCTTATCGCTCCCGTGACCATATAAGAGAAAGTTCCCTTGTGGTATGTCCCAGTCAGACCTGAAGCTCTCAACGGAGAGGAGCTCCCCGTCCCGGAAAAGATCCCCGACTTTTGTCACTCCTGCTTTCAGTCCATTCGTCCAGGCCTCGCCACTGTCATCCATTGGGAAGGGCTTCCAGTATCGGCAGCGCCATCTCTGGGGAATACGGGCGTTTCGTTTTGTTTTTCTGCAGGCATCTGCCCCAGCAACGATGTATCACTTTGTGTTCATTACTGCTAATTTGTTGGGGCCTGGTCGTCCGCAGCATGGTTTGGAACACAGCGGACCTCTCCGGGGAGAACGGGGGCATCCCCCTGTCTGGGTCCCTGCTTCCTGCAACCCATTGTGTGAACCTCTGCAGTTGTCCTGCCAAGTAGTAGGCCTCCATGTCAGGCATCGCCAATCCACCCCCTAGTCTGGGCCACATCAAAGTATTAAGGCTACCCGTCTGCGTCATGACCCCCATATAAAAGCCGACATGCAGGAATCCAGGTCTCAGAACCAGGCCGCTGATATCCAAATTGGCAGTGTGACAAAACGTAGAGCAGCCGGGTCAGCACCACCACTTTAAGTAGTGAGATGTGACCCATCACCGAGAGAGGGAGTTTCCCCCAGAAAGTCATAGTGTCCTTAAGCGAGTGGAGCGCCCTCCCTATATTGCCCTCCTTCACGTCTTCCACAGTGTGGAATATTTGGACCCCCAGGTAACGGAAGCAGCAGAGTTCCCATCTCAGATTCCTCAGGCTCAGATGGGGCCTCGCATCCCTCACCAGAGGGAAGAGTTTGGACTTCAGCCAGTTCACCCGTAACCCCGATAAGGAGCCAAACTGCTCCATCGCCCTCTGCATCGTTTAGAAATAGTAGGAGGTCATCTGCGTATAACGCCACTTGGTGTTGTATCTCTCCCTGAATACCCCGATACGCCCTTCCAGACCTCGCTATACATTCCAATGGCTCCATTGCCAAGGCAAATAGTGGGGACAGTGGACACCCTGGCGTGTCCCCCTCTCCACCCGATATTTTGCCGATATTGTGCAACCAGTGCAGACCGTCACCACTGGGTCAGCATATAGTAGCCGTACCCAGATTATAAAGCCCATTCCCAGGCTCATTTTGTTCATTTCTGCAAATAGGAACCCCCATTAGAGGCTATCAAATGCCTTCTCCATGTCGATGGCGAACACCGCCCCTCTCTGCTCCGCCGTAGTTCCAAGTTCAATAATAGATAATAGTCAGCGAATATTTAGAGTTGTATTCCCAAGAGGTATGAAGCCTGCCTGGTCCTGATCTACCAGAGGCACCATATAGGGGAGTAGGCGCATCACCAGCATTTTACGTAGAATTTTAAAATCGAGATAAAGCATCGATAATGGCCGGTATGATTCGCACTCCAGGGGAGACTTGTCCGGCTTCAGAAGCGGAATTACCACCGCCTCCCTAGTTGTAGTTGTTCTCCCACACAGTTGAGAAACACCACAATCCTGTTCCTGTTGGTATCTGCATCTCAGACTTCCAACCAAATTATGGATGTACGAGCCCGTCGATTCATTTCCCAGTGAACTTTCACTCATATTCCTTGGTCCTTGTACCCATTGTATGCCGGGTTGGAATCATCACCGGCTACCCAAACCCGTTACACTCACACCACTTACAGCTCTGAAGAGTCACGAGCTATCGGCTCGCTTGATGAAACACGTGTCGGCTGATTAAGTTGTTTTTGTTTTGAAGTCACCCCTCCAGAACAGGAGGGTCCTAATACATCAAAAAAGTAAATATCTACATGTGTCTACCTTGTCTCATTACTAAGACTTACGCTCGATAGTTTTCGAATATATGAAAAAAACCTGCATGATTAACTCACTATAATGTGAGCACATGATTTGTATTTTATCTAACTGGCTTGGCCCTCGCTAACCTATACAGAGGTTTTTTGGGTCTACTCTGACCTTGTTGCACCGTTCTTTTCTTGTTGTCCTTAACTTGACTAACCGCTACCCGCAGAGGCGCCACTTTTTCTTGTACACTCCAAAACCCTACACGGAATCCTCAGCACTTTGCATTGTATACTTTCATAATCACTTGCCACCTTCGCACATACTTTGCTCCCATCTCTCCCCGCATTCTGCATTGTGTGGCAGAGGTGCAATGCCATGTTTGGTTTGTGTACATGGCTAGCCACGGTTCCCACAGTATGTAGTGTTGTTATGTCTGCTAGGTGTACATGTTGTTTGTCATGTTGTATGTGATTATATAAGGTAGCACGTTTATTCACAAGCAATGGTTTCTCCCATTTACATATTGCTGTCTTAAAGAGGATACAGAAGTTTTTCTCACAGGTGAAAAGTGCGACCACAATGGAAGTCATTCATTACTATGTGTAACGCCCTGAGTTTCCCGGGATCGGGGACAGCCCGCAAATACTTTGACAACAGACAACCAATGAAGCTTTACCGATTTTAATTTTCAAAGGTAAAAGAGCAATGCTTATTAAAGTTCCATACAATATAGTTTGTAACAAAGAGTGTCAACGATACCCAATCACAGCTCCGTGAGGATCGCACCGTCCTTCGCATGAACACCAGTCCCAGTGTTCGGCCAACAAAGGACACTGTGCTAAGTAGCGGCCGACAATGCCGTTCGACCGCTGTGATGGGTTCGATAGGCTGAGCCCGGGTCCTGATCTTCGGAAGGGCTCGGATGAAATTACCCAACGAGGGAAATGCCCAGCCGGGCCTTCTACCTTCCGTTTGAGTAATGGCAGGGAACAGCCGGTCGACTTGTACCACTTCGAGAGCCCTATCCTACTGATTCTCAGGAAGCCTAAACAGTACAGCTCAGGCAGAGAGCAGCCGCTCGATCTTGCCTGATTTCGGAACAAGGGTTTTTGGTTCTGATACACTGAGACGCGGAAAACACCTTTGTGGTGTGCGTCCAAGACACAACTTAGTCAAGATCAAGATAAACCAGAGAGCGTCCGCTCAATCTGGTTTCGGCGTCCTAGGCGAATACCTACTTGGACACTAGGGAGGGAAAATCCTACAACGCCAACAACAGTACGAATATCCGACGCAGAGTCCTCGCGTCTGCCGGCTTATGTACGCATGTTCGTTCCGCTCTACCTACCGCTATGCATGCTGGTAATCGTAGTTCCCGTGGCTCCGCTCTGTACCTCGGGGTAGTTCGTGGGTCGGGGTGATCTTGACAGTACATCCTCCCTCCATCAGCCCCTCCCAACCGGACCCGCACAATTCGTGTGTTTCTTGTGGAACAGGGAGACCAAGCGGGGTGCGCTGATCCCAGCTGCCGGCTCCCAGGATTGTTCTTCAGGGCCATAGCCTTTCCAGGCTACCAGGTGTGGCGCCGCGGCTAGGGCGACTGACTCTTGGAATCTGGGGTTCACGGTTCGATCCCCAGGCACCGGCAGCAGATTAGCCCAGCACCATGTGACTCTGGGCAATAGCTTGCTTACTCTTCCCGACGGCCCCCAGCACCTAGAGACCCTTACGGGTGATTGTGCGCTTTACAAATGTGGATTATTATTATTATTAGGTAGAGTCAGAGTCAGAGTTAAAAATACTTTATTCGATTATTTTAAAATCATAAAAGTATACTACACACACAATTATACAAAAATACACATATATACACAGATCAGCAATGCAAATCAATTATAAACAGTTGTTAAAAAACGGTTAAGAACAATTGGGTAGGAAAAAAGTCAGAAGCAATTAAAACATTAAGAATAATTAATATACCCTAAAACCATTATATTAGAATTATAAGTAGTTTTATTTACCATGTTACTTCATCCTGAAAGCTTATTATTAGGTACCATAGCTTACCCCGTCGCCATTTGGAGCCCTTGATGCCAGCGACCTCGTATTCTTCCTCGGAATCAACCGCAGCTGGGGCTGGGACTGGTCTTGCCCTTTCACTCGCCGGTTTGAGCAAGGACACGTGAAAGACAGGATGGATACGCAGACTTGGAGGCAAACACACCTTCACGTTCATGGGGCCGATGCTCTTGGTGATATGGTAGGGGCCAATATACTTGGGATGAAACAAGCTGCGATTGCGAAACCGCATGTTCCGGGTAGACACCCAAACGTAGTCCCCTATTCTGTACAGAGGCCCAGGCCTCCTCCTCTTGTCTGCCACTGCCTTATAGTCCGCCTTGGCCTTGTCCAAAAACTGCCAGGATCGAATCAGGGTTTCCTTGATGTTAGCTACTCTCTTTGATGTTTCAGGCATCTTGTCTTCTTTGAGAGGGTGAACAAAAGGGAGAAACCTGGGGTGATGACCGTAGTTGCCGTAGAAAGGAGAAGGCTTGGTGGAGCTATGCGTGGCATTGTTGTATGCTATTTCAGCAATCCATAACAGATCCACCCACTCATCCTTTCCTTGCTCAAGGAAACAACGCAGGTATTGTTTGAGTGACTGATTCAGGCGTTCAGTCTGGCCATCCGTCTGTGGGTGGTAACTTGTGGACATGGCCGATTTGACGTGCAGCGCCGAACACCACTTTCTCCAGAACTGGGCGGTGAACTGTGACCCTCTGTCGGATACTATCACGTTGGGCAGGCCGTGCAATCCCACCACGTTCCTCAACAACAAGGATGCCAACACACCCGCAGATGGTACTTGTTTACAGGCGATAAAGTGACCCATCTTGGTGAGGTAGTCAATCACCACCAGGATAGCCGTTTTTCCTTGATCCGCGGGCAGCCCAACAATGAAGTCTAGGGAAATGTTCGCCCAAGGCCTGCTTGGCGTGGGAAGAAGTTGAAGGAGCCCTTGAGGCTTTCTGTGATCGACCTTCATGGAGGCACAGATGGAGCAGTCGGCTCCCCATCTCCGGACATCTGTTCGCATGGCCAGCCACCAGAACTGTCTTCCCATGCTGGCCATCGTTTTCTCAAAACCGAGATGTCCTGCACAAGGCGATACATGGCACCATTCGAATGCTTGCTTCTGGAGTCTGGGAGTTGGTAGCAACAGACAACGCCCGCTCATTGGAATCCCGTCCACGACTTGCCATTCCCTGTGACTGCGGAGCCATCTGTTCCAAGCAAATGAACGGATCCCCGTCTGGATGGCCTTAAGGAATGCATCCGGTTGAATGACTCCCAACACCACCTTGGGATGAATAATGGACTGTTCCAGGGCCGGACTCGGGTCCTTGGCCGCAGTCTGCCGTGACAACGCGTCCGCCTTCCTGTTTTCCGACCCAGGCCGATATGTGATGTGGAAGTTAAACCCAGAAAAGAAAAGCATCCACCTCATCTGTCTGGGCGATAGGTGTCTCGCTACCGTCATAAACTGTAGATTCCTGTGGTCCGTGTAAACCGTGACCACATGACGTGCCCCCATCAACAAATGACGCCACTCGGTGAAGGCGTCTGTGATCGCTAGCAGCTCCTTCTCCGCGATGTGATAGTTGCGCTCAGCATCGTTTAACTTCCTGGACATGAATGCCACAGGATGAAGCACTCCTGTCCCATGATGACGTTGTGACAGTATGGCACCTAATGCAACCTCTGATGCATCGGCTTCCACCACATACGGTTGCTCTGGATTAGGGTGAGCCAATATTGGAGCTGAGCTGAAAGCTTTCTTCAGTGCCACGAAGGCTCCCTGCGCTTCTTGATTCTATACGAACTCTTGAAATTTCCGTAGAAGTTGTGTTATCGGGGCTACCAATCCTGAGAACCCATCAATGAAGCGCCTATAAAAATTGGCGAACCCAATAAAGCTTTGTACATCCGTAACCCCTTGCGGGACTGGCCATTCTTCCACTGCCCGGATCTTACGGTCTGTCATCTCTTGTCCGTCTGGGCTCAGCATCACTCCGAGGAATTCTACGGACGTGACATGAAAGTCGCACTTGCTGTGCTTGCAGAATAGCATATTCTCTCATAGCTTCCGAAGTACCGCCCGAACGTGAACGACATGGTCTTCCTCTGTGTTTGAATAGATGAGAATATCATCGATGTATACCACCATGTATACATCTAGGACCTCGCGGAACACCTCGTTGAGGAAGTACTGAAAGGCCGCAGGGGCATTGCAGAGACCGAAGGGCATGACAAGATATTTGAAGAGGCCAAACCTGGTCTTAAACGCCGTCTTCCACTCGTCGCCCTGCCTCATGCGCACCAGATGGTAAGCCCCTTTGAGATCCAACTTGGTGTAGATCCTGGCCTTCTTCACCTGCTCAAGGAGAACACTGATAAGAGGCAAAGGGTACTTGTTTTTTATGGTGATGGCGTTCAAGGCCCTAAAGTCTACGCATGCCCTCAACTCCCCATTTGCCTTCGGAATGAAGAAGAGGGGCGATGCAGCAGGTGACTTGGAGGGTCTGATAAACCCCAACCCCAAGAGCTTATCGAGATATGCTCGAAGATGGATATTCTCCGGTTCGGTTAAGGCGTATAGTCTGCCACTTGGGACGCTTGCCCCCGGTACCAAGTCTATTTGACAATCGTACTCTCTGTGCGGAGGGAGTACTTCTGCCCGTACCTCATCAAATACGTCCTCGTAGTCCAGGTATGCGTCTGGAAGCACTACCTCCTTCTCAGCTGCAGTGGCGACCGTGTGTCCTTCGCCCTGATGGCTGTGGAGGGAATCTTGTCGGTTCACGCACCGCCTCGAGCAAAGTGGCGAGGTCATCCGGATGTCATGGGTTGCCCAATCTATGGATGGGTTATGTTTTTTGAGCCAAGGCAGACCAAGTATAACACCGTACTGTGGAGCTCGGATGATGTTAAAGTCAATGTATTCCTCATGCCACTTCCCATACCGCACAGGAATTTCCCCAGTGTGGTGTCCGATGGGTCCTGTGGCTAAACGTCTCCCATCCACGGCATACACGTCTTTGGGTACGGCCTTCGGAATAAGCAGGAGACCTAATCTCTGGGCCTCATTCTGATCCATGAAGAGTCCGGTGGCTCCAGAGTCCACCATGGCCACCACAGGTATCCATTGTTCCTGAACCCCAGCGTATACTGTAATGAACAAATGTTGCTGCCCTGCTTGATCCGAACTACACATAGAAGGCATGGTTGCGTGACTCCAGGAGGCCCCCTCGCTATTCCGGGAGTCCGTTAGTTTTCCACCGATGCATCCACCACCGCCGTCACCGTTCGGTTGGACCGGTATCGGTTGGGTTTGGGTTTGGCAGGACATTCACGGACGTAATGTCCTTTCTTGCCGCAATACAAGCATAGACCTTGCTTGCGTCTCGACTCCTTCTCGGTGGCAGTTAGGCTGGCCCTTATCTCTCCAATGTCCAT
Organism: Lissotriton vulgaris; assembly: GCF_964263255.1. Lineage (NCBI taxonomy): Eukaryota > Metazoa > Chordata > Amphibia > Caudata > Salamandridae > Lissotriton > Lissotriton vulgaris. Next base: position 1,944,919,768 of record NC_141685.1, read on the forward strand.
TGGTTCGGCCTTTGCAGGTGAGCTAGGTTCTTGGACTCCCACCGCCCCATAGGGGGTCACAGGTTTTCCTTTCCTCTTATGGGCGCCTTTCCTTTCGCTCAGCCTATGATCCAGCCGCAACACCAAATTGATTAGACCTTCACATGTTTTGGGTTGGGGATCGATCTGTGCCACCACGTCCTTGAGCTCCTCGCTCAGACCTTGATGAAACAGCGCAGTTTGTTTGGAGAGAGGCCACTTGGTTTCGGCCACTAATCGCCTAAAAGAGTTCAGGTACTCCAACAAGTCACCACTACCTTGTTTTAACTCTAACATCTCACGGTCTGCGGTATATGAATCCGCCCTCCTGTCAAAGACCTTCAGGAATTCCTCACGGAAGGCACCCCAAACGCACAGGAGTGGGTCGTCTCTGCCCACTAACGGAACCGCCCATTGCGCAGCGTTGCTTGCCAGGTAGGAAATCAGGAAGGCCACCCTGGCTTGACTGGTAGGAAACGCCTTAGGCTTGCAGGACAAATGCAACGCTATCTGCGTGAGGAAAACATGTACTGTATCTGGATCACCACTGTACCTCTCCGGTGTGGCCAGAGGGATAGGGATCGGCATTTCCACCATTACCGCTGTGGATGATGTCGGGCGGTAGGACCTGGAGCGAAGGGGTCCGCCTGATAGGCGTCCATCCGGGCCTTGACGTCCGCTGTCTCTTGTCTAGAGGTGGCAAGTTCCGCTTGTACCGCGGCTAGAACGGCCAACACGTCGTCTATTGTTGCCATGGCTGTGCCCACCGACCAGGGGATAGTTATGGTTGTAAGGGTCGGATATTTTGTAACGCCCTGAGGTTCCCGGGATCGGGGACTGCCCGCAAATACTTTGACAACAGACAACCAATGAAGCTTTACCGATTTTAATGTTCAAAGGTAAAAGAGCAATGCTTATTAAAGTTCCATACAATATAGTCTGTAACAAAGAGTGTCAATGATACCCAATCACAGCTCCGTGAGGATCTCACCGTCCTTCGCATGAACACCAGTCCCAGTGATCGGCCAATGAAGGACACTGTGCTTAGTAGCGGCCAACAATGCCGTTCGACTGCTGTGATGGGTTCGATAGGCTGAGCCCAGGTCCTGATCTTCGGAAGGGCTCGGATGAAATTACCCAACGAGGGAAATGCCCAGCCGGGCCTTCTACCTTCCGTTTGAGTAATGGCAGGGAACAGCCGCTCGGCCTGTACCACTTCGAGAGCCCTATCCTACTGATTCTCAGGAAGCCTAAACAGTACAGCTCAGGCAGAGAGCAGCTGCTCGATCTTGCCTGATTTCGGAACAAGGGTTTTTGGTTCTGATACACTGAGACGCGGAAAACACCTCCGTGGTGTGCGTCTCAGAGAAGAGGATGTCACAGACGCGGCAAACACCTCCGTGGTGTGCGTCTAAGACACAACTTTGTCGAGATCAAGATAAACCAGAGAGCGTCCGCTCAATCTGGTTTTGGCGTCCTAGGTGAATACCTACTTGGACACTAGGGAGGGAAAATCCTATGACGCCAACAACAGTACGAATATCCGACGCAGCGTCCTCGCGTCTGCCGGCTTATGTAGGCGTGTTCGTTCCGCTCTACCTCCCGCTATGCATGCTGGTAATCGTAGTTCCTGCGGCTCCGCTCTGTACCTCGGGGTAGTTCGTGGGTCGGGGCGATCTTGACACTATGCAAGAATGTCCAACTGCACAACGCTTCTAAGCTTACAGCCCCCAATCTTGCGTGCTTTCTTAAAAGCATGCCAACTCCCACAATCAGACCAACATTCCCACGGCTTTCTAAGAGCAGTTATCTTCTTCTTAATAACATGGACTGCTACGGAATGTGAGCTAGCATACCGTATGTCCTTACTGTTTCAAACCGAGTAACTTCCTGTGGCAATGTCTATTCCCACCCACACAAAGTAACTCCCAAAGTTCAACTGGGCCTTCAATACCTACTTTGAAAACAGATTTTATTAAACTGAGCAAACTGAAAGCGCTTTTGTTTCAAACAGAAGTGTCCCTCACTTGTGCAAAATAAATTTATCGACTGCAGATAGCACAAACTTCAAGTAAAATATAGTCCCTTTTAAATACAAACCCCCCCATTACACTTTGTGAATTGTTACACAATTTTCAACACATCTAACACTCAAGGTCTGGCACTCTTTTTTAACACTTGTCACAGGCTTTCAAACTGTTTTTGGTATAATACCAGACTTCATTAATTCAATCATCTCTGGAATAACAGGAACAATGCCCATAATTCTCGCTCTGTTTGCTGCCATCCTACTACTATTTTTGCTTGTAAAAAATGGCTGCGCTCCCTGTGGTAACAAGCATGTCCGACAGAATATGCCTCTACGCGAAGCTACATCAATACCATGAAAAAAACAACTTTTCAGCTGCCTACCTCTATCTATTATCGGAGCCAGCTACAACATGATATTTATTTACACAAATGCAGTCTGCGTGCAACCATCTTTTTATTGCAAAACTTGCCCATTCAACTGGCGAATGGATCTATGCCTTGCCAACATCCCAACAATCGCTCCCGATATCCAGCAGGTAATGGAGTATCTTGAAAGCCATGAACTTGATTGTTCGGGCAGTGGAACAATGGCGGATACAACACAAAAAGGTATCCTGGCGGAATGGGATTTCTGCGCAGCTGCGAAAGATCTCCTGCAACGTGCGACCTTTGACAACATCGCAGATTGTCTGCGAATTCAAATTTCCGCTTCAACATTCGAGGAACATTACTGTCCCTTTGAGGATATGAATTGGATTGCTTTGCTTCTCTCACACAATGGCAACAATCGCCTCTTGGAAGATTACGCATCTCAAGCTGCTGAAGAACTTCCGAACTGCAATCTCCAAGACTTGTAAGAAATTCATGTTATCGTTTGATTGATTTTTTTCCACTTTTTTTTACTTTTTCCTATAATTTTTTTTAATACACTTAAATTGAACTATTTTCATATAATAACTTTTCAAGTATGTTTTCATTATTGCCTCTTATGTCTCCAACCTAACCAGGGATGGGTGATGTATGACCTTTGCAAATAAGCTAGTTATTTGCTAAATGAACCTAAACCCAAAATCCATTTTGAAACCAAAGTAGGTAGTTATAGTTAGGACCAAGTTTCCATAGGAAGATAATTTTTTGTTTTGATTATAACTTTGGCATCGTTTAACGAATCTTCATGAAATTTTCCAATATATATATCAAGGTGATGAATGTTTGTGGAGAAATGCCATTTGCCAAGTGAAGCTTGAATAATATCGCCTAAATTTCCATCAGGAAGTCATAACCTGTTAAGAAGAGCCAGAAATCCCCTGAAAAAGGATTACAACATTCACAAGGTGGAATGTAAAGCCCTCAATGAAGTATTTTGGCTCAATTTAAATCGCAAATAAGGATACAAGGTGGGAGTCATCGCAATTAAACACGAAGACTCCAGTGTCTAAGAGGATACTATTAGGGCATTTAATTTCAGCAAAGAAAATAAGATTACACCACGGTCTAAGCCCTGATGATAATCCCCTGAGGCAGAGGGGGATTGGAAACTCGTCGGCACGCTAATATTTTGCCTGCGAGGGATCCACATTAATTGAAGCTCTAGAGAGGGTGCCACTACATGAAATATACCCCAAGAGCAAATCACTTCCAGAGAAAGTTGTCCCCGCAGTACACCTTTTTGAAGCGCTTCACGAACTGAACAATACTCAATGTCATAGAGCCTACAGCCATTGTTTGAATCACCGACTGGTGTAATTGTTTGAATAAATCGTTAGATTTGAATTTATTGTCGTTATGTTTAAGTTTTTGAATTGTCCAGTTTTGTATGTGTTTATTAACATTTATTCATGAGGAATGTATAAATGAATGAAATGTTTATTCTTTTCATGCTTCAAAAAAATGAAAGGATGTTTGAAATTAAGTTGAATTAATACAACTGTGAAAGTAAAATGCAATGACGTGATGCGTTGTATTTCCAAATCTGCATGAGTAACAAGCAGTTCCAAAACTGGTGGCCACGTAATTCTTTTTGAAAAAATATTGCACGTCCTACCTGGCCCCCGAAACAGACGTAACCCCTATAGTTTAAAGTTCTTTGAGGATAATGGCTGGAGTGGTGCGGAGCAAGACTGAGTCCTTAGTAAACTGAAGAAAAGGCGGTTTAGTAGTCACTGAAGTGAGGAAGTGATAGTCAGAAGTAGAGAAGTCTTCCAAGTAATGTATTTAAGATCGACCTTATGGATTGGCTCAAACGGGTGTTTCATTAGTTGTGCCAATACAATGTTCAAATGCCAAGGAGGAGGTGGTCGACAAATTGGTGGGAACATCCGAAAAAGAGTAAAGAGAGTTAGAGCCATTTTGACAGAACTGTGAGATTGCTGCTAGAAAAACTTTTAAGATAGAAAACGAGAGGCCCTACTTTGCCAAGTGTAAAAAGAAAGGCAAATGTTGCTCCGGCATGGATTGTATAGGATGTACCTGGGCATCATTGCACCATAAACAGAATCTTTTCCATTTGATTTTGTATGTTTTCACAGTTGAAGCTACTCTTGCGTTTGTCAGGACCTCTCTACAATCTTAAGGAATGTCTAAATTCAGAAATTCATAGTGCTCAGGTTCCAAGCCGCGAGGCGTAGAGATATTGGGTCGGGATGACACACTTGGACCTGATCCATGGTTAGAAGATTCAGAAAAGGGCGAAGCATGATCGTGTTGCACTGTGACAGATGCAGGAATTCCATGAACCAGACTTGTCGAGGCAATCTGGGAGCTATTAGGATAATGTGACAGGCTTCCTTACTCATTTTTCAAAGCACTCTGGGAACTAGAGGTATTGGTGGAAAAGCGTAGGCATATATTTTCGACCAATTCATCAAAAAGGCATTTCCGCATGACTCTGGTTGGGGAAGCCAATTTGCATAAGCAGGCATTTGAGGTTCAGATGTGTTGCAAACAGATCCAGATTTGGGCGACCCCATACCCGAAGAATGTGATCCAGTGTGGGTTGATGTAATTCCCACTCATGGTTGGTTGTAGAAGACCTGGTCAGTGAATCCGCAAGATTGTTTGACGCTCCCGGAACATGCACTGCTGAAAGGACGACCTGATGTTGTATCTCCCAATCCCAAATCTGCTGAGCTTGATGGGACAGTAGGATGGATCTTGAGCCTCCTTGTTTGTTTATGTAGTGCATGCACGTTGTGTTGTCTGTTTGAACCAACACTGATGCTCCCTGTATGATGGACCGGAAAGATTTTAGTGGTAGAAAAATGGCCAGCAACTCTAGTAGATTGATGTGCCAGGTCTTTTGCTGAATGTTCCACTTTCCTTTTACTGTTAGCCCCTGAAGATGTGCACCCTAGCCTTCCATGGATGCAGCTGTTGTAAGAATGAGGCTTGGAGCATCCATCAGGAACGGAGGACCTGAAGAGACGTACTTTTCGAGAGTCCACCATAAGAGACCTTTTTTCATTCGAGATGTGACTCTGACTATATCGTTGAAGGTTCCGGAAACTTGAGCCCATTGTTTGTCCAACTCCTCCTGAATAGGTCTCATTTTTAACCGGCAGGGAGGGACAAGAGGGATGCAAAAGGATAACATCCCTAGGAAAGATTTCAACTGTCGGACAGAAGCAAACTCTTTTAATAGAAGGGAGGCTGCTAAGTTGTGAAGTCGCAGACGTATTTCGTGTGACACAAACACTTTTGTGAGCTTGTTGTCTAGCATGGCTCCCAAGAACAGTCTGTTTTGAGCAGGGAGAAATTGAGCCTTTTCCAAGTTGAATGTGAGGCCCAGGGACTAAAAGAGGGACTTGCAGATTTGAGTGAGTTTGGAAGCCTGCTCGAATGACTGTGCCTTCAGCAGGCAGTCTCCTGCTGAAGGCTGGAGGATTTGTACTCCTGGCAGGCAAAGGTAAGCTGCCACCGGTGCGAGGACTTTGGTGAACACATGGGGAGCGGAACGAAGGCTGAATGGAAGAACCTTGAATTGGAAGTCCTTCCCGGCTACTCTGAATCTGAGAAATGTTCTGTGTCTCCGAGGAGTTGGAAGATGAAAATAAGCATTTTGGAGATCCATAGTTGTCATATACTCTCCTTGAGATAGCAAAGGAACTACCTTCTGAAGGGACAACATGCAAAACGTTTGCTTTTTGATGTATTTGTTTAGAGCACGTAAGTCTAGGATGGGGCGCCATTCTCCTGACTTTTTCTGTATGAGGAAGAATCTCAAATAAAAACATCTGCCTCTTTGTAGTTTTGGTACCAATTCGATCGCACCTTTTCTTAACAGATTTGTGAGTTGGTTTAAAAGTTCTTTCAGGTGGGTTGGAGGTGAACCTCTTGGTGGAGAATTAGGAGGAATCTTTAGAAACTCCAATGCATGTCCCCTGTGTCTAATATCCAGAACTCAGTGATCTGTAGTAATCAGTGACCATTTTGAGTAAAAGTGGGAGATTCAACCTCCAACCCTTGAACAAGAGGGTGGAGCTAGAGATGGTGAGTGGTGCAAGTCATTCTTTTTTGGAAGAGTACTTTCCTCTGTAAGAGGATTTACCTCTGTATTGTCTATCGGATGAAGAATGCTGTTGCCTGTACGACTGATGACCTTGGGAGGAGTAACGTTGTTGTCCTTGTTTGTACTGACTGGAAATTCCTCGAAAGGAAGATGAGGATCCACGACCTCATGCGTCTCAAAAAGTTTGCATTTTGAATTGGAGAGTTCCGAGAGCACAGGGCGTGTCGGTGTCTTTCTTTATTGTTTGAAGGGCATAGTCAATATGTTGGCCAAATAGAGATTCGCAATCATAAGGCATGTCTAATATCTTCGTCTGCACCTCTTGATGAAAAGACGTGGCCTTTAGCCAGCCCTGCCTCCAGTCCTGAGAACAGCAGCACCAGCAAAAAGGCAGAAACCAGTGGAAGACACGTCTATAGAACAATCAATAATTTCAGGAGAAATCCTCTCTCCTTGATGAAGAATTTTCAATGCCTCAGCTTTAGAAGATTCTGGTATCAATTCTACAAGAGAGAAAATGTCTGACCACATTTGCCAGTCGTAACGAGCAAGGATAGCTGTTCAATTGGCCGCACGCACTGTAGTTGCTGCCATTGTAGGATTTTTGTTTGCCCATAGCATCAAGGTGTCTACCTTCTCGGTCAGGTGGTGCAGATTTTGGAGATGAAGGATTTCTAGACCAACGTTGTGCTGCCTGAGTAATATTTGAATCAGGCTTTGTTTGAGAAATTAGACAAGCAGGTGTATTTGTAGGTGCCTTGTATTTTTTATCCAGCCTCAGCAGAATAGCTGGTATTGAATTGGGTTTTTTGCATGATTTAAGCCCTTCTTACCACATAAAATCGATGATGGGAATATAACGCACTTGTTTTTGAGGCTGTTCTTTAAAATCATATAAGAAACAATCTTTTTCTGTTGGCGTATAAGGAAGTTGCAATCTTTTAGCCGCTCTTTCCATGAGTAAATGAAAACCACCTATGTCTACAGGTGGAGAGTCCAGGGGAGCTGGAGTTGGAGATGGTGTTTGGATTTGGTAATTGTCCCATTCAGAGCAAATGGATCTGTCGTCCAGCTCACCTTCCTCTCTGTCCTCCTCATCATCATTATCATCGTCTATGACTTGAGGAGTACCTTGATGTTGAGTCTTGGCCGTCGACATAGAAGGTGTGATTAATGGCTCTTTAGTAGGAAGAGGCTGCATATGTGTTTGAGGTACTGGAGAGGCCTGTACTGAACTCGGAAAATGGTGGTAGTAATCATCCAGCATGAATTGTAGATTTGAAATGAGTTTTAAAGGTATCTGTGCGATAATAGGTTCTGGTTCAGGTTGCATGCCACAAGTAGAATAATCTTCGTCTTCCTCCTCTAGGTCTTCATCCCCATCCGAGTCCTGACACTTTATAAGAAGTTCAGAGGGACTGCGAGCAGCCAGGAATCTATCATCATCTTCAGAATCTTCATCATCTGAAGAAAATAACGCAGCTGGAGGTTGAGAAGAAGTTTGGATTGGCATTAGTGTATCCAAAAAAGAGTGTCGACGCTGAAGTAGAGAACTTGAGGATTTCAATGGTACTAAATTCTCGGAAGCAGTTGTCCCAGTCGCTGTGGAAGCCACCGTCGACGAAGCCACTGTTGACGAGGCCACCATCGATGAAACCACCATCAACGAAGCCACCGCTGATGAAGCAACGCCGACAAAGCCACCGTCGACGAAGCCACCAGCAAAGAAGCCACCTGCGATGGAGCCACAGGCGACGAAGCCACCTCCGACGAAACCACCACCAACGAGGCCATTGCTGGCGAAGCCACCGCCGACGAAGCCATCGACGACGAAGCAACCATCGACGAAGCCCCCGTCGACGACCAAGAATGCGTCGACAAAATCTTCTTCTTCTTCTGCTTACTTGACACCGTCGACGAGGTCAAAGGCATCGTAGACTAAATAGGCCTCACCGTAACAGATACTAACGTCAACGGTGAAGATGCTGACGACAGGATCATTGCCGGCTTCATAGATGAAGATGTTGAAGTCGTCGACGTAGACACGACAACTGCAGCTCTCGCTGACGGGGGAAGCAACAACAAGCTTTTCGACAAGACGAGCAGTTTCTGAGGTAAAAACTGCGTAGATGGAGTCTTTGATGCCTGAGAGTCAGATCTCGAGGGCGTAACAGGTGCAGCAAGACTCTGAGGGGGAGAATTCACACCTCTTGAAGTTGAAGGTTGATCCATATAGTGTTTCTTCACCACTTTAGGTTTTGGAGACATGTTTTGGTGTTCACTGGTTCTCGTCAAGGATGAAGAAGTCTTGACTGAAGACACACTCTCTACATCATAGAGAGGGTTCTCTGAAGTCTTCAACTTCTGTAGCCACAGAAGGAAATGCCCTTCTCTGTCTTTCAAGGTCTTCTGAGAGAAGGTTCTACATATCTTACAATCCATGACTTGGTGTTCAAGATATAGGCAATATATGCACTTTTTATGAGGATCTTCAGAATGAAGCCTCTGTTTTCCACAGGTTCCACATGGTCTGAAGAGGGTCTTCTTGGTGGTAGACATCTTAAAATTGGATTTCTGAGAGAAAATGAGAAGAAAACTGAGCAGAGCTCAGGGAGACTCCCTTTACACGACGTCCGGTAGAAAATCTGAGGGCGTGAGCCTCTGAGGAGAACATTGTAAGAGGGTGCTAACGCCTGATTGGTCGGAATTTGGACCAAAACATAATGACTATTATATACCTTAGAAGTGATATGTTGTTTATCTAGTAAAAACTCTATGGTTTTTGCTTTCTCTATGTATATATGCTTGTGTTATGGCTACATTGCTATGTTATGTACCGTGGGACTCCCACTTCGACGATGGGGAATATTCAAGCCTGTGAATCTATGAAATACACCCCAATACTGGAGAACTTAGGAAAAATCCTACAAAAAAATTCCTAGCAAACCCAGCACGTCAGTGGAACCCAGGAACAAGGAACAAACCATGGTACAACACACAGCTGGGTGACCAGAATGGAAAAATCGCAAGAGTGGTGAGAACCTATTACGTGGAAGCAAGAAAAGGAATAACCACAGACAAAAGCAAAATTACAGAAATAAAGAAGAAATATAGGGACGAGTGTAGGGAGGCAATAAAGGCGCATAAGGAAAACCTCTGGGACAAATTACTCTGGGCAAGCAAAGTGTCAAACAGCAGGGGATTTTGGGGAATAATAAACTATTTACAAAGGGACTGAGACAGCATCAAAACACAGGTTTAAGCAAAGAAATATGTAAACAACACATCAATAAATTGTATAATAACACCCAAAGCAACAAGAACAAGAAGGAGATCATGAAGCAGGAAGAAGCTCAAGAGGGAAGGAATAGTGTAACAACCTCCAGCCCCCCATTACAAGAAAGAATGCAATCGGAAGGAAACTCACTATTCCTAAGCACCTGTGGACCCAACACACTAACTGACACAAAACAACTAACAAGAGCAATAAAAAAATGAAAAATGGAAGGAGCAGCAGGGCCGAATGGCCTTCTAAACACCCTATTGAAGCAAGCACCAGCCTTTTTGTGCGACTATTTCACGCCTCTCTTCAACCACTTATACAGTTAGAAAAGATACCAAGGGCCCGATGTAGGTAATAGTGAAATACCGAATCATAATACTGAATTTTACCGATTCAGTATTCAGAAATTGGTCTTTCAGATGTAGGTAAGAATTCGGTAAAAAAAACTGAATTCTTAATATTCGGTATTAATGAATCGGTAATTGAGATTCGGTAATAAAGAATACCTACCCATTCATTCCTATGGGCTTGGAGGCCCATAGGAATTAATGTGAAGACATTCGGTATTACCGATTTGGTATTCCAGAATCGGTAATACCGGGAGGTATTTTAAGGGTGCCAGCGTGTCCAAAGGACACCCTGTTACACCCTTGAAATGTGCATGTGTGCACATGTGGCACACATGCATGCCCTAAGGGCATCAATGTGTGCCACATGGCACTTAAAAAAAAGCAAGAAAGTGCTTTTAACCCCTTCGATGCTCATGACGAGCTCAGCTTGTCATGAGGCACAGTGGAGCTGTGCTGATGATGAGCTGAGCTCGTCATGAACAATGGGATTTCCAACAATTCAGCACAGGAGGAAAATATCTCTAGCAGCGATGGTGTTAAAGTAATTCAGTAATTACCACCAACTTGAAGTTGGTGGTAATTACCGATTCCTTAAGGCCCAAAAGCACTCTTTTATGTGCTTTCTACATTGCATTTAAGGAATCGGTATTACCGATTCCTTAAATGCAAGGCCAATTAGGAATCGGTATTAAGGAATCGGTATTTACCGATTCCTTATTACCGAATCCTTCCCTACATCACGAATGCCTAAATACCGGTCGGTAACGGTGAAATTTACTGAATTTCACTGTTACCGACCGGTATTTGGGACACCTACATCGGGCCCCAAACTCCTATATTCCATCAAATATATAAAAATGGAAGTCGCACCCAGCCCGAAAACTATAGGCTCATAGCCTTGATCGACATTGAGGCAAAACTATTTGCATCCTGCTTCTTAGTACACCTCCAAGCATGTCTGGAGGAGAAGTGTGAAATTCCGAAATTTCAAACAGGATTTGGCCGGCATGGGAACAACTACTAACCTGGCAGCCATGGCAATTTTGACAGAAAAAGTAATAAGCAAGAAATCTCGATTATTTGCATGCTTCATAGACTTAAAATCACTCTTTGACAGAGTTTCTCACGTGCAACTCTGGGAAAAACTGAAAGCATGGGTGCTACCATGACAAATACTCAACACCATTATAGTTTTACAGAGAGACACCTGGGCTAGGGTGAAGCTTGGAGACTGCAGCAGAGTGTCAGCCAAGATAAACACCAACCACGGCCTGAAACACTGCTGAGTTCTGTGACTGAGTTTATTTAATTTGTTCCTTGCTGACATAAATAGTTCCCTGTCAAAAGCCAATTGCCATCCACCTAACTTGGTCAATGAGTCAATTCCATATCTCCAATACGCAGATGATATAGTGGTTTTGAGCCAAAGTCCGATCAGTCTGCAAAGAGTCATAAACAATCTGACAAATGACCTCGATCAGCAAGGGTTGGACCTGAACAAGAATAAAACAAAGGTGTTGCGTTTAGTGGACACCCAGTTGAGCAAATTTTAATGCTACGCAAAGGGCGTACTAGTAGAAGAGATTGGCTCATATAAATATTTGGGAATTAACCATGGGGCAACACATGTATTTCATGGACCAGAAAAGGGAAATGAGAGCTAAAGCTCAATCATTAATCTTTGCATTTAAATTATTCAAAAAGAAATTGAGCTGCCCTTCCTACAGCCATCTGTTGAAAGTGATGGCAGCTCAAACATTAACAACCTTGACATACGGGTTGCAAATATGGCGTAGCAGGGAAGCTGTAACACTTAATGAGCTCCAGACCAAGATGTATAAGGCCGTCTTTGGTCTTCCTGAAGCTGAGTCTCCTGCACAGACCTGTTTAGAATTCGGATTTTGGAACCAGAAATATCAGAGAATGAACACCTTTGTCAAACTATGTTGGAAGTTCCAGTCTTCAGGAACTGGATCATTGAACAGCTTATGCTGGGCAGAAATCAAGACCCAGCTGGACCTGAAACGATTGAATATATGGGGTGAACACCTGAGAACAGCTTTAGAGGAATTAGGTATCCAATAGGTATGGGGTAGCAAAGCGGACAAGGCAGCATTTAATAGGGTCTGCAACGAAACTGTGAAGAAAATATCTGTAATGAAGTCCAATGATAAAAATAGGGTAAAAATAAGTATTTATTTAGAATTAAGGATCCCATCCACAGGAGAGCTGTCACCTGTACAATCCACTAGCTTCAACTGCTCTTACTCTAAACATAACATTACTAGAACCAGTACAAAGTATTCTAAAGCACCTAGCAACTAGCATCAGGATGCCACACATCTCCATTCTTACAGTAACAAACAACAAATAAATAATTGTTCTATTTTACAAAATCTTTCAAATAAGTAGGTGTACGGGAAACCCTCATAGATTTCCTTGTGTTGGGTGGAACAACCATAGTTTGGTGAGATGTATCTTGAAGACGTACATTAGAATCCCCTTTTTGCTGACGTGGAGCCTGAGATGACGGGCTTGAAGAAACAGAAGACTTAAGTACAAAGTCTTTCTTGATCACCACTACTCTGTTCAAATTCCAAATTCGATGATCTGCCGTTTTGATCGCATTATCAAAAACCTTGATGACTTGAATTGGTTTCAAAAATGATGCTGATAACATTTTATTTTTTTGACAAGGATTTTTTATGAGAACCCAATCTCCCACTTTTAACACTGTTTTTTTAACACTCTTCCTCAAATCATGAAGTTTTTTCCTAGTTTGAATTTTCTTATGTTTGCTTAACTTCCACTTACAATTATCACTCTCAGAGAATGTTTTAAGATGCATGTCATTCACCCAAGGGGGTGTTACCAAAGTGTTAGCACTCCTACATCTGAAAAGTTCAAACAGTGTCCTAGGGAGATAGCCTAAAGGCCTTAACCTTTTTGAAAATATCACATCTCCAATCTGAACCTGCAGATTTAGCCATTCGAATGGTTTCTTGGAGCACAAGGTTGAATCTTTCCACAGTGCCATTTGTTTCTGGGTGGTACAAAAATGATCTTTTATGTTTTACACCATGCTTGGACAAAATGTCTCCATCTCTCTAGACACGAGTTGGCTACCGTTGTCCGTGAGAATAGTATTAGGGATGCCTTCCCTAGCAAACAAGTTTTCTAGAAAACCTATAACATGTTTAGTCTCAATGCCACGAGTGATGGCAATCTCAGGCCATCTTGAAAAGAAAACAACTAAAACAAGAACATACCAATCACACCAAGAAGAGTATATAGGCCCTAAGATGTCTAAACCTACCTCTTCCCAAGGCTTGTCCGGGCGGTCTCTAATAATCATAGGTTGAACCTTGGGTTTTGCTACTCTTTCACTCAAAGCACATTCCATGCGATCCCTAACTTTCTGCTTCACCTCCAAATCCATGTTTGGCCACCAATACGACATCCTCAAACTCTCTTTAGTCTTTGAAATGCCCATGTGTCCATAATGCGCTAAGGAAATAAGTTCATTCCTAATAGACGTAGGAGGAACTAACCTAGTACCTCTAATAAGTAAACCATCATGTTCTGAAAGTTGGTCTCTGACATGCCAAAATTTCTCTAAATTTTCATCATTCTTGGGTTTAACTTTCCAGCCTACGTTGACCATCTCAAAACTTCCATAAGGTTTGAATCTTCCTGTAACGCCTCTACCCATCTATTTCTATCAATCACATTTTCACCTATCGCACATACCATTTCTTCCTCTTCATCTTCCAAATCATCATCTTGACTCAACTCATCACTAGGGACAAGGCAGGATAGGGCGTCCGCAACTTTATTTTCCACACCAGGGAGATACCTCACCTCAAAATCATAATCTTGTAGTCCTACAACCCACCTCGTGATCCTACCTGACACCGCATCAATTCCCTTAGTTTTAAGAATTTCACATAAAGGCTTGTGATAGGTTCTTACTTCAAAAGTGCTTTCCCACAAGAGATTTTTAAGCTTTCTCACAGCCCAATAAACAGCGAGTGCTTCTCTTTCCACAACAGAATTTCTTAACTCGGCACCCCTTAGGCTCCTTGATAGATATAAGATAACAACTTCCTGTCCATCAACTTCCTGTACAAGAACCGCCCCTAACCCTTTCAGGCTAGCGTCTGTTATTAAACCAGACTTTCTTTCAGGATCAAAGCTATTTAACTTTGGAGCAATGTTCAACTTTTCTTTACGAATGATAAATTCCTCTTCACATTTATTACTCCAGACAAATTCACAACCCTTTTTCAATAGTGAGATCATATTTACACTCAAAGAAGCAAACCCATTTAAAAACTTACTGTAGTACTCCGCCATACCTAAAAAACTCATCAACTCCTCCTTGTTAGTTGGAAACAACATCTTTAAGATTGTCGCAATTAAACTCATTTTTGGTAAAATTATTCCTTTTGAAATAGTGTGACCTAAATAATCAATAGAGTCCCTCTTAAATTTGCATTTCTCAATTTTGACCGTCAAACCTGACTCACTCAAATGGTCGAGGACATCGGTAAGCCTAGCATCATGTTCCTTATCATCACTTCCAAATATAAGATTCTCATCCTGGTATATTCTAACTCCTTTCAAACCTTTTAAAACATTTTCTAAAGCCCTTTGAAAAACCGAAGCGGCTGAAACCAGGCCAAACGGGAGTCTTACGAAACGGAACGTGCCAAATAGGGTTACAAAAGCCGTCAAATCCTTTGACTCTTCATCAAGTCTAATCTGGTGGTAAGCCGATTTTAAATCTACTGTGCTAAAAACCTTCGCCCCTTTAAGTAACATTAACATGTCAGCAATTTTGGGTAATGGGTAGCGGTCTACCACAACACTGTTATTCAACTCCCTGAGGTCAATGCACAGACGAAGAGAACCGTCCGATTTCTTGGCGGCTACAATCGGAGCAACCCATTGGGTTGCCTCTACCTCTTTGATGTGCCCTCCTTGACAAGTCGTTCTAACTCCGCTTTGACTTGGTCTCTAACAGCGATAGGAACATTGCGAACCTTACAACAAACAGGTGTAGCATTCTCTTTCAACCTAATGTGATGACAATAGTTTCTTAAACATCCCAATTTCTCAGAAAAACATTCGGAAAATGTTCTTTTAACTTCCTACTAAAATCCTTACTTAAATCTTGACCTTCCGTGGAAATAACTCTTGTATCAGCAACAAATAGCTCCTTCAATATAATTGGAGGAGAGGAATTGGGGTCTAACATTACACCCAAATTTCTTTGATCAAACCAACTCAAAATGCTATCACCTTTCTGTGATATATAGATTTTTGTGCTGGACAGTCTTCCCCTGTAATTGATCATACCCCAAAAATAACCCAAAAACTTGATTGGCTCCCCACCATAAGCAAATGGTCTAATATCAGGGCTAATCACTTTTATTTCACCCAATAAATTCTTGAGAGAAAATTCTTTCGCCACAGTGCTAATTTTAGCACCGGAATCGAATAGTACCTTAGTACCATCTACCAAAATGTCATCTGTGGGGCAGTTTTTCCTTTCAGGACTGTGTATTGCTTGTACCAGAATCTGACCACAATCAACTTCCTCATCATTCTCATTCGTCTCATCAAAATCATAAAATATTTCGGTTACTTTTCCTTTGTAGTTCTTCTTCTTGCAAGCAAAAGAAAAGTGTCCAATTTCTTTTACATGTACCACACGTCGCTTTCCACCCAGGACACTACCTATCATTAGCAAAATGTCCCATCTTTCCACCCCGAAAACATTTTATTTGAGAAAAATCAAATTTACCTACTGGTTTCTCACTAGGCCTCTTGTTAGATGAAGTCTCTTTCTTCACACTTTTTTGACTACTGACATCTTTATGCGTGTGTGTAGTTTTGACGACATTAACAGAGTTCTTCTCCTTACTCTCCCCATTCTTTTTTATAACCTCCACACATTTAAGAGAATGTTCAATTCTCTTCGCTATTGTAATAACATCATCCGATCCAGGCTCATCTTTCTGCCACAACTCCTCCCTAACATGTTCAATATTACATCCCAGCATAAACTGGTCCCTTATTCTCTCATCAATGGAGGCCCCACATTTGCAAGTGGATGCTAGTTTCCTTAGTGCAGTTATATAACTCTCAATGCTCTCTTCATCTAGTTGTGTTCTGTGACCAAAATGATATCTTTCTATGATGGTACTGATTTTTGGGAGGTAATATTTATCAAGCTTATCTATACACACTTCATACTCATACAAACTTCTATCATCAAGTTCTGGAAGGTGATCGAACACCTCCTTACCCTCTGAACCTAGGCAGTGCAATAATAGTGCTGTTTTCCTTTCTGCACTTAAACTAGCCCCGCACACTCTCGCATACCTCTCAAACACCTTACGCCATTTTTGCCATCTGATGGGAGGATCTCCAGGAGGTGACAAAAAAACGGAGGTGCAGTTACATTTTGCATCTTATTTTCTCTATATGGTTAAATAGTACACTAAGAACAAATAAACGTATGAATGAAAATACACAAATCAAGAGAATATCACATGCACCTAAAACCAAATAAGTAAGGTTAAATAGAGATAACAACCGACCGACACTGCAACTATTCTAAGACTGAGCTTGGTAACTTCAAGAATAAGCTTGATAACCTTACACACTAGGGGCCATATGTAGGTAGCCCAATAAAGGTCGGTAACGGGCGAAATTACCTAATTTTGGCCGTTACCGACCGGTATTAGGCATTTGAGATGTAGGGGCCAAATTTAAGGATTCGAATCGGTAATTTAAGGAATCAGTAAAATTACCGAATCCTTAAAATACCGATTTGGTAAATTACAGAATCCTTAATGTAGGGAGCACTCAAGTGAGTGCATTTCTGAGTTAAGGATTCAGTATTTACCAGCAACTAAGAGTGCCATGTGGCAGACATACATGCCCTTAGGGCATGTATGTGTGACACATGTGCACGCATTCACGATTCAGGGGTGCAACAGGGTGTCAATGTGACACCCTGCCACCCTTGAATATGCACTCCCTATTAACGATTCGGTATTTACAGAATCGGAAATAGTGAATGGCTTCCCATTCATTCCTATGGACCTTCAGGCCCATAGGAATGAATGGGAATTACCGAATTGGTAAATACCGAATCGGTATTTACCGAATTTTACCGATTCGGTAAAATTTACTGAATCAATACCTACATACCATTTACTGACTCTGAAATACCGAATCGGTAAAATTCGGTATTTTAGAATCGGTAAATTTGGATTACCTACATATAGCCCTAGGTGTGTAGGATTGTTTAAGCCCTCCCATGGTCGTGATGGAACCGTTCCGTCACGAGCCTCCGGTGGGCTGTGCTGGTGACGGAACGGTTCCGTCACGGCCCGCTCGCCGCACCTGCGCGGTGCGAATTCAACGCCTGCGTTGACGTTCTGAAGAGTGGGCGGGGGTGTGACGGAACCGTTCCATCACAAGCACAGCTCACCCGCGGGCCGTGACGGAGCGGTTCCGTCAAGAGCACGGGAGCGCCGCGCGGCCCCGCCTCCCCCTTAGCGCTGCGGCGGAATAGCCACCGCAGCAAAGGGGTTAAACACAAAAATAGGAGTTCAGTGTAATTAACTTAAATATAAAATCAATAGATGCATAAATTCCTTAAACCATACAACAAATATTCCAACCAATAAATATAGTATTAGTTACAGTGAGCACGTCATAGCTGCACACTAGTTACTATTCGAAATAATAGTGTCCCCTCGCAGTACCTGAAAACAGAATTTGTCGCAAATGTCACCAATATGAAATCAAAATGATCGCCTTCTTCTTCTTCTTTTTTTTTTAAGTCTCTTAGTGTGCGTGTCACTGTAGTCACGCAAAAACAACAAATAAAATGATGTTCGACGTATGTTTGTTCCTCAGTATGTGAAACAAAAAGTTCCCCAAAACGTACCTTGTTTTTTCCTGTCGCAGGGCAAAAGAAAATATATTCCTGGAAAAACTAAATAAGCCTTTGCGTCGAAAAATTTGGATTAACCATTGCAATGTAAATTTCTCAAAATTACATCTGTTCCGATGTAATTACACTCTCGATGTAATCGTTTTCAAGATAGCTGCCACGTCGCCATCATGACGTCCAGACGCTTGCCGCCGTGATCGTAATGGCGTGTGAAGGCGCGATGACGCGTTGCCGTGTGATGACGCAATGACACGTTGCCCAGAATCTCTCTCCTTTCCTTTCTCCACGTCGAACGGCAAACACAAACGCTCCGTTGAAGATGACAGCCGAGGAGGTGCTGACCTAGCGGATGACGATTAAAGAAAATGCTCGAGCGCGGGGAGTTTGAAAAATGCTCACGCTGTGTTCCTCCGCATTTCTTTAAATAAAACGCTTTGTGTCCCACTCAGCATCACCTTACAATCCCAAATAATGCTCCAGGCAAGAGTAATCCACAGGGATGTATCCTAAAGTTGTATCTCCCCTAATGAGGCAAATAATGTCGAAATTGAAGCTCCATTATCCGGGGAAATTTAAATAAACACATCCTGGGTACACCTGCCAAATTAGGAATGCCACTCTTCTTAAGTAGTTAATTTAAAGTTTAACATTTTCCAGGAAAGTAAAATCAAATAACAGTACCTTTCAAATTCAGTCTTCATAGTTCAACAAAAAAAAATTCAGTGTTGAGATCCTTCCATCCTAATCCCATCCTCTGTCGCCAAGTGTAATGAAGTCCAATGATAAAAATAGGGTAAAAATAAGTATTTATTCAGGATTAAGGATCCCATCCACAGAAGAGCTGTCACCTGTACAATCCACTAGCTTCAACTGCTCTTACTCTAAACATAACATTCCTAGAACCAGTACAGAGTATTCTAAAGCACCTAGCAACTAGCATCAGGATGCCACAATATACTCCAGGAAGATCAAGAAAATCTGTCTAAACCACAACATGCATGGACAGTAATAAACTCCTACTCATGCCTTAAGCCACAAGCCTACTTTTCAGCACTTTTTCATTTAGAGTTAAAAAGGAGTTTCATCCAGTATCGATTAGGAGCACATGACTCGAAGGACTTCTTACCAACTTGGTAAGGTAAAAATAATAATGAAAACTGTCGCTTATGTGGATACCATAATGAATCCATAAGCCATTTGATGTGTGTATGCCCCATAGTCAAAGACTTAAGAAGGACACGCCTTAAACCAATTTTTAACGAACTAAACATTCGCACCTGTAGGCAAGCCATAATCCGCTGGATGGAGGGCGCATCGAATATTTTAACCTGCCGAGGGGTAACATTTCTCATGCAAATAAGTAACCTCCTCCGAAAAGCAGACTCATTATAGCCAAAGGGCCATACAGAGACAGTTATTCTTTTTACCAGAAATGAGTGTCTAATAATTAAGTTAAACATTGTAAATACAACCTCAACTATTTTATGGGAAAGATCACTACTCATACATTTTTGTATATTGAATATTTTATTAAGTGACGAAAGTACATTTTATTTATTGAGTTTTATTGTTATGAACTAAAAATGACTTTTTGACTAGTGAACATTATGTACCTTATCATTTTTAACAAAAATTAAGTTACATTTATACTTACATTTTAAAGTATTTATTTTAAAATGATATATTAAGCTAATACTTAAGCAAGCGAAACCGTATTTGCTCTACCTTCTCCGATAACTTATCTCTTTAAAAAAATATTCTGATCAGTTGAAACCCCAGATACTTTACTAGGCTTGGTACTATATTTTGAAAAAATAAAATGCACGTGTTGGAAAAGTCGTTAAATGAGATGATTTTCTGGCATTCTGGTCTCAGTTGAAAATGTAGTATGGCTAAGATTCCAGCTCTTGTTCCTTGGAGCAGGGCCACTATCCCCTTGAGCAGATGGAGACTCCTGCAGTCGTAAAAATATTGTCAGATCTACTGGCAGCTTTCGAAAAATTCATCATGACTGCCTTTTGATTATACCGTAATCCCAACAAACACAGCAGTTTTTAAATTGGCATTTCTGGTAGTAAGATTTAAAGCTTTTTTAATTAACAGTTCCTTCTTCTCAAAAAGTGTTTCCCGTCTGCTCATAACAGTCACTTGTTATTTCATGCCACGTGCACCATTCCCTCTCTTCTTGCAGTCGTCCTTTTTATTTGCCTCCTATGTGTATATAATGCTTACCGACGTGGGTAACTCAAAAATCGTTCTTTGTTTTTTTTGTTTTTAGTTTCTCTTGGCATCACACGAATTCTCCCCTCACCTCCAACAAATGCCCTCTTTGCCCATAGGGCAGTGCCTCCTTGCCTTCCGGTCTTACTACTTTCAGAGCATGTTTATTAGTGACAAATATGTCTGTGCATTTAAAGACAATTTATAATTTAATATCTACCTTCACCCGGTCCATAGGTCATTCACAGGATATTATGCAGTAATCGTTTATAAAAACGCAAGCATAGCACGAGTGCCACGGCCCGGGCCCTTATGCAGGCAAGAACATGTACCCAACCATGGTTGTGTAGAAAAGCGCAATCAAAGTTGTGGTGCAATAAGACCACCCTTTCCCATCCCTCCCAGATGTCACTGCACCTGCTGCACTTAGGATAGCTGCGCTGCAGCTCTTTAAAAAGAAAATACATGCATTAACACTCTTATTTTAGGAATAAATGCAACTAGATCATTGGAATTAAGACCGCTACACTGAAGACACTGAAGTGGCGCAGAGACATTTTAAATTAGAACATTCTACCTCCAATGTGTGGAATGTTCTAGTAGCCTTATGGCCCTTCTGCCGCTTTATAGCTCAGGTCTTGGGCCTTCAACCGCCGTTATTGCCTTAAGCAGCAGGCAGCGACAAAATAAATAGCAAGTGTGTTCTGTATCAGAGGTCTGGTTAAATATAAGCCAAATTCTTTTTGCATGTCACCTTACTCAACCAGTCTTAAGATATTCTGCGCCTTTCTATTGTGCAATATACGGCTTTCGTCACTGTGACTCTGTTCCTATCATTAGTTAACTTAACTTTCTGGGCTGACTTGAATGTGGCCTGTTAATGATTGTTTTTGCGATTGGACTTTTTTTTCTATCTAACCCATCCTACTATTGATCAGCTGTCATTATGGAAGTGATATCGGTCAGCGACTTGTTTTTACTTAACATGGTAAGGTATTTATTGAACTGTAGGAATTTGCCTTTTCTGGTGAGTGGCCCCAGATTTTTTAGCTTTTGCTGGACGCTATACTTTTTCTGTCTGTAGGAATCTGACCACATTCCCCCTTTGTCCCTGCACCAGTGGTAAAGTGCCTGTGCTCCTCCCTTTCAGCATGGTGGAAGAGGCATATCTCTGATTGATATGTTTTACTTACCTATAAGTCCCTATTATATGGTTCAAAATATACCAAGGCCCTGTAAATAATATGCCCTTAGTGGACTGCAGCACCCATTGTACCACCCAATGCAGTAAAAAGCATGCGAACATGACTGCAAACATATCATTTGTAGCCAGACTGTGCTATTTTAAACTACAAACTTAACCTGTCAAATTAGTCAAAATATTCTTTCTAAATTTTAATAAGTCACTCCTAAGAAGGCCTTGTTGCCCATAATGCGGTTTGCATGATATTTAAAAGTGTTAGACATATCTTTGTAGTGAAAAGTCCCCAAAGCTATTTTCACCGCAGCAAGGCAAGTTGTTTTATTGGAAGGAAAGTATAGGAATGCAATATTACATTTAATAATGATATCTCCAGCTAGGAAGCAATTACAAATGTAAATCTTGGACATTTTGAATTATTTTTTACATGCTTAATTGAGGTCAGATTTGTAATAAATATTTCTGAAAAGGTACTTCCAGAAAGTTAACTTTTTCTTTCCTAAAACACTTGGAGGCCCATTTGCCAGAGCCCCTACTGTGGCCTGGGAGCTTAATAACCACCTTGATGCATTGTGAAAATGGATGCTAGAGCAAGACAATGAATCTGTGTGTGGGGAGGTGTGTCTGTTGCTCTGGCAGGGTGACTTCCTAGGATCTTGTTTAACTTCAAAGAGGCCGGCCCTGTCACAGACAAATGCTAACTGACACCTGGGCAAGGCCCTCCTTTTCCCTCAGTGGGTAGGGTTACCCCAGGGAGATTTTACTCCACTGTTTAGGGAGGAGCCAGGAGTCGTCCCCACCCATAGGCTGGTGCAAGCATAAAGCTGGCACCCAGAGTACCATCTCAGAATTATTTTTGGACCTGTGGAAAAACAGATGAGGACTAGATTGGCTGTCTTTGACCTGAGGAAAGCCCAGAAACCTGTACCTGCTCACCCTTGGATGTAGCACAAAAAAGCAGACTCTGAGGGGCATAATGCTGAGTTCTTGTTCAAGTGACAGGGACACAAGAAGTTACAAAGGTCATTCCGAGAATGCCCAGCTGAACAATTCAATGCAGACCTGCCCTTCACCCTGCTTCTGGCCTTTGCTGAATTGAATCTCGACTCCCAAGTGCTGCCCCCAAGGTACTGGGCCATTGTCTGGTATCCATGTGTGCTCCTCCTACCATCCCCTGAAACCATGGACATAAAACCTTTTGTCTCCAAATACCTCAGGAGAACCAGGACCAACCAACCAGTCAAAACAATACAATGAACGGCGCTACCTCTGTGCCAGAGATACAGGTTGCTCCCACTCTGAGATTTTGTGCAGCAGCATATTCGATCCAGCTGGAGCTTGTGGAAAAGGTATACAGCCTCATAGAGTCCTCGTCGGCTACAGTTGGCAAGTTTGCCCCAATAGAATAATCTTCACCAGGCAATGATGCCAAAAGTATACATCCGGCTACTGACCATCTCTGGGCCCAAACTTCAAATTTCTCCTGCTCTGAACTCTCACACCAAAGCCAACAGATTCACCAAAACATCAGCTATCTGACAATGTGGAGCCCCTTTGACTTCAGTCTGCTGCCTTGCCCTACAGAGTATTTTCTGACTTCCATTTCAAAAACTAAGCAGCAGATTTACTTAAAGTTCAAGTAACGCAACACAGCAAGGCAAGTTGCTATGCTGCATTGCTTGAACCGGAGAGATCTGGCCTGCGCTATATATTTACAAAAATATAACACTGTTCAGCCCTCTCCCTGTGCTCACACACTTGTGGTTGTATAGCGTAAATGCAGGCACCCATACATTGGGCCTGATTATAAATTCTGGTGGAAAGCCTCCGACGCAGCAGTTGGAAGCCTTCCGCCCGACACAGTACGTTTAAAATCCGACTGCCAAATTAGGATGACAAGGGTCAGAGTTTAAACCTCGGGCTCTAGGAGCCCATCGTCATTCCAAAACACTTCATAATCCCTTAAGGAAGGCGTTTCTGCCATCGGGATTACAATGGCACTTTCCGACAGCAGTTCCATGTTGGCCTTTCCGACATGGAACTGCTGTTGGAAAGTCTCTTTGGGGGCCTCTAGCAGGGCTCCCATCCCTCCACAGCCTCTTCATACTGCCCTAGGAGGGAATCTATGGTGCCCCCAACATCCGGTGCAGGGATTTCTACAAACGTCCATTTTTCAATGGAAGCTTGTGCTGCAGGTGTTTTCAGGCTGCCACACAAGCTCCCATTGAAAAATGGAAGCTTCCGACCCCACTATGTGCGGTTGCATCCTAATTCGGCTGTAGGAACCGCAGACGTATGGTCAGGCAGTTCCTTCATCGCAACGGTGCGTCTGCCTGACATCGTGATTAGGGACATTATATTGTAAGGGCCCCTGTGTTGTAGCCAAGATAGTTTTTGTGCAAATAGGGATACTTTACTTCACAAATAATAATCCTTAGAATCATATTCTTCTTTCTATGTGTGCTGCACAATACAGCGCAAACAGAAAGAGAAGGCAATGAGGAGAAATAAGGATATTTCTCATTTTTCGCTGCTCTTGGGTAGGCGCACCATTTTGGCACAAACCCAGGTTTACTGCCTACAGGAAATCTGGGATTGTGACAGAATACATCAGTGAATGCATGGGAAGGTCCATGCTCTACAAATATATTACTTACTCAACCCAGGGTAGGGCAATACAGTTCAAGGCGCTGTGTTGCATTACGTTGCTTTTACAATGCCATGCAAGGTAACACAAATCAACCCTTGTGAGGCTTTGTAAATCCTAGTTAGTACTTTTCATCATGTTTGCACCAAAAAAAGGGGGCCTACGCCTAAAGGTGAAACCACCAAATGGGTTGAACCTGTATCTGTCCCACGCCCCATGGCTGTCAGCCTTAACTTGCTCCTAGGTACCGATCAACACAACCAGAAGTCTGTATTGGTGCTTAATGCTTTTTGGTGCCGTTTTAAATCTTAAACTTTCAAAATTTGCTTCTCTAGTTACTCTAATTGGATTTTTGTAGGTTTGGTGTCATCTTATTTATTAAAATGTACTCTATTGTCCAAACTGGTTTGGGATTTTTCTTGCATTGTGTTTTGACTATATTAGTGTTTGGTGCTGCATAATATTTTCATATTGCCTCTAAGTTAAGCCTGTCTGCTTTGTACCATATCCACAAGGGGCTTGAGTTCAGCTTAATTTAGTGATTTTACTGCTTCACCATGACAAGGGTTGTGGTTAATATGGGAGGTGGGTACTCACCCCTACTTAACTAGTACCCCAATTTCTTAAATGGACCTTCTCTGGTACTGCTAACTGTGTGGGAAGCTTGAGTGGTATTATCAGGACATAGGACCTTAATTGGAGTTTGGTGGACAGGGATGTCTGCCAAACACACATTGTCCTTTTTTACTCATTTAGTTAGAGTTGAGTGAGTCATCCTTAGCTGGCTGCACTGGTGGAAACCTTTGACAGACTGCCTGACTGACATAGGGCTGTCGGTCAAAGGAATTTAGACTGTCTGTCCTATTTAGGGGAAATATTCCAATGTTATTTTGTGCTGTTTGAGATGGAGGACAACACTCCCCTGATCCCCACACACAGGTAGAAAACTCCCAGGATGTCAGGGACATTCATTTTTGTCCTAAAACAGACTCATACTCTGAGAGCTTTGTACACAAAACCTTCACCCTAGAAGGTAAACAAATATCTCTCAAGAAACCCTTGCTCAACCTTAGTAATGCTGCACAGACGTTACATGTGCTAATCAAGCAAATTCTAACCAAAACAACAATTTATTTAAGAAGAAAACAGCATTAAAAAGAATTAAAAAAAGAAAAATCAAATATTAATGAATTGGGTACAGTAGAAAGGGTGCAATCTTTCCTTTGAGGCTGCATGTGATGGTCAGATATAAGTTAAATGTTCGTGCATGTCAAAAGGTTTTGTTTCAGACATACAAACTCTTCTGGAGGCCTGAGATCTTCATGAGATTAAGTTGGAAGATGTGGCAAACAGAGGATTTTCAAGGTCAAATGTCTGTTTGAGAGATCACCCTGTAGCTTGAAACTTCTCACAAAAATAAATCTGTACTAAAAAATGCAAAGATGAGGCTGTTGAAATCTTCATATTTGAGGTAGGCATAATAAATTAGCCTGCACCTCCCTATTTGAAAATTGCCTACTTCTCAACTTTGCCGACTTTATAATGAGCCTAAAAGCATTAGGTTTTTATGTAAGAAGTCTACAAAACTTTAGGTTGGGCTCCTCACACACTAGTCTAGATAATTCCCACAATTGTCATTCAGGTCCTCAGCAAAACGTACAGTTGTGACTGGTCGTTGTAATTTAATTGCGTCAGTACTGCCCTCCTTTGTCCCTAGGACTCTCTGCACTTTCCTGATACAGAAGAGAATTTTACAGTTCTATTTAGAGGAAATGTACTGTTGTAACTACTTTCCTTGATATCTTACAGGAAAACAACAGTTTCCTCTTTCAAGGCCACAGGGCACTGGTTTCACAGGAAAAAGCAAGCATCTTTGGCAGTGCCTGACCTCATGTATCTTTGGTGGTCAGCAAGAGATTAGTGTAATTAGTTTTGGGCGCAATACACAGGCCCAAAGAATCAAGGGAGAGCTATATAACTATCCCCTGCTAGTCCTCTGTCAGGTAGGCAGGAATTATTTAGTGCAGAAAGGCTTCTTATCTTCATCTGTCCCTGGCAATCCTTTCTTGTGCGTGGGTAATGCAAGGAATTTTAATTATAAAGCCAGTCAGCTCTTGGTGATAACCCCCAACAAATAGTAATAAACCCTCCCCCTAGAATGCATAGGTTTTCAGGTAAGATGTATCCCAAAGTCCTCACAGAGCTAATTCAGCATAATTCCTTTTTTGACCTCTTGTGCTGAGCTTTCCCAGTCTAGTTATTTCTAACTTAAGTGAGCCCTTTTACTCCTATTAACTACCTAAAGAAATCTCCCTCAAACCACGTCTGATCCAGTCCCACTACAGAATTGGATTACAGAGATTTGTTTACTTTCCCTAGTCAGACAGACGAAGTGTAAAACAATGAGTTTTCTCTGGAAAGTGTACCCAAGAAGAACTCAAGGCTAATCTTACCTCCCCAATCCGTCTACTATGTGGATACCCTTTGTTCTGCCAGGTGCTGGCTACAATATCATCAGATGAAGTTGACGTAAAAAAGATAAGAACCCGGCGGATGTTAACTCATATAGGCCCGTTAGTCTTTTGAATTCAGATTATAAGATTTTAATGAAAGTGAGGGCAGATCGTTTTTTATTTGCCGCCCAAGAAACAATTCATAGTGATCAGACGGGTTTTATAGCAGGTAGATCAATGATGGCCAATACCCAGTTTTTTATAAATGCCTTGGATTATTTTAATACTAACTTTATCCCCGGAAAGTATTGGAATGATCGATTCCGAGGAAGCTTTTGACTTAGTGAACTGGAGAACCCTGTTTTTTGCCCTCGGGCGGTTTTGCTTCCCAGCTCAGGTTGTCAACATAATCCGCAATATCTATCAGGGGGCCATGGCTCTGGTAGTTATAGATTCGAAACAAGCTGTGACTTTAAAAATAAACTGTGGGACCAGGCAGGGTTGCCCGCTTTCGCCTTTGCTTTTTACCTTTTTTATAAAGTCACTGGTAATTAAAATACAAAATAATGCTGCGATTCAACCTCCTATCCCTGGCATGGCAAAGTTGAAACGCTTTGCAGGTGACATAATTTTATATTTGACCCCTGACAAAGATAATCTCGAAACGGTTTTAAGGGAATTTAAGAAGTTTGAGCTAATCGGCAGCTATAAAATAAATGCTAATAAAACTGAAGTTCTGTCCCTTAATACAGATGTAAATTCTTTTCCATCTTGTCTGAGGACACAAGCAACTAAGCCAGATCTAATTAGATATCTCGGGATATTTGTGTTTAGCCAGTACCAACAGCTATATAAATTGAATTATTTAAGAATGAAGGAGAAAATTAAGAAACTTTTGGAACAATGGCTTTTACTCCCCCTATCGATAGTGGGTAGAGTTTTGTTAATTAAAATGTCCATACTTCCGTTGCTTATATTTCTTTTTACTAACGTCCCAATTAAGATAAACCTGTCTTTTTTTTTTAGAGAAATAGAAACTTTATTTAGAGAATTTGTCTGGGGAAAGAAAGTACCAAGGGTTAAATTGACAGTGGTCCAATTTCCTATTGCACAAGGGGGTTTAACTTTGCCTCATTTAAGAACCTATTTCGAGGCAGCTTTTTTAGACTTAGTGTTTGGACTGATTGGATCTAAATGTACTAAAGATAGTTTCTTTATAGATAAAATGACGCAAGAAATCGGTTCGCAAACTCGAGTGTTTTTAAAAACTTTCAAACTCCTTAAGAAAACAAGATACAAGACTTTGAAGGATTACGTTTTTAGACTTCAGTCCTTTTTTAAAAAGACGGGCTCTTCAGGTCCCCAATATTTAAAATTGAGAGAATGTCCCAGTCTCGGCCTCCAGTTTGGATTAAGACATATTAACAATTGGGAATGCTGTGGACTATTCGAGCTAAGACATTTTATAATTCAAAATAGGGTGATTTCCTGGCAAGAGGTAATGGCAAGGGCTGAGAGTCACCGGAAACCCACCATTTTTGAATATTTACAAGATGCTCACTTTTAAAAAAATACTAGCGGCATTTTTGATGCCTCAAATCAACTTGTGGTAGCTCTTTATGGGGCCAAAGTGAGTGGTGTAGGGAACTGGTACCAATGTTACATCAACAGGGTCAAGCTTCCGTGATGGAGGGCCATTTAGTTAAAATAAATCGTGAGACAGGATGTACTCTTTCACTGAATGATTGGGAGTCCCTATGCCATCTAGGAAGTAAATCCCTGTGAATTTTAAAATGATGGCCTTCCTATCACGTTGGCTCTCCTACTTAACTCCGGCAGCCCTAAAAAAAAGATTTCCGGGAGTTGAGAATAAGTGCTTCCTCTGTCAGGCAGATGGGGAAGGCAGATGGCACCATACATTCTTTGCATGTCCACGGTTGAGGTCCTCCTGGGAGGCAATTTTTGCTGATATCGAGCTAGCAATCGGGAAGAGTGTTTCGCAAGGCCAATGCTCCTTTATTTGGACTTTGCAGGGATAGAATGATGTTAACAGAGGCCGAGAAAGTTTTTCTATTTACTTCTTGTACTGTAGCTCGTTCTTTAATTCTTCAGAATTGGAAATCTAGTGAAGACCCCTCCCATATGAAATGGTTTAATAAAATGAAAAGGACTCGAAATTTTGAAGAAGCTTATGCTAGACGGGTGGGGGCCACAAGGAAGTTTGAAAAAAATAGGAAGTTTTGTATTGATTTAGAAATGTCAAAAGAGGGACTTTAACACTCGTTTTTTATATTGATGCTGTAGCTGCTATTTGTGAAAAAAGGCACTAGTACCTAGTTTGGTATTGCACTTTAGAAGCATGTGCACTTTTTTCACCGTTGCACTTTATTAGTTGATTTGCTCATGGTTATTATTGATCAATGATGTCATCAGCTGCTACAGCCATATTGTTTCTAAAGTTGACTTTGATGTTGTAGTAGTACCTGCTACTTGTGATAGAAAAGGCATTTGCACTTTAATTGGTTCTGCACTTTAGAAGCAATTGCAACTTTCCCGGTTGCTGCACCTTTGTTTAGATAATTTGCACATTGCTAATCTTGTATGATGATGTTATTTGCTGCCACAGCTTTACTTTTTCTAAAATTTTATCATGAAATTAGAAGCTATCGTATCTGTTTTGTACAAATGGTTTATATTAATGATTTTAAGTAGATTATATATCTTATGCACCTAATGCTCTGCTCAATAAAGAATTATAAAAATAAAAACAATATGAGGTTGACGTGAATGGCAAATGCTTAAGACGAAATGTGAATGCCTTTCACCAAGCGCTGTCAGGACTTTGACTTTCATGGGGAAGACAGGCAGCACTGATTCCCAGTACTTCAGCAGATATAAATTCCCAGAGTGCCCTTTTTTACTAGTCAACAGTCTGAGAAGGGTCAGGGAGAGCCATGTTTGGTTTAGAATCTAACCGATGGGTTAATGGCATCTGCAAGAGAGAGCGCAATGCACCTGTAAACACCTTGTGGGTAGTGGCAGGATGCTTCCAATTGGTTCCTGACAGTGACATTATAAGAGACAGCGAGATAGCCTGGCAAGTTAGCATGCTGGATAGGCTTTCTGCTGTCATGAGCAGTTCACACTCATTATTTGCTCCCACACTTTTGTTGTTTATCCCCGCATCGCCCCACAGGCCACTTCTGGGTAAGCAAGGCTTTTCCATTTTTCATGCAGTTTCCACTCCTCAGTTAATCATTCTTCACCTTGCTGCAGTAACAACGCCTCTTCTCTGCCTCTTTGGAACTAGCTCAGGGACGAGGCTGCTAAGGTTCATTGTCATGTGCCATCATCTTGTTGGTAAGACTTCTACTAATATTTAAATGAGTAATTTACCACTTACCTCTTTCACTTACTCCCTCTTCTCAGGAGTATTAACATACCTGGGAGTCCTCTTTCATGTAGATTGCTACCCTATCACATATGGGAGGGCTAAAATCAAAACTATGTACTCTCTTTGTGGATCACGACAAGAACAGCTTTTAAAAATAGGCAATTTGTATATATTATTCCTTAACTGGATAAGGCATTATGGGTAATATAATTCTAACCACACAATGATACAATCCTACTCTGAATAAACATAAAAAATATCAACTGGATAACCTTCAATGCTAGAATGTAGATTCTCGAAATTGGAAAGAGGTAATCTTGATTTCATTAAAGACAAGGAGGCTAGCATTATGCATTAGTTTTTTTGCCATTCCACTCCAGCACTTCAAAGAAAACATTATTCACACTTAAAATACTAGAACTAGAATGTCACCAC
Source organism: Lissotriton vulgaris (assembly GCF_964263255.1). NCBI lineage: Eukaryota > Metazoa > Chordata > Amphibia > Caudata > Salamandridae > Lissotriton > Lissotriton vulgaris. The sequence goes on from NC_141685.1 coordinate 1,944,950,282, forward strand.
ATTCTTTATGTGTCAACCCAGCAGTCATCTTTCTCTTTACAGCTGCTCCCTCACATAAAACATCCTTAGTCAAACTTGAAAATAATAACCAAATGTAGTAATTCCTCATAACTCTGCTATACCGTAATTCCTCATCCGTGTTGTGTTTCTGAAAAATAATATTGGAGAAAATGTAAACGGAACTCTTGAAATTCATTGTACACAAAACTGTCAAACTTTCTTTATGTCCACTCTCCCTTCAAAATTACCCTTACCTGGGAAGGGAGGCAGGATAATATTAGCCTATGTGTCTTTAGCGAAATCCATATTGGCTCTTTCATATCAATATCGGAGGATAGCATTTTGCATGTTCAAAGCTGTAATATCACACTAGATAAAACATGTTCCATTGGTTTCAAATAAAACCTTGCAAATACATTAGCATTAGACCAACCTGCCACTTTCAATATTTCTTCCAGTCAACCTCCTGAAGAAAAAACTTTACTCGCCATCACATAAATGTGCACCAAACCTTTACATATCTACTCCTGCCTCAAACATACAATTTCTTACCCAACAAGCAACTGTTGCTGAACTCACCGGATTGAAAGGTATCAGATACAAAATTAACAACTGTTACCCCATCCTTTTTAAGCGCTGTCATCCTACTCTCATACTCTCTCCAACAGCACAGTACACATAAATTAGGATGCTCATTAAACCTTGGATAAAATATTGATGAAGACATATTTTCAGTCCATCTTGTAATTTGAAAAAGTACTCCATTAGGATTATAAAAACACTTACTCACCTCCATAGCTCTCCCATCTGAAACCCTCATAACGAAATTAAACATAGCAAAGTGGCCAACTTACAAGACAGCTGTTGTAAAGTCAAATACATATTGACATACCAACTCTTCAGTTTCTGAAATATCAGATTTACATCCCATAAGAAATTATATCTAGGTGTTGGTGGTCTCTGTAACTTAATGCCTTTCATGCCTCTACAAATAAAAACATATTTTCCTGTTCAACAACCCCCTACCAGAGCATGACTTGCTGCCACCGCTGACCTATAACAATTAACTGTCCTATATTTCATTCAATTTCCAAATAATTAAGATAAACAATTTGAAAGGTCTAAGGCAGATACCTCCACGGGTTCCAAGTTCCTCTGCATGCACCAACCATTTTTCCTCCCTCTAACACAACGTTTCCTAGTTTGTGGCGCCTAAGACTCCTTGAACAACTCCTGTGCCTGTTGTGAAAGTCCTGTAAAATGCTGTCCTCTCCTGAAATCTTCCAAGCAAGAATGCTGAAAGCCCCTTCCACAACAAAATAATGCACCTCTCCTTCTGGTCCTGAGAACATTTCTTCTGAATCTGGAATCAAAATTGGCTCCTCCACCACTAACTCCAACAGCCATCGAAACCAAGGTTGAGCTGTCCAAAAAGGAGTGACTACAACTATCCGACATATATGCCCCTGCACCATCAACAACACACTCTGTATTATTGCAAAAGGAGGGAATGCATACCCATAAATTCCTTTTTAGTCGTTTTTCTGTATTCTCTCGAATAGATGTTTATTCAGCATCCAATCACAGTTGTCCCTGAGATACCTTGAATTCCAATCTTTCACTGTATTAAACAGACCTAGAAAATACACCACTTGCAATCCTATCCTCTGTTCCAGAGAATTATTTCAAATCTCCTTTACAATCTGAGTCAGGCTCATCAATTTGCTGCCATCTAATCGGTTTAAGCACCGTACCACTGAAACATTGTCCAACATTAACAGAACATTGCAATCCTTTAATGTCTTCCCAAAACTTTGCAATGCAAAAAGTCCTGCCCTCATCTCCAAAATATTCATGTCCTCAAAGCTCTCCTCCCATGTCCATCTGCTACCTGTCTCCTGCTGTTTTAAAGAAGCTCCCCAACACAAAAGGCTTGCATCTGTCTCCAATACAAAGTTTGAACATATCCCAAATATTGCTGTGCCATTCCAAGCATCCAAATCGTTTAACGACTCAATTAGTTCCTCTTGTGCTTCTAGTTAAACCTGAATTTGGACTTCATACCATGAAGCCTTCCTCAGGCCTTCCCGCTTCAATCTCTGCAAAGCTCCGTTACGAAGTGGACATGGGAAAACTGCCTGAATAGAAGAATAAAACTAATCTATAATTCTTGCCAAAGTTCTTATTGTAAATGACTGCTTCCTTTCAAATTTGCCTGACTTCTATATTTATTTTTACCACCTTCTTCTCCAGCAAACTCAAGGTTTTAAGCACTGAGTTCACCTGAAACCCTAGCAAATTCAAGTTACCAAAAATGGACTTCTCCATATTCACTAAAAACTCAAGACTTTCCAGGAGACTGACGACTAAGTGAAGTTGTTCCTTCAATTCTTCCTGATCCTGCAACATAATCAAAAGTTTGCCCAGATATGTTATCATACATATACCCTTTCTCTGAGAAATGCTGCTACTGGCCTCAACACCTTCGTAAAATACCAAGGGGCGGAGGCAAGACCAAAGGGTAAGCAAGTGAACTGTTAAAGGTCCCCTAGCCATCAGAATTGAAGATACCTGCAACTCCCTTCCACTTTTGAAAAGGTAAAATAAGCATCCTTCAGATCCAGTCTTACCAAACAGTTGTTTTGTTGCAAAATATCTCTTATCAGGTGGAAACCCTCTATCTTGAAATGCCTGTACACCAAATACCAATTCAAGTTTCTCAAATTTAGCACAGGCCGCCGACCTTTGTCCTTTTCCGTGACCAGAAAGATCATGCTTACAAAAGTCACCTCCTCCTCTGACACATTCTGTGTGGCTCCCTTCTTCAACATCTCTTGAACTTCGGCCAGCACCAAATTCTGTAGATCTTTCTGAAATACCATCTGTCTTGGTTCCACCATCTGAACAGGAAATTCCCTGAACTCTATTGTGTATCCCTGTGCAGCATCTGGGACCCATTGATCCCTTGTTAAGGCTCTCCAATTGTGCGAACATTTTGGTAACCAACCCTATACCTTTCCTAGGGAAGAAGCGAAAGATGTATTCATACTTAACTTGAGACCCTTGTGAGAACTGTGCCCATCCTCTGGCCTGGCGACTCCTTCCACCTCTTCCTCTCTGAGAGTAAAATCCAGTAGCGAATTGAAACCCCCTAAAAGAGCCTCATCCTTAAGATTTATAATGATATTGGGACTTTGCAAGTCCTCTTGCTCAGGCCCGATCAAAAACAGGTCTCTCGAAAACTCTCCTCAGCAAGGGCTATGCTTTATGTAGGCTGTGAACGCGGGAGCATACTTTTCCACATCCTTCACCAAACCATCTCCAAACAGATACCCTTTAGGGTCCTCTCATGGTTCTTTCTTCAGAAAGTTCCCTAACTTTGGAATTAACCGCATTAGAATAGCTTTCCTCCTTTCAGCCATCAAAGCCCACTGTGACTATCTATGCAGTAATTTTGTATCTACCTGACCCACTTTGATTTGGCTTCATCAGCCATATCTAATATTCTTGCTAAAGGTCCTATTATGTCCTATTCTGCCACTGCTTCAGTTCTATCTCCAGGCCCTTCATGGAATCGTGACCCAACTTAAATAGAAAACTGTTAAGGTCTGGATTCACACAAGGGTTAATGCAAGCCTTATACTCTTCTACCAGATGAGGACATTTAGCTCTCATTACGTCTCTTGACACTTTTTCCAATGGCCTCCTAATTTACACTTAAAAAAAATCAACCACATAATGCATATGCCACCAATCTGCACTTCTGAGATGCCTGATCATTGCTGGACTGAACATATCTATGCCCTGAGGATCCTTCAGAATCCCTTCTCCTTCCTCAACTTCTCTGTCTTATCATAGTCCATGCTCCATCCATCAACCCAACAACTCAGCTCCCCCCTGGTGTCTCCCAGGGCTGGGAAAATTGAGCGTTTGCCACCCGGTTACAAGAAAAGCGGACCGGACGGAGGACCCGAGAGGCCTCTGTCAGCAACTCTCCATGTATGGCCCGGAAACATCGAGATGCTGGCTACCACAGTGGCGGAGCAATACAGGCCAGGCGAACAGGAGACTGACCCAGAGTGCAGGCTAGGAGCAGAAGACAGACCCATTTCACGGGTATGGGAAGGCTGGCTGGCCTGCCGGCCTGCTGGGCCCACCTGGAAGTGCGTTGCCGCATCGAGTGACGTGCAGAGAAGAAACAGAATCTCGGGTGCATCTGTGACCTGGGGGAAGGGAGACAACGTCGGTGCTGGTCGATGAGACCCATGCGATAGTGAGAGCACGTAAGGTGCAGGCATAATACCCGGCAAACTGGCCAAGACGAACGGGCGCGGGTCGGGCTGGGGAGCCAACCAGCACCACTGTGCGATTCTGAAAAACAACTGCATGTTGGGCCACTATAAGGACTGCAGTGTCTGGAGAGCAGTGTGGAGGTGCAAAACTAAGCCCAGGTATGGGGGCAATCGAGGGGGAGACACCGGGGATGAGACACCCTGCCCGGCCCCCAGAGGTGGCTCCACTCAGCCACCTACTGCTGCGGTATTAGTCTTATACCCAGACCAAAGAGCACACAATCGAGACCCTAAGTGTAAGCAGGCAGTGACCAGGCCCTGAGCAAGAATCAACATGACGCACTGGCGTAGGAGGTGCAGCCACAGCACCCAGTAGCCACAGCTGCAGTAAGTGGGTACACGTCTGGGAGGTGAAGCTAGCTGGTGAAAGCTGACAGGCTGACCAGGCCCTTTCCACATCAGCCTGTGTAGGCGGCAGTGAGTAGCTGGTGGACCGCGCCCCCCTAAGTGCCCTATTGAAGAGACCCAGAGCGCAGCATCAGCGGGAGGAAAAGGAGGAGGCCACGCATCACTATAGACAAAGTTAGACAAGTACACCTCACAACCGGAGAATGGCAATCAAGCGAAAGGCACAGGGAAAGCACAAAATGAAGGAACACCGTCGCCACAATATGGGAAACAAGACGACTTGACATTACAAGACACTATGTCCGCAATCACGACTGTGTGCACCTCTCTAGAATCCAGGATAGATCCGGTCTCCTCTGAAGTTTCCCTAATCAGGGCGGATATTCTTAACACAAACGCCAGAATGAAACAAGGAGAGGCCACCACCAAGCCCCTAGAGTTAGACACATTCTTACTTAAAAAGCAAGTCAGCGAATTGCAAATTACTTTGGAAGGAATGGAAAGCCGGCTGGATGACTACGAGTGGAGGGCAATACGCTATGTTGTTCCCTACCGAGTGAGAGTCAAAGCGGGCGGTAAGGTGTGCTTCTTTGCTGGACCAGAGGAGGCTTGGGACTGGCTGGAGGGCTGGCGCACTGTCGGAAAGTGCACACAGACCGGCGGGCATAAAAGAACAACCCAGGCCCACAAGCAGAGTGTGGCCTTTAATGACCCAGGCTCAAGCTTGACAGCACAGATTCTAAATGGGGACACTAAAGACTGAACGGTAATACGTTGGGACCTGGAGAGAGTCAGAAATAAGGCAGACCTACACTGAGAACTCCTCAAATTAAAAGACAGTCAGTACTGAATCAATATGTAACGGAAGTACAAAAAGTGATGTGAGGTGGAGAGACAGCCTTCCCCCACCAAATCATTAATAAGCTCGAACTTAATTTACAGATGGGGTGGGGCTCAGACCACGCACTTAAGAGGTTCAGTGGTTGGCGACAGGCACTCTGCAATGGTGGGGCATCAGGTGGTTATAGATCCGCCGTGCAGGGAGGGGGGTTAGGTTAGTTTCAATTGGGGAAGGGGGGTACTTAAGATACGTTTCAACTCAGTCATTGCAGGGGAAAGGAGGGTTAGCCGAACAAACCTGGGGCTCACATAGTGCAGCAAGGGGGATTCTTGGTCCTGGACCCCCCAGGAAAAAGAGAGCCAGACATATAATCCAAGACGTCGCAGTTAAAACCACACACACACCTCCATGAATAGTAAGTCGGGGAAGGAGGTACAGTTCTTCACATGGAATGTCAATAGGCTATTAGACAAACTCAAACCGGTAATTGTTTTCCAATACTTAAAACATCAGACGCACAAAATAGTCCTATTGCAGGAGACCCACCTTGCCGGCAACACCTGCAAGGCGCTAAATCAATGGGGATACAAACTCATAGCCCATGCAGGGTTCACCTCTGGCTCCTGAGGAACTGCTATCCTTAACCGCAAGACCTACCCATTCATTGTCCGTAAAAAGTGGGTGGACACCAAGGGTAGATTTGCAGCTGCAACTGGCACATCGGAAGGGAAACCCCTGAGCGTAATGTCAATATATGTTCCCCCTACAGTACAACAATCCACATTAGGAGATATAAGCAAATTTATCCTGGACCTCCCTGTGGGCACTTTGGTAATTGGAGGTGACTTTAACCTAATGTTAAACGGAATGATCAATAGACGGCCCCCAAGACAAGATCTCCGCACTGGGTCAAAACTAACTGACTTCCTCTCAGCCTTGTCAACAATTGGAGGCAACTCAATCCGACATCCTACACCTTCCACTCGGGAGTTCATTACAGTCAATCATGCATTGATTACCTATTTGCACACACGATGGACGCCCTTGGCTTCCTTGAGATCAAGTGTCTGGGGAGGGGTATCTCTGATCATTGCCTAGTCCTGGCCTAAATGGTGATAGACTCTCAACCCACTCGCACAGCCCTCACTATTAACCCATGGTCACAAACAAAACACATATTAAAGCGGAATTGATCTATACTTCCGTCAGAATGTAGGATCAGTGGCTTCACTGCGATCTCTTTGGGGTGCGTTTGGAACTGTTATAAAGGGCAGAATGCTTGCTCTGATGATGGGGCATAAAAAGGAGCTAACAAGGCGTATAGAGACGCTTGAGAGGGATATTTTGAAAGATGAAAAGGAACTGACCCATACCAACAATGATTCTGCTAAACAAAACCCTAGTTGCCAAGAAACAGGACTATAGACAGCTTCTGACAGAGGCAGCTAAGGCTAGACAAAAACGATCTATCCTAAGATTTATGAACATGGGGAGAGGGTGGGTAAGTTATTGGCCTGGCTTGAGAAGAGAGATCAGGCAACCCGCTGGGTCCACCGCTTGAGGAGGCACAGGGAGAAGAATTAATAGACCAACAGGAATTAGCAGAGGCATTCGCCACCCACTTTGAAACAGTTTACACATCCACTACCACATCCTCAGCTCTTGATTCTCAAAAGCTCTTGCCACAATCTCGGTCACAGTCCTCTCTCCTGAAGAGCGGCAGACTCTGGTGGGAGACTTAACTGAAGAAAGGGTTACAAGCTGCCATCCGGGACATACGCTCTGGTAAAGCCATGGTAGCTAATGGGCACCCAATTGAGTTCTTTAAACTAATGGCCACTAAGTTGAAAGCCTACCTACGGGCCATGTACCTAGATAGCTATCAGAAAGGTGTCCTACCAGACGAGATCAGACTTGCCTCAATAGTAGTGATACAGGGCAAGCCAACAGAAGAGTGCGGTTCGTACCGACCCATCTCTCTTCTCAACGCAGAGGCAAAACTCCTCGCCAAAGCGTTAGCGAACAGACTTATCCCCATAATCAAAAATCTGGTGCATCCCGATCAATCAGGCTTCATGCCGGGTCATAATACTGCCCTCAATCTCTGCCGCCGGCATGAAGTACTGGCCAGGGTGGACACAATATGGGAGGATGCCAAGATGGCATTTGACACTACCGAATGGCCCTTCCTATTTGCAGTTTTGGAGAGAATGGGTTTCTGGCCTAACTACATAAAATGGATTACGCTTCTCGATACAAATTCCAAAGCGCAAATAGTAGTTAACTGCCATACGTCCCGGCATATCCAATTCAGTAGAGGAACTCGTCAGTGATGTCCCTTGTCTCTGTTTATTTTCGCACTGGTTTTAGAACCATTGGCGATGTGGGTGAGGGGGGACCCCTTAATAAGGGGACTAAAATGGACAGAACACCACAAAGACAGAATCTATCTCTACGTGGGTGATATTCTTCTATATATAGCAGCCCCCGACGGCATCAATTCAACGCATCCTTCGTATATTCTGGATCTTCTGCAACAACTCAGGATATACCATAAACTGGACTAAATGTATACTATTCCTGAGCCACAGTGCTATACCAAAATTTCCCAAGGGCTGCGAGGTCCCCGTGGCAACTGAGGGATTCCGTTACTTAGGCATCTATGTGACCCCTGACCCATCACTCTTTTACGATGCTAATTTGCAAGGGCCTCTAACCCGCTTGCAGGCCAATATATGATATTGGCGAACCCTCCCCCTGACTTTCCTGGGAAGGGCAGCTCTTTTTAAAATGCTAGCTTCACCTCGCCTTTTGTATTCATTGCAAAATACCCCGTCCAAAGTTCCAGACTCCTATTTTATTAATATTGAGAGTGCAGTACGGAGTCTGTTGTGGGACGGGAGGTCACAGTGCATCGCATGGCAGAAATTGACCAGGGGATGGTACGATGGAGGGATTGCCTTACCTGACCTTAACCTATACTATTGGGCATCCCAATTGACGGTAATAAATCAATGGATCCATGGCCCACAGACCGATCCAAGCCATCAGACAGATATATGGCTAATGGGGCTGGGTGGACACAGCAAAGCTCTGTACTTGAACCCAAAGTACCAATACCTCACAGGCCTTATAGCCCGCACTATAGAAATCTGGCACATGGTTAATAAAAAAATTAGGGTGGCACAGGAAAATTACCCAAGTAACATCACTCTGGGAGCCCGAGTGGCTTGGCAGACTCAGTACCTGCCACCGGTTTGGCAAGTGGGATTTAATTGGCATCTCATCAGTGGGAGATTTGTGGAATAAAAACTGGCTAATCTCTTTTGCCGACCTTCAGAAGGAATATCAATTAACGCAGTCCGAAACTTTCAGATACCTGCAAATTAGACATGCCCTGAAGGCCGCAATCGCTGGTGGGGAGACTCTCCTAGAGGTATCCCCACTAGAAGACTGATTGCTACTCGACCCTATGCCAAAGTAAGCAATATCCTTAACCTACCAGAAATTGATTAATAATTGACCCGACTTATTAACATGCCTTAGGCAACAATGTGAAGCAGATGTGGGGGACCTAGAAGACGAAGAGTAGTGGGACGCGCTGGCCTACCCTCGTGAAATAGCTATCCCCATGAGACTAAAATTGATCCAACTTAAAATCCTGCACAGAGCCTCTCTTACAGTGAGAACTATGGTCAAAATGGGGAGGAGAACAGACACACCTTGCCTCTGATACTGTTCCCAGGAGGGGACCTTCCTCCACATGCTTTGGGACTGTCCAGCCATCCAGATCTTCTGTAAGGGAGTCACGTCCAGACTGGCAAGGATGGTGAAAGAAATCACCTCCTCCCCAAAGTTCTGTTTACTAAACATATGGGAGGCCACCGATCTAATTCACACTGAACAATCTTGGGTTACCTTGAGGCTGGCCCTCGCTAAAAAAAACATTGCTCAAAAGTGGGGAGTTGAGGAACTGCTGACAATGGGAAGATGGGAGGCTTAGTATCAAGAGGGAGGAGTCTTGGGCTATTACTGCTCTTGTCAGAGCAGAAGGTCCACGCACGACGTGCCCAAATTACATGAAATGCAAAAGATTGTCAAGGTGTTCCTACTGAGAGAGAAGAAGTTAGTGCAGTCTGTAATGCAAGCGGATTAGAACAGGGTAACTTAGTGGCCACCCTGGGAATCCATTTTGTTGGATTTAATGCCCTCACACACCCTTTCAGGTGTCATGCTTCATCATTTGGGCTTGCTCCTCGTTGGGTCGGCGCTGCAATACCCAACGGGCAACACCTCATAGAGGGGCTCTTTGGCGGAGATCTTTTTCCAACTGCCGTGTAGATGAAGTGCGGGTGTGGGGCCAGGATTCAGGGTAGATGTAACTATGTGAAGTAAAATAAAGCTAGTGGTACCAGAGACAATTTTATTCAGGAGGGCCACTGCTTTAATTAAAACCAATATCCTAGAGGAGAGTAGTGGAAAGTGATGTTTCCCACTCTCTTCTGGAGTGTGTTAAAGTCCGGTCAACATGTTTCTCGCTACTCTACAATTTACTGAGCGATTCTTCAGGACCAGGGGGACTAGTTAGAAGGTATCTAAAGGTATCTGTAACTATCTACACTATTGCCACTTGGTATGGTGTATGTAAGTCAATTTAACTACCATCCTAGCGGTTGAACAGGCGTATATTACTATATTACCCTTCTTCAAGTTGCGATTGTAAAGCTTCAGGAGATCTTCCACCACAATGTTGATGTTAGCCTGAGCTTCGGTCATAAGCACCTACCCATCGCCGCTGGAACCCGGTTCAACATTGTGGTGGAAGATCTCCTGAAGCTTTACCCGCTGGATACTGTTGTTGTTTGATTGTTTTTAACTTTAGGTATTAACAATCGCAACTTGAAGAAGGGTAATATAGTAATATACGCCTGTTCAACCGCTAGGATGGTAGTTAAATTGACAAACACTGCTGTGGATAGTCTTTCTCCGCTCAGCAGTCCTATCTCATCCATGGATTATGGTAAATTCCAGATGCAGGTGAAATTATTCTTTTTAAATCTTCCAGCAAAACTTTCACTAAACTGTATACATTGTATAACCAACCATGAAAATGCCTTAACGCATGGCATTTTGGGACTGTTAGGCAAACAGGAACTACTGAAATAATGGGTAGGGATGCCCTCTGAAACATTTATCCCATCGGTTAGGGAGTGCCGAGAGCCAGTCATCCCCATCCACAAGCTGTCTAAGTCATAAATGTGGCACCCCACGGCACCTGGATAGAGCACTTTTTTGGCCCTGCGGAAGAACGGAAAAGGACGGGACCTCCTGTCTGTAACCTGAGAGGAGCCCTAATATCATTATAAAACATTTTGATGAAAATATGGGATTAATATAAAACAATAAAAATCACATATTTATAAGAGTTATTTAGTAATAAACAAATGTGACCAGTTTGAGAAAACCTGTCCCATAGAAGTCATGAAATTTATGGAGGAATTTACAACATGTAATTTTAATGCAACTATTCTTAATTGCAGTTCTTATTATAACGCAGCATGGTAATATGTGTAATTCTACATTTAATCCATTGGACGCAGTTTTCTTGCTCTGATGACAATGTTTAGAATATCTCATAAGAACTTCAAAGTCCTGATGTGCGTCCCTTTCTATAATGAACCAAAAGTTGTTAGAAAGTGCTTTCAAATAGGATTAAATGATACATGCCCTGGCATTGGCATTGTGCAGGTTTAATAGCTATGTTTGCCTATTTCAATCACATTTAATGGTTACTATAATGTTACTCAAAGCTGCCCTATTCAAGGAAATATTGTAATTATGTTGATTATCACCATTTGCAGGAGGTCTCTAATTATAGTGAATGCTACCATATTCTAGGTCGTGTAATTACATTCACTGCCGCCATATCAAAAGAGAGAGCGTGTAATTACATTAAGGCGTTTGGGCTTGTGATGCGGCCCTGAAAAGTGATCTGACACTTTAATGCATAATACACAGAAGCAAGAAACAGAAGTAGTGTTGGTCCAGTTGACATTAGTTAAAAATATCATAGACGCAACTCCACCGTCAACCATTGCACAGGATTCTTTGAGCAACTGTTCACCATGTTTTCCAGTTTCGCCACCTTACAAAGGTCACACATTTATTTTCTTTGCTTTTGATATTCTCGCTGCATTCCAACACATGTTAAGGGGGGGTGGAATTTGAGGAAATAGCTAATGGGGAGGTTTCAAAGCTAGACCTGTGTGTACTCTACTTGTTGGCACAATGCTATATAGTAACAATATTGGCACTACCATCGGTGGATCCCCTCATCCTCCACGTTTCTGTTTTGGGTAGGTGTGCAGGTCCAACATGAGACTCAGACATGGTGTCACTGTGCAGAAAGTTACATGACCTCCTCCCCACAAAGCATGAATGCTCTGAATGCAGTTGGCAGGAGTGGAATCAGAAATGAAGGCAAACATTTGTGACTTGGCTGTAAAAAACAGATATTTGATCACTTGCGACTAAGTGGGTTGCCCAGTAACAAAAGGTGCGCATTTTGAAAATATATCAAACATATTTTTATCTTTTCAGCAACCATGCCAGACCTAAATACATAGGGGCAGATTTATGAAGGACTTGCGCCGCCGGTGCGTCATTTTTAACATGGGAAAAAGTGACGCACCGGCGGCGCAAGTCCTTCATAAATCTGCCCCATATTTTGTAAAATGTTTATGATTTTTCTGATCTTTCTAACTGCTGACCAGTGTGCAACCATAAGGTGAAATATTGCCTGCTGAATCTTATTTAAAAGCTTCAGCGAGGGACAATGGTTCAAACCTGGTGTCAGTGTAGACTTGGTGTGAGGCATTTGATACCTATCAGCTGACGTAGGCAAAATGGGGTGGGTTCAGGAACTTCATTAACTTGAAAGGGACACAGGTGAAGCCTGCCCATTCATAGTTTAGTGTAAACAGAGACCTAAAGTGGGGAAGATCTTTGTACCCAAGACCCACACTAATCAGCCTCGCACCCAATCCAGTGAGAGGGTGTAAAAGAACTGGTTTGGATTGGACAGGTGAGAGGACTGCTCAATTTCCATAGTCTCATCTCTGGGTGGGGACAAGAGATCTGCACAAGGAAGAAAGGGTTTCTCTGTCTTGATTTCAGGAGTGAGGAAGCAAGAAACCATATATTATTATTTGGGGTAGGTAACTGCCCACCTCAAGGAATAATCACAACTCTTGTCAGAAGAGGCAACCCTCAGAACTCAAGTTTAGTATGGCAGAAGACATTGACCATAATATAAATGCCTTAATGCAAGGCATTTTGGGACTGTGAAGCTAACAGGAATTATTGAAACAACGGGTAGGGATGCCCTCTGAAACATTTATCCCATCAGTTAGGGAGTGCCCAGGAGTCAGTCATCCCCACCCACTAGCTGTCCGAGGCACTTTTTTGGGCCCTGCGTAAGAACAGAAAAGGACTGAATCTGCTATCTGTAACCTGAGAGGAGCCCTAATATCATTGTGAAGTATTTTGATGAAAATATGGGATTAATACAAAACAATAAAAATAACATATTTATAAGAGTTTATTTAGTAATAAACAAATGTGACCAGGTTGTAGGGAGGAATTCAGTGCTAGTAAGCAAAGGAAATATTTGTAAAATGGCACACACTACCTTGAATATTAGTGAAGAATAAATATGCCATGGCCCCAGACGCTGAGAAAACCTGTCCCATAGAAGTCATGAAATTTATGGAGGAATGTCCAACATGTAATTTTGATGCAACTATGCTTAATTGCAGTTCTTATTATAACGCAGCATGGTAATATGTGTAATTCTACATGTAATCCATTGGACGCAGTTTTCTTGCTCTGATGACAATGTTTAGTACATCTCATAGGAACTTCAAAGTCCTGATATGCGTCCCTTTCTATAATGGACCAAAAGTGGTTAAAAAGTGCTTTCAAAAAGGATAGAATGATAAAGGCCCTGGCATTGGAATTGTACAGGTTTAATGGCTATGATTGCCTATTTCAATCACAATTAATGGTTACTATAATTTTACTCAAATCTGCCCTATTTGAGGAAATCTTGTAATTATGTTGATTATCACCAATTGCAGGAGGTCTGTAATTACAGTCAATGTTACCATATTGTAGGTCTTGTAATTACGTTCACTGCCACCATATCAAAAGAGAGAGCTTGTAATTACATTAAGGTCGGTAAGCTTGTGATGCGGCCCTGAAAAAAGATCTGCCACTTTAAAGCATAATACACAGAAGCAAGAAACAGAAGTAGTTTTGGTCCAGTTGACATTGGTTAAAAATATCACAGACGCATCTCCACCGCTAACCATTGCACAAGATTCTGTGGCAACTGTTCACGCATGTTTTCCAGTTTCGCCACCTTATAAAAGTTACACAATTATTTTCTTTGCTTTTAATATCCTTGTTGCATTCCGATACATGTTCAGGGAGGGATTTGAGATCACAGCTAATGGGAAGGTTTTAAAGCTAGACCTGTGTGTTGTCTACTTGTTGGAACAATGCTATATAGTGACAATATTGTCACTACCATCAGTGGATCCCCACCTCCTCCACGCTTCTGTTTTGGGTAGGTGTGCAAGTCCAACATGAGAATCAGAGGTGGAGACCCTGCGAAGAAAGTTACACGACCTCCTCCCCACAAAGCATGAGTGCTCTGAATGCAGTTGGCAGGAGTGGAATCAGAAAGGAAGGCAAACATAGCAATGTAGTGACTTGGCTGTAAAAACAATGAACAGATATTTGATCACTTGCGACTAAGTGGGTTGCCCAGTAACGAAGGATGCGAATGTGGAAAATATATCAAACCACGGGAACAGCACTTGGTTACGAGTGTGGCCATTTCTCCTGATCTTTTCTAGGGGGAAAACGCTGCTTATTAGGCGGAGGGCACCACACTAACGAACACCTCCTTTTGGATCATCTAAGGAGGTACATCAGGTGGTCTTTAAAACCCTCACAATAATGTCATGTGCATCAGCAAGATTAACCATTGGTATTTCCTATGTTCATTTGTTTCCCCCAGAGTGTGACTACAGGGGGTCTCTCCTTATCCCTCTCCAGTTGAAACGTGACTCTAAGTGAATCTCGGTGAGTTTTAAGGTGCCATTTTTATAGTTTGAATGGGAAGTGTTATGAGGTAACAACGTACATTTATCTGCGCATTTTCATAGACGAGGTGACTTCTCACCATTCTGACATATCTAAGTGTATGTATGCTGACAGTAATGAGGGTATTTTAAAAATTGGGATCAGAAAGTACCTGACGAATGCCTGAGTGACCCTACATTTTCAGGCACAATATAGAAGTAAGAAACATGTTGACATATTTGCAGTAAGGAGGGGTGTAGGGACTATTTTCTTTATCCTTGTCACCACCATCCTTCATGTTTTTAATCCTGGACGGAGGGTCCAGGAATAAACTTATGCACAGAGACACCTCTGAGCTACTTTTAATCTTCACTGCACGTTTTTCTTTCAGTGATCCCAAGAGGTTTTTGATTTATTATCTCTGTATATACTTCTATGTGTTGTCTTGTCTTTATTAATATTATTATTATATTTTAATTTATATGGCGAAACAACTACCCGGAGGCTTCTCGGTGCCTACAGACCCAAGAAGGAGAAAAGAGAGCAGCGATTCTGAGCTCAGAGTTCGAATAACCACGTTTTGATGCCTTAACTAAATTTGGCATAGTTATCTTCAAAATGAAGCAAAAGTGGGAGCGAATTCCATAGAGACGGGGCCAAGTCGGCAAAGGACCGACTGCCCATATGGGTGAGTTTGAACCTAGGGACCACAAACTTTACCTGCTTGGATGATCTGAGTAAGCGAGAAGGGGTGTACGGGTGGACTAAGGTGCTAAGGTAGTAAGGAGCAGCACCACCGTTGATTCTGTGCATATAGCAAAGGGCTTTGAATTTGGAGCGTTTTTCAATCCTAAGACAATGTAAGTCCTGGAGGGTCCCTTTGATGGAGGCCATTTGAGGTAGTTGACAAAGAAGTCTGAATGCTGAGTTTTGGACCACTTGCAACCTCCGGGTTACCTCCTTGTTAGCACCTAGATATAAAACATTACCGTAGTCCAATCAGGACACGATGAGGGCTTGAACCACAGTTTTTTGAGTCGTAGGTGGCAGCATCCATAAGATTTTTTTAGCCATTTCAAAATGACAAAGCAGACTGAGAATCTTGACTGCTTGTTGAACGCATGAACAAAAGATTGTCTATAATAAAGCCAAGATTGCGTACATATTGTGAAGGCTGGGGAAGAGCACCCATTTTCAAAGGTCAATTTTGTGGGCCCCAGAGAGCTTTGTTTCCACCAAGAATTAGGAGTTCTGTCTTACCTCCATTTAACTTTAATTTGCTAGGGCCTGATTCACAGAATGAATTTAAGACTCAATCCTAAACTTACTACTATTTTGGTATTCACAGAATGCACTTACTCATTTCGGTATTCACAGAATGCACTTACTCATTTCGGTATTCACAGAAGGCACTTACTCATTTCGGTATTCGCAGAAGTTAGTAGTCCTAACTTTAGGACTCCTAAATGCCTTCTGTGAATACCATAAGTTTTAAAATTAGGATTTTTCTCAGTTTAGTAGTAGTAAAGTTAGGACTCCTAACATTAGGACTCCTAAACTGAGAAAAATCCTAATTTTAAGACTTTCGGTATTCACAGAAGGCATTTAGGAGTCCTAAAGTTAGGAGTCCTAACTTTACTACTACTAAACTGAGAAAAATCCTAATTTTAAGACTTCCGGTATTCACGGAAGGCATTTAGGAGTCCTAAAGTTAGGACTACTAACTTCTGTGAATACCCAAATGAGTAAGTGCCTTCTGTGAATACCAAAATGACTAAGTGCCTTGTGTGAATACCGAAATGAGTAAGTGCATTCTGTGAATACCGAAATGAGTAAGTGCATTCTGTGAATACCAAAATAGTAGTAAGTTTAGGATTGAGTTTTAAGTTCATTCTGTGAATCAGGCCCTTAGTGTACATCTATCCAGCAATTTCTTGTAAGCCTGATTGAAGAGAGGATACCTTAGAGGTGTCTTTCGCAGACAAGGAGAAGATAAGCTGGGTATCAGCGTAGGAATATATAGTTAGCCCAGCCTCTTCTGCGAAGGACGCTAGAGGGCTGATGTAAATGCTGAAGGGCAGAGGGTTTAGAATAGAGCCCTGGGAGACTCCATAAGGGGAAGCGTGGGACCTGGAGCTGGCCATAGGGGAGAAAACCTGAAACGTACGGCTGTACAGAAAGGTCGCCAGCCATTTTAGAGCAATGCCAGCAATGCCCTTAGAAAGGAAAACTTGAAGGAGGGTCTCATGGGACACAGTGTCAAAAGTGGCACTCAAAACGTATAATATGAGTGTCACTGTGTCTCCCTTGTCAAGCCGTTTGCGGATAGTTTCAGTGACTCCCAGAAGCCTTGATTCGGTGGAAAAACCTGTTCTGAAACCGGATTGCGATGCATGCAAAATGTTTTGGGAGTCCACAAATTGTGATAATTGGCAGTTAATGTGTTTTTCTAGGATTTTGGAGAGTGTGGGGAGCAAAGAAAGAGGACATAAATTGGAGAGAACTTACAGATCAGCCTTAGCTTTCTTTAGCAGAGGGAGGATCATAGCTTAAAGAAGTGAGGCATTGAGAAGTTCCATAATAAATCTAAGAATCTGGGAGTCCAATTTTTTTAAAACAGAGATAGGGAAGGGATCCTTAGGGGATCCTGATTTAATACTAGTTAGGATGTGAGTAAACAATGTAATGTCAAGAGGTAACCAGCTATTAAGTATACTATCCGGTTTCTCCTCTCTATCTAGTAAACCTGGGAAAGGAGGAGAATCTGATAGTGTATCTTTGGACTTAGGGAGTTGTTCTCCATTAATATCAAATTCAGAGTAGATTTGATCAATTTTGTCAATGAAAAACACTGCAAGGTCTTCACATTGGGTTTCGCTTTGTCAGGTCCGGGTGTCCTCAGGATCGTACGATGCTAAATGGGTTCCACCTCTCGACAGCCCCTGGGTCTGAATGAACACAGACACACAGAAGTGGTCAAGTGAGGGATATCAGGTAGGGTAGGAAGGGAACAGCGGGGAGAGGAAGCTGAAACGAGAACAAGGCACTATGAGTCAAGCACATACACTAGACACATTTTACCCAGATACAGTGCACAATGTACTTCCACACGAGCTAGAGATAATCGTATGCTTATTACCTGTAGGGAGGAAAAAGGTTGGCTTTGCCTGGCAATCAGAATGTAGAACATATATCACAGATCTAGAATGCAAGAAACTATAGGTTATCTTTCTGATCAACTGTACATGACCTAATAACACTCTAGTGTAGCATACACGTACCAACTGTAATAACATCAATGGCTTCAACAGAGGGCAAATGGAAAATAGCCTGCCAGGCGAAGCTCATTAAACCCCTGTTGTCAGAAAATCCAAAATAGAAAGTAATCGTTAGTCTCAGATACACCATGTATATGATCTCCTGGTTAACTTCACCTGAAGGACTGTACTTTGAACGATTGAAGCTGGAAACTCCGATATATGAATACTTGACTATATATCACTTGAGCCCAGAGCAAAGAACTCTGAATACTTTTTCAGCGTAACAAGGGGAAGCATTGGTTAGGCATGATGTCCGTAATGTGCACTTCCCATGAGCTCAAAGCACATCCATAATCAGTGAAACAAGTATCTCTTACTTCAGAGATCAATACCCAAGTCAATACCCCAATGTTCCCGAGGGCTTGGAAACCAGCTTCACATATTCTGCAGTAATGTTTTACAGAAACAAGCACAACAGTCCAATACCCAAATCCGGGCTCTCGCACCACCAAGGACTGAATCACTCCTCAAAACGGAGAGTCCCGTGAGAATATCGCCAGAAGTATGTAAACATACAGATTCTCCACTGGAGCACTAGGAACGGAGCCTCAGCCGAGAACTCCCAACAAAATGCAATAGCTCCGCTCACCACAAGCAGAAGGCTAAATCAAGGAACAGTAGACAGATAGAGCAAAGTCTCTCACAAAGGATACACAGGAACACAGTGACCAACAATCCTACTGTGTCTTCAAGCAGCAGTTCGAATCAACGGCGAAGCGCTGTTTCCTCCGGCTCCGTATGAAGCTTCCGCGTGTGACGTCATCAAATTGAGGCGTCGCGCGCATCGCCGAGGATCATGGGAACTGTAGTTTCCACCTACAAGACAACGTCTCAAGGCAGTGTTCGAGACTGCCTCCGTGAAACATGACACGCTTAGCTCTGGAGGCTTGGGTTGGTGAGCTGCGCCAGATAGTTTTTGCAATACCTTGAATAGGGTTTTGGGACTGTTTTGAGACATCAAGATGGTACGCGCAGCTTTACATAGAGCTGATAGACTTTGATGGCCTGTTTGTAAGCTTGTTTAGGAGCCGGACTGTAGTCTTTTCTCCAGTGTCTCTCCAGCGCTTTGCATTTTGTTTTTTCAGATTTAAGTTTGTCTGAGAACTATGGAACAGGGGGGCGATGATTATTTATTTTATTCTTCATCAGAGGTAGACATAAGTCAATGGACAAAGTTAGCCAGTTTTGTATAATGTCAACATCAGTGGTACTAACTAGGTTGATGGCCGGCATGGAGTGTAAGAGATGAAGATTGAGATGGTTGGTACTACGTTTTTTCCAATTTCTAAAACCAGCTGCACCGGAGGTTGAGGATGAACGCTCACGTCCCCTCACCTGTTTAAGCTTAAATTCAACCAAAAAGTGATCAGACCATACTAAAGGAAAGGCAGGCTCACAAACAATATTTTCTAAGTTGGAAACAACAGGGTCAAGTAGGTGACCTGCCTTATGGGTGGGGCCAGAGTTACAAAAGATAACGTCCAAGGCGGCTAAGTCTGTAATTAGATTGGAGCTAATAGAGCAGTTGGGGTCATTAAGATGTAAGTTCAAATCTCCTAGAATTGAGAAATTGGTGGCTTCTAATATGAGGGGAGCAATAGAGTCAGGGAGAGCAGCTGCCCAAGCTCCAGCCGGACCCGGGGGCTGATAAATCTGTATCCCTGAGATGGTAAATTGAGACGTGAGAGCAAGTTTAAAAAGGCAGGCTTCACAGTCATTAACAAGGAGCTCTACCCATTTGCATGGAAAAATCTTAAAACAATATTTCCTATGCCCCCTCCCATTTTATTTACACGGTCCTTCCTCAGGATCATGTAACTAGGGGGTAGGGCAGTGGCAATATCTGGTCCAGAACTATCATTGAGCCAGGTTTCAGTAAGAAGGATGTCATCAAGCTGAGAATTCATAAGTTGATCAAAAAAATATCTTCTTTATGTTTTGGGAGGGGTAGAGGTGTCTTCCCCACCCTATTGCTCCACCCCAGGCATTGGTCTGTGCGGGTGGGTACTGAAGCATCCAGATGATGAAGCAAGTCACAATTTTGTAAGTGAGGGCAGTATTTTCACACCCAACAAGTGCCATCACTATTTTTCATTATAAATTAAGAGCTGCGGTATAGAACCTAAAGCCTCATCCTTAACTCAAAATTCTCAAAATGTGACGTTCATTCAGAAAGGATGTTTATCCCAAAATAAAAGTGTGCACTTGCAGACTTGATATCGTACCCATGAGAAACTATGTCATGCTACATGCACGGAAGAGCAGCTTTCAAGTAACATAAAGCAAAGTGGGCAGTTTGCTGAATCATCTTTACATCTGTTTGTCCATTCCTTAGACATTTTAACAGTGACTGTTGGTTGATTTAATTTGTTAGAAATGTTTTGAATTCCTAAATTGAGAATTTCATATTAAGGTAAACATGCTATTTGTTTGTTAAACTGAAACTACTAATATATTACTAAAGGATTCTAGAAACCTGAAAAACAGTAGAAAATACTTACAAAGTGAATCGGTTTAGGTTTACCAAAGATACATGTCCACTT
This sequence comes from Lissotriton vulgaris, assembly GCF_964263255.1. Lineage (NCBI taxonomy): Eukaryota > Metazoa > Chordata > Amphibia > Caudata > Salamandridae > Lissotriton > Lissotriton vulgaris. Next base: position 1,944,970,836 of record NC_141685.1, read on the forward strand.
TGTTACAGACAAGCCATTTTGTAAGCAGAACAGTACACTTACGGACATCAGTCCCCACTGAACATTGACATCAATGCACACACACCAGCAGGCACCCATCACTCGGACTACTTGTTAGTCTTAATATGAAATTCTTAATTTAGGAATTCAAAACATTTCTAACAAATGAAATGATCATATATGATACTAAGATACCAAAAAAGCTCATCATACAAACTTAGCTCTAAGTAATAGGTAATTATATGCTAGACAATTCAATGCGGAGACCAGCGTTGCATGTTCCATGGGTATGCTCACTTCCGTTTTTGATAGAAATCTCATATTGTTTCTACTGTGTGGCATATTGAAAGAGCCTTCCCGAGACACGATATACACCTCATTAAGAATAAGATTACAGGCTACATTACAGAGTGGCTTAATAAGCAACTTTCTTTCATGGCACTGACATATTTCTTCTTAGGGTATCACATTTTTTCAAGAAAACTTTTAAAGGGGAAACTTCCGTTAGCATGCAGTCTTTTGACGGATCCTTCACCACACTGATGTCTTTACCACGCATGCCTTAATACGCATGGTAAGTATAGGTAAGGTAAGTTTAATCAATTAAGACACTGGTTAAGGGGGTGAAACCCTACTCAAGCAGCAACCATAATCCTTGTCATGGTAAAGTCACAAACAAACCCTAAATTAACCTGGGTCAACCTCTCTGGTAGCTTGGCATAGAGCAGTCAGGCTTAAGTAAGAGGCAATGTATAAATTATTTTTGCAGACATTCACACAGAAATCCCTCACCAATTTAGAAACATAGAGTCATTTGTCATGAATAAATCAAGACCCAATTGACAAAAATCTAATAATAAGAACCAGAGATATGCAAGGTTATGGTTTTCAGTGAAAATAGTGTCAAAAAGCACCAAGTGGCAACTGTAATCATCCAGTTGCTCTAGACCGGGACAAAGTCAGAAGTTCAGGCCAACCACAATGCAGCACGGAACAGCTACAGGGACTTATTTAGGTCTGCTGAACAAAGTATCCTAATCCTGGTTGTGAGGAGATACAGAGTCCCTTGTTAAGGATGTGTTGCTCAGCAGGGCCAATAGGAGATCCTGGCAAGGAGATGTGTCTCACAGCGGTGGTTCCGGGGAGCTGCGATGTATGAGTTGATATCCTTAGGTGGAGTTGCATTGCACAGTGTTGGTTCCAATGGGCAGTGATGGTGATGCATAGTCCTTGTATCTGGGTAGTCTATACAGCAGAGGGAAGAGCTAGGCTTTGAGCAGCAAAGGCGATGAGCCTGTTCTGTAGGAGATGTGCAGCGCCATGGTAGAAATGCGTCAGTTTTGCTGAATTCACAGATGGACTGGCATGTCCACTTCCAAGTGTGGACTGGGGTGACACCACTTGGGAGTGCAGGACTCATGAATTGCAGAGTTCAGGTGCTGGGTTCAAGGTTAGTGGAAGACTGTTCTGTCCCTGAGGCTTCTGATAATGAGTCTTACCAACTAGCTCTTGGAGACACTCTAAAGTCCCGGCTTTAGAGATGCAGGTCCAGTCCTTATCACCCAGGTAAGGTGGCAGCAAGTCAGACAGCAGTACAGCAGGCGCAGCATTCCAGCAGAATGGCAGTCCTTTCAGCAAAACAGCAGTCCTTCTTCCTGGCAGAGTCCACAGTTCCAGAAGTGTACTGAAGAGTTAGGGTCTGAGGTCTTATATGTATACCTGGTGCTCACTTTGAAGCAGGAGAAGCTTCAAGCGGTTTCCACCCCCGGCAGTGTAAGGTATTCCCTTCCTCCTTGTCCTGGTCTCAGCTTGTCTGGTGTCACAAAAAAACATTGTCAAATCCTATGTGAGAGTGCTCAGGCAGAGGCATATGACTCGTTACTACGCAAGTCAGTACATCGCGTGGCATTACAGCGCGATCGTTCCAACGACCGCGTTGTTATCATGCAATGCCATTACTACACCAGTCATTATATCGACTTGCAGTAGATGGCGCACTGACATTAGAAATGTATAGTTTACTATTCCAACTCCAGCCTATGCAACAGTAGGGAAGATGTTGGAATAATAAACTATACTATTCCTAATGATAGAGCACTATCTACTGCAAATCGATGTAATGACTTGCGTAGTAATGGCATTGCGTGCTAACAACGCGGTCGTTGTAACACCATTGTTGTAATGGCATCGAGGTGTAATCACCACGATGTAAATGCTGTTTCCCCAGGCAGAGCCTCTTTGGTTTGCAAATGTAGTAGGTAAAAAAATGTGTTTTCTTGCAAGGGAGCAACATCCCTTCTGTAGACAATCGCACTCCTGGAAGTGCACTATAATGTATAATGAAAGATGAGTCCACTTTCCCATTGTGTATTGGGTGCAAGTGAGTAACGCCCACTGACCACAGCCATAACACATTATAAAAATTATTGTGTTTTCCTGCAAGGGAGAAACATCCCTATTCGTAAAGTATGGTAGGTGACAGGTCCTCCCCCTTGTTAACTCAGAGTGGCCCATCTTCCCAACACCTAGCTTCTCCTTTTCCCACTGTCTGGGAGCAATATACAAAGACCAACTGCCAACTACACCCAGTCTTGTGACCCAGGAAGAAGCGGCAGGCACCAAATGGTTAGGACAAGAAAATGGCAACTTATTTGAGGTGAGATCTCCAGAATGTTAACTAAATATCTGACTTTACCAATAAAGGGGGTGCTGGAGCAGGAATCTCTTAAATAAAACGGTTGATATTTTCTATCTAACACCAACAGGATTGATTCTAGCTGGGGTGTTTTGTTCTTACTTCTCTGCAACATGCCTTTGCCATCATTTAGGAGAAGATCAGGAGCTAAGCATCACAAAAATCATAATCACAATACTATTTCTAACTTCAGTCAATAATTAAAGTTTGATTCGTTTTTTATTGTCAACAGACGCAGCTGGTCTAAGACGACCAGATTTCCAGATAGTAGAATATATATAGTAACATAAGTGATGTTGATTTTTTAATTCAAATTGAAGAACAAATATAATCAAACACATTTCCCCAACAACAAACAATAGTGTCATACATTTGATAGAAATTCGGCTGCAAGCTGTAAATAACCCCCCTGGTCATGTAGGTGAACAAATACATTTATACTTATTCCAAATCATTTGACATTTGTCTATCTCTAGTCTGTTGGCGCATCTGGGACGGGCTCCAAATATAGACCCTGTAGTTCACCCATTTCTTCCAGATTTTAAAATGTTTTTGAGGGCATCCGTGAGCTTTATACACTGGTATTTCCAACCCCATACAAAAGTCAAGACCCTTTTTCCATGTTGCCACGGATGGCAGGCTGGCATCTTTCCATGCTTTAGCTATATCTCGTTTTGCCAGTGTTAAACCAAGCACCAATAAATGTTGTTTGTATATGTTACCCCCAATGTCGTCTGTAATATGAAGCAAGATCAATCGTGGTGAGGTCAGGATATTCCATCCTAAGACCTCCGACATACATGTATGTACACCCGAAAGCGCTGAGCACAGCCACACAGTATGAATAAAGGTGCCATCCATGGTGCGGCACCATAGGCAGAGAGAAGAATCGATTAGCCCAGTACACCAGTCTGTATCTAGTATAAAATACCCTTTGTAAGTATTTAAATAGTATTAGCGGCAGTCGTACCACAATGGTCATGCCCCATGGGGATTCGAGTGCCTCCTCATCCAAAGGACCCAGGTCTTTCTGGCAGGCTGCGCGCATTTTGCTAAGGGCGGTGAGATTGTTTGTAATCAATGTATGATATATCTTGGTGATCTTATGTGTTCCAAGCTCACCCATAAATATTTCGGCCTCGATAGGGTTAAACACAGGTATAGTTTTCTGGCATGCAAGACAGGGGGAAAAGGCATCGCGGAACTAGAGATATTTATAAAACTACGATCTGAGCATTTCGTATTCCTGTTGGAGTTCCTGAAAAGACTTAAGGACTCCACTGCGGAGAACATCTCCATCCCTAGATATACCGAAAGCCTCCCAACCGGAAAACAAAGCTAACTCCAACAGCTGGGAAAGTAGACCAATATGCCAGAGAGGTGCTTCTCTTGTATGTCTATCCCACCTCCCCATTAGTTGTAGTGATTTTTTCCAGATCCGAAATACTGTAGCAGTTGCTGGTGGCAGTACCTTCAGTGTCTGGATGTCATATAGGATTGTATGTAGTGACATATTGCCCATCAGCCAGCGTTCAACTGCATAGGCAGGCTCGTCTCTATTGCCATACCACCAATCATTTAGGATGAGGAGGTGCGAGGCCGCGTAGTATGACTTTACATCCAGTGTTGCAAGGCCTCCACAATATGTGGACTGAAAACATGTTTTTAATGCTACACGAGCGGAGCACCCATCCGAAAGAAAATGTCTAAGGGTAGCATTCAGTTGCTGAAACCAGGTGTGTGGTGTCAGGTATGGATGATTTTGGAGTTGATATAATAAGCGAGGTAGAGAGACTATCTTGAAAATGGCTGATATGCCAAGCAAAGAGAGTGGCAGGTGTGCCCATGACCGGATCTGCGTTTTAAAATGTACCATAGTGGGGCCAAGTTTCTTTCCCATGACAGAGCCTGGGAGGACGACAGAAAAATGTCAAGGTATTTAAACCCATCGCCACTGTCACCTCATCTGCCCACTTGCCCACACGACACTCACCCCGCAAGGGCCATGGAAAGGATTTCCGGGCATTCATATACAGACCAGATGTCTCACCAAAGATCTGCAGTATCCGGAGCAGTCTAGGTCCCGACTGACTAGGCTGTGTAGGAAAGAACAGGACATCGTATGCATACAGCGGTATCTGATTAGAGACTTCTCTGGACCACTCAAACCCCCAAAAATGGGCATCAATCTTTTTCCAGGCCGCCAGGGGCTCAATAGCCAACGCAAATAGATACAGAGATAGGGGACACCCCTGGCGGATGTCCCGGCCAACAGGGAAGGTGTGAGAGATTGAGTCTGCAACTCAAACAGAGGCGGAAATGTCTGTGTAGAGAAGTTGAATATACTTAAGAAGGCGGGGCCAAAATTCCACAGACTCAGGAGCACAAAGAGGTAGGTACAGCTGAGACAGTCGAATACCCGATCAATATCTGCCAGTCAAAGTCCAGCTGGCTCAGAATCTATTGCTGCAATGGCTTTGTGTGCGCGGCGAATATTGTGTCATGTGGCGCGACCTATCATGAACTCTGCTTGATAAGGGTGTAACAAATCTGTAATGTATGGTACTATACAATTAGCTATGACTTTAGCAAGAAGTTTGGCCACCACGGTGAGTAGGGATATGGGATGGTACGAGGTGTGGCATTCAGGAGGCCGACCCGGTTTTGGAAAAACTACTATCTCGGCATGCCGCCAATCTGCTGGGAGGTGCCCACTATTCATAGCCGCGCCAAGTGCCGCAAAATAAGGGCCCAGCAATAAGGATGGATATTTTTTATAGAATTCACATGGAAAGCCATTTTGACCTGGTGCCTTACCCAGGTGCATCGCAGAGAGTGCCTGTTGAAGTTCATCTTATGTTATTGGGCCATCTAGCTCCTCTCTTACGGAGTCCGTAAGGACCCGTGGTGGCATATCATCTATCCATTTATATATGAGGGAAGATTTAATTGTCTCATAAAGGTATGTGTAATATCTTGCGAAGCTGCCTCCAATCTGGAGTGGATCAGTAAGTATGTATCCAGTAGGGCCACGGATAGTTGGTATAGTTAGTGGACAATGTGGACAATGTGCATGTTGGCACAGATGGTGTAGCAATGAGCTGGATTTATCCCCCCATTGGTATATCCTACTACGTGTAGATAGCCACGTCATTCTAGCCTCGTCAGTGAGGTTGCTAGCATATATTTGTTGTTTGTGAAGTGATTGGTGGCATGCCGCATCACCATCCCGTGCCCTACTTTTGTGCTTTAGGTCTAGTATCTGGGCCTCCATCTGTACTAGTTTCTCGCAGTGTTGTCTACATTGTTCCGAGCAGTAAGCAATAGCTACCCCCAGAAGTGTTGGTTTCAGAGTCTCCCATAGGGTCTCCGGGGACTCAACCGTTCTGGCATTAAAGGTAAAATAATCTGTGATGGCAGTATGCATATGTATTCTGTAATTGTCATCTTGTAAATTCCACAGTCACATTCTCCATCTAAAGGGGGGTCGTTTAGATCCCAGTCGTAGGTCTAGCTGTACTGGGGAATGATCAAATAGACCTCTAGGTAGGATCTCTGTCACCTCTAGTCTATGTATGTGGCTGATGGATATAAAGGTATAGTCAATACGGGAAAAGGACCCAAGTGTACTTGAGAAGTACGTATACCCTTGGTCTGTTGGATGTTGTTGTCGCCATGTATCCACCCAATCCATCCCCTGCGATACGGATTGTAGCCTCAATTCGCTTTTCTCTATCGGTTTTGCTGTAGAGTGCCACCTATCCGTATGGAGACAGAGGATATCATTCCAGTCACCACCGACTATTGTTAGGCCCTGATGGATCTCCTTCCATAGTGTAAGCAGACGAGCCACCAGGTTCCATGCCAGAGGTGGAGGGGCGTAAATGCTGCCCAGCACAAGTAGCTCACCATATGGGGTACCCGTGAGCATGACATATCTACCCTGGGGGTCTAGCCATGTTTTATCATGAAGAACGGGGACCCTATGATGGATCATAATAGCTACGCCCCGAGATCCCTTGGTAAATCCAGAGTGAAAATTTTGAAGGAATCCAAAGCGTGCCAGGGATGGCGTCCTATTGCCCATTAAGTGTGTCTCTCTTAAGTGTGACTCTTGTAGGAGTAACACGTCAGCTCCTTATCGTGTGGCTTGGGGCAATACCGCCCCCCTCTTGACCTTGTCCAGCAGGTCACAGACATTCCAGCTAACAATGTGTAATCACCTGTCATACAGTCAAGATATAGCTATGTGTTGTTGTTGATAATGAAATGTGTGGGTAGGAGATGATACACGCACAACATGCTGCGTGAGCAGGTGTATGTGAAATATGAGAGTATGACACTGAAAATAAACAATAACTTCCCCCAAGTAGGGAGTTTGCATAGCCTCGCCTTGGCCTCCGCAAATGACTGCCTGCGCTTGTGTAATCGGGGAATATCATAATGGAATGTGAGGCGTATGTTAGGATCCCCTTGAGTGTGGCCTGCTGCATAATGACATCTCTGTCTTTGTAATTTAAAAATCTAGCAATAATAAGCCTGGGGTGTGTACCCATGGGTGGTTACTGCAGCAGGGCCCTGTGCGCCTGTTTTATGATGAAACAGGATGATAGCACTCTCCCGGATATAGCGGCGGTCAGCAAATTATCGAGGAAGTCCTCCATGTTACTCCCTTCATAGCCCTCAGGAAACCCCACGAACAGGAGGTTGTTTCTGGGAGCGTGCCCCTCTGCATCTTCTGTATGAGCAGCCAATACCCTCCTAAGCGTCTCCAGTGTGGACACCTTCTTTTGAAGGGTAACCACCACATCTTTTGTTGACGATATTCTAGTGTCGGCATTGGTTATTCGGTGTACTGCGTTGCGAAGGTCTTGCCTACGTAGCATAACGTCCAAGCCAACCGCTCCGATCTTAGCCTCACGTGCTTCTATGGATTGCGTTATGGCCGCCAGAACAGCCACGGTATCAGGTGTGGGCACCGTGCGGTCCATGGGAGGAGAATCCTGGGCCGCAGCTCCAGCATATTTGTCTATGGTGCTTTGGTTGGCCGTCGCACCGGGGAGCTTATCTTTAGACATGTTGCACGTATCAGCAGGTGGAGCACACTCTATGAATGATCACAGGGGTTTAGAAATGGGTTCAGATCTAGATTGGACAAGGGCCCAATCGTATGAATTGCCCCGGATGTAGTGACCACGCCCCTCAAACTCCAGGGAAGTCAGCCAGAGTCATATGTCTATTATGGGTTTAGTAGTGAATCTTCAGTTGCGGGCCCACTATTGTACCTAACAATAAGTGGGCTCTGTAGGGCGCAGTGTTGTGTTGTGTAGGGCCAAATACGACCAACGAATGTGGTGGCCTTCTTACTGTCACCGTTGCCCCTCAGGGGAGTGTATCACCAGGATAACTGATACGTGGGACTCACCCCCCACCACTAGTCCCACAATTTATTGGTGTCCCTCTACTGGCCAGAGTAGGTGTGTCTCTTCGCAAGATTAATCAGATCACCTGGTGATCACCTCCCATGGGGGTTGTTCATCCATGTATTTTAACATTCAATTCCCCCGTGGCTCTCCAATCGCTTCTATTATATCCTGTGGACAGGGGATCTCTGCAGCCAAAACTGCCCCAAGTATGCTGCACCAAACTGGATCTCACCCAGGCAGCCTCACGATCATACACAGCGGCCATCGTTCTGGCCAGGCCGTCCTCACGGAGGCGATGGGCAGCGTGTCCAAAGGTGTCTCAGCCCATGCGCCCGTGGCCCGAATCGACCACCGATGTGTAGATGAAGGGCGCCGTGCCTTATCAGTGGTGGCATCTGCGCCCAAGCCACAGGCCATGCCCAGCACTCTGCTTTGCCCTCCCCTCAAAGTCAGGAATGCATTTCGCCTTTCGCCTTGTGGTCTCACCAGACTGCAGATATATGCACCCAAAAGGTCCCGGTGGTCAGGCAGCAGCAGCCCCAGCAGCCACCCGCCGGCAAGCCCTGGTCCAGTCTCGTGCAACGATGGGTGCTGCACCTCACAACCAGATCCCACTGCCGATTTAGAGGCTGGGAGGCTGCATACTCAGTAGCGGCAGAGGTGCCAAGCAAGCCGCACACCGCTCAATCAGCCACTGCAGACACACCACGTGGCTCTGGCCACACACACTGATGGAGGCCTCACCTTTCGCCGCAGCCAGTAGTCTCAATCCAGGGCGCCCACTCTGTGGTTCAATTAAACCGCCGAACCCTGGGGTCTCACACGAGGACCAAACTGTTCAGAATGGCTCAGCACACGATCACTGTCCCCGCAGGTGGAGCATGTCGGAACTGCTGTTCCGGTGCATCCTTGTCACTCTGCCTGGTCCAGATGCCGCCCCTCAACCGAGGCTGAGGATCTCAAGGCTGCAATGATTCCGACGTGTCACAGCTCCCCATTCGCATTAAGGGCGATTCCGGAACCATTTTTGGAACCTGCGAGGCACACGCATTTGTCCCACAGGATTGTTGTGTGTTTTCAAAGGCTGATGCAGCAGGATTTTAAGGGTTTTATTTTCATTAAAAAGTTTAGTAAGATTTCTTCTCTTTTTCTTCAATTTGCTAAATGTGCCAGTCAAAATTACAGAATTGATAATAAAATATGGTTAGAACAAATCATAACAAATAATGCATTCAGTGCATTCCATAAAGGAAAGAATCCCTATTCTAAGAATGGTGCAAAAATAGTGTTAGCAGGAACCCATAAAGAGTTCAAGTTTGAGAGACAAGAGTGAGATTGAGCATGAAGATCAAAATTCAATCAGTCAATAATGGCTGGGGTTTATCAAACTCGGTAGAGTCTCTGCAATGAAGTAAAATAGTCATCTAGTAGCAGTAGCAACTGCAATCAGCAATCAGGCTGGAAAAGGGATGGTAAATCAGTGTTCAGCCTCCAGCATAAAGCCGTTTGTTTGGAAAAAGAATATGTGAGTGTTAACCTACCATAGGACCGCACACTAATATAAGCAGTTAAAAAGCAATGTTGCAGTTTGTGTTACATCTTGGTCTACTCTCATCAAATCACCTTTTGGTTTTCTTCTGAGAACCAACTATCCTCTTCCTTTCTCAAAATTCTGCACAATGTAGTTACAACGAGTTATAACAAAGTATGAAACATTATTAAAACTATGTCTCCGTATGAAGCATTTCTAATTAAGTAAATTGTATGTTAGCTGAACAATAGTCTATGGGAAATAGAAGCAGCAGCTGCAACAAATGTTATTCAGCACCACATCTCTTCATTATACAATTAGAAAGAAATGCTTGGAGATCTAAATTTTAAATTCACGCATTGTATTTAGTGTGTAAAAAAATTCATTTTATTCAGCAACTAGCTTACGCTTCGCGCGTTGCTGTGATCTCAGAAGAATGGAAATTCAAGGAAACTTGTTATGATAGCATTAAATTTACATTGTGTCATTGTTATTGAAACGTATTCATTTTATTTTTGAAAACATTTCTATGTGTGGCTTGAGCAGTGCGTCCTCGATTGGCTTCCATTCTTGATTCTGGTTGCTCTCCTATTTCATATGAGCGGGCTTGAGCAATGCGTAATTGATCGTTTTCTAATCTTGATTCTCGTTGCTCTCCTGTTTCATTCGAGCAGGCTTGAACAGTGCGTAATCGATCTGTTTCCAATCTTGATTCTCGTAGCTTGTTCGTTTGAGAAGAACGGGCTTGGGCAGTGCGTACTCGATCGTCTTCCAATCTTGATTCTCTTTGCTCGTTCGTTTGAGAATTACGGTCTTGAGCAGTTTGTATTCGAACAGCATTACGGGCTTGAGCAGTTTGTATTCGGACAGCTTCTAATCTTGCTTCCTGTTGCTCGTCTATTTCTGAAGCTCGTAATGCCTTTTTCTTTCGTGCTTCTGATGTAGATTGACCAATCGATTTCCCTTTGGGGGTCATAGCTGTCAACGATGCTCGCAAATTCACTGTCTATTTCAGTATTCAAAAGATTATGAGGGCCCTGGGGGGTCAATTAAAAAAAAAATTGACAGAAACCTTCGCGGGAATATACTCAACAACTTCCCAAAGTTTCATGGCGATCGGATGAATGGTGTAGTAATGCATAAAGGACAAACAGACAGACAGACATACTTTCGTTTTTATATATATAGATAAAGTGTTTGTAGCAAAACATTTTCAAAACCCTATTATTAATCAAGAGCATTCTGCAATGTGATGGGCAGATTTTGTTAAAGGCATGTCAGGGTAAGGTCAACTTTTAAGCATTTTGAGCACGTCTCAGCACATTTGGTTCAACTGCTTATATAATTAAGCTTGCTTAGGCGTTTTGAGGCCAAGTGCAAATAGGTATAACTACATACTACATTTTTCAAATTTTAATGTTGTGTCAGTTCAATTTAAATTGCACCCTTAATACTGCACATCAGACTTTAAGTATAGTATTTTGCAATTTATTAAAAACTTTCTTTCAAGGACTTTTAATTACAATTCATTAGACACCAAATTCAACCTGTCTACTTGCTCCCAATTGAAAGGTATCACTTATTAAATCTAATATCTCAATATTACTAGGGCTCCCGCCCTGCCATAGCAAACACTGCTATGCTTTGTTGAAGTGAGAGCAGGAAACCTGCTCTCGCTTTCAAGAAGCAAAGGGAAATTGCTTTTGGGCAAGGGGAGCTGCATATTAGCAGCTTCCCTTGTGAAAGGTAATGCCGGTTCCCGCTGAAGGCGGGGAGCTGGCACGCACTGTGGGGGCATTGGCACTCCCCCCCAGGGTCCCCATCAAAAAGGCCAGGCCCCGGGGGATGGGGTCCCCAGGCCAGAAGTGGCCAAGGGAAGGGGGGCCACACGGCCCCCCTCCCATACTCTTTTATTAAAAAAAAAAAAGCTAGCCCACAGGTACCTCCAGTAATCCCCACACAGTGGGATAGCTGAGTCGTGGTCCGAGGCCACCCCCCTTTTTACACCACTCTGCAAATATACCTCTTGGCGCACTGCTGGTGGGGTGATGGGGTCCTCTTGTGTCCTGAGGGCCTCAGGACACAAGTGGACATCATCCCCCGAGCAGCAGTGCGCCAAAAGGTGTGTCTGAAGAGTGGTGTAAAAAGGGGGCATGGCCTTGGACGACTCTCAGCAATCTAGCTGTGTGGGTCTTACTGGAGATACCTGGTGGGCTAGCTGGCCCCCAAGGACCCTCAGGAATGAAGGGAACTTAGTCCTCCAACGTAGAACGTGCCTGGACGCGCGTGTGAAAAGTGGTGGATGTGAGAAAGTGCTGAGTGTGTCTTGGGCTCCTGCTAATCAGGTACCCAGGGCCTATGTTCCTTCCCTAAAATTGCATTGAAGCCTAAATCCAATTAGCATCTCTGGCAACATGTCAGTCCCTGGTAAATGTTACTACAGGTACCCAAGGCACTGTGATCAGAGAAGGCCCCTAAGGGCTGCAGCACTTGTTGTGCCACCCTTAGTGGCCCTGTACCCTGACACTCACACACTGACTTTGCAGGCTACGTGTCTTGGTGCAGAACAAAGTGAAGAGTCGACAGGTCATACATCCCTGTGTGCCATACCCACAAACCACTATCCTGGCATACACCAGCCACCCCTCTAGTTGGGTGCCCTATGCCAGTGGTGATGGTAAAGGTACATGAGCCATGTACCGCTACAGTGCCCAAGTCCATTCCTGGGCACTGTAAGTGCAGTGCTGCCATTAAGAGTATATGGTGCTGGGAGATTGTCACTATGAACTTCACAACACCATAATGGCTACACTGAAAACTGAGAAGTTTGGTATCAAACTTCTCAGCACATTAAACCCACACTGATGCTAGTGTGGGATTTAATGTAAAATGCACAACAGAGGGCATCTTAGGGATGCCCCCTGAAACTCAACAACTCCTAGTGACCTGACTGAGTGGCTGCTTAGGCTGCCACCAACAGACATGTTTCTGGACCCCTGGACCCCTGGGCCGAGAGCCTGCTGCTCTCAGGGGCCTGAAACAATGCACATCCTGGAGCGAGGTACGAAGACTCCTCTCCCAGGATGGGCAGGATTCATGAAGGGGAAGCTTCCCCAGACCATTTGCTGATTTCAGCAACTGGTCTCCACTGGTTCTACCCCACAGTTTGGGCGTGAGAGCTGGCAGGAAAAACAAGTGAGGGAAAGAGGTGTGCCCATCTCTGCCAACTCCATCCTCAGGTGGGGGAGGTGAGGTTAAGGACAACTCTGAGTCCCAGCCATCTTAAGGATGAGGGGATCTAGCCAACCAGGGACAGGCTCCTGCCACCGCCCACTGGAGGGTGGCACAATAGAGGGTGTACCCACCCCAGGTAAGGGACACATTGGTCCCTGCCCTTTACCTACCTGTAACGTCCCTAAATCTAGTATTTAGGGGGCCCCTTGAACCTTGCTTCCTCAGATCCAGCCTGACAACAAGAAGAAAAGAAGAAGAAGGTCTGAACAGCCGTGCAGCCGGCTAACAAGGGGAAGACGCCCACTGACTTGGCCCCAGCCCTACAGCCCTAAAGGCCTGTCTCCCCTCAAACTTGCTCCTGCAAAATCCCAGCATGACCTGCAGCTAGCAACCTCAAAAACCCCAGAGGACCTGCCCACCTTCACTTCCAGAGACTGCTTCTCCCATGAACACCGGATTTGTTCAACTGCAACCTCTGGCAGCAGCCGAAGACCACAAATCCAGCCCACTCTGCACCCGTCAAACCCGGCCGAGCTCGAGTGCAAAAACACCACAAGGAGGTCACCCTAGTGACCCCTGACCTACCTCAAGCCTCCAGCCGATGCCGGCAGTCTAAATCCAGAAGGCCCTTCTAATCGCAACCTGAGCTGGTAAGAAGATCCGTCCCCAAAAGGCAAGCCTGCACCCGACGCCTCATTGCCTTGTGTGTCCAAACCCAATGTGCCTAGCCAACCCTGAACTTCAAAACCTACCTCTTCAACTGGTGGTCTCACCCAGAAGTCCTTCGTCTCCCTGCCTGCAGTGCTTTTGCTCCATAGAAAACAACTGGACGCCCAACGTCGATACAGCATTCTGCACCCGGCCGCCCCAGTGCCACTGATGGTGCACCATTTGTGCTACTTTGTTTCCCCATTTGCCCTGACCTTAACCCTAGGAGATTTGCTCCCACAACCCAGTGACCTGCTTGCCAGCAGCCACCAACCAGAGGCTCTTATCCCCCATTGGATAACATTGGGCCTCAACACTATGTACCCGGCCGCCCTGGTGCCGCTGAGGGTGCAGCAACAGTGCATCACTAACCCTGGGGGACCCCTGAGTGTAACCAAAGAACCGTAACTCCCACTATCGATTACTTACCTGTGAACCAATAACCTGTTTTTCCTCCATAGGATAACATTGACAGTTCTCTTCCAAAAGGTTTTTGAGTGTAGAGCTTTGAAATCTAAAAATATTCTTTCAAAATCGCAAAAATACCAAAATGTATTTACTTACCTGAAATGAATCCAGGAATCCAGCACTGAGTAAGAAAAGTAACGTACACAGTAACTTACCTGTAATTTACTAAAAAAGCCTATTCATTTCAATGCACTGTTTTTCTTCCAAAAACCGACTGCGTGGAGTTTTGAAATCTAAAGATATTCTTTAAAAATCATGCGAATACCCAAAACGTAATTACTTACCTGTTTACAGGAAATGTCCTGATTGCTGAATCTAGGTATCCAGCCCTGAGTTAGAAAAGTAACGTAAAAAGTAACTGTTGGACCCAGCCCTTTTTGGCAGGTTCACCCCGAAACTTTTTGCTTTTGCCTAGCCTGTTTCTGTAACCTGGTGTTGGTGATTTTAGGTCTCTGCGCACTTTTTTACTGTGGTCCAGTGTAAAGTGCGTGCGCTCTCTGTATGCGGCATGATTGTGTCTAGTGTGGAAGTGCCACTTCTAGGAGTTGGCATGTTAGTGTAATTTGTGTCTGGCGTGTGATTGGCTGGAGTTGGCTGGTGAGCCTCGCTCCAGGAGTCAGGATGGGTCTGCCCCGGTGGTGAGTGGAGAGATTAGCATGCTGATGTGAGGGAGGGGTACACCTGGGACCTGAATAGGGCTGGGCTTTCCCCATACAATGCTGGCTCCACCCCATGTGGTGCGTCTGATGTCCCTAGCCTGGCCAGTGAAAGGGAGTTCCCCATAACCAGTTGTAGCTGGTTCTCACATTGCCTGCACCTTTTACAACAAATGACTTTGCTGTATAAAAAGGGTGCTGTGACACCCTAAAGATGTTCTTATCTCCTACCTTGAAACTACCAGGGGCGTGCTGCTGCTGCTGGGGCCCAGGGGAAGGCTTAATTTCCTCTCCTCCCTCCTGTCCTCAAGCTCCTCTGGGGTCAGGCCATTAGATGACACACTGCCTGGTGACCTGGGTGGCACTATCTCTCTTTGCAGGCCGGCTGTCCCAAAGCCTATAAGAAGACGCTCAGTGCTTTTCACAGCCCCCCTTTCCTGGTAGTGCTCTGTACAGGTGCACTAAAGTCCTTTCAGAAATCCTTGAGCTGGGCCACTGTGAAACTCTCCCGTTTGGCCAGCTTACAATCAATTCTTGAAGGTGCCAATGCAGAAGCTCCATTTAGAGACATGATTTTATGAAAAAGCAAAAATGCCAATCAGGGTGAAATGAAAAATCTAAAATGCCAATTAAAGAGAGTAGGGATAAAAAAACAATGGTGATCCGAGACGTTTGATTTGAATTGGTCTAGATGTGGATAGTAGTGTGCACCAAATTACTGTAAGGTAAAGCACAACCACAAGTCCTATCCTTACCTTTGATCACCAATATTAGAAATTGGGTCTCTAGTTGGTAGGAGGATGACCCTGTCCAAGTAGGTACCACAGTCCTAGTCAGGGCCAGTCAGTCACACACTTAAATCAGCATGTGCTCCCCTCTGGTAGCTTGGCACAGAGAAGTCAAGCTAAACATATGATCCAGCGGAAGTGGTGTAGAATGTTATAATCATGCACAATATCTCCAATATGTCATGAACAAAAGCTTTATTATAACTAAGGGTTTGGGCCCATAGAAACTTTAAAACCACTTACAAACATGAGGTCCTCCAATAGATCTTTGGAAGAGCTAATAGGGACTCAGATAATAAGAGACGGATGCTATGTCCTTCATAAGGACCTATAATGAAGAAAATGACTAACTAGCAACAACAGTCAAATTGTATATCATGTCAAATAACTCATCAAAAAAGAATAAACTGTATACTTATCAAGTTACTTTTATCTAAATCATCAGAATATGAATGATCAATACACAAAGTACATTAGAAATGTAAATTCTGTATTAATTCAATGTTACAGGTAAATCACAAAAAGAAAGTACAGTTCATGGCAAATATATCATAAAATCAAAAACAAGTGTGAGAGGAGAGAGATAAAAAGAAAATATACATTTGCAATTACAGTATGCAAATTCAACATTCATACAAACCTATGATTAATGAGCTAATGCACAGCGTGCAACAGTCAGAAATAGCTAACCCTTTATCCTGAAAAGATAAAGCTTGAGCAACATCACCAGCCGATGATGAGCAAAGCAATCAGGATAGTTCACTTCAAGGGAAAATCAGCATGTCACGCCCAGGATTTGCAAGAATAATAGAAAGCCAGAGTAGCATAGAGAGTACAGCAGCAAAAGGCTCTCTTCTCATAGAAAAGCAGCTACTGCTCAGTTCTTTTCCCATGGAAATAATTATACCCCAAGATGTTCACAATTCCAACCCCCAAATGTTTCATTTCCACAGTTTTATACGAATCTATTTGGTTAGGATTATGAGGTGATCATTCTTGAAGCTAGTTCATCCAGAACTGGACAAATCTGTCCTTTGTTCATCTGGAAGTTGTCATTTTCGCCCCAGAAGCAAGAAACACATAGTTTCATATTCATATCCTCACGCTCAATTCCACGTCAGCTTGCAACATAGTTGACACAATTATTCATAGAAAGAAATACTCTAATCGTAGGAAGGAAATTCTAGTGATATGCCATACACAGCGATACAAATAAATCAAAATTTTTGAAAATAATGAAGGACAAAAAACATTCTTTTGAGGCCTACGCTAGGAAAAGGAAGGCAATGAGGCCTTCATAGAGAAACCATAAATCATAGTTTTTCTGAAGAATAAAACACACTACTGTTAAGAAATAGAGAAAATGTATAACAAAACAATATTCAAGGATTCAATATTCCAATAAATCTCATAAGCATAATCTAATTTCAAAATGTAGGCAATGAATAATCAATCACTATTTTGTTATGGAAAAGAAAACATAATCAAAAAACATTTTACTTATCATATTATTATAATTCTATTTGTAAGTTACTTAGTACATTTATCAGGTTTCCCATGTTTTCTGCACGTTTATCATTGCAACTTTTGAATACTAAATGTGCATTGTCTTTTCTTGCACGTTTTCACATTGCACTTTTAGGAATCTCCCATGTTAATAATGTTCCACACTGTTCGTTATGTTTATTAAAACACACTTATGAGCATACTTGATCAAGCAAGATTATTTTCAAATAATCATGTTCCATCACAGAAGAGTTAATGTGTAAAGTATTTGTGCCCAATTTAAAATATAGGAACACAGTCAAAACACCACAAAAGACTCCACACTCAATTAGCAAACTTAGTATATATTTTACTGTTTAAAACAAGACCAAAACATCAAAAATTCAATCATAGGTACTCAAGTTATGAATTTCCAAAGTGTTAATAAAAATACTGTGCTTCACAAAGCACTCATTTCTGAAGCCACAGGTTACAGTTGGTAACGTTAGACCAGGGTAAAACGTCACTAATCCATCCGGGTATAGGAATGGTTATTTGCACACAATATCGTGATTAAGACAGTGCTCCAATAGGCACTATAGTGAAAAAGTTGGGATGTGAGGGAAAAGCTTCCTTGAGGTCTCAAAATGATTTCTTTTTACAATCACTATGATGCCATAGCACTTCAAAGTGAAACCAATCAGCACCATTAACGCCCACTAGTTTCAATTTTGATCAGTGCTCGGGGGCATAGCTAAGCCTGCAAGTACTGTTCCCAGCAGGAGAGGTACAGGGCCGGACTGGGAACCACAACCGGCCCTGGCAAAGTGCTCGGCCGCCCCCCCCCCCCTTCCCCACTGTGGGGGGGAGGGGTTGTTGGAGGTGCCTCTGAGCTCTTTGTCGAGGCTGGTTTTCGGCCGATTTCGGTACAGGGACGATTTTGCAGCTATGCTGCAAAAACAGCCCTGTAACAAAAACGGCCCCCAGGGGCCCAAAACCGGCTCCCACCCGTGCGGCGCACCAGGGGATTGCCCGGTGCCCGCTATGGCCAGTCCGGCCCTGGAGAGGTACTTCTGGAAATGTAACAACTGCCCCTTTCTTACTTGGGATCCCTGCTTGGGGATCGCCACAGAGCCCCAACCCCCAAGCAGGGATCCACTCACTAGACGCTAGGGAGGGGGGCAATCCCCAAAGCATCTATGTAGAAATCACAAGGAAATTTAAAAATCAACACCCACTTAGAAAGCCTACTTAGAAAAAATATATATTTTTTTATAACTCTGCTGCTTCCGAAAAGCAAGGAAGATGATGGTCTTAGTACAGCAAACATTTTGTTGAGGGCATTTTTCTAAATAAATACACTTTCTTTCACAGAATGTTTTTCCATTTCTCAAACAAAAAACGTCCAAAATGATACTATATATAGGTTTCTACCAAGGCGATCTACAAACCTTTGGTATCTTTAGAATCCAAAAAATATGCGAAGAAAGGATGCAAATTATTAGAGAAAAAAGTTATGAAGGTTTAGGGGTGAAGTGTCCCAAACATCAAAAACCAAATTCAGCACGGGGAACATTGGAGCCTCAGCAGCTAAGGGGTTAAGGTACATAAATGTGAAATTAAGAATAATGCATTTATATATTTACCTACTAGTACTAAATTTATACTGGTACTAAATGTATACTTACTATCACAATACTTTAGTCGATACTCTACCTGCGATGTTTTTGTAGCACAATATTTTTATGATTAATATCCTGACATACAACTATCTGATAAAGTTGCAGCCAAAATATGCGAAGAACAAAGCCAGTAAAGGTACAGACACAGCATCAAAGGCACAGCTCAAAATGCAAATAAAATGTCTTACACCTTCATGTAAACCTCATATGACCAAGCACAACCTTGCTGGATGTGTAATTGAGCACTTTCATTATTCGCCTATACTCCCCCTCCACACGTTAGTGCATTAAGAAGATCTGTCTGAGCAGGCCATGCTCGAATTAAAACTAATTCTCAAAAACATGCATCAGAGTGTCTGTGATGAGATTGAAGGCATTTTATCTCATTACTATTATTCAACACTTCCACTCTTCAAGAGTATCCTGGTGCGGAGGGAGGACAGTGACAGGAAAGACAGAAAGTTTACACAGATTGCTTTGAGAGGCAGAGCGGAGAGAACGGCTGGGAAGGTAGAACGCAAACCTAGAGCTCATATAGGATGGGCATGGACCGTGAAGAGCTTTGTGTGTCAGGGTCAGAGTTTTAAAGCGCACTCGCTGAGCCACGGGGAGCCAGTGCAAGTTGTTGAGCTGCTTACGAACGCTCATTCTCCTCGAGATGTTAAACAGGAGCCTGACAGCTGCATTCCGGATAACCTGCAGCTTCCTTAGGAGGTACCCAGAGATGCCAATGTACAGGGCATTAGCGTAATCAAGGCGCGATAGACTAAGTGCTCTGGCCACAGTCTCCCTGGCAGGACGGTGAAGCAGGGGAAAGAACCTCCTTAGGGCTTTGAGCGTGCCAAAGCATGTCCCTGAGAGTCGCTTAATCTGTTCATGGAAGCCCAGGTCGGCTCCGAACCAGATTCCCAGGTTATTGGCAACACCATAATCACTGCAATCACCGCTAGGGCATGGGAACCCCATGGGCCAGAGAGATTCTCTGAAATCCAGAGGGAATTGGCCATAGAGGAGTATCTCGGATTTATCTTCATTGAGGCTAGCCTGAGCCATCCAAGCAAATACAGAAGACAGACATCGCTGGGCCACATCAGTTTGGAAATCATCACCCTTCCATGTGAAGAGAAGCTGGGTGTCATCGGCGTAAGCCCTGATTTTGGCACCCAGCTACTCTGCCAGATAGATCAAGGGGGTAAGATATATGTTAAAGAGACCCCCTATGGGACCCCAGTGGCCACTAGACTGGTGGACGAGGAGAAAGGGGGCATCCACACCTGTTGGGAACGGTTATCCAAGAAAGACTTGACCCAGGACAAGGCCACATCTGTAATGCCAATATCAGGCAGCCTGGAGAGAAGCTGGAGGTGGGGTACCATGTCGAACGCGGCAGAGAGGTCCAACAAAATCAGCGCCGCCCTGCCGCCTGCGTCCAGGCACTCTCTAATAGCCTCCGTAATCTCCACCGGCGCTGTCTCTGTGCTAAAAGATGTCCTAAACCCGGATTGAGCCGGGTGCAGAGCACCGGAAGATTCGACAAAATTCTCCAGCTGTTTAAAGGCCACCTTTTCGCACACCTTCGCTAAGGCCGGGAGAAGAGAGAGGGGGCGGTAGTTGGAGAAAAGGGAAGGATCTGCTGAGGGTTTCTTGAGGAGAGGGAGGAGTTTGGCATGTTTCCATTGCTGCGGCACTCTACCCGATTGAAGTGAATCATTAACAAGCGCCCGAACAGCAGGAGAGATTATCTCCCCCACCCCACTCAGAAACCTCGCAGGACAAGGATCCGCCGGCGAGACTGATTTTAATGATTTCAGAATGGCTAAAACATCCTTTCCCTCCGCCAAAGAGAAGTGTGAAAAGAGTTAGCTAGGAGAGTTGATGCGCTGGGCAGGCAGCAAGACCGGGGAGTGTTGGACAGGGGGTGTAGTTCTTAAACTGGCCTGGATTTTATGGGTCTTAGCGATGAAGAAGGTGGATAACTCCTCGCACCATTGGGAGGAAATGGGCGGGGTGGAAAGTTCCGGTCGTCGCTGACATAAAGCTGCGGATAATAGCAAAGATTTCTTTGCTGTTGTTGTTGGCTTTTGCTATTCTGTCTGCAAAAAAGTTGCCCTTGGCTTCTTTAATAGCAACATAGTATTCTCTTTGGGCGGAGCGCAGTGCAACCTTAGCCCGGAGACAATACTCCAGGCGCCAATCCCGTTCTAATTTCTTACATCCCATCTTCAGTGTTTTTAAGTGGTCAGTGAACCATGGCTTTGAGGGAGAGCCACGCGAGCGACATCTCGCAGAGCATTGCGGGAGAGAGTTAACGGTCTGCCCGATCCAGTCTGAAAAACTCTCCACTGCTCCATCGAGGTCAGAGGCTTTGTCCGGGAGCATAAGGGACATCGCTCTGGCCAGAGATGGGATGTTGATCTTTTTTGAGGGTGGTCCAAGGGCCTTCCCTGCATCCGAGATGGCGCTGCCTAAGTCCCACGAAAAACGGATCAGATAGTGATCCCTCCAGGTAACTGGCTGCTGATCCCGCATAGTAAGCTTAAAATTAGAGCATACTAGGTCTATCAGGTGACCACATTTATGAGTGGTGTCGGGGACATGCTGTGTCAGGTGGGTCAGATTACAAAGGTCCAGCAAGTCCCTCATCCCTGGGGCCAATAGGTTCTCCAAGTGTATGTTAAAATCACCTAGCAGCAGGACTTTGGGGAACCTGAGTGCTTGCGAGGTGATGACCTCCTCCAGAGATTTAATAAAAGTGCCCGGCTGGCCAGGGAGCGATAAACCAAAACCCCCCCAAAGTGAAATGTGGGGATATGGCCAGTGAAAACTCCAGGGCCTCGCCTTACTCGATTTCCGCTGTGGAATCCATTGAGAGCGTCCACCCTTCTCTGAAAATTACAGCGGTGCCACCACCTCTGCCTGACTTACGATCCAATCAGTAGATCTTATAGCCCCGTGGTATTGCGAATTCGACCACCAGAGCACAGGAGGAATTGTGTGTGTAAATCTCTTTCACTCTGCTGTCTGATTATATATATATTACTTCTCTCGCTCTGTCGGTCTCTAGTCTACTTCGCTTTTTAATCAATCGCCTTAGGTACTTCAATATTTGGTCTATTTGTTTGGCTTTCTCCCTGCTACAAACGAATTTAACAAGCCGGTCATGTAAAGCTAAAAAAATGACATGTTGCTAAGTTGACTTACATAGCCCAAGAGAAAAGTAATGCATGGCAATGCAGAAATCACAGATAAGTCAAATAGTGGAAACCAGTGAGTACTTTTGAAATTCAATGTACAGAATTGGAAGTGAACATGTAGGTTTAGGCACAGGAATAGAGCATCATTCAGCAGCGTATAATGTATTTATTAGTTATGATACGATATGCGCAATTTACAAACACCCCCCGCAAGCACGATCTTCAGTCTGTGCACCTGGGCTTCTAACATCTTAAGAAGAAAATGTTCACAGGCCTGTTTGGAATCACTGGCTCCAGGTTAGCGTGGGCTCTATTGTGATGTTGATTATATTGTAGAAAATCCATGCGACAATGGTACTGTGCTAAGCAGAAAGGTGGAGACATGATTGTTATTTTGCAATAAAAGAGAGAGAAATACATATTGGAGAAGGAGACTGGGTGAAAACACAACTGTACTTCACTGATACATTGACTTCAGGGATATTGCTTAACAATATACCTTATAAGGAACATACTCCATACGATTAAAGACATTTGACTTTAAAAGAGAACCCTCTCATCCACGTATGATGAGATAAAATTGGTGTGAGTACTTAGCCATTATGCCTCAGGTCTCTGGAGAAATTGTAGAAATAGAAACGCTGCCACCTCAAGGCAATCGGGCCAGTGCACACAACCCCCGTGTTACATGCTTTCAGTACTGTGCTTACATCATGAAATCAATCAAATTAAGAGAGACTTCTATGATATAAGTAGCTTTCCCTTCTCTAAACTATTGAATGCACGCACCTTAACTTCTAGAAGCCTGAAGCCCACCAATTTCCTACTACATCCACAAAGCTATGCACATGCCTCAACACACAGTTAGTATGTAGGGCCTATCCACACTTCCCAGCTTGCTGAAAATGTTCTATTGACACATTACATGCTGCTGAAGTCCTGACTACCAAATTACTACAAAAATTCAAAAACACTGATACAGGAACTGCACCTTACTAAGTGAGAAACTTACCACAAGTCTGCAAATTCACACTACTCGGTGTAACTTCCATACCTGCAGACAAATGAGAACAGATATTTGTTGAAGATATGGTGGATTACATCCCACTACAACCATGTCACTAATGACCAGAGGAGGTACAAAAGAACATTGAGGGATATTGGCATATGAAAGAATAATTCAGCCATCTGCATCAAGGAATATGTACAAGCCAAGGGCAGCAGTTGAAGGAATGGCAACTTTCTTTCGCAAGTCTGATTACATACGACAAAAAGCCATCTTCCAAACACTCAATTCTAGAATGCCACAAGCACCTTTAGTCACCTCCCGAGTAAGTGTGCTATGTAAATATTAACATTCATCAAACATTTAGATACACTTTATCAAGTTGGAAAAATAAACAAAGTATACACATAGCAAGCTTATTGTTAGCATCCCACATAGCAGAAACTGAAAAGGTTGCAGGAAGCAATGAGAGAAGTTAGACAAAGCAACCCTTGCTCCCTAAAAATGATATGTAAGACATTTCTAAATGGATAGCCTGGTAGGTTAGAATCCAGGTCCATAATCTGGCCAGAGGAAAGGTGTTCAGAATAATCAACTGACCTGAGGAGGGCCCAAGACAAATGTAATTAGAAAGCAAACAGGTAAGGAGCATGCCCACACTCACAAACAGATCTCTTTAAAAGTTGGCATACTCTACAGGAAGACTGCAATTCCATTGATGCAGTTCCATTAACATGTGGTGTGTCTCAGGCTTCCATCTTAGTGCCCACGCAGCACAAATTGTATATGGAGCCACTACGAGTAAAGATGGAGGAGTATATCTTCTGCATTCACAACAGTCAAACAAAACTCACATGTACTTGAGGATTACCTCCATTGAAGATATTGAATTGAATATAATACTTGTAGAGCGCGACTTTCGCTCCCTTAGTAGCATATTGGCAGTTGTAAGAGCAGTGTTCACATTCTGAGGTCATAGCTAAGATACTTCAGATCCCATCCACTAGACAGGTGTGTTTATAACGCAAAACACTCGAACAGGACCAGAACTCATACCTGAGGCTCTGTGCACTTATGTGTGGTATTTGTCAGTGGTTTTGTTGCAGCCTATATCCTAATCACTGCAGAGGTGTCCCTCCCCCTTCTGGCTATGACAAAAGCTACTTTTTCCCTTGGCTTAGTAATACACACATTTGGACCATTGTGCATGTGCTCACAATGTCCATCTGAATCATCCCTGATGACTCTTCTAATTTGTTCTCTTGAGTCCAGATTCCAGACATGTTCTGATTTGGCCATAATATTAAAATCTTTAGGTACAGTCCTAGTCATTACAGTCCGAACTGGTCAGTCTCTGTACTAAATGATGCTTAACATGCAATCTCATATAGTGATATCTGATCTTGACCTACAGCACTCAAATGCTATGCTGTGCTTGGCCACTGATTTCCCTACAGATGGCATGTCAAGTGGACTTCGCTAGGTCTCTCTGGGATTTGAAAGAAAGCCTGAGAAGTTTGAGGTGTGTGTGTTAATCTTTACCAAGGATGAATATTTTGGATTTGGTGAAATCATACTTCCTGCTGGCTTAGACTAGTCCCTTAGCTGATGCTCATTTTGGGGGGATTCAAAGTGGAACTGAGAACGTGGTACTGGATCTAGTTCCAATATTTGTGCCACTGATTAGACTATACTTAGTGTCAATCATGACAATGTATGCCACCGCCATGTCCTGTGGTGTCGATCACAATCTGGTTGGTCTTCTCAGTTAGTATTCTGTTTACTTTGTTAGGAAATTTCTGTCTTTTTTGGGCACACAGAATGATTGCTTTTTCTCTTCTGGGTTCTTCTGATTTCTCATTATTTACTCCATTTGCTTTGCATGGCAAATGTGTATGGACATCTGTTAGCTCAGTTGATGGCTGATCTCCATGGCTTAAATGGGTGTGAACCAAGTGTCCAGCTTTTTGTTGCACATGTGCACATGTGTTATGCACTACTTCAAACTAGCAGGAGCGCATTGTTGAAGGGTCCATTTACTAATGGATCGTATGGACTTTGGAGATGCAAGTGTCTTACATTGATATGATGACTTTAAATCTCATTCCCTTTCCTGCTTTCTATGGGCAGTTCAGCATATTCCAGGTACATGCAGCTTTAGCACTAATGAATAGACCCTGCACAAACCTCATCCCATGGAGTTGTGTTCTCCTGTATTACAAAGAATGTAATATGTGCTGATATGTTTTTCTGTTGTTGCTGCCTATTGTTAGCAGGTTCTATTAGCATGTTGGTTTCACTTGTCCAGGAGCTCTGTGTCTTGCGTGCCCATGGTGATCGGTTAATGGTTTGCCCATGGTGAAGAGTTGATGTTGTGGACAAGTATTACATTTCACATGTCAGGGGTGAGTAAGATGATTGGCTTGCATGTGACAAACGTAACTTCACATGTTGTGTTGTAATTCATAGGACAGTATGTATGCAGTCTGTCAGAAAAGGGGACAAGGTGTGGCTGGCTATCTTCTTCCATTTCATCCATTGTGTGTCTGTGTGTGGGCACACATGCTTGCACTTGTGTGTGTGAGCATGTGTGTGTTTCACGTTGATTATTAGTTTGTGTTTGGCCTAAACTCTTGTATTTGTTATTCCTTTTTTCAGTGCTCACTGTTGGTATATTTATTGTCACGGTCCCATGATATATTAGTGTGCTGGACAATGGGAGTGGTGTCCTGAAGAAATTTATGGCCAGATCTAAAGTCTGACAGACGGTATTCAGTGATCTCTGAACCTTGAAAGCAACTACCATCATGGTGGTTTTTGTCAGGTCCTGACAGACATCCACCAATCTCTTACCATTTTCTCATTTCAAAAGCAAACTCCCTATGTGGAATTTTGTTATTGAAAAACAAAAAATTCATAATCTCCACACCCTGGGAGCTTTCTCCCACTGTGTGTGGGCCATTCATTTTCTTTTCTGTCCATCACCACCAGGTGTTTCTTGGTGGTGAAGGACAGAAAAAAAAACATCAGAGCGACCACTTTTAATAGAGTGGGCAGTGGGATTACTCCATTGACCCCTAAAACATTTTGCCTTTTGTCCTAGTTTTCACCGACTATCTTCTCATGACCTTAGGACTCTGGACAATTTCCCACTGTATTGCAGCAAGAACGTGTGTGTGCCCTTCCTACACCAATCAGGAAAGGGTGCTTACTTGGTTGGCTTAGGTCCCATGCCTGTGAGTATCCTGTAAAAGTTATACCACATACTCAGGGTGGGTATTGCACTGGCTAGTAGTGGAACGCAGCACTGATTATACCACCCATCGGAATAGACTGTCAAACATGTATCATGCTCAGGTTGGCCTTTCTCACTCAGTAGCCCGCTCTGAGGGAGTGTTCCCTAATAAAACCCTTTCTCTCTCTTTGTTGATTAGGTAATCAAACCTAATCAACAAAGAGAGAGAAAGGGTTTTATTAGGGAACACTCCCGGTCCCCTGAGGATGAATCAATCAACAAATGAGGGAGTTCACACCACACCAAAAAAAAGGTGATAAAATGAGATACTTAAGAAAGGGGAAAAAAGGGAACATTATTCCTTTTTAAAAGACCCCTCACTCACCACTAGTTGGTGACATGCTTCATCATTGGAGTCCCACCCGACCAGCCGAATGCCACCCGGGTGTGCTACAACGCCTGACTACAGCGGAGAAGGTTTTTTTGTGACCGTGGTGCAAGTGTAAGGAGAAGTGTAAATTAAAATTATCTTTATTGTTCCCTAAAATGTATTTTGGAACAGAAAGACAAGGTTATAAGCAGTGTGTGATGCCTGTTAAGGTTAAATTGGCCTATGGCATCTGAGTGTTAAAGGAGCTAATAAAATACATAGTCTACATGTTTCAGCCTTATGGTGACAATGCTAGGCTTTCCTCATGACTTATGTCATAACCCGAGTGGAATGCACGCGCTAAGGTGCAACCGTCTCTGAGTTACTTATGAAACAAACCGCGTACTCACGATATGTCCACCTTTCAGCTTTCTGTGAAAGAATGAATGAACTGCTATTTAAGTTCTAAAATGCCCCATGCAAACCGTGGGAGGGGTGTTGGTTGTGGTCACACATTTGTCAAACCATACCGCCTGCCTTCCTACCTACGGAGACCCGAGGATCATTACCACCAGAAGGGTCCTAGGGTAAGTCCTGAGGGTTGAATCATGGGGTAGGTGAGCGGCCAGGTAGGGACACCTGAGTGTTCGCAGCCCAGGTAGGGAAGGACTCCCATGGAGGTTTTTCCTATTTAGAGGGTAGCCTCTTCCCATGGGACACCTCCGGGTTTTGCTGATTCTGTTGTTGTGGCCATAGGGCCTGGGGCACTTTCCCCCATGTAAATGCAGTGTGAAGGTGCACACACCTGATGTTTGTGAAACAGGTCACCAGCCTGCCATTGCAGGCCAGTGGATGCCCAGGCACCAATGATATGCTTAAACATGTGTCCAGCTTGCCATTGCAGACTGGTATGCGTACTTGCACCGAGGGTGTTTCTAAACATGTCTCCAGCCTGCCATTGCAGGTCTGTGTGTGGAAAATGTTGCTTATCCTCAGGCCGGTCTTTATAAATCACTAGCCATCCTGAAGGGGACCTTTCAATAGCTCTGTAGCATCCCTAGGGTAAGTCTTAAGGGGTGAGGTGATTGGGATGTATGTTCCCTGCCCAGGTAGCGGGGAATACCCATGTGTGTTTTTACTACCTATGTGATGTGCTCTTCCCATAGGCTAACAGGGGAGAATGGTGGAAATTACTTCAGGCTGTAATAGTGGATTGCAGTGCTGCATCCTCATAATGTTTCCTATCTTTGAATTTTCAATGACAAGCCTTTTCCAGTGGTAAAGGTGGTTTTGACATGACTAGCGTAGAAATGCCACTTCTAGAAACTGGGCTTTTCTCTACTCTAAAGCATTTTGTGTGGCTTTTTGATTAGCTCCAGTTCACACTGGAGGCTGGCTGAGCACATCTATGCGTTCTCCAGTGACAGCTATAAAACACTTGGCATGCAGGGGAGACCTATTGAACCACCACCAACTTCAAAGGCACACTACAGTATAACTACTGGTGCCATACTTCAGCAGGGCCGAGATACACTTGTGGTGACGTGGGACCGGAGAACCTGGAACTGCGTAGTTAACACTGCCAGCGGAATCTGTTGTGCACAAGGAGGATTGCTGCGCGGTGCACCCTTCTTGAATAGTGGCTGGCCTAAGCTGACTATCTCCTGCTGTGTGGCACCCCGAATTGTGCTCTCCACAGGCTTGGTGGCTTGCCCCCTGTTCTTTTGAAGGTCTCAGGGACATCAAAGATCTCCTTCAAGTGACCAACACCATCTACTTGTGACACATGGAGAGCGGTTCTCTCTCAAGTGCCCACATCTTCTGCTGGATTCCAACTGGTAGCACAGCGTGAGCATGGAACTAAGAATTCTGCCTGGAGACTAGATCGCCTGGTACGGAGCCCCCTGAAGTCTTGCCTGCATCTAAGGCGTGTGGCCCCTGAATTTGTGGAGACCTCAGCATGAATAAGCATCTTGTTAGTGATGAGAGGATTCACTGTGTACGGGATCCAGCATGGCCCACTTCATCGATCATGATGCATCTCTCTCGTGTGACATGCCAACTGCATGTTCATTGTGTGCTGTGTCTGATTCACAGGTTGCGACCCTCGGAGGTGGGGGCATAACCATAGTAGAGCCTCATTCTACCTCATGAGGCATTGTTAAACTTGTGCCTGTGTGTGTGTAACCGAAATTGCCTCTTGCTACCAGTATCAACACACACCAGGTTTTGTGCCTCATTTCCAGGGAGGGACGGTATTTGCAACTCTTCATTCTGGGTGACCAATGTACCTTATTTCCAGGGAGGCCCAGAATGTGCAATTCTTCGCTGTGTGTGACTGGAATGGTCTGATGCGAACAGTATCATCACGCACCAGGTATTGTGCTTCCTTTCCAGGAAGATATTGAGAGTGCGACTCTTCATTGTGAGTTGCTGAAATTCTCTGGTGCAACTCAAATCACTGCGCTCCAGACGTTGTGCCTGGATTGCCTGGGTGCAACTCTGATCGACGTGTACTGACTAGGCACCTCATGCTTCCAAGGGGCTCCCCTGCTTCACTTGGGTTTGGGAAGTGAGACAGAGCTTTGCAGAACTGGTCTGGTGCCAGAAGGCCCATGTGGAACCCTTTTGAGTGAGCGACTATTGCTCTCAGCCCGCTTCTGCTCCATATACTGGGATGAACTTCCCAAGTGGCTGCCAAAACCCCCTTTTGACGACTGCCTCAAAATTAGTCATGCATATTTTAAAAAGCAAAGACCAATTACTCTGGAGGCAGCATATCGCCGCATGCTAGAGCTAGACAATGTTGAATTGATCCTCCGCACTGGCACTTTTTTTAAAACTGCAATAAGGGCACGTCTAACTGTTTTAATTAATTAGTTGTACCTATCGATATGATGATTGCCCTTGCAATAGCCACTTAGGATATACGTACATGGAATTTCACCTTTCAATCATTATGATGTATTTAAATATTTTGCACTAATTATTTTGGACATATGTACATGGAATTTTAACTTTTTAATATTTTACTTAAATGATCAACAGTTGAGTTGAGGGAGTTCCTTACTGATATTGATCTGCTCGTGTTTTCAGCCATTCATTGAGTTTAGAACCCTCCACGCCACTGTCCCATGGGCTCTATTAAAACACTGTGCAACATACAAATACAAATTACCTCAACTGAGTAGCTTCCAAACTTTAAATCCTGCATGGATTTTTGTGGCTGGTTTGTAACATGAAATAAATCAGCGTGGAAGCAATGTACTTATGGGGTCACATTTCATGAAATGAAGGAACCATGTAGGATGTGGCTGACAGGCATGAATGCAGCAGCCAAACTTTGCAAAGGAAAGCATGCTGATGATTACCCCTGGACTATTATGTTGTGATATTTTGAAGTTAGAAAATCAAAGTTATGTTTTGACATATACAAGTTGTATGTGTGGTTGAGGAATGTGTTTAATAACTGCACTTACACTGAAATGTTTTATTTACTGTGACAGCATGACTGAATGCTTTGTCAGATGGCGGTTGTTCGTGATAGTTTTGAGGCACACATTGGCCAAACCCAACTCGAAAGCTTCTATACTTTCCTAATCCAGCTGACGGCCATGATCAAAATCATTGTCTCTGTGAATGATTAACCACGAACTCGCGCACTGAAACAGTAAATAACAGGAAATAAGAGATCAAATTCAGAGTTATTTAGAATAGATTAGTTATTGTGCTCGATGTACACAGGTAATCACAATTGGCATGTTAATGCCAATATTGTTATTGTATGGCAATCTATAAACTGGTATTTTCTAAACCGAATGTTGAGAAATATCATTCATATATGAGCAGACAGAGAGCCAGGAGAGATGCACGAGTTATGATTGAAAATAAATTCCTTGCTCCATATTTATAAAGTGACACATCTAAGCAGATGCGCCACTTTTCGTCGGGATGCGTCAGTTTCTTCCGTCGTCAGAATCAGCTGCGTCATGTTAGAATTAATATATGCAAGGTAGGCGTTCCTTCGTAAAATCCCCCATAAAACTGATGCAGTGGTATTTATGATTTTTTCCAAAAGTCATACATCGTTAGGAAGTGGTCCATTGAGCCTGCGATGCCTCAACATTCCTACACCTCTAAAACCCAGGCATAGGAATGACGCAATGGCTTTTGCAGAGGAATTTGTCACACTGAAATGACTTGACACAGTGTAGTCAGTAATTGAGTCTCATCCCCTCAACAGGTAAGTGCGCACGTAAGGTAGGTAACACAGTAAATCATACACTACACACCGTTAAAGACTTATGTCACACATGCGTAGGCATAGGGGAACACATAAGTACATTATGCCCACTTGAATTCGTGACAACCAGGACCAATGTAACAGAATGCAAGGTGAGTTTTTCACCTTTTGACACTCTATTACATTGATCCCTATACAGCAAGCTACTTGCATAAGTCATCACCTCTTTGTTATGCATTGCTGTAGTTGCTTCAGTTTTATAACCAACTACAGCAATGCGCCACATTTGACCCGGATCCTTTGCATCCTTCCACAGATACGTCAGAAATTCTGATGCATTCTTGGGACCTTGCATCATGGAGCCCCGTATTGTAAATATGGCACATCAATGGTATCAAAACGATTTTTCACACAGGGGCAAGAAATCTTGATGCATCGCTGCCTTGGTGCCACGATGCATCATTTATTGTAAATAAGGCCCCTGAGGTTGTATTTTAAAATAAATTCCACTGTCCTCTGACTCCACTCAAATGTACTTTGAGGAATATTTACAATGCTCCTCTGGCACTTTTACGCTGCCGGAGCATCACTTTTGTGATGCTCCGGAGATGCTGTGTGCCGGCCCATATATATAAAACTTTGCAAAGCCACCCTGCCTGCTTTTCATGGGCTTGTATATATGGATACTCTGCATGGAAGGGGTGTTCCATGGGTGTTGCTGTGAGTGTTCCCACACAACATCCATGCTTGGTTACACAGCCCAGATATACAACATAGTCTAAATCTGGGGCAGCACCAAAACTGGCACCTTCCCAAAGCAGGCACACATAGAATGAGGAAAACACCCAATTTGATTATTTTTGTGCAGGAAGGTGTCCGTTCCTGCACAACAACAATCATGCCAACAATACAGACACCCTTGCACCATGGTGCAAGGATGCCTATGTTGGCGCATAGCTACAGGTTGTGCGCCAGCACTGGCAGAAAGGACAGGTATGTGCTGTATCTTGTAGATACGGCGCATTCCTGATCTTTTCTTTTGACGCAGGGCAGCCCAGCTAGAAAGCTTACAACGCTGCCCTACGCCAAAATATTGTAAATATACACATGTGAGCTGCAACATTTTGTCGTCTGCAACTTTATGCAATGATAGCAAAGTCGGTAAATAGCAATACAAACTCCTTCATCCTGGGACCTAAGGTAGAGTCTGACTTAAACATCCAGCTCACAACAGTGGTTGGTGATCAGGATTTAACAGGATTCTGTCTTCTTCAAACAAGTCATGATAAGATGTTTAAAGGGAAAAAGGGAGTTTTTCCTTATTCATATTATCAACAGTGGTAAAGCCGAAGGAAAAGAAAAGATAGAATTAATTAAGAGCAATGTGGTTTGCAACTGCTTATATGATATTAGTTTTGGAAGGTACATTGGAATGAGAAAATAAAAGATGCATGAAATGAAGGATATACCTTGAATATGTATTACACAAATATAAATATTCATTTGATTTCTACCCTAGCACGCTTAAGTAGCAGAAGCATATGCCACTATAAATCAAGGAGCATAATGGTGGATGATGGAATATAATTAAGACACAATTAAGTGAAACTTATAGGGGAATATAAGAAAATATGAATTTTAGGAATATTGGTTTTGAATTAAATATGTTGTTGATAATTTTTATTTTACATCTACTTGTATCCATGTCCATTTATACAGAAAGCAATTTGAAAACCAGTAACTGTAAACAGAAGTGTGGGTTTATGTATTTGTGTTTTAAAAAGGCAAGCGTAGTATAGGCTGGTATCAAACTAGTTTGGCGAATCGCTGGTGTGCAAATTAAGAACAAGATTAGGCAATGAAAGAGCCAAAGCAGCACCAGTAAACAGCTTTCCGGTTTTTTAACACTTGTTCATTTAATCTGTCAGTGTGGCCCAGCAGATCATCTAATGATCCAAGGTCTAGCAGCTGGGAAAATGCCCTGATTACTAACCTGTAATCTTCAATACTGAGTGTACTCGTCCTCATTCCAGTTCTATGGATTGAGAAGTATTCCCTGCCAAAGTGAGGATAAGGCAAAACATTAAAACCTAAACACCACCTGGAATCAAGAGAAACAGAGGGAAGTAGCCCTTAGATGAGGAATAGTATACGCAGTGTAATGAATTTTACTGGTAAATATTCACAGCATTATGTCTTTCTCACACATCCTTGTACCAATCCTAAGCACTGAGTATGTAACAAGCTGAAAGAGGCATTGATGAATAAAACAAACAAAAACAAATGAATACTGCAGTCATAAGTATTCTCCTGAGAAAAAAAATGTGTTTGCTGCTCCCAAAACTGAAGGACCCAAACCAACATCAACACGTATCCGTGACAAGGGTCAGTGAGAGGAGCCAAAATGTGTTGGGTCCATGACATTCTATAAGTAATTTAAAAAAATAAATTCTATATACCAACTTTGGCCTGCGACGTTCAGCTCCTTTTGGAAGTGGGAAGAGTGTATTTTCAAGTGTAGTGGGTTTATGTTTCCTGCACACCGCGGCCGCCCTGAGAGGGGTTGCGACATGAAGACGGAAGTCATGTTTCGAGATATATATGTATTTCAGGGTGGTGGTTATTCCACTGTATACCACTCCAATGTACGCTACTCCACTGTATGCCACCACAGAGTACCTGACTACATTCTACCCCACTCCAGTCTACAACACTCAATGCCACTCAACTGTATGCCACTCCACTGTATGCTATTCTACACTTAGACACTCGACTTTACGCTATTCAACTGTACACAACTACACTCCACCTCACTCCACTGTACGCGACTCCATTTTAAGCCACTCCACTCTACGATATTCCAGTGTACACCACTCTACTATATCCAACTCCACTGAACACCATTCCACTGTACTCCACTCAACCACACTGTTCTCCACTGAATGACATTCTACGTCCTCCACTGTACTGCACTAAATTCCACTCTATGGCACCACACTGTACAACAATGTACTCTGGTCAATGCCAGTCTACAATACTTTAGTTTAGTATGTGGCACTGTACAACACTCTACTTCACTGTACAACACTCTTCTCAACTCTCTCTATGCCACTCTACCCCACTTTACTGCACTTGACTAAATGACCCTACTCTATTGTACTCTACTGTACAACACTACTCCACTGTACACTACTCCACTGTATGCTACTCTATGCCACTTAACTCTACTCCACTCAATGCCACTCCACTCTACTGCTCTTTACCACACTTTACTCTACTCTATGACTCCACAAAACTTTAATCCACTCAGTGACATTCCACCGTACTCCACTTTGCAAGCCTTTCCAAGACTGTATGACATGCCAGACCACTCCACTGTACGGCATACCACTCCATTCTATCACACTTTACTCCACTGTATACTATTCCAGGTCACTCTAATCCACTCCACATCTCTCTACTCTACAACGTAATAACCACTCTCTGACAATTAAATCCACCCTAGCCTATGCAAAGCAACTTCTCTCTGCTCTGCTATACGATACTTTATCCCCACTCTATGCCACTGTACGACACTTTACTCTACACCACTCCACTCTATGGCACTCTCCTCCCTCTATGCAACTCCACTCTGCAAAACTGTACTACACTCAATGCCACTCTATGAGACTCTACTCCACCCTATCCTGGTACACTCCACTGCACAACTCTGTACTCCACTCTATACCAGGACACCCCACTTTTCACCACTCTACTCTTCAAGACTTTCCAACACTTTAAGACACAGCACTTCACTTCACTCTACGAGACTCCACTCCAATTTATGAGACTTTATTCAACTCCACTATACACTATGCCACTCCATTCTACAACACTACCCTGTATGACGCTACACTGTATGACACTTTAAGTATTACTGGACTTAAAAATGCATTTTGCCCATATGTTTCTAAAAAGAATATGGTTCCATGTATATTTATTGAGGTCTTGTGCAGTAAGTCCATTTGTTTTATATTGTTGATTCAATCATTTTACCAGCATAAGGATTTCCGTACGTTTTGATGTGGTTCAGATGTTGCTTATCATTTCGTTTCACACTCAAATGTAGCCCTATAAACACTCTTTATATATTAACTGTTAGGGATTTTCACCACTGAGGCAAATGTAAATCACATTGCTATAGGGTTAATCGCTCTCATTGGTCTGAATGGACTTTCCTACGATGCGTACAATTTGTATAACACACAGTAAGCAACAAACAGCACATCATTTAGACTTACAGCACCAGATGTAAAAACTAGACATTGACTAATCATACCTCAAACAAACCTTTTAAAACACAAAGTGCCAGAGCAAATTCACCTGGTTATTTCATACTATCATGCACCAGCAACATACCACTCAGCTTCGTACCATCCATCATCGAGTATTTCTTTTTTACACAAATCCCACAGACCTCTCCCTGCTTTCTTAAAAATCCCCCTCGCTCAGTTAGTGTTTGTAGCATTGCTACTTTTTTTCTGCCATTGTAGCCCATCGTTTTCTTGCTGTAGCTAATTTACACTTTTGATTCGTGACACTTGCAAGAACCCTAACTGTAGTAGAATGACAGGTAATCTTGTTTGTTTCTTGTTCCATTGCTGTGCTGTATTCACTCTGCGTTAATGAGTTGCATTTTTTGCAAGTGTTGTTCTACGTCTTTTTTGTTATCTTGTATAACAAGCTTTTTGATAGAATAATGCTCTTTACAGACCTACATAAATGAATGAATACATGAAGAGATAAATGAATACATTAAGATCTACAGGAAATGGCCATTAGGGATGAAAGTTTAAAATACATATTCACCCAACCAGCAATCAATCAAATATTTGTATTTGTATAATTTGTTTGAACACAAACGTAATATATAGAATGTAAGGAAGCAGGCAAGTGCCACTTGCAGTTAACACATTGATAACAAAACATTTATTATATACTTCACGAACAATTGAAACATTACATGAGCACTCTCCAAGATATTGAGCAATTATGTCAGATAATTTAGGCTAACATATGAGTATCTGCAGGTTCATTTGAGTTCACAATTCCCACCACAATTTTAATAAGGAATTGACTGCAAGAATAATTTTCCTTACCCGGTGTTCATACTATAAACACAAAAGGCAGTTTTTATGGTCTGGCTTGATAGTGCAGCTGTCATCAGTCAATTATGTGAGCATTACTATAGAGGGGCTTTGGCTCCGTTCACAAATTGGGAGCCAAGAGTATATGTATTGATTGGTAGAAGTTGCGTGCTTCCACAAAAAATTGCTCATCCTCTTCACAGCGGTAGCCATTTTGTTTATTGAGCCAGCTCCCTGAGCTTGAACTTTTAAGGGCGCACACTTGACATTGTAATGCTAATAAAGTGTTTTAAACAACTAAATAATTTATGTTATTTTTTCTCTGGCAGTATCAAAGGTGGTAGCTATTAACTGACATGGATTGTGAGGTCTGGCTTGACAATGTAACTGCCACCTGACCTTTTAACCTCCTCCAATATTAGTATACAGTTCCTTGCACATACATATTCATTCCTATTCTTTTAAACTGAAATACTTTAAATTGTCAAACATTATCAAACAGCATTCTTTAAAGCCAGGCCTATTGGAATTGTCAATAGTTGTTCACTATGCTAAAAAACAAAGTGGTCACGCGTAGGAGTAACACAACTAAAAGTTCATGAAGCCCAACCAAATTAAGGAATGGAGTCATCTCAATAAGGACTACTCTAAGTGTAAGAACTCAAGTGTATTCACATCCCAAATTGCAGTACACCAAATTGAAGTTAGCATATTGAGCATATTGAGAAAAGGTATATAAACCAACCCCAGTCAGAATATTTAACAAAACTTTGGTCTAATACTGCCCAGTGTGATTGAATTTCATATTTTGCTTTCGGTGACATTGGGTAAGAGTGCAATGAACTACTTGTAGGCATGGCTAATGACAATTTAAACACTTTACATAAGCGCACAAGTCCTCTCTGTACTACTAATATTAAATTAGAAACATATAATTACTTCTATGCTGATTCCTGAAGCTAGCTGTTTATTCCTAGCTCATAGTTCCAATGAGTGTATATCATCCCTTTTTCATCAAAAACCTTTAAAAAGGATAACATTTGATGAAAACAAATAAACAGATTATTCAATAACCAGCTTCAAGGTAATTTGAAACAAAGTAATGCCATCCAGAACCTAAAGCTAGGTGTTGGTGTCTATTTTCTCTAAAACTCTGTTATTTCTAGTCTGTCTTTCATGGTTTTGCTGACCTCTAGTTCTATCCACTATATTGGAAGGTTTTGTAATTCAACGACTGTCCAAGGGAGTTGTTGTTTTTTTATAAATCATTAACCTCGTTTTGAAGGCCATATTGTAAGAAGAACAATCACCTTTCATTAGGGGTGTGTAAACTGATGTGGTTGGATTAAAAAAAGGCACATTAATATATTATCAATGGTCGGTTATACTGTACCAAATAAAGCATCTATAACCAATGTGTTCATTCCTATCTGTATGATTTAATCTTTTACTGCTGACTTTTTATTTGTGTGTAAGTAATTTTTGTCAGTTAACCATCCTATCTTAGCTTAAGTACTTAATTTATCAATTGAAATCTGTCAGGGTTCACTACACTTGTGCTGAGGATCTTACTGGAGTGATGCATTCTTCCATCTACCATCGCTTCTTCCATTGGCCAAATACACAGGAATTTGAGCGCCAGTGGTAGAAACAAGTAATGGGGAACGAGATATTAGAAAAAACATGCACTATACTCCACCACTCTGGCCTGTTACATCTGCTGGGCTGCCATGTCTGTAGAATGTAGACAGTATCTAAAGACAGAAAGATATATTTAGTATCTTGCCATGAAGGTTCTACACTTAATAATGAATGAACATCCCTTACTAATATACCTGCATAACCAACTCTCAGTATTTTGATGTAGAACTTGCAATTTCTGAAACTAAGTATATATAAAATGAGCATCTAGAACATATGTGCACGGACACTTTTCCATAAGAATAGAAAGACTACCTCAAATTTCATGGCATTGCACTCTCTGTGGAAGATGTGTAATAGTTTTTATTTTAGTCTAGCATCACAAGATAGTTATTAAATATAAGTTCTCTGCTATTCCTATTCTTGGCAAGTTGTATAAACCTACTAGAAGTCTAATCCCTTATGCTTTGACATTCAAACATGGCATGAGCAATAAGTCCTGACTTAAGCATCCTTACTGGACCATCATAGGATACCACCTAAGTGAAATTTAACAAACCCACTGTCTTCGATTATTTAATACTTAGGGGCCCATTATGATGTTGGGCGGACTGCCCCCGCCAGGCTGGCGGTAGCCACTGCCGGCCTGGCGGGGGCAATCCGCCGGACATCATCTCCAGAATTCCCCCGCCATATTAGAATGGCGGGGGGGACTGTGGCGGATGGAAAGACCGTCCGCCGCTTTTTCACCCCGGTCGCCTTGCGACCGGGGCGGAAAATGTTTAATATGGTGGCGGTGTCTATGAGACACCGCCAGTCATATTAGGATGCCCTTTCTGACATGCTTTTTCGTGGCAGCAATGCCACCACGGAAAGGCATGCGGAGACTCCCTGTGGGGGCCCCCTGGGAGTCCGGAGGTGCACATGGGGGGTACCTATGGTACCCCCTGCATTTCAAAGTGCAACATGGCAGGCACCAAGTGAGGCCTGTCATGTTGTGCTTTGAAATGCACAACGTGTATTTTTACCATTGCAGCGCGCGGCGGTTTCAGCACTGCCCGCCGCAATGGTAAAAATGCATGATGCGCCCGCCTGTGTGGCAGGCGCATCTTAATGCTCAAGGCGGGACCGCCGCTCCTATGGCGGGCGGGCCCGTTTTGCACGAGGATGGCGGGCGGGCAAAGTCCGCCCGCCATCCTAATGGGGGCCTAAATGTTCAAATAGTTAAAAGTTCGTTTCCACCAAACAACACAACCCTCAGAAATACCCCTCTGTATTCCCAACGCCCTTCAATACAATGATGAAGGAATTGGTCCTTAGCAACCGAAATCCTAGGCAAGGTCGTGGATGCAGCAACATTGTATCACAATAGCTTAATAAAGATGCTGTGAGCTAGTAAGGAAGTTACAGACAGATATCCAAGATGGCCACTGCGTCTCCAGACTACATGAGAGTTCATGTCCTGCTGAGAAATGCAGTTAGTTGTCCGGGTGCTATCTCATAGTGCATTCTTCTTGCACATAAAGCCTCAGTCAAGAAAGCACCAGAACTCTGCAGAGATGGTCATCCTTCCGCTCCCTAAGAAATACTCAGTGCAATCAGGCTTGAAGGATCACTCTATTGTATTCATCAAGTTTCAACCAGTAAGCAATGCCTCCACCCTGCTTCCCGGAGAAATCTTATTAGAGACACAGCAATTATTCATAGTAAAATGCTTTGCAACTTAAAAGGTGCCTAGTTTGACTCAGTGTTTCTGAAAGTGTTGTTTGATTGTTCTTGCAATTTGTCCCACATAATAGCTATCACAAAGGCTGATACACCCCCCTAGAACCCTACGTTCCTCGACCAAACATAAGTTCCAGGTACCTAGGATAAATCGAGTCAGACAGGGAGGTCGCTCCTTCTCCTATCTGGCCCCCACATTGTGGAACTCCCTTCCAATTCATCTTCGCACAAATGAATGCTATTTGCAATTCCATAAGAATCTGAAAACATGGTTGTTCAACCAATAACTCGATTTTCATTAACTCACTATCTCTCCTTATTACTTGTTTCAGTTTCACTTTAGCGCCGGGAAACCTTAGGGTAGCTGTTGCGCTCTACAAAAATAAATATAATAATAATAATAATAATAATAATAATTGTGTAAAAGTCATATGCAGAACTGCATATTAAAACATGCCATATGATATATGTCTTTTCTGGCTATAAGCAATAGATGTAATCCAATTATTCTACATAGCTGCAAACAACAGTTTAAAATGGAACACAGCCGGGTTAAATTAGCATCAATTGTGTTTTCTGAGATTTTTGTCTTGCTACAGGTAATAGAAAATTCTTTAAATTTCTATTTTGTAGGTGAAAATTAGCTCTATATTATCATTCAGATACTTTCTTTAATAATTTATCCAGATACAGAACTACCATTGTTTTTATGATATTTCAACCATAATACATTTATGAGGATAAACATTTTCTTCATTAACTTCAGAAATAATTATGCAAGGCTTTTTCTGTCTATAAGGGCTGCTTTAGTAATTGCCATTTCAAATATCTATCCCTGATAAGGTATAGATCTGATGTGGGTGAGAAGTACCGATTAGTATTTTAAAATTCCTGCTCTGTTAAAACAATTAATTTTAAACATATTATTTGGACGATGGGAGAACTCTGATGAAGCTTTTCGGGTGAAAATCAGTTAGTAAAGGTTTCATACATTTGTTATCGATTGTAGTGCTATAATTATTATAGGAGTTCTGTATTTGTATAGCCAGCAAATGTACTTGTGGTTTTTCAACTGTCAATGTAAACTGAATTCTGGAGTTTGTTGATTCATTTTTGATAGAGTATCGCCAGGTTTTAGATGCCATGTCAGATACAAATAACCTTGTCTATGTATCGAAGCTGTCCTTTCAGGCCTTTATTGCTGGGAACATGCAACATTTCAAAATGATACTTGTGATAAATGATACATATCAATGTTGGCATTTGGGTTGTACGTTAGAGCACTGTATACAGAAATATTGCCGTACATAAATAAGCTGTCCTAAACATTGCTTACAAAAACAATAATTACACCATCAAGACAATATTTTTATAATTAATATTTAAGACACTATATTTTAAAAAAGCTCCTATTCTGACAATAATATTCAGGCAAAACACAGGCATAGTATGAGGCCACCACGGACTCCTCAAAAGTAACAGCTATAGGCATGTAGGATCTATCCTCAAATAGTACATTTTTATGTTTAAGACAAATGTATGAGCTGCATCAGAAGAATTTAATTTGCTTTGTGTTCATTTTTTGTAAAGGAATCTATTCAATGAAATCAAAATGTAAAGTTTTTGTGATTCTAAAGTAGTTAGTATATGTTTATCTTGTTACAGCTGTAGAAATTGTATTTTGATAATGAAATCTCCTCTCTCCTAGATGTAGATAGCAAATTCATTCGCTATTGGCTGCAGAACATATTGAACATATTTGGGAGATATTTCTGTTAGTGATCCATTTGGTTATTCTGGGTACCCTGAAGGCTTCATGAGATATTTATGGATTATAGGGAGTAATTTAAGAATGCTTGTTAAACAAAAATTGTTTAGTTCATATTCCATAGCCACGCCCAATAATGTTTTAAGAACATTTCAAAATTCATGAACCCTTTTCCTGGTAGTGAAAATTCGTACACTAGGCTGTGAATGAACTCCCTGAAGTTATTCTGTTATATTCGTAATCACTAGTGCCCTACCCTTATCAGCTTTTTTATTTGTGATTTGTCTGTTTTATTGTACATTTTCAACTAGGGAAATTCCATGCCTGGCCTTGTTGCTATTTTCCAGCTATTTAAAGTGCAATGAACCAGTAGTATTACTAGAGAAGGTGACATTCACAGTTGCAAATGCATCCTGGCATAGAAGGAGAGTTGCTAAACCTGTTAATTGAATGAATACACATGATTCTACACACCACAGAAAAACTGTGTGAAGAAATCATGAATTGAGTCACGTCGGTTCAGTTTTGAGTGTATCTAATTATATTTAATACGTTTTTGTGAGGAAATTGGAGTATTATTTAAGAGAATGTGATACCATTAAAATAATACCTAAAATTCTTGTCAGGGTCAACCACTTAAGTCAATATATCAATTGTAATACATAAAATAACACTATAGCACAAAAATCCTATACGTAGAACTGAGGTGATAACTTTTTAGAGTTTAAGGTTTAACATAGAGCCAACCGCATCCTTCTGGTTGTGCTTGGTGGGTAAGGTTTAAGGCCGACTGTGATAGAGTGCATGTTGGATATAGGGACCAGGATCATCCCGGTGAAAAGTTTTGCCTTCAGACTTAGGGCATAATTTAGAATTTGGTGGATGGGATACTCCATCACAAACGTGATAGATTGCTCACCCTCCGTAATACAAGTGCCATTGAATACAATGAACTTGCAATACTTGTAGTATTTGGGACCCATAGTCTCTGTAACTGAAGGCAAAAATCCTCAGTGGGGGCAAGGCAGAAAACTGTGGCCAAAGAGGGCTCTACGTCCTAGGGTAGACACTGGACGAGGTCTTGGAGAAGCAGTTTACCTTTGGCAGGAAAGCTCCGAGCAGGAGAAATTTCAATTAGGAGCCCAGAGAAGGTCCCTCATTGGCCGGGCACAGGTGAAGATTTCGATATTTTGAGTTAGTCACATTTTTTAAGCTCTGATTCTCCCAGCAGGGCAAGACTGCAGGCTGTTGCCAGATCCAGATAGGGTTCCACTGACGTAAATAAATAATTTACTCTCTTAATTTCTATGCAGGTAAGTACTTAATCAATGATAACTCAATCAGAATGAAAGAAAACAGAGTCCGTGGTGTTAGAGTTTCTAAGGGTTTTATTCCTCATAAAGGAATCAGGATATCATGTTCTGACCACCACAGGGGTGTCCGAAGGGATAGAGCGCTGAATTTTATTGATAATACATAGCTTATATACTCGATTTATACCATAAGAATCAATGTAAGAGGCGTAACAGCTGAGAGAAGACAAGATAACAGTATACACGTGGTACTAGTACATCATCAAGAGGCGTAAACTAGGCGTGAACTAGAGGTGTGTGCTAGAAACGTCACTGATAGGTGACGCAAGTGGGCGGCACCAAGGGGTGGTGCTAACAGAATGTTGCAATGTCAGCAGAAAATCGGAAGCTTGGATGCGCGCGCAGCTGCATGACGTGTGATTGACGGGGTGCAGGGGACTTGACATTCACACTGACGGAAAGAGACAGAAGTCTGGCATGTCAGATCAACTTGTACTTCTATCATATCTGATATCTGATGTTTAGGAACTAGACTATCTGGGCGGAAAGGTCTCTAGGGCAGAAGCTATTCTACACTAACTGTGGATGCGTGTATAAGCGCCTGAGTGTCTAAATGTGAAGCGTGGGGCACGGGGCCTTCCATGGAAGCATGGCAACAGAGGACTTGATTTACTTGCGTTAAGACAGGTCGGCCCTTTGGCTCTGCAGCTGGAGAGGATGTTTACAGGATCTAGTAGGCAGGAATGCATTCTCGAGGAGCGGAACAGATAACTCGAAGGTTATAGTCAGTCTTGGCAGAAAGCAGGCTTGAGCTGAGCGCGAGGGGCCGCGCTGAAAGTAGGACAGAGTTCACGGGTACAGAGGTAGCCTGGGCAGAGTCAGGAGCCACAAAAGAGGTTCAGATGGCAGGAATTCAGGGCCTGCTCTTGCTAGAGCAGGAAAAATACGAAAAGTGCACTACAAAAAGACGGTGGCATAGCATACTTAGGAACGGACTATATAATCCATTCATGGTGGATCTGAAAGAGGACATGTTAACGTTGGACGCAAATGTATTTGCGTCTTCATAGCTGGCACAGGAGGGAAGTTACATGCACTTTAAGCTGGTACATGGAGTCGTGGGGTACGCGTTAGGGAACACAACATGGCCAAAATTTAATTTTCCTCATTCCCTCCTTGTTCCCTACGGACCCTTCATGAAATATCGATCCTCATGAATCGATCAGTCTGTTCTTGTAACATCATTTGTTCTTCTTTCTTTCGGTTACGTTTTGAGTGAAAACTGGAATGTTCAATACAAGAGGTGGCACACAGTCCACAAATCGCTGGCCCACACTGCAGGCACAGGCAGCAACTGAATACTAGGACTAGGCCAACGCCTAGGAAGGATAGGATCTTCCATCCCCAAGCTGTTAACGTTGTCCAGAACCAACCGGACCAAGTCCAGGTGCCTGGATTCTGATGTATCTGATTTGCAATTTTATGAAGACGGGTGATAGCTTGATATACAGATGGTGCATTTTGTGGAATGAAAACACAGCAGCTTGACCCGATGACCTTACAGGCTCCACCTCTATCTGCCAAGATGACGTCAATTACAAGACGATTCTGAAGGACAACAACCCGCATAGCGGACTGCTCTTCTGTTAAGTTACCTAAGGCGGAGGTAGTTTCATTTACTACGGCTTCAAGTGTTCTAGTTAATCTGCGTATTAATTTACTATTCTGA
Organism: Lissotriton vulgaris; assembly: GCF_964263255.1. Lineage (NCBI taxonomy): Eukaryota > Metazoa > Chordata > Amphibia > Caudata > Salamandridae > Lissotriton > Lissotriton vulgaris. Next base: position 1,945,014,859 of record NC_141685.1, read on the forward strand.
ACAGGTCCTAAAAAGAAAAAGAATCCTTTATTAAAGTCAGTGTACTGTTCCCATGCCGTTTCTGTGTAGTCGACAAGTGGGACATCTCTTCTGGGTCTATTCTTTACTAGATTGCTATTTCTATGGTAATCAGGAGGAGCTAGAAAAACAGGTGGCAGGAGGAATGCGATGTAACAGGTACCATCCCAATCTGGAGGTAGACGAATGTATGCGGTATGACCACAAACAAAGTAAGAATGACTGATAGCTTTGAAAGATGATTTTCCATCATCACTGAATTCGACCACAGTAGAGCATTTACTATGACCTAAATGTACGGAACCTTTCTTCTTGATACATAATTCACCAGTGACTGGCAGTACTGACATAATAGGTAGAACTGGTGTGGCTTCGGATTCGACAGTAAGAATCATAAGGCTAATTGTATAATTACCTAATCCATACACTTCATTTTCTAGATCAGTTCCTATTCTAGTGGGGAGTCCCTCCTTATCCGGGTAACAGACGTCTAGTAGGACCAAGTTCAGGTTTCCCCAAACCCAACCCCCATCGAAAACAGCAATATCGGGATCTATAGAATTAATTATCTTAAACCATGCTCCACAGGAGCCATTGTGAGAGAACGGGTACGGAAAGAGAGGCAGAGCTCCCTTGTAATTCTGGTAGGGAGGGAGTCGGCCACATATCCAACAATTTGTAGCATTGTTAGTTTGATGAGAATGATGTAACATACTAATGAATGTATTGTTGCGCAGCGCGAGTCTGTAGGAAAGCTCATGAGGAGGTAACTCACTAAAAGTGTGTTCAGCAGAGACATTGTAAGCAGATTGTTCACGCTTGAAAATAGGATAGTAGATAGGTAATAAGATGCTAGCAATAATAATTAAAACACTGAGAATAAACATTATTATTAGTGTCACTATGCAGTGACTACGGAGTGATTTGCAATATGTACGTTTCTTTGCTTCTCTCTCTCTATCTCGATCTAGGGGATACATGTCAGAAACTATTTAACCGATTCACCTAGGGGAGGACTTAAACAATTAAACTGTCTGACTTGCTAGATCGTAATTTCATGCGGTATTGTTCTTGAGGAGTTTTTTCTCGTTTGGATTCGGTAAAGTCTTTGGTAACACAGTCTTTGGTGGGGGTGGGTGTGTCTTGTTCCGGTTTCAGTCCTGGGAATGTTTTGATATGGCTTAGGTGGACCCACCCCTTTCTGCCTTCCAATTTGACTGCGGTCTTTGTGGTAAGAAGAACGGTCTTCGGAGACTTCCAGCGGGGCTCCAACGGACTTTTTCTGTCGAAGTTGCGGACGAGGACAGTATCCCCGGGGCGGACGTCATGTGGCTTCACATCAGTGTTGTCAGGGAAGGCTGCGGCAACCTGTGAACGACATGATTGGAGTGCAGACATCAAGGAGGCAAGGTAATCTGTCAACATATTAGAATCAACATCAGTAATCTTTTTAGGAATGGGCGTCCCCCACATATTCGGTGGTCTGCCGAAGACCACCTCGTACGGGGATAGCCCTGATCTCGAATGGGCGACCATTCTCATATAGAATAGTGCCACTGGCAGGGCGACTATCCAGTCGACTCCTTTTTCCTGACATATTTTGGCAAGGCGGATCTTTAATGTCTGATTATGCCTTTCTACAAGGCCTGCTGCTTCTGGATGTCGGACACAATGGAACTTCCACTGGTATCCCAGTAACAAGGAAACTTGTTTCATTAATTCGGATGAGAATGGCTGACCGTTATCTGAGTACACGACACGAGGCATGCCGTATCGTGGGAAGAATTCACGAACCAACTGTTTGGCAGTGGTCGGAGCAGTGTAATCTGGGACTGGGTATGCTTCGGTCCAGCGGGACAGAGCACAGACAACTACGAGAACATATTTAAATCCTTGACAACGGTCCATCTGGATATAATCCATTTGGAGGACTTCAAAAGGGTGATCGGGAGGATGAAATCCACCTTGCTCTACAGGGACGCTTTTACCTGGATTGAACTGACAACAGATCATGCAAGTACGCACTTTCTGTTTTGCTGCTGCTCGTAAGTGTTTATTGTTCCAGAGATTTTGCAAACTGTCTAGCATTGCTTTCTCTCCTAGGTGGGCAGGACTATGTGCTGTATTTATCATGACTTGAACCATAGAGTCAGGGAGAAACCATGTAGATTTTCCCTTCGTCATCCAACCTTGATCTGTCTGGATCCCTCCTAGTTCGATCCATTTCTCTATTTCTTCTGGAGTGGCATGTGTCTGAATGTCAATAACATCTAGTGTGGGATCTCTGACTGTCATACAGTTTGTCGGATCTGTTGTCTTTGTTGTGTCAGTTGTCTGAGTGTGAGTCAGTGCTGTATGTTTTGCTGTCTGATCTGCCAGGTCGTTACCCTGGGAAACAGAATCTGTGACTTTAGTATGTGCTTTACACTTCATGACTGATATGGCTGAAGGCAGATGTATTGCTTCTAACAGTGCTTGAATGAGAGGACCATGCTGTATCTTTGTACCATGAGAGGTCAGGAAACCTCGTTCCTGCCAGAGCATGCCGAAGTCGTGTACGACTCCGAACGCATAACGGGAATCTGTGTATATGTTAACATTTCTGTTCTTGGCTAGAATACAGGCTCGGGTCAGAGCAATGAGCTCTGCCGCTTGAGCAGACAGTGTATCAATACGATGTGTTTCTTTAACTTCAGTTTCAGTGGTCACTGCATACGCGGCCACTAACTCTCCTGTACTTGTTCTCATACATGAACCATCCACATAAAGTGTCAGGTCTGGATTTGTCAATGGAACATCTGTTAAATCTCGTCGGGGCTTTGTTACTGCATTAATGATCTCTATACAATCATGTGGAGCTGGATCTGTCATAACTGTAGGTAACAGTGTTGCTGGGTTCAAGATACTGCAGCGTCTGATTTCTATGTGTGGCTGGAATAATGTCAATTCGTAACCTGTCAGTCGTGCTATAGTCAAGTGTTGAGTCTGGGTTCTGTTTAACAGAACCTCGACAGAATGTGGGACTTGTACTGTTAACTGATGACCTAAAACGATTGAGTCGCTTTGTCTGATTGCTAACGCTGTTGCTGCTACTGATTTTAAACATGCAGGGAGTGCCTGTGCTACTGAATCCAATGTGCTTGAAAAATAAGCGCAAGGCTTATGTGAACCTGCTTGATCTTGAGTGAGGACAGACAACGCTGTACCGTCACGTTCTGTAACAAAAAGTGTAAACGGTTTGCTGTAACATGGTGTTGCTAAAACTGGCGCTTGGCATAAAGCTTTCTTTAATTCCTCAAAGGCTTGTGTATGTTCCTGAGTCCAAGGGAGGACAGTCGAAGTCGCTGCCTCCTGTGTCGTTAACTGGATGAGTGGTTTAGCTAGAAATGCATATTGAGGAATCCATTGTCTGCAGTACGAGGTGAGGCCTATGAAGGCCCGCACTTCCTTTTGTGTCTGGGGTCGTGGCATGTTTACAATTAACTGAATGCGATCGGGAGTGAGCTGTCTCCCCACTTTGGACAGCAAGTGACCCAAGTACACAACTTGCTGAACACAGAATTGTAGCTTCGAAGGAGACACCTTGTGTCCCTTGTCGGCTAGGAAATGCAAAACTGTCAGAGATGCTTGTTCACATTCGGGCTCACTTCGTGCGGTGATCAGTAGATCATCGACGTATTGCAGTAAAGCGGTATTAACTGGCATTTGAATACAATCTAGTTGTCTTTTCAGTGCTTGACTATAGATGCTGGGGCTTTCTGTAAATCCTTGAGGTGCGCGGGAAAATTTGAAACTTCGTCCATTTAAACTGAATCCGAAGAGATATTGGCTCTCCGGGTCAATAGGTACACTGAAGAAAGCGTTCTTGAGATCGATTACAGTAAAGAACGTTGCTTCTGAATCAATAGCAGTCAATAGGGAGGAGATATCGGGGACCACAGGATACTGTGGTACAATACATTTGTTCAGTTCTCGAAGGTCAATCACCAGCCGATATACTGGCGGTGCATTGCGGTCTGTACGTTTAAGAATTGGAATGATGGGTGAATTACAGATATTGGAGTCGGTCTCTACGACCACTCCCTGGGCAATAAGCTCTTCAATTATTTTCAGTAAAGCCACTACAGCATCGGGGGGTAACTTGTATTGTCTGATTCTGGGTAAAACAACTCCTGTCTTGAGTGTAACACGGTATGGTGTGATATGCATACAACCTACATCAGCTGGGCCTTTTGCCCATAAGTGATCTGGTACATTTTTCAATCTGACATCAAAGTCACGTAGAACATAATGACCCTTGAAATCCCGTAGAAAGAGTCTGACTCCCTCTGGGGAACAGCATATTATAGCTCCTAGAGCCTTCAGTGTTTTAATTCCTAACAGATTTTCGGGACATGATTTCGTAAGTAACAAATCTGTAACTCGAGATAGTGGACCCACAGCTAGTGGTACTGGTTCCGATACTTCATTTACAATAGGCTGTCCTGAAAAACCAAGGGAAACATTCTGTGAGCCTGAGAGGGGTGCCCCTGGGACTTCATTGTGACTGATAGTAGTGCGACTTGCCCCTGTGTCAATTAAAAACTTTCTGTCTTTTCCTAATACGTGACTGTGTACATAAGGACCTTCTTGATCTACAGGAATTTCAATAAGAGGCAAATCACCTTCCCTCTCTAGGCTGTTTCATGTATAACGCTGATAATCTGGATATGCCGACTGGGCATACTGGTACATCTGTTGTGAGACTTGCCGAGTTGCGGCAGCGGGCTGTGTCTGAGCATGCTGTGGCTGCGGTACTGCTACTGTCTGTACTGTATGGGACTGATCATGCATAGGCTGTGTATTCTGCATTGGCTGTTCGTTCTGTGAGGTCTGTTGATGACCCTGTTCATGTCTAGGTGGACGCGGTCTTTCTTTAGTTTTACCTGTCTCGATGTTATGTTTCAGGACTGGACATTCATGTACGTAGTGACCTGGCTGTTTGCAATAATTACATGTCCCTTTAACGGGAGCGGCAGAATGATTTGTCTGGGCCCCACCTTTTCTATGACCGTCGGCTGGAATCGTCTGAGCTACTAACATTTTCATTTTCGTGTCTTTCATACGTTTCTGTTCCTGATCTTGTTCTTCCCTAATTCTGTTCTGGTGATATTGTAACATTTGTAACATCTGTGATGGCGTATTTGCCTGCCAAGTACTTTCAACTTTGTACACTCTATTTTTGACTAATGGTAGGGCATTTTCTACTAATTTTGTTACAAAAAGGTGTGGATATGACTCACTACTAGTTTTTAGACCACTATTGATAATGAAACATTTCTCGAATCTTGAATAAAAGTCACTAGTATCTTCATCTTGTTTCTGTTTACAGGACGAGATTGCGTCCCAATCTTCCTTTCTTGTTGTCAATAATCTTGGCAAAACCTGTACTATTAAACCTGGTAATGCTTTAGTCTTATCCCCAAGGCCTAACCCTGGGACTCGTTTGCTTTCTTCGTCTTCTATTTCTGCCCATGCTATCTTTGACTCTCCCACCTCCCAATCTTTCTCCTTTAATTTTTCGTAAATGCCCGTGGGCAACAGTACTTTTAACATTTTCATAATATCATCGTACGTGTAATCTCCCATCAGTAACATGTCTTTAAGCTCTCTATGAAAACCTGCAGGGTCTTTATCATGGCACGGAACTAATTTCTTCATTTCTAACAGTTCTAACTTAGTCAGTGGTGTGTGAACATACACACGCTTCAAGCGTTGGTCCTCACCCATAACTGGATGTACTTCTCGTAAGGGATTCTGACTTTCAATGCCACCACCGCATTGCATGTGGTACGTTTTTCTTTCTGGAGGCGGGGCGGGAACATATTCAGAGCTTAGGAAGGTGTAATACTTACGTCGCTGTTCTAGAATTATTTGTATTAATTTGGTACTGAAACCTCTCCATCTATCCATGAGTAGTGCTTCTAATGTTTCGTGTAAGGGACCTGGATCAGAATGATGGTTTCTGAACTTGATGAGGAGGTGCTGAATCATATATTCACCTGCTATTTTCTGCTCTTCCGGGGAAAGGTTCAAGAATGTCTGCACTAACGTGTCATCATTATACATGTCTGGGTTCTCGGCCCATAATACAGCTGACCGGGCTAATTCCTGTTCATCCATAGAATTGAGTACATGGTACCCCATTCGGTCTCGAAGCCTTTTATCAGTTTCCTGGAACTGATGTTCAGAAGAATTCGGATTTGTTAACTCAGAGAGAAAGACTCTCTTGCTTTCTGGACGGGCACCTTTCCTAAGGTAGGCTCCCCTACCTACATATGCTATAATATCTGTAGATTTTCCTGATGCTTCATGTTCATCTTCCTCCTCGGAGGAAGCTTTATCATTCTCTTCCTGGTGTGCAGTCAATACTGCCTTTCTAATTTTCTGGGACATACTGGCTATGCAAGCCCCCTTATCATGCCTTGCGTCTGCTATATTTTGACCCCACTTGTTTAATGCGTCTAATTCACTTTGATCTGTCCCGGGCCTGTCTCGTTCTCTTATTACACAATTTATGAAAAATCGTAATATCTGTGCTTGAATGTCAACTTTCTGTTTATGCATGGCAGCTTTGACACTGTCGGGGTCTTTCCCTGTCAGTATGAACTTATATAGTCTGTCGAGAATTTCCTGCATTCCTACATAGCATAGCAAGTTATCGGTGGCAGATCTTAATCGTAGTGATGCCAATATCATTAAATCGTCTTTTCCGGGTACTGGATCATATCTGCAAACTGACATCTTATCTTTGAATGCGTCAAGCCGGGATGAGTGGGGAGACTGGAAAGGATTCTGCGTGTCCCTTAAATGCAATCTGTGTGTCGGTGGCGGGGTCTGAAGACCCGCTGTCGCACCTCTTGAGGCGGATGCTTGAGCATTATCTCTCCGCGGAGTCTGGATCTGAGTCTGAATTTGTCGTTTAGTAAGATCAGGTAGGACTGGTTTCGGTAGGTCTGTTTTGAGTACGGGGAGTGGCGGAGCTGGCGGAACAGAGGAGGTCTGTCGTGGTACCGGCGGAACCGGATCTGGGGGCGTAGTGCCACCCCCATCCCTGTCAGTAGGCAGGGCACGAACAGGCAGATTGGTGTAAGCTGGTACTACATCCTCTAGATATGAATTCAGGAATATGTCTTTAGTAGTTTTATGCATTACTTTAGTTGGAACTAATCGTGTCGGTAAGTTTTTCGGTATCTCTGATTCAGTTTCAGATGTGCCATCTGCTGCAAGATACATACCGTTTACAAGATTATTTCGGGCACGGTCTATTTGTTCTGTTTTTACTCGGATCCCTTCAGTAACTAATTCGTTTTCCTGTTCTTTATCTGATTCTTTAAGTCTATCCTCTCTACGGAGTGCTTTGTCAGCACGCTTACGTGATTCCTTACGCCAAAATTCTATGGCGTCCTTCTGAGATTGTCTAGCTTTCTTTTTCCATAATGCTTCTTCTACCCTCATGATGCACTCGGCATCCCACGTTCCGGTAACAGGCCATCTGTGTCCTTCGTCTAGGTGCTTGGTATAATCGGCCCATAAATCTAGATATAATATGGCATCTATGCCATGCTTCTGATACATAAAATTGCCTGGAGTGTCCCTAGGGGGGATAGGAATTTCTTCCTCCAGTAACCCTTTTCTAGTCCCTATCTGTTTTAACTTGTTGAAGAACGGCATCTTGCTTACTTATTACTGAACGCTAGATCTTTATTCCTCAATACGAGTTTACAGCTAGTTGATACAAGAAACACAATAATACACATTTAAACAGTCACATTCATACCACAACATTAATCACATAAAAACATTGAAGACATAGATGACTACCCCCCTATACTGGATGTACTGCTCAACAGTACGGATACACTGGTGTAACAGTGCAGAAATTCGGAATACTTGATATACTGCTAAACAGTACAGATACACTGCCTAAAAACAGTGCAGACCGGACTTGCGTACCCAAACCCGTCTAGATACGACCCAGCAATGGTACTCACCGGGAAGCACGGAAAACAGAAGGCCTCGGAAAACTCGACTGGACTCGACTCGGAACTTCGGAAAACTTCGGAAAACTTCGGAAAACTGGTGGGCCTCTTCACACCTCGGACCTTGCTTCTTTCGGCTGGGCTCTGGTCGGGATCCTCCGCACTCCTCACCGCCTCGTCTGGGCACTGATCGCAGTCTTCGTCACCTCCGTGGGTCAGAGGGAGATGCAGGAAATCCTGCCAGTACACGTGTGTTCCGTCTAACTGATGGCAGGGGACAGAGTTTGCAACGCACCAACCGGCGCGTGAGGTGGGGGAGGGGTCCCTATTCGGGCGCCAAAATGACGTAAATAAATAATTTACTCTCTTAATTTCTATGCAGGTAAGTACTTAATCAATGATAACTCAATCAGAATGAAAGAAAACAGAGTCCGTGGTGTTAGAGTTTCTAAGGGTTTTATTCCTCATAAAGGAATCAGGATATCATGTTCTGACCACCACAGGGGTGTCAGAAGGGATAGAGCGCTGAATTTTATTGATAATACATAGCTTATATACTCGATTTATACCATAAGAATCAATGTAAGAGGCGTAACAGCTGAGAGAAGACAAGATAACAGTATACACGTGGTACTAGTACATCATCAAGAGGCGTAAACTAGGCGTGAACTAGAGGTGTGTGCTAGAAACGTCACTGATAGGTGACGCAAGTGGGCGGCACCAAGGGGTGGTGCTAACAGAATGTTGCAATGTCAGCAGAAAATCGGAAGCTTGGATGCGCGCGCAGCTGCATGACGTGTGATTGACGGGGTGCAGGGGACTTGACATTCACACTGACGGAAAGAGACAGAAGTCTGGCATGTCAGATCAACTTGTACTTCTATCATATCTGATATCTGATGTTTAGGAACTAGACTATCTGGGCGGAAAGGTCTCTAGGGCAGAAGCTATTCTACACTAACTGTGGATGCGTGTATAAGCGCCTGAGTGTCTAAATGTGAAGCGTGGGGCACGGGGCCTTCCATGGAAGCATGGCAACAGAGGACTTGATTTACTTGCGTTAAGACAGGTCGGCCCTTTGGCTCTGCAGCTGGAGAGGATGTTTACAGGATCTAGTAGGCAGGAATGCATTCTCGAGGAGCGGAACAGATAACTCGAAGGTTATAGTCAGTCTTGGCAGAAAGCAGGCTTGAGCTGAGCGCGAGGGGCCGCGCTGAAAGTAGGACAGAGTTCACGGGTACAGAGGTAGCCTGGGCAGAGTCAGGAGCCACAAAAGAGGTTCAGATGGCAGGAATTCAGGGCCTGCTCTTGCTAGAGCAGGAAAAATAAGAAAAGTGCACTACAAAAAGACGGTGGCATAGCATACTTAGGAACGGACTATATAATCCATTCATGGTGGATCTGAAAGAGGACATGTTAACGTTGGACGCAAATGTATTTGCGTCTTCATAGCTGGCACAGGAGGGAAGTTACATGCACTTTAAGCTGGTACATGGAGTCGGTGGGGTACGCGTTAGGGAACACAACATGGCCAAAATTTAATTTTCCTCACCACAAGGCCTTCTCCTCACTGAACTGGTTTTAGTGCTGTGCAGATAAACGTAACAGGATTTACATGAAGGTTTGGTTTAGAGGCAATGCACCTTCATCAAATCAGCTTGGAAGGTTGGTCCCAGTCTTCCGTAATTTTTCAGATCAAAGATTTAGCAAAATGTTTTTAATTCCAAGGCTTCAGGGGTTTGTTAGAAGTACTACACTTTGACACCAGCCAAGGGTTTAGAACCTTGGGGACAGCACCTGGTGGTCCAGACTCACTCAAGCAGGGACCAACAGCATAGCCCTGGGCACGTCCAGTTGGAACTGTTTAGTTGAGAATACAGAAAAGGGACTTTTGACACTTGTTGTGACCCTCTTGTCCATACAGGAGGCCATCCTTGTGACCTTTGGAGTCTACTTCTTTGGCCTGGGTACAAGAGTGGGGATTTGTCTAGTCTTCAGGGCTCTTCCCAGGTCACAGATAGCAGGTACAGTCCTCTCCTGTTCTTCCACAGGCTCAGGATTGATCTGAGGAGGGTACTGCCAGTGTCACCAGTATGCCCTGTGCTAGCCTGTGGGTGGGGGGAAATCCTGACCACTCCATAACTAATGGCGCAAAAGTTCCCAGGGGTGACCCTACCCACTTTTACAGTACCTGTGTGTTTTGCTTCAAACAATCCCACATTGCCCTTTTCTGCCTAAACCCAATTTGGCAGAACTTTTCATCCACTGTGTAGAGCACCTGTGCCAACCCAAGAGACGTAGCCGGGGAAATGAGTGACCCCTCCTCTGTGGTCACTCAAAACCGGTTCTGTGGGTATTTAGCTGGCTAGAGGAACAAAGGAAGGGTGCAGGTTTAGGAGTTAGCTACAGCTGCCTGTGACAGGGCAGGCCTAAGTCAAGTTCTTGGGCACAGCCCAGATGGTCAGTCTGCCAAAGAAACAGTACACCTCACCACACCCAAGCCCTTTGTCTCAGCTCTCGGAGCAAGTTAACACCTCATTAATGGGGCCATTTAGGTCATAGGTGACAGTTGGGGGTTCTTACAAATGTGTTTCCAGAGGTTTTAGATAGGTGAAAGGCAACTTTTTAAATGTCTCCCTTCTAAAATAGTTATTACATATCTGACTTAATCAATGAGGTGGTTTGGTAATTATTGTTTTAAAAGTCCGAATATGAACTTTGTAGCTGTTTCCTAAGCAGAGGTAGCACATATTAAATGTATAATTGTACCCCAATGTTTTCCCATAGAACAGCTACCAACCCCTCCAACAATGAAAATAGCTGTAAGAGCCTATTCACCCTAATGACATGTTTAGCATTAGACCTTTATACATCCTACTTTTAAATACTGTGCACCATACCTTACGGGCATGTAAGTCCAACATAGTGGGGGGGGCTTATTAATATGTAAAAGGTGGGTTTAGGACTGCCAAAAAGAGATTACTTTTACTGGTTGGATGTGCAGTGTAAACTTGTCACTGCAGTAGATGGCATAATGGTGCTGCTGTACACTTGTGACATTAAGCTTAGAGGACAGCCCCGCATACACTGTGGTGCCATTAACTAGGGGCTTATAGGTAAATTAAATATGTCAATCAGGGGTCTGCCAATTTTGTCATGTTTAAAGGGGAAGGACAGACACTTTACCCTTGGTTAGCAGGGGTAAAGTGCATAAACAGCAAAAACAGTCAAGGAAGAATCTGGGGTGGGACCACACAAATGATGGTAATTTCTAACATGAGTACCCCTCAGCAGGGGAAGAACTAACCACCCCCATGAGTCATGAGAGTTTCTCATCGCTAAGGCAGAATAACCTGGAAAGATCCTCAGCATTGGTGTGGTCAGTCCTGGGGTAATTTTACATCATAAAGTCCATAAACAGTAGGCAAATGGACCACCTCAATAGTTTAGGATTCTCGACCTGCATTGGCAACAGACATCTGAGGAGTCTTTGGTCTGTCAGAGCACAGAAGTGAGTCTCAAAGAGATATGTTCTCAACTTTTTGCCCAGACCACTGCAAATGCCTCCCTCAATTGCACTCAACCTTTGTTTCCTAAGATGCAGCCTCCTGCTGATGAAGAATACAGGTTGGTTGAGGCCCTCGTTAACCAGGTGTGAGAGAGCTGAAAGAGAACAGCCCCAATCTCATGCACTGAATCATCTATATGCAAGGAGAACTCTTTTGAAATGTCATGTGCCTTGAGTACAGGTGCTTTACATATGGCTTCCTTCAGGGTGTCATAGTATTTTTGGAATGCCTCTCTCCAGATCACATTTTTGGGGTGAATCTTGATAGCACACTCTTTCACGGGGGCAACAATGGTGCCAAATCCCTTGACAAATAATCTGTAATATCAAGTGAGGCCTAATAAGGCTCTCACTTCCGTCTGAGCCTTGGGAGGCTCCCACGCCACAATAGTCTGCATATTGGGCTAAAGGGGATCTACCTGTCGCCCACCAGCTCGGTAACAAAAGTAAACCACTGAGCCCTCTCCTATCTGGCACTTACTGGCTTTGCAACTCGACTGGCCTGTGGTACGATATACTAGGGGCTTATAGGTACATTTAATATGCTAATCAGGGATATGCCAATTTCATTATGTTGAAAGGGGGAGCACATTCAACGTACTACTTGTTAGCAGGAGTAAAGTGCACACAGCCAGAAAAAACAAACAAGGCAAACATTTGGGGTGGTAATATGCAAAAGATTGTCTTTTCCAACAGTTTTTTGTAGTATATTTATTCACTAGAAAACTCTTCCATGATTGTCTTGAATAACTGAGTGATGTTCAGCCAACAAAGGTTTTACTTCAGGCAGTATGCTGGAGAGCCTTGTCTAGGCTGCTGAAGACACAAAAGTGCTACATGAAGTGCATTATTCTGTCAATAGTGGGGCCCATTTTTCTGAAGCATTTGCATTGTCCTTGTGTTATGTTACATTTCAACTTGGTAAATGTTCCATGGGTGAAGCATGAGCATTCACATGCACTATTTTTATTTGTTTTTATTTTCCAAAACCTTTATTGACAAAGTTGCATGAACGGAGAACAGTTATGCATCAAATCAGAGCACTGTATACATTATATCATTTGCTGAGGTCCAAAAATCGATCAGCAATGAGCAATATCTTGTAAAGCACAGCAAAAACACCAGTGATCAATATATAATTGTAGGGGGAAAAGACAACTCAGCAGGGTTAGAAGTAGGCCCGGCATGGGGGGGTTGGGGCAGGGAAGGAGGTGACTACTGACCAGCACCGGCAGCACCAGTCGAGGAGTCTGGCTCTGATGTGAGTGGGTATGAAGATATGTCACTAGGGGGCCCCTTATGTCAAGTGGATGAGATCTCGCAGGCATGAGGTCCCAGAATTCAGACAATAGAGTCTGGCAGCGCGATTCATCTTCGAGCCAGTGGGTGAACTTAGGTGCAGGTCTGCGACCCCAGCATATGGATACCCTACGCCACACAAGAATAAGCAGCATGGCGATTAAGCGGCAGGAGACTTCAGGACGAACCTTAACGAAGCTTAGGAGGCATAGCGGTGAGTCGGGCTGAATCGGAGTAGAGGTGATATCAGAAATAGCAGCGCACACCTCCCGCCAAAAGTCGGACACCCTTGGGCACAACCAGGCAAGATGAGAAAAGTCTGCAGCAGGGGCAGAGCATCACATTCACCTATTGCTGGGGATGAGACCCAATTTATGTAGCTGTCTGGGGGTGCGATAGAGCCTGTGTAAGTATTTAAAGTGTATAAGACGCAGGCAATAGTTGGGTGATAATTTCTTAGTTTGGTTACAGCAGTAGAGCCAATTGCCTGGGAAATATCAATGCCAAGATCTTCGCTCCATGCCACACGGGCACGATCAGTGGAGACAGGAGTGGCCGTCAGTGTGAGGGCGTAAAGTTTGGTGACCAACTTCCAGGGTGTGGGGGATGAGTATGTGAAGTCAAGGGTAGATATCTAAGGAGGAGGCTGGGGGAACGTGGGATGTAGTTCCCTGCAAATCGCCCGCAACTGGTAGAAAAGCAGAGTGTCCATGGAGCCAGAGGCGGCAGGGAGAGAGTAGAATGTGTTTCCAGGGTAAAGGTCAGCCAGTGTCGCCAGCCCCAGACAGGCAGCCTGTTTGGCCATACCAGAGGGCTGTAGAGGAGAGAAAGCAGGATGATGAACGATCAGCATCTTGTTAGCCGATAGTATCAGAGCATTAGAGAGCGACGCAGTCCCATCCAGGCCCAACGCATGGTCTCGACCGTGTCCACCTCAGTGCGTGGGTGTCAAGCTAGGGCAAACAGGGCAGTGTTCAGTGGCCAAGGGGTAGCAAGGTCGGCTTTGACCGTGACAGGTTGCTGAAAAGAAGTGGGGTGAATCCAGAAATGTAAAAAACTGGCCTGAGCACTTAAGGCATAAAGTTTACAATTCGGAGCACCCATGCCACCAACTGACATAGGGATGGTAAGAATATTGTACGCAATCCTGGGTTGCTTACCAGCCCAGACAAGAGATATGATCAGAGAACGTATCTTACGGAAAAAGTGGGCAGTTAGGGGGACAGGGACATTTAAAAAAAGATAAAGGAATTTGGGGAGTACAACCATCTTAGCGATGGCTATACGACCGGCAAGTGACAGGGGGAGCGGTTCCAGTGTGGATTTGCGACTCAAGCCAGTCCACCGCACGTCCGAAGTTCGTCTACGTCCCTGCTCGGCCAGATACCTAAATAGCGGTTAGGGTCGGATGCCCATACAAAAGGATAGTCCGGGGTGAACGGTGTAGTGGCGTCGTTAAAGAGAAATAGGACTGATTTACTCCAGTTCACCTGGATACCGGAGTATCCACCAAACCGAATTATCTTGCGTACAAGGGGACTGAGGTTGTCTTGGGGATGGCAGACATATAACGTAATGTCATCCACGTACATGGAGACCAAGAGGGCACGGGCAGAGAAGCTGATGCCCTTCTGAGTGTGATGTTGCCGGAGTCTGGCAGCAAGAGGCTCCATCCCGATAGCAAAGAACATAGGGGAGAGCGGGCATCCCTGATGACTGCTACGTCCAATGGGAATAGGATTGGAAATCTGTCCATTGATCCGAATCACTACCAATGGATCTTGGCATATTTTTTCAATTTACAAAGACTTGTAAATCTAGGAATGCATTAAAATACTAAGCCTTACCAATGAGCTTGTTCGTTCCTCTTTCCATGTGAGCTGCATTCTGTGTTCCTTCCCGCACAAAACCAATACTGCCTGTAACACAGGCATCCTTGCACCATGGTGCAAAGTGCTTGCATCAATAGGCTGAATACAATTCTCCAGTGCAATGAGAGAGAAGAAATGCTCCGTATTCTGCTCTCTCCCTTCCACACAATGCATGCAGAAACTTTGCTTGCTGCTTTGTGTTGTGTGAAAGCTTAGTAAATGTGCCCTTCAGTTTATAAACTTGTCCTGCCATCACACACCCATGGTGCTGATCTGGACATCCTCGGCAAAAGCTCTAACGTTTTAGGAACAATGTGCTTTTCTTCTTGACGATTACTAGGATAACCTGATTGGGGAGGCTGTATGCGAAAGGAATGTGCAACGTTTTTCAACCCACTTTCTGTTATGTTGTGTATCATGGTTCCATAATTACTCTTACTCTTACTACCAAAGAGGTTACACAATTATTGGTGACAGGCCTGTGGAATAAAGTTGTCAATGGAATTTGTTGACTTAAATATCCAATACCGCCCTTGTAATGTGCACCCACAATATTTGATGGGAACGCATCCATTGAAGAGATGTGGGACATATGAAGTTAGGTATTTTGCAATAATTAGAGTTCGATTTTGTCTTCTTTCAAGCTCGATGATTTAGGAATGCTTGAAAAAATGATTTTAAGGTTTCCTGATTGAAGCCTAATGCATTTACAGTGAATGGTGTTAAAAGTCTACGTCCTAAAATATATTTTAACTTATCCTTTCAATATTACATGTCTTCATCATGACTGACTTTACTTTACTTTACTTGTTTTGTCTTGTTAAGGAGATAGTACAAAGACCAAATAATTCTCTTGGTTCCTCGAATACACAATACTCACAGTACGTATAATGCTATAGGCTGCCATGTTGTTCCTGCAAATAGTTTAGTTGAAGGCCATTCAGTTCAGCCTTTTAGGATATTAAGAATGAAAAGCCCTGACCACTTCATGTAGTTGGAAGATTATGCAATAATACGTGACTAACTTAAATCACTCTCAGTTTTACTAAACGCATGTTTGAAAGTACTGGCTAATGCTAATGATCAGAACTTTGTTGTTGTAGGAGGTTTATATGGATACTTTTCACCAGCATATATATTTTACTTGACAATACTTGCCTATGATTATATAGGTTGGAATAACTAATATATATATTGCCTACATGACTGTTTATTGTTACTGTATCTATTGTTCACTTCCCTTAACCTTGTTACATAAGGTGCTCTTTTATAAGAATCTTACCTTCAGACTACTTGGTAGTAGTCACTTTCTAACCTTTCAACATCTAATTTATGGGAAAATATAAGAAACTCTTTATAGAATAAAAATCAAATGGGCGCTCTTTATTCATGTCTTTAGATTCCAGTATCAACATAAGAAATCACCCTGCAGCATCTAGCACTAAGCCTGAAAAATAATCATCTTTCCTCCATCTCAACTTCAGATAATCACATTTTAGACAAAAACATGAAGTTAGAGCTTTGCAAACTTATTATGAAAACTACAAATGAGGAACTTCAATCCATTGAAGACAGATGGATGGCAATCGCAAACAGACGTTTGGAAATGGAACAAAGATTTTGTGATTTACAGGATTTCGCCTCTAAAATTGATGTTTTGGAATGCGGCATTCGAACCTCAGAACGTCATAGTGAATGTCTGGAAGATCAAAATAGATGTAAAAGAGTTTGGCTCGCCAGAAGGTGTTGATGATAGAGATCTTACCTTGTTTCTAAAAACTTTCTTCCTGAGTTATCTGTTTACCCACTTCTACTGCATTCAGTATTCGAAGTGCTCACAGACTAGGAAGGGAAGATCATACATCCTCCTCTTCACAACCTCTTGGAATCATGCTAAGAGCATACTGATACACTACAAGTTGTTAAAATTAAAAAAAGCTTACATGGTTTGTTCATCAAATCTATATTTTTTTTTGCATGGGACCTGCTTGTCTTCAACTACACATAAGATGGTATTGTTCATCTTTACTTTTTCAAGATAACTGACAATGGCAATATTAAGTCGATTGTGTTCGGTGAGTCACAAATACACTATTAATAAAAAAGGTGCTATTACTACAGAAACCTCAACTGCAAAATATGTCAAATTATATCGGAAATTTATTTTTTCTGGAGCGCAGCGAATGCCCTAATGTGTCTTGGCGCTAACATCTGCATGAGAGAAAGTTCTGTAAAGAAAGAATAAATCATGGCTATATAGGGAGTGGGAATAACCGTGTTTGAAACGTTTCCTAACAGGTTTGACTTGTTTCTAAGGTACCAAGGAAACTGATTCCAGAACTTGGCATGCTGAGAATACAAAACTTCTGCAGCCACATGACGCGGTTTGAATTCCAGGCACCTTGACTGTTCTGGAGGTTACCAATCGAAGACTTCTTCCTGGAATGTACCAGGTAAGTGTGTTTATGAGGTAACTTAAGCCAGTGCAGTGGAGCGCTTTATGCGCTAGGCTCATAGCTTTGAAAGCCACTCTTTTTTTAATTGGAAGCCAGTGAAGCTCCTCCAGGGCTTTTGATACTGGGTCGAGTTTCCTGATGTTTTTAATCAGGCACACTGCTGCATTCTGTACTCTCAGTAATTTCTTAAGGGAGCCTCGCTGAAAGCCCAATTATAGGACATTGCACTAATCTAGTCTCGATAAGACCAGAGAAATGACAGAAATGTTCTGGAGGTCTGCTAGGACAAAAAGCAGAATCGTTTTTTAAGATTTTTAATTAGAAGAAACAGATGGAGATGAGGTTATTAGTCTGTTCAGTAGAAGTGAGTTTGAAGTCAAAAATTACCTCAAGATTTCTCACTTTAGAACTGGAGTAAGAAGAAGACACCGGTTCTGTGGCCAGCAGGTGTCACTACAAAAAGAGGTATACCTGCCCAGGAAGAGTACCTCGGATTTTTCAGAGTTCAATTTGAGACAGTGGTTTCTCATCCCAGGTACCACTGATTGCATGCAGTTATTGAACCTTAATGCCACCTCCTCAATGTTACTTGTGACAGACACTACAATTTGTATGTCATCAGCGTAGGAAATGATGGAAAAACCAAAGGATCTTATGAGTTTTGGAAGGGGGGCCACATAGATAGTAAATAAAGTGGGGCAAAGCGAAGAACCTTGAGGGACACTGCATGGCAGGGAGAAGCGTTGAAGACAAAATCATCTAATGTGACCACTTGCTCTCTTTCTGATAGGAAGCAACAAAGAAGGTCGGAGACTAGCCCCTCTATTCCTATCTCTGCAATACTTTGCATCAGGATCAAGTGGCTTACGGTGTCAAAGGCTACTTGTGGAGCTAACTGAGACCCCAAGCACCGAAACACATGGGAGAGGAATCGTTGGAAAGGGAAGAATCTCCCCTTTGCGATGGTACCCTTCCTTAGTGGATCCCTGCTTGAGGATCACCCCAGGAGTGTGATCCCCAAGCAGAGATCCACCCACTAGCACCAGGTGGGGGAGAGGCCCCTTGGGCAAGCACCTTTGCTCCCTCATATATTTTTAGCACAGATGTCTTTCTGCCCACCCTGGGGAGAAGATGGGGGCAGTAGCCACCAATATGCCCCCCTCCCCGGGGGGGTAGAAAGCACCCTAGAAGCCAGGGATTCTTTTTCTATAGGCCAGGGGTGGGGGCTGCCCAGAATGGGCCCGACCCTACCCCCCAAAGAAGGCAAAAGACTTTCTGCCCCCCCTCCCCGGAGGCAAATGGGGGCAATATCCCCTGGTCTGCTCCTCTGGGGCAGAAAGCCCACTAGACACAAGGATTTTTTTAGTTTTTTATAACTACTGGTGGGGCTGCCCAGAATGGGCATACCAATGCCCCCACCCCATAAAAGATGGTACAGATGTGGCAATAGACCCTTATCTGCCTGCCTGGGGGGGCAGAAATCCCACTAGGCACCAGGGATTTTTTCCCAAAGTTTGGGGTGTAGGCTCCCAAGAATGGGCATGCCAATGCCTTCACCTCCCCAAAAAATGCCACTGTCTTTCTGCCCCCAAGGAGGCCGATGCGGACACTACCCCTGATCTGTCCCCTGGGTGGGGCAGAAAGCCCACAAGGCACCAAGGATTGATTTTAATATACATAGGGCTGCCTAAATGGGTATGCCAATGCCCCACCTCAAAAAAATTGCCACAGTCTTTCTGCCACCCCCGGGAGGCAGATAGGGGCAAAAGCTCTGCCTCGGGGGGAGGGGGGGGCAGAAAGATCAATAGGCATCAGGGAATATTTTTAATTTAGGGATGTGGGCTACCCAGAATGGGCATGCTAATGCCCCCACCACGCCCCAAAAATGCCACAGTCTTTCTGCACCCCACAGGAGACAGATGGGGGCACTAGCCCCTGATCTGCCCCCAGGGGGTGTCAGAGAGTCCACTAGGTGCCACAATCACACTGGATTTTTTATGCCTGGGGGTTGCCTGCCCTGAATGGGCATACCAATGCCCCCATCCCCACACAAATAGCCACAGTCTTTCAATCAATCAATAGCATTTATAAAGCGCACTACCTACCCATGAGGGTCTCAAGGAGCAGGGGGGGGGGGGCGCTGCTACTGTTCGAAGAGCCAGGTCTTGAGGAGTCTCCTGAAGGTTAGAAGGTCTTTGGTCTCCCCTAGGCGGATGGGGACGGCGTTCCATGTCTTGGCGGCGAGGTGGGAGAATGATCTGCCATCTGCAGGTCACTCCTTGGATACAGGGGACGGAGGCGAGGGCGCGGTCTGTGGAGCGGAGCTGGCGGGTGGGGGTGTAGAGGCTGAATCAGGTGTTGAGGTACCCAGGTCCGGTATTGTAGAGTGACGTGTGCATTGGTGAGGAGCTTGAAGGTTATCCTCTTGTTGATGGGGAGCCAGTGCAAGTCTCTCAGGTGGGGTGTGATGTGGCTGCGGCAGGGGACATCAAGGATCAGGCGTGTGGCGGCGTTCAGGATGTGTTGGAGTTGTTTCAGGAGTTTGGCCAGGGCTCATGCGTAGAGTGCGTTGCCGTAGTCCAGTGTACTGCTGACGAGGGCCTGGGTGACAGTCCTTCTAGTTTCGGTGGGGATCCACTTAAAGATCCTGCGAAGCATGCGGAGGGTGTTGAAGCAGGAGGAGGAGACAGCGTTGACCTGCTTCGTCATGGAGAGGGTGGAGTCGAGGATGACCCCCAAGGTTTTGTGCATGGTCGGTGGGTGTAGGGGGTACTCCTAGCGCTGTCAGCCACCAGGAGTCGTCCCAGGCTGAGGGTGTGGAATCGAGGATAAGGACCTCCATCTTGTCCGAGTTCAGCTTCAGTCGGCTGTTTCTCATCCAGTCGGCGACGGCCTTCATTCCTTTGTGGAGTTTGGATTTGGCGGTGTGGGGTCCTTGGTGAGTGAGAGGATCAGCTGGGTGTCGTCAGCATAGGAGATGATGTTTAGGTCATGCCGCCGGGCAACGTGGGCAAGCGGTGCAGTGTAGACGTTGAACAACGTTGGGCTGAGGGATGAGCCTTGGTGTACGCCGCAGATGATCTCGGTGGCTTTGGAGCGGAAGGGGGGGGGGCGGAAGCTCTGGGTTCTCCCGGAGAGGAAGGAGGTGGTCCAGTCCAGGGCTTTCTCTTGGATTCCGGCATCGTGGAGGCGTGTTCTTAGTGTGCGGTGGCAGACTGTGTCGAAAGCGGCTGACAGGTCCAGGAGGATGAGGGCCGCGGTTTCTCCATTGTCGAGCAGGGTCCTGATGTCGTCGGTGGCGGTGATGAGGGCAGTTTCGGTGCTGTGGTTGCTGCGGAACCCGGACTGGGACTGGTCAAGGATGTTGTTCTCTTCGAGGAAGCTGGTCAGTTGCTTGTTGACAGCCTTTTCGATGACTTTTGCCGGGAATGGGAGCAGGGAGATGGGTCGGAGGTTCTTCAGGTCCTTGGGGTCCGCCTTGGGTTTTTTGAGTAAGGTGTTGATCTCTGCGTGCTTCCACCTCTCCGGGAAATTCGCTGTCTCAAAGGAGATGTTGATGGTTTTCCACAGGTGGGGTGCGATGGTACTGCTGGCTTTGTTGAAGATGTGGTGTGGGCAGGGGTCTTCCGGGGATCCGGAGTGGACGGTCTTCATGATCTTGATGGTGTTGTCGCCGTTGATTTTGGTCCAGGCGAGCAGGCGGTTGGTGCGGGTGGTGGTCGTGGGAGCAGGCGTGTCGATGGTTGCCGGGGTGGTGACGGCGTTGAAGCTGTTGTGAATGTATGTGATCTTGTGATAGAAGAAGGTGGCCAGTGAGTCACACAGGTCTTGTGACGGTGGTATGTCATTGGTATTGGATCTGGGGTTGGAGAGTTCCTTCATGATGCTGAAGAGCTCTTTGCTGTTGTGTGTGTTGTTGTCTATGCGGTCTCTGAAAGCGGTCCTTTTGGCGGATCTGATGAGTTGGTGGTGTTGGCGGGTGGTGTTCCTGTGGGCTGTGTAGCATTCCGGTGTTCTTACGCGAGTCCAGTTTTTTTCCAGTTTTCGGCAGGTTCGCTTGAAGGCCTGAAGGTCTGTGGTGAACCAGGTCGCTCTCTTGCTGGTGTGGGGGTTGAGGGGCTTCTTGAGTGAGGCGAGGGTGTTGGCGCAGTCGTCAATCCATTGTGTCAGGCTGCGGGCTGCGGCATCGGGGTCAGTCGGGTATACGGGTGGGCACTGGGCAAGGGCGGTGATTAGCTGGTCCTCAGTGATCTTTCCCCAGCTGCGGTGAGGCATTTGCTGGGTGTGGTGGTGTGTGGTGGGTTTCCGGAAGGTGAAGTGGATGCAGTGGTGGTCGGTCCAGTGGAGTTCGGTGGTGTGGTCGAAGAAGACTTGGGTGCTTGCTGAGAAGATGGGGTCAAGCGTGTAGCCGGCAGAGTGAGTGGGTGCTGTGATGAGTTGTCTGAGTCTGAGGTTGCCGATGTTGTCGATCAGGGTGGAGGAGTTGAGGTCGTTGTTGTTCTCGAGGTGGAAGTTCAGGTCCCCTAGGATGATGCAGTCTGTGGAGGCGAGGGCGTGAGTGCTGATGAAGTCGGTGATGGAGTCGCTGAACTGCGGTCAGGGGCCGGGGGGGTCTGTAGATGAGGGTGCCTCTGAGGGTGGTGTTGGGGTCGGTGTGGATTTGGAAGTGCAGGTGTTTGGTGGTGCTGAGGGTGTCGTCGGCGTCTGTCGAGATTTTGAAAGTGTTTCTGTGCATGATGGCAATTCCTCCTTCCTCCTTGGTGCGGTCCTTGCGGGTAATCTTGTAGCCTTCCGGGTTGGCTATGGCGATGTCAGGTGCCGAGGAGGGGGTCAGCCAGGAAGGCGATGTCTGGGGCGTTGGTGTCGAGTAGGTTCCAGAGTTCAACGGCGTGTTTGCAGGTGGAGTGGGTGTTGAGCAGGATGCATCTGAGGAAGTTGGGTTCTTTGGTGGGCGGGTTTGCAGGCCAGATGCTGGTGAAGCTGCAGTTCCAGCAGGAGAAGGGTCCTTGGGTGCGCTTCGGGGCAGCTAGGCAGCAGGTGTGTGATCGTCTGGCGTTGAGTGCGTGGAAGGTGCTGGAGTCGTAGCAGAGGCTGGTGTCATGGTGGTTGTGGGGGTCAGAGGTCCTGGCGCTGGGCGCGGGCCAGGTGTGGACAGGCACAGACAGGCTTGCCTTAGACGCGCCTTCCGTGCGCCAGAGGTGCGGCCGCTGCGCGGCCTCCATATGAGGGGATGTGGGAGGGAGTAGCAGCTGGGAGGCGGGAGCAGGGTGGCGAATGGGTTTGCAGGGGGCGGGCCGCAGGGGACGCAGCGGCAGAAAACCTGATGGGGGAGAGGGTGAGGGTCGTAGAGGGCAGAAAGGGACAACACGGGAAAAGAAGGTGGCACAAGGGTGGCACAATGGACACATAATCACAGTACAGCACAGTATAACAGACGCAAAAATAATACAGGAGCAAGGCGATAATGCAGGCAGAAGAGGCGGGATACCAACAAAAACGGGCGACAGCAGCAGCGGGCTCAGGTCACACACGGGTCTGTGTGGCGGTGAGGGTAGCGACCTGCCTGGTGACAGGGTCGATGGTCGGTCTTTCTGCGCCCCTTGGGGCATATCGGGGCAACCCACCCAGTTCCCCCCCAGGGCGGCAGAAAGCCCACTAGGCACAGTCTTGTTTATAGCAATGTGCCTACCTGTGGATTTTGGGCCCTAGCGCCGCTGGCACATAGGGAAACCCAGCAAACCTATGCATTTCTGAAAACTAGACACCAAAGGAAATCCAGGAATGGGTGACTTGTGTGCCTCTCACCAGGTCCTGTTACCCAGAATCCTTTGCAAACCTCAAACATAGTTAAAAAAACACATTTTTGCTCACATTTCTGTGATGGAAAGTTCTGGGATCTGCGTGGATGCACAAAATTCCACCCACGGTGCATTCCCCAACCTCTTGCAATAACAATGGTACCTCACTTGTGTGGGTAGGCATAGTGCCCGCGACAGGAAATAGCCCAAAACGCAACATAGACACACCACATTTTTACTGTGAAAACGAACCGTTTTTTTTGCAAAGTGCCTAGCTTTAGATTTTGAACCCTAGCTCTGCCGGCACCTAAGGAAACCTAACAAAACCATACATTTTTCAAAACTAGACACCCATGAGAATTCAGTATGGGGTAACCTGTCTGGCTCTCATCAGGTTCTGTTACCCAGAATCCCTTGAAACCTCAAAGTTTGTGAAAAATAAAACATTTTCCTCATATTTCTGTGATAGGAAAGTTCTGGAATTTGAGTGCATCCACAAAATTCCACCCACCCGTATCCCCCAAAGTCTTCAGAGAAAAATAGTACCTCACTTAGGCCTAGTGCCCGCGACAGGAAACGGCTCAAATCGCAACGTGGACACACAACATTGCCTAGCTGTAGACTATGAACCCTAGCTCTGCCAGAAGCTGACGAAACCTAGGAAACCTATACATTTTTGAAAACTAGACACCCAGAGTAATCCAGGATGGGGTGATTGCGTGCTCCTCTGCCCCTTAAATTTATTGGTGTACCCTATCCCCTTGGTCCAAAAGCGGCCTTGGGATGGTAGTCCCATGCCCCCGTAAAAGATGCATAGGGCTCTAGGGGATGGGGTCCGCGGGGCCAAAAGCTGTCTGTGGAGGGGAGCCATATGCCCCCTCCTCCTTCACATAAGTGGCGGTCCCCGGGGGATGGAGTCACCAGGACTAAAATCATCCCTGCGAAAGAGGCTGTGTGCCCCCTACATCTAAGAACAGTGCTGGTCCCCAATCTAATGCAATGAGGAGGCCTCACAGACCCCCCTCCCCC